>NW_026947561.1:0-1200000 GCF_034190915.1 Cavia porcellus | reverse complement strand
GGTTTCTGAAAAACATCGCGGGGTGGTGCGCATTGTATGGGTGTGTGTTACATTACATTCACTAGTAGGAGTGAGAAAAACATCACGGGTTGGTGCGCATTGTATGGGTGTGTCTTACATTACATTCACTAGTAGGAGTGAGAAAAACATCACTGGGTGGTGTGAATCGGAGGGTCTGAATTAGGATAGGCAGTGAGTGGCAATGTAGGATGGAGAAAAGCACCGCGGGGTGGTCAGCATGGGGAGGTCAGGGAACATGCAGTGGCAATGTAGGATAGGTTTCTGAAAAACATCGCGGGGTGGTGCGCATTGTATGGGTGTGTGTTACATTACATTCACTAGTAGGAGTGAGAAAAACATCACGGGGTGGTGCGCATTGTATGTGTGTGTGTTACATTACATTCACTAGTAGGAGTGAGAAAAACTTCACGGGGTGGTGTGAATTGGAGGGTCTGAATTAGGATAGGCAGTGAGTGGCAATGTAGGATGGAGAAAAGCACCATGGGGTGGTCAGCATGGGGAGGTCAGGGAACATGCAGTGGCAATGTAGGATAGGTTTCTGAAAAACATCGCGGGGTGGTGCGCATTGTATGGGTGTGTGTTACATTACATTCACTAGTAGGAGTGAGAAAAACATCACGGGGTGGTGCGCATTGTATGGGTGTGTGTTACATTACATTCACTAGTAGGAGTGAGAAAAACATCACGGGGTGGTGTGAATCGGAGGGTCTGAATTAGGATAGGCAGTGAGTGGCAATGTAGGCTGGAGAAAAGCACCGCGGGGTGGTCAGCATGGGGAGGTCAGGGAACATGCAGTGGCAATGTAGGATAGGTTTCTGAAAAACATCGCGGGGTGGTGCGCATTGTATGGGTGTGTGTTACATTACATTCATTAGTAGAAGTGAGAAAAACATCACGGGGTGGTGTGAATCGGAGGGTCTGAATTAGGATAGGCAGTGAGTGGCAATGTAGGATGGAGAAAAGCACCGCGGGGTGGTCAGCATGGGGAGGTCAGGGAACATGCAGTGGCAATGTAGGATAGGTTTCTGAAAAACATCGCCGGGTGGTGCGCATTTTATGGATGTGTGTTACATTACAATCACTAGTAGGAGTGAGAAAAACATCACGGGGTGGTGCGCATTGTATGGGTGTGTGTTACATTACATTCACTAGTAGGAGTGAGAAATACATCACGGGGTGGTGTGCATTGTATGGGTGTGTGTTACATTACATTCACTAGTAGGAGTGAGAAAAACATCACGGGGTGGTGTGAATCGGAGTGTCTGAATTAGGATAGGCAGTGATCGGCAATGTAGGATGGAGAAAAGCACCGCGGGGTGGTCAGCATGGGGAAGTCAGGGAACATGCAGTGGCAATGTAGGATAGGTTTCTGAAAAACATCGCGGGGTGGTACGCATTGTATGGGTGTGTGTTACATTACATTCACTAGTAGGAGTGAGAAAAACATCACGGGGTGGTGCGCATTGTATGGGTGTGTGTTACATTACATTCACTAGTAGGAGTGAGAAAAACATCACGGGGTGGTGTGAATCGGAGGGTCTGAATTAGGATAGGCAGTGAGTGGCAATGTAGGATGGAGAAAAGCACCGCGGGGTGGTTAGCATGGGGAGGTCAGGGAACATGCAGTGACAATGTAGGATAGGTTTCTGAAAAACATCGCGGGGTGGTGCGCATTGTATGGGTGTGTGTTACATTACATTCAATAGTAGTGAGAAAAACATCACGGGGTGGTGCCCATTGTATGGGTGTGTGTTACATTACATTCACTAGTAGGAGTGAGAAAAACATCACGGGGTGTTGTGAATCGGACGGTCTGAATTAGGATAGGCAGTGAGTGGCAATGTCGGATGGAGAAAAGCACCGCGGGGTTGTCAGCATGGGGAGGTCAGGGAACATGCAGTGGCAATGTAGGATAGGTTTCGGAAAAACATCGCAGGGTGGTGCGCATTTTATGGATGTGTGTTACATTACATTCACTAGTAGGAGTGAGAAAAACATCACGGGGTGGTGCGCATTGTATGGGTGTGTGTTACATTACATTCACTAGTAGGAGTGAGAAAAACATCACGGGGTGATGCGCATTGTATGGGTGTGTGTTACATTACATTCACTTCTAGGAGTGAGAAAAACATCACGGGGTGGTGTGAATCGGAGGGTCTGTATTAGGATAGGCAGTGAGTGGCAATGTAGGATGGAGAAAAGCACCGCGGGGTGGTCAGCATGGGGAGGTCAGGGAACATGCAGTGGCAATATAGGATAGGTTTCTGAAAAACATCGCGGGGTGGTACGCATTGTATTGGGTGTGTGGTACATTACATTCACTAGTAGGAGTGAGAAAAACATCACGGGGTGTTGCGCATTGTATGGGTGTGTGTTACATTACATTCACTAGTAGGAGTGAGAAAAACATCACGGGGTGGTGTGAATCGGAGGGTCTGAATTAGGATAGGCAGTGAGTGGCAATGTAGGATGGAGAAAAGCACCGCGGGGTGGTCAGCATGGGGAGGTCAGGGAACATGCAGTGACAATGTAGGATAGGTTTCTGAAAAACATCGCGGGGTGGTGCGCATTGTATGGGTGTGTGTTACATTACATTCACTAGTAGTGAGAAAAACATCACGGGGTGGTGCGCATTGAATGGGTGTGTGTTACATTACATTCACTAGTAGGAGTGAGAAAAACATCACGGGGTGTTGTGAATCGGAGGGTCTGAATTAGGATAGGCAGTGAGTGGCAATGTAGGATGGAGAAAAGCACCGCGGGGTTGTCAGCATGGGGAGGTCAGGGAACATGCAGTGGCAATGTAGGATAGGTTTCTGAAAAGCATCGCGGGGTGGTGCGCATTATATGGGTGTGTGTTACATTACATTCACTAGTAGGAGTGAGAAAAACATCACGAGGTGGTGCGCATTGTATGGGTGTGTGTTACATTACATTCACTAGTAGGAGTGAGAAAAACATCACGGGGTGATGCGCATTGTATGGGTGTGTGTTACATTACATTCACTAGTAGGAGTGAGAAATACATCACGGGGTGGTGTGAATCGGAGGGTCTGAATTAGGATAGGCAGTGAGTGGCAATGTAGCATGGAGAAAAGCACCGCGGGGTGGTCAGCATGGGGAGGTCAGGGAACATGCAGTGACAATATAGGATAGGTTTATGAAAAACATCGCGGGGTGGTGCGCATTGTATGGATGTGTGTTACATTACATTCACTAGTAGGAGTGAGAAAAACATCACGGGGTGGTGCGCATTGTATGGGTGTGTGTTACATTACATTGACTAGTAGGTGTGAGAAAAACATCACGGGGTGGTGTGAATCGGAGGGTATGAATTAGGATAGGCAGTGAGTGGCAATGTAGGATGGAGAAAAGCACCGCGGGGTGGTCAGCATGGGGAGGTCAGGGAACATGCAGTGGCAATGTAGGATAGGTTTCTGAAAAACATCGCGGGGTGGTGCGCATTGTATGGGTGTGTGTTACATTACATTCACTAGTAGGAGTGAGAAAAACATCACGGGGTGGTGTGAATCGGAGGGTCTGAATTAGGATAGGCATTGAGTGGCAATGTAGGATGGAGAAAAGCACCGCGGGGTGGTCAGCATGGGGAGGTCAGGGAACATGCAGTGACAATGTAGGATAGGTTTCTGAAAAACATCGCGGGGTGGTGCGCATTGTATGGGTGTGTGTTACATTACATTCAATAGTAGTGAGAAAAACATCACGGGGTGGTGCGCATTGTATGGGTGTGTGTTACATTACATTCACTAGTAGGAGTGAGAAAAACATCACGGGGTGTTGTGAATCGGAGGGTCTGAATTAGGATAGGCAGTGAGTGGCAATGTCGGATGGAGAAAAGCACCGCGGGGTTGTCAGCATGGGGAGGTCAGGGAACATGCAGTGGAAATGTAGGATAGGTTTCGGAAAAACATCGCAGGGTGGTGCGCATTTTATGGATGTGTGTTACATTACATTCACTAGTAGGAGTGAGAAAAACATCACGGGGTGGTGCGCATTGTATGGGTGTGTGTTACATTACATTCACTAGTAGGAGTGAGAAAAACATCACGGGGTGATGCGCATTGTATGGGTGTGTGTTACATTACATTCACTACTAGGAGTGAGAAAAACATCACGGGGTGGTGTGAATCGGAGGGTCTGTATTAGGATAGGCAGTGAGTGGCAATGTAGGATGGAGAAAAGCACCGCGGTGTGGTCAGCATGGGGAGGACAGGGAACATGCAGTGGCAATGTAGGATAGGTTTCTGAAAAACATCGCGGGGTGGTGCGCATTGTATGGGTGTGTGTTACATTACATTCACTAGTAGGAGTGAGAAAAACATCACGGGGTGGTGCGCATTGTATGGGTGTGTGTTACATTACATTCACTAGTAGGAGTGAGAAAAACATCTCGGGGTGGTGTGAATCGGAGGGTCTGAATTAGGATAGGCAGTGAGTGGCAATGTAGGCTGGAGAAAAGCACCGCGGGGTGGTCAGCATGGGGAGGTCAGGGAACATGCAGTGGCAATGTAGGATAGGTTTCTGAAAAACATCGCGGGGTGGTGCGCATTGTATGGGTGTGTGTTACATGACATTCACTAGTAGGAGTGAGAAAAACATCACGGGGTGGTGCGCATTGTATGGGTGTGTGTTACATTACATTCACTAGTAGGTGTGAGAAAAACATCACGGGGTGGTGTGAATCGGAGGGTCTGAATTAAGATAGGCAGTGAGTGGCAATGTAGGATGGAGAAAAGCACCGCGGGGTGGTCAGCATGGGGAGGTCAGGGAACATGCAGTGGCAATGTAGGATAGGTTTCTGAAAAACATCGCGGGGTGGTGCGCATTGTATGGGTGTGTGGTACATTACATTCACTAGTAGGAGTGAGAAAAACATCACGGGGTGGTGCGCATTGTATGGGTGTGTGTTACATTACATTCACTAGTAGGAGTGAGAAAAACATCACGGGGTGGTGTGAATCGGAGGGTCTGAATTAGGATAGGCAGTGAGTGGCAATGTAGGATGGAGAAAAGCACCGCGGGGTGGTCAGCATGGGGAGGTCAGGGAACATGCAGTGACAATGTAGGATAGGTTTCTGAAAAACATCGCGGGGTGGTGCGCATTGTATGGGTGTGTGTTACATTACATTCACTAGTAGTGAGAAAAACATCACGGGGTGGTGCGCATTGAATGGGTGTGTGTTACATTACATTCACTAGTAGGAGTGAGAAAAACATCACGGGGTGTTGTGAATCGGAGGGTCTGAATTAGGATAGGCAGTGAGTGGCAATGTAGCATGGAGAAAAGCACCGCGGGGTGGTCAGCATGGGGAGGTCAGGGAACATGCAGTGACAATATAGGATAGGTTTCTGGAAAACATCGCGGGGTGGTGCGCATTGTATGGATGTGTGTTACATTACATTCACTAGTAGGAGTGAGAAAAGCATCACGGGGTGGTGCGCATTGTATGGGTGTGTGTTACATTACATTGACTAGTAGGTGTGAGAAAAACATCACGGGGTGGTGTGAATCGGAGGGTATGAATTAGGATAGGCAGTGAGTGGCAATGTAGGATGGAGAAAAGCACCGCGGGGTGGTCACCATGGGGAGGTCAGGGAACATGCAGTGGCAATGTAGGATAGGTTTCTGAAAAACATCGCGGGGTGGTGCGCATTGTATGGGTGTGTGTTACATTACATTCACTAGTAGGAGTGAGAAAAACATCACGGGGTGGTGTGAATCGGAGGGTCTGAATTAGGATAGGCAGTGAGTGGCAATGTAGGATGGAGAAAAGCACGGCGGGGTGGTCAGCATGGGGAGGTCAGGGAACATGCAGTGGCAATGTTGGATTTGTTTCTGAAAAACATCGCGGGGTGGTGCACATTGTATGGGTGTGTGTTACATTACATTCACTAACAGGAGTGAGAAAAACATCACGAGGTGGTGCGCATTGTATGGGTGTGTGTTACATTACATTCACTAGTAGGAGTGAGAAAAACATCACGGGGTGGTGTGAATTGGATGGTCTGAATTAGGATAGGCAGTGAGTGGCAATGTAGAATGGAGAAAAGCACCGCGGTGTGGTCAGCATGGGGAGGTCAGGGAACATGCAGTGGCAATGTAGGGTAGGTTTCTGAAAAACATGGCGGGGTGGTGCACATTGTATGGGTGTGTGTTACATTACATTCACTAGTAGGAGTGAGAAAAACATCACGGGTTGGTGCGCATTGTATTGGTGTGTGTTACATTACATTCACTAGTAGGAGTGAGAAAAACATCACGGGGTGGTGTGAATCGGAGGGTCTGAATTAGGATAGGCAGTGAGTGGCAATGTAGGATGGAGAAAAGCACCGCGGGGTGGTCAGCATGGGGAGGTCAGGGAACATGCAGTGGCAATGTAGGATAGGTTTCTGAAAAACATCGCGGGGTGGTACGCATTGTATGGGTGTGTGTTACATTACATTCACTAGTAGGAGTGAGAAAAACATCACGGGGTGGTGCGCATTGTATGGGTGTGTGTTACATTACATTCACTAGTAGGTGTGAGAAAAACATCACAGGGTGGTGTGAATCGGAGGGTCTGAATTAGGATAGGCAGTGAGTGGCAATGTAGGATGGAGAAAAGCACCGCGGGGTGGTCAGCATGGGGAGGTCCAGGAACATGCAGTGGCAATGTAGGATAGGTTTCTGAAAAACATCGCGGGTTGGTGCGCATTGTATGGGTGTGTGTTACATTACATTCACTAGTAGGAGTGAGAAAAACATCACGGGGTGGTGCGCTTTGTATGGGTGTGTGTTACATTACATTCACTAGTAGGAGTGAGAAAAACATCACGGGGTGGTGTGAATCGGAGGGTCTGAATTACGATAGGCAGTGAGTGGCAATGTAGGATGGAGAAAAGCACCGCGGGGTGGTCAGCATGGGGAGGTCAGGGAACATGCAGTGGCAATGTAGGATAGGTTTCTGAAAAACATCGCGGGGTGGTGCACATTGTATGGGTGTGTGTTACATTACATTTACTAGTAGGAGTGAGAAAAACATCACGGGGTGGTGCGCATTGTATGGGTGTGTGTTACATTACATTCAATAGTAGGAGTGAGAAAAACATCACGAGGTGGTGTGAATCGGAGGGTCTGAATTAGGATAGGCAGTGAGTGGCAATGTAGGATGGAGAAAAGCACCGCGGGGTGCTCAGCATGGGGAGGTCAGGGAACATGCAGTGGCAATGTAGGATAGGTTTCTAAAAAACATCGCGGGGTGGTGCGCATTGTATGGGTGTGTGTTACATTACATTCACTAGTAGGAGTGAGAAAAACATCACGGGTTGGTGCGCATTGTATGGGTGTGTCTTACATTACATTCACTAGTAGGAGTGAGAAAAACATCACGGGGTGGTGTGAATCGGAGGGTCTGAATTAGGATAGGCAGTGAGTGGCAATGTAGGCTGGAGAAAAGCACCGCGGGGTGGTCAGCATGGGGAGATCAGGGAACATGCAGTGGCAATGTAGGACAGTTTTCTGAAAAACATCGCGGGGTGGTGCGCATTGTATGGGTGTGTGTTACATTGCATTCACTAGTAGGAGTGAGAAAAACATCACGGGGTGGTGCGCATTGTATGGGTGTGTGTTACATTACATTCTCTATTAAGAGTGAGAAAAACATCACGGGGTGGTGTGAATCGGAGGGTCTGAATTAGGATAGGCAGTGAGTGGCAATGCAGGATGGAGAAAAGCACCGCGGGGTGGTCAGCATGGGGAGGTCAGGGAACATGCAGTGGCAATGTAGGATAGGTTTCTGAAAAACATCGCGGGGTGGTGCGCATTGTATGGGTGTGTGTTACATTACATTCACTAGTAGGAGTGAGAAAAACATCACGGGTTGGTGCGCATTGTATGGGTGTGTCTTACATTACATTCACTAGTAGGAGTGAGAAAAACATCACTGGGTGGTGTGAATCGGAGGGTCTGAATTAGGATAGGCAGTGAGTGGCAATGTAGGCTGGAGAAAAGCACCGCGGGGTGGTCAGCATGGGGAGGTCAGGGAACATGCAGTGGCAATGTAGGATAGGTTTCTGAAAAACATCGCGGGGTGGTGCGCATTGTATGGGTGTGTGTTACATTACATTCACTAGTAGGAATGAGAAAAACATCACGGGGTGGTGCGCATTGTATGTGTGTGTGTTACATTACATTCACTAGTAGGAGTGAGAAAAACTTCACGGGGTGGTGTGAATTGGAGGGTCTGAATTAGGATAGGCAGTGAGTGGCAATGTAGGATGGAGAAAAGCACCATGGGGTGGTCAGCATGGGGAGGTCAGGGAACATGCAGTGGCAATGTAGGATAGGTTTCTGAAAAACATCGCGGGGTGGTGCGCATTGTATGGGTGTGTGTTACATTACATTCACTAGTAGGAGTGAGAAAAACATCACGGGGTGGTGCGCATTGTATGGGTGTGTGTTACATTACATTCACTAGTAGGAGTGAGAAAAACATCACGGGTTGGTGCGCATTGTATGGGTGTGTCTTACATTACATTCACTAGTAGGAGTGAGAAAAACATCACGGGGTGGTGTGAATCGGAGGGTCTGAATTAGGATAGTCAATGAGTGGCAATGTAGGCTGGAGAAAAGCACCGCGGGGTGGTCAGCATGGGGAGGTCAGGGAACATGCAGTGGCAATGTAGCATAGGTTTCTTAAAAACATCGCGGAGTGGTGCGCATTGTATGGGTGTGTGTTACATTACATTCACTAGTAGGAGTGAGAAAAACATCACGGGGTGGTGTGAATCGGAGGGTCTGAATTAGGATAGGCAGTGAGTGGCAATGTAGGATGGAGAAAAGCACCGCGGGGTGGTCAGCATGGGGAGGTGAGGGAACATGCAGTAGCAATGTAGGATAGGTTTCTGAAAAACATCGCGGGGTGGTGCACATTGTATGGGTGTGTGTTACATTACATTCACTAGTAGGAGTGAGAAAAATATCACGGGGTGGTGCGCATTGTATAGGTGTGTGTTACATTACATTCACTAGTAGGAGTGAGAAAAACATCACGGGGTGGTGTGAATCAGAGGGTCTGAATTAGGATAGGCAGTGAGTGGCAATGTAGGATGGAGAAAAGCACCGCGGGGTGGTCAGCATGGGGAGGTCAGGGAACATGCAGTGGCAATGTAGGATAGGTTTCTGAAAAACATCGCGGGGTGGTGCGCATTGTATGGGTGTGTGTTACATTACATTCACTAGTAGGAGTGAGAAAAACATCACGGGGTGGTGCGCATTGTATGGGTGTGTGTTACATTATATTCACTAGTAGGAGTGAGAAAAACATCACGGGGTGGTGTGAATCGGAGGGTCTGAATTAGGATAGGCAGTGAGTGGCAATGTAGGATGGAGAAAAGCACCGCGGGGTGGTCAGCATGGGGAGGTGAGGGAACATGCAGTGGCAATGTAGGATAGGTTTCTGAAAAACATCGCGGGGTGGTGAGCATTGTATGGGTGTGTGTTACATTACATTCACTAGTAGGAGTGAGAAAAACATCACGGGGTGGTGCGCATTGTATGGGTTTGTGTTACATTACATTCACTAGTAGGAGTGAGAAAAACATCACGGGGTGGTGTGAATCGGAGGGTCTGAATTAGGATAGGCAGTGAGTGGCAATGTAGGATGGAGAAAAGCACCGCGGGTTGGTCAGCATGGGGAGGTCAGGGAACATGCAGTGGCAATGTAGGATAGGTTTCTGAAAAACATCGCGGGGTGGTGCGCATTGAATGGGTGTGTGTTACATTACATTCACTAGTAGGAGTCAGAAAAACATCACGGGGTTGTGCGCATTGTATGCGTGTGTGTTACATTACATTCACTAGTAGGAGTGAGAAAAACATCACGGGATGGTGTGAATCGGAGGGTCTGAATTAGGATAGGCAGTGAGTGGCAATGTAGGATGGAGAAAAGCACCGTGGGGTGGTCAGCATGGGGAGGTCAGGGAACATGCAGTGGCAATGTAGGATAGGTTTCTGAAAAACATCGCGGGGTGTTGCGCATTGTATGGGTGTGTGTTACATTACATTCACTAGTAGGAGTGAGAAAAACATCACGGGGTGGTGTGAATCGGAGGGTCTGAATTAGGATAGGCAGTGAGTGGCAATGTAGGATGGAGAAAAGCACCGCGGGGTGGTCAGCATGGGGAGGTCAGGGAACATGCAGTGACAATGTAGGATAGGTTTCTGAAAAACATCGCGGGGTGGTGCGCATTGTATGGGTGTGTGTTACATTACATTCACTAGTAGTGAGAAAAACATCACGGGGTGGTGCGCATTGAATGGGTGTGTGTTACATTACATTCACTAGTAGGAGTGAGAAAAACATCACGGGGTGTTGTGAATCGGAGGGTCTGAATTAGGATAGGCAGTGAGTGGCAATGTAGGATGGAGAAAAGCACCGCGGGGTTGTCAGCATGGGGAGGTCAGGGAACATGCAGTGGCAATGTAGGATAGGTTTCTGAAAAGCATCGCGGGGTGGTGCGCATTATATGGGTGTGTGTTACATTACATTCACTAGTAGGAGTGAGAAAAACATCACGAGGTGGTGCGCATTGTATGGGTGTGTGTTACATTACATTCACTAGTAGGAGTGAGAAAAACATCACGGGGTGATGCGCATTGTATGGGTGTGTGTTACATTACATTCACTAGTAGGAGTGAGAAATACATCACGGGGTGGTGTGAATCGGAGGGTCTGAATTAGGATAGGCAGTGAGTGGCAATGTAGCATGGAGAAAAGCACCGCGGGGTGGTCAGCATGGGGAGGTCAGGGAACATGCAGTGGCAATGTTGGATTTGTTTCTGAAAAACATCGCGGGGTGGTGCACATTGTATGGGTGTGTGTTACATTACATTCACTAACAGGAGTGAGAAAAACATCACGAGGTGGTGCGCATTGTATGGGTGTGTGTTACATTACATTCACTAGTAGGAGTGAGAAAAACATCACGGGGTGGTGTGAATTGGATGGTCTGAATTAGGATAGGCAGTGAGTGGCAATGTAGAATGGAGAAAAGCACCGCGGTGTGGTCAGCATGGGGAGGTCAGGGAACATGCAGTGGCAATGTAGGGTAGGTTTCTGAAAAACATGGCGGGGTGGTGCACATTGTATGGGTGTGTGTTACATTACATTCACTAGTAGGAGTGAGAAAAACATCACGGGTTGGTGCGCATTGTATTGGTGTGTGTTACATTACATTCACTAGTAGGAGTGAGAAAAACATCACGGGGTGGTGTGAATCGGAGGGTCTGAATTAGGATAGGCAGTGAGTGGCAATGTAGGATGGAGAAAAGCACCGCGGGGTGGTCAGCATGGGGAGGTCAGGGAACATGCAGTGGCAATGTAGGATAGGTTTCTGAAAAACATCGCGGGGTGGTACGCATTGTATGGGTGTGTGTTACATTACATTCACTAGTAGGAGTGAGAAAAACATCACGGGGTGGTGCGCATTGTATGGGTGTGTGTTACATTACATTCACTAGTAGGTGTGAGAAAAACATCACAGGGTGGTGTGAATCGGAGGGTCTGAATTAGGATAGGCAGTGAGTGGCAATGTAGGATGGAGAAAAGCACCGCGGGGTGGTCAGCATGGGGAGGTCCAGGAACATGCAGTGGCAATGTAGGATAGGTTTCTGAAAAACATCGCGGGTTGGTGCGCATTGTATGGGTGTGTGTTACATTACATTCACTAGTAGGAGTGAGAAAAACATCACGGGGTGGTGCGCTTTGTATGGGTGTGTGTTACATTACATTCACTAGTAGGAGTGAGAAAAACATCACGGGGTGGTGTGAATCGGAGGGTCTGAATTACGATAGGCAGTGAGTGGCAATGTAGGATGGAGAAAAGCACCGCGGGGTGGTCAGCATGGGGAGGTCAGGGAACATGCAGTGGCAATGTAGGATAGGTTTCTGAAAAACATCCCGGGGTGGTGCACATTGTATGGGTGTGTGTTACATTACATTTACTAGTAGGAGTGAGAAAAACATCACGGGGTGGTGCGCATTGTATGGGTGTGTGTTACATTACATTCAATAGTAGGAGTGAGAAAAACATCACGAGGTGGTGTGAATCGGAGGGTCTGAATTAGGATAGGCAGTGAGTGGCAATGTAGGATGGAGAAAAGCACCGCGGGGTGCTCAGCATGGGGAGGTCAGGGAACATGCAGTGGCAATGTAGGATAGGTTTCTAAAAAACATCGCGGGGTGGTGCGCATTGTATGGGTGTGTGTTACATTACATTCACTAGTAGGAGTGAGAAAAACATCACGGGTTGGTGCGCATTGTATGGGTGTGTCTTACATTACATTCACTAGTAGGAGTGAGAAAAACATCACGGGGTGGTGTGAATCGGAGGGTCTGAATTAGGATAGGCAGTGAGTGGCAATGTAGGCTGGAGAAAAGCACCGCGGGGTGGTCAGCATGGGGAGATCAGGGAACATGCAGTGGCAATGTAGGACAGTTTTCTGAAAAACATCGCGGGGTGGTGCGCATTGTATGGGTGTGTGTTACATTGCATTCACTAGTAGGAGTGAGAAAAACATCACGGGGTGGTGCGCATTGTATGGGTGTGTGTTACATTACATTCTCTATTAAGAGTGAGAAAAACATCACGGGGTGGTGTGAATCGGAGGGTCTGAATTAGGATAGGCAGTGAGTGGCAATGCAGGATGGAGAAAAGCACCGCGGGGTGGTCAGCATGGGGAGGTCAGGGAACATGCAGTGGCAATGTAGGATAGGTTTCTGAAAAACATCGCGGGGTGGTGCGCATTGTATGGGTGTGTGTTACATTACATTCACTAGTAGGAGTGAGAAAAACATCACGGGTTGGTGCGCATTGTATGGGTGTGTCTTACATTACATTCACTAGTAGGAGTGAGAAAAACATCACTGGGTGGTGTGAATCGGAGGGTCTGAATTAGGATAGGCAGTGAGTGGCAATGTAGGCTGGAGAAAAGCACCGCGGGGTGGTCAGCATGGGGAGGTCAGGAAACATGCAGTGGCAATGTAGGATAGGTTTCTGAAAAACATCGCGGGGTGGTGCGCATTGTATGGGTGTGTGTTACATTACATTCACTAGTAGGAATGAGAAAAACATCACGGGGTGGTGCGCATTGTATGTGTGTGTGTTACATTACATTCACTAGTAGGAGTGAGAAAAACTTCACGGGGTGGTGTGAATTGGAGGGTCTGAATTAGGATAGGCAGTGAGTGGCAATGTAGGATGGAGAAAAGCACCATGGGGTGGTCAGCATGGGGAGGTCAGGGAACATGCAGTGGCAATGTAGGATAGGTTTCTGAAAAACATCGCGGGGTGGTGCGCATTGTATGGGTGTGTGTTACATTACATTCACTAGTAGGAGTGAGAAAAACATCACGGGGTGGTGCGCATTGTATGGGTGTGTGTTACATTACATTCACTAGTAGGAGTGAGAAAAACATCACGGGTTGGTGCGCATTGTATGGGTGTGTCTTACATTACATTCACTAGTAGGAGTGAGAAAAACATCACGGGGTGGTGTGAATCGGAGGGTCTGAATTAGGATAGTCAATGAGTGGCAATGTAGGCTGGAGAAAAGCACCGCGGGGTGGTCAGCATGGGGAGGTCAGGGAACATGCAGTGGCAATGTAGCATAGGTTTCTTAAAAACATCGCGGAGAGGTGCGCATTGTATGGGTGTGTGTTACATTACATTCACTAGTAGGAGTGAGAAAAACATCACGGGGTGGTGTGAATCGGAGGGTCTGAATTAGGATAGGCAGTGAGTGGCAATGTAGGATGGAGAAAAGCACCGCGGGGTGGTCAGCATGGGGAGGTGAGGGAACATGCAGTAGCAATGTAGGATAGGTTTCTGAAAAACATCGCGGGGTGGTGCACATTGTATGGGTGTGTGTTACATTACATTCACTAGTAGGAGTGAGAAAAAGATCACGGGGTGGTGCGCATTGTATAGGTGTGTGTTACATTACATTCACTAGTAGGAGTGAGAAAAACATCACGGGGTGGTGTGAATCAGAGGGTCTGAATTAGGATAGGCAGTGAGTGGCAATGTAGGATGGAGAAAAGCACCGCGGGGTGGTCAGCATGGGGAGGTCAGGGAACATGCAGTGGCAATGTAGGATAGGTTTCTGAAAAACATCGCGGGGTGGTGCGCATTGTATGGGTGTGTGTTACATTACATTCACTAGTAGGAGTGAGAAAAACATCACGGGGTGGTGCGCATTGTATGGGTGTGTGTTACATTATATTCACTAGTAGGAGTGAGAAAAACATCACGGGGTGGTGTGAATCGGAGGGTCTGAATTAGGATAGGCAGTGAGTGGCAATGTAGGATGGAGAAAAGCACCGCGGGGTGGTCAGCATGGGGAGGTGAGGGAACATGCAGTGGCAATGTAGGATAGGTTTCTGAAAAACATCGCGGGGTGGTGAGCATTGTATGGGTGTGTGTTACATTACATTCACTAGTAGGAGTGAGAAAAACATCACGGGGTGGTGCGCATTGTATGGGTTTATGTTACATTACATTCACTAGTAGGAGTGAGAAAAACATCACGGGGTGGTGTGAATCGGAGGGTCTGAATTAGGATAGGCAGTGAGTGGCAATGTAGGATGGAGAAAAGCACCGCGGGTTGGTCAGCATGGGGAGGTCAGGGAACATGCAGTGGCAATGTAGGATAGGTTTCAGAAAAACATCGCGGGGTGGTGCGCATTGAATGGGTGTGTGTTACATTACATTCACTAGTAGGAGTCAGAAAAACATCACGGGGTTGTGCACATTGTATGCGTGTGTGTTACATTACATTCACTAGTAGGAGTGAGAAAAACATCACGGGATGGTGTGAATCGGAGGGTCTGAATTAGGATAGGCAGTGAGTGGCAATGTAGGATGGAGAAAAGCACCGTGGGGTGGTCAGCATGGGGAGGTCAGGGAACATGCAGTGGCAATGTAGGATAGGTTTCTGAAAAACATCGCGGGGTGGTGCGCATTGTATGGGTGTGTGTTACATTACATTCACTAGTAGGAGTGAGAAAAACATCACGGGCTTGTCCGCATTGTATGGGTGTGTGTTACATTACATTCACTAGTAGGAGTGTGAAAAACTTCACGGGGTGGTGTGAATCGGAGGGTCTGAATTAGGATAGGCAGTGAGTGGCAATGTAGGATGGAGAAAAGCACCGCGGGGTGGTCAGCATGGGGAGGTCAGGGAACATGCAGTGGCAATGTAGGATAGGTTTCTGAAAAACATCGCGGGGTGGTGCGCATTGTATGGGTGTGTGTTACATTACATTCACTAGTAGGAGTGAGAAAAACATCACGGGGTGGTGCGCATTGTATGGGTGTGTGTTACATTATATTCACTAGTAGGAGTGAGAAAAACATCACGGGGTGGTGTGAATCGGAGGGTCTGAATTAGGATAGGCAGTGAGTGGCAATGTAGGATGGAGAAAAGCACCGCGGGGTGGTCAGCATGGGGAGGTGAGGGAATATGCAGTGGCAATGTAGGATAGGTTTCTGAAAAACATCGCGGGGTGGTGCGCATTGTATGGGTGTGTTTTACATTACATTCACTAGTAGGAGTGAGAAAAACATCACGGGGTGGTGCGCATTGTATGGGTGTGTGTTACATTACATTCACTAGTAGGAGTGAGAAAAACATCACGGGGTGGTGTGAATCGGAGAGTCTGAATTAGGATAGGCAGTGATTGGCAATGTAGGATGGAGAAAAGCACCGCGGAGTGGTCATCATGGGGAGGTGAGGGAACATGCAGTGGCAATGTAGGATAGGTTTCTGAAAAACATCGCGGGGTGGTGCGCATTGAATGGGTGTGTGTTACATTACATTCACTAGTAGGAGTGAGAAAAACATCACGGGGTTGTGCGCATTGTATGCGTGTGTGTTACATTACATTCACTAGTAGGAGTGAGAAAAACATCACGGGATGGTGTGAATCGGAGGGTCTGAATTAGGATAGGCAGTGAGTGGCAATGTAGGATGGAGAAAAGCACCGCGGGGTGGTCAGCATGGGGAGGTCAGGGAACATGCAGTGGCAATGTAGGATAGGTTTCTGAAAAACATCGCGGGGTGGTGCGCATTGTATGGGTGTGTGTTACATTACATTCACTAGTAGGAGTGAGAAAAACATCACGGGGTGGTGCGCATTGTATGGGTGTGTGTTACATTACATTCACTAGTAGGAGTGTGAAAAACTTCACGGGGTGGTGTGAATCGGAGGGTCTGAATTAGGATAGGCAGTGAGTGGCAATGTAGGATGGAGAAAAGCACCGCGGTTTGGTCAGCATGGGGAGGTCAGGGAACATGCAGTGGCAATGTAGGATAGGTTTCTGAAAAACATCGCGGGGTGGTGCGCATTGTATGGGTGTGTGTTACAATACATTCACTAGTAGGAGTGAGAAAAACATCACGGGTTGGTGCGCATTGTATTGGTGTGTGTTACATTACATTCAATAGTAGGAGTGAGAAAAACATCACGGGGTGGTGTGAATCGGAGGGTCTGAATTAGGATAGGCAGTGAGTGGCAATGTAGGATGGAGAAAAGCACCGCGGGGTGGTCAGCATGGGGAGGTCAGGGAACATGCAATGGCAATGTAGGATAGGTTTCTGAAAAACATCGCGGGGTGGTGCGCATTGCATGGGTGTGTGTTACATTACATTCACTAGCAGGAGTGAGAAAAACATCACGGGGTGGTGCGCATTGTATGGGTGTGTGTTACATTACATTCACTAGTAGGAGTGAGAAAAACATCACGGGGTGGTGTGAATCGGAGGGTCTGAATTAGGATAGGCAGTGAGTGGCAATGTACGATGGAGAAAAGCACCGCGGGGTGGACAGCATGGGGAGGTCAAGGAACATGCAGTGGCAATGTAGGATAGGTTTCTGAAAAACATAGCGGGGTGGTGCGCATTGTATGGGTGTGTGTTACATTACATTCACTAGCAGGAGTGAGAAAAACATCACGGGGTGGTGCGCATTGTATGGGTGGGTGTTACATTACATTCACTAGTAGGAGTGAGAAAAACATCACGGGGTGGTGTGAATCGGAGGGTCTGATTTAGGATAGGCAGTGAGTGGCAATGTAGGATGGAGAAAAGCACCGCGGTGTGGTCAGCATGGGGAGGTCAGGGAACATGCAGGGGCAATGTAGAATAGGTTTCTGAAAAACATTGCGGGGTGGTGCGCATTGTATGGGTGTGTGTTACATTACATTCACTAGTAGGAGTGAGAAAAACATCACGGGTTGGTGCGCATTGTATTGGTGTGTGTTACATTACATTCACTAGTAGGAGTGAGAAAAACATCACGGGGTGGTGTGAATCGGAGGGTCTGAATTAGGATAGGCAGTGAGTGGCAATGTAGGCGGGAGAAAAGCACCGTGGGGTGGTCAGCATGGGGAGGTCAGGGAACATGCAGTGGCAATGTAGGATAGGTTTCTGAAAAACATCGCGGGGTGGTGCGCATTGTATGGGTGTGTGTTACATTACATTCACTAGTAGGAGTGAGAAAAACATCACGGGGTGGTGCGCATTGTATGGGTGTGTGTTACATTACATTCACTAGTAGGTGTGAGAAAAACATCACGCGGTGGTGTGAATTGGAGGGTCTGAATTAGGATAGGCAGTGAGTGGCAATGTAGGATGGAGAAAAGAACCGCGGGGTGGTCAGCATGGGGAGGTCAGGGAACATGCAGTGGCAATGTAGGATAGGTTTCTGAAAAACATCGCGGGGTGGTGCGCATTGTATGGGTGTGTGTTACATTACATTCACTAGGAGGAGTGAGAAAAACATCACGGGGTGGTGCGCATTGTATGGGTGTGTGTTACTTTACATTCACTAGTAGGAGTGAGAAAAACATCATGGGGTGGTGTGAATCGGAGGGTCTGAATTAGGATAGGCAGTGAGTGGCAATGTAGGATGGAGAAAAGAACCGCGGTGTGGTCAGCATGGGGAGGTCCGGGAACATGCAGTGGCAATGTAGGATAGGTTTCTGAAAAACATCGCGGGGTGGTGCGAATTGTATGGGTGTGTGTTACATTACATTCACTAGTAGGAGTGAGAAAAACATCACGGGGTGGTGTGAATCGGAGGGTCTGAATTAGGATAGGCAGTGAGTGGCAATGTAGGATGGAGAAAAGCACCGCGGGGTGGTCAGCATGGGGAGGTCAGGAAACATGCAGTGGCAATGTAGGATAGGTTTCTAAAAAACATCGCGGGGTGGTGCGCATTGTATGGGTGTGTGTTACATTAAATTCACTAGTAGGAGTGAGAAAAACATCACGGGTTGGTGCGCATTGTATGGGTGTGTGTTACATTACATTCACTAGTAGGAGTGAGAAAAACATCACGGGGTGGTGCGCATTGTATGGGTGTGTGATACATTACATTCACTAGTAGGAGTGAGAAAAACATCACGGGGTGGTGTGAATCGGAGGGTCTGAATTAGGATAGGCAGTGAGTGGCAATGTAGGATGGAGAAAAGCACCGCGGGGTGGTCAGCATGGGGAGGTCCGGGAACATGCAGTGGCAATGTAGGATAGGTTTCTGAAAAACATCGCGGGGTGGTGCGCATTGTATGGGTGTGTGTTACATTACATTCACTAGTAGGAGTGAGAAAAATATAACGGGGTGGTGCGCATTGTATGGGTGTGTGTTACATTACATTCACTAGTAGGAGTGAGAAAAACATCACGGGGTTGTGTGAATCGGAGTGTCTGAATTAGGATAGGCAGTGAGTGGCAATGTAGGATGGAGAAAAGCACCGCGGGGTGGTCAGCATGGGGAGGTCAGGGAACATGCAGTGGCAATGTAGGATAGGTTTCTGAAAAACATCGCGGGGTGGTGCGCATTGTATGGGTGTGTGTTACATTACATTCACTAGTAGGAGTGAGAAAAACATCACGGGGTGGTGCGCATTGTATGGGTGTGTGTTACATTATATTCACTAGTAGGAGTGAGGAAAACATCACGGGGTGGTGTGAATCGGAGGGTCTGATTTAGGATATGCAGTGAGTGGCAATGTAGGATGGAGAAAAGCACCACGGTGTGGTCAGCATGGGGAAGTTAGGGAACATGCAGGGGCAATGTAGGATAGGTTTCTGAAAAACATCGCGGGGTGGTGCGCATTGTATGGGTGTGTGTTACATTACATTCACTAGTAGGAGTGAGAAAAACATCACGGGGTGGTGCGCATTGTATGGGTGTGTGTTACATTACATTCACTAGCAGGTGTGAGAAAAACATCACGGGGTGGTGTGAATCGGAGGGTCTGAATTAGGATAGGCAGTGAGTGGCAATGTAGGATAGAGAAAAGAACCGCGGGGTGGTCAGCATGGGGAGGTCCGGGAACATGCAGTGGCAATGTAGGTTAGGTTTCTGAAAAACATCGCGGGGTGGTGCGCATTGTATGGGTGTGTTTTACATTACATTCACTAGTAGGAGTGCGCAAAACATCACGGGGTGGTGCGCATTGTATGGGTGTGTGTTACATTACATTCACTAGTAGGAGTGAGAAAAACATCACGGGGTGGTGCGCATTGTATGGGTGTGTGTTACATTACATTCACTAGTAGGTGTGAGAAAAACATCACGCGGTGGTGTGAATCGGAGGGTCTGAATTAGGATAGGCAGTGAGTGGCAATGTAGGATGGAGAAAAGAACCGCGGGGTGGTCAGCATGGGGAGGTCAGGGAACATGCAGTGGCAATGTAGGATAGGTTTCTGAAAAACATCGCGGGGTGGTGCGCATTGTATGGGTGTGTGTTACATTACATTCACTAGGAGGAGTGAGAAAAACATCACGGGGTGGTGCGCATTGTATGGGTGTGTGTTACTTTACATTCACTAGTAGGAGTGAGAAAAACATCATGGGGTGGTGTGAATCGGAGGGTCTGAATTAGGATAGGCAGTGAGTGGCAATGTAGGATGGAGAAAAGAACCGCGGTGTGGTCAGCATGGGGAGGTCCGGGAACATGCAGTGGCAATGTAGGATAGGTTTCTGAAAAACATCGCGGGGTGGTGCGCATTGTATGGGTGTGTGTTACATTACATTCACTAGTAGGAGTGAGAAAAACATCACGGGGTGGTGTGAATCGGAGGGTCTGAATTAGGATAGGCAGTGAGTGGCAATGTAGGATGGAGAAAAGCACCGCGGGGTGGTCAGCATGGGGAGGTCAGGAAACATGCAGTGGCAATGTAGGATAGGTTTCTGAAAAACATCGCGGGGTGGTGCGCATTGTATGGGTGTGTGTTACATTACATTCACTAGTAGGAGTGAGAAAAATATCACGGGGTGGTGCGCATTGTATGGGTGTGTGTTACATTACATTCACTAGTAGGAGTGAGAAAAACATCACGGGGTTGTGTGAATCGGAGTTTCTGAATTAGGATAGGCAGTGAGTGGCAATGTAGGATGGAGAAAAGCACCGCGGGGTGGTCAGCATGGGGAGGTCAGGGAACATGCAGTGGCAATGTAGGATAGGTTTCTGAAAAACATCGCGGGGTGGTGCGCATTGTATGGGTGTGTGTTACATTACATTCACTAGTAGGAGTGAGAAAAACATCACGGGGTGGTGCGCATTGTATGGGTGTGTGTTACATTATATTCACTAGTAGGAGTGAGGAAAACATCACGGGGTGGTGTGAATCGGAGGGTCTGAATTAGGATATGCAGTGAGTGGCAATGTAGGATGGAGAAAAGCACCACGGTGTGGTCAGCATGGGGAGGTCAGGGAACATGCAGGGGCAATGTAGGATAGGTTTCTGAAAAACATCGCGGGGTGGTGCGTATTGTATGGGTGTGTGTTACATTACATTCACTAGTAGGAGTGAGAAAAACATCACGGGGTGGTGCGCATTGTATGGGTGTGTGTTACATTACATTCACTAGTAGGTGTGAGAAAAACATCACGGGGTGGTGTGAATCGGAGGGTCTGAATTAGGATAGGCAGTGAGTGGCAATGTAGGATAGAGAAAAGAACCGCGGGGTGGTCAGCATGGGGAGGTCCGGGAACATGCAGTGGCAATGTAGGTTAGGTTTCTGAAAAACATCGCGGGGTGGTGCGCATTGTATGGGTGTGTGTTACATTACATTCACTAGTAGGAGTGAGAAAAACATCACGGGGTGGTGCGCATTGTATGGGTGTGTGTTACATTACATTCACTAGTAGGAGTGAGAAAAACATCACGGGGTGGTGTGAATCGGAGGGTCTGAATTAGGATAGGCAGTGAGTGGCAATGTAGGATGGAGAAAAGCACCGCGGGGTGGTCAGCATGGGGAGGTCCGGGAACATGCAGTGGCAATGTAGGATAGGTTTCTGAAAAACATCGCGGGGTGGTGCGCATTGTATGGGTGTGTGTTACATTACATTCACTAGTAGGAGTGAGAAAAACATCACGGGGTGGTGCGCATAGTATGGGTGTGTGTTACATTACATTCACTAGTAGGAGTGAGAAAAACACCACGGGGTGGTGTTAATCGGAGGGTCTGAATTAGGATAGGCAGTGAGTGGCAATGTAGGATGGAGAAAAGCACCGCGGGGTGGTCAGCATGGGGAGGTTAGGGAACATGCAGTAGCAATGTAGGATAGGTTTCTGAAAAACAACGCGGGGTGGTGCGCATTGTATGGGTGTGTGTTACATTACATTCACTAGCAGGAGTGAGAAAAACATCACGGGGTGGTGCGCATTGTATGGGTGTGTGTTACATTACATTCACTAGTAGGAGTGAGAAAAACATCACGGGGTGGTGTGAATCGGAGGGTCTGATTTAGGATAGGCAGTGAGTGGCAATGTAGGATGGAGAAAAGCACCGCGGTGTGGTCAGCATGGGGAGGTCAGGGAACATGCAGGGGCAATGTAGAATAGGTTTCTGAAAAACATTGCGGGGTGGTGCGCATTGTATGGGTGTGTGTTACATTACATTCACTAGTAGGAGTGAGAAAAACATCACGGGGTGGTGCGCATTGTATGGGTGTGTGTTACATTACATTCACTAGTAGGTGTGAGAAAAACATCACGCGGTGGTGTGAATCGGAGGGTCTGAATTAGGATAGGCAGTGAGTGGCAATGTAGGATGGAGAAAAGAACCGCGAGGTGGTCAGCATGGGGAGGTCAGGGAACATGCAGTGGCAATGTAGGATAGGTTTCTGAAAAACATCGCGGGGTGGTGCGCATTGTATGGGTGTGTGTTACATTACATTCACTAGGAGGAGTGAGAAAAACATCACGGGGTGGTGCGCATTGTATGGGTGTGTGTTACTTTACATTCACTAGTAGGAGTGAGAAAAACATCATGGGGTGGTGTGAATCGGAGGGTCTGAATTAGGATAGGCAGTGAGTGGCAATGTAGGATGGAGAAAAGAACCGCGGTGTGGTCAGCATGGGGAGGTCCGGGAACATGCAGTGGCAATGTAGGATAGGTTTCTGAAAAACATCGCGGGGTGGTGCGCATTGTATGGGTGTGTGTTACATTACATTCACTAGTAGGAGTGAGAAAAACATCACGGGGTGGTGTGAATCGGAGGGTCTGAATTAGGATAGGCAGTGAGTGGCAATGTAGGATGGAGAAAAGCACCGCGGGGTGGTCAGCATGGGGAGGTCAGGGAACATGCAGTGGCAATGTAGGATAGGTTTCTAAAAAACATCGCGGGGTGGTGCGCATTGTATGGGTGTGTGTTACATTAAATTCACTAGTAGGAGTGAGAAAAACATCACGGGTTGGTGCGCATTGTATGGGTGTGTGTTACATTACATTCACTAGTAGGAGTGAGAAAAACATCACGGGGTGGTGCGCATTGTATGGGTGTGTGTTACATTACATTCACTAGTAGGAGTGAGAAAAACATCACGGGGTGGTGTGAATCGGAGGGTCTGAATTAGGATAGGCAGTGAGTGGCAATGTAGGATGGAGAAAAGCACCGCGGGGTGGTCAGCATGGGGAGGTCCGGGAACATGCAGTGGCAATGTAGGATAGGTTTCTGAAAAACATCGCGGGGTGGTGCGCATTGTATGGGTGTGTGTTACATTACATTCACTAGTAGGAGTGAGAAAAATATCACGGGGTGGTGCGCATTGTATGGGTGTGTGTTACATTACATTCACTAGTAGGAGTGAGAAAAACATCACGGGGTTGTGTGAATCGGAGTGTCTGAATTAGGATAGGCAGTGAGTGGCAATGTAGGATGGAGAAAAGCACCGCGGGGTGGTCAGCATGGGGAGGTCAGGGAACATGCAGTGGCAATGTAGGATAGGTTTCTGAAAAACATCGCGGGGTGGTGCGCATTGTATGGGTGTGTGTTACATTACATTCACTAGTAGGAGTGAGAAAAACATCACGGGGTGGTGCGCATTGTATGGGTGTGTGTTACATTATATTCACTAGTAGGAGTGAGGAAAACATCACGGGGTGGTGTGAATCGGAGGGTCTGATTTAGGATATGCAGTGAGTGGCAATATAGGATGGAGAAAAGCACCACGGTGTGGTCAGCATGGGGAGGTCAGGGAACATGCAGGGGCAATGTAGGATAGGTTTCTGAAAAACATCGCGGGGTGGTGCGCATTGTATGGGTGTGTGTTACATTACATTCACTAGTAGGAGTGAGAAAAACATCACGGGGTGGTGCGCATTGTATGGGTGTGTGTTACATTACATTCACTAGTAGGTGTGAGAAAAACATCACGGGGTGGTGTGAATCGGAGGGTCTGAATTAGGATAGGCAGTGAGTGGCAATGTAGGATAGAGAAAAGAACCGCGGGGTGGTCAGCATGGGGAGGTCCGAGAACATGCAGTGGCAATGTAGGTTAGGTTTCTGAAAAACATCGCGGGGTGGTGCGCATTGTATGGGTGTGTGTTACATTACATTCACTAGTAGGAGTGAGAAAAACATCACGGGGTGGTGCGCATTGTATGGGTGTGTGTTACATTACATTCACTAGTAGGAGTGAGAAAAACATCACGGGGTGGTGTGAATCGGAGGGTCTGAATTAAGATAGGCAGTGAGTGGCAATGTAGGATGGAGAAAAGCACCGCGGGGTGGTCAGCATGGGGAGATCAGGGAACATGCAGTGGCAATGTAGGATAGGTTTCTGAAAAACATCGCGGTGTGGTGCGCATTGTATGGGTGTGTGTTACATTACATTCACTAGTAGGAGTGAGAAAAACATCACGGGGTGGTGCGCATTGTATGGGTGTGTGTTACAATACATTCACTAGTAGGAGTGAGAAAAACATCACGGGGTGGTGTGAATCGGAGGGTCTGAATAGGTATAGGCAGTGAGTGGCAATGTAGGATGGAGAAAAGCTCCGCGGGGTGGTCAGCATGGGGAGGTCAGGGAACATGCAGTGGCAATGTAGGATAGGTTTCTGAAAAACATCGCGGGGTGGTGCGCATTGTATGGGTGTGTGTTACATTACATTCACTAGTAGGAGTGAGAAAAACATCACGGGGTGGTGCGCATTGTATGGGTGTGTGTTACATTACATTCACTATTAGGAGTGAGAAAAACATCACGGGGTGGTGTGAATCGGAGGGTCTGAATTAGGATAGGCAGTTAGTGGCAATGTAGCATAGAGAAAAGCACCGCGGGGTGGTCAGCATGGGGAGGTCAGGGAACATGCAGTGACAATGTAGGATAGGTTTCTGAAAAACATCGCGGGGTGGTGCGCATTGTATGGGTGTGTGTTACATTACATTCACTAGTAGGAGTGAGAAAAACATCACGGGGTGGTGCGCATTGTATAGGTGTGTGTTACATTACATTCACTAGTAGGTCTGAGAAAACATCACGGGGTGGTGTGAATCGGAGCGTCTGAATTAGGATAGGCAGTGAGTGGCAATGTAGGATGGAGAAAAGCACCGCGGGGTGGTCAGCATGGGGAGGTCAGGGAACATGCAGTAGCAATGTAGGATAGGTTTCTAAAAAACATCGCGGGGTGGTGCGCATTGTATGGGTGTGTGTTACATTACATTCACTAGTAGGAGTGAGAAAAACATCACGGGGTGGTGCGCATTGTATGGGTGTGTGTTACAATACATTCACTAGTAGGAGTGAGAAAAACATCACGGGGTGGTGTGAATCGGAGGGTCTGAATTAGTATAGGCAGTGAGTGGCAATGTAGGATGGAGAAAAGCTCCGCGGGGTGGTCAGCATGGGGAGGTCAGGGAACATGCAGTGGCAATGTAGGATAGGTTTCTGAAAAACATCGCGGGGTGGTGCGCATTGTATGGGTGTGTGTTACATTACATTCACTAGTAGGAGTGAGAAAAACATCACGGGTTGGTGCGCATTGTATGGGTGTGTGTTACATTACATTCACTAGTAGGAGTGAGAAAAACATCACGGGGTGGTGCGCATTGTATGGGTGTGTGTTACATTACATTCACTAGTAGGAGTGAGAAAAACATCACGGGGTTGTGTGAATCGGAGGGTCTGAATTAGGATAGGCAGTGAGTGGCAATGTAGGATGGAGAAAAGCACCGCGGGGTGGTCAGCATGGGAAGGTCAGGGAACATGCAGGGGCAATGTAGGATAGGTTTCTGAAAAACATCGCGGGGTGGTGCGCATTGTATGGGTGTGTGTTACATTACATTCACTAGTAGGAGTGAGAAAAACATCACGGGGTGGTGCGCATTGTATGGGTGTGTGTTACATTACATTCACTAGTATGTGTGAGAAAAACATCACGGGGTGGTGTGAATCGGAGGGTCTGAATTAGGATAGGCAGTGAGTGGCAATGTAGGATGGAGAAAAGAACCGCGGGGTGGTCAGCATGGGGAGGTCCGGGAACATGCAGTGGCAATGTAGGTTAGGTTTCTGAAAAACATCGCGGGGTGGTGCGCATTGTATGGGTGTGTGTTACATTACATTCACTAGAAGGAGTGAGAAAAACATCACGGGGTGGTGCGCATTGTATGGGTGTGTGTTACATTACATTCACTAGTAGGAGTGAGAAAAACATCACGGGGTGGTGTGAATCGGACGGTCTGAATTAGGATAGGCAGTGAGTGGCAATGTAGGATGGAGAAAAGCACCGCGGGGTGGTCAGCATGGGGAGATCAGGGAACATGCAGTGGCAATGTAGGATAGGTTTCTGAAAAACATCGTGGTGTGGTGCGCATTGTATGGGTGTGTGTTACATTACATTGACTAGTAGGAGTGAGAAAAACATCACGGGGTGGTGCGCATTGTATGGGTGTGTGTTACAATACATTCACTAGTAGGAGTGAGAAAAACATCACGGGGTGGTGTGAATCGGAGGGTCTGAATTAGTATAGGCAGTGAGTGGCAATGTAGGATGGAGAAAAGCTCCGCGGGGTGGTCAGCATGGGGAGGTCAGGGAACATGCAGTGGCAATGTAGGATAGGTTTCTGAAAAACATCGCGGGGTGGTGCGCATTGTATGGGTGTGTGTTACATTACATTCACTAGTAGGAGTGAGAAAAACATCACGGGGTGGTGCGCATTGTATGGGTGTGTGTTACATTACATTCACTAGTAGGTCTGAGAAAACATCACGGGGTGGTGTGAATCGGAGTGTCTGAATTAGGATAGGCAGTGAGTGGCAATGTAGGATGGAGAAAAGCACCGCGGGGTGGTCAGCATGGGGAGGTCAGGGAACATGCAGTGGCAATGTAGGGTAGGTTTCTAAAAAACATCGCGGGGTGGTGCGCATTGTATGGGTGTGTGTTACATTACATTCACTAGTAGGAGTGAGAAAAACATCACGGGGTGGTGCGCATTGTATGGGTGTGTGTTACAATACATTCACTAGTAGGAGTGAGAAAAACATCACGGGGTGGTGTGAATCGGAGGGTCTGAATTAGTATAGGCAGTGAGTGGCAATGTAGGATGGAGAAAAGCTCCGCGGGGTGGTCAGCATGGGGAGGTCAGGGAACATGCAGTGGCAATGTAGGATAGGTTTCTGAAAAACATCGCGGGGTGGTGCGC
Source organism: Cavia porcellus (assembly GCF_034190915.1). Lineage (NCBI taxonomy): Eukaryota > Metazoa > Chordata > Mammalia > Rodentia > Caviidae > Cavia > Cavia porcellus. The sequence continues at coordinate 1,172,982 of NW_026947561.1, read as the reverse complement.
ATTGTATGGGTGTGTGTTACATTACATTCACTAGTAGGAGTGAGAAAAACATCACGGGGTGGTGCGCATTGTATGGGTGTGTGTTACATTACATTCACTATTAGGAGTGAGAAAAACATCACGGGGTGGTGTGAATCGGAGGGTCTGAATTAGGATAGGCAGTGAGTGGCAATGTAGCATAGAGAAAAGCACCGCGGGGTGGTCAGCATGGGGAGGTCAGGGAACATGCAGTGACAATGTAGGATAGGTTTCTGAAAAACATCGCGGGGTGGTGCGCATTGTATGGGTGTGTGTTACATTACATTCACTAGTAGGAGTGAGAAAAACATCACGGGGTAGTGCGCATTGTATGGGTGTGTGTTACATTACATTCACTAGTAGGTCTGAGAAAACATCACGGGGTGGTGTGAATCGGAGGGTCTGAATTAGGATAGGCAGTGAGTGGCAATGTAGGATGGAGAAAAGCACCGCGGGGTGCTCAGCATGGGGAGGTCAGGAAACATGCAGTGGCAATGTAGGATAGGTTTCTAAAAAACATCGCGGGGTGGTGCGCATTGTATGGGTGTGTGTTACATTACATTCACTAGTAGGAGTGAGAAAAACATCACGGGTTGGTGCGCATTGTATGGGTGTGTCTTACATTACATTCACTAGTAGGAGTGAGAAAAACATCACGGGGTGGTGTGAATCGGAGGGTCTGAATTAGGATAGGCAGTGAGTGGCAATGTAGGCTGGAGAAAAGCACCGCGGGGTGGTCAGCATGTGGAGGTCAGGGAACATGCAGTGGCAATGTAGGATAGGTTTCTGAAAAACATTGCGGGGTGGTGCGCATTGTATCGTTGTGTGTCACATTACATTCACTAGTAGGAGTGAGAAAAACATCACGGGGTGGTGCGCATTGTATGGGTGTGTGTTACATTACATTCACTAGTAGGAGTGAGAAAAACATCACGGGGTGGTGTGAATTGGAGGGTCTGAATTAGGATAGGCAGTGAGTGGCAATGTAGGATGGAGAAAAGCACCGCGGGGTGGTCAGCATGGGGAGGTCAGGGAACATGCAGTGGCAATGTAGGATATGTTTCTGAAAAACATCGCGGGGTGGTGCGCATTGTATGGGTGTGTGTTACATTACATTCACTAGTAGGAGTGAGAAAAACATCAAGGGTTGGTGCGCATTGTATGGGTGTGTCTTACATTACATTCACTAGTAGGAGTGAGAAAAACATCACGGGGTGGTGTGAATCGGAGGGTCTGAATTAGGATAGGCAGTGAGTGGCAATGTAGGCTGGAGAAAAGCACCGCGGGGTGGTCAGCATGGGAAGGTCAGGGAACATGCAGTGGCAATGTAGCATAGGTTTCTTAAAAACATCGCGGGGTGGTGCGCATTGTATGGGTGTGTGTTACATTACATTCACTAGTAGGAGTGAGAAAAACATCACGGGGTGGTGCGCATTGTATGGGTGTGTGTTACATTACATTCACTAGTAGGAGTGAGAAAAACATCACGGGGTGGTGTGAATCGGAGGGTCTGAATTAGGATAGGCAGTGAGTGGCAATGTAGGATGGAGAAAAGCACCGCGGGGTGGTCAGCATGGGGAGGTGAGGGAACATGCAGTGGCAATGTAGGATAGGTTTCTGAAAAACATCGCGGGGTGGTGCGCATTCAATGGGTGTGTGTTACATTACATTCACTAGTAGGAGTGAGAAAAACATCACGGGTTGGTGCGCATTGTATGGGTGTGTGTTACATTACATTCACTAGTAGGAGTGAGAAAAACATCACGGGGTGGTGTGAATCGGAGTGTCTGAATTAGGATAGGCAGTGAGTGGCAATGTAGGATGGAGAAAAGCACCGCGGGGTGGTCAGCATGGGGAGGTCAGGGAACATGCAGTGGCAATGTAGGATAGGTTTCTGAAAAACATCGCGGGGTGGTGCGCATTGTATGGGTGTGAGTTACATTACATTCACTAGTAGGAGTGAGAAAAACATCACGGGGTTGTCTGCATTGTATGGGTGTGTGTTACATTACATTCACTAGTAAGAGTGAGAAAAACATCACGGGGTGGTGTGAATCGGAGAGTCTGAATTAGGATAGGCAGTGAGTGCCAATGTAGGATGGAGAAAAGCACCGCGGGGTGGTCAGCATGGGGAGGTCAGGGAACATGCAGTGGCAATGTAGGATAGGTTTCTGAAAAACATCGCGGGGTGGTGCGCATTGTATGGGTGTGTGTTACATTACATTCACCAGTAGGAGTGAGAAAAACATCACGGGGTGGTGCGCATTGTATGGGTGTGTCTTACATTACATTCACTAGTAGGAGTGAGAAAAACATCACGGGGTGGTGTGAATCGGAGGGTCTGAATTAGGATAGGCAGTGAGTGGCAATGTAGGATGGAGAAAAGCACCGCGGGGTGGTCAGCATGGGGAGGTCAGGGAACATGCAGTGGCAATGTAGGATAGGTTTCTGAAAAACATTGTGGGGTGGTGCGCATTGTATGGGTGTGTGTTACATTACATTCACTAGTAGGAGTGAGAAAAACATCACGGGGTGGTGCGCATTGTATGGGTGTGTGTTACATTACATTCACTAGTAGGAGTGAAAAAACATCACGGGGTGGTGTGAATCGGAGCGTCTGAATTAGGATAGGCAGTGAGTGGCAATGTAGGATGGAGAAAAGCACCGCGGGGTGGTCAGCATGGGGAGGTCAGGGAACATGCAGTGGCAATGTAGGATAGGTTTCAGAAAAACATCGCGGGGTGGTGCGCATTGTATGGGTGTGTGTTACATTACATTCACTAGTAGGAGTGAGAAAAACATCACGGGGTGGTGCGCATTGTATGGGTGTGTGTTACATTACATTCACTAGTAGGAGTGAGAAAAACATCACGGGGTGGTGTGAATCGGAGGGTCTGAATTTGGATAGGCAGTGAGTGACAATGTAGGATGGAGAAAAGCACCGCGGGGTGGTCAGCATGGGGAGGTCAGGGCACATGCAGTGGCAATGTAGGACAGTTTTCTGAAAAACATCGCGGGGTGGTGCGCATTGTATGGGTGTGTGTTACATTGCATTCACTAGTAGGAGTGAGAAAAACATCACGGGGTGGTGCGCATTGTATGGGTGTGTGTTACATTACATTCACTAGTAAGAGTGAGAAAAACATCACGGGGTGGTGTGAATCGGAGGGTCTGAATTAGGATAGGCAGTGAGTGGCAATGTAGGATGGAGAAAAGCACCGCGGGGTGGTCAGCATGGGGAGGTCAGGGAACATGCAGTGGCAATGTAGGATAGGTTTCGGAAAAACATCGCGGGGTGGTGCGCATTGTATGGGTGTGTGTTACATTACATTCACTAGTAGGAGTGAGAAAAACATCACGGGGTGGTGCGCATTGTATGGGTGTGTGTTACATTACATTCACTAGTAGGAGTGAGAAAAACATCACGGGGTGGTGCGCATTGTATGGGTGTGTGTTACATTACATTCACTAGTAGGAGTGAGAAAAACATCACGGGGTGGTGCGCATTGTATGGGTGTGTGTTACATTACATTCACTAGTAGGAGTGAGAAAAACATCACGGGGTGGTGTGAATCGGAGGGTCTGAATTAGGATAGGCAGTGAGTGGCAATGTAGGATGGAGAAAAGCACCGCGGGGTGGTCAGCATGGGGAGGTCAGGGAACATGCAGTGGCAATGTAGGATAGGTTTCTGAAAAACATCGCGTGGTGGTGCGCATTGTATGGGTGTGTGTTACATTACTTTCACTAGTAGGAGTGAGAAAAACATCATGGGGTGGTGCGCATTGTATGGGTGTGTGTTACATTACATTCACTAGTAGGAGTGAGAAAAACATCACGGGGTGGTGTGAAACGGAGGGTCTGAATTAGGATAGGCAGTGAGTGGCAATGTAGGATGGAGAAAAGCACCGCGGGGTTGTCAGCATGGGGAGGTGAGGGAACATGCAGTGGCAATGTAGGATAGGTTTCTGAAAAACATCGCGGGGTGGTGCGCATTGTATGGGTGTGTGTTACATTACATTCACTAGTAGGAGTGAGAAAAACATCACATGGTGGTGCGCATTGTATGGGTGTGTGTTACATTACATTCACTAGTAGGAGTGAGAAAAACATCACGGGGTGGAGTGAATCGGAGGGTCTGAATTAGGATAGACAGTGAGTGGCAATGTAGGATGGAGAAAAGCACCGCGGGGTGGTCAGCATGGGGAGGTCAGGGAACATGCAGTGGCAATGTAGGATAGGTTTCTGAAAAACATCGCGGGGTGGTGCGCATTGTATGGGTGTGTGTTACATTACATTCACTAGTAGGAGTGAGAAAAACATCACGGGTTGGTGCGCATTGTATGGGTGTGTGTTACATTACATTCACTAGTAGGAGTGAGAAAAACATCACGGGGTGGTGTGAATCGGAGGGTCTGAATTAGGATAGTCAGTGAGTGGCAATGTAGGCTGGAGAAAAGCACCGCGGGGTGGTCAGCATGGGGAGGTCAGGGAACATGCAGTGGCAATGTAGGATAGGTTTCGGAAAAACATCGCGGGGTGGTGCGCATTGTATGGGTGTGTGTTACATTACATTCACTAGTAGGAGTGAGAAAAACATCACGGGGTGGTGCGCATTGTATGGGTGTGTGTTACATTACATTCACTAGTAGGAGTGAGAAAAACATCACGGGGTGGTGCGCATTGTATGGGTGTGTGTTACATTACATTCACTAGTAAGAGTGAGAAAAACATCACGGGGTGGTGTGAATCGGAGGGTCTGAATTAGGATAGGCAGTGAGTGGCAATGTAGGATGGAGAAAAGCACCGCGGGGTGGTCAGCATGGGGAGGTCAGGGAACATGCAGTGGCAATGTAGGACAGGTTTCTGAAAAACATCGCGGGGTGGTGCGCATTGTATGGGTGTGTGTTACATTACATTCACTAGTAGGAGTGAGAAAAACATCACGGGGTGGTGCGCATTGTATGGGTGTGTGTTACATTACATTCACTAGTAGGAGTGAGAAAAACATCACGGGGTGGTGTGAATCGGAGGGTCTGAATTAGGATAGGCAGTGAGTGGCAATGTAGGATGGAGAAAAGCACCGCGGGGTGGTCAGCATGGGGAGGTCAGGGAACATGCAGTGGCAATGTAGGATAGGTTTCTGAAAAACATCGCGGGGTGGTGCGCATTGTATGGGTGTGTCTTACATTACATTCACTAGTAGGAGTGAGAAAAACATCACGGGTTGGTGCGCATTGTATGGGTGTGTCTTACATTACATTCACTAGTAGGAGTGAGAAAAACATCACGGGGTGGTGTGAATCCGAGGGTCTGAATTAGGATAGGCAATGAGTGGCAATGTAGGATGGAGAAAAGCACCGCGGGGTGGTCAGCATGGGGAGGTCAGGGAACATGCAGTGGCAAAGTAGGATAGGTTTCTGAAAAACATCGCGGTGTGGTGCGCATTGTATGGGTGTGTGTTACATTACATTCACTAGTAGGAGTGAGAAAAACATCACGGGGTGGTGCGCATTGTATGGGTGTGTGTTACAATACATTCACTAGTAGGAGTGAGAAAAACATCACGGGGTGGTGTGAATCGGAGGGTCTGAATTAGTATAGGCAGTGAGTGGCAATGTAGGATGGAGAAAAGCTCCGCGGGGTGGTCAGCATGGGGAGGTCAGGGAACATGCAGTGGCAATGTAGGATAGGTTTCTGAAAAACATCGCGGGGTGGTGCGCATTGTATGGGTGTGTGTTACATTACATTCACTAGTAGGAGTGAGAAAAACATCACGGGTTGGTGCGCATTGTATGGGTGTGTGTTACATTACATTCACTAGTAGGAGTGAGAAAAACATCACGGGGTGGTGCGCATTGTATGGGTGTGTGTTACATTACATTCACTAGTAGGAGTGAGAAAAACATCACGGGGTGGTGTGAATCGGAGGGTCTGAATTAGGATAGGCAGTGAGTGGCAATGTAGGATGGAGAAAAGCACCGCGGGGTGGTCAGCATGGGGAGGTCCGGGAACATGCAGTGGCAATGTAGGATAGGTTTCTGAAAAACATCGCGGGGTGGTGCGCATTGTATGGGTGTGTGTTACATTACATTCACTAGTAGGAGTGAGAAAAACATCACGGGGTGGTGCGCATAGTATGGGTGTGTGTTACATTACATTCACTAGTAGGAGTGAGAAAAACACCACGGGGTGGTGTTAATCGGAGGGTCTGAATTAGGATAGGCAGTGAGTGGCAATGTAGGATGGAGAAAAGCACCGCGGGGTGGTCAGCATGGGGAGGTTAGGGAACATGCAGTAGCAATGTAGGATAGGTTTCTGAAAAACAACGCGGGGTGGTGCGCATTGTATGGGTGTGTGTTACATTACATTCACTAGCAGGAGTGAGAAAAACATCACGGGGTGGTGCGCATTGTATGGGTGTGTGTTACATTACATTCACTAGTAGGAGTGAGAAAAACATCACGGGGTGGTGTGAATCGGAGGGTCTGATTTAGGATAGGCAGTGAGTGGCAATGTAGGATGGAGAAAAGCACCGCGGTGTGGTCAGCATGGGGAGGTCAGGGAACATGCAGGGGCAATGTAGAATAGGTTTCTGAAAAACATTGCGGGGTGGTGCGCATTGTATGGGTGTGTGTTACATTACATTCACTAGTAGGAGTGAGAAAAACATCACGGGGTGGTGCGCATTGTATGGGTGTGTGTTACATTACATTCACTAGTAGGTGTGAGAAAAACATCACGCGGTGGTGTGAATCGGAGGGTCTGAATTAGGATAGGCAGTGAGTGGCAATGTAGGATGGAGAAAAGAACCGCGAGGTGGTCAGCATGGGGAGGTCAGGGAACATGCAGTGGCAATGTAGGATAGGTTTCTGAAAAACATCGCGGGGTGGTGCGCATTGTATGGGTGTGTGTTACATTACATTCACTAGGAGGAGTGAGAAAAACATCACGGGGTGGTGCGCATTGTATGGGTGTGTGTTACTTTACATTCACTAGTAGGAGTGAGAAAAACATCATGGGGTGGTGTGAATCGGAGGGTCTGAATTAGGATAGGCAGTGAGTGGCAATGTAGGATGGAGAAAAGAACCGCGGTGTGGTCAGCATGGGGAGGTCCGGGAACATGCAGTGGCAATGTAGGATAGGTTTCTGAAAAACATCGCGGGGTGGTGCGCATTGTATGGGTGTGTGTTACATTACATTCACTAGTAGGAGTGAGAAAAACATCACGGGGTGGTGTGAATCGGAGGGTCTGAATTAGGATAGGCAGTGAGTGGCAATGTAGGATGGAGAAAAGCACCGCGGGGTGGTCAGCATGGGGAGGTCAGGGAACATGCAGTGGCAATGTAGGATAGGTTTCTAAAAAACATCGCGGGGTGGTGCGCATTGTATGGGTGTGTGTTACATTAAATTCACTAGTAGGAGTGAGAAAAACATCACGGGTTGGTGCGCATTGTATGGGTGTGTGTTACATTACATTCACTAGTAGGAGTGAGAAAAACATCACGGGGTGGTGCGCATTGTATGGGTGTGTGTTACATTACATTCACTAGTAGGAGTGAGAAAAACATCACGGGGTGGTGTGAATCGGAGGGTCTGAATTAGGATAGGCAGTGAGTGGCAATGTAGGATGGAGAAAAGCACCGCGGGGTGGTCAGCATGGGGAGGTCCGGGAACATGCAGTGGCAATGTAGGATAGGTTTCTGAAAAACATCGCGGGGTGGTGCGCATTGTATGGGTGTGTGTTACATTACATTCACTAGTAGGAGTGAGAAAAATATCACGGGGTGGTGCGCATTGTATGGGTGTGTGTTACATTACATTCACTAGTAGGAGTGAGAAAAACATCACGGGGTTGTGTGAATCGGAGTGTCTGAATTAGGATAGGCAGTGAGTGGCAATGTAGGATGGAGAAAAGCACCGCGGGGTGGTCAGCATGGGGAGGTCAGGGAACATGCAGTGGCAATGTAGGATAGGTTTCTGAAAAACATCGCGGGGTGGTGCGCATTGTATGGGTGTGTGTTACATTACATTCACTAGTAGGAGTGAGAAAAACATCACGGGGTGGTGCGCATTGTATGGGTGTGTGTTACATTATATTCACTAGTAGGAGTGAGGAAAACATCACGGGGTGGTGTGAATCGGAGGGTCTGATTTAGGATATGCAGTGAGTGGCAATATAGGATGGAGAAAAGCACCACGGTGTGGTCAGCATGGGGAGGTCAGGGAACATGCAGGGGCAATGTAGGATAGGTTTCTGAAAAACATCGCGGGGTGGTGCGCATTGTATGGGTGTGTGTTACATTACATTCACTAGTAGGAGTGAGAAAAACATCACGGGGTGGTGCGCATTGTATGGGTGTGTGTTACATTACATTCACTAGTAGGTGTGAGAAAAACATCACGGGGTGGTGTGAATCGGAGGGTCTGAATTAGGATAGGCAGTGAGTGGCAATGTAGGATAGAGAAAAGAACCGCGGGGTGGTCAGCATGGGGAGGTCCGAGAACATGCAGTGGCAATGTAGGTTAGGTTTCTGAAAAACATCGCGGGGTGGTGCGCATTGTATGGGTGTGTGTTACATTACATTCACTAGTAGGAGTGAGAAAAACATCACGGGGTGGTGCGCATTGTATGGGTGTGTGTTACATTACATTCACTAGTAGGAGTGAGAAAAACATCACGGGGTGGTGTGAATCGGAGGGTCTGAATTAAGATAGGCAGTGAGTGGCAATGTAGGATGGAGAAAAGCACCGCGGGGTGGTCAGCATGGGGAGATCAGGGAACATGCAGTGGCAATGTAGGATAGGTTTCTGAAAAACATCGCGGTGTGGTGCGCATTGTATGGGTGTGTGTTACATTACATTCACTAGTAGGAGTGAGAAAAACATCACGGGGTGGTGCGCATTGTATGGGTGTGTGTTACAATACATTCACTAGTAGGAGTGAGAAAAACATCACGGGGTGGTGTGAATCGGAGGGTCTGAATAGGTATAGGCAGTGAGTGGCAATGTAGGATGGAGAAAAGCTCCGCGGGGTGGTCAGCATGGGGAGGTCAGGGAACATGCAGTGGCAATGTAGGATAGGTTTCTGAAAAACATCGCGGGGTGGTGCGCATTGTATGGGTGTGTGTTACATTACATTCACTAGTAGGAGTGAGAAAAACATCACGGGGTGGTGCGCATTGTATGGGTGTGTGTTACATTACATTCACTATTAGGAGTGAGAAAAACATCACGGGGTGGTGTGAATCGGAGGGTCTGAATTAGGATAGGCAGTTAGTGGCAATGTAGCATAGAGAAAAGCACCGCGGGGTGGTCAGCATGGGGAGGTCAGGGAACATGCAGTGACAATGTAGGATAGGTTTCTGAAAAACATCGCGGGGTGGTGCGCATTGTATGGGTGTGTGTTACATTACATTCACTAGTAGGAGTGAGAAAAACATCACGGGGTGGTGCGCATTGTATAGGTGTGTGTTACATTACATTCACTAGTAGGTCTGAGAAAACATCACGGGGTGGTGTGAATCGGAGCGTCTGAATTAGGATAGGCAGTGAGTGGCAATGTAGGATGGAGAAAAGCACCGCGGGGTGGTCAGCATGGGGAGGTCAGGGAACATGCAGTAGCAATGTAGGATAGGTTTCTAAAAAACATCGCGGGGTGGTGCGCATTGTATGGGTGTGTGTTACATTACATTCACTAGTAGGAGTGAGAAAAACATCACGGGGTGGTGCGCATTGTATGGGTGTGTGTTACAATACATTCACTAGTAGGAGTGAGAAAAACATCACGGGGTGGTGTGAATCGGAGGGTCTGAATTAGTATAGGCAGTGAGTGGCAATGTAGGATGGAGAAAAGCTCCGCGGGGTGGTCAGCATGGGGAGGTCAGGGAACATGCAGTGGCAATGTAGGATAGGTTTCTGAAAAACATCGCGGGGTGGTGCGCATTGTATGGGTGTGTGTTACATTACATTCACTAGTAGGAGTGAGAAAAACATCACGGGTTGGTGCGCATTGTATGGGTGTGTGTTACATTACATTCACTAGTAGGAGTGAGAAAAACATCACGGGGTGGTGCGCATTGTATGGGTGTGTGTTACATTACATTCACTAGTAGGAGTGAGAAAAACATCACGGGGTTGTGTGAATCGGAGGGTCTGAATTAGGATAGGCAGTGAGTGGCAATGTAGGATGGAGAAAAGCACCGCGGGGTGGTCAGCATGGGAAGGTCAGGGAACATGCAGGGGCAATGTAGGATAGGTTTCTGAAAAACATCGCGGGGTGGTGCGCATTGTATGGGTGTGTGTTACATTACATTCACTAGTAGGAGTGAGAAAAACATCACGGGGTGGTGCGCATTGTATGGGTGTGTGTTACATTACATTCACTAGTATGTGTGAGAAAAACATCACGGGGTGGTGTGAATCGGAGGGTCTGAATTAGGATAGGCAGTGAGTGGCAATGTAGGATGGAGAAAAGAACCGCGGGGTGGTCAGCATGGGGAGGTCCGGGAACATGCAGTGGCAATGTAGGTTAGGTTTCTGAAAAACATCGCGGGGTGGTGCGCATTGTATGGGTGTGTGTTACATTACATTCACTAGAAGGAGTGAGAAAAACATCACGGGGTGGTGCGCATTGTATGGGTGTGTGTTACATTACATTCACTAGTAGGAGTGAGAAAAACATCACGGGGTGGTGTGAATCGGACGGTCTGAATTAGGATAGGCAGTGAGTGGCAATGTAGGATGGAGAAAAGCACCGCGGGGTGGTCAGCATGGGGAGATCAGGGAACATGCAGTGGCAATGTAGGATAGGTTTCTGAAAAACATCGTGGTGTGGTGCGCATTGTATGGGTGTGTGTTACATTACATTGACTAGTAGGAGTGAGAAAAACATCACGGGGTGGTGCGCATTGTATGGGTGTGTGTTACAATACATTCACTAGTAGGAGTGAGAAAAACATCACGGGGTGGTGTGAATCGGAGGGTCTGAATTAGTATAGGCAGTGAGTGGCAATGTAGGATGGAGAAAAGCTCCGCGGGGTGGTCAGCATGGGGAGGTCAGGGAACATGCAGTGGCAATGTAGGATAGGTTTCTGAAAAACATCGCGGGGTGGTGCGCATTGTATGGGTGTGTGTTACATTACATTCACTAGTAGGAGTGAGAAAAACATCACGGGGTGGTGCGCATTGTATGGGTGTGTGTTACATTACATTCACTAGTAGGTCTGAGAAAACATCACGGGGTGGTGTGAATCGGAGTGTCTGAATTAGGATAGGCAGTGAGTGGCAATGTAGGATGGAGAAAAGCACCGCGGGGTGGTCAGCATGGGGAGGTCAGGGAACATGCAGTGGCAATGTAGGGTAGGTTTCTAAAAAACATCGCGGGGTGGTGCGCATTGTATGGGTGTGTGTTACATTACATTCACTAGTAGGAGTGAGAAAAACATCACGGGGTGGTGCGCATTGTATGGGTGTGTGTTACAATACATTCACTAGTAGGAGTGAGAAAAACATCACGGGGTGGTGTGAATCGGAGGGTCTGAATTAGTATAGGCAGTGAGTGGCAATGTAGGATGGAGAAAAGCTCCGCGGGGTGGTCAGCATGGGGAGGTCAGGGAACATGCAGTGGCAATGTAGGATAGGTTTCTGAAAAACATCGCGGGGTGGTGCGCATTGTATGGGTGTGTGTTACATTACATTCACTAGTAGGAGTGAGAAAAACATCACGGGGTGGTGCGCATTGTATGGGTGTGTGTTACATTACATTCACTATTAGGAGTGAGAAAAACATCACGGGGTGGTGTGAATCGGAGGGTCTGAATTAGGATAGGCAGTGAGTGGCAATGTAGCATAGAGAAAAGCACCGCGGGGTGGTCAGCATGGGGAGGTCAGGGAACATGCAGTGACAATGTAGGATAGGTTTCTGAAAAACATCGCGGGGTGGTGCGCATTGTATGGGTGTGTGTTACATTACATTCACTAGTAGGAGTGAGAAAAACATCACGGGGTAGTGCGCATTGTATGGGTGTGTGTTACATTACATTCACTAGTAGGTCTGAGAAAACATCACGGGGTGGTGTGAATCGGAGGGTCTGAATTAGGATAGGCAGTGAGTGGCAATGTAGGATGGAGAAAAGCACCGCGGGGTGCTCAGCATGGGGAGGTCAGGAAACATGCAGTGGCAATGTAGGATAGGTTTCTAAAAAACATCGCGGGGTGGTGCGCATTGTATGGGTGTGTGTTACATTACATTCACTAGTAGGAGTGAGAAAAACATCACGGGTTGGTGCGCATTGTATGGGTGTGTCTTACATTACATTCACTAGTAGGAGTGAGAAAAACATCACGGGGTGGTGTGAATCGGAGGGTCTGAATTAGGATAGGCAGTGAGTGGCAATGTAGGCTGGAGAAAAGCACCGCGGGGTGGTCAGCATGTGGAGGTCAGGGAACATGCAGTGGCAATGTAGGATAGGTTTCTGAAAAACATTGCGGGGTGGTGCGCATTGTATCGTTGTGTGTCACATTACATTCACTAGTAGGAGTGAGAAAAACATCACGGGGTGGTGCGCATTGTATGGGTGTGTGTTACATTACATTCACTAGTAGGAGTGAGAAAAACATCACGGGGTGGTGTGAATTGGAGGGTCTGAATTAGGATAGGCAGTGAGTGGCAATGTAGGATGGAGAAAAGCACCGCGGGGTGGTCAGCATGGGGAGGTCAGGGAACATGCAGTGGCAATGTAGGATATGTTTCTGAAAAACATCGCGGGGTGGTGCGCATTGTATGGGTGTGTGTTACATTACATTCACTAGTAGGAGTGAGAAAAACATCAAGGGTTGGTGCGCATTGTATGGGTGTGTCTTACATTACATTCACTAGTAGGAGTGAGAAAAACATCACGGGGTGGTGTGAATCGGAGGGTCTGAATTAGGATAGGCAGTGAGTGGCAATGTAGGCTGGAGAAAAGCACCGCGGGGTGGTCAGCATGGGAAGGTCAGGGAACATGCAGTGGCAATGTAGCATAGGTTTCTTAAAAACATCGCGGGGTGGTGCGCATTGTATGGGTGTGTGTTACATTACATTCACTAGTAGGAGTGAGAAAAACATCACGGGGTGGTGCGCATTGTATGGGTGTGTGTTACATTACATTCACTAGTAGGAGTGAGAAAAACATCACGGGGTGGTGTGAATCGGAGGGTCTGAATTAGGATAGGCAGTGAGTGGCAATGTAGGATGGAGAAAAGCACCGCGGGGTGGTCAGCATGGGGAGGTGAGGGAACATGCAGTGGCAATGTAGGATAGGTTTCTGAAAAACATCGCGGGGTGGTGCGCATTCAATGGGTGTGTGTTACATTACATTCACTAGTAGGAGTGAGAAAAACATCACGGGTTGGTGCGCATTGTATGGGTGTGTGTTACATTACATTCACTAGTAGGAGTGAGAAAAACATCACGGGGTGGTGTGAATCGGAGTGTCTGAATTAGGATAGGCAGTGAGTGGCAATGTAGGATGGAGAAAAGCACCGCGGGGTGGTCAGCATGGGGAGGTCAGGGAACATGCAGTGGCAATGTAGGATAGGTTTCTGAAAAACATCGCGGGGTGGTGCGCATTGTATGGGTGTGAGTTACATTACATTCACTAGTAGGAGTGAGAAAAACATCACGGGGTTGTCTGCATTGTATGGGTGTGTGTTACATTACATTCACTAGTAAGAGTGAGAAAAACATCACGGGGTGGTGTGAATCGGAGAGTCTGAATTAGGATAGGCAGTGAGTGCCAATGTAGGATGGAGAAAAGCACCGCGGGGTGGTCAGCATGGGGAGGTCAGGGAACATGCAGTGGCAATGTAGGATAGGTTTCTGAAAAACATCGCGGGGTGGTGCGCATTGTATGGGTGTGTGTTACATTACATTCACCAGTAGGAGTGAGAAAAACATCACGGGGTGGTGCGCATTGTATGGGTGTGTCTTACATTACATTCACTAGTAGGAGTGAGAAAAACATCACGGGGTGGTGTGAATCGGAGGGTCTGAATTAGGATAGGCAGTGAGTGGCAATGTAGGATGGAGAAAAGCACCGCGGGGTGGTCAGCATGGGGAGGTCAGGGAACATGCAGTGGCAATGTAGGATAGGTTTCTGAAAAACATTGTGGGGTGGTGCGCATTGTATGGGTGTGTGTTACATTACATTCACTAGTAGGAGTGAGAAAAACATCACGGGGTGGTGCGCATTGTATGGGTGTGTGTTACATTACATTCACTAGTAGGAGTGAAAAAACATCACGGGGTGGTGTGAATCGGAGCGTCTGAATTAGGATAGGCAGTGAGTGGCAATGTAGGATGGAGAAAAGCACCGCGGGGTGGTCAGCATGGGGAGGTCAGGGAACATGCAGTGGCAATGTAGGATAGGTTTCAGAAAAACATCGCGGGGTGGTGCGCATTGTATGGGTGTGTGTTACATTACATTCACTAGTAGGAGTGAGAAAAACATCACGGGGTGGTGCGCATTGTATGGGTGTGTGTTACATTACATTCACTAGTAGGAGTGAGAAAAACATCACGGGGTGGTGTGAATCGGAGGGTCTGAATTTGGATAGGCAGTGAGTGACAATGTAGGATGGAGAAAAGCACCGCGGGGTGGTCAGCATGGGGAGGTCAGGGCACATGCAGTGGCAATGTAGGACAGTTTTCTGAAAAACATCGCGGGGTGGTGCGCATTGTATGGGTGTGTGTTACATTGCATTCACTAGTAGGAGTGAGAAAAACATCACGGGGTGGTGCGCATTGTATGGGTGTGTGTTACATTACATTCACTAGTAAGAGTGAGAAAAACATCACGGGGTGGTGTGAATCGGAGGGTCTGAATTAGGATAGGCAGTGAGTGGCAATGTAGGATGGAGAAAAGCACCGCGGGGTGGTCAGCATGGGGAGGTCAGGGAACATGCAGTGGCAATGTAGGATAGGTTTCGGAAAAACATCGCGGGGTGGTGCGCATTGTATGGGTGTGTGTTACATTACATTCACTAGTAGGAGTGAGAAAAACATCACGGGGTGGTGCGCATTGTATGGGTGTGTGTTACATTACATTCACTAGTAGGAGTGAGAAAAACATCACGGGGTGGTGCGCATTGTATGGGTGTGTGTTACATTACATTCACTAGTAGGAGTGAGAAAAACATCACGGGGTGGTGCGCATTGTATGGGTGTGTGTTACATTACATTCACTAGTAGGAGTGAGAAAAACATCACGGGGTGGTGTGAATCGGAGGGTCTGAATTAGGATAGGCAGTGAGTGGCAATGTAGGATGGAGAAAAGCACCGCGGGGTGGTCAGCATGGGGAGGTCAGGGAACATGCAGTGGCAATGTAGGATAGGTTTCTGAAAAACATCGCGTGGTGGTGCGCATTGTATGGGTGTGTGTTACATTACTTTCACTAGTAGGAGTGAGAAAAACATCATGGGGTGGTGCGCATTGTATGGGTGTGTGTTACATTACATTCACTAGTAGGAGTGAGAAAAACATCACGGGGTGGTGTGAAACGGAGGGTCTGAATTAGGATAGGCAGTGAGTGGCAATGTAGGATGGAGAAAAGCACCGCGGGGTTGTCAGCATGGGGAGGTGAGGGAACATGCAGTGGCAATGTAGGATAGGTTTCTGAAAAACATCGCGGGGTGGTGCGCATTGTATGGGTGTGTGTTACATTACATTCACTAGTAGGAGTGAGAAAAACATCACATGGTGGTGCGCATTGTATGGGTGTGTGTTACATTACATTCACTAGTAGGAGTGAGAAAAACATCACGGGGTGGAGTGAATCGGAGGGTCTGAATTAGGATAGACAGTGAGTGGCAATGTAGGATGGAGAAAAGCACCGCGGGGTGGTCAGCATGGGGAGGTCAGGGAACATGCAGTGGCAATGTAGGATAGGTTTCTGAAAAACATCGCGGGGTGGTGCGCATTGTATGGGTGTGTGTTACATTACATTCACTAGTAGGAGTGAGAAAAACATCACGGGTTGGTGCGCATTGTATGGGTGTGTGTTACATTACATTCACTAGTAGGAGTGAGAAAAACATCACGGGGTGGTGTGAATCGGAGGGTCTGAATTAGGATAGTCAGTGAGTGGCAATGTAGGCTGGAGAAAAGCACCGCGGGGTGGTCAGCATGGGGAGGTCAGGGAACATGCAGTGGCAATGTAGGATAGGTTTCGGAAAAACATCGCGGGGTGGTGCGCATTGTATGGGTGTGTGTTACATTACATTCACTAGTAGGAGTGAGAAAAACATCACGGGGTGGTGCGCATTGTATGGGTGTGTGTTACATTACATTCACTAGTAGGAGTGAGAAAAACATCACGGGGTGGTGCGCATTGTATGGGTGTGTGTTACATTACATTCACTAGTAAGAGTGAGAAAAACATCACGGGGTGGTGTGAATCGGAGGGTCTGAATTAGGATAGGCAGTGAGTGGCAATGTAGGATGGAGAAAAGCACCGCGGGGTGGTCAGCATGGGGAGGTCAGGGAACATGCAGTGGCAATGTAGGACAGGTTTCTGAAAAACATCGCGGGGTGGTGCGCATTGTATGGGTGTGTGTTACATTACATTCACTAGTAGGAGTGAGAAAAACATCACGGGGTGGTGCGCATTGTATGGGTGTGTGTTACATTACATTCACTAGTAGGAGTGAGAAAAACATCACGGGGTGGTGTGAATCGGAGGGTCTGAATTAGGATAGGCAGTGAGTGGCAATGTAGGATGGAGAAAAGCACCGCGGGGTGGTCAGCATGGGGAGGTCAGGGAACATGCAGTGGCAATGTAGGATAGGTTTCTGAAAAACATCGCGGGGTGGTGCGCATTGTATGGGTGTGTCTTACATTACATTCACTAGTAGGAGTGAGAAAAACATCACGGGTTGGTGCGCATTGTATGGGTGTGTCTTACATTACATTCACTAGTAGGAGTGAGAAAAACATCACGGGGTGGTGTGAATCCGAGGGTCTGAATTAGGATAGGCAATGAGTGGCAATGTAGGATGGAGAAAAGCACCGCGGGGTGGTCAGCATGGGGAGGTCAGGGAACATGCAGTGGCAAAGTAGGATAGGTTTCTGAAAAACATCGCGGTGTGGTGCGCATTGTATGGGTGTGTGTTACATTACATTCACTAGTAGGAGTGAGAAAAACATCACGGGGTGGTGCGCATTGTATGGGTGTGTGTTACAATACATTCACTAGTAGGAGTGAGAAAAACATCACGGGGTGGTGTGAATCGGAGGGTCTGAATTAGTATAGGCAGTGAGTGGCAATGTAGGATGGAGAAAAGCTCCGCGGGGTGGTCAGCATGGGGAGGTCAGGGAACATGCAGTGGCAATGTAGGATAGGTTTCTGAAAAACATCGCGGGGTGGTGCGCATTGTATGGGTGTGTGTTACATTACATTCACTAGTAGGAGTGAGAAAAACATCACGGGTTGGTGCGCATTGTATGGGTGTGTGTTACATTACATTCACTAGTAGGAGTGAGAAAAACATCACGGGGTGGTGCGCATTGTATGGGTGTGTGTTACATTACATTCACTAGTAGGAGTGAGAAAAACATCACGGGGTTGTGTGAATCGGAGGGTCTGAATTAGGATAGGCAGTGAGTGGCAATGTAGGATGGAGAAAAGCACCGCGGGGTGGTCAGCATGGGAAGGTCAGGGAACATGCAGGGGCAATGTAGGATAGGTTTCTGAAAAACATCGCGGGGTGGTGCGCATTGTATGGGTGTGTGTTACATTACATTCACTAGTAGGAGTGAGAAAAACATCACGGGGTGGTGCGCATTGTATGGGTGTGTGTTACATTACATTCACTAGTATGTGTGAGAAAAACATCACGGGGTGGTGTGAATCGGAGGGTCTGAATTAGGATAGGCAGTGAGTGGCAATGTAGGATGGAGAAAAGAACCGCGGGGTGGTCAGCATGGGGAGGTCCGGGAACATGCAGTGGCAATGTAGGTTAGGTTTCTGAAAAACATCGCGGGGTGGTGCGCATTGTATGGGTGTGTGTTACATTACATTCACTAGAAGGAGTGAGAAAAACATCACGGGGTGGTGCGCATTGTATGGGTGTGTGTTACATTACATTCACTAGTAGGAGTGAGAAAAACATCACGGGGTGGTGTGAATCGGACGGTCTGAATTAGGATAGGCAGTGAGTGGCAATGTAGGATGGAGAAAAGCACCGCGGGGTGGTCAGCATGGGGAGATCAGGGAACATGCAGTGGCAATGTAGGATAGGTTTCTGAAAAACATCGTGGTGTGGTGCGCATTGTATGGGTGTGTGTTACATTACATTCACTAGTAGGAGTGAGAAAAACATCACGGGGTGGTGCGCATTGTATGGGTGTGTGTTACAATACATTCACTAGTAGGAGTGAGAAAAACATCACGGGGTGGTGTGAATCGGAGGGTCTGAATTAGTATAGGCAGTGAGTGGCAATGTAGGATGGAGAAAAGCTCCGCGGGGTGGTCAGCATGGGGAGGTCAGGGAACATGCAGTGGCAATGTAGGATAGGTTTCTGAAAAACATCGCGGGGTGGTGCGCATTGTATGGGTGTGTGTTACATTACATTCACTAGTAGGACTGAGAAAAACATCACGGGGTGGTGCGCATTGTATGGGTGTGTGTTACATTACATTCACTATTAGGAGTGAGAAAAACATCACGGGGTGGTGTGAATCGGAGGGTCTGAATTAGGATAGGCAGTGAGTGGCAATGTAGCATGGAGAAAAGCACCGCGGGGTGGTCAGCATGGGGAGGTCAGGGAACATGCAGTGACAATGTAGGATAGGTTTCTGAAAAACATCGCGGGGTGGTGCGCATTGTATGGGTGTGTGTTACATTACATTCACTAGTAGGAGTGAGAAAAACATCACGGGGTGGTGCGCATTGTATGGGTGTGTGTTACATTACATTCACTAGTAGGTCTGAGAAAACATCACGGGGTGGTGTGAATCGGAGTGTCTGAATTAGGATAGGCAGTGAGTGGCAATGTAGGATGGAGAAAAGCACCGCGGGGTGGTCAGCATGGGGAGGTCAGGGAACATGCAGTGGCAATGTAGGGTAGGTTTCTAAAAAACATCGCGGGGTGGTGCGCATTGTATGGGTGTGTGTTACATTACATTCACTAGTAGGAGTGAGAAAAACATCACGGGGTGGTGCGCATTGTATGGGTGTGTGTTACAATACATTCACTAGTAGGAGTGAGAAAAACATCACGGGGTGGTGTGAATCGGAGGGTCTGAATTAGTATAGGCAGTGAGTGGCAATGTAGGATGGAGAAAAGCTCCGCGGGGTGGTCAGCATGGGGAGGTCAGGGAACATGCAGTGGCAATGTAGGATAGGTTTCTGAAAAACATCGCGGGGTGGTGCGCATTGTATGGGTGTGTGTTACATTACATTCACTAGTAGGAGTGAGAAAAACATCACGGGGTGGTGCGCATTGTATGGGTGTGTGTTACATTACATTCACTATTAGGAGTGAGAAAAACATCACGGGGTGGTGTGAATCGGAGGGTCTGAATTAGGATAGGCAGTGAGTGGCAATGTAGCATAGAGAAAAGCACCGCGGGGTGGTCAGCATGGGGAGGTCAGGGAACATGCAGTGACAATGTAGGATAGGTTTCTGAAAAACATCGCGGGGTGGTGCGCATTGTATGGGTGTGTGTTACATTACATTCACTAGTAGGAGTGAGAAAAACATCACGGGGTGGTGCGCATTGTATGGGTGTGTGTTACATTACATTCACTAGTAGGTCTGAGAAAACATCACGGGGTGGTGTGAATCGGAGGGTCTGAATTAGGATAGGCAGTGAGTGGCAATGTAGGATGGAGAAAAGCACCGCGGGGTGCTCAGCATGGGGAGGTCAGGAAACATGCAGTGGCAATGTAGGATAGGTTTCTAAAAAACATCGCGGGGTGGTGCGCATTGTATGGGTGTGTGTTACATTACATTCACTAGTAGGAGTGAGAAAAACATCACGGGTTGGTGCGCATTGTATGGGTGTGTCTTACATTACATTCACTAGTAGGAGTGAGAAAAACATCACGGGGTGGTGTGAATCGGAGGGTCTGAATTAGGATAGGCAGTGAGTGGCAATGTAGGCTGGAGAAAAGCACCGCGGGGTGGTCAGCATGTGGAGGTCAGGGAACATGCAGTGGCAATGTAGGATAGGTTTCTGAAAAACATTGCGGGGTGGTGCGCATTGTATCGTTGTGTGTCACATTACATTCACTAGTAGGAGTGAGAAAAACATCACGGGGTGGTGCGCATTGTATGGGTGTGTGTTACATTACATTCACTAGTAGGAGTGAGAAAAACATCACGGGGTGGTGTGAATTGGAGGGTCTGAATTAGGATAGGCAGTGAGTGGCAATGTAGGATGGAGAAAAGCACCGCGGGGTGGTCAGCATGGGGAGGTCAGGGAACATGCAGTGGCAATGTAGGATATGTTTCTGAAAAACATCGCGGGGTGGTGCGCATTGTATGGGTGTGTGTTACATTACATTCACTAGTAGGAGTGAGAAAAACATCAAGGGTTGGTGCGCATTGTATGGGTGTGTCTTACATTACATTCACTAGTAGGAGTGAGAAAAACATCACGGGGTGGTGTGAATCGGAGGGTCTGAATTAGGATAGGCAGTGAGTGGCAATGTAGGCTGGAGAAAAGCACCGCGGGGTGGTCAGCATGGGAAGGTCAGGGAACATGCAGTGGCAATGTAGCATAGGTTTCTTAAAAACATCGCGGGGTGGTGCGCATTGTATGGGTGTGTGTTACATTACATTCACTAGTAGGAGTGAGAAAAACATCACGGGGTGGTGCGCATTGTATGGGTGTGTGTTACATTACATTCACTAGTAGGAGTGAGAAAAACATCACGGGGTGGTGTGAATCGGAGGGTCTGAATTAGGATAGGCAGTGAGTGGCAATGTAGGATGGAGAAAAGCACCGCGGGGTGGTCAGCATGGGGAGGTGAGGGAACATGCAGTGGCAATGTAGGATAGGTTTCTGAAAAACATCGCGGGGTGGTGCGCATTCAATGGGTGTGTGTTACATTACATTCACTAGTAGGAGTGAGAAAAACATCACGGGTTGGTGCGCATTGTATGGGTGTGTGTTACATTACATTCACTAGTAGGAGTGAGAAAAACATCACGGGGTGGTGTGAATCGGAGTGTCTGAATTAGGATAGGCAGTGAGTGGCAATGTAGGATGGAGAAAAGCACCGCGGGGTGGTCAGCATGGGGAGGTCAGGGAACATGCAGTGGCAATGTAGGATAGGTTTCTGAAAAACATCGCGGGGTGGTGCGCATTGTATGGGTGTGAGTTACATTACATTCACTAGTAGGAGTGAGAAAAACATCACGGGGTTGTCTGCATTGTATGGGTGTGTGTTACATTACATTCACTAGTAAGAGTGAGAAAAACATCACGGGGTGGTGTGAATCGGAGAGTCTGAATTAGGATAGGCAGTGAGTGCCAATGTAGGATGGAGAAAAGCACCGCGGGGTGGTCAGCATGGGGAGGTCAGGGAACATGCAGTGGCAATGTAGGATAGGTTTCTGAAAAACATCACGGGGTGGTGCGCATTGTATGGGTGTGTGTTACATTACATTCACCAGTAGGAGTGAGAAAAACATCACGGGGTGGTGCGCATTGTATGGGTGTGTCTTACATTACATTCACTAGTAGGAGTGAGAAAAACATCACGGGGTGGTGTGAATCGGAGGGTCTGAATTAGGATAGGCAGTGAGTGGCAATGTAGGATGGAGAAAAGCACCGCGGGGTGGTCAGCATGGGGAGGTCAGGGAACATGCAGTGGCAATGTAGGATAGGTTTCTGAAAAACATTGTGGGGTGGTGCGCATTGTATGGGTGTGTGTTACATTACATTCACTAGTAGGAGTGAGAAAAACATCACGGGGTGGTGCGCATTGTATGGGTGTGTGTTACATTACATTCACTAGTAGGAGTGAAAAAACATCACGGGGTGGTGTGAATCGGAGCGTCTGAATTAGGATAGGCAGTGAGTGGCAATGTAGGATGGAGAAAAGCACCGCGGGGTGGTCAGCATGGGGAGGTCAGGGAACATGCAGTGGCAATGTAGGATAGGTTTCAGAAAAACATCGCGGGGTGGTGCGCATTGTATGGGTGTGTGTTACATTACATTCACTAGTAGGAGTGAGAAAAACATCACGGGGTGGTGCGCATTGTATGGGTGTGTGTTACATTACATTCACTAGTAGGAGTGAGAAAAACATCACGGGGTGGTGTGAATCGGAGGGTCTGAATTTGGATAGGCAGTGAGTGACAATGTAGGATGGAGAAAAGCACCGCGGGGTGGTCAGCATGGGGAGGTCAGGGAACATGCAGTGGCAATGTAGGACAGTTTTCTGAAAAACATCGCGGGGTGGTGCGCATTGTATGGGTGTGTGTTACATTGCATTCACTAGTAGGAGTGAGAAAAACATCACGGGGTGGTGCGCATTGTATGGGTGTGTGTTACATTACATTCACTAGTAAGAGTGAGAAAAACATCACGGGGTGGTGTGAATCGGAGGGTCTGAATTAGGATAGGCAGTGAGTGGCAATGTAGGATGGAGAAAAGCACCGCGGGGTGGTCAGCATGGGGAGGTCAGGGAACATGCAGTGGCAATGTAGGATAGGTTTCGGAAAAACATCGCGGGGTGGTGCGCATTGTATGGGTGTGTGTTACATTACATTCACTAGTAGGAGTGAGAAAAACATCACGGGGTGGTGCGCATTGTATGGGTGTGTGTTACATTACATTCACTAGTAGGAGTGAGAAAAACATCACGGGGTGGTGCGCATTGTATGGGTGTGTGTTACATTACATTCACTAGTAGGAGTGAGAAAAACATCACGGGGTGGTGCGCATTGTATGGGTGTGTGTTACATTACATTCACTAGTAGGAGTGAGAAAAACATCACGGGGTGGTGTGAATCGGAGGGTCTGAATTAGGATAGGCAGTGAGTGGCAATGTAGGATGGAGAAAAGCACCGCGGGGTGGTCAGCATGGGGAGGTCAGGGAACATGCAGTGGCAATGTAGGATAGGTTTCTGAAAAACATCGCGTGGTGGTGCGCATTGTATGGGTGTGTGTTACATTACTTTCACTAGTAGGAGTGAGAAAAACATCATGGGGTGGTGCGCATTGTATGGGTGTGTGTTACATTACATTCACTAGTAGGAGTGAGAAAAACATCACGGGGTGGTGTGAAACGGAGGGTCTGAATTAGGATAGGCAGTGAGTGGCAATGTAGGATGGAGAAAAGCACCGCGGGGTTGTCAGCATGGGGAGGTGAGGGAACATGCAGTGGCAATGTAGGATAGGTTTCTGAAAAACATCGCGGGGTGGTGCGCATTGTATGGGTGTGTGTTACATTACATTCACTAGTAGGAGTGAGAAAAACATCACATGGTGGTGCGCATTGTATGGGTGTGTGTTACATTACATTCACTAGTAGGAGTGAGAAAAACATCACGGGGTGGAGTGAATCGGAGGGTCTGAATTAGGATAGACAGTGAGTGGCAATGTAGGATGGAGAAAAGCACCGCGGGGTGGTCAGCATGGGGAGGTCAGGGAACATGCAGTGGCAATGTAGGATAGGTTTCTGAAAAACATCGCGGGGTGGTGCGCATTGTATGGGTGTGTGTTACATTACATTCACTAGTAGGAGTGAGAAAAACATCACGGGTTGGTGCGCATTGTATGGGTGTGTGTTACATTACATTCACTAGTAGGAGTGAGAAAAACATCACGGGGTGGTGTGAATCGGAGGGTCTGAATTAGGATAGTCAGTGAGTGGCAATGTAGGCTGGAGAAAAGCACCGCGGGGTGGTCAGCATGGGGAGGTCAGGGAACATGCAGTGGCAATGTAGGATAGGTTTCGGAAAAACATCGCGGGGTGGTGCGCATTGTATGAGTGTGTGTTACATTACATTCACTAGTAGGAGTGAGAAAAACATCACGGGGTGGTGCGCATTGTATGGGTGTGTGTTACATTACATTCACTAGTAGGAGTGAGAAAAACATCACGGGGTGGTGCGCATTGTATGGGTGTGTGTTACATTACATTCACTAGTAGGAGTGAGAAAAACATCACGGGGTGGTGCGCATTGTATGGGTGTGTGTTACATTACATTCACTAGTAGGAGTGAGAAAAACATCACGGGGTGGTGTGAATCGGAGGGTCTGAATTAGGATAGGCAGTGAGTGGCAATGTAGGATGGAGAAAAGCACCGCGGGGTGGTCAGCATGGGGAGGTCAGGGAACATGCAGTGGCAATGTAGGATAGGTTTCTGAAAAACATCGCGTGGTGGTGCGCATTGTATGGGTGTGTGTTACATTACTTTCACTAGTAGGAGTGAGAAAAACATCATGGGGTGGTGCGCATTGTATGGGTGTGTGTTACATTACATTCACTAGTAGGAGTGAGAAAAACATCACGGGGTGGTGTGAAACGGAGGGTCTGAATTAGGATAGGCAGTGAGTGGCAATGTAGGATGGAGAAAAGCACCGCGGGGTTGTCAGCATGGGGAGGTGAGGGAACATGCAGTGGCAATGTAGGATAGGTTTCTGAAAAACATCGCGGGGTGGTGCGCATTGTATGGGTGTGTGTTACATTACATTCACTAGTAGGAGTGAGAAAAACATCACATGGTGGTGCGCATTGTATGGGTGTGTGTTACATTACATTCACTAGTAGGAGTGAGAAAAACATCACGGGGTGGAGTGAATCGGAGGGTCTGAATTAGGATAGACAGTGAGTGGCAATGTAGGATGGAGAAAAGCACCGCGGGGTGGTCAGCATGGGGAGGTCAGGGAACATGCAGTGGCAATGTAGGATAGGTTTCTGAAAAACATCGCGGGGTGGTGCGCATTGTATGGGTGTGTGTTACATTACATTCACTAGTAGGAGTGAGAAAAACATCACGGGTTGGTGCGCATTGTATGGGTGTGTGTTACATTACATTCACTAGTAGGAGTGAGAAAAACATCACGGGGTGGTGTGAATCGGAGGGTCTGAATTAGGATAGTCAGTGAGTGGCAATGTAGGCTGGAGAAAAGCACCGCGGGGTGGTCAGCATGGGGAGGTCAGGGAACATGCAGTGGCAATGTAGGATAGGTTTCGGAAAAACATCGCGGGGTGGTGCGCATTGTATGAGTGTGTGTTACATTACATTCACTAGTAGGAGTGAGAAAAACATCACGGGGTGGTGCGCATTGTATGGGTGTGTGTTACATTACATTCACTAGTAGGAGTGAGAAAAACATCACGGGGTGGTGCGCATTGTATGGGTGTGTGTTACATTACATTCACTAGTAAGAGTGAGAAAAACATCACGGGGTGGTGTGAATCGGAGGGTCTGAATTAGGATAGGCAGTGAGTGGCAATGTAGGATGGAGAAAAGCACCGCGGGGTGGTCAGCATGGGGAGGTCAGGGAACATGCAGTGGCAATGTAGGACAGGTTTCTGAAAAACATCGCGGGGTGGTGCGCATTGTATGGGTGTGTGTTACATTACATTCACTAGTAGGAGTGAGAAAAACATCACGGGGTGGTGCGCATTGTATGGGTGTGTGTTACATTACATTCACTAGTAGGAGTGAGAAAAACATCACGGGGTGGTGTGAATCGGAGGGTCTGAATTAGGATAGGCAGTGAGTGGCAATGTAGGATGGAGAAAAGCACCGCGGGGTGGTCAGCATGGGGAGGTCAGGGAACATGCAGTGGCAATGTAGGATAGGTTTCTGAAAAACATCGCGGGGTGGTGCGCATTGTATGGGTGTGTGTTACATTACATTCACTAGTAGGAGTGAGAAAAACATCACGGGTTGGTGCGCATTGTATGGGTGTGTCTTACATTAC
Organism: Cavia porcellus; assembly: GCF_034190915.1. NCBI lineage: Eukaryota > Metazoa > Chordata > Mammalia > Rodentia > Caviidae > Cavia > Cavia porcellus. The sequence goes on along the minus strand of NW_026947561.1, from coordinate 1,147,031 downwards.
ATTCACTAGTAGGAGTGAGAAAAACATCACGGGGTGGTGTGAATCGGAGGGTCTGAATTAGGATAGGCAATGAGTGGCAATGTTGGATGGAGAAAAGCACCGCGGGGTGGTCAGCATGGGGAGGTCAGGGAACATGCAGTGGCAAAGTTGGATAGGTTTCTGAAAAACATCGCGGTGTGGTGCGCATTGTATGGGTGTGTGTTACATTACATTCACTAGTAGGAGTGAGAAAAACATCACGGGGTGGTGCGCATTGTATGGGTGTGTGTTACATTACATTCACTAGTAGGATGAGAAAAACATCACGGGGTGGTGTGAATTGGAGGGTCTGAATTAGGATAGGCAGTGAGTGGCAATGTAGGATGGAGAAAAGCACCGTGGGTTGGTCAGCATGGGGAGGTCAGGGAACATGCAGTGGCAATGTAGGATAGGTTTCTGAAAAACATCGCGGGGTGGTGCGCATTGTATGGGTGTGTGTTACATTACATTCACTAGTAGGAGTGAGAAAAACATCACGGGGTGGTGCGCATTGTATGGGTGTGTGTTACATTACATTCACTAGTAGGAGTGAGAAAAACATCACGGGGTGGTGTGAATCGGAGGGTCTGAATTAGGATAGGCAGTGAGTGGCAATGTAGGATGGAGAAAAGCACCGCGGGTTGGTCAGCATGGGGAGGTCAGGGAACATGCAGTGGCAATGTAGGATAGGTTTCTGAAAAACATCGCGGGGTGGTGCGCATTGTCTGGGTGTGTGTTACATTACTTTCACTAGTAGGAGTGAGAAAAACATCATGGGGTGGTGCGCATTGTATGGGTGTGTGTTACATTACATTCACTAGTAGGAGTCAGAAAAACATCACGGGGTGGTGTGAAACGGAGGGTCTGAATTAGGATAGGCAGTGAGTGGCAATGTAGGATGGAGAAAAGCACCGCGGGGTGGTCAGCATGGGGAGGTCAGGGAACATGCAGTGGCAATGTAGGATAGGTTTCTGAAAAACATCGCGGGGTGGTGCGCATTGTATGGGTGTGTGTTACATTACATTCACTAGTAGGAGTGAGAAAAACATCACATGGTGGTGCGCATTGTATGGCTGTGTGTTACATTACATTCACTAGTAAGAGTGAGAAAAACATCACGGGGTGGAGTGAATCGGAGGGTCTGAATTAGGATAGGCAGTGAGTGGCAATGTAGGATGGAGAAAAGCACCGCGGGGTGGTCAGCATGGGGAGGTCAGGGAACATGCAGTGGCAAAGTAGGATAGGTTTCTGAAAAACATCGCGGGGTGGTGCGCATTGTATGGGTGTGTGTTACATTACATTCACTAGTAGGAGTGAGAAAAACATCACGGGTTGGTGCGCATTGTATGGGTGTGTCTTACATTACATTCACTAGTAGGAGTGAGAAAAACATCACGGGGTGGTGTGAATCGGAGGGTCTGAATTAGGATAGGCAGTGAGTGGCAATGTAGGCTGGAGAAAAGCACCGCGGGGTGGTCAGCATGGGGAGGTCAGGGAACATGCAGTGGCAATGTAGCATAGGTTTCTTAAAAACATCGCGGGGTGGTGCGCATTGTATGGGTGTGTGTTACATTATATTCACTAGTAGGAGTGAGAAAAACATCACGGGGTGGTGCGCATTGTATGGGTGTGTGTTACATTACATTCATTAGTAGGAGTGAAAAAACATCACGGGGTGGTGTGAATCGGAGCGTCTGAATTAGGATAGGCAGTGAGTGGCAATGTAGGATGGAGCAAAGCACCGCGTGGTGGTCAGCATGGGGAGGTCAGGGAACATGCAGTGGCAATGTAGGATAGGTTTCGGAAAAACATCGCGGGGTGGTGCGCATTGTATGGGTGTGTGTTACATTACATTCACTAGTAGGAGTGAGAAAAACATCACGGGGTGGTGCGCATTGTATGGGTGTGTGTTACAATACATTCACTAGTAGGAGTGAGAAAAACATCACGGGGTGGTGTGAATCGGAGGGTCTGAATTAGTATAGGCAGTGAGTGGCAATGTAGGATGGAGAAAAGCTCCGCGGGGTGGTCAGCATGGGGAGGTCAGGGAACATGCAGTGGCAATGTAGGATAGGTTTCTGAAAAACATCGCGGGGTGGTGCGCATTGTATGGGTGTGTGTTACATTACATTCACTAGTAGGACTGAGAAAAACATCACGGGGTGGTGCGCATTGTATGGGTGTGTGTTACATTACATTCACTATTAGGAGTGAGAAAAACATCACGGGGTGGTGTGAATCGGAGGGTCTGAATTAGGATAGGCAGTGAGTGGCAATGTAGCATGGAGAAAAGCACCGCGGGGTTGTCAGCATGGGGAGGTCAGGGAACATGCAGTGACAATGTAGGATAGGTTTCTGAAAAACATCGCGGGGTGGTGCGCATTGTATGGGTGTGTGTTACATTACATTCACTAGTAGGAGTGAGAAAAACATCACGGGGTGGTGCGCATTGTATGGGTGTGTGTTACATTACATTCACTAGTAGGTCTGAGAAAACATCACGGGGTGGTGTGAATCGGAGTGTCTGAATTAGGATAGGCAGTGAGTGGCAATGTAGGATGGAGAAAAGCACCGCGGGGTGGTCAGCATGGGGAGGTCAGGGAACATGCAGTGGCAATGTAGGGTAGGTTTCTAAAAAACATCGCGGGGTGGTGCGCATTGTATGGGTGTGTGTTACATTACATTCACTAGTAGGAGTGAGAAAAACATCACGGGGTGGTGCGCATTGTATGGGTGTGTGTTACAATACATTCACTAGTAGGAGTGAGAAAAACATCACGGGGTTGTGTGAATCGGAGGGTCTGAATTAGTATAGGCAGTGAGTGGCAATGTAGGATGGAGAAAAGCTCCGCGGGGTGGTCAGCATGGGGAGGTCAGGGAACATGCAGTGGCAATGTAGGATAGGTTTCTGAAAAACATCGCGGGGTGGTGCGCATTGTATGGGTGTGTGTTACATTACATTCACTAGTAGGAGTGAGAAAAACATCACGGGGTGGTGCGCATTGTATGGGTGTGTGTTACATTACATTCACTATTAGGAGTGAGAAAAACATCACGGGGTGGTTTGAATCGGAGGGTCTGAATTAGGATAGGCAGTGAGTGGCAATGTAGCATAGAGAAAAGCACCGCGGGGTGGTCAGCATGGGGAGGTCAGGGAACATGCAGTGACAATGTAGGATAGGTTTCTGAAAAACATCGCGGGGTGGTGCGCATTGTATGGGTGTGTGTTACATTACATTCACTAGTAGGAGTGAGAAAAACATCACGGGGTGGTGCGCATTGTATGGGTGTGTGTTACATTACATTCACTAGTAGGTCTGAGAAAACATCACGGGGTGGTGTGAATCGGAGGGTCTGAATTAGGATAGGCAGTGAGTGGCAATGTAGGATGGAGAAAAGCACCGCGGGGTGGTCAGCATGTGGAGGTCAGGGAACATGCAGTGGCAATGTAGGATAGGTTTCTGAAAAACATTGCGGGGTGGTGCGCATTGTATCGTTGTGTGTCACATTACATTCACTAGTAGGAGTGAGAAAAACATCACGGGGTGGTGCGCATTGTATGGGTGTGTGTTACATTACATTCACTAGTAGGAGTGAGAAAAACATCACGGGGTGGTGTGAATTGGAGGGTCTGAATTAGGATAGGCAGTGAGTGGCAATGTAGGATGGAGAAAAGCACCGCGGGGTGGTCAGCATGGGGAGGTCAGGGAACATGCAGTGGCAATGTAGGATATGTTTCTGAAAAACATCGCGGGGTGGTGCGCATTGTATGGGTGTGTGTTACATTACATTCACTAGTAGGAGTGAGAAAAACATCACGGGTTGGTGCGCATTGTATGGGTGTGTCTTACATTACATTCACTAGTAGGAGTGAGAAAAACATCACGGGGTGGTGTGAATCGGAGGGTCTGAATTAGGATAGGCAGTGAGTGGCAATGTAGGCTGGAGAAAAGCACCGCGGGGTGGTCAGCATGGGAAGGTCAGGGAACATGCAGTGGCAATGTAGCATAGGTTTCTTAAAAACATCGCGGGGTGGTGCGCATTGTATGGGTGTGTGTTACATTACTTTCACTAGTAGGAGTGAGAAAAACATCACGGGGTGGTGCGCATTGTATGGGTGTGTGTTACATTACATTCACTAGTAGGAGTGAGAAAAACATCACGGGGTGGTGTGAATCGGAGGGTCTGAATTAGGATAGGCAGTGAGTGGCAATGTAGGATGGAGAACAGCACCGCGGGGTGGTCAGCATGGGGAGGTGAGGGAACATGCAGTGGCAATGTAGGATAGGTTTCTGAAAAACATCGCGGGGTGGTGCGCATTCAATGGGTGTGTGTTACATTACATTCACTAGTAGGAGTGAGAAAAACATCACGGGTTGGTGCGCATTGTATGGGTGTGTGTTACATTACATTCACTAGTAGGAGTGAGAAAAACATCACGGGGTGGTGTGAATCGGAGTGTCTGAATTAGGATAGGCAGTGAGTGGCAATGTAGGATGGAGAAAAGCACCGCGGGGTGGTCAGCATGGGGAGGTCAGGGAACATGCAGTGGCAATGTAGGATAGGTTTCTGAAAAACATCGCGGGGTGGTGCGCATTGTATGGGTGTGAGTTACATTACATTCACTAGTAGGAGTGAGAAAAACATCACGGGGTTGTCTGCATTGTATGGGTGTGTGTTACATTACATTCACTAGTAAGAGTGAGAAAAACACCACGGGGTGGTGTGAATCGGAGAGTCTGAATTAGGATAGGCAGTGAGTGCCAATGTAGGATGGAGAAAAGCACCGCGGGGTGGTCAGCATGGGGAGGTCAGGGAACATGCAGTGGCAATGTAGGATAGGTTTCTGAAAAACATCGCGGGGTGGTGCGCATTGTATGGGTGTGTGTTACATTACATTCACCAGTAGGAGTGAGAAAAACATCACGGGGTGGTGCGCATTGTATGGGTGTGTCTTACATTACATTCACTAGTAGGAGTGAGAAAAACATCACGGGGTGGTGTGAATCGGAGGGTCTGAATTAGGATAGGCAGTGAGTGGCAATGTAGGATGGAGAAAAGCACCGCGGGGTGGTCAGCATGGGGAGGCCAGGGAACATGCAGTGGCAATGTAGGATAGGTTTCTGAAAAACATTGTGGGGTGGTGCGCATTGTATGGGTGTGTGTTACATTACATTCACTAGTAGGAGTGAGAAAAACATCACGGGGTGGTGCGCATTGTATGGGTGTGTGTTACATTACATTCACTAGTAGGAGTGAAAAAACATCACGGGGTGGTGTGAATCGGAGCGTCTGAATTAGGATAGGCAGTGAGTGGCAATGTAGGATGGAGAAAAGCACCGCGGGGTGGTCAGCATGGGGAGGTCAGGGAACATGCAGTGGCAATGTAGGATAGGTTTCAGAAAAACATCGCGGGGTGGTGCGCATTGTATGGGTGTGTGTTACATTACATTCACTAGTAGGAGTGAGAAAAACATCACGGGGTGGTGCGCATTGTATGGGTGTGTGTTACATTACATTCACTAGTAGGAGTGAGAAAAACATCACGGGGTGGTGTGAATCGGAGGGTCTGAATTTGGATAGGCAGTGAGTGACAATGTAGGATGGAGAAAAGCACCGCGGGGTGGTCAGCATGGGGAGGTCAGGGAACATGCAGTGGCAATGTAGGACAGTTTTCTGAAAAACATCGCGGGGTGGTGCGCATTGTATGGGTGTGTGTTACATTGCATTCACTAGTAGGAGTGAGAAAAACATCACGGGGTGGTGCGCATTGTATGGGTGTGTGTTACATTACATTCACTAGTAAGAGTGAGAAAAACATCACGGGGTGGTGTGAATCGGAGGGTCTGCATTAGGATAGGCAGTGAGTGGCAATGTAGGATGGAGAAAAGCACCGCGGGGTGGTCAGCATGGGGAGGTCAGGGAACATGCAGTGGCAATGTAGGATAGGTTTCGGAAAAACATCGCGGGGTGGTGCGCATTGTATGGGTGTGTGTTACATTACATTCACTAGTAGGAGTGAGAAAAACATCACGGGGTGGTGCGCATTGTATGGGTGTGTGTTACATTACATTCACTAGTAGGAGTGAGAAAAACATCACGGGGTGGTGCGCATTGTATGGGTGTGTGTTACATTACATTCACTAGTAGGAGTGAGAAAAACATCACGGGGTGGTGCGCATTGTATGGGTGTGTGTTACATTACATTCACTAGTAGGAGTGAGAAAAACATCACGGGGTGGTGTGAATCGGAGGGTCTGAATTAGGATAGGCAGTGAGTGGCAATGTAGGATGGAGAAAAGCACCGCGGGGTGGTCAGCATGGGGAGGTCAGGGAACATGCAGTGGCAATGTAGGATAGGTTTCTGAAAAACATCGCGTGGTGGTGCGCATTGTATGGGTGTGTGTTACATTACTTTCACTAGTAGGAGTGAGAAAAACATCATGGGGTGGTGCGCATTGTATGGGTGTGTGTTACATTACATTCACTAGTAGGAGTGAGAAAAACATCACGGGGTGGTGTGAAACGGAGGGTCTGAATTAGGATAGGCAGTGAGTGGCAATGTAGGATGGAGAAAAGCACCGCGGGGTTGTCAGCATGGGGAGGTGAGGGAACATGCAGTGGCAATGTAGGATAGGTTTCTGAAAAACATCGCCGGGTGGTGCGCATTGTATGGGTGTGTGTTACATTACATTCACTAGTAGGAGTGAGAAAAACATCACATGGTGGTGCGCATTGTATGGGTGTGTGTTACATTACATTCACTAGTAGGAGTGAGAAAAACATCACGGGGTGGAGTGAATCGGAGGGTCTGAATTAGGATAGGCAGTGAGTGGCAATGTAGGATGGAGAAAAGCACCGCGGGGTGGTCAGCATGGGGAGGTCAGGGAACATGCAGTGGCAATGTAGGATAGGTTTCGGAAAAACATCGCGGGGTGGTGCGCATTGTATGGGTGTGTGTTACATTACATTCACTAGTAGGAGTGAGAAAAACATCACGGGGTGGTGCGCATTGTATGGGTGTGTGTTACATTACATTCACTAGTAGGAGTGAGAAAAACATCACGGGGTGGTGCGCATTGTATGGGTGTGTGTTACATTACATTCACTAGTAAGAGTGAGAAAAACATCACGGGGTGGTGTGAATCGGAGGGTCTGAATTAGGATAGGCAGTGAGTGGCAATGTAGGATGGAGAAAAGCACCGCGGGGTGGTCAGCATGGGGAGGTCAGGGAACATGCAGTGGCAATGTAGGACAGGTTTCTGAAAAACATCGCGGGGTGGTGCGCATTGTATGGGTGTGTGTTACATTACATTCACTAGTAGGAGTGAGAAAAACATCACGGGGTGGTGCGCATTGTATGGGTGTGTGTTACATTACATTCACTAGTAGGAGTGAGAAAAACATCACGGGGTGGTGTGAATCTAAGGGTCTGAATTAGGATAGGCAGTGAGTGGCAATGTAGGATGGAGAAAAGCACCGCGGGGTGGTCAGCATGGGGAGGTCAGGGAACATGCAGTGGCAATGTAGGATAGGTTTCTGAAAAACATCGCGGGGTGGTGCGCATTGTATGGGTGTGTGTTACATTACATTCACTAGTAGGAGTGAGAAAAACATCACGGGTTGGTGCGCATTGTATGGGTGTGTCTTACATTACATTCACTAGTAGGAGTGAGAAAAACATCACGGGGTGGTGTGAATCGGAGGGTCTGAATTAGGATAGGCAATGAGTGGCAATGTAGGATGGAGAAAAGCACCGCGGGGTGGTCAGCATGGGGAGGTCAGGGAACATGCAGTGGCAAAGTAGGATAGGTTTCTGAAAAACATCGCGGTGTGGTGCGCATTGTATGGGTGTGTGTTACATTACATTCACTAGTAGGAGTGAGAAAAACATCACGGGGTGGTGCGCATTGTATGGGTGTGTGTTACATTACATTCACTAGTAGGAGTGAGAAAAACATCACGGGGTGGTGTGAATTGGAGGGTCTGAATTAGGATAGGCAGTGAGTGGCAATGTAGGATGGAGAAAAGCACCGTGGGTTGGTCAGCATGGGGAGGTCAGGGAACATGCAGTGGCAATGTAGGATAGGTTTCTGAAAAACATCGCGGGGTGGTGCGCATTGTATGGGTGTGTGTTACATTACATTCACTAGTAGGAGTGAGAAAAACATCACGGGGTGGTGCGCATTGTATGGGTGTGTGTTACATTACATTCACTAGTAGGAGTGAGAAAAACATCACGGGGTGGTGTGAATCGGAGGGTCTGAATTAGGATAGGCAGTGAGTGGCAATGTAGGATGGAGAAAAGCACCGCGGGTTGGTCAGCATGGGGAGGTCAGGGAACATGCAGTGGCAATGTAGGATAGGTTTCGGAAAAACATCGCGGGGTGGTGCGCATTGTATGGGTGTGTGTTACATTACTTTCACTAGTAGGAGTGAGAAAAACATCATGGGGTGGTGCGCATTGTATGGGTGTGTGTTACATTACATTCACTAGTAGGAGTCAGAAAAACATCACGGGGTGGTGTGAAACGGAGGGTCTGAATTAGGATAGGCAGTGAGTGGCAATGTAGGATGGAGAAAAGCACCGCGGGGTGGTCAGCATGGGGAGGTCAGGGAACATGCAGTGGCAATGTAGGATAGGTTTCTGAAAAACATCGCGGGGTGGTGCGCATTGTATGGGTGTGTGTTACATTACATTCACTAGTAGGAGTGAGAAAAACATCACATGGTGGTGCGCATTGTATGGCTGTGTGTTACATTACATTCACTAGTAAGAGTGAGAAAAACATCACGGGGTGGAGTGAATCGGAGGGTCTGAATTAGGATAGGCAGTGAGTGGCAATGTAGGATGGAGAAAAGCACCGCGGGGTGGTCAGCATGGGGAGGTCAGGGAACATGCAGTGGCAAAGTAGGATAGGTTTCTGAAAAACATCGCGGGGTGGTGCGCATTGTATGGGTGTGTGTTACATTACATTCACTAGTAGGAGTGAGAAAAACATCACGGGTTGGTGCGCATTGTATGGGTGTGTCTTACATTACATTCACTAGTAGGAGTGAGAAAAACATCACGGGGTGGTGTGAATCGGAGGGTCTGAATTAGGATAGGCAGTGAGTGGCAATGTAGGCTGGAGAAAAGCACCGCGGGGTGGTCAGCATGGGGAGGTCAGGGAACATGCAGTGGCAATGTAGCATAGGTTTCTTAAAAACATCGCGGGGTGGTGCGCATTGTATGGGTGTGTGTTACATTATATTCACTAGTAGGAGTGAGAAAAACATCACGGGGTGGTGCGCATTGTATGGGTGTGTGTTACATTACATTCATTAGTAGGAGTGAAAAAACATCACGGGGTGGTGTGAATCAGAGCGTCTGAATTAGGATAGGCAGTGAGTGGCAATGTAGGATGGAGAAAAGCACCGCGTGGTGGTCAGCATGGGGAGGTCAGGGAACATGCAGTGGCAATGTAGGATAGGTTTCCGAAAAACATCGCGGGGTGGTGCGCATTGTATGGGTGTGTGTTACATTACATTCACTAGTAGGAGTGAGAAAAACATCACGGGGTGGTGCGCATTGTATGGGTGTGTGTTACATTACATTCACTAGTAGGAGTGAGAAAAACATCACGGGGTGGTGCGCATTGTATGGGTGTGTTGTACATTACATTCACTAGTAAGAGTGAGAAAAACATCACGGGGTGGTGTGAATCGGAGGGTCTGAATTAGGATAGGCAGTGCGTGGCAATGTAGGATGGAGAAAAGCACCGCGGGGTGGTCAGCATGGGGAGGTCAGGGAACATGCAGTGGCAATGTAGGATAGGTTTCTGAAAAACATCGCGGGGTGGTGCGCATTGTATGGGTGTGTGTTACATTACATTCACTAGTAGGAGTGAGAAAAACATCACGGGGTGGTGCGCATTGTATGGGTGTGTGTTACATTACATTCACTAGTAGGAGTGAGAAAAACATCACGGGGTGGTGTGAATCGGAGGGTCTGAATTAGGATAGGCAGTGAGTGGCAATGTAGGATGGAGAAAAGCACCGCGGGGTGGTCAGCATGGGGAGGTCAGGGAACATGCAGTGGCAATGTAGGATAGGTTTCTGAAAAACATCGCGGGGTGGTACGCATTGTATGGGTGTGTGTTACATTACATTCACTAGTAGGAGTGAGAAAAACATCACGGGGTGGTGCGCATTGTATGGGTGTGTGTTACATTACATTCACTAGTAGGAGTGAGAAAAACATCACGGGGTGGTGTGAATCGGAGGGTCTGAATTAGGATAGGCAGTGAGTGGCAATGTAGGATGGAGAAAAGCACCGCGGGGTGGTCAGCATGGGGAGGTCAGGGAACATGCAGTGGCAATGTAGGATAGGTTTCTGAAAAACATCGCGGGGTGGTGCGCATTGTATGGGTGTGTGTTACATTACATTCACTAGTAGGAGTGAGAAAAACATCACGGGGTGGTGCGCACTGTATGGGTGTGTGTTACATTACATTCACTAGTAGGAGTGAGAAAAACATCACGGGGTGGTGTGAATTGGAGGGTCTGAATTAGGATAGGCAGTGAGTGGCAATGTAGGATGGAGAAAAGCACCGTGGGTTGGTCAGCATGGGGAGGTCAGGGAACATGCAGTGGCAATGTAGGATAGGTTTCTGAAAAACATTGCGGGGTGGTGCGCATTGTATGGGTGTGTGTTACATTACATTCACTAGTAGGAGTGAGAAAAACATCACGTGGTGGTGCGCATTGTATGGGTGTGTGTTACATTACATTCACTAGTAGGAGTGAGAAAAACATCACGGGGTGGTGTGAATCGGAGGGTCTGAATTAGGATAGGCAGTGAGTGGCAATGTAGGATGGAGAAAAGCACCGCGGGGTGGTCAGCATTGGGAGGTCAGGGAACATGCAGTGGCAATGTAGGATAGGTTTCTGAAAAACATCGCGGGGTGGTGCGCATTGTATGGGTGTGTGTTACATTACATTCACTAGTAGGAGTGAGAAAAACATCACGGGTTGGTGCGCATTGTATGGGTGTGTCTTACATTACATTCACTAGTAGGAGTGAGAAAAACATCACGGGGTGGTGTGAATCGGAGGGTCTGAATTAGGATAGGCAGTGAGTGGCAATGTAGGCTGGAGAAAAGCACCGCGGGGTGGTCAGCATGGGGAGGTCAGGGAACATGCAGTGGCAATGTAGCATAGGTTTCTTAAAAACATCGCGGGGTGGTGCGCATTGTATGGGTGTGTGTTACATTACATTCACTAGTAGGAGTGAGAAAAACATCACGGGGTGGTGCGCATTGTATGGGTGTGTGTTACATTACATTCACTAGTAGGAGTGAGAAAAACATCACGGGGTGGTGTGAATCGGAGGGTCTGAATTAGGATAGGCAGTGAGTGGCAATGTAGGATGGAGAAAAGCACCGCGGGGTGGTCAGCATGGGGAGGTGAGGGAACATGCAGTGGCAATGTTGGATAGGTTTCTGAAAAACATCGCGGGGTGGTGCGCATTGTATGGGTGTGTGTTACATTACATTCACTAGTAGGAGTGAGAAAATCATCACGGGTTGGTGCGCATTGTATGGGTGTGTCTTACATTACATTCACTAGTAGGAGTGAGAAAAACATCACGGGGTGCGGTGAATCGGAGGGTATGAATTAGGATAGGCAGTGAGTGGCAATGTAGGATGGAGAAAAGCACCGCGGGGTGGTCAGCATGGGGAGGTCAGGGAACATGCAGTGGCAATGTAGGATAGGTTTCGGAAAAACATCGCGGGGTGGTGCGCATTGTATGGGTGTGTGTTACATTACATTCACTAGTAGGAGTGAGAAAAACATCACGGGGTGGTGCGCATTGTATGGGTGTGTGTTACATTACATTCACTAGTACGAGTGAGAAAAACATCACGAGGTGGTGTGAATCGGAGGGTCTGAATTAGGATAGGCAGTGAGTGGCAATGTAGGATGGAGAAAAGCACCGCGGGGTGGTCAGCATGGGGAAGTGAGGGAACATGCAGTGGCAATGTAGGATAGGTTTCTGAAAAACATCGCGGGGTGGTGCGCATTGTATGGGTGTGTGTTACATTACATTCACTAGTAGGAGTGAGAAAAACATCACGGGGTGGTGCGCATTGTATCGGTGTGTGTTACATTACATTCACTAGTAGGAGTGAGAAAAACATCACGGGGTGGTGTGAATTGGAGGGTCTGAATTAGGATACGCAGTGAGTGGCAATGTAGGATGGAGAAAAGCACCATGGGTTGGTCAGCATGGGGAGGTCAGGGAACATGCAGTGGCAATGTAGGATAGGTTTCTGAAAAACATTGCGGGGTGGTGCGCATTGTATGGGTGTGTGTTACATTACATTCACTAGTAGGAGTGAGAAAAACATCACGTGGTGGTGCGCATTGTATGGGTGTGTGTTACATTACATTCACTAGTAGGAGTGAGAAAAACATCACGGGGTGGTGTGAATTGGAGGGTCTGAATTAGGATAGGCAGTGAGTGGCAATGTAGGATGGAGAAAAGCACCGTGGGTTGGTCAGCATGGGGAGGTCAGGGAACATGCAGTGGCAATGTAGGATAGGTTTCTGAAAAACATTGCGGGGTGGTGCGCATTGTATGGGTGTGTGTTACATTACATTCACTAGTAGGAGTGAGAAAAACATCACGTGGTGGTGCGCATTGTATGGGTGTGTGTTACATTACATTCACTAGTAGGAGTGAGAAAAACATCACGGGGTGGTGTGAATCGGAGGGTCTGAATTAGGATAGGCAGTGAGTGGCAATGTAGGATGGAGAAAAGCACCGCGGGGTGGTCAGCATTGGGAGGTCAGGGAACATGCAGTGGCAATGTAGGATAGGTTTCTGAAAAACATCGCGGGGTGGTGCGCATTGTATGGGTGTGTGTTACATTACATTCACTAGTAGGAGTGAGAAAAACATCACGGGTTGGTGCGCATTGTATGGGTGTGTCTTACATTACATTCACTAGTAGGAGTGAGAAAAACATCACGGGGTGGTGTGAATCGGAGGGTCTGAATTAGGATAGGCAGTGAGTGGCAATGTAGCCTGGAGAAAAGCACCGCGGGGTGGTCAGCATGGGGAGGTCAGGGAACATGCAGTGGCAATGTAGCATAGGTTTCTTAAAAACATCGCGGGGTGGTGCGCATTGTATGGGTGTGTGTTACATTACATTCACTAGTAGGAGTGAGAAAAACATCACGGGGTGGTGCGCATTGTATGGGTGTGTGTTACATTACATTCACTAGTAGGAGTGAGAAAAACATCACGGGGTGGTGTGAATCGGAGGGTCTGAATTAGGATAGGCAGTGAGTGGCAATGTAGGATGGAGAAAAGCACCGCGGGGTGGTCAGCATGGGGAGGTGAGGGAACATGCAGTGGCAATGTAGGATAGGTTTCTGAAAAACATCGCGGGGTGGTGCGCATTGTATGGGTGTGTGTTACATTACATTCACTAGTAGGAGTGAGAAAATCATCACGGGTTGGTGCGCATTGTATGGGTGTGTCTTACATTACATTCACTAGTAGGAGTGAGAAAAACATCACGGGGTGCGGTGAATCGGAGGGTATGAATTAGGATAGGCAGTGAGTGGCAATGTAGGATGGAGAAAAGCACCGCGGGGTGGTCAGCATGGGGAGGTCAGGGAACATGCAGTGGCAATGTAGGATAGGTTTCGGAAAAACATCGCGGGGTGGTGCGCATTGTATGGGTGTGTGTTACATTACATTCACTAGTAGGAGTGAGAAAAACATCACGGGGTGGTGCGCATTGTATGGGTGTGTGTTACATTACATTCACTAGTACGAGTGAGAAAAACATCACGAGGTGGTGTGAATCGGAGGGTCTGAATTAGGATAGGCAGTGAGTGGCAATGTAGGATGGAGAAAAGCACCGCGGGGTGGTCAGCATGGGGAAGTGAGGGAACATGCAGTGGCAATGTAGGATAGGTTTCTGAAAAACATCGCGGGGTGGTGCGCATTGTATGGGTGTGTGTTACATTACATTCACTAGTAGGAGTGAGAAAAACATCACGGGGTGGTGCGCATTGTATGGGTGTGTGTTACATTACATTCACTAGTAGGAGTGAGAAAAACATCACGGGGTGGTGTGAATTGGAGGGTCTGAATTAGGATACGCAGTGAGTGGCAATGTAGGATGGAGAAAAGCACCATGGGTTGGTCAGCATGGGGAGGTCAGGGAACATGCAGTGGCAATGTAGGATAGGTTTCTGAAAAACATTGCGGGGTGGTGCGCATTGTATGGGTGTGTGTTACATTACATTCACTAGTAGGAGTGAGAAAAACATCACGTGGTGGTGCGCATTGTATGGGTGTGTGTTACATTACATTCACTAGTAGGAGTGAGAAAAACATCACGGGGTGGTGTGAATCGGAGGGTCTGAATTAGGATAGGCAGTGAGTGGCAATGTAGGATGGAGAAAAGCACCGCGGGGTGGTCAGCAAGGGGAGGTCAGGGAACATGCAGTGGCAATGTAGGATAGGTTTCTGAAAAACATCTCGGGGTGGTGCGCATTGTATGGGTGTGTGTTACATTACATTCACTAGTAGGAGTGAGAAAAACATCACGGGGTGGTGCGCATTGTATGGGTGTGTGTTACATTACATTCACTAGTAGGAGTGAGAATAACATCACGGGGTGGTGCGCATTGTATGCGTGTGTGTTACATTACATTCACTAGTAGGAGTGAGAAAAACATCACCGGGTGGTGCGCATTGTATGGGTGTGTGTTACATTACATTCACTAGTAGGAATGAGAAAAACATCACGGGGTGGTGTGAATCGGGGGGTCTGAATTAGGATAGGCAGTGAGTGGCAATGTAGGCTGGAGAAAAGCACCGCGGGGTGGTCAGCATGGGGACGTCAGGGAACATGCAGTGGCAATGTAGGATAGGTTTCTGAAAAACATCGCGGGGTGGTGCGCATTGTATGGGTGTGTGTTACATTACATTCACTAGTAGGAGTGAGAAAAACATCACGGGGTGGTGCGCATTGTATGGGTGTGTGTTACATTACATTCACTAGTAGGTGTGAGAAAAACATCACGGGGTGGTGTGAATCGGAGGGTCTGAATTACGATAGGCAGTGAGTGGCAATGTAGGATGGAGAAAAGCACCGCGGTGTGGTCAGCATGGGGAGGTCCGGGAACATGCAGTGGCAATGTAGGATAGGTTTCTGAAAAACATCGCGGGGTGGTGCGCATTGTATGGGTGTGTGTTACATTACATTCACTAGTAGGAGTGAGAAAAACATCACGGGGTGGTGTGAATCGGAGGGTCTGAATTAGGATAGGCAGTGAGTGGCAATTTAGGATGGAGAAAAGCACCGCGGGGTGGTCAACATGGGGAGGTCAGGGAACATGCAGTGGCAATGTAGGATAGGTTTCTGAAAAACATCGCGGGGTGGTGCACATTGTATGGGTGTGTGTTACATTACATTCACTAGTAGGAGTGAGAAAAACATCACGGGGTGGTGCGCATTGTATGGGTGTGTGTTACATTACATTCACTAGTAGGTGTGAAAAAAACATCACCGGGTGGTGTGAATCGGAGGGTCTGAATTAGGATAGGCAGTGAGTGGCAATGTAGGATGGAGAAAAGGACTGTGGGGTGGTCAGCATGGGGAGGTCAGGGAACATGCAGTGGCAATGTAGGATAGGTTTCTGAAAAAGATCGCGGGGTGGTACGGATTGTATGGGTGTGTGTTACATTACATTCACTAGTAGGAGTGAGAAAAACATCACGGGGTGGTGCGCATTGTATGGGTGTGTGTTACATTACATTCACTATTAGGAGTGAGAAAAACATCACGGGGTGGTGTGAATCGGAGGGTCTGAATTAGGATAGGCAGTGAGTGGCAATGTAGGATGGAGAAAAGCACCGCGGGGTGGTCAGCATGGGGAGGTCAGGGAACATGCAGTGGCAATGTAGGATAGGTTTCTGAAAAACATCGCGGGGTGGTGCGCATTCTATGGGTGTGTGTTACATTACATTCACTAGTAGGAGTGAGAAAAACATCACGGGTTGGTGCGCATTGTATGGGTGTGTCTTACATTACATTCACTAGTAGGAGTGAGAAAAACATCACGGTGTGGTGTGAATCGGAGGGTCTGAATTAGGATAGGCAGTGAGTGGCAATGTAGGCTGGAGAAAAGCACCGCGGGGTGGTCAGCATGTGGAGGTCAGGGAACATGCAGTGGCAATGTAGGATAGGTTTCTGAAAAACATCGCGGGGTGGTGCGCATTGTATGGTTGTGTGTTACATTACATTCACTAGTAGGAGTGAGAAAAATATCACGGGTTGGTGCGCATTGTATGGGTGGGTCTTACATTACATTCACTAATAGGAGTGAGAAAAACATCACGGGGTGTTGTGAATCGGAGGGTCTGAATTAGGATAGGCAGTGAGTGGAATGTAGGCTGGAGAAAAGCACCGCGGGGTGGTCAGCATGGGGAGGTCAGGGAACATGCAGTGGCAATGTAGCATAGGTTTCTTAAAAACATCGCGGGGTGGTGCGCATTGTATGGGTGTGTGTTACATTACATTCACTAGTAGGATTGAGAAAAACATCACGGGGTGGTGCGCATTGTATGGGTGTGTGTTACATTACATTCACTAGTAGGAGTGAGAAAAACATCACGGGGTGGTGTGAATCGGAGTGTCTGAATTAGGATAGGCAGTGAGTGGCAATGTAGGATGGAGAAAAGCACCGCGGGGTGGTCAGCATGGGGAGGTGAGGGAACATGCAGTGGCAATGTAGGATAAGTTTCTGAAAAACATCGCGGGGTGGTGCGCATTGTATGGGTGTGTGTTACATTACATTCACTAGTAGGAGTGAGAAAAACATCACTGGGTGGTGCGCATTGAATGGGTGTGTGTTACATTACATTCACTAGTAGGAGTGAGAAAAACATCACGGGGTGGTGCGCATTGTATGGGTGTGTGTTACATTACATTCACTAGTAGGAGTGAGAAAAACATCAAGGGGTGGTGTGAATCGGAGGGTCTGAATTAGGATAGGCAGTGAGTGGCAATGTAGGCTGGAGAAAAGCACCGGGGGGTGGTCAGCATGTGGAGGTCAGGGAACATGCAGTGGCAATGTAGGATAGGTTTCTGAAAAACATCGCGGGGTGGTGCGCATTGTATGGTTGTGTGTTACATTACATTCACTAGTAGGAGTGAGAAAAACATCACGGGGTGGTGCGCATTGTATGGGTGTGTGTTACATTACATTCACTAGTAGGAGTGAGAAAAACATCACGGGGTGGTGTGAATCGGAGGGTCTGAATTAGGATAGGCAGTGAGTGGCAATGTAGGATGGAGAAAATCACCACGGGGTGGTCAGCATGGGGAGGTCAGCGAACATGCAGTGGCAATGTAGGATAGGTTTCTGAAAAACATCGCGGGGTGGTGCGCATTGTATGGGTGTGTGTTACATTACATTCACTAGTAGGAGTGAGAAAAACATCACGGGGTGGTGCGCAATGTATGGGTGTGTGTTACATTACATTCACTAGTAGGAGTGAGAAAAACATCACGGGGTGGTGTGAATAGGAGGGTCTGAATTAGGATAGGCAGTGAGTGGCAATGTAGGATGGAGAAAAGCACCGTGGGGTGGTCAGCATGGGGAGGTCAGGGAACATGCAGTGGCAATGTAGGATAGGTTTCTGAAAACCGTCGCGGGGTGGTGCGCATTGTATGGGGGTGTGTTATATTACATTCACTAGTAGGAGTGAGAAAAACATCACGGGTTGGTGCGCATTGTATGGGTGTGTCTTACATTACATTCACTAGTAGGAGTGATAAAAACATCACGGGGTGGTGTGAATCGGAGGGTCTGAATTAGGATAGGCAGTGAGTGGCAATGTAGGCTGGAGAAAAGCACCGCGGGGTGGTCAGCATGTGGAGGTCAGGGAACATGCAGTGGCAATGTAGGATAGGTTTCTGAAAAACATCGCGGGGTGGTGCGCATTGTATGGTTGTGTGTTACATTACATTCACTAGTAGGAGTGAGAAAAACATCACGGGGTGGTGCGCATTGTATGGGTGTGTGTTACATTACATTCACTAGTAGGAGTGAGAAAAACATCATGGGGTGGTGTGAATTGGAGGGTCTGAATTAGGATAGGCAGTGAGTGGCAATGTCGGATGGAGAAAAGCACCGCGGGGTGGTCAGCATGGGGAGGTCATGGAACATGCAGTAGCAATGTAGGATAGGTTTCTGAAAAACATCGCGGGGTGGTGCGCATTGTATGGGTGTGTGTTACATTACATTCACTAGTAGGAGTGAGAAAAACATCACGGGTTGGTGCGCATTGTATGGGTGTGTGTTACATTACATTCACTAGTAGGTGTGAGAAAAACATCACGGGTTGGTGTGAATCTGAGGGTCTGAATTTGGATAGGCAGTGAGTGGCAATGTAGGATGGAGAAAAGAACCGCGGGGTGGTCAGCATGGGGAGGTCAGGGAACATGCAGTGGCAATGTAGGACAGTTTTCTGAAAAACATCGCGGGGTGGTGCGCATTGTATGGGTGTGTGTTACATTGCATTCACTAGTCCGAGTGAGAAAAACATCACGGGGTGGTGCGCATTGTATGGGTGTGTGTTACATTACATTCACTAGTAAGAGTGAGAAAAACATCACGGGGTGGTGTGAATCGGAGGGTCTGAATTAGGATAGGCAGTGAGTGGCAATGTAGGATGGAGAAAAGCACCGCGGGGTGGTCAGCATGGGGAGGTCAGGAAACATGCAGTGGCAATGTAGGATAGATTTCTGAAAAACATTGCGGGGTGGTGCGCATTGTATGGGTGTGTGTTACATTACATTCACTAGTAGGAGTGAGAAAAACATCACGGGGTGGTGCGCATTGTATGGGTGTGTGTTACATTATATTCACTAGTAGGAGTGAGAAAAACATCACGGGGTGGTGTGAATCGGAGGGTCTGAATTAGGATAGGCAGTGAGTGGCAATGTAGGATGGAGAAAAGCACCGCGGGGTGGTCAGCATGGGGAGGTGAGGTAACATGCAGTGGCAATGTAGGATAGGTTTCTGAAATACATCGCGGGGTGGTGCGCATTGTATGGGTGTGTGTTACATTACATTCACTAGTAGGAGTAAGAAAAACATCACGGAGTGGTGCGCATTGTATGGGTGTGTGTTACATTACATTCACTAGTAGGAGTGAGAAAAACATCACGGGGTCGTGTGAATCGGAGGGTCTGAATTAGGATAGGCAGTGAGTGGCAATGTAGGATGGAGAAAAGCACCGCGGGGTGGTCAGAATGGGGAGGTCATGGAACATGCAGTGGCAATGTAGGATAGGTTTCTGAAAATCATCGCGGGGTGGTGCGCATTGAATGGGTGTGTGTTACATTACATTCACTAGTAGGAGTGAGAAAAACATCACGGGGTGGTGCGCATTGTATGGGTGTGTGTTACATTACATTCACTAGTAGGATTGAGAAAAACATCACGGGGTGGTGTGAATCGGAGGGTCTGAATTAGGAGAGGCAGTGAGTGGCAATGTAGGATGGAGAAAAGCACTGCAGGGTGGTCAGCATGGGGAGGTCAGGGAACATGCAGTGGCAATGTAGGATAGGTTTCTGAAAAACATCGCGGGGTGGTGCGCATTGTATGGGTGTGTGTTACATTACATTCACTAGTAGGAGTGAGAAAAACATCACGGTGTTGTCCGCATTGTATGGGTGTGTGTTTCATTACATTCACTAGTAGGAGTGAGAAAAACATCACGGGGTGGTGTGAATCGGAGGGTCTGAATTAGGATAGGCAGTGAGTGGCAATGTAGGATGGAGAAAAGCACCGCGGGGTGGTCAGCATGGGGAGGTCAGGGAACATGCAGTGGCAATGTAGGATAGGAATCTGAAAAACATCGCGGGGTGGGGCGCATTGTATGGGTGTGTGTTACATTACATTCACTAGTAGGAGTGAGAAAAACATCACGTGGTGGTGCGCATTGTATGGGTGTGTGTTACATTACATTCACTAGTAGGAGTGAGAAAAACATCACGGGGTGGTGTGAATCTGAGGGTCTGAATTAGGATAGGCAGTGAGTGGCAATGTAGGATGGAGAAAAGCACCGCGGGGTGGTCAGCATGGGGAGGTCAGGGAACATGCAGTGGCAATGTAGGATAGGTTTCTGAAAAACATCGCTGGGTGGTGCGCATTGTATGGGTGTGTGTTACATTACATTCACTAGTAGGAGTGAGAAAAACATCACGGGCTGGTGCGCATTGTATGGGTGTGTGTTCCATTACATTCACTAGTAGGAGTGAGAAAAACATCACGGGGTGGTGTGAATCGGAGGGTCTGAATTAGGATAGGCAGTGAGTGGCAATGTAGGATGGAGAAAAGCACCGCGGGGTGGTCAGCATGGGGAGGTCAGGGAACATGCAGTGGCAATGTAGGATAGGTTTCTGAAAAACATCGCGGGGTGGTGCGCATTGTATGGGTGTGTGTTACATTACATTCACTAGTAGGAGTGAGAAAAACATCACGGGGTGGTGCGCATTGTATGGGTGTGTGTTACATTACATTCACTAGTAGGAGTGAAAAAACATCACGGGGTGGTGTGAATCGGAGGGTCTGAATTAGGATAGGCAGTGAGTGGCAATGTAGGATGGAGAAAAGCACCGCGGGGTGGTCAGCATGGGGAGGTCAGGGAACATGCAGTGGCAATGTAGGATAGGTTTCTGAAAAACATCGCGGGGTGGTGCGAATTGTATGGGTGTGTGTTACATTACATTCACTAGTAGGAGTGAGAAAAACATCACGTGGTGGTGCGCATTGTATGGGTGTGTGTTACATTACATTCACTAGTAGGAGTGAGAAAAACATCACTGTGTGGTGTGAATCGGAGGGTCTGAATTAGGATAGGCAGTGAGTGGCAATGTAGGATGGAGAAAAGCACCGCGGGGTGGTCAGCATGGGGAGGTCAGGGAACATGCAGTGGCAATGTAGGATAGGTTTCTGAAAAACATCGCGGGGTGGTGCGCATTGTATGGGTGTGTGTTACATTACATTCAGTAGTAGGAGTGAGAAAAACATCACGGGGTGGTGCGCATTGTATGGGTGTGTGTTCCATTACATTCACTAGTAGGAGTGAGAAAAACATCACGGGGTGGTGTGAATCGGAGGGTCTGAATTAGGATAGGCAGTGAGTGGCAATGTAGGATGGAGAAAAGCACCGCGGGGTGGTCAGCATGGGGAGGTCAGGGAACATGCAGTGGCAATGTAGGATAGGTTTCTGAAAAACATCGCGGGGTGGTGCGCATTGTATGGGTGTGTGTTACATTACATTCACTAGTAGGAGTGAGAAAAACATCACGGGGTGGTGCGCATTGTATGGGTGTGTGTTACATTACATTCACTAGTAGGAGTGAAAAAACATCACGGGGTGGTGTGAATCGGAGGGCCTGAATTAGGATAGGCAGTGAGTGGCAATGTAGGATGGAGAAAAGCACCGCGGGGTGGTCAGCATGGGGAGGTCAGGGAACATGCAGTGGCAATGTAGGATAGGTTTCTGAAAAACATCGCGGGGTGGTGCGCATTGTATGGGTGTGTGTTACATTACATTCACTAGTAGGAGTGAGAAAAACATCACGGGGTGGTGCGCATTGTATGGGTGTGTGTTACATTACATTCACTAGTAGGAGTGAGAAAAACATCACGGGGTGGTGTGAATCGGAGCGTCTGAATTAGGATAGGAAGTGAGTGGCAATGTAGGATGGAGAAAAGCACCGCGGGGTGGTCAGCATGGGGAGGTCATGGAACATGCAGTAGCAATGTAGGATAGGTTTCTGAAAAACATCGCGGGGTGGTGCGCATTGTATGGGTGTGTGTTACATTACATTCACTTGTAGGAGTGAGAAAAACATCAAGGGGTGGTGTGAATCGGAGGGTCTGAATTAGGATAGGCAGTGAGTGGCAATGTAGGATGGAGAAAAGCATCGCGGGGTGGTCAGCATGGGGAGGTCATGGAACATGCAGTAGCAATGTAGGACAGGTTTCTGAAAAACATCGCGGGGTGGTGCGCATTGTATGGGTGTGTGTTACATTACATTCACTAGTAGGAGTGAGAAAAACATCACGGGTTGGTGCGCATTGTATGGGTGTGTGTTACATTACATTCACTAGTAGGTGTGAGAAAAACATCCCGGGGTGGTGTGAATCTGAGGGTCTGAATTAGGATAGGCAGTGAGTGGCAATGTAGGATGGAGAAAAGAACCGCGGGGTGGTCAGCATGGGGAGGTCAGGGAACATGCAGTGGCAATATAGGACAGTTTTCTGAAAAACATCGCGGGGTGGTGCGCATTGTATGGGTGTGTGTTACATTGCATTCACTAGTCGGAGTGAGAAAAACATCACGGGGTGGTGCGCATTGTATGGGTGTGTGTTACATTACATTCACTAGTAAGAGTGAGAAAAACATCACGGGGTGGTGTGAATCAGAGGGTCTGAATTAGGATAGGCAGTGAGTGGCAATGTAGGATGGAGAAAAGCACCGCGGGGTGGTCAGCATGGGGAGGTCAGGGAACATGCAGTGGCAATGTAGGATAGGTTTCTGAAAAACATCGCGGGGTGGTGCGCATTGTATGGGTGTGTGTTACATTACATTCACTAGTAGGAGTGAGAAAAACATCACGGGGTGGTGCGCATTGTATGGGTGTGTGTTACATTACATTCACTAGTAGGAGTGAGAAAAACATCACGGGGTGGTGTGAATCGGAGGGTCTGAATTAGGATAGGCAGTGAGTGGCAATATAGGATGGAGAAAAGCACCGCGGGGTGGTCAGCATGGGGAGGTCATGGAACATGCAGTGGCAATGTAGGATAAGTTTCTGAAAAACATCGCGGGGTGGTGCGTATTGTATGGGTGTGTGTTACATTACATTCACTAGTAGGAGTGAGAAAAACATCACGGGTTGGTGCGCATTGTATGGGTGTGTGTTACATTACATTCACTAGTAGGTGTGAGAAAAACATCACGGGGTGGTGTGAATCTGAGGGTCTGAATTAGGATAGGCAGTGAGTGGCAATGTAGGATGGAGAAAAGAACCGCGGGGTGGTCAGCATGGGGAGGTCAGGGAACATGCAGTGGCAATGTAGGACAGTTTTCTGAAAAACATCGCGGGGTGGTGCGCATTGTATGGGTGTGTGTTACATTGCATTCACTAGTCGGAGTGAGAAAAACATCACGGGGTGGTGCGCATTGTATGGGTGTGTGTTCCATTACATTCACTAGTAGGAGTGAGAAAAACATCACGGGGTGGTGTGAATCGGAGGGTCTGAATTAGGATAGGCAGTGAGTGGCAATGTAGGATGGAGAAAAGCACCGCGGGGTGGTCAGCATGGGGAGGTCATGGAACATGCAGTAGCAATGTAGGATAGGTTTCTGAAAAACATCGCGGCGTGGTGCGCATTGTATGGGTGTGTGTTACATTACATTCACTAGTAGGAGTGAGAAAAACATCACGGGTTGGTGCACATTGTATGGGTGTGTGTTACATTACATTCACTAGTAGGTGTGAGAAAAACATCACGGGGTGGTGTGAATCTGAGGGTCTGAATTAGGATAGGCAGTGAGTGGCAATGTAGGATGGAGAAAAGAACCGCGGGGTGGTCAGCATGGGGAGGTCAGGGAACATGCAGTGGCAATGTAGGATAGGTTTCTGAAAAACAAGGCGGGGTGGTGCGCATTGTATGGGTGTGTGTTACATTACATTCACTAGTAGGAGTGAGAAAAACATCACGGGTTGGTGCGCATTGTATGGGTGTGTCTTACATTACATTCACTAGTAGGAGTGAGAAAAACATCACGGGGTGGTGTGAATCGGAGGGTCTGAATTAGGATAGGCAGTGAGTGGCAATGTAGGCTGGAGAAAAGCACCGCGGGGTGGTCAGCATGGGGAGGTCAGGGAACATGCAGTGGCAATGTAGGATAGGTTTCTGAAAAACATCGCGGGGTGGTGCGCATTGTATGGGTGTGTGTTACATTACATTCACTAGTAGGAGTGAGAAAAACATCACGGGGTGGTGCGCATTGTATGGGTGTGTGTTACATTACATTCACTAGTAGGAGTGAAAAAACATCACGGGGTGGTGTGAATCGGAGCGTCTGAATTAGGATAGGCAGTGAGTGGCAATGTAGGATGGAGAAAAGTACCGCGGGTTGGTCAGCATGGGGAGGTCAGGGAACATGCAGTGGCAATGTAGGATAGATTTCTGAAAAACATCGCGGGGTGGTGCGCATTGTATGGGTGTGTGTTACATTACATTCACTAGTAGGAGTGAGAAAAACATCACGGGGTGGTGCGCATTGTATGGGTGTGTGTTACATTACATTCACTAGTAGGAGTGAGAAAAACATCACGGGGTGGTGTGAATCGGAGGGTCTGAATTAGGATAGGCAGTGAGTGGCAATGTAGGATGGAGAAAAGCACCGCTGGGTGGTCAGCATGGGGAGGTCAGGGAACATGCAGTGGCAATGTAGGATAGGTTTCTGAAAAATATCGCGGTGTGGTGCGCATTGTATGGGTGTGTGTTACATTACATTCACTAGTAAGAGTGAGAAAAACATCACGGGGTGGTGCGCATTGTATGGGTGTGTGTTACATTACATTCACTAGTAGGAGTGAGAAAAACATCACTGGGTGGTCCGCATTGTATGGGTGTGTGTTACATTACATTCACTAGTAGGAGTGAGAAAAACATCACGGGGTGGTGTGAATCGGAGGGTCTGAATTAGGATAGGCAGTGAGTGGCAATGTAGGATGGAGAAAAGCACCGCGGGGTGGTCAGCATAGGGAGGTCAGCGAACATGCATTGGCAATGTAGGATAGGTTTCTGAAAAACATCGCGGGGTGGTGCGCATTGTATGGGTGTGTGTTACATTACATTCACTAGTAGGAGTGAGAAAAACATCACGTGGTGGTGCGCATTGTATGGGTGTGTGTTACATTACATTCACTAGTAGGAGTGAGAAAATCATCACGGTGTCGTGTGAATCGGAGGGTCTGAATTAGGATAGGCAGTGAGTGGCAATGTAGGATGGAGAAAAGCACCGCGGGGTGGTCAGCATGGGGAGGTCAGGGAACATGCAGTGGCAATGTAGGATAGGTTTCTGAAAAACATCGCGGGGTGGTGTGCATTGTATGGGTGTGTGTTACATTACATTCACTAGTAGGAGTGAGAAAAACATCACGGGGTGGTGCGCATTGTATGGGTGTGTGTTACATTACATTCACTAGTAGGAGTGAGAAAAACATCACGGGGTGGTGTGAATCGGAGGGTCTGAATTAGGATAGGCAGTGAGTGGCAATGTAGGATGGAGAAAAGCACCGCGGGGTGGTCAGCTTGGGGAGGTGAGGGAACATGCAGTGGCAATGTAGGATAGGTTTCTGAAAAACATCGCGGGGTGGTGCGCATTGAATGGGTGTGTGTTACATTACATTCACTAGTAGGAGTGAGAAAAACATCACGGGGTGGTGCGCATTGTATGGGTGTGTGTTACATTACATTCACTAGTAGGAGTGAGAAAAACATCACGTGGTGGTGTGAGTTGGAGGGTCTGAATTAGGATAGGCAGTGAGTGGCAATGTAGGATGGAGAAAAGCACCGTGGGGTGGTCAGCATGGGGAGGTCAGGGAACATGCATTGGCAATGTAGGATAGGTTTCTTAAAAACATCCCGGGGTGGTGCGCATTGTATGGGTGTGTGTTACATTACATTCACTAGTAGGAGTGAGAAAAACATCACGGGGTGGTGCGCATTGTATGGGTGTGTGTTACATTACATTCACTAGTAGGAGTGAGAAAAACATCACGGGGTGGTGTGAATCGGAGCGTCTGAATTAGGATAGGAAGTGAGTGGCAATGTAGGATGGAGAAAAGCACCGCGGGGTGGTCAGCATGGGGAGGTCATGGAACATGCAGTAGCAATGTAGGATAGGTTTCTGAAAAACATCGCGGGGTGGTGCGCATTGTATGGGTGTGTGTTACATTACATTCACTTGTAGGAGTGAGAAAAACATCAAGGGGTGGTGTGAATCGGAGGGTCTGAATTAGGATAGGCAGTGAGTGGCAATGTAGGATGGAGAAAAGCATCGCGGGGTGGTCAGCATGGGGAGGTCATGGAACATGCAGTAGCAATGTAGGACAGGTTTCTGAAAAACATCGCGGGGTGGTGCGCATTGTATGGGTGTGTGTTACATTACATTCACTAGTAGGAGTGAGAAAAACATCACGGGTTGGTGCGCATTGTATGGGTGTGTGTTACATTACATTCACTAGTAGGTGTGAGAAAAACATCCCGGGGTGGTGTGAATCTGAGGGTCTGAATTAGGATAGGCAGTGAGTGGCAATGTAGGATGGAGAAAAGAACCGCGGGGTGGTCAGCATGGGGAGGTCAGGGAACATGCAGTGGCAATATAGGACAGTTTTCTGAAAAACATCGCGGGGTGGTGCGCATTGTATGGGTGTGTGTTACATTGCATTCACTAGTCGGAGTGAGAAAAACATCACGGGGTGGTGCGCATTGTATGGGTGTGTGTTACATTACATTCACTAGTAAGAGTGAGAAAAACATCACGGGGTGGTGTGAATCAGAGGGTCTGAATTAGGATAGGCAGTGAGTGGCAATGTAGGATGGAGAAAAGCACCGCGGGCTGGTCAGCATGGGGAGGTCAGGGAACATGCAGTGGCAATGTAGGATAGGTTTCTGAAAAACATCGCGGGGTGGTGCGCATTGTATGGGTGTGTGTTACATTACATTCACTAGTAGGAGTGAGAAAAACATCACGGGGTGGTGCGCATTGTATGGGTGTGTGTTACATTACATTCACTAGTAGGAGTGAGAAAAACATCACGGGGTGGTGTGAATCGGAGGGTCTGAATTAGGATAGGCAGTGAGTGGCAATATAGGATGGAGAAAAGCACCGCGGGGTGGTCAGCATGGGGAGGTCATGGAACATGCAGTGGCAATGTAGGATAAGTTTCTGAAAAACATCGCGGGGTGGTGCGTATTGTATGGGTGTGTGTTACATTACATTCACTAGTAGGAGTGAGAAAAACATCACGGGTTGGTGCGCATTGTATGGGTGTGTGTTACATTACATTCACTAGTAGGTGTGAGAAAAACATCACGGGGTGGTGTGAATCTGAGGGTCTGAATTAGGATAGGCAGTGAGTGGCAATGTAGGATGGAGAAAAGAACCGCGGGGTGGTCAGCATGGGGAGGTCAGGGAACATGCAGTGGCAATGTAGGACAGTTTTCTGAAAAACATCGCGGGGTGGTGCGCATTGTATGGGTGTGTGTTACATTGCATTCACTAGTCGGAGTGAGAAAAACATCACGGGGTGGTGCGCATTGTATGGGTGTGTGTTCCATTACATTCACTAGTAGGAGTGAGAAAAACATCACGGGGTGGTGTGAATCGGAGGGTCTGAATTAGGATAGGCAGTGAGTGGCAATGTAGGATGGAGAAAAGCACCGCGGGGTGGTCAGCATGGGGAGGTCATGGAACATGCAGTAGCAATGTAGGATAGGTTTCTGAAAAACATCGCGGGGTGGTGCGCATTGAATGGGTGTGTGTTACATTACATTCACTAGTAGGAGTGAGAAAAACATCACGGGTTGGTGCACATTGTATGGGTGTGTGTTACATTACATTCACTAGTAGGTGTGAGAAAAACATCACGGGGTGGTGTGAATCTGAGGGTCTGAATTAGGATAGGCAGTGAGTGGCAATGTAGGATGGAGAAAAGAACCGCGGGGTGGTCAGCATGGGGAGGTCAGGGAACATGCAGTGGCAATGTAGGATAGGTTTCTGAAAAACAAGGCGGGGTGGTGCGCATTGTATGGGTGTGTGTTACATTACATTCACTAGTAGGAGTGAGAAAAACATCACGGGTTGGTGCGCATTGTATGGGTGTGTCTTACATTACATTCACTAGTAGGAGTGAGAAAAACATCACGGGGTGGTGTGAATCGGAGGGTCTGAATTAGGATAGGCAGTGAGTGGCAATGTAGGCTGGAGAAAAGCACCGCGGGGTGGTCAGCATGGGGAGGTCAGGGAACATGCAGTGGCAATGTAGGATAGGTTTCTGAAAAACATCGCGGGGTGGTGCGCATTGTATGGGTGTGTGTTACATTACATTCACTAGTAGGAGTGAGAAAAACATCACGGGGTGGTGCGCATTGTATGGGTGTGTGTTACATTACATTCACTAGTAGGAGTGAAAAAACATCACGGGGTGGTGTGAATCGGAGCGTCTGAATTAGGATAGGCAGTGAGTGGCAATGTAGGATGGAGAAAAGTACCGCGGGTTGGTCAGCATGGGGAGGTCAGGGAACATGCAGTGGCAATGTAGGATAGATTTCTGAAAAACATCGCGGGGTGGTGCGCATTGTATGGGTGTGTGTTACATTACATTCACTAGTAGGAGTGAGAAAAACATCACGGGGTGGTGCGCATTGTATGGGTGTGTGTTACATTACATTCACTAGTAGGAGTGAGAAAAACATCACGGGGTGGTGTGAATCGGAGGGTCTGAATTAGGATAGGCAGTGAGTGGCAATGTAGGATGGAGAAAAGCACCGCGGGGTGGTCAGCATGGGGAGGTCAGGGAACATGCAGTGGCAATGTAGGATAGGTTTCTGAAAAATATCGCGGTGTGGTGCGCATTGTATGGGTGTGTGTTACATTACATTCACTAGTAAGAGTGAGAAAAACATCACGGGGTGGTGCGCATTGTATGGGTGTGTGTTACATTACATTCACTAGTAGGAGTGAGAAAAACATCACTGGGTGGTCCGCATTGTATGGGTGTGTGTTACATTACATTCACTAGTAGGAGTGAGAAAAACATCACGGGGTGGTGTGAATCAGAGGGTCTGAATTAGGATAGGCAGTGAGTGGCAATGTAGGATGGAGAAAAGCACCGCGGGGTGGTCAGCATAGGGAGGTCAGCGAACATGCATTGGCAATGTAGGATAGGTTTCTGAAAAACATCGCGGGGTGGTGCGCATTGTATGGGTGTGTGTTACATTACATTCACTAGTAGGAGTGAGAAAAACATCACGTGGTGGTGCGCATTGTATGGGTGTGTGTTACATTACATTCACTAGTAGGAGTGAGAAAATCATCACGGTGTCGTGTGAATCGGAGGGTCTGAATTAGGATAGGCAGTGAGTGGCAATGTAGGATGGAGAAAAGCACCGCGGGGTGGTCAGCATGGGGAGGTCAGGGAACATGCAGTGGCAATGTAGGATAGGTTTCTGAAAAACATCGCGGGGTGGTGTGCATTGTATGGGTGTGTGTTACATTACATTCACTAGTAGGAGTGAGAAAAACATCACGGGGTGGTGCGCATTGTATGGGTGTGTGTTACATTACATTCACTAGTAGGAGTGAGAAAAACATCACGGGGTGGTGTGAATCGGAGGGTCTGAATTAGGATAGGCAGTGAGTGGCAATGTAGGATGGAGAAAAGCACCGCGGGGTGGTCAGCTTGGGGAGGTGAGGGAACATGCAGTGGCAATGTAGGATAGGTTTCTGAAAAACATCGCGGGGTGGTGCGCATTGAATGGGTGTGTGTTACATTACATTCACTAGTAGGAGTGAGAAAAACATCACGGGGTGGTGCGCATTGTATGGGTGTGTGTTACATTACATTCACTAGTAGGAGTGAGAAAAACATCACGTGGTGGTGTGAGTTGGAGGGTCTGAATTAGGATAGGCAGTGAGTGGCAATGTAGGATGGAGAAAAGCACCGTGGGGTGGTCAGCATGGGGAGGTCAGGGAACATGCATTGGCAATGTAGGATAGGTTTCTTAAAAACATCCCGGGGTGGTGCGCATTGTATGGGTGTGTGTTACATTACATTCACTAGTAGGAGTGAGAAAAACATCACGGGGTGGTGCGCATTGTATGGGTGTGTGTTACATTACATTCAACTAGAAGGAGTGAGAAAAACATCACGGGGTGGTGTGAATCGGAGGGTCTGAATTAGGATAGGCAGTGAGTGGCAATGTAGGATGGAGAAAAGCACCGCGGGGTGGTCAGCATGGGGAGGTCAGGGAACATGCAGTGGCAATGTAGGATTGGTTTCTGAAAAACATCGCGGGGTGGTGCGCATTGTATGGGTGTGTGTTACATTACATTCACTAGTAGGAGTGAGAAAAACATCACGGGGTGGTTTGCATTTTATGGGTGTGTGTTACATTACATTCACTAGTAGGAGTCAAAAAACATCACGGGGTGGTGTGAATCGGAGGGTCTGAATTAGGATAGGCAGTGAGTGGCAATGTAGGATGTAGAAAAGCACCGCGGGGTGGTCATTATGGGGAGGTGAGGGAACATGCAGTGGCAATGTAGGATAGGTTTCTGAAAAACATCGCGGGTGGTGCGCATTGTATGGGTGTGTGTTACATTACATTCACTAGTAGGAGTGAGAAAAACATCACGGGGTGGTGCGCATTGTATGGGTGTGTGTTACATTACATTCACTAGTAGGAGTGAGAAAAACATCACGGGGTGGTGTGAATCGGAGGGTCTGAATTAGGATAGGCAGTGAGTGGCAATGTAGGATGGAGAAAAGCACCGTGGGGTGGTCAGCATGGGGAGGTCAAGGAACATGCAGTGGCAATGTAGGATAGGTTTCTGAAAAACATCGCGGGGTGGTGCGCATTGAATGGGTGTGTGTTACATTACATTCACTAGTAGGAGTGAGAAAAACATCACGGGGTGGTGCGCATTGTATGGGTGTGTGTTACATTACATTCACTAGTAGGAGTGAGAAAAACATCACGGGGTGGTGTGAATTGGAGAGTCTGAATTAGGATAGGCAGTGAGTGGCAATGTAGGATGGAGAAAAGCACCGTGGTGTGGTCAGCATGGGGAGGTCAGGGAACATGCAGTGGCAATGTAGGATAAGTTTCTGAAAAACATCGCGGGGTGGTGCGCATTGTTTGGGTGTGTGTTACATTACATTCACTAGTAGGAGTGAGAAAAACATCACGGGGTGGTGCGCATTGTATGGGTGTGTGTTACATTACATTCACTAGTAGGAGTGAGAAAAACATCACGGGGTGGTGTGAATCGGAGGGTCTGAATTAGGATAGGCAGTGAGTGGCAATGTAGGATGGAGAAAAGCACCGCGGGGTGGTCAGCATGGGGAGGTCAGGGAATATGCAGTGGCAATGTAGGATAGGTTTCTGAAAAACATCGCGGGGTGGTGCGCATTGTATGGGTGTGTGTTACATTACATTCACTAGTAGGAGTGAGAAAAACATCACGGGTTGGTGCGCATTGTATGGGTGTGTCTTACATTACATTCACTAGTAGGAGTGAGAAAAACATCACGGGGTGGTGTGAATCGGAGGGTCTGAATTAGGATAGGCAGTGAGTGGCAATGTAGGATGGAGAAAAGCACGGCGGGGTGGTCAGCATGGGGAGGTCAGGGAACATGCAGTGGCAATGTAGGATAGGTTTC
Organism: Cavia porcellus; assembly: GCF_034190915.1. Lineage (NCBI taxonomy): Eukaryota > Metazoa > Chordata > Mammalia > Rodentia > Caviidae > Cavia > Cavia porcellus. The sequence continues at coordinate 1,115,457 of NW_026947561.1, read as the reverse complement.
TGAAAAACATCGCGGGGTGGTGCGCATTGTATGGGTGTGTGTTACATTATATTCACTAGTAGGAGTGAGAAAAACATCACGGGCTGGTGTGAATCGGAGGGTCTGAATTAGGATAGGCAGTGAGTGGCAATGTAGGATGGAGAAAAGCACCGCGGGGTGGTCAGCATGGGGAGGTCAGGGAACATGCAGTGGCAATGTAGGATAGGTTTCTGAAAAACATCGCGGGGTGGTGCGCATTGTACGGGTGTGTGTTACATTACATTCACTAGTAGGAGTGAGAAAAACATCACGGGGTGGTGCGCATTGTATGGGTGTGTGTTACATTACATTCACTAGTAGGAGTGCGAAATACATCACGGGGTGGTGTGAATCGGAGGGTCTGAATTAGGATAGGCAGTGAGTGGCAATGTAGGATGGAGAAAAGCACCGCGGGGTGGTCAGCATGGGGAGGTCAGGGAACATGCAGTGGCAATGTAGGATAGGTTTCTGAAAAACATCGCGGGGTGGTGCGCATTGTATGGGTGTGTGTTACATTACATTCACTAGTAGGAGTGAGAAAAACATCACGGGGTGGTGCGCATTGTATGGGTGTGTGTTACATTACATTCACTAGTCGGAGTGAAAAAACATCACGGGGTGGTGTGAATCGGAGCGTCTGAATTAGGATAGGCAGTGAGTGGCAATGTAGGATGGACAAAAGCACCGCGGGGTGGTCATCATGGGGAGGTCAGGGAACATGCAGTGGCAATGTAGGATACGTTTCTGAAAAACATCGCGGGGTGGTGCGCATTGTATGGGTGTGTGTTACATTACATTCACTAGTAGGAGTGAGAAAAACATCACGGTGTGGTGCGCATTGTATCGGTGTGTGTTACATTACATTCACTAGTAGGAGTGAGAAAAACATCACGGGGTGGTGTGAATCGGAGGCTCTGATTTACGATAGGCAGTGAGTGGCAATGTAGGATTGAGAATAGCACCGTGGGGTGGTCCGCATGGGGAGGTCAGGGAACATGCAGTGGCAATGTAGGATAGGTTTCTGAAAATCATCGCGGGGTGGTGCGCATTGTATGGGTGTGTGTTACATTACATTCACTAGTAGGAGTGAGAAAAACATCACGGGGTGGTGCGCATTGTATGGGTGTGTGTTACATTACATTCACTAGTAGGAGTGCGAAAAACATCACGGGGAGGTGTGAATCGGAGGGTCTGAATTAGGATAGGCAGTGAGTGGCAATGTAGGATGGAGAAAAGCACCGCGTGATGGTCAGCATGGGGAGGTCAGGGAACATGCAGTGGCAAAGTAGGATAGGTTTCTGAAAAACATCGCGGGGTGGTGCGCATTGTATGGGTGTGTGTTACATTACATTCACTAGTAGGAGTGAGAAAAACATCACGGTGTGGTGCGCATTGTATGGGTGTGTGTTACATTACATTCACTAGTAGGAGTGAGAAAAACATCACGGGGTGGTGTGAATTGGAGGGTCTGAATTAGGATAGGCAGTGAGTGGCAATGTAGGATGGAGAAAAGCACCGCGGTGTGGTCAGCATGGGGAGGGCAGGGAACATGCTGTGGCAATGTAGGATAGGTTTCTGAAAAACATCGCGGGGTGGTGCGCATTGTATGGGTGTGTGTTACATTACATTCACTAGTAGGAGTGAGAAAAACATCACGGGGTGGTGCGCATTGTATGGGTGTGTGTTACATTACATTCACTAGTAGGAGTGAGAAAAACATCACAGGGTGGTGTGAATCGGAGGGTCTGAATTAGGATAGGCAGTGAGTGGCAATGTAGGATGGAGAAAAGCACCGCGGGGTGGTCAGCATGGGGAGGGCAGGGAACATGCAGTGGCAATGTTGGATATGTTTCTGAAAAACATCGCGGGGTGGTGCGCATTTTTTGGTTGTGTGTTACCTTACATTCACTAGTAGGAGTGAGAAAAACATCACGGGGTGGTGCGCATTGTATGGGTGTGTGTTACATTACATTCACTAGTAGGTGTGAGAAAAACATCACGGGGTGGTGTGAATCGGAGGTTCTGAATTAGGATAGGCAGTGAGTGGCAATGTAGGATGGAGAAAAGCACCGCGGGGTGGTCAGCATGAGGAGGTCAGGGAACATGCAGTGGCAATGTAGGATAGGTTTCTGAAAAACATCGCGGGATGGTGCGCATTGTATGGGTGTGTGTTACATTACATTCACTAGTAGGAGTGAGAAAAACATCACGGGGTGGTGCGCATTGTACGGGTGTGTGTTACATCACATTCACTAGTAGGAGTGAGAAAAACATCACGGGGTAGTGTGAATCGGAGGGTCTGAATTAGGATAGGCAGTGAGGGGCAATGTAGGATGGAGAAAAGCACCGCAGGGTGGTCAGCATGGGGAGGTCAGGGAACATGCAGTGGCAATGTAGGATAGGTTTCTGAAAAAGATCGCGGGGTGGTACGCATTGTATGGGTGTGTGTTACATTACATTCACTAGTAGGAGTGAGAAAAACATCACGGGGTGGTGCTCATTGTATGGGTGTGTGTTACATTACATTCACAAGTAGGAGTGAGAAAAACATCACGGGGTGGTGCGCATTGTATGGGTGTGTGTTACATTACATAAACTAGTAGGAGTGAAAAAACATCACGGGGTGGTGTGAATCGGAGGGTCTGAATTAGGATAGGCAGTGAGTGGCAATGTATGATGGAGAAAAGCACCGGGGTGTGGTCAGCATGGGGAGGTCATGGAACATGCAGTGGCAATGTAGGATAGGTTTCTGAAAAACATCGCGGGGCGGTGCGCATTGTATGGGTGTGTGTTACATTACATTCACTAGTAGGAGTGAGAAAAACATCCCTGGTTGGTGCGCATTGTATGGGTGTGTGTTACATTACATTCACTAGTAGGTGTGAGAAAAACATCACGGGGTGGTGTGAATCTGAGGGTCTCAATTAGGATGGGCAGTGAGTGGCAATGTAGGATGGAGAAAAGAACCGCGGGGTGGTCAGCATGGGGAGGTCAGGGAACATGCAGTGGCAATGTAGGACAGTTTTCTGAAAAACATCGCGGGGTGGTGCGCATTGTATGGGTGTGTGTTGCATTGCATTCACTAGTCGGAGTGAGAAAAACATCACGGGGTGGTGCGCATTGTATGGGTCTGTGTTACATTACATTCACTAGTAAGATTGAGAAAAACATCACGGGGTGGTGTGAATCGGAGGGTCTGAATTAGGATAGGCAGTGAGTGGCAATGTAGGATGGAGAAAAGCACCGGGGTGTGGTCAGCATGGGGAGGTCATGGAACATGCAGTGGCAATGTAGGATAGGTTTCTGAAAAACATCGCGGGGTGGTGCGCATTGTATGGGTGTGTGTTACATTACATTCACTAGTAGGAGTGAGAAAAATATCACGGGGTGTTGCGCATTGTATGGGTGTGTGTTACATTACATTCACTAGTAGGAGTGAGAAAAACATCACGGGGTGGTGTGAATCGGAGGGTCTGAATTAGGATAGGCAGTGAGTGGCAATGTAGGATGGAGAAAAGCACCGCGGGGTGGTCAGCATGGGGAGGTGAGGGAACATGCAGTGGCAATGTAGGATAGGTTTCTGAAAAACATCGCGGGTGGTGCGCATTGTATGGGTGTGTGTTACATTACATTCACTAGTAGGAGTGAGAAAAACATCACGGGGTGGTGCGCATTGTATGGGTGTGTGTTACATTACATTCACTAGTAGGAGTGAGAAAAACATCACGGGGTGGTGTGAATCGGAGTGTCTGAATTAGGATAGGCAGTGAGTGGCAATGTAGGATGGAGAAAAGCACCGGGGGGTGGTCAGCATGGGGAGGTCAGGGAACATGCAGTGGCAATGTAGGATAGGTTTCTGAAAAACATCGCGGGGTGGTGCGCATTGAATGGGTGTGTGTTACATTACATTCACTAGTAGGAGTGAGAAAAACATCACGGGGTGGTGCGCATTGTATGGGTGTGTGTTACATTACATTCACTAGTAGGAGTGAGAAAAACATCACGGGGTGGTGTGAATTGGAGAGTCTGAATTAGGATAGGCAGTGAGTGGCAATGTAGGATGGAGAAAAGCACCGTGGTGTGGTCAGCATGGGGAGGTCAGGGAACATGCAGTGGCAATGTAGGATAAGTTTCTGAAAAACATCGCGGGGTGGTGCGCATTGTTTGGGTGTGTGTTACATTACATTCACTAGTAGGAGTGAGAAAAACATCACGGGGTGGTGCGCATTGTATGGGTGTGTGTTACATTACATTCACTAGTAGGAGTGAGAAAAACATCACGGGGTGGTGTGAATCGGAGGGTCTGAATTAGGATAGGCAGTGAGTGGCAATGTAGGATGGAGAAAAGCACCGCGGGGTGGTCAGCATGGGGAGGTCAGGGAACATGCAGTGGCAATGTAGGATAGGTTTCTGAAAAACATCGCGGGGTGGTGCGCATTGTATGGGTGTGTGTTACATTACATTCACTAGTAGGAGTGAGAAAAACATCACGGGTTGGTGCGCATTGTATGGGTGTGTCTTACATTACATTCACTAGTAGGAGTGAGAAAAACATCACGGGGTGGTGTGAATCGGAGGGTCTGAATTAGGATAGGCAGTGAGTGGCAATGTAGGATGGAGAAAAGCACGGCGGGGTGGTCAGCATGGGGAGGTCAGGGAACATGCAGTGGCAATGTAGGATAGGTTTCTGAAAAACATCGCGGGGTGGTGCGCATTGTATGGGTGTGTGTTACATTATATTCACTAGTAGGAGTGAGAAAAACATCACGGGCTGGTGTGAATCGGAGGGTCTGAATTAGGATAGGCAGTGAGTGGCAATGTAGGATGGAGAAAAGCACCGCGGGGTGGTCAGCATGGGGAGGTCAGCGAACATGCAGTGGCAATGTAGGATAGGTTTCTGAAAAACATCGCGGGGTGGTGCGCATTGTACGGGTGTGTGTTACATTACATTCACTAGTAGGAGTGAGAAAAACATCACGGGGTGGTGCGCATTGTATGGGTGTGTGTTACATTACATTCACTAGTAGGAGTGCGAAATACATCACGGGGTGGTGTGAATCGGAGGGTCTGAATTAGGATAGGCAGTGAGTGGCAATGTAGGATGGAGAAAAGCACCGCGGGGTGGTCAGCATGGGGAGGTCAGGGAACATGCAGTGGCAATGTAGGATAGGTTTCTGAAAAACATCGCGGGGTGGTGCGCATTGTATGGGTGTGTGTTACATTACATTCACTAGTAGGAGTGAGAAAAACATCATGGGGTGGTGCGCATTGTATGGGTGTGTGTTACATTACATTCACTAGTCGGAGTGAAAAAACATCACGGGGTGGTGTGAATCGGAGCGTCTGAATTAGGATAGGCAGTGAGTGGCAATGTAGGATGGACAAAAGCACCGCGGGGTGGTCATCATGGGGAGGTCAGGGAACATGCAGTGGCAATGTAGGATACGTTTCTGAAAAACATCGCGGGGTGGTGCGCATTGTATGGGTGTGTGTTACATTACATTCACTAGTAGGAGTGAGAAAAACATCACGGTGTGGTGCGCATTGTATCGGTGTGTGTTACATTACATTCACTAGTAGGAGTGAGAAAAACATCACGGGGTGGTGTGAATCGGAGGCTCTGATTTACGATAGGCAGTGAGTGGCAATGTAGGATGGAGAATAGCACCGTGGGGTGGTCCGCATGGGGAGGTCAGGGAACATGCAGTGGCAATGTAGGATAGGTTTCTGAAAATCATCGCGGGGTGGTGCGCATTGTATGGGTGTGTGTTACATTACATTCACTAGTAGGAGTGAGAAAAACATCACGGGGTGGTGCGCATTGTATGGGTGTGTGTTACATTACATTCACTAGTAGGAGTGCGAAAAACATCACGGGGAGGTGTGAATCGGAGGGTCTGAATTAGGATAGGCAGTGAGTGGCAATGTAGGATGGAGAAAAGCACCGCGTGGTGGTCAGCATGGGGAGGTCAGGGAAAATGCAGTGGCAATGTAGGATAGGTTTCTGAAAAACATCGCGGGGTGGTGCGCATTGTATGGGTGTGTGTTACATTACATTCACTAGTAGGAGTGAGAAAAACATCACGGGTTGGTGCGCATTGTATGGGTGTGTGTTACATTACATTCACTAGTAGGAGTGAGAAAAACATCACGGGGTGGTGTGAATTGGAGGGTCTGAATTAGGATAGGCAGTGAGTGGCAATGTAGGATGGAGAAAAGCACCGCGGTGTGGTCAGCATGGGGAGGGCAGGGAACATGCTGTGGCAATGTAGGATAGGTTTCTGAAAAACATCGCGGGGTGGTGCGCATTGTATGGGTGTGTGTTACATTACATTCACTAGTAGGAGTGAGAAAAACATCACGGGGTGGTGCGCATTGTATGGGTGTGTGTTACATTACATTCACTAGTAGGAGTGAGAAAAACATCACGGGGTGGTGTGAATCGGAGGGTCTGAATTAGGATAGGCAGTGAGTGGCAATGTAGGATGGAGAAAAGCACCGCGGGGTGGTCAGCATGGGGAGGGCAGGGAACATGCAGTGGCAATGTTGGATATGTTTCTGAAAAACATCGCGGGGTGGTGCGCATTTTTTGGTTGTGTGTTACCTTACATTCACTAGTAGGAGTGAGAAAAACATCACGGGGTGGTGCGCATTGTATGGGTGTGTGTTACATTACATTCACTAGTAGGTGTGAGAAAAACATCACGGGGTGGTGTGAATCGGAGGTTCTGAATTAGGATAGGCAGTGAGTGGCAATGTAGGATGGAGAAAAGCACCGCGGGGTGGTCAGCAGGGGGAGGTCAGGGAACATGCAGTGGCAATGTAGGATAGGTTTCTGAAAAACATCGCGGGATGGTGCGCATTGTATGGGTGTGTGTTACATTACATTCACTAGTAGGAGTGAGAAAAACATCACGGGGTGGTGCGAATTGTACGGGTGTGTGTTACATCACATTCACTAGTAGGAGTGAGAAAAACATCACGGGGTAGTGTGAATCGGAGGGTCTGAATTAGGATAGGCAGTGAGGGGCAATGTAGGATGGAGAAAAGCACCGCGGGGTGGTCAGCATGGGGAGGTCAGGGAACATGCAGTGGCAATGTAGGATAGGTTTCTGAAAAAGATCGCGGGGTGGTACGCATTGTATGGGTGTGTGTTACATTACATTCACTAGTAGGAGTGAGAAAAACATCACGGGGTGGTGCTCATTGTATGGGTGTGTGTTACATTACATTCACAAGTAGGAGTGAGAAAAACATCACGGGGTGGTGCGCATTGTATGGGTGTGTGTTACATTACATAAACTAGTGGGAGTGAAAAAACATCACGGGGTGGTGTGAATCGGAGCGTCTGAATTAGGATAGGCAGTGAGTGGCAATGTAGGCTGGAGAAAAGCATGGCGCGGTGCTCAGCATGGGGAGGTCAGGGAACATGCAGTGGCAATGTAGGATAGGTTTCGGAAAAACATCGCGGGGTGGTGCGCATTGTATGGGTGTGTGTTACATTATATTCACTAGTAGGAGTGAGAAAAACATCACGGGGTGGTGCGCATTGTATGGGTGTGTGTTACATTACATTCACTAGTAGGAGTGAGAAAAACATCACGGGGTGGTGTGAATCGGAGGGTCTGAATTTGGATAGGCAGTGAGTGGCAAAGTAGGATGGAGAAAAGCACCGCGGGGTGGTCAGCATGGGGAGGACAGGGAACATGCAGTGGCAATGTAGGATAGGTTTCTGAAAAACATCTCGGGGTGGTGCGCATTGTATGGGTGTGTGTTACATTACATTCACTAGTAGGAGTGAGAAAAACATCACGGGGTGGTGTGCATTGTATGGGTGTGTGTTACATTACATTCACTAGTAGGAGTGAGAAAAACATCACGGGGTGGTGTGAATCGGAGGGTCTGAATTAGGATAGGCAGTGAGTGGCAATGTAGGATGGAGAAAAGCACCGCGCGGTGGTCAGCATGGGGAGGTCAGGGAACATGCAGTGGCAATGTAGGATAGGTTTCTGAAAAACATCGCGGGTTGGTGCGCATTGTATGGGTGTGTGTTACATTACATTCACTAGTAGGAGTGAGAAAAACATCACGGGGTGGTGTGAATCGGAGGGTCTGAATTAGGATAGGCAGTGAGTGGCAATGTAGGATGGAGAAAAGCACCGCGGTGTGGTCAGCATGGGTTGGTCAGGGAACATGCAGTGGCAATGTAGGATAGGTTTCTGAAAAACATCGCGGGGTGGTGCGCATTGTATGGGTGTGCGTTACATTACATTCACTAGTAGGAGTGAGAAAAACATCACGGGCTGGTGCGCATTGTATGGGTGTGTGTTACATTACATTCACTAGTAGGAGTGAGAAAAACATCACGGGGTGGTGTGAATCGGAGTGTCTGAATTAGGAAAGTCAGTGAGTGGCAATGTAGGATGGAGAAAAGCACAGCGGGGTGGTCAGCATGGGGAGGTCAGGGAACATGCAGTGGCAATGTAGGATAGGTTTCTGAAAAACATCGCGGGTTGGTGCGCATTGTACGGGTGTGTGTTACATTACATTCACTAGTAGGAGTGAGAAAAACATCACGGGGAGGTGCGCATTGTATGGGTGTGTGTTGCATTACATTCACTAGTAGGAGTGAGAAAAACATCACGGGGTGGTGTGAATCGGAGTGTCTGAATTAGGATGGGCAGTGAGTGGCAATGTAGGATGGAGAAAAGCACCGCAGGGTGGTCAGCATGGGGAGGTCAGGGAACAGGCAGTGGCAATGTAGAATAGGTTTCTGAAAAACATCGCGGTGTGGTGCGCATTGTATGGGTGTGTGTTACATTACATTCACTAGTAGGAGTGAGAAAAACATCACGGCGTGGTGCGCATTGTATGGGTGTGTGTTACATTACATTCACTAGTAGGAGTGAGAAAAACATCACGGGGTGGTGTGAATCGGAGGGTCTGAATTAGGATAAGCAGTGAGTGGCAATGTAGGATGGAGAAAAGCACCGCGGGGTGGTCAGCATAGGGAGGTCAGGGAACATGCATTGGCAATGTAGGATAGGTTTCTGAAAAACATCGCGGGGTGGTGCGCATTGTATGGGTGTGTGTTACATTACATTCACTAGTAGGAGTGAGAAAAACATCACGTGGTGGTGCGCATTGTATGGGTGTGTGTTACATTACATTCACTAGTAGGAGTGAGAAAATCATCACGGTGTCGTGTGAATCGGAGGGTCTGAATTAGGATAGGCAGTGAGTGGCAATGTAGGATGGAGAAAAGCACCGCGGGGTGGTCAGCATGGGGAGGTCAGGGAACATGCAGTGGCAATGTAGGATAGGTTTATGAAAAACATCGCGGGGTGGTGCGCATTGTATGGGTGTGTGTTACATTACATTCACTAGTAGGAGTGAGAAAAACATCACGGGGTGGTGCGCATTGTATGGGTGTGTGTTACATTACATTCACTAGTAGGAGTGAGAAAAACATCACGGGGTGGTGTGAATTGGAGGGTCTGAATTAGGATAGGCAGTGAGTGGCAATGTAGGATGGAGAAAAGCACCGCGGTGTGGTCAGCATGGGGAGGGCAGGGAACATGCTGTGGCAATGTAGGATAGGTTTCTGAAAAACATCGCGGGGTGGTGCGCATTGTATGGGTGTGTGTTACATTACATTCACTAGTAGGAGTGAGAAAAACATCACAGGGTGGTGCGCATTGTATGGGTGTGTGTTACATTACATTCACTAGTAGGAGTGAGAAAAACATCACGGGGTGGTGTGAATCGGAGGGTCTGAATTAGGATAGGCAGTGAGTGGCAATGTAGGATGGAGAAAAGCACCGCGGGGTGGTCAGCATGGGGAGGGCAGGGAACATGCAGTGGCAATGTTGGATATGTTTCTGAAAAACATCGCGGGGTGGTGCGCATTTTTTGGTTGTGTGTTACCTTACATTCACTAGTAGGAGTGAGAAAAACATCACGGGGTGGTGCGCATTGTATGGGTGTGTGTTACATTACATTCACTAGTAGGTGTGAGAAAAACATCACGGGGTGGTGTGAATCGGAGGTTCTGAATTAGGATAGGCAGTGAGTGGCAATGTAGGATGGAGAAAAGCACCGCGGGGTGGTCAGCATGGGGAGGTCAGGGAACATGCAGTGGCAATGTAGGATAGGTTTCTGAAAAACATCGCGGGATGGTGCGCATTGTATGGGTGTGTGTTACATTACATTCACTAGTAGGAGTGAGAAAAACATCACGGGGTGGTGCGAATTGTACGGGTGTGTGTTACATCACATTCACTAGTAGGAGTGAGAAAAACATCACGGGGTAGTGTGAATCGGAGGGTCTGAATTAGGATAGGCAGTGAGTGGCAATGTAGGATGGAGAAAAGCACCGCGGGGTGGTCAGCTTGGGGAGGTGAGGGAACATGCAGTGGCAATGTAGGATAGGTTTCTGAAAAACATCGCGGGGTGGTGCGCATTGAATGGGTGTGTGTTACATTACATTCACTAGTAGGAGTGAGAAAAACATCACGGGGTGGTGCGCATTGTATGGGTGTGTGTTACATTACATTCACTAGTAGGAGTGAGAAAAACATCACGGGGTGGTGTGAGTTGGAGGGTCTGAATTAGGATAGGCAGTGAGTGGCAATGTAGGATGGAGAAAAGCACCGTGGGGTGGTCAGCATGGGGAGGTCAGGGAACATGCATTGGAAATGTAGGATAGGTTTATTAAAAACATCTCGGGGTGGTGCGCATTGTATGGGTGTGTGTTACATTACATTCACTAGTAGGAGTGAGAAAAACATCACGGGGTGGTGCGCATTGTATGGGTGTGTGTTACATTACATTCAACTAGAAGGAGTGAGAAAAACATCACGGGGTGGTGTGAATCGGAGGGTCTGAATTAGGATAGGCAGTGAGTGGCAATGTAGGATGGAGAAAAGCACCGCGGGGTGGTCAGCATGGGGAGGTCAGGGAACATGCAGTGGCAATGTAGGATTGGTTTCTGAAAAACATCGCGGGGTGGTGCGCATTGTATGGGTGTGTGTTACATTACATTCACTAGTAGGAGTGAGAAAAACATCACGGGGTGGTGTGCATTTTATGGGTGTGTGTTACATTACATTCACTAGTAGGAGTGAAAAAACATCACGGGGTGGTGTGAATCGGAGGGTCTGAATTAGGATAGGCAGTGAGTGGCAATGTAGGATGTAGAAAAGCACCGCGGGGTGGTCATTATGGGGAGGTGAGGGAACATGCAGTGGCAATGTAGGATAGGTTTCTGAAAAACATCGCGGGGCGGTGCGCATTGTATGGGTGTGTGTTACATTACATTCACTAGTAGGAGTGAGAAAAACATCACTGGTTGGTGCGCATTGTATGGGTGTGTGTTACATTACATTCACTAGTAGGTGTGAGAAAAACATCACGGGGTGGTGTGAATCTGAGGGTCTCAATTAGGATGGGCAGTGAGTGGCAATGTAGGATGGAGAAAAGAACCGCGGGGTGGTCAGCATGGGGAGGTCATGGAACATGCAGTGGCAATGTAGGATAGGTTTCTGAAAAACATCGCGGGGTGGTGCGCATTGTATGGGTGTGTGTTACATTACATTCACTAGTAGGAGTGAGAAAAATATCACGGGGTGGTGCGCATTGTATGGGTGTGTGTTACATTACATTCACTAGTAGGAGTGAGAAAAACATCACGGGGTGGTGTGAATCGGAGGGTCTGAATTAGGATAGGCAGTGAGTGGCAATGTAGGATGGAGAAAAGCACCGCGGGGTGGTCAGCATGGGGAGGTGAGGGAACATGCAGTGGCAATGTAGGATAGGTTTCTGAAAAACATCGCGGGTGGTGCGCATTGTATGGGTGTGTGTTACATTACATTCACTAGTAGGAGTGAGAAAAACATCACGGGGTGGTGCGCATTGTATGGGTGTGTGTTACATTACATTCACTAGTAGGAGTGAGAAAAACATCACGGGGTGGTGTGAATCGGAGGGTCTGAATTAGGATAGGCAGTGAGTGGCAATGTAGGATGGAGAAAAGCACCGTTGGCTGGTCAGCATGGGGAGGTCAGGGAACATGCAGTGGCAATGTAGGATAGGTTTCTGAAAAACATCGCGGGGTGGTGCGCATTGAATGGGTGTGTGTTACATTACATTCACTAGTAGGAGTGAGAAAAACATCACGGGGTGGTGCGCATTGTATGGGTGTGTGTTACATTACATTCACTAGTAGGAGTGAGAAAAACATCATGGGGTGGTGTGAATTGGAGAGTCTGAATTAGGATAGGCAGTGAGTGGCAATGTAGGATGGAGAAAAGCACCGTGGTGTGGTCAGCATGGGGAGGTCAGGGAACATGCAGTGGCAATGTAGGATAAGTTTCTGAAAAACATCGCGGGGTGGTGCGCATTGTTTGGGTGTGTGTTACATTACATTCACTAGTAGGAGTGAGAAAAACATCACGGGGTGGTGCGCATTGTATGGGTGTGTGTTACATTACATTCACTAGTAGGAGTGAGAAAAACATCACGGGGTGGTGTGAATCGGAGGGTCTGAATTAGGATAGGCAGTGAGTGGCAATGTAGGATGGAGAAAAGCACCGCGGGGTGGTCAGCATGGGGAGGTCAGGGAACATGCAGTGGCAATGTAGGATAGGTTTCGGAAAAACATCGCGGGGTGGTGCGCATTGTATGGGTGTGTGTTACATTACATTCACTAGTAGGAGTGAGAAAAACATCACGGGTTGGTGCGCATTGTATGGGTGTGTCTTACATTACATTCACTAGTAGGAGTGAGAAAAACATCACGGGGTGGTGTGAATCGGAGGGTCTGAATTAGGATAGGCAGTGAGTGGCAATGTAGGATGGAGAAAAGCACGGCGGGGTGGTCAGCATGGGGAGGTCAGGGAACATGCAGTGGCAATGTAGGATAGGTTTCTGAAAAACATCGCGGGGTGGTGCGCATTGTATGGGTGTGTGTTACATTATATTCACTAGTAGGAGTGAGAAAAACATCACGGGCTGGTGTGAATCGGAGGGTCTGAATTAGGATAGGCAGTGAGTGGCAATGTAGGATGGAGAAAAGCACCGCGGGGTGGTCAGCATGGGGAGGTCAGGGAACATGCAGTGGCAATGTAGGATAGGTTTCTGAAAAACATCGCGGGGTGGTGCGCATTGTACGGGTGTGTGTTACATTACATTCACTAGTAGGAGTGAGAAAAACATCACGGGGTGGTGCGCATTGTATGGGTGTGTGTTACATTACATTCACTAGTAGGAGTGCGAAATACATCACGGGGTGGTGTGAATCGGAGGGTCTGAATTAGGATAGGCAGTGAGTGGCAATGTAGGATGGAGAAAAGCACCGCGGGGTGGTCAGCATGGGGAGGTCAGGGAACATGCAGTGGCAATGTAGGATAGGTTTCTGAAAAACATCGCGGGGTGGTGCGCATTGTATGGGTGTGTGTTACATTACATTCACTAGTAGGAGTGAGAAAAACATCACGGGGTGGTGCGCATTGTATGGGTGTGTGTTACATTACATTCACTAGTCGGAGTGAAAAAACATCACGGGGTGGTGTGAATCGGAGCGTCTGAATTAGGATAGGCAGTGAGTGGCAATGTAGGATGGACAAAAGCACCGCGGGGTGGTCATCATGGGGAGGTCAGGGAACATGCAGTGGCAATGTAGGATACGTTTCTGAAAAACATCGCGGGGTGGTGCGCATTGTATGGGTGTGTGTTACATTACATTCACTAGTAGGAGTGAGAAAAACATCACGGTGTGGTGCGCATTGTATCGGTGTGTGTTACATTACATTCACTAGTAGGAGTGAGAAAAACATCACGGGGTGGTGTGAATCGGAGGCTCTGATTTACGATAGGCAGTGAGTGGCAATGTAGGATGGAGAATAGCACCGTAGGGTGGTCCGCATGGGGAGGTCAGGGAACATGCAGTGGCAATGTAGGATAGGTTTCTGAAAATCATCGCGGGGTGGTGCGCATTGTATGGGTGTGTGTTACATTACATTCACTAGTAGGAGTGAGAAAAACATCACGGGGTTGTGAGCATTGTATGGGTGTGTGTTACATTACATTCACTAGTAGGAGTGCGAAAAACATCACGGGGAGGTGTGAATCGGGGGGTCTGAATTAGGATAGGCAGTGAGTGGCAATGTAGGATGGAGAAAAGCACCGCGTGGTGGTCAGCATGGGGAGGTCAGGGAACATGCAGTGGCAAAGTAGGATAGGTTTCTGAAAAACATCGCGGGGTGGTGCGCATTGTATGGGTGTGTGTTACATTACATTCACTAGTAGGAGTGAGAAAAACATCACGGGGTGGTGCGCATTGTATGGGTTTGTGTTACATTACATTCACTAGTAGGAGTGAGAAAAACATCACGGGGTGGTGCGCATTGTATGGGTGTGTGTTACATTACATTCACTAGTAGGTGTGAGAAAAACATCTCGGGGTGGTGTGAATCGGAGGTTCTGAATTAGGATAGGCAGTGAGTGGCAATGTAGGATGGAGAAAAGCACCGCGGGGTGGTCAGCATGGGGAGGTCAGGGAACATGCAGTGGCAATGTAGGATAGGTTTCAGAAAAACATCGCGGGGTGGTGCGCATTGTATGGGTGTGTGTTACATTACATTCACTAGTAGGAGTGAGAAAAACATCACGGGGTGGTGCGCATTGTACGGGTGTGTGTTACATCACATTCACTAGTAGGAGTGAGAAAAACATCACGGGGTAGTGTGAATCGGAGGGTCTGAATTAGGATAGGCAGTGAGGGGCAATGTAGGATGGAGAAAAGCACCGCAGGGTGGTCAGCATGGGGAGGTCAGGGAACATGCAGTGGCAATGTAGGATAGGTTTCTGAAAAAGATCGCGGGGTGGTACGCATTGTATGGGTGTGTGTTACATTACATTCACTAGTAGGAGTGAGAAAAACATCACGGGGTGGTGCTCATTGTATGGGTGTGTGTTACATTACATTCACAAGTAGGAGTGAGAAAAACATCACGGGGTGGTGCGCATTGTATGGGTGTGTGTTACATTACATAAACTAGTAGGAGTGAAAAAACATCACGGGGGGTGTGAATCGGAGGGTCTGAATTAGGATAGGCAGTGAGTGGCAATGTAGGATGTAGAAAAGCACCGCGGGGTGGTCATTATGGGGAGGTGAGGGAACATGCAGTGGCAATGTAGGATAGGTTTCTGAAAAACATCGCGGGGCGGTGCGCATTGTATGGGTGTGTGTTACATTACATTCACTAGTAGGAGTGAGAAAAACATCACTGGTTGGTGCGCATTGTATGGGTGTGTGTTACATTACATTCACTAGTAGGTGTGAGAAAAACATCACGGGGTGGTGTGAATCTGAGGGTCTCAATTAGGATGGGCAGTGAGTGGCAATGTAGGATGGAGAAAAGAACCGCGGGGTGGTCAGCATGGGGAGGTCAGGGAACATGCAGTGGCAATGTAGGACAGTTTTCTGAAAAACATCGCGGGGTGGTGCACATTGTATGGGTGTGTGTTACATTACATTCACTAGTAGGAGTGAGAAAAACATTACGGCGTGGTGCGCATTGTATGGGTGTGTGTTACATTACATTCACTAGTAGGAGTGAGAAAAACATCACGGGGTGGTGTGAATCGGAGGGTCTGAATTAGGATAAGCAGTGAGTGGCAATGTAGGATGTAGAAAAGCACCGAGGGGTGGTCAGCATGGTGAGGTCAAGGAACATGCAGTGGCAATGTAGGATAGGTTTCTGAAAAACATCGCGGGGTGGTGCGCATTGTATGGGTGTGTGTTACATTACATTCACTAGTAGGAGTGAGAAAAACATCACGGGGTGGTGCGCATTGTATGGGTGTGTGCTACATTACATTCACTAGTAGGAGTGAGAAAAACATCACGGGGTGGTGTCAATCGGAGGGTCTGAATTAGGATAGGCAGTGAGTGGCAATATAGGATGGAGAAAAGCACCGCGGTGTGGTCAGCATGGTGAGGTCAGGGAACATGCAGTGGCAATGTAGGATAGGTTTCTGAAAAACATCGCGGGGTGGTGCGCATTCTATGGGTTTGTGTTACATTACATTCACTAGTAGGAGTGAGAAAAACATCACGGGGTGGTGCGCATTGTATGGGTGTGTGTTACATTACATTCACTAGTAGGAGTGAGAAAAACATCACGGGGTGGTGTGAATCGGAGGGTCTGAATTAGGAAAGCAGTGAGTGGCAATGTAGGATGGAGAAAAGCACCGCGGGGTGGTCAGCATGGGGAGGACAGGGAACATGCAGTGGCAATGTAGGACAGTTTTCTGAAAAACATCGCGGGGTGGTACGCATTGTATGGGTGTGTGTTACATTACATTCACTAGTAGGAGTGAGAAAAACATCACGGGGTGGTGCGCATTGTATGGGTGTGTGTTACATTACATTCACTAGTAGGAGTGCGAAATACATCACGGGGTGGTGTGAATCGGAGGGTCTGAATTAGGATAGGCAGTGAGTGGCAATGTAGGATGGAGAAAAGCACCGCGGGGTGGTCAGCATGGGGAGGTCAGGGAACATGCAGTGGCAATGTAGGATAGGTTTCTGAAAAATATCGCGGGGTGGTGCGCATTGTATGGGTGTGTGTTACATTACATTCACTAGTAGGAGTGAGAAAAACATCACGGGGTGGTGCGCATTGTATGGGTGTGTGTTACATTACATTCACTATTCGGAGTGAAAAAACATCACGGGGTGGTGTGAATCGGAGCGTCTGAATTAGGATAGGCAGTGAGTGGCAATGTAGGATGGACAAAAGCACCGCGGGGTGGTCATCATGGGGAGGTCAGGGAACATGCAGTGGCAATGTTGGATACGTTTCTGAAAAAGATCGCGGGGTGGTGCGCATTGTATGGGTGTGTGTTACATTACATTCACTAGTAGGAGTGAGAAAAACATCACGGTGTGGTGCGCATTGTATCGGTGTGTGTTACATTACATTCACTAGTAGGAGTGAGAAAAACATCACGGGGTGGTGTGAATCGGAGGCTCTGATTTACGATAGGCAGTGAGTGGCAATGTAGGATGGAGAATAGCACCGCGGGGTGGTCCGCATGGGGAGGTCAGGGAACATGCAGTGGCAATGTAGGATAGGTTTCTGAAAAACATCGCGGGGTGGTGCGCATTGTATGGGTGTGTGTTACATTACATTCACTAGTAGGAGTGAGAAAAACATCACGGGGTGGTGCGCATTGTATGGGTGTGTGTTACATTACATTCACTAGTAGGAGTGCGAAAAACATCACGGGGAGGTGTGAATCAGAGGGTCTGAATTAGGATAGGCAGTGAGTGGCAATGTAGGATGGAGAAAAGCACCGCGTGGTGGTCAGCATGGGGAGGTCAGGGAACATGCAGTGGCAATGTAGGATAGGTTTCTGAAAAACATCGCGGGGTGGTGCGCATTGTATGGGTGTGTGTTACATTACATTCACTAGTAGGAGTGAGAAAAACATCACGGGGTGGTGCGCATTGTATGGGTGTGTGTTACATTACATTCACTAGTAGGAGTGAGAAAAACATCACGGGGTGGTGTGAATTGGAGGGTCTGAATTAGGATAGGCAGTGAGTGGCAATGTAGGATGGAGAAAAGCACCGCGGTGTGGTCAGCATGGGGAGGGAAGGGAACATGCTGTGGCAATGTAGGATAGGTTTCTGAAAAACATCGCGGGGTGGTGCGCATTGTATGGGTGTGTGTTACATTACATTCACTAGTAGGAGTGAGAAAAACATCACGGGGTGGTGTGAATCAGAGGGTCTGAATTAGGATAGGCAGTGAGTGGCAATGTAGGATGGAGAAAAGCACCGCGGGGTGGTCAGCATGGGGAGGGCAGGGAACATGCAGTGGCAATGTTGCATATGTTTCTGAAAAACATCGCGGGGTGGTGCGCATTTTTTGGTTGTGTGTTACCTTACATTCACTAGTAGGAGTGAGAAAAACATCACGGGGTGGTGCGCATTGTATGGGTGTGTGTTACATTACATTCACTAGTCGGAGTGAAAAAACATCACGGGGTGGTGTGAATCGGAGCGTCTGAATTAGGATAGGCAGTGAGTGGCAATGTAGGATGGACAAAAGCACCGCGGGGTGGTCATCATGGGGAGGTCAGGGAACATGCAGTGGCAATGTAGGATACGTTTCTGAAAAAGATCGCGGGGTGGTGCGCATTGTATGGGTGTGTGTTACATTACATTCACTAGTAGGAGTGAGAAAAACATCACGGTGTGGTGCGCATTGTATCGGTGTGTGTTACATTACATTCACTAGTAGGAGTGAGAAAAACATCACGGGGTGGTGTGAATCGGAGGCTCTGATTTACGATAGGCAGTGAGTGGCAATGTAGGATGGAGAATAGCACCGCGGGGTGGTCCGCATGGGGAGGTCAGGGAACATGCAGTGGCAATGTAGGATAGGTTTCTGAAAAACATCGCGGGGTGGTGCGCATTGTATGGGTGTGTGTTACATTACATTCACTAGTAGGAGTGAGAAAAACATCACGGGGTGGTGCGCATTGTATGGGTGTGTGTTACATTACATTCACTAGTAGGAGTGCGAAAAACATCACGGGGAGGTGTGAATCAGAGGGTCTGAATTAGGATAGGCAGTGAGTGGCAATGTAGGATGGAGAAAAGCACTGCGTGGTGGTCAGCATGGGGAGGTCAGGGAACATGCAGTGGCAATGTAGGATAGGTTTCTGAAAAACATCGCGGGGTGGTGCGCATTGTATGGGTGTGTGTTACATTACATTCACTAGTAGGAGTGAGGAAAACATCACGGGGTGGTGCGCATTGTATGGGTGTGTGTTACATTACATTCACTAGTAGGAGTGAGAAAAACATCACGGGGTGGTGTGAATTGGAGGGTCTGAATTAGGATAGGCAGTGAGTGGCAATGTAGGATGGAGAAAAGCACCGCGGTGTGGTCAGCATGGGGAGGGAAGGGAACATGCTGTGGCAATGTAGGATAGGTTTCTGAAAAACATCGCGGGGTGGTGCGCATTGTATGGGTGTGTGTTACATTACATTCACTAGTAGGAGTGAGAAAAACATCACGGGGTGGTGCGCATTGTACGGGTGTGTGTTACATCACATTCACTAGTAGGAGTGAGAAAAACATCACGGGGTAGTGTGAATCGGAGGGTCTGAATTAGGATAGGCAGTGAGGGGCAATGTAGGATGGAGAAAAGCACCGCAGGGTGGTCAGCATGGGGAGGTCAGGGAACATGCAGTGGCAATGTAGGATAGGTTTCTGAAAAAGATCGCGGGGTGGTACGCATTGTATGGGTGTGTGTTACATTACATTCACTAGTAGGAGTGAGAAAAACATCACGGGGTGGTGCTCATTGTATGGGTGTGTGTTACATTACATTCACAAGTAGGAGTGAGAAAAACATCACGGGGTGGTGCGCATTGTATGGGTGTGTGTTACATTACATAAACTAGTAGGAGTGAAAAAACATCACGGGGTGGTGTGAATCGGAGCGTCTGAATTAGGATAGGCAGTGAGTGGCAATGTAGGCTGGAGAAAAGCACGGCGCGGTGCTCAGCATGGGGAGGTCAGGGAACATGCAGTGGCAATGTAGGATAGGTTTCGGAAAAACATCGCGGGGTGGTGCGCATTGTATGGGTGTGTGTTACATTATATTCACTAGTAGGAGTGAGAAAAACATCACGGGGTGGTGCGCATTGTATGGGTGTGTGTTACATTACATTCACTAGTAGGAGTGAGAAAAACATCACGGGGTGGTGTGAATCGGAGGGTCTGAATTTGGATAGGCAGTGAGTGGCAATGTAGGATGGAGAAAAGCACCGCGGGGTGGTCAGCATGGGGAGGACAGGGAACATGCAGTGGTAATGTAGGATAGGTTTCTGAAAAACATCGCGGCGTGGTGCGCATTGTATGGGTGTGTGTTACATTACATTCACTAGTAGGAGTGAGAAAAACATCACGGGGTGGTGTGCATTGTATGGGTGTGTGTTACATTACATTCACTAGTAGGAGTGAGAAAAACATCACGGGGTGGTGTGAATCGGAGGGTCTGAATTAGGATAGGCAGTGAGTGGCAATGTAGGATGGAGAAAAGCACCGCGCGGTGGTCAGCATGGGGAGGTCAGGGAACATGCAGTGGCAATGTAGGATAGGTTTCTGAAAAACATCGCGGGTTGGTGCGCATTGTACGGGTGTGTGTTACATTACATTCACTAGTAGGAGTGAGAAAAACATCACGGGGTGGTGTGAATCGGAGGGTCGGAATTAGGATAGGCAGTGAGTGGCAATGTAGGATGGAGAAAAGCACCGCGGTGTGGTCAGCATGGGTTGGTCAGGGAACATGCAGTGGCAATGTAGGATAGGTTTCTGAAAAACATCGCGGGGTGGTTCGCATTGTATGGGTGTGTGTTACATTACATTCACTAGTAGGAGTGAGAAAAACATCACGGGGTGGTGTGAATCGGAGGGTCTGAATTAGGATAGGCAGTGAGTGGCAATGTAGGATGGAGAAAAGCACCGCGGTGTGGTCAGCATGGGTTGGTCAGGGAACATGCAGTGGCAATGTAGGATAGGTTTCTGAAAAACATCGCGGGTTGGTGCGCATTGTACGGGTGTGTGTTACATTACATTCACTAGTAGGAGTGAGAAAAACATCACGGGGTGGTGTGAATCGGAGGGTCTGAATTAGGATAGGCAGTGAGTGGCAATGTAGGATGGAGAAAAGCACCGCGCGGTGGTCAGCATGGGGAGGTCAGGGAACATGCAGTGGCAATGTAGGATAGGTTTCTGAAAAACATCGCGGGTTGGTGCGCATTGTACGGGTGTGTGTTACATTACATTCACTAGTAGGAGTGAGAAAAACATCACGGGGTGGTGTGAATCGGAGGGTCGGAATTAGGATAGGCAGTGAGTGGCAATGTAGGATGGAGAAAAGCACCGCGGTGTGGTCAGCATGGGTTGGTCAGGGAACATGCAGTGGCAATGTAGGATAGGTTTCTGAAAAACATCGCGGGGTGGTTCGCATTGTATGGGTGTGTGTTACATTACATTCACTAGTAGGAGTGAGAAAAACATCACGGGGTGGTGTGAATCGGAGGGTCTGAATTAGGATAGGCAGTGAGTGGCAATGTAGGATGGAGAAAAGCACCGCGGTGTGGTCAGCATGGGTTGGTCAGGGAACATGCAGTGGCAATGTAGGATAGGTTTCTGAAAAACATCGCGGGGTGGTTCGCATTGTATGGGTGTGTGTTACATTACATTCACTAGTAGGAGTGAGAAAAACATCACGGGGTGGTGCGCATTGTATGGGTGTGTGTTACATTACATTCACTAGTAGGAGTGAGAAAAACATCACGGGGTGGTGTGAATCGGAGGGTCTGAATTAGGAAAGGCAGTGAGTGGCAATGTAGGATGCAGAAAAGCACCGCGGGTTGGTCAGCATTGGGAGGTCATGGAACATGCAGTGGCAATGTAGGATAGGTTTCTGAAAAACATCGCGGGGTGGTGCGCATTGTATGGGTGTGTGTTACATTACATTAACTAGTAGGAGTGAGAAAAACATCACGGGGAGGTGCGCATTGTATGGGTGTGTGTTGCATTACATTCACTAGTAGGAGTGAGAAAAACATCACGGGGTGGTGTGAATCGGAGTGTCTGAATTAGGATAGGCAGTGAGTGGCAATGTAGAATGGAGAAAAGCACCGCAGGGTGGTCAGCATGGGAAGGTCAGGGAACATGCAGTGGCAATGTAGAATAGGTTTCTGAAAAACATCGCGATGTGGTGCGCATTTTATGGGTGTGTGTTACATTACACTCACTAGTAGGAGTGAGAAAAACATCACGGCGTGCTGCGCATTGTATGGGTGTGTGTTACATTACATTCACTAGTAGGAGTGAGAAAAACATCACGGGGTGGTGTGAATCAGAGGGTCTGAATTAGGATAAGCAGTGAGTGGCAATGTAGGATGTAGAAAAGCTCCGAGGGGTGGTCAGCATGGGGATGTCAGGGAACATGCTGTGGCAATGTAGGATAGGTTTCTGAAAAACATCGCGGGGTGGTGCGCATTGTATGGGTGTGTGTTACATTACATTCACTAGTAGGAGTGAGAAAAACATCACGGGGTGGTGCGCATTGTATGGGTGTGTGTTACATTACATTCACCACTAGGAGTGAGAAAAACATCACGGGGTGGTGTGAATCGGAGGGTCTGAATTAGGAAAGGCAGTGAGTGGCAATGTAGGATGGAGAAAAGCACCGCGGGGTGGTCAGCATGGTGAGGTCAGGGAACATGCAGTGGCAATGTAGGATAGGTTTCTGAAAAACATCGCAGGGTGGTGCGCATTGTATGGGTGTGTGTTACATTACATTCACTAGTAGGAGTGAGAAAAACATCACGGCGTGGTGCGCATTGTATGGGTGTGTGTTACATTACATTCTCTAGTAGGTGTGAGAAAAACATCATGGGGTGGTGTGAATCGGAGGGTCTGAATTAGGATAGGCAGTGAGTGGCAATGTAGGATGGAGAAAAGCACCGCGGGGTGGTCAGCATGGGGAGGTCAGGGAACATGCAGTGGCAATGTAGGGTAGGTTTCTGAAAAACATCGCGGGGTGGTGCGCATTGTATGGGTGTGTGTTACATTACATTCACTAGTAGGAGTGAGAAAAACATCACGGCGTGGTGCGCATTGTATGGGTGTGTGTTACATTACATTCACTAGTAGGAGTGAGAAAAACATCACGGGGTGGTGTGAATCGGAGGGTCTGAATTAGGAAAGGCAGTGAGTGGCAATGTAGGATGGAGAAAAGCACCGCGGGGTGGTCAGCATGGGGAGGTCAGGGAACATGCAGTGGCAATGTAGTATAGGTTTCTGAAACACATCGCAGGGTGGTGCGCATTGTATGGGTGTGTGTTACATTACATTCACTAGTAGGAGTTAGAAAAACATCACGGGTTGGTGCGCATTGTATGGGTGTGTGTTACATTACATTCACTAGTAGGAGTGAGAAAAACATCACTGGGTGTTGTGAATCGGAGGGTCTGAATTAGGATAGGCAGTGAGTGGCAATGTAAGATGGGAAAAAGCACTGCGGGGTGGTCAGCATCGGGAGGTCAGGGAACATGCAGTGGCAATGTAGGACAGTTTTCTGAAAAACATCGCGGGGTGGTGTGCCTTGTATGGGTGTGTGTTACATTACATTCACTAGTAGGAGTGAGAAAAACATCACGGGGTGGTGCGCATTGTATGGGTGTGTGTTACATTACATTCAGTAGTAGGAGTGAGAAAAACATCACGGGGTGGTGTGAATCGGAGGGTCTGAAATAGGATAGGCAGTGAGTGGCAATGTAGGATGGAGAAAAGCACCGCGGGGTGGTCAGCATGGGGAGGTCTAGGAACATGCAGTGGCAATATAGGATAGGTTTCTGAAAAATATCGGGCGGTGGTGCGCATTGTATGGGTGTGTGTTACATTACATTCACTAGTAGGAGTGAGAAAAACATCACGGGATGGTGCACATTGTATGGTTGTGTGTTACATTACATTCACTAGTAGGAGTGAGAAAAACATCACGGGGTGGTGTGAATTGGAGGGTCTGAATTAGGATAGGCAGTGAGTGGCAATGTAGGATGGAGAAAAGCACCGCGTGGTGGTCAGCATGTGGAGGTCAGGGAACATGCAGTGGCAATGTAGGATAGGTTTCTGAAAAACATCGCGGGGTGGTGCGCATTGTATGGGTGTGTGTTACATTACATTCACTAGTAGGAGTGAGAAAAACATCACGGGGTGGTGCGCATTGTATGGGTGTGTGCTACATTACATTCACTAGTAAGAGTGAGAAAAACATCGCGGGGTGGTGCGCATTGTATGGGTGTGTGTTACATTACATTCACTAGTAGGAGTGAGAAAAACATCACGGGGTGGTGCGCATTGTATGGGTGTGTGTTACATTACATTCACTAGTAGGAGTGAAAAAACATTACGGGGTGGTGTGAATCGGAGCGTCTGAATTAGGATAGGCAGTGAGTGGCAATGTAGGATGGAGAAAAGCACCGCTGGGTGGTCAGCATGGGGAGGTCAGGGAACATGCAGTGGCAATGTAGGATAGGTTTCTGAAAAACATCGTGGTGTGGTGCGCATTGTATAGGTGTGTGTTACATTACATTCACTAGTAGGAGTGAGAAAAACATCACGGTGTGGTGCGCATTGTATGGGTGTGTGTTACATTACATTCACTAGTAGGAGTGAGAAAAACATCACGGGGTTTTGTGAATCGGAGGGTCTGAATTAGGATAGGCAGTGAGTGGCAATGTAGGATGGAGAAAAGCACCGCGGGGTGGTCAGCATGGGGAGGTCAGGGAACATGCAGTGGCAATGTAGGATAGGTTTCTGAAAAACATCGCGGGGTGGTGCGCATTGTATGGGTGTGTGTTACATTACATTCACTAGTAGGAGTGAGAAAAACATCACGGCGTGGTGCGCATTGTATGGGTGTGTGCTACATTACATTCACTAGTAGGAGTGAGGAAAACATCACGGGGTGGTGTGAATTGGAGGGTCTGAATTAGGATAGGCAGTGAGTGGCAATGTAGGATGGAGAAAAGCACCGCGGTGTGGTCAGCATGGGGAGGTCAGGGAACATGCAGTGGCAATGTAGGATAGGTTTCTGAAAAACATCGCGGGGTGGTGCGCATTGTATGGGTGTGTGTTACATTACATTCACTAGTAGGAGTGAGAAAAACATCACGGGGTGGTGCGCATTGTATGGGTGTGTGTTACATTACATTCACTAGTAGGAGTGAGAAAAACATCACGAGGTGGTGTGAATCGGAGGGTCTGAATTAGGAAAGGCAGTGAGTGGCAATGTAGGATTTAGAATAGCACCGCGGGGTGGTCAGCATGGGGAGGTCAGGGAACATGCAGTGGCAATGTAGGATAGGTTTCTGAAAAACATCGCAGGGTGGTGCGCATTGTATGGGTGTGTGTTACATTACATTCAGTAGTAGGAGTGAGAAAAACATCACGGGGTGGTGCGCATTGTATGGGTGTGTGTTACATTACATTCACTAGTAGGAGTGAGAAAAACATCACGGCGTGTTGTGAATCGGAGGGATTGAATTAGGATAGTCAGTGAGTGGCAATGTAGGATGGGGAAAAGCACCGCGGGGTGGTCAGCATGGGGAGGTCAGGGAACATGCAGTGGCAATGTAGGATAGGTTTCCGAAAAACATCGCGGGGTGGAGCGCATTGTATGGGTGTGTGTTACATTACATTCACTAGTAGGAGTGAGAAAAATATCACGGGGTGGTGCGCATTGTATGGGTGTGTGCTACATTACATTCACTAGTAGGAGTGAGAAAAACATCGCGGGGTGGTGCGCATTGTATGGGTGTGTGTTACATTACATTCACTAGTAGGAGTGAGAAAAACATCACGGGGTGGTGTGAATCGGAGGGTCTAAATTAGGATAGGCAGTGAGTGGCAATGAAGGATGGAGAAAAGCACCGCGGGGTGGTCAGCATGTGGAGGTCAGGGAACATGCAGTGGCAATGTAGGATAGGTTTCTGAAAAACATCGCGGGGTGGTGCGCATTGTATGGGTGTGTGTTACATTGCATTCACTAGTAGGAGTGAGAAAAACATCAAGGGGTGGTGCGCATTGTATGGGTGTGTGTTACATTACATTCACTAGTAGGAGTGAGAAAAACATCACGGGGTGGTGTGAATCGGAGGGTCTGAATTAGGATAGGCAGTGAGTGGCAATGTAGGATGGAGAAAAGCACCGCGGGGTGGTCAGCATGGGGAGGTCAGGGAACATGCAGTGGCAATGTAGGATAGGTTTCTGAAAAACATCGCGGGGTGGTGCGCATTGTATGGGTGTGTGTTACATTACATTCACTAGTAGGAGTGAGAAAAACATCACGGGGTGGTGTGAATCGGAGGGTCTGTATTAGGATAGGCAGTGAGTGGCAGTGTAGGATGGAGAAAAGCACCGCGGGGTGGTCAGCATCGGGAGGTCAGAGAACATGCAGTGGCAATGTAGGATAGGTTTCTGAAAAACATCGCGGGTTGGTGCGCATTGTACGGGTGTGTGTTACATTACATTCACTAGTAGGAGTGAGAAAAACATCACGGGGAGGTGCGCATTGTATGGGTGTGTGTTGCATTACATTCCCTAGTAGGAGTGAGAAAAACATCACGGGGTGGTGTGAATCGGAGGTTCTGAATTAGGATAGGCAGTGAGTGGCAATGTAGGATGGAGAAAAGCACCGCCGGGTGGTCAGCATGGGGAGGTCAGGGAACATGCAGTGGCAATGTAGGATAGGTTTCTGAAAAACATCGCGGTGTGGTGCGCATTGTATGGGTGTGTGTTACATTACATTCACTAGTAGGAGTGAGAAAAACATCACGGCGTGGTGCGCATTGTATGGGTGTGTGTTACATTACATTCACTAGTAGGTGTGAGAAAAACATCATGGGGTGGTGTGAATCGGAGGGTCTGAATTAGGATAGGCAGTGAGAGGCAATGTAGGATGGAGAAAAGCACCGCGGGGTGGTCAGCATGGGGAGGTCAGGGAACATGCAGTGGCAATGTAGGGTAGGTTTCTGAAAAACATCGCGGGGTGGTGCGCATTGTATGGGTGTGTGTTACATTACATTCACTAGTAGGAGTGAGAAAAACATCACGGGGTGGTGCGCATTGTATGGGTGTGTGTTACATTACATTCACTAGTAGGAGTGAGAAAAACATCACGGGGTGGTGTGAATTGGAGGGTCTGAATTAGGATAGGCAGTGAGTGGCAATGTAGGATGGAGAAAAGCACCGCGGTGTGGTCAGCATGGGGAGGGAAGGGAACATGCTGTGGCAATGTAGGATAGGTTTCTGAAAAACATCGCGGGGTGGTGCGCATTGTATGGGTGTGTGTTACATTACATTCACTAGTAGGAGTGAGAAAAACATCACGGGGTGGTGCGCATTGTATGGGTGTGTGTTACATTACATTCACTAGTAGGAGTGAGAAAAACATCACGGGGTGGTGTGAATCGGAGGGTCTGAATTAGGATAGGCAGTGAGTGGCAATGTAGGATGGAGAAAAGCACCGCGGGGTGGTCAGCATGGGGAGGGCAGGGAACATGCAGTGGCAATGTTGGATATGTTTCTGAAAAACATCGCGGGGTGGTGCGCATTTTTTGGTTGTGTGTTACCTTACATTCACTAGTAGGAGTGAGAAAAACATCACGGGGTGGTGCGCATTGTATGGGTGTGTGTTACATTACATTCACTAGTAGGTGTGAGAAAAACATCACGGGGTGGTGTGAATCGGAGGTTCTGAATTAGGATAGGCAGTGAGTGGCAATGTAGGATGGAGAAAAGCACCGCGGGGTGGTCAGCATGGGGAGGTCAGGGAACATGCAGTGGCAATGTAGGATAGGTTTCTGAAAAACATCGCGGGGTGGTGCGCATTGTATGGGTGTGTGTTACATTACATTCACTAGTAGGAGTGAGAAAAACATCACGGGGTGGTGCGCATTGTACGGGTGTGTGTTACATCACATTCACTAGTAGGAGTGAGAAAAACATCACGGGTTAGTGTGAATCGGAGGGTCTGAATTAGGATAGGCAGTGAGGGGCAATGTAGGATGGAGAAAAGCACCGCAGGGTGGTCAGCATGGGGAGGTCAGGGAACATGCAGTGGCAATGTAGGATAGGTTTCTGAAAAAGATCGCGGGGTGGTACGCATTGTATGGGTGTGTGTTACATTACATTCACTAGTAGGAGTGAGAAAAACATCACGGGGTGGTGCTCATTGTATGGGTGTGTGTTACATTACATTCACAAGTAGGAGTGAGAAAAACATCACGGGGTGGTGCGCATTGTATGGGTGTGTGTTACATTACATAAACTAGTAGGAGTGAAAAAACATCACGGGGTGGTGTGAATCGGAGCGTCTGAATTAGGATAGGCAGTGAGTGGCAATGTAGGCTGGAGAAAAGCACGGCGCGGTGCTCAGCATGGGGAGGTCAGGGAACATGCAGTGGCAATGTAGGATAGGTTTCGGAAAAACATCGCGGGGTGGTGCGCATTGTATGGGTGTGTGTTACATTATATTCACTAGTAGGAGTGAGAAAAACATCACGGGGTGGTGCGCATTGTATGGGTGTGTGTTACATTACATTCACTAGTAGGAGTGAGAAAAACATCACGGGGTGGTGTGAATCGGAGGGTCTGAATTTGGATAGGCAGTGAGTGGCAATGTAGGATGGAGAAAAGCACCGCGGGGTGGTCAGCATGGGGAGGACAGGGAACATGCAGTGGTAATGTAGGATAGGTTTCTGAAAAACATCGCGGGGTGGTGCGCATTGTATGGGTGTGTGTTACATTACATTCACTAGTAGGAGTGAGAAAAACATCACGGGGTGGTGTGCATTGTATGGGTGTGTGTTACATTACATTCACTAGTAGGAGTGAGAAAAACATCACGGGGTGGTGTGAATCGGAGGGTCTGAATTAGGATAGGCAGTGAGTGGCAATGTAGGATGGAGAAAAGCACCGCGGTGTGGTCAGCATGGGTTGGTCAGGGAACATGCAGTGGCAATGTAGGATAGGTTTCTGAAAAACATCGCGGGGTGGTTCGCATTGTATGGGTGTGTGTTACATTACATTCACTAGTAGGAGTGAGAAAAACATCACGGGGTGGTGTGAATCGGAGGGTCTGAATTAGGATAGGCAGTGAGTGGCAATGTAGGATGGAGAAAAGCACCACGGTGTGGTCAGCATGGGTTGGTCAGGGAACATGCAGTGGCAATGTAGGATAGGTTTCTGAAAAACATCGCGGGTTGGTGCGCATTGTACGGGTGTGTGTTACATTACATTCACTAGTAGGAGTGAGAAAAACATCACGGGGTGGTGTGAATCGGAGGGTCTGAATTAGGATAGGCAGTGAGTGGCGATGTAGGATGGAGAAAAGCACCGCGGTGTGGTCAGCATGGGTTGGTCAGGGAACATGCAGTGGCAATGTAGGATAGGTTTCTGAAAAACATCGCGGGGTGGTTCGCATTGTATGGGTGTGTGTTACATTACATTCACTAGTAGGAGTGAGAAAAACATCACGGGCTGGTGCGCATTGTATGGGTGTGTGTTACATTACATTCACTAGTAGGAGTGAGAAAAACATCACGGGGTGGTGTGAATCGGAGGGTCTGAATTAGGAAAGGCAGTGAGTGGCAATGTAGGATGCAGAAAAGCACCGCGGGTTGGTCAGCATGGGGAGGTCAGGGAACATGCAGTGGCAATGTAGGATAGGTTTCTGAAAAACATCGCGGGGTGGTGCGCATTGTATGGGTGTGTGTTACATTACATTCACTAGTAGGAGTGAGAAAAACATCACGGGGAGGTGCGCATTGTATGGGTGTGTGTTGCATTACATTCACTAGTAGGAGTGAGAAAAACATCACGGGGTGGTGTGAATCGGAGTGTCTGAATTAGGATAGGCAGTGAGTGGCAATGTAGAATGGAGAAAAGCACCGCAGGGTGGTCAGCATGGGAAGGTCAGGGAACATGCAGTGGCAATGTAGAATAGGTTTCTGAAAAACATCGCAATGTGGTGCGCATTTTATGGGTGTGTGTTACATTACACTCACTAGTAGGAGTGAGAAAAACATCACGGCGTGGTGCGCATTGTATGGGTGTGTGTTACATTACATTCACTAGTAGGAGTGAGAAAAACATCACGGGGTGGTGTGAATCAGAGGGTCTGAATTAGGATAAGCAGTGAGTGGCAATGTAGGATGTAGAAAAGCTCCGAGGGGTGGTCAGCATGGGGATGTCAGGGAACATGCTGTGGCAATGTAGGATAGGTTTCTGAAAAACATCGCGGGGTGGTGCGCATTGTATGGGTGTGTGTTACATTACATTCACTAGTAGGAGTGAGAAAAACATCACGGGGTGGTGCGCATTGTATGGGTGTGTGTTACATTACATTCACCACTAGGAGTGAGAAAAACATCACGGGGTGGTGTGAATCGGAGGGTCTGAATTAGGAAAGGCAGTGAGTGGCAATGTAGGATGGAGAGAAGCACCGCGGGGTGGTCAGCATGGGGAGGTCAGGGAACATGCAGTGGCAATGTAGGATAGGTTTCTGAAAAACATCGCAGGGTGGTGCGCATTGTATGGGTGTGTGTTACATTACATTCACTAGTAGGAGTGAGAAAAACATCACGGCGTGGTGCGCATTGTATGGGTGTGTGTTACATTACATTCTCTAGTAGGTGTGAGAAAAACATCATGGGGTGGTGTGAATCGGAGGGTCTGAATTAGGATAGGCAGTGAGTGGCAATGTAGGATGGAGAAAAGCACCGCGGGGTGGTCAGCATGGGGAGGTCAGGGAACATGCAGTGGCAATGTAGGGTAGGTTTCTGAAAAACATCGCGGGGTGGTGCGCATTGTATGGGTGTGTGTTACATTACATTCACTAGTAGGAGTGAGAAAAACATCACGGCGTGGTGCGCATTGTATGGGTGTGTGTTACATTACATTCACTAGTAGGAGTGAGAAAAACATCACGGGGTGGTGTGAATCGGAGGGTCTGAATTAGGAAAGGCAGTGAGTGGCAATGTAGGATGGAGAAAAGCACCGCGGGGTGGTCAGCATGGGGAGGTCAGGGAACATGCAGTGGCAATGTAGGATAGGTTTCTGAAACACATCGCATGGTGGTGCGCATTGTATGGGTGTGTGTTACATTACATTCACTAGTAGGAGTTAGAAAAACATCACGGGTTGGTGCGCATTGTATGGGTGTGTGTTACATTACATTCACTAGTAGGAGTGAGAAAAACATCACTGGGTGTTGTGAATCGGAGGGTCTGAATTAGGATAGGCAGTGAGTGGCAATGTAAGATGGGGAAAAGCACTGCGGGGTGGTCAGCATCGGGAGGTCAGGGAACATGCAGTGGCAATGTAGGACAGTTTTCTGAAAAACATCGCGGGGTGGTGTGCCTTGTATGGGTGTGTGTTACATTACATTCACTAGTAGGAGTGAGAAAAACATCACGGGGTGGTGCGCATTGTATGGGTGTGTGTTACATTACATTCAGTAGTAGGAGTGAGAAAAACATCACGGGGTTGTGTGAATCGGAGGGTCTGAAATAGGATAGGCAGTGAGTGGCAATGTAGGATGGAGAAAAGCACCGCGGGGTGGTCAGCATGGGGAGGTCTAGGAACATGCAGTGGCAATGTAGGATAGGTTTCTGAAAAACATCGCGGGGTGGTGCGCATTGTATGGGTGTGTGTTACATTGCATTCACTAGTAGGACTGAGAAAAACATCGCGGCATGGTGCGCATTGTATGGGTGTGTGTTACATTACATTCACTAGTAGGAGTGAGAAAAACATCACGGGGTGGTGCACATTGTATGGTTGTGTGTTACATTACATTCACTAGTAGGAGTGAGAAAAACATCACGGGGTGGTGTGAATTGGAGGGTCTGAATTAGGATAGGCAGTGAGTGGCAATGTAGGATGGAGAAAAGCACCGCGTGGTGGTCAGCATGGGGAGGTCAGGGAACATGCAGTGGCAATGTAGGATAGGTTTCTGAAAAACATCGCGGGGTGGTGCGCATTGTATGGGTGTGTGTTACATTACATTCACTAGTAGGAGTGAGAAAAACATCACGGGGTGGTGCGCATTGTATGGGTGTGTGCTACATTACATTCACTAGTAAGAGTGAGAAAAACATCGCGGGGTGGTGCGCATTGTATGGGTGTGTGTTACATTACATTCACTAGTAGGAGTGAGAAAAACATCACGGGGTGGTGCGCATTGTATGGGTGTGTGTTACATTACATTCACTAGTAGGAGTGAAAAAACATTACGGGGTGGTGTGAATCGGAGCGTCTGAATTAGGATAGGCAGTGAGTGGCAATGTAGGATGGAGAAAAGCACCGCTGGGTGGTCAGCATGGGGAGGTCAGGGAACATGCAGTGGCAATGTAGGATAGGTTTCTGAAAAACATCGTGGTGTGGTGCGCATTGTATAGGTGTGTGTTACATTACATTCACTAGTAGGAGTGAGAAAAACATCATGGTGTGGTGCGCATTGTATGGGTGTGTGTTACATTACATGCACTAGTAGGAGTGAGAAAAACATCACGGGGTTTTGTGAATCGGAGGGTCTGAATTAGGATAGGCAGTGAGTGGCAATGTAGGATGGAGAAAAGCACCGCGGGGTGGTCAGCATGGGGAGGTCAGGGAACATGCAGTGGCAATGTAGGATAGGATTCTGAAAAACATCGCGGGGTGGTGCGCATTGTATGGGTGTGTGTTACATTACATTCACTAGTAGGAGTGAGAAAAACATCACGGCGTGGTGCACATTGTATGGGTGTGTGCTACATTACATTCACTAGTAGGAGTGAGGAAAACATCACGGGGTGGTGTGAATTGGAGGGTCTGAATTAGGATAGGCAGTGAGTGGCAATGTAGGATGGAGAAAAGCACCGCGGTGTGGTCAGCATGGGGAGGTCAGGGAACATGCAGTGGCAATGTAGGATAGGTTTCTGAAAAACATCGCGGGGTGGTGCGCATTGTATGGGTGTGTGTTACATTACATTCACTAGTAGGAGTGAGAAAAACATCACGGGGTGGTGCGCATTGTATGGGTGTGTGTTACATTACATTCACTAGTAGGAGTGAGAAAAACATCACGAGGTGGTGTGAATCGGAGGGTCTGAATTAGGAAAGGCAGTGAGTGGCAATGTAGGATTTAGAATAGCACCGCGGGGTGGTCAGCATGGGGAGGTCAGGGAACATGCAGTGGCAATGTAGGATAGGTTTCTGAAAAACATCGCAGGGTGGTGCGCATTGTATGGGTGTGTGTTACATTACATTCAGTAGTAGGAGTGAGAAAAACATCACGGGGTGGTGCGCATTGTATGGGTGTGTGTTACATTACATTCACTAGTAGGAGTGAGAAAAACATCACGGCGTGTTGTGAATCGGAGGGTTTGAATTAGGATAGTCAGTGAGTGGCAATGTAGGATGGGGAAAAGCACCGCGGGGTGGTCAGCATGGGGAGGTCAGGGAACATGCAGTGGCAATGTACGATAGGTTTCTGAAAAACATCGCGGGGTGGAGCGCATTGTATGGGTGTGTGTTACATTACATTCACTAGTAGGAGTGAGAAAAATATCACGGGGTGGTGCGCATTGTATGGGTGTGTGCTACATTACATTCACTAGTAGGAGTGAGAAAAACATCGCGGGGTGGTGCGCATTGTATGGGTGTGTGTTACATTACATTCACTAGTAGGAGTGAGAAAAACATCACGGGGTGGTGTGAATCAGAGGGTCTGAATTAGGATAAGCAGTGAGTGGCAATGTAGGATGTAGAAAAGCTCCGAGGGGTGGTCAGCATGGGGATGTCAGGGAACATGCTGTGGCAATGTAGGATAGGTTTCTGAAAAACATCGCGGGTTGGTGCGCATTGTATGGGTGTGTGTTACATTACATTCACTAGTAGGAGTGAGAAAAACATCACGGGGTGGTGTGCATTGTATGGGTGTGTGTTACATTACATTCACTAGTAGGAGTGAGAAAAACATCACGGGGTGGTGTGAATCGGAGGGTCTGAATTAGGATAGGCAGTGAGTGGCAATGTAGGATGGAGAAAAGCACCGCGGTGTGGTCAGCATGGGTTGGTCAGGGAACATGCAGTGGCAATGTAGGATAGGTTTCTGAAAAACATCGCGGGGTGGTTCGCATTGTATGGGTGTGTGTTACATTACATTCACTAGTAGGAGTGAGAAAAACATCACGGGGTGGTGTGAATCGGAGGGTCTGAATTAGGATAGGCAGTGAGTGGCAATGTAGGATGGAGAAAAGCACCACGGTGTGGTCAGCATGGGTTGGTCAGGGAACATGCAGTGGCAATGTAGGATAGGTTTCTGAAAAACATCGCGGGTTGGTGCGCATTGTACGGGTGTGTGTTACATTACATTCACTAGTAGGAGTGAGAAAAACATCACGGGGTGGTGTGAATCGGAGGGTCTGAATTAGGATAGGCAGTGAGTGGCAATGTAGGATGGAGAAAAGCACCGCGGTGTGGTCAGCATGGGTTGGTCAGGGAACATGCAGTGGCAATGTAGGATAGGTTTCTGAAAAACATCGCGGGGTGGTTCGCATTGTATGGGTGTGTGTTACATTACATTCACTAGTAGGAGTGAGAAAAACATCACGGGCTGGTGCGCATTGTATGGGTGTGTGTTACATTACATTCACTAGTAGGAGTGAGAAAAACATCACGGGGTGGTGTGAATCGGAGGGTCTGAATTAGGAAAGGCAGTGAGTGGCAATGTAGGATGCAGAAAAGCACCGCGGGTTGGTCAGCATGGGGAGGTCAGGGAACATGCAGTGGCAATGTAGGATAGGTTTCTGAAAAACATCGCGGGGTGGTGCGCATTGTATGGGTGTGTGTTACATTACATTCACTAGTAGGAGTGAGAAAAACATCACGGGGAGGTGCGCATTGTATGGGTGTGTGTTGCATTACATTCACTAGTAGGAGTGAGAAAAACATCACGGGGTGGTGTGAATCGGAGTGTCTGAATTAGGATAGGCAGTGAGTGGCAATGTAGAATGGAGAAAAGCACCGCAGGGTGGTCAGCATGGGAAGGTCAGGGAACATGCAGTGGCAATGTAGAATAGGTTTCTGAAAAACATCGCAATGTGGTGCGCATTTTATGGGTGTGTGTTACATTACACTCACTAGTAGGAGTGAGAAAAACATCACGGCGTGGTGCGCATTGTATGGGTGTGTGTTACATTACATTCACTAGTAGGAGTGAGAAAAACATCACGGGGTGGTGTGAATCAGAGGGTCTGAATTAGGATAAGCAGTGAGTGGCAATGTAGGATGTAGAAAAGCTCCGAGGGGTGGTCAGCATGGGGATGTCAGGGAACATGCTGTGGCAATGTAGGATAGGTTTCTGAAAAACATCGCGGGGTGGTGCGCATTGTATGGGTGTGTGTTACATTACATTCACTAGTAGGAGTGAGAAAAACATCACGGGGTGGTGCGCATTGTATGGGTGTGTGTTACATTACATTCACCACTAGGAGTGAGAAAAACATCACGGGGTGGTGTGAATCGGAGGGTCTGAATTAGGAAAGGCAGTGAGTGGCAATGTAGGATGGAGAGAAGCACCGCGGGGTGGTCAGCATGGGGAGGTCAGGGAACATGCAGTGGCAATGTAGGATAGGTTTCTGAAAAACATCGCAGG
This sequence comes from Cavia porcellus, assembly GCF_034190915.1. Lineage (NCBI taxonomy): Eukaryota > Metazoa > Chordata > Mammalia > Rodentia > Caviidae > Cavia > Cavia porcellus. The sequence continues at coordinate 1,080,135 of NW_026947561.1, read as the reverse complement.
GTGGTGCGCATTGTATGGGTGTGTGTTACATTACATTCACTAGTAGGAGTGAGAAAAACATCACGGCGTGGTGCGCATTGTATGGGTGTGTGTTACATTACATTCTCTAGTAGGTGTGAGAAAAACATCATGGGGTGGTGTGAATCGGAGGGTCTGAATTAGGATAGGCAGTGAGTGGCAATGTAGGATGGAGAAAAGCACCGCGGGGTGGTCAGCATGGGGAGGTCAGGGAACATGCAGTGGCAATGTAGGGTAGGTTTCTGAAAAACATCGCGGGGTGGTGCGCATTGTATGGGTGTGTGTTACATTACATTCACTAGTAGGAGTGAGAAAAACATCACGGCGTGGTGCGCATTGTATGGGTGTGTGTTACATTACATTCACTAGTAGGAGTGAGAAAAACATCACGGGGTGGTGTGAATCGGAGGGTCTGAATTAGGAAAGGCAGTGAGTGGCAATGTAGGATGGAGAAAAGCACCGCGGGGTGGTCAGCATGGGGAGGTCAGGGAACATGCAGTGGCAATGTAGGATAGGTTTCTGAAACACATCGCATGGTGGTGCGCATTGTATGGGTGTGTGTTACATTACATTCACTAGTAGGAGTTAGAAAAACATCACGGGTTGGTGCGCATTGTATGGGTGTGTGTTACATTACATTCACTAGTAGGAGTGAGAAAAACATCACTGGGTGTTGTGAATCGGAGGGTCTGAATTAGGATAGGCAGTGAGTGGCAATGTAAGATGGGGAAAAGCACTGCGGGGTGGTCAGCATCGGGAGGTCAGGGAACATGCAGTGGCAATGTAGGACAGTTTTCTGAAAAACATCGCGGGGTGGTGTGCCTTGTATGGGTGTGTGTTACATTACATTCACTAGTAGGAGTGAGAAAAACATCACGGGGTGGTGCGCATTGTATGGGTGTGTGTTACATTACATTCAGTAGTAGGAGTGAGAAAAACATCACGGGGTTGTGTGAATCGGAGGGTCTGAAATAGGATAGGCAGTGAGTGGCAATGTAGGATGGAGAAAAGCACCGCGGGGTGGTCAGCATGGGGAGGTCTAGGAACATGCAGTGGCAATGTAGGATAGGTTTCTGAAAAACATCGCGGGGTGGTGCGCATTGTATGGGTGTGTGTTACATTGCATTCACTAGTAGGACTGAGAAAAACATCGCGGCATGGTGCGCATTGTATGGGTGTGTGTTACATTACATTCACTAGTAGGAGTGAGAAAAACATCACGGGGTGGTGCACATTGTATGGTTGTGTGTTACATTACATTCACTAGTAGGAGTGAGAAAAACATCACGGGGTGGTGTGAATTGGAGGGTCTGAATTAGGATAGGCAGTGAGTGGCAATGTAGGATGGAGAAAAGCACCGCGTGGTGGTCAGCATGGGGAGGTCAGGGAACATGCAGTGGCAATGTAGGATAGGTTTCTGAAAAACATCGCGGGGTGGTGCGCATTGTATGGGTGTGTGTTACATTACATTCACTAGTAGGAGTGAGAAAAACATCACGGGGTGGTGCGCATTGTATGGGTGTGTGCTACATTACATTCACTAGTAAGAGTGAGAAAAACATCGCGGGGTGGTGCGCATTGTATGGGTGTGTGTTACATTACATTCACTAGTAGGAGTGAGAAAAACATCACGGGGTGGTGCGCATTGTATGGGTGTGTGTTACATTACATTCACTAGTAGGAGTGAAAAAACATTACGGGGTGGTGTGAATCGGAGCGTCTGAATTAGGATAGGCAGTGAGTGGCAATGTAGGATGGAGAAAAGCACCGCTGGGTGGTCAGCATGGGGAGGTCAGGGAACATGCAGTGGCAATGTAGGATAGGTTTCTGAAAAACATCGTGGTGTGGTGCGCATTGTATAGGTGTGTGTTACATTACATTCACTAGTAGGAGTGAGAAAAACATCATGGTGTGGTGCGCATTGTATGGGTGTGTGTTACATTACATTCACTAGTAGGAGTGAGAAAAACATCACGGGGTTTTGTGAATCGGAGGGTCTGAATTAGGATAGGCAGTGAGTGGCAATGTAGGATGGAGAAAAGCACCGCGGGGTGGTCAGCATGGGGAGGTCAGGGAACATGCAGTGGCAATGTAGGATAGGATTCTGAAAAACATCGCGGGGTGGTGCGCATTGTATGGGTGTGTGTTACATTACATTCACTAGTAGGAGTGAGAAAAACATCACGGCGTGGTGCACATTGTATGGGTGTGTGCTACATTACATTCACTAGTAGGAGTGAGGAAAACATCACGGGGTGGTGTGAATTGGAGGGTCTGAATTAGGATAGGCAGTGAGTGGCAATGTAGGATGGAGAAAAGCACCGCGGTGTGGTCAGCATGGGGAGGTCAGGGAACATGCAGTGGCAATGTAGGATAGGTTTCTGAAAAACATCGCGGGGTGGTGCGCATTGTATGGGTGTGTGTTACATTACATTCACTAGTAGGAGTGAGAAAAACATCACGGGGTGGTGCGCATTGTATGGGTGTGTGTTACATTACATTCACTAGTAGGAGTGAGAAAAACATCACGAGGTGGTGTGAATCGGAGGGTCTGAATTAGGAAAGGCAGTGAGTGGCAATGTAGGATTTAGAATAGCACCGCGGGGTGGTCAGCATGGGGAGGTCAGGGAACATGCAGTGGCAATGTAGGATAGGTTTCTGAAAAACATCGCAGGGTGGTGCGCATTGTATGGGTGTGTGTTACATTACATTCAGTAGTAGGAGTGAGAAAAACATCACGGGGTGGTGCGCATTGTATGGGTGTGTGTTACATTACATTCACTAGTAGGAGTGAGAAAAACATCACGGCGTGTTGTGAATCGGAGGGTTTGAATTAGGATAGTCAGTGAGTGGCAATGTAGGATGGGGAAAAGCACCGCGGGGTGGTCAGCATGGGGAGGTCAGGGAACATGCAGTGGCAATGTACGATAGGTTTCTGAAAAACATCGCGGGGTGGAGCGCATTGTATGGGTGTGTGTTACATTACATTCACTAGTAGGAGTGAGAAAAATATCACGGGGTGGTGCGCATTGTATGGGTGTGTGCTACATTACATTCACTAGTAGGAGTGAGAAAAACATCGCGGGGTGGTGCGCATTGTATGGGTGTGTGTTACATTACATTCACTAGTAGGAGTGAGAAAAACATCACGGGGTGGTGTGAATCAGAGGGTCTGAATTAGGATAAGCAGTGAGTGGCAATGTAGGATGTAGAAAAGCTCCGAGGGGTGGTCAGCATGGGGATGTCAGGGAACATGCTGTGGCAATGTAGGATAGGTTTCTGAAAAACATCGCGGGTTGGTGCGCATTGTATGGGTGTGTGTTACATTACATCACTAGTAGGAGTGAGAAAAACATCACGGGGTGGTGCGCATTGTATGGGTGTGTGTTTACATTACATTCACCACTAGGAGTGAGAAAAACATCACGGGGTGGTGTGAATCGGAGGGTCTGAATTAGGAAAGGCAGTGAGTGGCAATGTAGGATGGAGAGAAGCACCGCGGGGTGGTCAGCATGGGAGGTCAGGGAACATGCAGTGGCAATGTAGGATAGGTTTCTGAAAAGCATCGCAGGGTGGTGCGCATTGTATGGGTGTGTTGTTACATTACATTCACTAGTAGGAGTGAGAAAAACATCACGGCGTGGTGCGCATTGTATGGGTGTGTGTTACATTACATTCTCTAGTAGGTGTGAGAAAAACATCATGGGGTGGTGTGAATCGGAGGGTCTGAATTAGGATAGGCAGTGAGTGGCAATGTAGGATGGAGAAAAGCACCGCAGGGTGGTCAGCATGGGGAGGTCAGGGAACATGCAGTGGCAATGTAGGGTAGGTTTCTGAAAAACATCGCGGCGTGGTGCGCATTGTATGGGTGTGTGTTACATTACATTCACTAGTAGGAGTGAGAAAAACATCACGGCGTGGTGCGCATTGTATGGGTGTGTGTTACATTACATTCACTAGTAGGAGTGAGAAAAACATCACTGGGTGTTGTGAATCGGAGGGTCTGAATTAGGATAGGCAGTGAGTGGCAATGTAAGATGGGGAAAAGCACTGTGGGGTGGTCAGCATCGGGAGGTCAGGGAACATGCAGTGGCAATGTAGGACAGTTTTCTGAAAAACATCGCGGGGTGGTGTGCCTTGTATGGGTGTGTGTTACATTACATTCACTAGTAGGAGTGAGAAAAACATCACGGGGTGGTGCGCATTGTATGGGTGTGTGTTACATTACATTCAGTAGTAGGAGTGAGAAAAACATCACGGGGTTGTGTGAATCGGAGGGTCTGAAATAGGATAGGCAGTGAGTGGCAATGTAGGATGGAGAAAAGCACCGCGGAGTGGTCAGCATGGGGAGGTCTAGGAACATGCAGTGGCAATGTAGGATAGGTTTCTGAAAAATATCGGGCGGTGGTGCGCATTGTATGGGTGTGTGTTACATTACATTCACTAGTAGGAGTGAGAAAAACATCACGGGGTGGTGCACATTGTATGGTTGTGTGTTACATTACATTCACTAGTAGGAGTGAGAAAAACATCACGGGGTGGTGTGAATTGGAGGGTCTGAATTAGGATAGGCAGTGAGTGGCAATGTAGGATGGAGAAAAGCACCGCGTGGTGGTCAGCATGGGGAGGTCAGGGAACATGCAGTGGCAATGTAGGATAGGTTTCTGAAAAACATCGCGGGGTGGTGCGCATTGTATGGGTGTGTGTTACATTACATTCACTAGTAGGAGTGAGAAAAACATCACGGGGTGGTGCGCATTGTATGGGTGTGTGCTACATTACATTCACTAGTAAGAGTGAGAAAAACATCGCGGGGTGGTGCGCATTGTATGGGTGTGTGTTACATTACATTCACTAGTAGGAGTGAGAAAAACATCACGGGGTGGTGCGCATTGTATGGGTGTGTGTTACATTACATTCACTAGTAGGAGTGAAAAAACATTACGGGGTGGTGTGAATCGGAGCGTCTGAATTAGGATAGGCAGTGAGTGGCAATGTAGGATGGAGAAAAGCACCGCTGGGTGGTCAGCATGGGGAGGTCAGGGAACATGCAGTGGCAATGTAGGATAGGTTTCTGAAAAACATCGTGGTGTGGTGCGCATTGTATAGTTGTGTGTTACATTACATTCACTAGTAGGAGTGAGAAAAACATCACGGTGTGGTGCGCATTGTATGGGTGTGTGTTACATTACATTCACTAGTAGGAGTGAGAAAAACATCACGGGGTTTTGTGAATCGGAGGGTCTGAATTAGGATAGGCAGTGAGTGGCAATGTAGGATGGAGAAAAGCACCGCGGGGTGGTCAGCATGGGGAGGTCAGGGAACATGCAGTGGCAATGTAGGATAGGATTCTGAAAAACATCGCGGGGTGGTGCGCATTGTATGGGTGTGTGTTACATTACATTCACTAGTAGGAGTGAGAAAAACATCACGGCGTGGTGCGCATTGTATGGGTGTGTGCTACATTACATTCACTAGTAGGAGTGAGGAAAACATCACGGGGTGGTGTGAATTGGAGGGTCTGAATTAGGATAGGCAGTGAGTGGCAATGTAGGATGGAGAAAAGCACCGCGGTGTGGTCAGCATGGGGAGGTCAGGGAACATGCAGTGGCAATGTAGGATAGGTTTCTGAAAAACATCGCGGGGTGGTGCGCATTGTATGGGTGTGTGTTACATTACATTCACTAGTAGGAGTGAGAAAAACATCACGGGGTGGTGCGCATTGTATGGGTGTGTGTTACATTACTTTCACTAGTAGGAGTGAGAAAAACATCACGAGGTGGTGTGAATCGGAGGGTCTGAATTAGGAAAGGCAGTGAGTGGCAATGTAGGATTTAGAATAGCACCGCGGGGTGGTCAGCATGGGGAGGTCAGGGAACATGCAGTGGTAATGTATGATAGGTTTCTGAAAAACATCGCAGGGTGGTGCGCATTGTATGGGTGTGTGTTACATTACATTCAGTAGTAGGAGTGAGAAAAACATCACGGGGTGGTGCGCATTGTATGGGTGTGTGTTACATTACATTCACTAGTAGGAGTGAGAAAAACATCACGGCGTGTTGTGAATCGGAGGGTTTGAATTAGGATAGTCAGTGAGTGGCAATGTAGGATGGGGAAAAGCACCGCGGGGTGGTCAGCATGGGGATGTCAGGGAACATGCAGTGGCAATGTAGGATAGGTTTCTGAAAAACATCGCGGGGTGGAGCGCATTGTATGGGTGTGTGTTACATTACATTCACTAGTAGGAGTGAGAAAAATATCACGGGGTGGTGCGCATTGTACGGGTGTGTGCTACATTACATTCACTAGTAGGAGTGAGAAAAACATCGCGGGGTGGTGCGCATTGTATGGGTGTGTGTTACATTACATTCACTAGTAGGAGTGAGAAAAACATCACGGGGTGGTGTGAATCGGAGGGTCTAAATTAGGATAGGCAGTGAGTGGCAATGAAGGATGGAGAAAAGCACCGCGGGGTGGTCAGCATGTGGAGGTCAGGGAACATGCAGTGGCAATGTAGGATAGGTTTCTGAAAAACATCGCGGGGTGGTGCGCATTGTATGGGTGTGTGTTACATTGCATTCACTAGTAGGAGTGAGAAAAACATCAAGGGGTGGTGCGCATTGTATGGGTGTGTGTTACATTACATTCACTAGTAGGAGTGAGAAAAACATCACGGGGTGGTGTGAATCGGAGGGTCTGAATTAGGATAGGCAGTGAGTGGCAATGTAGGATGGAGAAAAGCACCGCGGGGTGGTCAGCATGGGGAGGTCAGGAAACATGCAGTGGCAATGTAGGATAGGTTTCTGAAAAACATCGCGGGGTGGTGCCCATTGTATGGGGGTGGGTTACATTACATTCACTAGTAGGAGTGAGAAAAATATCACGGGGTGGTGCGCATTGTATGGGTGTGTGTTACATTACATTCACTAGTAGGAGTGAGAAAAACATCACGGGGTGGTGTGAATCGGAGGGTCTGAATTAGGATAGGCAGTGACTGGCAATGTAGGATGGAGAAAAGCACCGCGGGGTGGTCAGCATGGGGAGGTCAGGGAACATGCAGTGGCAATGTAGGATAGGTTTCTGAAAAACATCGCGGGGTGGTGCGCATTGTATGGGTGTGTGTTACATTACATTCACTAGTAGGAGTGAGAAAAACATCACGGGGTGGTGTGAATCGGAGGGTCTGAATTAGGATAGGCAGTGAGTGGCAATGTAGGATGGAGAAAAGCACCGCGGGGTGGTCAGCATGGGGAGGTCAGGGAACATGCAGTGGCAATGTAGGATAGGTTTCTGAAAAACATCGCGGGGTGGTGCGCATTGTATGGGTGTGTGTTACATTACATTCACTAGTAGGAGTGAGAAAAACATCACGGGGTGGTGCGCATTGTATGGGTGTGTGTTACATTACATTCACTAGTAGGAGTGAGAAAAACATCACGGGGTGGTGTGAATCGGAGGGTCTGAATTAGGATAGGCAGTGAGTGGCAATGTAGGATGGAGAAAAGCACCGCGGGGTGGTCAGCATCGGGAGGTCAGAGAACATGCAGTGGCAATGTAGGATAGGTTTTTGAAAAACATCGCGGGTTGGTGCGCATTGTACGGGTGTGTGTTACATTACATTCACTAGTAGGAGTGAGAAAAACATCACGGCGTGGTGCACATTGTATGGGTGTGTGCTACATTACATTCACTAGTAGGAGTGAGGAAAACATCACGGGGTGGTGTGAATTGGAGGGTCTGAATTAGGATAGGCAGTGAGTGGCAATGTAGGATGGAGAAAAGCACCGCGGTGTGGTCAGCATGGGGAGGTCAGGGAACATGCAGTGGCAATGTAGGATAGGTTTCTGAAAAACATCGCGGGGTGGTGCGCATTGTATGGGTGTGTGTTACATTACATTCACTAGTAGGAGTGAGAAAAACATCACGGGGTGGTGCGCATTGTATGGGTGTGTGTTACATTACATTCACTAGTAGGAGTGAGAAAAACATCACGAGGTGGTGTGAATCGGAGGGTCTGAATTAGGAAAGGCAGTGAGTGGCAATGTAGGATTTAGAATAGCACCGCGGGGTGGTCAGCATGGGGAGGTCAGGGAACATGCAGTGGCAATGTAGGATAGGTTTCTGAAAAACATCGCAGGGTGGTGCGCATTGTATGGGTGTGTGTTACATTACATTCAGTAGTAGGAGTGAGAAAAACATCACGGGGTGGTGCGCATTGTATGGGTGTGTGTTACATTACATTCACTAGTAGGAGTGAGAAAAACATCACGGCGTGTTGTGAATCGGAGGGTTTGAATTAGGATAGTCAGTGAGTGGCAATGTAGGATGGGGAAAAGCACCGCGGGGTGGTCAGCATGGGGAGGTCAGGGAACATGCAGTGGCAATGTACGATAGGTTTCTGAAAAACATCGCGGGGTGGAGCGCATTGTATGGGTGTGTGTTACATTACATTCACTAGTAGGAGTGAGAAAAATATCACGGGGTGGTGCGCATTGTATGGGTGTGTGCTACATTACATTCACTAGTAGGAGTGAGAAAAACATCGCGGGGTGGTGCGCATTGTATGGGTGTGTGTTACATTACATTCACTAGTAGGAGTGAGAAAAACATCACGGGGTGGTGTGAATCAGAGGGTCTGAATTAGGATAAGCAGTGAGTGGCAATGTAGGATGTAGAAAAGCTCCGAGGGGTGGTCAGCATGGGGATGTCAGGGAACATGCTGTGGCAATGTAGGATAGGTTTCTGAAAAACATCGCGGGTTGGTGCGCATTGTATGGGTGTGTGTTACATTACATTCACTAGTAGGAGTGAGAAAAACATCACGGGGTGGTGCGCATTGTATGGGTGTGTGTTACATTACATTCACCACTAGGAGTGAGAAAAACATCACGGGGTGGTGTGAATCGGAGGGTCTGAATTAGGAAAGGCAGTGAGTGGCAATGTAGGATGGAGAGAAGCACCGCGGGGTGGTCAGCATGGGGAGGTCAGGGAACATGCAGTGGCAATGTAGGATAGGTTTCTGAAAAGCATCGCAGGGTGGTGCGCATTGTATGGGTGTGTGTTACATTACATTCACTAGTAGGAGTGAGAAAAACATCACGGCGTGGTGCGCATTGTATGGGTGTGTGTTACATTACATTCTCTAGTAGGTGTGAGAAAAACATCATGGGGTGGTGTGAATCGGAGGGTCTGAATTAGGATAGGCAGTGAGTGGCAATGTAGGATGGAGAAAAGCACCGCAGGGTGGTCAGCATGGGGAGGTCAGGGAACATGCAGTGGCAATGTAGGGTAGGTTTCTGAAAAACATCGCGGCGTGGTGCGCATTGTATGGGTGTGTGTTACATTACATTCACTAGTAGGAGTGAGAAAAACATCACGGCGTGGTGCGCATTGTATGGGTGTGTGTTACATTACATTCACTAGTAGGAGTGAGAAAAACATCACTGGGTGTTGTGAATCGGAGGGTCTGAATTAGGATAGGCAGTGAGTGGCAATGTAAGATGGGGAAAAGCACTGTGGGGTGGTCAGCATCGGGAGGTCAGGGAACATGCAGTGGCAATGTAGGACAGTTTTCTGAAAAACATCGCGGGGTGGTGTGCCTTGTATGGGTGTGTGTTACATTAAATTCACTAGTAGGAGTGAGAAAAACATCACGGGGTGGTGCGCATTGTATGGGTGTGTGTTACATTACATTCAGTAGTAGGAGTGAGAAAAACATCACGGGGTTGTGTGAATCGGAGGGTCTGAAATAGGATAGGCAGTGAGTGGCAATGTAGGATGGAGAAAAGCACCGCGGAGTGGTCAGCATGGGGAGGTCTAGGAACATGCAGTGGCAATGTAGGATAGGTTTCTGAAAAATATCGGGCGGTGGTGCGCATTGTATGGGTGTGTGTTACATTACATTCACTAGTAGGAGTGAGAAAAACATCACGGGGTGGTGCACATTGTATGGTTGTGTGTTACATTACATTCACTAGTAGGAGTGAGAAAAACATCACGGGGTGGTGTGAATTGGAGGGTCTGAATTAGGATAGGCAGTGAGTGGCAATGTAGGATGGAGAAAAGCACCGCGTGGTGGTCAGCATGGGGAGGTCAGGGAACATGCAGTGGCAATGTAGGATAGGTTTCTGAAAAACATCGCGGGGTGGTGCGCATTGTATGGGTGTGTGTTACATTACATTCACTAGTAGGAGTGAGAAAAACATCACGGGGTGGTGCGCATTGTATGGGTGTGTGCTACATTACATTCACTAGTAAGAGTGAGAAAAACATCGCGGGGTGGTGCGCATTGTATGGGTGTGTGTTACATTACATTCACTAGTAGGAGTGAGAAAAACATCACGGGGTGGTGCGCATTGTATGGGTGTGTGTTACATTACATTCACTAGTAGGAGTGAAAAAACATTACGGGGTGGTGTGAATCGGAGCGTCTGAATTAGGATAGGCAGTGAGTGGCAATGTAGGATGGAGAAAAGCACCGCTGGGTGGTCAGCATGGGGAGGTCAGGGAACATGCAGTGGCAATGTAGGATAGGTTTCTGAAAAACATCGTGGTGTGGTGCGCATTGTATAGTTGTGTGTTACATTACATTCACTAGTAGGAGTGAGAAAAACATCACGGTGTGGTGCGCATTGTATGGGTGTGTGTTACATTACATTCACTAGTAGGAGTGAGAAAAACATCACGGGGTTTTGTGAATCGGAGGGTCTGAATTAGGATAGGCAGTGAGTGGCAATGTAGGATGGAGAAAAGCACCGCGGGGTGGTCAGCATGGGGAGGTCAGGGAACATGCAGTGGCAATGTAGGATAGGATTCTGAAAAACATCGCGGGGTGGTGCGCATTGTATGGGTGTGTGTTACATTACATTCACTAGTAGGAGTGAGAAAAACATCACGGCGTGGTGCGCATTGTATGGGTGTGTGCTACATTACATTCACTAGTAGGAGTGAGGAAAACATCACGGGGTGGTGTGAATTGGAGGGTCTGAATTAGGATAGGCAGTGAGTGGCAATGTAGGATGGAGAAAAGCACCGCGGTGTGGTCAGCATGGGGAGGTCAGGGAACATGCAGTGGCAATGTAGGATAGGTTTCTGAAAAACATCGCGGGGTGGTGCGCATTGTATGGGTGTGTGTTACATTACATTCACTAGTAGGAGTGAGAAAAACATCACGGGGTGGTGCGCATTGTATGGGTGTGTGTTACATTACTTTCACTAGTAGGAGTGAGAAAAACATCACGAGGTGGTGTGAATCGGAGGGTCTGAATTAGGAAAGGCAGTGAGTGGCAATGTAGGATTTAGAATAGCACCGCGGGGTGGTCAGCATGGGGAGGTCAGGGAACATGCAGTGGTAATGTATGATAGGTTTCTGAAAAACATCGCAGGGTGGTGCGCATTGTATGGGTGTGTGTTACATTACATTCAGTAGTAGGAGTGAGAAAAACATCACGGGGTGGTGCGCATTGTATGGGTGTGTGTTACATTACATTCACTAGTAGGAGTGAGAAAAACATCACGGCGTGTTGTGAATCGGAGGGTTTGAATTAGGATAGTCAGTGAGTGGCAATGTAGGATGGGGAAAAGCACCGCGGGGTGGTCAGCATGGGGATGTCAGGGAACATGCAGTGGCAATGTAGGATAGGTTTCTGAAAAACATCGCGGGGTGGAGCGCATTGTATGGGTGTGTGTTACATTACATTCACTAGTAGGAGTGAGAAAAATATCACGGGGTGGTGCGCATTGTACGGGTGTGTGCTACATTACATTCACTAGTAGGAGTGAGAAAAACATCGCGGGGTGGTGCGCATTGTATGGGTGTGTGTTACATTACATTCACTAGTAGGAGTGAGAAAAACATCACGGGGTGGTGTGAATCGGAGGGTCTAAATTAGGATAGGCAGTGAGTGGCAATGAAGGATGGAGAAAAGCACCGCGGGGTGGTCAGCATGTGGAGGTCAGGGAACATGCAGTGGCAATGTAGGATAGGTTTCTGAAAAACATCGCGGGGTGGTGCGCATTGTATGGGTGTGTGTTACATTGCATTCACTAGTAGGAGTGAGAAAAACATCAAGGGGTGGTGCGCATTGTATGGGTGTGTGTTACATTACATTCACTAGTAGGAGTGAGAAAAACATCACGGGGTGGTGTGAATCGGAGGGTCTGAATTAGGATAGGCAGTGAGTGGCAATGTAGGATGGAGAAAAGCACCGCGGGGTGGTCAGCATGGGGAGGTCAGGAAACATGCAGTGGCAATGTAGGATAGGTTTCTGAAAAACATCGCGGGGTGGTGCCCATTGTATGGGGGTGGGTTACATTACATTCACTAGTAGGAGTGAGAAAAATATCACGGGGTGGTGCGCATTGTATGGGTGTGTGTTACATTACATTCACTAGTAGGAGTGAGAAAAACATCACGGGGTGGTGTGAATCGGAGGGTCTGAATTAGGATAGGCAGTGACTGGCAATGTAGGATGGAGAAAAGCACCGCGGGGTGGTCAGCATGGGGAGGTCAGGGAACATGCAGTGGCAATGTAGGATAGGTTTCTGAAAAACATCGCGGGGTGGTGCGCATTGTATGGGTGTGTGTTACATTACATTCACTAGTAGGAGTGAGAAAAACATCACGGGGTGGTGTGAATCGGAGGGTCTGAATTAGGATAGGCAGTGAGTGGCAATGTAGGATGGAGAAAAGCACCGCGGGGTGGTCAGCATGGGGAGGTCAGGGAACATGCAGTGGCAATGTAGGATAGGTTTCTGAAAAACATCGCGGGGTGGTGCGCATTGTATGGGTGTGTGTTACATTACATTCACTAGTAGGAGTGAGAAAAACATCACGGGGTGGTGCGCATTGTATGGGTGTGTGTTACATTACATTCACTAGTAGGAGTGAGAAAAACATCACGGGGTGGTGTGAATCGGAGGGTCTGAATTAGGATAGGCAGTGAGTGGCAATGTAGGATGGAGAAAAGCACCGCGGGGTGGTCAGCATCGGGAGGTCAGAGAACATGCAGTGGCAATGTAGGATAGGTTTTTGAAAAACATCGCGGGTTGGTGCGCATTGTACGGGTGTGTGTTACATTACATTCACTAGTAGGAGTGAGAAAAACATCACGGGGAGGTGCGCATTGTATGGGTGTGTGTTGCATTACATTCCCTAGTAGGAGTGAGAAAAACATCACGGGGTGGTGTGAATCGGAGGGTCTGAATTAGGATAGGCAGTGAGTGGCAATGTAGGATGGAGAAAAGCACCGCCGGGTGGTCAGCATGGGGAGGTCAGGGAACATGCAGTGGCAATGTAGGATAGGTTTCTGAAAAACATCGCGGTGTGGTGCGCATTGTATGGGTGTGTGTTACATTACATTCACTAGTAGGAGTGAGAAAAACATCACGGCGTGGTGCGCATTGTATGGGTGTGTGTTACATTACATTCACTAGTAGGTGTGAGAAAAACATCATGGGGTGGTGTGAATCGGAGGGTCTGAATTAGGATAGGCAGTGAGAGGCAATGTAGGATGGAGAAAAGCACCGCGGAGTGGTCAGCATGGGGAGGTCAGGGAACATGCAGTGGCAATGTAGGGTAGGTTTCTGAAAAACATCGCGGGGTGGTGCGCATTGTATGGGTGTGTGTTACATTACATTCACTAGTAGGAGTGAGAAAAACATCACGGTGTGGTGCGCATTGTATGGGTGTGTGTTACATTACATTCACTAGTAGGAGTGAGAAAAACATCACGGGGTGGTGTGAATTGGAGGGTCTGAATTAGGAAAGGCAGTGAGTGGCAATGTAGGATGGAGAAAAGCACCGCGGGGTGGTCAGCATGGGGAGGTCAGGGAACATGCAGTGGCAATGTAGGATAGGTTTCTGAAACACATCGCAGGGTGGTGCGCATTGTATGGGTGTGTGTTACATTACATTCACTAGTAGGAGTTAGAAAAACATCACGGGTTGGTGCGCATTGTATGGGTGTGTGTTACATTACATTCACTAGTAGGAGTGAGAAAAACATCACTGGGTGTTGTGAATCGGAGGGTCTGAATTAGGATAGGCAGTGAGTGGCAATGTAAGATGGGGAAAAGCACCGCGGGGTGGTCAGCATCGGGAGGTCAGGGAACATGCAGTGGCAATGTAGGACAGTTTTCTGAAAAACATCGCGGGGTGGTGCGCCTTGTATGGGTGTGTGTTACATTACATTCACTAGTAGGAGTGAAAAAAACATCACGGGGTGGTGCGCATTGTATGGGTGTGTGTTACATTACATTCAGTAGTAGGAGTGAGAAAAACATCACGGGGTGGTGTGAATCGGAGGGTTTGAAATAGGATAGGCAGTGAGTGGCAATGTAGGATGGAGAAAAGCACCGCGGGGTGGTCAGCATGGGGAGGTCTAGGAACATGCAGTGGCAATGTAGGATAGGTTTCTGAAAAATATCGGGCGGTGGTGCGCATTGTATGGGTGTGTGTTACATTACATTCACTAGTAGGAGTGAGAAAAACATCACGGGGTGGTGCGCATTGTATGGTTGTGTGTTACATTACATTCACTAGTAGGAGTGAGAAAAACATCACGGGGTGGTGTGAATTGGAGGGTCTGAATTAGGATAGGCAGTGAGTGGCAATGTAGGATGGAGAAAAGCACCGCGTGGTGGTCAGCATGGGGAGGTCAGGGAACATGCAGTGGCAATGTAGGATAGGTTTCTGAAAAACATCGCGGGGTGGTGCGCATTGTATGGGTGTGTGTTACATTACATTCACTAGTAGTAGTGAGAAAAACATCACGGGGTGGTGTGAATCGGAGGGTCTGAATTAGGATAGGCAGTGAGTGGCAATGTAGGATGGAGAAAAGCACCGCGGGGTGGTCAGCATGGGGAGGTCAGGGAACATGCAGTGGCAATGTAGGATAGGTTTCTGAAAAACATCGCGGTGTGGTGCGCATTGTATGGGTGTGTGTTACATTACATTCACTAGTAGGAGTGAGAAAAGCATCACGGCGTGGTGTGCATTGTATGGGTGTGTGTTACATTACATTCAGTAGTAGGAGTGAGAAAAACATCACGGGGTGGTGTGAATCGGAGGGTCTGAATTAGGATAGGCAGTGAGTGGCAATGTAGGATGGAGAAAAGCACCGCTTGTTGGTGAGCATGGGGAGGTCAGGGAACATGCAGTGGCAATGTAGGATTGGTTTCTGAAAAACATCGCTCGGTGGTGCGCATTGTATGGGTGTGTGTTACATTACATTCACTAGTAGGAGTGAGAAAAACATCACGGGGTGGTGCGCATTGTATGGGTGTGTGCTACATTACATTCACTAGTAAGAGTGAGAAAAACATCGCGGGGTGGTGCGCATTGTATGGGTGTGTGTTACATTACATTCACTAGTAGGAGTGAGAAAAACATCACGGGGTGGTGCGCATTGTATCGGTGTGTGTTACATTACATTCACTAGTAGGAGTGAAAAAACATTACGGGGTGGTGTGAATCGGAGCGTCTGAATTAGGATAGGCAGTGAGTGGCAATGTAGGATGGAGAAAAGCACCGCTGGGTGGTCAGCATGGGGAGGTCAGGGAACATGCAGTGGCAATGTAGGATAGGTTTCTGAAAAACATCGCGGTGTGTTGCGCATTGTATGGGTGTGTGTTACATTACATTCACTAGTAGGAGTGAGAAAAACATCACGGTGTGGTGCGCATTGTATGGGTGTGTGTTACATTACATTCACTAGTAGGAGTGAGAAAAACATCACGGGGTGGTGTGAATCGGAGGGTCTGAATTAGGATAGGCAGTGAGTGGCAATGTAGGATGGAGAAAAGCACCGCGGGGTGGTCAGCATGGGGAGGTCAGGGAACATGCAGTGGCAATGTAGGATAGGTTTCTGAAAAACATCGCGGGGTGGTGCGCATTGTATGGGTGTGTGTTACATTACATTCACTAGTAGGAGTGAGAAAAACATCACGGCGTGGTGCGCATTGTATGGGTGTGTGCTACATTACATTCACTAGTAGGAGTGAGGAAAACATCACGCGGTGGTGTGAATTGGAGGGTCTGAATTAGGATAGGCAGTGAGTGGCAATGTAGGATGGAGAAAAGCACCGCGGTGTGGTCAGCATGGGGAGGTCAGGGAACATGCAGTGGCAATGTAGGATAGGTTTCTGAAAAACATCGCGGGGTGGTGCGCATTGTATGGGTGTGTGTTACATTACATTCACTAGTAGGAGTGAGAAAAACATCACGGGGTGGTGCGCATTGTATGGGTGTGTGTTACATTACATTCACTAGTAGGAGTGAGAAAAACATCACGGGGTGGTGTGAATCGGAGGGTCTGAATTAGGAAAGGCAGTGAGTGGCAATGTAGGATTTAGAATAGCACCGCGGGGTGGTCAGCATGGGGAGGTCAGGGAACATGCAGTGGCAATGTAGGATAGGTTTCTGAAAAACATCGCAGGGTGGTGCGCATTGTATGGGTGTGTGTTACATTACATTCAGTAGTAGGAGTGAGAAAAACATCACGGGGTGGTGCTCATTGTATGGGTGTGTGTTACATTACATTCACTAGTAGGAGTGAGAAAAACATCACGGCGTGTTGTGAATCGGAGGGTTTGAATTAGGATAGGCAGTGAGTGGCAATGTAGGATGGGGAAAAGCACCGCGGGGTGGTCAGCATGGGGAGGTCAGGGAACATGCAGTGGCAATGTAGGATAGGTTTCTGAAAAACATCGCGGGGTGGAGCGCATTGTATGGGTGTGTGTTACATTACATTCACTAGTAGGAGTGAGAAAAATATCACGGGGTGGTGCGCATTGTATGGGTGTGTGCTACATTAAATTCACTAGTAGGAGTGAGAAAAACATCGCGGGGTGGTGCGCATTGTATGGGTGTGTGTTACATTACATTCACTAGTAGGAGTGAGAAAAACATCACGGGGTGGTGTGAATCGGAGGGTCTGAATTAGGATAGGCAGTGAGTGGCAATGAAGGATGGAGAAAAGCACCGCGGGGTGGTCAGCATGTGGAGGTCAGGGAACATGCAGTGGCAATGTAGGATAGGTTTCTGAAAAACATCGCGGGGTGGTGCGCATTGTATGGGTGTGTGTTACATTGCATTCACTAGTAGGAGTGAGAAAAACATCACGGGGTGGTGCGCATTGTATGGGTGTGTGTTACATTACATTCACTAGTAGGAGTGAGAAAAACATCACGGGGTGGTGTGAATCGGAGGGTCTGAATTAGGATAGGCAGTGAGTGGCAATGTAGGATGGAGAAAAGCACCGCGGGGTGGTCAGCATGGGGAGGTCAGGAAACATGCAGTGGCAATGTAGGATAGGTATCTGAAAAACATCGCGGGGTTGTGCCCATTGTATGGGTGTGTGTTACATTACATTCACTAGTAGGAGTGAGAAAAATATCACGGGGTGGTGCGCATTGTATGGGTGTGTGCTACATTAAATTCAATAGTAGGAGTGAGAAAAACATCGCGGGGTGGTGCGCATTGTATGGGTGTGTGTTACATTACATTCACTAGTAGGAGTGAGAAAAACATCACGGGGTGGTGTGAATCGGAGGGTCTGAATTAGGATAGGCAGTGAGTGGCAATGAAGGATGGAGAAAAGCACCGCGGGGTGGTCAGCATGTGGAGGTCAGGGAACATGCAGTGGCAATGTAGGATAGGTTTCTGAAAAACATCGCGGGGTGGTGCGCATTGTATGGGTGTGTGTTACATTGCATTCACTAGTAGGAGTGAGAAAAACATCACGGGGTGGTGCGCATTGTATGGGTGTGTGTTACATTACATTCACTAGTAGGAGTGAGAAAAACATCACGGGGTGGTGTGAATCGGAGGGTCTGAATTAGGATAGGCAGTGAGTGGCAATGTAGGATGGAGAAAAGCACCGCGGGGTGGTCAGCATGGGGAGGTCAGGAAACATGCAGTGGCAATGTAGGATAGGTTTCTGAAAAACATCGCGGGGTGGTGCCCATTGTATGGGTGTGTGTTACATTACATTCACTAGTAGGAGTGAGAAAAATATCACGGGGTGGTGCGCATTGTATGGGTGTGTGTTACATTACATTCACTAGTACGAGTGAGAAAAACATCACGGGGTGGTGTGAATCGGAGGGTCTGAATTAGGATAGGCAGTGACTGGCAATGTAGGATGGAGAAAAGCACCGCGGGGTGGTCAGCATGGGGAGGTCAGGGAACATGCAGTGGCAATGTAGGATAGGTTTCTGAAAAACATCGCGGGGTGGTGCGCATTGTATGGGTGTGTGTTACATTACATTCACTAGTAGGAGTGAGAAAAACATCACGGGGTGGTGTGAATCGGAGGGTCTGAATTAGGATAGGCAGTGAGTGGCAATGTAGGATGGAGAAAAGCACCGCGGGGTGGTCAGCATGGGGAGGTCAGGGAACATGCAGTGGCAATGTAGGATAGGTTTCTGAAAAACATCGCGGGGTGGTGCGCATTGTATGGGTGTGTGTTACATTACATTCACTAGTAGGAGTGAGAAAAACATCACGGGGTGGTGCGCATTGTATGGGTGTGTGTTACATTACATTCACTAGTAGGAGTGAAAAAACATCACGGGGTGGTGTGAATTGGAGGGTCTGAATTAGGATAGGCAGTGAGTGGCAATGAAGGATGGAGAAAAGCAACGTGGGGTGGTCAGCATGGGGAGGTCAGGGAACATGCAGTGGCAATGTAGGATAGGTTTCTGAAAAATATCGCGGGGTGGTGCGCATTGTATGGGTGTGTGTTACATTACATTCACTAGTAGGAGTGAGAAAAATATCACGGGGTGGTGCGCATTGTATGGGTGTGTGTTACATTACATTCACTAGTAGGAGTGAGAAAAACATCACGGGGTGGTGTGAATCGGAGGGTCTGTATTAGGATAGGCAGTGAGTGGCAATGTAGGATGGAGAAAAGCACCGCGGGGTGGTCAGCATGGGGAGGTCAGGGAACATGCAGTGGCAATGTAGGATAGGTTTCTGAAAAACATCGCGGGGTGGTGCGCATGGTATGGCTGTGTGTTACATTACATTCACTAGTAGGAGTGAGAAAAACATCACGGCGTGGTGCGCATTGTATGGGTGTGTGCTACATTACATTCACTAGTAGGAGTGAGGAAAACATCACGGGGTGGTGTGAATTGGAGGGTCTGAATTAGGATAGGCAGTGAGTGGCAATGTAGGATGGAGAAAAGCACCGCGGTGTGGTCAGCATGGGGAGGTCAGGGAACACGCAGTGGCAATGTAGGATAGGTTTCTGAAAAACATCGCGGGGTGGTGCGCATTGTATGGGTGTGTGTTACATTACATTCACTAGTAGGAGTGAGAAAAACATCACGGGGTGGTGCGCATTGTATGGGTGTGTGTTACATTACATTCACTAGTAGGAGTGAGAAAAACATCACGGGGTGGTGTGAATCGGAGGGTCTGAATTAGGAAAGGCAGTGAGTGGCAATGTAGGATTTAGAATAGCACCGCGTGGTGGTCAGCATGGGGAGGTCAGGGAACATGCAGTGGCAATGTAGGATAGGTTTCTGAAAAACATCGCAGGGTGGTGCGCATTGTATGGGTGTATGTTACATTACATTCAGTAGTAGGAGTGAGAAAAACATCACGGGGTGGTGCTCATTGTATGGGTGTGTGTTACATTACATTCACTAGTAGGAGTGAGAAAAACATCACGGCGTGTTGTGAATCGGAGGGTTTGAATTAGGATAGGCAGTGAGTGGCAATGTAGGATGGGGAAAAGCACCGCGGGGTGGTCAGCATGGGGAGGTCAGGGAACATGCAGTGGCAATGTAGGATAGGTTTCTGAAAAACATCGCGGGGTGGAGCGCATTGTATGGGTGTGTGTTACATTACATTCACTAGTAGGAGTGAGAAAAATATCACGGGGTGGTGCGCATTGTATGGGTGTGTGCTACATTAAATTCACTAGTAGGAGTGAGAAAAACATCGCGGGGTGGTGCGCATTGTATGGGTGTGTGTTACATTACATTCACTAGTAGGAGTGAGAAAAACATCACGGGGTGGTGTGAATCGGAGGGTCTGAATTAGGATAGGCAGTGAGTGGCAATGAAGGATGGAGAAAAGCACCGCGGGGTGGTCAGCATGTGGAGGTCAGGGAACATGCAGTGGCAAAGTAGGATAGGTTTCTGAAAAACATCGCGGGGTGGTGCGCATTGTATGGGTGTGTGTTACATTGCATTCACTAGTAGGAGTGAGAAAAACATCACGGGGTGGTGCGCATTGTATGGGTGTGTGTTACATTACATTCACTAGTAGGAGTGAGAAAAACATCACGGGGTGGTGTGAATCGGAGGGTCTGAATTAGGATAGGCAGTGAGTGGCAATGTAGGATGGAGAAAAGCACCGCGGGGTGGTCAGCATGGGGAGGTCAGGAAACATGCAGTGGCAATGTAGGATAGGTTTCTGAAAAACATCGCAGGGTGGTGCCCATTGTATGGGTGTGTGTTACATTACATTCACTAGTAGGAGTGAGAAAAATATCACGGGGTGGTGCGCATTGTATGGGTGTGTGTTACATTACATTCACTAGTACGAGTGAGAAAAACATCACGGGGTGGTGTGAATCGGAGGGTCTGAATTAGGATAGGCAGTGACTGGCAATGTAGGATGGAGAAAAGCACCGCGGGGTGGTCAGCATGGGGAGGTCAGGGAACATGCAGTGGCAATGTAGGATAGGTTTCTGAAAAACATCGCGGGGTGGTGCGCATTGTATGGGTGTGTGTTACATTACATTCACTAGTAGGAGTGAGAAAAACATCACGGGGTGGTGTGAATCGGAGGGTCTGAATTAGGATAGGCAGTGAGTGGCAATGTAGGATGGAGAAAAGCACCGCGGGGTGGTCAGCATGTGGAGGTCAGGGAACATGCAGTGGCAATGTAGGATAGGTTTCTGAAAAACATCGCGGGGTGGTGCGCATTGTATGGGTGTGTGTTACATTACATTCACTAGTAGGAGTGAGAAAAACATCACGGGGTGGTGCGCATTGTATGGGTGTGTGTTACATTACATTCACTAGTAGGAGTGAAAAAACATCACGGGGTGGTGTGAATTGGAGGGTCTGAATTAGGATAGGCAGTGAGTGGCAATGAAGGATGGAGAAAAGCAACGTGGGGTGGTCAGCATGGGGAGGTCAGGGAAAATGCAGTGGCAATGTAGGATAGGTTTCTGAAAAATATCGCGGGGTGGTGCGCATTGTATGGGTGTGTGTTACATTACATTCACTAGTAGGAGTGAGAAAAATATCACGGGGTGGTGCGCATTGTATGGGTGTGTGTTACATTACATTCACTAGTAGGAGTGAGAAAAACATCACGGGGTGGTGTGAATCGGAGGGTCTGAATTAGGATAGGCAGTGAGTGGCAATGTAGGATGGAGAAAAGCACCGCGGGGTGGTCAGCATGGGGAAGTCAGGGAACATGCAGTGGCAATGTAGGATAGGTTTCTGAAAAACATCGCGGGGTGGTGCGCATGGTATGGCTGTGTGTTACATTACATTCACTAGTAGGAGTGAGAAAAACATCACGGCGTGGTGCGCATTGTATGGGTGTGTGCTACATTACATTCACTAGTAGGAGTGAGGAAAACAACACGGGGTGGTGTGAATTGGAGGGTCTGAATTAGGATAGGCAGTGAGTGGCAATGTAGGATGGAGAAAAGCACCGCGGTGTGGTCAGCATGGGGAGGTCAGGGAACATGCAGTGGCAATGTAGGATAGGTTTCTGAAAAACATCGCGGGGTGGTGCGCATTGTATGGGTGTGTGTTACATTACATTCACTAGTAGGAGTGAGAAAAACATCACGGGGTGGTGCGCATTGTATGGGTGTGTGTTACATTACATTCACTAGTAGGAGTGAGAAAAACATCACGGGGTGGTGTGAATCGGAGGGTCTGAATTAGGAAAGGCAGTGAGTGGCAATGTAGGATTTAGAATAGCACCGCGGGGTGGTCAGCATGGGGAGGTCAGGGAACATGCAGTGGCAATGTAGGATAGGTTTCTGAAAAACATCGCAGGGTGGTGCGCATTGTATGGGTGTGTGTTACATTACATTCAGTAGTAGGAGTGAGAAAAACATCACGGGGTGGTGCTCATTGTATGGGTGTGTGTTACATTACATTCACTAGTAGGAGTGAGAAAAACATCACGGCGTATTGTGAATCGGAGGGTTTGAATTAGGATAGGCAGTGAGTGGCAATGTAGGATGGGGAAAAGCACCGCGGGGTGGTCAGCATGGGGAGGTCAGGGAACATGCAGTGGCAATGTAGGATAGGTTTCTGAAAAACATCGCGGGGTGGAGCGCATTGTATGGGTGTGTGTTACATTACATTCACTAGTAGGAGTGAGAAAAATATCACGGGGTGGTGCGCATTGTATGGGTGTGTGCTACATTAAATTCACTAGTAGGAGTGAGAAAAACATCGCGGGGTGGTGCGCATTGTATGGGTGTGTGTTACATTACATTCACTAGTAGGAGTGAGAAAAACATCACGGGGTGGTGTGAATTGGAGGGTCTGAATTAGGATAGGCAGTGAGTGGCAATGTAGGATGGAGAAAAGCACCGCGTGGTGGTCAGCATGGGGAGGTCAGGGAACATGCAGTGGCAATGTAGGATAGGTTTCTGAAAAACATCGCGGGGTGGTGCGCATTGTATGGGTGTGTGTTACATTACATTCACTAGTAGGAGTGAGAAAAACATCACGGGGTGGTGCGCATTGTATGGTTGTGTGTTACATTACATTCACTAGTAGGAGTGAGAAAAACATCACGGGGTGGTGTGAATTGGAGGGTCTGAATTAGGATAGGCAGTGAGTGGCAATGTAGGATGGAGAAAAGCACCGCGTGGTGGTCAGCATGGGGAGGTCAGGGAACATGCAGTGGCAATGTAGGATAGGTTTCTGAAAAACATCGCGGGGTGGTGCGCATTGTATGGGTGTGTGTTACATTACATTCACTAGTAGGAGTGAGAAAAATATCACGGGGTGTTGCGCATTGTATGGGTGTGTGTTACATTACATTCACTAGTAGTAGTGAGAAAAACATCACGGGGTGGTGTGAATCGGAGGGTCTGAATTAGGATAGGCAGTGAGTGGCAATGTAGGATGGAGAAAAGCACCGCGGGGTGGTCAGCATGGGGAGGTCAGGGAACATGCAGTGGCAATGTAGGATAGGTTTCTGAAAAACATCGCGGTGTGGTGCGCATTGTATGGGTGTGTGTTACATTACATTCACTAGTAGGAGTGAGAAAAGCATCACGGCGTGGTGTGCATTGTATGGGTGTGTGTTACATTACATTCAGTAGTAGGAGTGAGAAAAACATCACGGGGTGGTGTGAATCGGAGGGTCTGAATTAGGATAGGCAGTGAGTGGCAATGTAGGATGGAGAAAAGCACCGCTTGTTGGTGAGCATGGGGAGGTCAGGGAACATGCAGTGGCAATGTAGGATTGGTTTCTGAAAAACATCGCTCAGTGGTGCGCATTGTATGGGTGTGTGTTACATTACATTCACTAGTAGGAGTGAGAAAAACATCACGGGGTGGTGCGCATTGTATGGGTGTGTGCTACATTACATTCACTAGTAAGAGTGAGAAAAACATCGCGGGGTGGTGCGCATTGTATGGGTGTGTGTTACATTACATTCACTAGTAGGAGTGAGAAAAACATCACGGGGTGGTGCGCATTGTATCGGTGTGTGTTACATTACATTCACTAGTAGGAGTGAAAAAACATTACGGGGTGGTGTGAATCGGAGCGTCTGAATTAGGATAGGCAGTGAGTGGCAATGTAGGATGGAGAAAAGCACCGCTGGGTGGTCAGCATGGGGAGGTCAGGGAACATGCAGTGGCAATGTAGGATAGGTTTCTGAAAAACATCGCGGTGTGTTGCGCATTGTATGGGTGTGTGTTACATTACATTCACTAGTAGGAGTGAGAAAAACATCACGGTGTGGTGCGCATTGTATGGGTGTGTGTTACATTACATTCACTAGTAGGAGTGAGAAAAACATCACGGGGTGGTGTGAATCGGAGGGTCTGAATTAGGATAGGCAGTGAGTGGCAATGTAGGATGGAGAAAAGCACCGCGGGGTGGTCAGCATGGGGAGGTCAGGGAACATGCAGTGGCAATGTAGGATAGGTTTCTGAAAAACATCGCGGGGTGGTGCGCATTGTATGGGTGTGTGTTACATTACATTCACTAGTAGGAGTGAGAAAAACATCACGGGGTGGTGCGCATTGTATGGGTGTGTGTTACATTACATTCACTAGTAGGAGTGAGAAAAACATCACGGGGTGGTGTGAATCGGAGGGTCTGAATTAGGAAAGGCAGTGAGTGGCAATGTAGGATTTAGAATAGCACCGCGGGGTGGTCAGCATGGGGAGGTCAGGGAACATGCAGTGGCAATGTAGGATAGGTTTCTGAAAAACATCGCAGGGTGGTGCGCATTGTATGGGTGTGTGTTACATTACATTCAGTAGTAGGAGTGAGAAAAACATCACGGGGTGGTGCTCATTGTATGGGTGTGTGTTACATTACATTCACTAGTAGGAGTGAGAAAAACATCACGGCGTGTTGTGAATCGGAGGGTTTGAATTAGGATAGGCAGTGAGTGGCAATGTAGGATGGGGAAAAGCACCGCGGGGTGGTCAGCATGGGGAGGTCAGGGAACATGCAGTGGCAATGTAGGATAGGTTTCTGAAAAACATCGCGGGGTGGAGCGCATTGTATGGGTGTGTGTTACATTACATTCACTAGTAGGAGTGAGAAAAATATCACGGGGTGGTGCGCATTGTATGGGTGTGTGCTACATTAAATTCACTAGTAGGAGTGAGAAAAACATCGCGGGGTGGTGCGCATTGTATGGGTGTGTGTTACATTACATTCACTAGTAGGAGTGAGAAAAACATCACGGGGTGGTGTGAATCGGAGGGTCTGAATTAGGATAGGCAGTGAGTGGCAATGAAGGATGGAGAAAAGCACCGCGGGGTGGTCAGCATGTGGAGGTCAGGGAACATGCAGTGGCAATGTAGGATAGGTTTCTGAAAAACATCGCGGGGTGGTGCGCATTGTATGGGTGTGTGTTACATTGCATTCACTAGTAGGAGTGAGAAAAACATCACGGGGTGGTGCGCATTGTATGGGTGTGTGTTACATTACATTCACTAGTAGGAGTGAGAAAAACATCACGGGGTGGTGTGAATCGGAGGGTCTGAATTAGGATAGGCAGTGAGTGGCAATGTAGGATGGAGAAAAGCACCGCGGGGTGGTCAGCATGGGGAGGTCAGGAAACATGCAGTGGCAATGTAGGATAGGTTTCTGAAAAACATCGCGGGGTGGTGCCCATTGTATGGGTGTGTGTTACATTACATTCACTAGTAGGAGTGAGAAAAATATCACGGGGTGGTGCGCATTGTATGGGTGTGTGCTACATTAAATTCACTAGTAGGAGTGAGAAAAACATCGCGGGGTGGTGCGCATTGTATGGGTGTGTGTTACATTACATTCACTAGTAGGAGTGAGAAAAACATCACGGGGTGGTGTGAATCGGAGGGTCTGAATTAGGATAGGCAGTGAGTGGCAATGAAGGATGGAGAAAAGCACCGCGGGGTGGTCAGCATGTGGAGGTCAGGGAACATGCAGTGGCAATGTAGGATAGGTTTCTGAAAAACATCGCGGGGTGGTGCGCATTGTATGGGTGTGTGTTACATTGCATTCACTAGTAGGAGTGAGAAAAACATCACGGGGTGGTGCGCATTGTATGGGTGTGTGTTACATTACATTCTCTAGTAGGAGTGAGAAAAACATCACGGGGTGGTGTGAATCGGAGGGTCTGAATTAGGATAGGCAGTGAGTGGCAATGTAGGATGGAGAAAAGCACCGCGGGGTGGTCAGCATGGGGAGGTCAGGAAACATGCAGTGGCAATGTAGGATAGGTTTCTGAAAAACATCGCGGGGTGGTGCCCATTGTATGGGTGTGTGTTACATTACATTCACTAGTAGGAGTGAGAAAAATATCACGGGGTGGTGCGCATTGTATGGGTGTGTGTTACATTACATTCACTAGTACGAGTGAGAAAAACATCACGGGGTGGTGTGAATCGGAGGGTCTGAATTAGGATAGGCAGTGACTGGCAATGTAGGATGGAGAAAAGCACCGCGGGGTGGTCAGCATGGGGAGGTCAGGGAACATGCAGTGGCAATGTAGGATAGGTTTCTGAAAAACATCGCGGGGTGGTGCGCATTGTATGGGTGTGTGTTACATTACATTCACTAGTAGGAGTGAGAAAAACATCACGGGGTGGTGTGAATCGGAGGGTCTGAATTAGGATAGGCAGTGAGTGGCAATGTAGGATGGAGAAAAGCACCGCGGGGTGGTCAGCATGGGGAGGTCAGGGAACATGCAGTGGCAATGTAGGATAGGTTTCTGAAAAACATCGCGGGGTGGTGCGCATTGTATGGGTGTGTGTTACATTACATTCACTAGTAGGAGTGAGAAAAACATCACGGGGTGGTGCGCATTGTATGGGTGTGTGTTACATTACATTCACTAGTAGGAGTGAAAAAACATCACGGGGTGGTGTGAATTGGAGGGTCTGAATTAGGATAGGCAGTGAGTGGCAATGAAGGATGGAGAAAAGCAACGTGGGGTGGTCAGCATGGGGAGGTCAGGGAACATGCAGTGGCAATGTAGGATAGGTTTCTGAAAAATATCGCGGGGTGGTGCGCATTGTATGGGTGTGTGTTACATTACATTCACTAGTAGGAGTGAGAAAAATATCACGGGGTGGTGCGCATTGTATGGGTGTGTGTTACATTACATTCACTAGTAGGAGTGAGAAAAACATCACGGGGTGGTGTGAATCGGAGGGTCTGAATTAGGATAGGCAGTGAGTGGCAATGAAGGATGGAGAAAAGCACCGCGGGGTGGTCAGCATGTGGAGGTCAGGGAACATGCAGTGGCAATGTAGGATAGGTTTCTGAAAAACATCGCGGGGTGGTGCGCATTGTATGGGTGTGTGTTACATTGCATTCACTAGTAGGAGTGAGAAAAACATCACGGGGTGGTGCGCATTGTATGGGTGTGTGTTACATTACATTCACTAGTAGGAGTGAGAAAAACATCACGGGGTGGTGTGAATCGGAGGGTCTGAATTAGGATAGGCAGTGAGTGGCAATGTAGGATGGAGAAAAGCACCGCGGGGTGGTCAGCATGGGGAGGTCAGGAAACATGCAGTGGCAATGTAGGATAGGTTTCTGAAAAACATCGCGGGGTGGTGCCCATTGTATGGGTGTGTGTTACATTACATTCACTAGTAGGAGTGAGAAAAATATCACGGGGTGGTGCGCATTGTATGGGTGTGTGCTACATTAAATTCACTAGTAGGAGTGAGAAAAACATCGCGGGGTGGTGCGCATTGTATGGGTGTGTGTTACATTACATTCACTAGTAGGAGTGAGAAAAACATCACGGGGTGGTGTGAATCGGAGGGTCTGAATTAGGATAGGCAGTGAGTGGCAATGAAGGATGGAGAAAAGCACCGCGGGGTGGTCAGCATGTGGAGGTCAGGGAACATGCAGTGGCAATGTAGGATAGGTTTCTGAAAAACATCGCGGGGTGGTGCGCATTGTATGGGTGTGTGTTACATTGCATTCACTAGTAGGAGTGAGAAAAACATCACGGGGTGGTGCGCATTGTATGGGTGTGTGTTACATTACATTCTCTAGTAGGAGTGAGAAAAACATCACGGGGTGGTGTGAATCGGAGGGTCTGAATTAGGATAGGCAGTGAGTGGCAATGTAGGATGGAGAAAAGCACCGCGGGGTGGTCAGCATGGGGAGGTCAGGAAACATGCAGTGGCAATGTAGGATAGGTTTCTGAAAAACATCGCGGGGTGGTGCCCATTGTATGGGTGTGTGTTACATTACATTCACTAGTAGGAGTGAGAAAAATATCACGGGGTGGTGCGCATTGTATGGGTGTGTGTTACATTACATTCACTAGTACGAGTGAGAAAAACATCACGGGGTGGTGTGAATCGGAGGGTCTGAATTAGGATAGGCAGTGACTGGCAATGTAGGATGGAGAAAAGCACCGCGGGGTGGTCAGCATGGGGAGGTCAGGGAACATGCAGTGGCAATGTAGGATAGGTTTCTGAAAAACATCGCGGGGTGGTGCGCATTGTATGGGTGTGTGTTACATTACATTCACTAGTAGGAGTGAGAAAAACATCACGGGGTGGTGTGAATCGGAGGGTCTGAATTAGGATAGGCAGTGAGTGGCAATGTAGGATGGAGAAAAGCACCGCGGGGTGGTCAGCATGGGGAGGTCAGGGAACATGCAGTGGCAATGTAGGATAGGTTTCTGAAAAACATCGCGGGGTGGTGCGCATTGTATGGGTGTGTGTTACATTACATTCACTAGTAGGAGTGAGAAAAACATCACGGGGTGGTGCGCATTGTATGGGTGTGTGTTACATTACATTCACTAGTAGGAGTGAAAAAACATCACGGGGTGGTGTGAATTGGAGGGTCTGAATTAGGATAGGCAGTGAGTGGCAATGAAGGATGGAGAAAAGCAACGTGGGGTGGTCAGCATGGGGAGGTCAGGGAACATGCAGTGGCAATGTAGGATAGGTTTCTGAAAAATATCGCGGGGTGGTGCGCATTGTATGGGTGTGTGTTACATTACATTCACTAGTAGGAGTGAGAAAAATATCACGGGGTGGTGCGCATTGTATGGGTGTGTGTTACATTACATTCACTAGTAGGAGTGAGAAAAACATCACGGGGTGGTGTGAATCGGAGGGTCTGTATTAGGATAGGCAGTGAGTGGCAATGTAGGATGGAGAAAAGCACCGCGGGGTGGTCAGCATGGGGAGGTCAGGGAACATGCAGTGGCAATGTAGGATAGGTTTCTGAAAAACATCGCGGGGTGGTGCGCATGGTATGGCTGTGTGTTACATTACATTCACTAGTAGGAGTGAGAAAAACATCACGGCGTGGTGCGCATTGTATGGGTGTGTGCTACATTACATTCACTAGTAGGAGTGAGGAAAACATCACGGGGTGGTGTGAATTGGAGGGTCTGAATTAGGATAGGCAGTGAGTGGCAATGTAGGATGGAGAAAAGCCCCGCGGTGTGGTCAGCATGGGGAGGTCAGGGAACACGCAGTGGCAATGTAGGATAGGTTTCTGAAAAACATCGCGGGGTGGTGCGCATTGTATGGGTGTGTGTTACATTACATTCACTAGTAGGAGTGAGAAAAACATCACGGGGTGGTGCGCATTGTATGGGTGTGTGTTACATTACATTCACTAGTAGGAGTGAGAAAAACATCACGGGGTGGTGTGAATCGGAGGGTCTGAATTAGGAAAGGCAGTGAGTGGCAATGTAGGATTTAGAATAGCACCGCGTGGTGGTCAGCATGGGGAGGTCAGGGAACATGCAGTGGCAATGTAGGATAGGTTTCTGAAAAACATCGCAGGGTGGTGCGCATTGTATGGGTGTATGTTACATTACATTCAGTAGTAGGAGTGAGAAAAACATCACGGGGTGGTGCTCATTGTATGGGTGTGTGTTACATTACATTCACTAGTAGGAGTGAGAAAAACATCACGGCGTGTTGTGAATCGGAGGGTTTGAATTAGGATAGGCAGTGAGTGGCAATGTAGGATGGGGAAAAGCACCGCGGGGTGGTCAGCATGGGGAGGTCAGGGAACATGCAGTGGCAATGTAGGATAGGTTTCTGAAAAACATCGCGGGGTGGAGCGCATTGTATGGGTGTGTGTTACATTACATTCACTAGTAGGAGTGAGAAAAATATCACGGGGTGGTGCGCATTGTATGGGTGTGTGCTACATTAAATTCACTAGTAGGAGTGAGAAAAACATCGCGGGGTGGTGCGCATTGTATGGGTGTGTGTTACATTACATTCACTAGTAGGAGTGAGAAAAACATCACGGGGTGGTGTGAATCGGAGGGTCTGAATTAGGATAGGCAGTGAGTGGCAATGAAGGATGGAGAAAAGCACCGCGGGGTGGTCAGCATGTGGAGGTCAGGGAACATGCAGTGGCAAAGTAGGATAGGTTTCTGAAAAACATCGCGGGGTGGTGCGCATTGTATGGGTGTGTGTTACATTGCATTCACTAGTAGGAGTGAGAAAAACATCACGGGGTGGTGCGCATTGTATGGGTGTGTGTTACATTACATTCACTAGTAGGAGTGAGAAAAACATCACGGGGTGGTGTGAATCGGAGGGTCTGAATTAGGATAGGCAGTGAGTGGCAATGTAGGATGGAGAAAAGCACCGCGGGGTGGTCAGCATGGGGAGGTCAGGAAACATGCAGTGGCAATGTAGGATAGGTTTCTGAAAAACATCGCAGGGTGGTGCCCATTGTATGGGTGTGTGTTACATTACATTCACTAGTAGGAGTGAGAAAAATATCACGGGGTGGTGCGCATTGTATGGGTGTGTGTTACATTACATTCACTAGTACGAGTGAGAAAAACATCACGGGGTGGTGTGAATCGGAGGGTCTGAATTAGGATAGGCAGTGACTGGCAATGTAGGATGGAGAAAAGCACCGCGGGGTGGTCAGCATGGGGAGGTCAGGGAACATGCAGTGGCAATGTAGGATAGGTTTCTGAAAAACATCGCGGGGTGGTGCGCATTGTATGGGTGTGTGTTACATTACATTCACTAGTAGGAGTGAGAAAAACATCACGGGGTGGTGTGAATCGGAGGGTCTGAATTAGGATAGGCAGTGAGTGGCAATGTAGGATGGAGAAAAGCACCGCGGGGTGGTCAGCATGGGGAGGTCAGGGAACATGCAGTGGCAATGTAGGATAGGTTTCTGAAAAACATCGCGGGGTGGTGCGCATTGTATGGGTGTGTGTTACATTACATTCACTAGTAGGAGTGAGAAAAACATCACGGGGTGGTGCGCATTGTATGGGTGTGTGTTACATTACATTCACTAGTAGGAGTGAAAAAACATCACGGGGTGGTGTGAATTGGAGGGTCTGAATTAGGATAGGCAGTGAGTGGCAATGAAGGATGGAGAAAAGCAACGTGGGGTGGTCAGCATGGGGAGGTCAGGGAAAATGCAGTGGCAATGTAGGATAGGTTTCTGAAAAATATCGCGGGGTGGTGCGCATTGTATGGGTGTGTGTTACATTACATTCACTAGTAGGAGTGAGAAAAATATCACGGGGTGGTGCGCATTGTATGGGTGTGTGTTACATTACATTCACTAGTAGGAGTGAGAAAAACATCACGGGGTGGTGTGAATCGGAGGGTCTGAATTAGGATAGGCAGTGAGTGGCAATGTAGGATGGAGAAAAGCACCGCGGGGTGGTCAGCATGGGGAAGTCAGGGAACATGCAGTGGCAATGTAGGATAGGTTTCTGAAAAACATCGCGGGGTGGTGCGCATGGTATGGCTGTGTGTTACATTACATTCACTAGTAGGAGTGAGAAAAACATCACGGCGTGGTGCGCATTGTATGGGTGTGTGCTACATTACATTCACTAGTAGGAGTGAGGAAAACATCACGGGGTGGTGTGAATTGGAGGGTCTGAATTAGGATAGGCAGTGAGTGGCAATGTAGGATGGAGAAAAGCACCGCGGTGTGGTCAGCATGGGGAGGTCAGGGAACATGCAGTGGCAATGTAGGATAGGTTTCTGAAAAACATCGCGGGGTGGTGCGCATTGTATGGGTGTGTGTTACATTACATTCACTAGTAGGAGTGAGAAAAACATCACGGGGTGGTGCGCATTGTATGGGTGTGTGTTACATTACATTCACTAGTAGGAGTGAGAAAAACATCACGGGGTGGTGTGAATCGGAGGGTCTGAATTAGGAAAGGCAGTGAGTGGCAATGTAGGATTTAGAATAGCACCGCGGGGTGGTCAGCATGGGGAGGTCAGGGAACATGCAGTGGCAATGTAGGATAGGTTTCTGAAAAACATCGCAGGGTGGTGCGCATTGTATGGGTGTGTGTTACATTACATTCAGTAGTAGGAGTGAGAAAAACATCACGGGGTGGTGCTCATTGTATGGGTGTGTGTTACATTACATTCACTAGTAGGAGTGAGAAAAACATCACGGCGTATTGTGAATCGGAGGGTTTGAATTAGGATAGGCAGTGAGTGGCAATGTAGGATGGGGAAAAGCACCGCGGGGTGGTCAGCATGGGGAGGTCAGGGAACATGCAGTGGCAATGTAGGATAGGTTTCTGAAAAACATCGCGGGGTGGAGCGCATTGTATGGGTGTGTGTTACATTACATTCACTAGTAGGAGTGAGAAAAATATCACGGGGTGGTGCGCATTGTATGGGTGTGTGCTACATTAAATTCACTAGTAGGAGTGAGAAAAACATCGCGGGGTGGTGCGCATTGTATGGGTGTGTGTTACATTACATTCACTAGTAGGAGTGAGAAAAACATCACGGGGTGGTGTGAATCGGAGGGTCTGAATTAGGATAGGCAGTGAGTGGCAATGAAGGATGGAGAAAAGCACCGCGGGGTGGTCAGCATGTGGAGGTCAGGGAACATGCAGTGGCAAAGTAGGATAGGTTTCTGAAAAACATCGCGGGGTGGTGCGCATTGTATGGGTGTGTGTTACATTGCATTCACTAGTAGGAGTGAGAAAAACATCACGGGGTGGTGCGCATTGTATGGGTGTGTGTTACATTACATTCACTAGTAGGAGTGAGAAAAACATCACGGGGTGGTGTGAATCGGAGGGTCTGAATTAGGATAGGCAGTGAGTGGCAATGTAGGATGGAGAAAAGCACCGCGGGGTGGTCAGCATGGGGAGGTCAGGAAACATGCAGTGGCAATGTAGGATAGGTTTCTGAAAAACATCGCGGGGTGGTGCCCATTGTATGGGTGTGTGTTACATTACATTCACTAGTAGGAGTGAGAAAAATATCACGGGGTGGTGCGCATTGTATGGGTGTGTGTTACATTACATTCACTAGTACGAGTGAGAAAAACATCACGGGGTGGTGTGAATCGGAGGGTCTGAATTAGGATAGGCAGTGACTGGCAATGTAGGATGGAGAAAAGCACCGCGGGGTGGTCAGCATGGGGAGGTCAGGGAACATGCAGTGGCAATGTAGGATAGGTTTCTGAAAAACATCGCGGGGTGGTGCGCATTGTATGGGTGTGTGTTACATTACATTCACTAGTAGGAGTGAGAAAAACATCACGGGGTGGTGTGAATCGGAGGGTCTGAATTAGGATAGGCAGTGAGTGGCAATGTAGGATGGAGAAAAGCACCGCGGGGTGGTCAGCATGGGGAGGTCAGGGAACATGCAGTGGCAATGTAGGATAGGTTTCTGAAAAACATCGCGGGGTGGTGCGCATTGTATGGGTGTGTGTTACATTACATTCACTAGTAGGAGTGAGAAAAACATCACGGGGTGGTGCGCATTGTATGGGTGTGTGTTACATTACATTCACTAGTAGGAGTGAAAAAACATCACGGGGTGGTGTGAATTGGAGGGTCTGAATTAGGATAGGCAGTGAGTGGCAATGAAGGATGGAGAAAAGCAACGTGGGGTGGTCAGCATGGGGAGGTCAGGGAACATGCAGTGGCAATATAGGATAGGTTTCTGAAAAATATCGCGGGGTGGTGCGCATTGTATGGGTGTGTGTTACATTACATTCACTAGTAGGAGTGAGAAAAATATCACGGGGTGGTGCGCATTGTATGGGTGTGTGTTACATTACATTCACTAGTAGGAGTGAGAAAAACATCACGGGGTGGTGTGAATCGGAGGGTCTGAATTAGGATAGGAAGTGAGTGGCAATGTAGGATGGAGAAAAGCACCGCGGGGTGGTCAGCATGGGGAGGTCAGGGAACATGCAGTGGCAATGTAGGATAGGTTTCTGAAAAACATCGCGGGGTGGTGCGCATGGTATGGCTGTGTGTTACATTACATTCACTAGTAGGAGTGAGAAAAACATCACGGCGTGGTGCGCATTGTATGGGTGTGTGCTACATTACATTCACTAGTAGGAGTGAGGAAAACATCATGGGGTGGTGTGAATTGGAGGGTCTGAATTAGGATAGGCAGTGAGTGGCAATGTAGGATGGAGAAAAGCACCGCGGTGTGGTCAGCATGGGGAGGTCAGGGAACATGCAGTGGCAATGTAGGATAGGTTTCTGAAAAACATCGCGGGGTGGTGCGCATTGTATGGGTGTGTGTTACATTACATTCACTAGTAGGAGTGAGAAAAACATCACGGGGTGGTGCGCATTGTATGGGTGTGTGTTACATTACATTCACTAGTAGGAGTGAGAAAAACATCACGGGGTGGTGTGAATCGGAGGGTCTGAATTAGGAAAGGCAGTGAGTGGCAATGTAGGATTTAGAATAGCACCGCGGGGTGGTCAGCATGGGGAGGTCAGGGAACATGCAGTGGCAATGTAGGATAGGTTTCTGAAAAACATCGCAGGGTGGTGCGCATTGTATGGGTGTGTGTTACATTACATTCAGTAGTAGGAGTGAGAAAAACATCACGGGGTGGTGCGCATTGTATGGGTGTGTGTTACATTATATTCACTAGTAGGAGTGAGAAAAATATCATGGGGTGGTGCGCATTGTATGGGTGTGTGCTACATTACATTCACTAGTAAGAGTGAGAAAAACATCGCGGGGTGGTGCGCATTGTATGGGTGTGTGTTACATTACATTCACTAGTAGGAGTGAGAAAAACATCACGGGGTGGTGTGAATCGGAGGGTCTGAATTAGGATAGGCAGTGAGTGGCAATGAAGGATGGAGAAAAGCACCGCGGGGTGGTCAGCATGGGGAGGTCAGGGAACATGCAGTGGCAATGTAGGATAGGTTTCTGAAAAACATCGCGGGGTGGTGCGCATTGTATGGGTGTGTGTTACATTACATTCACTAGTAGGAGTGAGAAAAACATCACGGGGTGGTGCGCATTGTATGGGTGTGTGTTACATTACATTCACTAGTAGGAGTGAGAAAAACATCACGGGGGGGTGTGAATCGGAGGGTCTGAATTAGGATAGGCAGTGAGTGGCAATGTAGGATGGAGAAAAGCACCGCGGGGTGGTCAGCATGGGGAGGGCAGGGAACATGCAGTGGCAATGTAGGATAGGTTTCTGAAAAACATCGCGGGGTGGTGCGCATTGTATGGGTGTGTGTTACATTACATTCACTAGTAGGAGTGAGAAAAACATCACGGGGTGGTGCGCATTGTATGGGTGTGTGTTACATTACATTCACTAGTAGAAGTGAGAAAAACATCACGGGGTGGTGTGAATCGGAGGGTCTGAATTAGGATAGGCAGTGACTGGCAATGTAGGATGGAGAAAAGCACCGCGGGGTGGTCAGCATGGGGAGGTCAGGGAACATGCAGTGGCAATGTAGGATAGGTTTCTGGAAAACATCGCGGGGTGGTGCGCATTGTATGGGTGTGTGTTACATTACATTCACTAGTAGGAGTGAGAAAAACATCACGGGGTGGTGTGAATCGGAGGGTCTGAATTAGGATAGGCAGTGAGTGGCAATGTAGGATGGAGAAAAGCACCGCGGGGTGGTCAGCATGGGGAGGTCAGGGAACATGCAGTGGCAATGTAGGATAGGTTTCTGAAAAACATCGCGGGGTGGTGCGCATTGTATGGGTGTGTGTTACATTACATTCACTAGTAGGAGTGAGAAAAACATCACGGGGTGGTGCGCATTGTATGGGTGTGTGTTACATTACATTCACTAGTAGGAGTGAAAAAACATCACGGGGTGGCGTGAATTGGAGGGTCTGAATTAGGATAGGCAGTGAGTGGCAATGTAGGATGGAGAATAGCACCGTGGGGTGGTCAGCATGGGGAGGTCAGGGAACATGCAGTGGCAATGTAGGATAGGTTTCTGAAAAATATCGCGGGGTGGTGCGCATTGTATGGGTGTGTGTTACATTACATTCACTAGTAGGAGTGAGAAAAATATCACGGGTTGGTGCGCATTGTATGGGTGTGTGTTACATTACATTCACTAGTAGGAGTGAGAAAAACATCACGGGGTGGTGTGAATCGGAGGGTCTGAATTAGGATAGGCAGTGAGTGGCAACGTAGGATGGAGAAAAGCACCGCGGGGTTGTCAGCATGGGGAGGTCAGGGAACATGCAGTGGCAATGTAGGATAGGTTTCTGAAAAACATCGCGGGGTGGTGCGCATGGTATGGGTGTGTGTTACATTACATTCACTAGTAGGAGTGAGAAAAACATCACGGGGTTGTGCGCATTGTATGGGTGTGTGTTACATTACATTTACTAGTAGGAGTGAGAAAAAAATCACGAGGTGGTGTGAATCGGAGGGTCTGAATTAGGATAGGCAGTGAGTGGCAATGTAGGATGGAGAAAAGCACCGAGGGGTGTTCAGCATGGGGAGGTCAGGGAACATGCAGTGGCAATGTAGGATAGGTTTCTGAAAAACATCGCGGGATGGTGCGCATTGTATGGGTGTGTGTTACATTACATTCAATAGTAGGAGTGAGAAAAACATCACGGGGTGGTGCGCATTGTATGGGTGTGTGTTACATTACATTCACTAGTAGGAGTGAGAAAAACATCACGGGGTGGTGTGAATCGGAGGGTCTGAATTAGGATAGGCAGTGAGTGGCAATGTAGGATGTAGAAAAGCACCGCGGGGTGGTCAGCATGGGGAGGTCAGGGAACATGCAGTGGCAATGTAGGATAGGTTTCTGAAAAACATCGCGGGGTGGTGCGCATTGTATGGGTGTGTGTTACATTACATTCACTAGTAGGAGTGAGAAAAACATCACGGGGTTGTGCGCATTGTATGGGTGTGTGCCACATTACATTCACTAGTAGGAGTGAGAAAAACATCGCGGGGTGGTGCGCATTGTATGGGTGTGTGTTACATTACATTCACTAGTAGGAGTGAGAAAAACATCACGGGATGGTGCGCATTGTATGGGTGTGTGCTACATTACATTCACTAGTAGGAGTGAGAAAAACATCACGGGGTGGTGCGCATTGTATGGGTGTGTGTTACATTACATTCACTATTAGGAGTTAGAAAAACATCACGGGGTGTTGTGAATCGGAGGGTCTGAATTAGGATAGGCAGTGAGTGCCAATGTAGGATGGGGAAAAGCACTGCGGGGTGGTCAGCATCGGGAGGTCAGGGAACATGCAGTGGCAATGTAGGACAGTTTTCTGAAAAGCATCGCGGGGTGGTGCGCATTGTATGGGTGTGTGTTACACTGCATTCACTAGTAGGAGTGAGAAAAATATCACGGGGTGGTGCGCATTGTATGCGTGTGTGTTACATTACATTCACTAGTAGGAGTGAGAAAAACATCACGGGGTGGTGCGCATTGTATGGGTGTGTGTTACATTACATTCAGTAGTAGGAGTGAGAAAAACATCACGGGGTTGTGTGAATCGGAGGGTCTGAATTAGGATAGGCAGTGAGTGGCAATGTAGGATGGAGAAAAGCACTGTGGGGTGGTCAGCATGTGGAGATCAGGGAACATGCAGTGGCAATGTAGGATAGGTTTCTGAAAAACATCGCGGGGTGGTGCGCATTGCATGGGTGTGTGTTACATTACATTCACTAGTAGGAGTGAGAAAAACATCACGGGGTGGTGCGCATTGTATGGGTGTGTGTTACATTACATTCACTAGTAGGAGTGAGAAAAACATCACGGGGTGGTGTGAATCGGAGGGTCTGAATTAGGATAGGCAGTGAGTGGCAATGTAGGATGGAGAAAAGCACCGCGTGGTGGTCAGCATGGGGAGGTCAGGGAACATGGAGTGGCAATGTAGGATAGGTTTCTGAAAAACATCGCGGGGTGGTGCGCATTGTATGGGTGTGTGTTACATTACATTCACTAGTATGAGTGAGAAAAATATCGCGGGGTGTTGCGCATTGTATGGGTGTGTGTTACATTACATTCACTAGTAGGAGTGAGAAAAACATCACGGGGTGGTGTGAATCGGAGGGTCTGAATTAAGAAAGGCAGTGACTGGCAATGTAGGATGGAGAAAAGCACCGCGGGGTGGTCAGCATGGGGAGGTCAGGGAACATGCAGTGGCAATGTAGGATAGGTTTCTGAAAAACAGCGCGGGGTGGTGCGCATTGTATGGGTGTGTGTTACATTACATTCACTAGTAGCAGTGAGAAAAACATCACGGGGTGGTGCGCATTGTATGGGTGTGTGCTACATTACATTCACTAGTAGGAGTGAGAAAAACATCGTGGGGAGGTGCGCATTGTATGGGTGTGTGTTACATTACATTCACTAGTAGGAGTGAGAAAAACATCACGGGGTGGTGCGCATTGTATGGGTGTGTGTTACATTACATTCACTAGTAGGAGTGAGAAAAACATCACGGGGTGGTGTGAATCGGAGGGTCTGAATTAGGATAGGCAGTGAGTGGCAATGTAGGATGGAGAAAAGCACCGCGGGGTGGTCAGCATGGGGAGGTCAGGGAACATGCAGTGGCAATGTAGGATAGGTTTCTGAAAAACATCGCGGGATGGTGCGCATTGTATGGGTGTGTGTTACATTACATTCACTAGTAGGAGTGAGAAAAACATCACGGGGTGGTGCGCATTGTATGGGTGTGTGTTACATTACATTCACTAGTAGGAGTGAGAAAAACATCACGGGGTGGTGTGAATCGGAGGGTCTGAATTAGGATAGGCAGTGAGTGGCAATGTAGGATGGAGAAAAGCACCGCGGGGTGGTCAGCATGGGGAGGTCAGGGAACATGCAGTGGCAATGTAGGATAGGTTTCTGAAAAACATCGCGGGGTGGTGCGCATTGTATGGGTGTGTGTTACATTACATTCACTAGTAGGAGTGAGAAAAACATCACGGGGTGGTGCGCATTGTATGGGTGTGTGTTACATTACATTCTCTAGTAGGAGTGAGAAAAACATCACGGGGTGGTGTGAATCGGAGGGTCTGAATTAGGATAGGCAGTGAGTGGCAATGTAGGATGGAGAAAAGCACCGCGGGGTGGTCAGCATAGGGAGGTCAGGGAAAATGCAGTGGCAATGTAGGATAGGTTTATGAAAAACATCGCGGGGTAGTGCGCATTGTATGGGTGTGTGTTACATTACATTCACTAGTAGGAGTGAGAAAAACATCACGGGGTGGTGCGCATTGTATGGGTGTGTGTTACATTACATTCACTAGTAGGATTGAGAAAAACATCACGGGGTGGTGTGAATCGGAGGGTCTGAATTAGGATAGGCAGTGAGTGGCAATGTAGGATGGAGAAAAGCACCGCGGGGTGGTAAGTATGGGGAGGTCAGGGAACATGCAGTGGCAATGTAGGATAGGTTTCTGAAAAACATCGCGGGGTGGTGCGCATTGTATGGGTGTGTGTTACATTACATTCACTAGTAGGAGTGAGAAAAACATCACGGGGTGGTGCGCATTGTATGGGTGTGTGTTACATTACATTCACTAGTAGGAGTGAGAAAAACATCACGGGGTGGTGTGAATCGGAGGGTCTGAATTAGGATAGGCAGTGAGTGGCAATGTAGGATGGAGAAAAGCACCGCGGGGTGGTCAGCATGGGGAGGTCAGGGAACATGCAGTGGCAATGTAGGATAGGTTTCTGAAAAACATCGCGGGGTGGTGCGCATTGTATGGGTGTGTGTTACATTACATTCACTAGTAGGAGTGAGAAAAACATCACGGGGTGGTGCGCATTGTATAGGTGTGTGTTACATTACATTCACTAGTAGGAGTGAGAAAAACATCACGGGGTGTTGTGAATCGGAGGGTCAGAATTAGGATAGGCAGTGAGTGGCAATGTAGGATGGAGAAAAGCACCGCGGGGTGGTCAGCATGGGGAGGTCAGGGAACATGAAGTGGCAATGTAGGACAGTTTTCTGAAAAACATCGCGGGATGGTGCGCATTGTATGGGTGTGTGTTACATTGCATTCACTAGCAGGAGTGAGAAAAACATCACGGGGTGGTGCGCATTGTATGGGTGTGTGTTACATTACATTCACTAGTAGGAGTGAGAAAAACATCACGGGGTGGTGTGAATCGGAGGGTCTGAATTAGGATAGGCAGTGAGTGGCAATGTAGGATGGAGAAAAGCGCCGCGGGGTGGTCAGCATAGGGAGGTCAGGGAACATGCAGTGGCAATGTAGGATAGGTTTCTGAAAAACATCGCGGGGTGGTGCGCATTGTATGGGTGTGTGTTACATTACATTCACTAGTAGGAGTGAGAAAAACATCACGGGGTGGTGTGAATCGGAGGGTCTGAATTAGGATAGGCAGTGAGTGGCAATGTAGGATGGAGAAAAGCACCGCGGGGTCGTCAGCATGGGGTGGTCAGGGAACATGCAGTGGCAATGTAGGATAGGTTTCTGAAAAACATCGCGGGGTGGTGCGCATTGTATGGGTGTGTGTTACATTACATTCACTAGTAGGAGTGAGAAAAACATCACGGGGTGGTGCGCATTGTATGGGTGTGTGTTACATTACATTCACTAGTAGGAGTGAGAAAAACATCACGGGGTGGAGCGCATTGTATGGGTGTGTGTTACATTACATTCACTAGTAGGAGTGAGAAAAACATCACGGGGTGGTGTGAATCGGAGGGTCTGAATTAGGATAGTCAGTGAGTGACAATGTAGGATGGAGAAAAGCACCGCTGGGTGGTCAGCATGGGGAGGTCAGGGAACATGCAGTGGCAATGTAGGATAGGTTTCTGAAAAACATCGCGGGGTGGTGCGCATTGTAAGGGTGTGTGTTACATTATATTCACTAGTAGGAGTCAGAAAAACATCACGGGGTGGTGTGAATCGGAGCGTCTGTATTAGGATAGGCAGTGAGTGGCAATGTAGGATGGAGAAAAGCACCGCGGTGTGGTCAGCATAGGGAGGTCAGGGAACATGTAGTGGCAATGTAGGATAGGTTTCTGAAAAAGATCGCGGGGTGGTGCGCATTATATGGGCGTGTGTTACATTGCATTCACTAGTAGGAGTGAGAAAAACATCACGGGGTGGTGCGCATTGTATGGGTGTGTGTTACATTGCATTCACTAGTAGGAGTGAGATAAACATCACGGGGTGGTGCGCATTGTATGGGTGTGTGTTACATTACATTCCCTAGTAGGAGTGAGAAAAACATCACGGGGTGGTGTGAATCGGAGGGTCTGAATTAGGATAGGCAGTGAGTGTCAATGTAGGATGCAGAAAAGCACCGCGGGGTGGTCAGCATGGGGAGGTCAGGGAACATGCAGTGGCAATGTAGGATAGGTTTCTGAAAAACATCGCGGGGTGGTGCGCATTGTATGGGTGTGTGTTACATTACATTCACTAGTAGGAGTGAGAAAAACATCACGGGGTGGTGCGCATTGTATGGGTGTGTGCTACATTACATTCACTTGTAGGAGTGAGAAAAACATCGCGGGGTGGTGCGCATTGTATGGGTGTGTGTTACATTACATTCACTAGTAGGAGTGAGAAAAACATCACGGGCTGGTGTGAATCGGAGGGTCTGATTTAGGATAGGCAGTGAGTGGCAATGTAGGATGGAGAAAAGCACCGCGGGGTGGTCAGCATGGGGAGGTCAGGGAACATGCAGTGGCAATGTAGGATAGGTTTCTGAAAAACATCGCGGGGTGGTGCGCATTGTATGGGTGTGTGTTACATTACATTCACTAGTAGGAGTGAGAAAAACATCACGGGGTGGTGCGCATTGTATGGGTGTGTGTTACATTACATTCACTAGTAGGAGTGAGAAAAACATCACGGGCTGGTGTGAATCGGAGGGTCTGATTTAGGATAGGCAGTGAGTGGCAATGTAGGATGGAGAAAAGCACCGCGGGGTGGTCAGCATGGGGAGGTCAGGGAACATGCAGTGGCAATGTAGGATAGGTTTCTGAAAAACATCGCGGGGTGGTGCGCATTGTATGGGTGTGTGTTACATTACATTCACTAGTAGGAGTGAGAAAAACATCACGGGGTGGTGCGCATTGTATGGGTGTGTGTTACATTACATTCACTAGTAGGAGTGAGAAAAATATCACGGAGTGGTGTGAATCGGAGGGTCTGAATTAGGATAGGCAGTGAGTGGCAATGTAGGATGGAGAAAAGCACCGCGGGGTGGTCAGCCTGGGGAGGTCAGGGAACATGCAGTGGCAATGTAGGATAGTTTTCTGAAAAACATCGCGGGATGGTGCGCATTGTATGGGTGTGTGTTACATTACATTCACTAGTAGGAGTGAGAAAAACATCACGGGGTGGTGCGCATTGTATGGGTGTGTGTTACATTACATTCACTAGTAGGAGTGAGAAAAACATCACGGGGTGGTGTGAATCGGAGGGTCTGAATTAGGATAGGCAGTGAGTGGCAAACTAGGATGGAGAAAAGCACCGCGGGGTGGTCAGCATGGGGAGGTCAGGGAACATGCAGTGGCAATGTAGGATAGGTTTCTGAAAAACATCGCGGGGTGGTGCGCCTTGTATGGGTGTGTGTTACATTACATGCACTAGTAGGAGTGAGAAAAACATCACGGGGTGGTGCGCATTTTATGGGTGTGTGTTACATTACATTCAGTAGTAGGAGTGAGAAAAACATCACGGGATGGTGTGAATCGGAGGGTCTGAATTAGGATAGGCAGTGAGTGGCAATGTAGGATGGAGAAAAGCACTGAGGGTTGGTCAGCATGGGGAGGTCAGGGAACATGCAGTGGCAATGTAGGATAGGTTTCTGAAAAACATCGCGGGGTGGTGCGCATTGCATGGGTGTGTGTTACATTACATTCACTAGTAGGAGTGAGAAAAACATCATGGGGTGGTGCGCATTGTATGGGTGTGTGTTACATTACATTCACTAGTAGGAGTGAGAAAAACATCACGGGGTGGTGTGAATCGGAGGGTCTGAATTAGGATAGGCAGTGAGTGGCAATGTAGGATGGAGAAAAGCACCGCGGGGTGGTCAGCATGGCGAGGTCAGGGAACATGCAGTGGCAATGTAGGACAGTTTTCTGAAAAACATCGCGGGTGGTGCGCATTGTATGGGTGTGTGTTACATTGCATTCACTAGTAGGAGTGAGAAAAACATCACGCGGTGGTGCGCATTGTATGGGTGTGTGTTACATTACATTCACTAGTAGGAGTGAGAAAAACATCACGGGGTGGTGTGAATCGGAGGGTCTGAATTAGGATAGGTAGTGAGTGGCAATGTAGGATGGAGATAAGCACCGCGGGGTGGTCAGCATGGGGAGGTCAGGGAACATGCAGTGGCAATGTAGGATAGGTTTCTGAAAAACATCGCGGGGTGGTGCGCATTGTATGGGTGTGTGTTACATTACATTCACTAGTAGGATTGAGAAAAACATCACGGGGTGGTGTGAATCGGAGGGTCTGAATTAGGATAGGCAGTAGTGGCAATGTAGGATGGAGAAAAGCACCGCGGGGTGGTCAGCATGGGGAGGTCAGGGAACATGCAGTGGCAATGTAGGATAGGTTTCTGAAAAACATCGCGTGGTGGTGCGCATTGCATGGGTGTGTGTTACATTACATTCACTAGTAGGAGTGAGAAAAACATCACGGGGTGGTGCGCATTGTATGGGTGTGTGTTACATTACATTCACTAGTAGGAGTGAGAAAAACATCACGGGGTGGTGTGAATCGGAGGGTCTGAATTAGGATAGGCAGTGAGTGGCAATGTAGGATGGAGAAAAGCACCGCGGGGTGGTCAGCATGGGGAGGTCAGGGAACATGCAGTGGCAATGTAGGATAGGTTTCTGAAAAACATCGCGGGGTGGTGCGCATTGTATGGGTGTGTGTTACATTACATTCACTAGTAGGAGTGAGAAAAACATCACGGGGTGGTGCGCATTGTATGGGTGTGTGCTACATTACATTCACTAGTAGGTGTGAGAAAAACATCGCGGGGTGGTGCGCATTGTATGGGTGTGTGTTACATTACATTCACTAGTAGGAGTGAGAAAAACATCACGGGGTGGTGAGCATTGTATGGGTGTGTGTTGCATTACATTCACTATTAGGAGTTAGAAAAACATCACGGGGTGTTGTGAATGGGAGGGTCTGAATTAGGATAGGCAGTGACTGCCAATGTAGGATGGGGAAAAGCACTGCGGGGTGGTCAGCATCGGGAGGTCAGGGAACATGCAGTGGCAATGTAGGACAGTTTTCTGAAAAACATCGCGGGGTGGTGCGCATTGTATGGGTGTGTGTTACATTGCATTCACTAGTAGGAGTGAGAAAAACATCACGGGGTGGTGTGAATCGGAGGGTCTGAATTAGGATAGGCAGTGAGTGGCAATGTAGGATGGAGAAAAGCACCGCGGGGTGGTCAGCATGGGGAGGTCAGGGAACATGCAGTGGCAATGTAGGATAGGTTTCTGAAAAACATCGCGGGGTGGTGCGCATTGTATGGGTGTGTGTTACATTACATTCACTAGTAGGAGTGAGAAAAACATCACGGGGTGGTGCGCATTGTATGGGTGTGTGTTACATTGCATTCACTAGTAGGAGTGAGAAAAACATCACGGGGTGGTGCGCATTGTATGGGTGTGTGTTACATTACATTCACTAGTAGGAGTGAGAAAAACATCAC
Source organism: Cavia porcellus (assembly GCF_034190915.1). Taxonomy (NCBI): domain Eukaryota; kingdom Metazoa; phylum Chordata; class Mammalia; order Rodentia; family Caviidae; genus Cavia; species Cavia porcellus. The sequence continues at coordinate 1,035,475 of NW_026947561.1, read as the reverse complement.
AGGGTGGTGTGAATCGGAGGGTCTGAATTAGGATAGGCAGTGAGTGGCAATGTAGGATGGAGAAAAGCACCGCGGGGTGGTCAGCATGGGGAGGTCAGGGAACATGCAGTGGCAATGTAGGATAGGTTTCTGAAAAACATCGCGGGATGGTGCGCATTGTATGGGTGTGTGTTACATTACATTCACTAGTAGGAGTGAGAAAAACATCACGGGGTGGTGTGAATCGGAGGGTCTGAATTAGGATAGGCAGTGAGTGGCAATGTAGGATGGAGAAAAGCACCGCGGGGTGGTCAGCATGGGGAGGTCAGGGAACATGCAGTGGCAATGTAGGATAGGTTTCTGAAAAACATCGCGGGGTGGTGCGCATTGTATGGGTGTGTGTTACATTACATTCACTAGTAGGAGTGAGAAAAACATCACGGGGTGGTGCGCATTGTATGGGTGTGTGTTACATTGCATTCACTAGTAGGAGTGAGAAAAACATCACGGGGTGGTGCGCATTGTATGGGTGTGTGTTACATTACATTCACTAGTAGGAGTGAGAAAAACATCACGGGGTGGTGTGAATCGGAGGGTCTGAATTAGGATAGGCAGTGAGTGGCAATGTAGGATGGAGAAAAGCACCGCGGGGTGGTCAGCATGGGGAGGTCAGGGAACATGCAGTGGCAATGTAGGATAGGTTTCTGAAAAACATCGCGGGATGGTGCGCATTGTATGGGTGTGTGTTACATTACATTCACTAGTAGGAGTGAGAAAAACATCACGGGGTGGTGCGCATTGTATGGGTGTGTGTTACATTACATTCACTAGTAGGAGTGAGAAAAACATCACGGGGTGGTGTGAATCGGAGGGTCTGAATTAGGATAGGCAGTGAGTGGCAATGTAGGATGGAGAAAAGCACCGCGGGGTGGTCAGCATAGGGAGGTCAGGGAACATGCAGTGGCAATGTAGGATAGGTTTCTGAAAAACATCGCGGGGTGGTGCGCATTGTATGGGTGTGTGTTACATTACATTCACTAGTAGGAGTGAGAAAAACATCACGGGGTGGTGCGCATTGTATGGGTGTGTGTTACATTACATTCACTAGTAGGAGTGAGAAAAACATCACGGGGTGGTGTGAATCGGAGGGTCTGAATTAGGATAGGCAGTGAGTGGCAAACTAGGATGGAGAAAAGCACCGCGGGGTGGTCAGCATGGGGAGGTCAGGGAACATGCAGTGGCAATGTAGGATAGGTTTCTGAAAAACATCGCGGGGTGGTGCGCCTTGTATGGGTGTGTGTTACATTACATGCACTAGTAGGAGTGAGAAAAACATCACGGGGTGGTGCGCATTTTATGGGTGTGTGTTACATTACATTCAGTAGTAGGAGTGAGAAAAACATCACGGGATGGTGTGAATCGGAGGGTCTGAATTAGGATAGGCAGTGAGTGGCAATGTAGGATGGAGAAAAGCACTGAGGGTTGGTCAGCATGGGGAGGTCAGGGAACATGCAGTGGCAATGTAGGATAGGTTTCTGAAAAACATCGCGGGGTGGTGCGCATTGCATGGGTGTGTGTTACATTACATTCACTAGTAGGAGTGAGAAAAACATCACGGGGTGGTGCGCATTGTATGGGTGTGTGTTACATTACATTCACTAGTAGGAGTGAGAAAAACATCACGGGGTGGTGTGAATCGGAGGGTCTGAATTAGGATAGGCAGTGAGTGGCAATGTAGGATGGAGAAAAGCACCGCGGGGTGGTCAGCATGGCGAGGTCAGGGAACATGCAGTGGCAATGTAGGACAGTTTTCTGAAAAACATCGCGGGTGGTGCGCATTGTATGGGTGTGTGTTACATTGCATTCACTAGTAGGAGTGAGCAAAACATCACGCGGTGGTGCGCATTGTATGGGTGTGTGTTACATTACATTCACTAGTAGGAGTGAGAAAAACATCACGGGGTGGTGTGAATCGGAGGGTCTGAATTAGGATAGGTAGTGAGTGGCAATGTAGGATGGAGATAAGCACCGCGGGGTGGTCAGCATGGGGAGGTCAGGGAACATGCAGTGGCAATGTAGGATAGGTTTCTGAAAAACATCGCGGGGTGGTGCGCATTGTATGGGTGTGTGTTACATTGCATTCACTAGTAGGAGTGAGAAAAACATCACGGGGTGGTGTGAATCGGAGGGTCTGAATTAGGATAGGCAGTGAGTGGCAATGTAGGATGGAGAAAAGCACCGCGGGGTGGTCAGCATGGGGAGGTCAGGGAACATGCAGTGGCAATGTAGGATAGGTTTCTGAAAAACATCGCGGGGTGGTGCGCATTGTATGGGTGTGTGTTACATTACATTCACTAGTAGGAGTGAGAAAAACATCACGGGGTGGTGCGCATTGTATGGGTGTGTGTTACATTGCATTCACTAGTAGGAGTGAGAAAAACATCACGGGGTGGTGCGCATTGTATGGGTGTGTGTTACATTACATTCACTAGTAGGAGTGAGAAAAACATCACGGGGTGGTGTGAATCGGAGGGTCTGAATTAGGATAGGCAGTGAGTGGCAATGTAGGATGGAGAAAAGCACCGCGGGGTGGTCAGCATGGGGAGGTCAGGGAACATGCAGTGGCAATGTAGGATAGGTTTCTGAAAAACATCGCGGGATGGTGCGCATTGTATGGGTGTGTGTTACATTACATTCACTAGTAGGAGTGAGAAAAACATCACGGGGTGGTGTGAATCGGAGGGTCTGAATTAGGATAGGCAGTGAGTGGCAATGTAGGATGGAGAAAAGCACCGCGGGGTGGTCAGCATGGGGAGGTCAGGGAACATGCAGTGGCAATGTAGGATAGGTTTCTGAAAAACATCGCGGGGTGGTGCGCATTGTATGGGTGTGTGTTACATTACATTCACTAGTAGGAGTGAGAAAAACATCACGGGGTGGTGCGCATTGTATGGGTGTGTGTTACATTGCATTCACTAGTAGGAGTGAGAAAAACATCACGGGGTGGTGCGCATTGTATGGGTGTGTGTTACATTACATTCACTAGTAGGAGTGAGAAAAACATCACGGGGTGGTGTGAATCGGAGGGTCTGAATTAGGATAGGCAGTGAGTGGCAATGTAGGATGGAGAAAAGCACCGCGGGGTAGTCAGCATGGGGAGGTCAGGGAACATGCAGTGGCAATGTAGGATAGGTTTCTGAAAAACATCGCGGGATGGTGCGCATTGTATGGGTGTGTGTTACATTACATTCACTAGTAGGAGTGAGAAAAACATCACGGGGTGGTGCGCATTGTATGGGTGTGTGTTACATTACATTCACTAGTAGGAGTGAGAAAAACATCACGGGGTGGTGTGAATCGGAGGGTCTGAATTAGGATAGGCAGTGAGTGGCAATGTAGGATGGAGAAAAGCACCGCGGGGTGGTCAGCATGGGGAGGTCAGGGAACATGCAGTGGCAATGTAGGATAGGTTTCTGAAAAACATCGCGGGGTGGTGCGCATTGTATGGGTGTGTGTTACATTACATTCACTAGTAGGAGTGAGAAAAACATCACGGGGTGGTGCGCATTGTATGGGTGTGTGTTGCATTACATTCACTATTAGGAGTTAGAAAAACATCACGGGGTGGTGTGAATCAGAGGGTCTGAATTAGGATAGGCAGTGAGTGGCAATGTAGGATGGAGAAAAGCACCGCGGGGTGGTCAGCATGGGGAGGTCAGGGAACATGCAGTGGCAATGTTGGATAGGTTTCTGAAAAACATCGCGGGGTGGTGCGCATTGTATGGGTGTGTGTTACATTACATTCACTAGTAGGAGTGAGAAAAACATCACGGGGTGGTGCGCATTGTATGGGTGTGTGTTACATTACATTCACTAGTAGGAGTGAGAAAAACATCACGGGCTGGTGTGAATCGGAGGGACTGAATTAGGATAGGCAGTGAGTGGCAATGTAGGATGGAGAAAAGCACCGCGGGGTGGTCAGCATGGGGAGGTCAGGGAACATGCAGTGGCAATGTAGGATATGTTTCTGAAAAACATTGCGGGGTGGTGAGCATTGTATGGGTGTGTGTTACATTACATTCACTAGTAGGAGTGAGAAAAACATCACGGGGTGGTGCGCATTGTATGGGTGTGTGTTACATTACATTCACTAGTAGGAGTGCGAAAAACATCACGGGGTGGTGTGAATCAGAGGGTCTGAATTAGGATAGGCAGTGAGTGGCAATGTAGGATGGAGAAAAGCACCGTGGGGTGGTCAGCATGGGGAGGTCAGGGAACATGCAGTGGCAATGTAGGATAGGTTTCTGAAAAACATCCGGTGTGGTGCGCATTGTATAGGTGTGTGTTACATTACATTCACTAGTAGGAGTGAGAAAAACATCACGGGTGGTGTGAATCGGAGGGTCTGAATTAGGATAGGCAGTGAGTGGCAATGTAGGATGGAGAAAAGCACCGCGGGGTGGTCAGCATGGGGAGGTCAGGGAACATGCAGTGGCAATGTAGGATAGGTTTCTGAAAAACATCGAGGGGTGGTGCGCCTTGTATGGGTGTGTGTTACATTACATTCACTAGTAGGAGTGAGAAAAACATCACGGGGTGGTGCTCATTTTATGGGTGTGTGTTACATTACATTCACTAGTAGGAGTGAGAAAAACATCACGGGATGGTGTGAATCGGAGGGTCTGTATTAGTATAGGCAATGAGTGGCAATGTAGGATGGAGAAAAGCACTGCGGGGTGGTCAGCATGGGGAGGTCAGGGAACATGCAGTGGCAATGTAGGATAGGTTTCTGAAAAACATCGCGGGGTGGTGCGCATTGCATGGGTGTGTGTTATATTACATTCACTAGTAGGAGTGAGAAAAACATCGCGGGGTGGTGCGCATTGTATGGGTGTGTGTTACATTACATTCACTAGTAGGAGTGAGAAAAATATCACGGGGTGGTACGCATTGTATGGGTGTGTGTTACATTGCATTCACTATTAGGAGTGAGAAAAACATCACGGGGTGGTGCGCACTGTATGGGTGTGTGTTACATTACATTCACTAGTAGGAGTGAGAAAAACATCACGGGGTGGTGTGAATCGGAGGGTCTGAATTAGGATAGGCAGTGAGTGGCAATGTAGGATGGAGAAAAGCACCGCGGGGTGGTCAGCATGGGGAGGTCAGGGAACATGCAGTGGCAATGTAGGATAGGTTTCTGAAAAACATCGCGGGATGGTGCGAATTGTATGGGTGTGTGTTACATTACATTCACTAGTAGGAGTGAGAAAAACATCACGGGGTGGTGCGCATTGTATGGGTGTGTGTTACATTACATTCACTAGTAGGAGTGAGAAAAACATCACGGGGTGGTGTGAATTGGAGGGTCTGAATTAGGATAGGCAGTGAGTGGCAATGTAGGATGGAGAAAAGCACCGCGGGGTGGTCAGCATGGGGAGGTCAGGGAACATGCAGTGGCAATGTAGGATAGGTTTCTGAAAAACATCGCGGGGTGGTGCGCATTGTATGGGTGTGTGTTACATTACATTCACTAGTAGGAGTGAGAAAAACATCACGGGGTGGTGCGCATTGTATGGGTGTGTGTTGCATTACATTCACTATTAGGAGTTAGAAAAACATCACGGGGTGGTGTGAATCAGAGGGTCTGATTTAGGATAGGCAGTGAGTGGCAATGTAGGATGGAGAAAAGCACCGCGGGGTGGTCAGCATGGGGAGGTCAGGGAACATGCAGTGGCAATGTTGGATAGGTTTCTGAAAAACATCGCGGGGTGGTGCGCATTGCATGGGTGTGTGTTACATTACATTCACTAGTAAGAGTGAGAAAAACATCACGGGGTGGTGCGCATTGTATGGGTGTGTGTTACATTACATTCACTAGTAGGAGTGAGAAAAACATCACGGGCTGGTGTGAATCGGAGGGTCTGTATTAGTATAGGCAGTGAGTGGCAATGTAGGATGGAGAAAAGCACTGCGGGGTGGTCAGCATGGGGAGGTCAGGGAACATGCAGTGGCAATGTAGGATAGGTTTCTGAAAAACATCACGGGGTGGTGCGCATTGTATGGGTGTGTGTTACATTACATTCACTAGTAGGAGTGAGAAAAACATCACGGGCTGGTGTGAATCGGAGGGTCTGTATTAGTATAGGCAGTGAGTGGCAATGTTGGATGGAGAAAAGCAATGCGGGGTGGTCAGCATGGGGAGGTCAGGGAACATGCAGTGGCAATGTAGGATAGGTTTCTGAAAAACATCGCGGGGTGGTGCGCATTGCATGGGTGTGTGTTACATTACATTCACTAGTAGGAGTGAGAAAAACATCACGGGGTGGTGCGCATTGTATGGGTGTGTGTTACATTACATTCACTAGTAGGAGTGAGAAAAACATCACGGGGTGGTGTGAATCGGAGGGTCTGAATTAGGATAGGCAGTGAGTGGCAATGTAGGATGGAGAAAAGCACCGCGGGGTGGTCAGCATGGCGAGGTCAGGGAACATGCAGTGGCAATGTAGGACAGTTTTCTGAAAAACATCGCGGGGTGGTGCGCATTGTATGGGTTTGTGTTACATTGCATTCACTAGTAGGAGTGAGAAAAACATCACGGGGTGGTGCGCATTGTATGGGTGTGTGTTACATTACATTCACTAGTAGGAGTGAGAAAAACATCACGGGGTGGTGTGAATCGGAGGGTCTGAATTAGGATAGGCAGTGAGTGGCAATGTAGGATGGAGAAAAGCACCGCGGGGTGGTCAGCATGGGGAGGTCAGGGAACATGCAGTGGCAATGTAGGATAGGTTTCTGAAAAACATCGCGGGGTGGTGCGCATTGTATGGGTGTGTGTTACATTACATTCACTAGTAGGAGTGAGAAAAACATCACGGGGTGGTGCGCATTGTATGGGTGTGTGTTACATTACATGCACAAGTAGGAGTGAGAAAAACATCATGGGGTGGTGTGAATCGGAGGGTCGAATTAGGAGAGGCAGTGAGTGGCAATGTAGGATGGAGAAAAGCACCGCGGGGTGGTCAGCATGGGGAGGTCAGGGAACATGCAGTGGCAATGTAGGATAGGTTTCTGAAAAACATCGCGGGATGGTGCGCATTGTATGGGTGTGTGTTACATTACATTCACTAGTAGGAGTGAGAAAAACATCACGGGGTGGTGCGCATTGTATGGGTGTGTGCTACATTACATTCACTAGTAGGAGTGAGAAAAACATCACGGGGTGGTGTGAATCGGAGGGACTGAATTAGGATAGGCAGTGAGTGGCAATGTAGGATGGAGAAAAGCACCGCGGGGTGGTCAGCGTGGGGAGGTCAGGGAACATGCAGTGGCAATGTAGGATAGGTTTCTGAAAAACATCGCGGGGTGGTGCGCATTGTATGGGTGTGTGTTACATTACATTCACTAGTAGGAGTGAGAAAAACATCACCGGGTGGTGCGCATTGTATGGGTGTGTGTTGCATTACATTCACTATTAGGAGTTAGAAAAACATCACGGGGTGTTGTGAATTGGAGGGTCTGAATTAGGATAGGCAGTGAGTGCCAATATAGGATGGGGAAAAGCACTGCGGGGTGGTCAGCATCGGGAGGTCAGGGAACATGCAGTGGCAATGTAGGACAGTTTTCTGAAAAACATCGCGGGGTGGTGCGTATTGTATGGGTGTGTGTTACACTGCATTCACTAGTAGGAGTGAGAAAAACATCACAGGGTGGTGCGCATTGTATGGGTGTGTGTTACATTACATTCACTAGTAGGAGTGAGAAAAACATCACGGGGTGGTGTGAATCGGAGGGTCTGAATTAGGATAGGCAGTGAGTGGCAATGTAGGATGGAGAAAAGCACCGCGGGGTGGTCAGCGTGGGGAGGTCAGGGAACATGCAGTGGCAATGTAGGATAGGTTTCTGAAAAACATCGCGGGGTGGTGCGCATTGTATGGGTGTGTGTTACATTACATTCACTAGTAGGAGTGAGAAAAACATCACGGGGTGGTGCGCATTGTATGGGTGTGTGTTGCATTACATTCACTATTAGGAGTTAGAAAAACATCACGGGGTGTTGTGAATTGGAGGGTCTGAATTAGGATAGGCAGTGAGTGCCAATATAGGATGGGGAAAAGCACTGCGGGGTGGTCAGCATCGGGAGGTCAGGGAACATGCAGTGGCAATGTAGGACAGTTTTCTGAAAAACATCGCGGGGTGGTGCGTATTGTATGGGTGTGTGTTACACTGCATTCACTAGTAGGAGTGAGAAAAACATCACGGGGTGGTGCGCATTGTATGGGTGTGTGTTACATTACATTCACTAGTAGGAGTGAGAAAAACATCACGGGGTGGTGTGAATCGGAGGGTCTGAATTAGGATAGGCAGTGAGTGGCAATGTAGAATGGAGAAAAGCACCGCGGGGTGGTCAGCATGGGGAGGTCAGGGAACATGCAGTGGCAATGTAGGATAGGTTTCTGAAAAACATCGCGGGGTGGTGCGCATTGTATGGGTGTGTGTTACATTACATACACTAGTAGGAGTGAGAAAAATATCACGGGGTGGTGCGCATTGTATGGGTGTGTGTTACATTACACTCACTAGTAGGAGTGAGAAAAACATCACGGGGTGGTGTGAATCAGAGGGTCTGAATTAGGATAGGCAGTGAGTGGCAATGTAGGATGGAGAAAAGCACCGCGGGTGGTCAGCATGGGGAGGTCAGGGAACATGCAGTGGCAATGTTGGATAGGTTTCTGAAAAACATCGCGGGGTGGTGCGCATTGTATGGGTGTGTGTTACATTACATTCACTAGTAGGAGTGAGAAAAACATCACGGGGTGGTGCGCATTGTATGGGTGTGTGTTACATTACATTCACTAGTAGGAGTGAGAAAAACATCACGGGGTGGTGCGCATTTTATGGGTGTGTGTTACATTACATTCAGTAGTAGGAGTGAGAAAAACATCACGGGATGGTGTGAATCGGAGGGTCTGTATTAGTATAGGCAGTGAGTGGCAATGTAGGATGGAGAAAAGCACTGCGGGGTGGTCAGCATGGGGAGGTCAGGGAACATGCAGTGGCAATGTAGGATAGGTTTCTGAAAAACATCGCGGGGTGGTGCGCATTGCATGGGTGTGTGTTACATTACATTCACTAGTAGGAGTGAGAAAAACATCACGGGGTGGTGCGCATTGTATGGGTGTGTGTTACATTACATTCACTAGTAGGAGTGAGAAAAACATCACGGGGTGGTGTGAATCGGAGGGTCTGAATTAGGATAGGCAGTGAGTGGCAATGTAGGATGGAGAAAAGCACCGCGGGGTGGTCAGCATGGCGAGGTCAGGGAACATGCAGTGGCAATGTAGGACAGTTTTCTGAAAAACATCGCGGGGTGGTGCGCATTGTATGGGTGTGTGTTACATTGCATTCACTAGTAGGAGTGAGAAAAACATCACGGGGTGGTGCGCATTGTATGGGTGTGTGTTACATTACATTCACTAGTAGGAGTGAGAAAAACATCACGGGGTGGTGTGAATCGGAGGGTCTGAATTAGGATAGGCAGTGAGTGGCAATGTAGGATGGAGAAAAGCACCGCGGGGTGGTCAGCATGGGGAGGTCAGGGAACATGCAGTGGCAACGTAGGATAGGTTTCTGAAAAACATCGCGGGGTGGTGCGCATTGTATGGGTGTGTATTACATTACATTCACTAGTAGGAGTGAGAAAAACATCACGGGGTGGTGCGCATTGTATGGGTGTGTGTTACATTACATTCACTAGTAGGAGTGAGAAAAACATCACGGGGTGGTGTGAATCAGAGGGTCTGAATTAGGATAGGCAGTGAGTGGCAATGTAGGATGGAGAAAAGCACCGCGGGGTGGTCAGCATGGGGAGGTCAGGGAACATGCAGTGGCAATGTAGGATAGGTTTCTGAAAAACATCGCGGGGTGGTGCGCATTGTATGGGTGTGTGTTAAATTACATTCACTAGTAGGAGTGAGAAAAACATCACGGGGTGGTGCGCATTGTATGGGTGTGTGTTACATTACATGCACTAGTAGGAGTGAGAAAAACATCACCGGGTGGTGTGAATCGGAGGGTCTGAATTAGGATAGGCAGTGAGTGGCAATGTAGGATGGAGAAAAGCACCGCGGGGTGGTCAGCATGGGGAGGTCCGGGAACATGCAGTGGCAATGTAGGATAGGTTTCTGAAAAACATCGCGGGGTGGTGCGCATTGTATGGGTGTGTGTTACATTACATTCACTAGTAGGAGTGAGAAAAACATCACGGGGTGGTGCGCATTGTATGGGTGTGTGTTACATTACATTCACTAGTAGGAGTGAGAAAAACATCACGGGGTGGTGTGAATCGGAGGGTCTGAATTAGGATAGGCAGTGAGTGGCAATGTAGGATGGAGAAAAGCACCGCGGGGTGGTCAGCGTGGGGAGGTCAGGGAACATGCAGTGGCAATGTAGGATAGGTTTCTGAAAAACATCGCGGGGTGGTGCGCATTGTATGGGTGTGTGTTACATTACATTCACTAGTAGGAGTGAGAAAAACATCACGGGGTGGTGCGCATTGTATGGGTGTGTGTTGCATTACATTCACTATTAGGAGTTAGAAAAACATCACGGGGTGTTGTGAATTGGAGGGTCTGAATTAGGATAGCAGTGAGTGCCAATATAGGATGGGGAAAAGCACTGCGGGGTTGTCAGCATCGGGAGGTCAGGGAACATGCAGTGGCAATGTAGGACAGTTTTCTGAAAAACATCGCGGGGTGGTGCGTATTGTATGGGTGTGTGTTACACTGCATTCACTAGTAGGAGTGAGAAAAACATCACAGGGTGGTGCGCATTGTATGGGTGTGTGTTACATTACATTCACTAGTAGGAGTGAGAAAAACATCACGGGGTGGTGTGAATCGGAGGGTCTGAATTAGGATAGGCAGTGAGTGGCAATGTAGAATGGAGAAAAGCACCGCGGGGTGGTCAGCATGGGGAGGTCAGGGAACATGCAGTGGCAATGTAGGATAGGTTTCTGAAAAACATCGCGGGGTGGTGCGCATTGTATGGGTGTGTGTTACATTACATTCACTAGTAGGAGTGAGAAAAACATCACGGGGTGGTGCGCATTGTATGGGTGTGTGTTACATTACATTCACTAGTAGGAGTGAGAAAAACATCACGGGGTGGTGTGAATCAGAGGGTCTGAATTAGGATAAGCAGTGAGTGGCAATGTAGGATGGAGAAAAGCACCGCGGGGTGGTCAGCATGGGGAGGTCAGGGAACATGCAGTGGCAATGTAGGATAGGTTTCTGAAAAACATCGCGGGGTGGTGCGCATTGTATGGGTGTGTGTTACATTACATTCACTAGTAGGAGTGAGAAAAACATCACGGGGTGGTGCGCATTGTATGGGTGTGTGTTACATTACATTCAGTAGTAGGAGTGAGAAAAACATCACGTGGTGGTGCGCATTTTATGGGTGTGTGTTACATTTCATTCAGTAGTAGGAGTGAGAAAAACATCACGGGATGGTGTGAATCGGAGGGTCTGTATTAGTATAGGCAGTGAGTGGCAATGTAGGATGGAGAAAAGCACTGCGGGGTGGTCAGCATGGGGAGGTCAGGGAACATGCAGTGGCAATGTAGGATAGGTTTCTGAAAAACATCGCGGGGTGGTGCGCATTGCATGGGTGTGTGTTACATTACATTCACTAGTAGGAGTGAGAAAAACATCACGGGGTGGTGCGCATTGTATGGGTGTGTGTTACATTACATTCACTAGTAGGAGTGAGAAAAACATCACGGGGTGGTGTGAATCGGAGGGTCTGAATTAGGATAGGCAGTGAGTGGCAATGTAGGATGGAGAAAAGCACCGCGGGGTGGTCAGCATGGCGAGGTCAGGGAACATGCAGTGGCAATGTAGGACAGTTTTCTGAAAAACATCGCGGGGTGGTGCGCATTGTATGGGTGTGTGTTACATTGCATTCACTAGTAGGAGTGAGAAAAACATCACGGGGCGGTGCGCATTGTATGGGTGTGTGTTACATTACATTCACTAGTAGGAGTGAGAAAAACATCACGGTGTGGTGTGAATCGGAGGGTCTGAATTAGGATAGGCAGTGAGTGGCAATGTAGGATGGAGAAAAGCACCGCGGGGTGGTCAGCATGGGGAGGTCAGGGAACATGCAGTGGCAATGTAGGATAGGTTTCTGAAAAACATCGCGGGGTGGTGCGCATTGTATGGGTGTGTGTTACATTACATTCACTAGTAGGAGTGAGAAAAACATCACGGGGTGGTGCGCATTGTATGGGTGTGTGTTACATTACATTCACTAGTAGGAGTGAGAAAAACATCACGGGGTGGTGCGCATTGTATGGGTGTGTGTTACATTACATGCACTAGTAGGAGTGAGAAAAACATCACGAGGTGGTGTGAATCGGAGGGTCTGAATTAGGATAGGCAGTGAGTGGCAATGTAGGATGGAGAAAAGCACCGCGGGGTGGTCAGCATGGGGAGGTCAGGGAACATGCAGTGGCAATGTAGGATAGGTTTCTGAAAAACATCGCGGGGTGGTGCGCATTGTATGGGTGTGTGTTACATACATTCACTAGTAGGAGTGAGAAAAACATCACGGGGTGGTGCGCATTGTATGGGTGTGTGTTACATTACTTCACAAGTAGGAGTGAGAAAAACATCACGGGGTGGTGTGAATCGGAGGGTCTGAATTAGGATAGGTAGTGAGTGGCAATGTAGGATGGAGAAAAGCACCGCGGGGTGGTCAGCATGGGGAGGTCAGGGAACATGCAGTGGCAATGTAGGATAGGTTTCTGAAAAACATCGCGGGGTGGTGCGCATTGTATGGGTGTGTGTTACATTACATTCACTAGTAGGAGTGAGAAAAACATCACGGGGTGGTGTGAATCGGAGGGTCTGAATTAGGATAGGCAGTAGTGGCAATGTAGGATGGAGAAAAGCACCGCGGGGTGGTCAGCATGGGGAGGTCAGGGAACATGCAGTGGCAATGTAGGATAGGTTTCTGAAAAACATCGCGGTGTGGTGCGCATTGCATGGGTGTGTGTTACATTACATTCACTAGTAGGAGTGAGAAAAACATCACGGGGTGGTGCGCATTGTATGGGTGTGTGTTACATTACATTCACTAGTAGGAGTGAGAAAAACATCACGGGGTGGTGTGAATCGGAGGGTCTGAATTAGGATAGGCAGTGAGTGGCAATGTAGGATGGAGAAAAGCACCGCGGGGTGGTCAGCATGGGGAGGTCAGGGAACATGCAGTGGCAATGTAGGATAGGTTTCTGAAAAACATCGCGGGGTGGTGCGCATTGTATGGGTGTGTGTTACATTACATTCACTAGTAGGAGTGAGAAAAACATCACGGGGTGGTGCGCATTGTATGGGTGTGTGCTACATTACATTCACTAGTAGGAGTGAGAAAAACATCGCGGGGTGGTGCGCATTGTATGGGTGTGTGTTACATTACATTCACTAGTAGGAGTGAGAAAAACATCACGGGGTGGTGAGCATTGTATGGGTGTGTGTTGCATTACATTCACTATTAGGAGTTAGAAAAACATCACGGGGTGTTGTGAATCGGAGGGTCTGAATTAGGATAGGCAGTGAGTGCCAATGTAGGATGGGGAAAAGCACTGCGGGGTGGTCAGCATCGGGAGGTCAGGGAACATGCAGTGGCAATGTAGAACAGTTTTCTGAAAAACATCGCGGGGTGGTGCGCATTGTATGGGTGTGTGTTACATTGCATTCACTAGTAGGAGTGAGAAAAACATCACGGGGTGGTGTGAATCGGAGGGTCTGAATTAGGGTAGGCAGTGAGTGGCAATGTAGGATGGAGAAAAGCACCGCGGGGTGGTCAGCATGGGGAGGTCAGGGAACATGCCGTGGCAATGTAGGATAGGTTTCTGAAAAACATCGCGGGGTGGTGCGCATTGTATGGGTGTGTGTTACATTACATTCACTAGTAGGAGTGAGAAAAACATCACGGGGTGGTGCGCATTGTATGGGTGTGTGTTACATTGCATTCACTAGTAGGAGTGAGAAAAACATCACGGGGTGGTGCGCATTGTATGGGTGTGTGTTACATTACATTCACTAGTAGGAGTGAGAAAAACATCACGGGGTGGTGTGAATCGGAGGGTCTGAATTAGGATAGGCAGTGAGTGCCAATGTAGGATGGAGAAAAGCACCGCGGGGTGGTCAGCATGGGGAGGTCAGGGAACATGCAGTGGCAATGTAGGATAGGTTTCTGAAAAACATCGCGGGGTGGTGCACATTGTATGGGTGTGTGTTACATTACATTCACTAGTAGGAGTGAGAAAAACATCACGGGGTGGTGCGCATTGTATGGGTGTGTGTTACATTACATTCACTAGTAGGAGTGAGAAAAACATCACGGGGTGGTGTGAATCGGAGGGTCTGAATTAGGATAGGCAGTGAGTGGCAATGTAGGATGGAGAAAAGCACCGCGGGGTGGTCAGCATGGGGAGGTCAGGGAACATGCAGTGGCAATGTAGGATAGCTTTCTGAAAAACATCGCGGGATGGTGCGCATTGCATGGGTGTGTGTTACATTACATTCACTAGTAGGAGTGAGAAAAACATCACGGGGTGGTGCGCATTGTATGGGTGTGTGTTACATTACATTCACTAGTAGGAGTGAGAAAAACATCACGGGGTGGTGTGAATCGGAGGGTCTGAATTAGGATAGGCAGTGAGTGGCAATGTAGGATGGAGAAAAGCACCGCGGGGTGGTCAGCATGGGGAGGTCAGGGAACATGCAGTGGCAATGTAGGATAGGTTTCTGAAAAACATCGCGGGGTGGTGCACATTGTATGGGTGTGTGTTACATTACATTCACTAGTAGGAGTGAGAAAAACATCACGGGGTGGTGCGCATTGTATGGGTGTGTGCTACATTACATTCACTAGTAGGAGTGAGAAAAACATCGCGGGGTGGTGCGCATTGTATGGGTGTGTGTTACATTACATTCACTACTAGGAGTGAGAAAAACATCACGCGGTGGTGCGCATTGTATGGGTGTGTGTTGCATTACATTCACTATTAGGAGTTAGAAAAACATCACGGGGTGTTGTGAATCGGAGGGTCTCAATTAGGATAGGCAGTGAGTGCCAATGTAGGATGGGGAAAAGCACTGCGGGG
Source organism: Cavia porcellus (assembly GCF_034190915.1). Lineage (NCBI taxonomy): Eukaryota > Metazoa > Chordata > Mammalia > Rodentia > Caviidae > Cavia > Cavia porcellus. Next base: position 1,020,324 of record NW_026947561.1, on the reverse strand, counting down.
TGGTCAGCATCGGGAGGTCAGGGAACATGCAGTGGCAATGTAGGACAGTTTTCTGAAAAACATCGCGGGGTGGTGCGCATTGTATGGGTGTGTGTTACATTGCATTCACTAGTAGGAGTGAGAAAAACATCACGGGGTGGTGCGCATTGTATGGGTGTGTGTTACATTACATTCACTAGTAGGAGTGAGAAAAACATCACGGGGTGGTGTGAATCGGAGGGTCTGAATTAGGATAGGCAGTGAGTGGCAATGTAGGATGGAGAAAAGCACCGCGGGGTGGTCAGCATGGGGAGGTCAGGGAACATGCAGTGGCAATGTAGGATAGGTTTCTGAAAAACATCGCGGGGTGGTGCGCATTGCATGGGTGTGTGTTACATTACATTCACTAGTAGGAGTGAGAAAAACATCACGGGGTGGTGCGCATTGTATGGGTGTGTGTTACATTACATTCACTAGTAGGAGTGAGAAAAACATCACGGGGTGTTGTGAATCGGAGGGTCTGAATTAGGATAGGCAGTGAGTGGCAATGTAGGATGGAGAAAAGCACCGCGGGGTGGTCAGCATGGGGAGGTTAGGGAACATGCAGTGGCAATGTAGGATAGGTTTCTGAAAAACATCGCGGGGTGGTGCGCATTGTATGGGTGTGTGTTACATTACATTCACTAGTAGGAGTGAGAAAAACATCACGGGGTGGTGCGCATTGTATGGGTGTGTGCTACATTACATTCACTAGTAGGAGTGAGAAAAACATCGCGGGGTGGTGCGCATTCTATGGGTGTGTGTTACATTACATTCACTAGTAGGAGTGAGAAAAACATCACGGGGTGGTGAGCATTGTATGGGTGTGTGTTGCATTACATTCACTATTAGGAGTTAGAAAAACATCACGGGGTGTTGTGAATCGGAGGGTCTGAATTAGGATAGGCAGTGAGTGCCAATGTAGGATGGGGAAAAGCACTGCGGGGTGGTCAGCATCGGGAGGTCAGGGAACATGCAGTGGCAATGTAGGACAGTTTTCTGAAAAACATCGCGGGGTGGTGCGCATTGTATGGGTGTGTGTTACATTGCATTCACTAGTAGGAGTGAGAAAAACATCACGGGGTGGTGTGAATCGGAGGGTCTGAATTAGGATAGGCAGTGAGTGGCAATGTAGGATGGAGAAAAGCACCGCGGGGTGGTCAGCATGGGGAGGTCAGGGAACATGCAGTGGCAATGTAGGATAGGTTTCTGTAAAACATCGCGGGGTGGTGCGCATTGTATGGTTGTGTGTTACATTACATTTACTAGTAGGAGTGAGAAAAACATCACGGGGTGGTGCGCATTGTATGGGTGTGTGTTACATTGCATTCACTAGTAGGAGTGAGAAAAACATCACGGGGTGGTGCACATTGTATGGGTGTGTGTTACATTACATTCACTAGTAGGAGTGAGAAAAACATCACGGGGTGGTGTGAATCGGAGGGTCTGAATTAGGATAGGCAGTGAGTGGCAATGTAGGATGGAGAGAAGCACCGCGGGGTGGTCAGCATGGGGAGGTCAGGGAACATGCAGTGGCAATGTAGGATAGGTTTCTGAAAAACATCGCGGGATGGTGCGCATTGCATGGGTGTGTGTTACATTACATTCACTAGTAGGAGTGAGAAAAACATCACGGGGTGGTGCGCATTGTATGGGTGTGTGTTACATTACATTCACTAGTAGGAGTGAGAAATACATCACGGGGTGGTGTGAATCGGAGGGTCTGAATTAGGATAGGCAGTGAGTGGCAATGTAGGATGGAGAAAAGCACCGCGGCGTGGTCAGCATGGGGAGGTCAGGGAACATGCAGTGGCAATGTAGGATAGGTTTCTGAAAAACATCGCAGGGTGGTGCGCATTGTATGGGTGTGTGTTACATTACATTCACTAGTAGGAGTGAGAAAAACATCACGGGGTGGTGCGCATTGTATGGGTGTGTGTTACATTACATTCACTAGTAGGAGTGAGAAAAACATCACGGGGTGGTGTGAATCGGAGGGTCTGAATTAGGATAGGCAGTGAGTGCCAATGTAGGATGGAGAAAAGCACCGCGGGGTGGTCAGCATGGGGAGGTCAGGGAACATGCAGTGGCAATGTAGGATAGCTTTCTGAAAAACATCGCGGGGTGGTGCACATTGTATGGGTGTGTGTTACATTACATTCACTAGTAGGAGTGAGAAAAACATCACGGGGTGGTGCGCATTGTATGGGTGTGTGTTACATTACATTCACTAGTAGGAGTGAGAAAAACATCACGGGGTGGTGTGAATCGGAGGGTCTGAATTAGGATAGGCAGTGAGTGGCAATGTAGGATGGAGAAAAGCACCGCGGGGTGGTCAGCATGGGGAGGTCAGGGAACATGCAGTGGCAATGTAGGATAGCTTTCTGAAAAACATCGCGGGATGGTGCGCATTGCATGGGTGTGTGTTACATTACATTCACTAGTAGGAGTGAGAAAAACATCACGGGGTGGTGCGCATTGTATGGGTGTGTGTTACATTACATTCACTAGTAGGAGTGAGAAAAACATCACGGGGTGGTGTGAATCGGAGGGTCTGAATTAGGATAGGCAGTGAGTGGCAATGTAGGATGGAGAAAAGCACCGCGGGGTGGTCAGCATGGGGAGGTCAGGGAACATGCAGTGGCAATGTAGGATAGGTTTCTGAAAAACATCGCGGGGTGGTGCACATTGTATGGGTGTGTGTTACATTACATTCACTAGTAGGAGTGAGAAAAACATCACGGGGTGGTGCGCATTGTATGGGTGTGTGCTACATTACATTCACTAGTAGGAGTGAGAAAAACATCGCGGGGTGGTGCGCATTGTATGGGTGTGTGTTACATTACATTCACTACTAGGAGTGAGAAAAACATCACGCGGTGGTGCGCATTGTATGGGTGTGTGTTGCATTACATTCACTATTAGGAGTTAGAAAAACATCACGGGGTGTTGTGAATCGGAGGGTCTCAATTAGGATAGGCAGTGAGTGCCAATGTAGGATGGGGAAAAGCACTGCGGGGTGGTCAGCATCGGGAGGTCAGGGAACATGCAGTGGCAATGTAGGACAGTTTTCTGAAAAACATCGCGGGGTGGTGCGCATTGTATGGGTGTGTGTTACATTGCATTCACTAGTAGGAGTGAGAAAAACATCACGGGGTGGTGCGCATTGTATGGGTGTGTGTTACATTACATTCACTAGTAGGAGTGAGAAAAACATCACGGGGTGGTGTGAATCGGAGGGTCTGAATTAGGATAGGCAGTGAGTGGCAATGTAGGATGGAGAAAAGCACCGCGGGGTGGTCAGCATGGGGAGGTCAGGGAACATGCAGTGGCAATGTAGGATAGGTTTCTGAAAAACATCGCGGGGTGGTGCGCATTGCATGGGTGTGTGTTACATTACATTCACTAGTAGGAGTGAGAAAAACATCACGGGGTGGTGCGCATTGTATGGGTGTGTGTTACATTACATTCACTAGTAGGAGTGAGAAAAACATCACGGGGTGTTGTGAATCGGAGGGTCTGAATTAGGATAGGCAGTGAGTGGCAATGTAGGATGGAGAAAAGCACCGCGGGGTGGTCAGCATGGGGAGGTTAGGGAACATGCAGTGGCAATGTAGGATAGGTTTCTGAAAAACATCGCGGGGTGGTGCGCATTGTATGGGTGTGTGTTACATTACATTCACTAGTAGGAGTGAGAAAAACATCACGGGGTGGTGCGCATTGTATGGGTGTGTGCTACATTACATTCACTAGTAGGAGTGAGAAAAACATCGCGGGGTGGTGCGCATTCTATGGGTGTGTGTTACATTACATTCACTAGTAGGAGTGAGAAAAACATCACGGGGTGGTGAGCATTGTATGGGTGTGTGTTGCATTACATTCACTATTAGGAGTTAGAAAAACATCACGGGGTGTTGTGAATCGGAGGGTCTGAATTAGGATAGGCAGTGAGTGCCAATGTAGGATGGGGAAAAGCACTGCGGGGTGGTCAGCATCGGGAGGTCAGGGAACATGCAGTGGCAATGTAGGACAGTTTTCTGAAAAACATCGCGGGGTGGTGCGCATTGTATGGGTGTGTGTTACATTGCATTCACTAGTAGGAGTGAGAAAAACATCACGGGGTGGTGTGAATCGGAGGGTCTGAATTAGGATAGGCAGTGAGTGGCAATGTAGGATGGAGAAAAGCACCGCGGGGTGGTCAGCATGGGGAGGTCAGGGAACATGCAGTGGCAATGTAGGATAGGTTTCTGTAAAACATCGCGGGGTGGTGCGCATTGTATGGTTGTGTGTTACATTACATTTACTAGTAGGAGTGAGAAAAACATCACGGGGTGGTGCGCATTGTATGGGTGTGTGTTACATTGCATTCACTAGTAGGAGTGAGAAAAACATCACGGGGTGGTGCACATTGTATGGGTGTGTGTTACATTACATTCACTCGTAGGAGTGAGAAAAACATCACGGGGTGGTGTGAATCGGAGGGTCTGAATTAGGATAGGCAGTGAGTGGCAATGTAGGATGGAGAGAAGCACCGCGGGGTGGTCAGCATGGGGAGGTCAGGGAACATGCAGTGGCAATGTAGGATAGGTTTCTGAAAAACATCGCGGGATGGTGCGCATTGCATGGGTGTGTGTTACATTACATTCACTAGTAGGAGTGAGAAAAACATCACGGGGTGGTGCGCATTGTATGGGTGTGTGTTACATTACATTCACTAGTAGGAGTGAGAAATACATCACGGGGTGGTGTGAATCGGAGGGTCTGAATTAGGATAGGCAGTGAGTGGCAATGTAGGATGGAGAAAAGCACCGCGGGGTGGTCAGCATGGGGAGGTCAGGGAACATGCAGTGGCAATGTAGGATAGGTTTCTGAAAAACATCGCGGGGTGGTGCGCATTGTATGGGTGTGTGTTACATTACATTCACAAGTAGGAGTGAGAAAAACATCACGGGGTGGTGCGCATTGTATGGGTGTGTGCTACATTACATTCACTAGTAGGAGTGAGAAAAACATCGCGGGGTGGTGCGCATTGTATGGGTGTGTGTTACATTACATTCACTAGTAGGAGTGAGAAAAACATCACGGGGTGGTGCGCATTGTATGGGTGTGTGTTGCATTACATTCACTATTAGGAGTTAGAAAAACATCACGGGGTGTTGTGAATTGGAGGGTCTGAATTAGGATAGGCAGTGAGTGCCAATATAGGATGGGGAAAAGCACTGCGGGGTGGTCAGCATCGGGAGGTCAGGGAACATGCAGTGGCAATGTAGGACAGTTTTCTGAAAAACATCGCGGGGTGGTGTGCATTGTATGGGTGTGTGTTACACTGCATTCACTAGTAGGAGTGAGAAAAACATCACAGGGTGGTGCGCATTGTATGGGTGTGTGTTACATTACATTCACTAGTAGGAGTGAGAAAAACATCACGGGGTGGTGTGAATCGGAGGGTCTGAATTAGGATAGGCAGTGAGTGGCAATGTAGAATGGAGAAAAGCACCGCGGGGTGGTCAGCATGGGGAGGTCAGGGAACATGCAGTGGCAATGTAGGATAGGTTTCTGAAAAACATCGCGGGGTGGTGCGCATTGTATGGGTGTGTGTTACATTACATTCACTAGTAGGAGTGAGAAAAATATCACGGGGTGGTGCGCATTGTATGGGTGTGTGTTACATTACACTCACTAGTAGGAGTGAGAAAAACATCACGGGGTGGTGTGAATCAGAGGGTCTGAATTAGGATAGGCAGTGAGTGGCAATGTAGGATGGAGAAAAGCACCGCGGGGTGGTCTGCATGGGGAGGTCAGGGAACATGCAGTGGCAATGTTGGATAGGTTTCTGAAAAACATCGCGGGGTGGTGCGCATTGTATGGGTGTGTGTTACATTACATTCACTAGTAGGAGTGAGAAAAACATCACGGGGTGGTGCGCATTGTATGGGTGTGTGTTACATTACATTCACTAGTAGGAGTGAGAAAAACATCACGGGCTGGTGTGAATCGTAGGGTCTGAATTAGGATAGGCAGTGAGTGGCAATGTAGGATGGAGAAAAGCACCGCGGGGTGGTCAGCATGGGGAGGTCAGGGAACATGCAGTGGCAATGTAGGATAGGTTTCTGAAAAACATCGCGGGGTGGTACGCATTGTATGGGTGTGTGTTACATTACATTCACTAGTAGGAGTGAGAAAAACATCACGGGGTGGTGCGCATTGTATGGGTGTGTGTTACATTACATTCACTAGTAGGAGTGAGAAAAACATCACGGGGTGGTGTGAATCGGAGGGTCTGAATTAGGATAGGCAGTGAGTGGCAATGTAGGATGGAGAAAAGCACCGTGGGGTGGTCAGCATGGGGAGGTCATTGAACATGCAGTGGCAATGTAGGATAGGTTTCTGAAAAACATCGCGGGGTGGTGCGCATTGTATGGGTGTGTGTTACATTACACTCATTAGTAGGAGCGAGAAAAACATCACGGGGTGGTGTGAATCGGAGGGTCTGAATTAGGATAGGCAGTGAGTGGCAATGTAGGATGGAGAAAAGCACCGCGGGGTGGTCAGCATGGGGAGGTCAGGGAACATGCAGTGGCAATGTAGGATAGGTTTCTGAAAAACATCGCGGGGTGGTGCGCCTTGTATGGGTGTGTGTTACATTACATTCACTAGTAGGAGTGAGAAAAACATCACGGGGTGGTGCGCATTTTATGGGTGTGTGTTACATTACATTCACTAGTAGGAGTGAGAAAAACATCACGGGATGGTGTGAATCGGAGGGTCTGAATTAGGATAGGCAGTGAGTGGCAATGTAGGATGGAGAAAAGCACCGCGGGGTGGTCAGCATGGCGAGGTCAGGGAACATGCAGTGGCAATGTAGGACAGTTTTCTGAAAAACATCGCGGGTGGTGCGCATTGTATGGGTGTGTGTTACATTGCATTCACTAGTAGGAGTGAGAAAAACATCACGGGGTGGTGCGCATTGTATGGGTGTGTGTTACATTACATTCACTAGTAGGAGTGAGAAAAACATCACGGGGTGGTGTGAATCGGAGGGTCTGAATTAGGATAGGCAGTGAGTGGCAATGTAGGATGGAGAAAAGCACCGCGGGGTGGTCAGCATGGGGAGGTCAGGGAACATGCAGTGGCAATGTAGGATAGGTTTCTGAAAAACATCGCGGGGTGGTGCGCATTGTATGGGTGTGTGTTACATTACATTCACTAGTAGGAGTGAGAAAAACATCACGGGGTGGTGCGCATTGTATGGGTGTGTGTTACATTACATGCACTAGTAGGAGTGAGAAAAACATCACGGGGTGGTGTGAATCGGAGGGTCTGAATTAGGATAGGCAGTGAGTGGCAATGTAGGATGGAGAAAAGCACCGCGGGGTGGTCAGCATGGGGAGGTCAGGGAACATGCAGTGGCAATGTAGGATAGGTTTCTGAAAAACATCGCGGGATGGTGCGCATTTTATGGGTGTGAGTTACATTACATTCACTAGTAGGAGTGAGAAAAACATCACGGGGTGGTGCGCATTGTATGGGTGTGTGTTAAATTACATTCACTAGTAGGAGTGAGAAAAACATCATGGGGTAGTGTGAATCGGAGGGTCTGAATTAGGATAGGCAGTGAGTGGCAATGTAGGATGGAGAAAAGCACCGCGGGGTGGTCAGCGTGGGGAGGTCAGGGAACATGCAGTGGCAATGTAGGATAGGTTTCTGAAAAACATCGCGGGGTGGTGCGCATTGTATGGGTGTGTGTTACATTACATTCACTAGTAGGAGTGAGAAAAACATCACGGGGTGGTGCGCATTGTATGGGTGTGTGTTGCATTACATTCACTATTAGGAGTTAAAAAACATCACGGGGTGTTGTGAATTGGAGGGTCTGAATTAGGATAGGCAGTGAGTGCCAATATAGGATGGGGAAAAGCACTGCGGGGTGGTCAGCATCGGGAGGTCAGGGAACATGCAGTGGCAATGTAGGACAGTTTTCTGAAAAACATCGCGGGGTGGTGCGTATTGTATGGGTGTGTGTTACACTGCATTCACTAGTAGGAGTGAGAAAAACATCACAGGGTGGTGCGCATTGTATGGGTGTGTGTTACATTACATTCACTAGTAGGAGTGAGAAAAACATCACGGGGTGGTGTGAATCGGAGGGTCTGAATTAGGATAGGCAGTGAGTGGCAATGTAGAATGGAGAAAAGCACCGCGGGGTGGTCAGCATGGGGAGGTCAGGGAACATGCAGTGGCAATGTAGGATAGGTTTCTGAAAAACATCGCGGGGTGGTGCGCATTGTATGGGTGTGTGTTACATTACATTCACTAGTAGGAGTGAGAAAAATATCACGGGGTGGTGCGCATTGTATGGGTGTGTGTTACATTACCCTCACTAGTAGGAGTGAGAAAAACATCACGGGGTGGTGTGAATCAGAGGGTCTGAATTACGATAGGCAGTGAGTGGCAATGTAGGATGGAGAAAAGCACCGCGGGGTGGTCAGCATGGGGAGGTCAGGGAACATGCAGTGGCAATGTTGGATAGGTTTCTGAAAAACATCGCGGGGTGGTGCGCATTGTATGGGTGTGTGTTACATTACATTCACTAGTAGGAGTGAGAAAAACATCACGGGGTGGTGCGCATTGTATGGGTGTGTGTTACATTACATTCACTAGTAGGAGTGAGAAAAACATCACGGGCTGGTGTGAATCGGAGGGTCTGAATTAGGATAGGCAGTGAGTGGCAATGTAGGATGGAGAAAAGCACCGCGGGGTGGTCAGCATGGGGAGGTCAGGGAACATGCAGTGGCAATGTAGGATAGGTTTCTGAAAAACATCGCGGGGTGGTGCGCATTGTATGGGTGTGTGTTACATTACATTCACTAGTAGGAGTGAGAAAAACATCACGGGGTGGTGCGCATTGTATGGGTGTGTGTTACATTACATTCACTAGTAGGAGTGAGAAAAACATCACGGGGTGGTGCGCATTTTATGGGTGTGTGTTACATTACATTCAGTATTAGGAGTGAGAAAAACATCACGGGATGGTGTGAATCGGAGGGTCTGTATTAGTATAGGCAGTGAGTGGCAATGTAGGATGGAGAAAAGCACTGCGGGGTGGTCAGCATGGGGAGGACAGGGTACATGCAGTGGCAATGTAGGATAGGTTTCTGAAAAACATCGCGGGGTGGTGCGCATTGCATGGGTGTGTATTACATTACGTTCACTAGTAGGAGTGAGAAAAACATCACGGGGTGGTGCGCATTGTATGGGTGTGTGTTACATTACATTCACTAGTAGGAGTGAGAAAAACATCGCGGGGTGGTGCGCATTCTATGGGTGTGTGTTACATTACATTCACTAGTAGGAGTGAGAAAAACATCACGGGGTGGTGAGCATTGTATGGGTGTGTGTTGCATTACATTCACTATTAGGAGTTAGAAAAACATCACGGGGTGTTGTGAATCGGAGGGTCTGAATTAGGATAGGCAGTGAGTGCCAATGTAGGATGGGGAAAAGCACTGCGGGGTGGTCAGCATCGGGAGGTCAGGGAACATGCAGTGGCAATGTAGGACAGTTTTCTGAAAAACATCGCGGGGTGGTGTGCATTGTATGGGTGTGTGTTACATTGCATTCACTAGTAGGAGTGAGAAAAACATCACGGGGTGGTGTGAATCGGAGGGTCTGAATTAGGATAGGCAGTGAGTGGCAATGTAGGATGGAGAAAAGCACCGCGGGGTGGTCAGCATGGGGAGGTCAGGGAACATGCAGTGGCAATGTAGGATAGGTTTCTGTAAAACATCGCGGGGTGGTGCGCATTGTATGGTTGTGTGTTACATTACATTTACTAGTAGGAGTGAGAAAAACATCACGGGGTGGTGCGCATTGTATGGGTGTGTGTTACATTGCATTCACTAGTAGGAGTGAGAAAAACATCACGGGGTGGTGCACATTGTATGGGTGTGTGTTACATTACATTCACTAGTAGGAGTGAGAAAAACATCACGGGGTGGTGTGAATCGGAGGGTCTGAATTAGGATAGGCAGTGAGTGGCAATGTAGGATGGAGAGAAGCACCGCGGGGTGGTCAGCATGGGGAGGTCAGGGAACATGCAGTGGCAATGTAGGATAGGTTTCTGAAAAACATCGCGGGATGGTGCGCATTGCATGGGTGTGTGTTACATTACATTCACTAGTAGGAGTGAGAAAAACATCACGGGGTGGTGCGCATTGTATGGGTGTGTGTTACATTACATTCACTAGTAGGAGTGAGAAATACATCACGGGGTGGTGTGAATCGGAGGGTCTGAATTAGGATAGGCAGTGAGTGGCAATGTAGGATGGAGAAAAGCACCGCGGGGTGGTCAGCATGGGGAGGTCAGGGAACATGCAGTGGCAATGTAGGATAGGTTTCTGAAATACATCGCGGGGTGGTGCGCATTGTATGGGTGTGTGTTACATTACATTCACAAGTAGGAGTGAGAAAAACATCACGGGGTGGTGCGCATTGTATGGGTGTGTGCTACATTACATTCACTAGTAGGAGTGAGAAAAACATCGCGGGGTGGTGCGCATTGTATGGGTGTGTGTTACATTACATTCACTAGTAGGAGTGAGAAAAACATCACGGGGTGGTGCGCATTGTATGGGTGTGTGTTGCATTACATTCACTATTAGGAGTTAGAAAAACATCACGGGGTGTTGTGAATTGGAGGGTCTGAATTAGGATAGGCAGTGAGTGCCAATATAGGATGGGGAAAAGCACTGCGGGGTGGTCAGCATCGGGAGGTCAGGGAACATGCAGTGGCAATGTAGGACAGTTTTCTGAAAAACATCGCGGGGTGGTGTGCATTGTATGGGTGTGTGTTACACTGCATTCACTAGTAGGAGTGAGAAAAACATCACAGGGTGGTGCGCATTGTATGGGTGTGTGTTACATTACATTCACTAGTAGGAGTGAGAAAAACATCACGGGGTGGTGTGAATCGGAGGGTCTGAATTAGGATAGGCAGTGAGTGGCAATGTAGAATGGAGAAAAGCACCGCGGGGTGGTCAGCATGGGGAGGTCAGGGAACATGCAGTGGCAATGTAGGATAGGTTTCTGAAAAACATCGCGGGGTGGTGCGCATTGTATGGGTGTGTGTTACATTACATTCACTAGTAGGAGTGAGGAAAATATCACGGGGTGGTGCGCATTGTATGGGTGTGTGTTACATTACACTCACTAGTAGGAGTGAGAAAAACATCACGGGGTGGTGTGAATCAGAGGGTCTGAATTAGGATAGGCAGTGAGTGGCAATGTAGGATGGAGAAAAGCACCGCGGGGTGGTCTGCATGGGGAGGTCAGGGAACATGCAGTGGCAATGTTGGATAGGTTTCTGAAAAACATCGCGGGGTGGTGCGCATTGTATGGGTGTGTGTTACATTACATTCACTAGTAGGAGTGAGAAAAACATCACGGGGTGGTGCGCATTGTATGGGTGTGTGTTACATTACATTCACTAGTAGGAGTGAGAAAAACATCACGGGCTGGTGTGAATCGTAGGGTCTGAATTAGGATAGGCAGTGAGTGGCAATGTAGGATGGAGAAAAGCACCGCGGGGTGGTCAGCATGGGGAGGTCAGGGAACATGCAGTGGCAATGTAGGATAGGTTTCTGAAAAACATCGCGGGGTGGTACGCATTGTATGGGTGTGTGTTACATTACATTCACTAGTAGGAGTGAGAAAAACATCACGGGGTGGTGCGCATTGTATGGGTGTGTGTTACATTACATTCACTAGTAGGAGTGAGAAAAACATCACGGGGTGGTGTGAATCGGAGGGTCTGAATTAGGATAGGCAGTGAGTGGCAATGTAGGATGGAGAAAAGCACCGTGGGGTGGTCAGCATGGGGAGGTCATTGAACATGCAGTGGCAATGTAGGATAGGTTTCTGAAAAACATCGCGGGGTGGTGCGCATTGTATGGGTGTGTGTTACATTACACTCATTAGTAGGAGCGAGAAAAACATCACGGGGTGGTGTGAATCGGAGGGTCTGAATTAGGATAGGCAGTGAGTGGCAATGTAGGATGGAGAAAAGCACCGCGGGGTGGTCAGCATGGGGAGGTCAGGGAACATGCAGTGGCAATGTAGGATAGGTTTCTGAAAAACATCGCGGGGTGGTGCGCCTTGTATGGGTGTGTGTTACATTACATTCACTAGTAGGAGTGAGAAAAACATCACGGGGTGGTGCGCATTTTATGGGTGTGTGTTACATTACATTCACTAGTAGGAGTGAGAAAAACATCACGGGATGGTGTGAATCGGAGGGTCTGAATTAGGATAGGCAGTGAGTGGCAATGTAGGATGGAGAAAAGCACCGCGGGGTGGTCAGCATGGCGAGGTCAGGGAACATGCAGTGGCAATTTAGGACAGTTTTCTGAAAAACATCGCGGGTGGTGCGCATTGTATGGGTGTGTGTTACATTGCATTCACTAGTAGGAGTGAGAAAAACATCACGGGGTGGTGCGCATTGTATGGGTGTGTGTTACATTACATTCACTAGTAGGAGTGAGAAAAACATCACGGGGTGGTGTGAATCGGAGGGTCTGAATTAGGATAGGCAGTGAGTGGCAATGTAGGATGGAGAAAAGCACCGCGGGGTGGTCAGCATGGGGAGGTCAGGGAACATGCAGTGGCAATGTAGGATAGGTTTCTGAAAAACATCGCGGGGTGGTGCGCATTGTATGGGTGTGTGTTACATTACATTCACTAGTAGGAGTGAGAAAAACATCACGGGGTGGTGCGCATTGTATGGGTGTGTGTTACATTACATGCACTAGTAGGAGTGAGAAAAACATCACGGGGTGGTGTGAATCGGAGGGTCTGAATTAGGATAGGCAGTGAGTGGCAATGTAGGATGGAGAAAAGCACCGCGGGGTGGTCAGCATGGGGAGGTCAGGGAACATGCAGTGGCAATGTAGGATAGGTTTCTGAAAAACATCGCGGGATGGTGCGCATTTTATGGGTGTGAGTTACATTACATTCACTAGTAGGAGTGAGAAAAACATCACGGGGTGGTGCGCATTGTATGGGTGTGTGTTAAATTACATTCACTAGTAGGAGTGAGAAAAACATCATGGGGTAGTGTGAATCGGAGGGTCTGAATTAGGATAGGCAGTGAGTGGCAATGTAGGATGGAGAAAAGCACCGCGGGGTGGTCAGCGTGGGGAGGTCAGGGAACATGCAGTGGCAATGTAGGATAGGTTTCTGAAAAACATCGCGGGGTGGTGCGCATTGTATGGGTGTGTGTTACATTACATTCACTAGTAGGAGTGAGAAAAACATCACGGGGTGGTGCGCATTGTATGGGTGTGTGTTGCATTACATTCACTATTAGGAGTTAAAAAACATCACGGGGTGTTGTGAATTGGAGGGTCTGAATTAGGATAGGCAGTGAGTGCCAATATAGGATGGGGAAAAGCACTGCGGGGTGGTCAGCATCGGGAGGTCAGGGAACATGCAGTGGCAATGTAGGACAGTTTTCTGAAAAACATCGCGGGGTGGTGCGTATTGTATGGGTGTGTGTTACACTGCATTCACTAGTAGGAGTGAGAAAAACATCACAGGGTGGTGCGCATTGTATGGGTGTGTGTTACATTACATTCACTAGTAGGAGTGAGAAAAACATCACGGGGTGGTGTGAATCGGAGGGTCTGAATTAGGATAGGCAGTGAGTGGCAATGTAGAATGGAGAAAAGCACCGCGGGGTGGTCAGCATGGGGAGGTCAGGGAACATGCAGTGGCAATGTAGGATAGGTTTCTGAAAAACATCGCGGGGTGGTGCGCATTGTATGGGTGTGTGTTACATTACATTCACTAGTAGGAGTGAGAAAAATATCACGGGGTGGTGCGCATTGTATGGGTGTGTGTTACATTACACTCACTAGTAGGAGTGAGAAAAACATCACGGGGTGGTGTGAATCAGAGGGTCTGAATTACGATAGGCAGTGAGTGGCAATGTAGGATGGAGAAAAGCACCGCGGGGTGGTCAGCATGGGGAGGTCAGGGAACATGCAGTGGCAATGTTGGATAGGTTTCTGAAAAACATCGCGGGGTGGTGCGCATTGTATGGGTGTGTGTTACATTACATTCACTAGTAGGAGTGAGAAAAACATCACGGGGTGGTGCGCATTGTATGGGTGTGTGTTACATTACATTCACTAGTAGGAGTGAGAAAAACATCACGGGCTGGTGTGAATCGGAGGGTCTGAATTAGGATAGGCAGTGAGTGGCAATGTAGGATGGAGAAAAGCACCGCGGGGTGGTCAGCATGGGGAGGTCAGGGAACATGCAGTGGCAATGTAGGATAGGTTTCTGAAAAACATCGCGGGGTGGTGCGCATTGTATGGGTGTGTGTTACATTACATTCACTAGTAGGAGTGAGAAAAACATCACGGGGTGGTGCGCATTGTATGGGTGTGTGTTACATTACATTCACTAGTAGGAGTGAGAAAAACATCACGGGGTGGTGCGCATTTTATGGGTGTGTGTTACATTACATTCAGTATTAGGAGTGAGAAAAACATCACGGGATGGTGTGAATCGGAGGGTCTGTATTAGTATAGGCAGTGAGTGGCAATGTAGGATGGAGAAAAGCACTGCGGGGTGGTCAGCATGGGGAGGTCAGGGTACATGCAGTGGCAATGTAGGATAGGTTTCTGAAAAACATCGCGGGGTGGTGCGCATTGCATGGGTGTGTATTACATTACGTTCACTAGTAGGAGTGAGAAAAACATCACGGGGTGGTGCGCATTGTATGGGTGTGTGTTACATTACATTCACTAGTAGGAGTGAGAAAAACATCACGGGGTGGTGTGAATCGGAGGGTCTGAATTAGGATAGGCAGTGAGTGGCAATGTAGGATGGAGAAAAGCACCGCGGGGTGGTCAGCATGGCGAGGTCAGGGAACATGCATTGGCAATGTAGGACAGTTTTCTGAAAAACATCGCGGGGTGGTGCGCATTGTATGGGTGTGTGTTACATTGCATTCACTAGTAGGAGTGAGAAAAACATCACGGGGTGGTGCGCATTGTATGGGTGTGTGTTACATTACATTCACTAGTAGGAGTGAGAAAAACATCACGGGGTGGTGTGAATCGGAGGGTCTGAATTAGGATAGGCAGTGAGTGGCAATGTAGGATGGAGAAAAGCACCGCGGGGTGGTCAGCATGGGGAGGTCAGGGAACATGCAGTGGCAATGTAGGATAGGTTTCTGAAAAACATCGCGGGGTGGTGCGCATTGTATGGGTGTGTGTTACATTACATTCACTAGTAGGAGTGAGAAAAACATCACGGGGTGGTGCGCATTGTATGGGTGTGTGTTACATTACATTCACTAGTAGGAGTGAGAAAAACATCACGGGGTGGTGTGAATCAGAGGGTCTGAATTAGGATAGGCAGTGAGTGGCAATGTAGGATGGAGAAAAGCACCGCGGGGTGGTCAGCATGGGGAGGTCAGGGAACATGCAGTGGCAATGTAGGATAGGTTTCTGAAAAACATCGCGGGGTGGTGCGCATTGTATGGGTGTGTGTTACATTACATTCACTAGTAGGAGTGAGAAAAACATCACGGGGTGGTGCGCATTGTATGGGTGTGTGTTACATTACATGCACTAGTAGGAGTGAGAAAAACATCACGGGGTGGTGTGAATCGGAGGGTCTGAATTAGGATAGGCAGTGAGTGGCAATGTAGGATGGAGAAAAGCACCGCGGGGTGGTCAGCATGGGGAGGTCAGGGAACATGCAGTGGCAATGTAGGATAGGTTTCTGAAAAACATCGCGGGGTGGTGCGCATTGTATGGGTGTGTGTTACATTACATTCACTAGTAGGAGTGAGAAAAATATCACGGGGTGGTGCGCATTGTATGGGTGTGTGTTACATTACACTCACTAGTAGGAGTGAGAAAAACATCACGGGGTGGTGTGAATCAGAGGGTCTGAATTAGGATAGGCAGTGAGTGGCAATGTAGGATGGAGAAAAGCACCACGGGGTGGTCAGCATGGGGAGGTCAGGGAACATGCAGTGGCAATGTTGGATAGGTTTCTGAAAAACATCGCGGGGTGGTGCGCATTGTATGGGTGTGTGTTACATTACATTCACTAGTAGGAGTGAGAAAAACATCACGGGGTGGTGCGCATTGTATGTGTGTGTGTTACATTACATTCACTAGTAGGAGTGAGAAAAACATCACGGGCTGGTGTGAATCGGAGGGTCTGAATTAGGATAGGCAGTGAGTGGCAATGTAGGATGGAGATAAGCACCACGGGGTGGTCAGCATGGGGAGGTCAGGGAACATGCAGTGGCAATGTAGGATAGGTTTCTGAAAAACATCGCGGGGTGGTGCGAATTGTATGGGTGTGTGTTACATTACATTCACTAGTAGGAGTGAGAAAAACATCACGGGGTGGTGCGCATTGTATGGGTGTGTGTTACATTACATTCACTAGTAGGAGTGAGAAAAACATCACGGGGTGGTGCGCATTTCATGGGTGTGTGTTACATTACATTCAGTAATAGGAGTGAGAAAAACATCACGGGATGGTGTGAATCGGAGGGTCTGTATTAGTATAGGCAGTGAGTGGCAATGTAGGATGGAGAAAAGCACTGCGGGGTGGTCAGCATGGGGAGGTCAGGGAACATGCAGTGGCAATGTAGGATAGGTTTCTGAAAAACATCGCGGGGTGGTGCGCATTGCATGGGTGTGTGTTACATTACATTCACTAGTAGGAGTGAGAAAAACATCACGGGGTGGTGCGCATTGTATAGGTCTGTGTTACATTACATTCACTAGTAGGAGTGAGAAAAACATCACGGGGTGGTGTGAATCGGAGGGTCTGAATTAGGATAGGCAGTGAGTGGCAATGTAGGATGGAGAAAAGCACCGCGGGGTGGTCAGCATGGCGAGGTCAGGGAACATGCAGTGGCAATGTAGGACAGTTTTCTGAAAAACATCGCGGGGTGGTGCGCATTGTATGGGTGTGTGTTACATTGCATTCACTAGTAGGAGTGAGAAAAACATCACGGGGTGGTGCGCATTGTATGGGTGTGTGTTACATTACATTCACTAGTAGGAGTGAGAAAAACATCACGGGGTGGTGTGAATCGGAGGGTCTGAATTAGGATAGGCAGTGAGTGGCAATGTAGGATGGAGAAAAGCACCGCCGGGTGGTCAGCATGGGGAGGTCAGGGAACATGCAGTGGCAATGTAGGATAGGTTTCTGAAAAACATCGCGGAGTGGTGCGCATTGTATGGGTGTGTGTTACATTACATTCACTAGTAGGAGTGAGAAAAACATCACGGGGTGGTGCGCATTGTATGGGTGTGTGTTACATTACATTCACTAGTAGGAGTGAGAAAAACATCACGGGGTGGTGTGAATCAGAGGGTCTGAATTAGGATAGGCAGTGAGTGGCAATGTAGGATGGAGAAAAGCACCGTGGGGTGGTCAGCATGGGGAGGTCAGGGAACATGCAGTGGCAATGTAGGATAGGTTTCTGAAAAACATCGCGGGGTGGTGCGCATTGTATGGGTGTGTGTTACATTACATTCACTAGTAGGAGTGAGAAAAACATCACGGGGTGGTGCGCATTGTATGGGTGTGTGTTACATTACATGCACTAGTAGGAGTGAGAAAAACATCACGGGGTGGTGTGAATCGGAGGGTCTGAATTAGGATAGGCAGTGAGTGGCAATGTAGGATGGAGAAAAGCACCGCGGGGTGGTCAGCATGGGGAGGTCAGGGAACATGCAGTGGCAATGTAGGATAGGTTTCTGAAAAACATCGCGGGGTGGTGCGCATTGTATGGGTGTGTGTTACATACATTCACTAGTAGGAGTGAGAAAAACATCACGGGGTGGTGCGCATTGTATGGGTGTGTGTTACATTACATTCACTAGTAGGAGTGAGAAAAACATCGCGGGGTGGTGCGCATGGTATGGGTGTGTGTTACATTACTTTTACTAGTAGGAGTGAGAAAAACATCACGGGGTGGTGTGAATCAGAGGGTCTGAATTAGCATAGGCAGTGATTGGCAATGTAGAATGGAGAAAAGCACCGCGGGGTGGTCAGCATGGGGAGGTCAGGGAACATGCAGTGGCAATGTAGGATAGGTTTCTGAAAAACATCGCGGGGTGGTGCGCATTGTATGGGTGTGTGTTACATTACATTCACTAGTAGGAGTGAAAAAAACATCACGGGGTGGTGCGCATTGTATGGGTGTGTGTTACATTACATTCACTAGTAGGAGTGAGAAAAACATCACGGGGTGGTGTGAATCAGAGGGTCTGAATTAGGATAGGCAGTGAGTGGCAATGTAGGATGGAGAAAAGCACCGCGTGGTGGTCAGCATGGGGAGGTCAGGGAACATGCAGTGGGAATGTAGGATAGGTTTCTGAAAAACATCGCGGGGTGGTGCGCATTGTATGGGTGTGTGTTACATTACATTCACTAGTAGGAGTGAGAAAAATATCACGGGGTGTTGCGCATTGTATGGGTGTGTGTTATATTACATTCACTAGTAGTAGTGAGAAAAACATCAAGGGGTGGTGTGAATCGGAGGGTCTGAATTAGGATAGGCAGTGAGTGGCAATGAAGGATGGAGAAAAGCACCGCGGGGTGGTCAGCATGGGGAGGTCAGGGAACATGCAGTGGCAATGTAGGATAGGTTTCTGAAAAACATCGCGGGGTGGTGCGCATTGTATGGGTGTGTGTAACATTACATTTACCAGTAGGAGTGAGAAAAACATCACGGGGTGGTGCGCATTGTATGGGTGTGTGTTACATTACATTCACTAGTAGGAGTGAGAAAAACATCACGGGGTGGTGTGAATCGGAGGGTCTGAATTAGGATAGGCAGTGAGTGGCAATGTAGGATGGAGAAAAGCACCGCGGGGTGGTCAGCATGGGGAGGTCAGGGAACATGCAGTGGCAATGTAGGATAGGTTTCTGAAAAGCATCGCGGTGTGGTGCGCATTGTATGGGTGTGTGTTACATTACATTCACTAGTAGGAGTGAGAAAAACATCACGGGGTGGTGCGCATTGTATGGGTGAGTGTTACATTACGTTCACTAGTAGGAGTGAGAAAAACATCACGGGGTGGTGTGAATCGGAGGGTCTGAATTAGGATAGGCAGTGAGTGCCAATGTAGGATGGAGAAAAGCACCGCGGGGTGGTCAGCATGGGGAGGTCAGGGAACATGCAGTGGCAATGTAGGATAGGTTTCTGAAAAACATCGCGGGGTGGTGCGCATTGTATGGGTGTGTGTTACATTACATTCACTAGTAGGAGTGAGAAAAACATCACGGGGTGGTGCGCATTGTATGTATGTGTGTTACATTACATTCACTAGTAGGTGTGAGAAAAACATCGCGGGGTGGTGCGCATGGTATGGGTGTGTGTTACATTACATTCACTAGTAGGAGTGAGAAAAACATCACGGGGTGGTGCGCATTGTATGGGTGTGTGCTACATTACATTCACTAGTAGGAGTGAGAAAAACATCGCGGGGTGGTGTGCATTGTATGGGTGTGTGTTACATTACATTCACAAGTAGTGAGAAAAACATCACGGGGTGGTGCGCATTGTATGGGTGTGTGTTACATTACATTCACTAGTAGGAGTGAGAAAAACATCACGGGGTGTTGTGAATCGGAGGGTCTGAATTAGGATAGGCAGTGAGTGGCAATGTAGGATGGAGAAAAGCACCGCGGGGTGGTCAGCATGGGGAGGTCAGGGAACATGCAGTGGCAATGTAGGACAGTTTTCTGAAAAACATCGCGGGGTGGTGCGCATTGTATGGGTGTGTGTTACATTGCATTCACTAGTAGGAGTGAGAAAAACATCACGGGGTGGTGCGCATTGTATGGGTGTGTGTTACATTACATTGACTAGTAGGAGTGAGAAAAACATCACGGGGTGGTGTGAATCGGAGGGTCTGAATTAGGATAGGCAGTGAGGGGCAATGTAGGATGGAGAAAAGCACCGCGGGGTGGTCAGCATGGGGAGGTCAGGGAACATGCAGTGGCAATGTAGGATAGGTTTCTGAAAAACATCGCGGGATCTTGCGCATTGTAGGGGTGTGTGTTACATTACATTCACTAGTAGGAGTGAGAAAAAAATCACGGGGTGGTGCGCATTGTATGGGTGTGTGTTACATTACATTCACTAGTAGGAGTGAGAAAAACATCACGGGGTGGTGTGAATCGGAGGATCTGAATTAGGATAGGCAGTGAGTGGCAATGTAGGATGGAGAAAAGCACCGCGGGGTGGTCAGCATGGGGAGGTCAGGAAACATGCAGTGGCAATGTAGGATAGGTTTCTGAAAAACATCGCGGGGTGGTGCGCATTGTATGGGTGTGTGTTACATTACATTCACTAGTAGGAGTGAGAAAAACATCACGGGGTGGTGTGCATTGTATTGGTGTGTGTTACATTACATTCACTAGTAGGAGTGAGAAAAACATCACGGGGTGGTGTGAATCGGAGGGTCTGAATTAGGATAGGCAGTGAGTGGCAATGTAGGATGGAGAAAAGCACCGCGGGGTGGTCAGCATGGGGAGGTCAGGGCACATGCAGTGGCAATGTAGGATAGGTTTCTGAAAAACATCGCGGGGTGGTGCGCATTGTATGGGTGTGTGTAACATTACATTTACCAGTAGGAGTGAGAAAAACATCACGGGGTGGTGCGCATTGTATGGGTGTGTGTTACATTACATTCACTAGTAGGAGTGAGAAAAACATCACGGGGTGGTGTGAATCGGAGGGTCTGAATTAGGATAGGCAGTGAGTGGCAATGTAGGATGGAGAAAAGCACCGCGGGGTGGTCAGCATGGGGAGGTCAGAGAACATGCAGTGGCAATGTAGGATAGGTTTCTGAAAAGCATCGCGGGGTGGTGCGCATTGTATGGGTGTGTGTTACATTACATTCACTAGTAGGAGTGAGAAAAACATCACGGGGTGGTGCGCATTGTATGGGTGAGTGTTACATTACATTCACTAGTAGGAGTGAAAAAACATCACGGGGTGGTGTGAATCGGAGCGTCTGAATTAGGATAGGCAGTGAGTGGCAATGTAGGATGGAGAAAAGCACCGCAGGGTGGTCAGCATGGGGAGGTCAGGGAACATGCAGTGGCAATGTAGGATAGGTTTCTGAAAAACATCGCGGGGTGGTGCGCATTGTATGGGTGTGTGTTACATTACATTCACTAGTAGGAGTGAGAAAAACATCACGGGGTGGTGCGCATTGTACGGGTGTGTGTTACATTACATTCACTAGTAGGAGTGAGAAAAACATCACGGGGTGGTGTGAATCGGAGGGTCTGAATTAGGATAGGCAGTGAGTGCCAATGTAGGATGGAGAAAAGCACCGCGGGGTGGTCAGGATGGGGAGGTCAGGGAACATGCAGTGGCAATGTAGGATAGATTTCTGAAAAACATCGTGGGGTGGTGCGCATTGTATGGGTGTGTGTTACATTACATTCACTAGTAGGAGTGAGAAAAACATCACGGGGTGGTGCGCATTGTATGGGTGTGTGTTACATTACATTCACTAGTAGGCGTGAGAAAAACATCACGGGGTGGTGTGAATCGGAGTGTCTGAATTAGGATAGGCAGTGAGTGGCAATGTAGGATGGAGAAAAGCACCGCGTGGTGCTCAGCATGGGGAGGTCAGGGAACATGCAGTGGCAATGTAGGAGAGGTTTCTGAAAAACATCGCGGGGTGGTGCGCATTGTATGGGTGTGTGTTACATTACATTCACTAGTAGGAGTGAGAAAAATATCACGGGGTGGTGCGCATTGTATGGGTGTGTGTTACATTACATTGACTAGTAGGAGTGAGAAAAACATCACGGGGTGGTGTGAATCGGAGAGTCTGAATTAGGATAGGCAGTGAGTGGCAATGTAGGATGGAGAAAAGCACCGCGGGGTGGTCAGCATGGGGAGGTCAGGGAACATGCAGTGGCAATGTAGGATAGGTTTCTGAAAAACATCGCGGGGTGGTGCGCATTGTATGGGTGTGTGTTACATTACATTCACTAGTAGGAGTGAGAAAAACATCACGGGGTGGTGCGCATTGTATGTGTGTGTGTTACATTACATTCACTAGTAGGAGTGACAAAAACATCACGGGGTGGTGTGAATCAGAGGGTCTGAATTAGGATAGGCAGTGAGTGGCAATGTAGGATAGGTTTCTGAAAAACATCGCGGGATGGTGCGCATTGTATGGGTGTGTGTTACATTACATTCACTAGTAGGAGTGAGAAAAACATCACGGGGTGGTGTGAATCGGAGGGTCTGAATTAGGATAGGCAGTGAGTGGCAATGTAGGATGGAGAAAAGCACCGCGGGGTGGTCAGCATGGGGAGGTCAGGGAACATGCAGTGGCAATGTAGGATAGGTTTCTGAAAAACATCGCGGGGTGCTGCGCATTGTATGGGTGTGTGTTACATTACATTCACTAGTAGGAGTGAGAAAAACATCACGGGGTGGTGCGCATTGTACGGGTGTGTGTTACATTACATTCACTAGTAGGAATGAGAAAAACATAACGGGGTGGTGTGAATCGGAGGGTCTGAATTAGGATAGGCAGTGAGTGCCAATGTAGGATGTAGAAAAGCACCGCGTGGTGGTCAGCATGAGGAGGTCAGGGAACATGCAGTGGCAATGTAGGATAGGTTTCTGAAAAACATCGCGGGGTGGTGCGCATTGTATGGGTGTGTGTTACATTACATTCACTAGTAGGAGTGAGAAAAACATCACGGGGTGGTGCGCATTGTATGGGTGTGTGTTACATTACATTCACTAGTAGGAGTGAGAAAAACATCACGGGGTGGTGTGAATCGGAGGGTCTGAATTAGGATAGGCAGTGAGTGGCAATGTAGGATGGAGAAAAGCACCGCGTGGTGCTCAGCATGGGGAGGTCAGGGAACATGCAGTGGCAATGTAGGATAGGTTTCTGAAAAACATCGCGGGTTGGTGCACATTGTATGGGTGTGTGTTACATTACATTCACTAGTAGGAGTGAGAAAAATATCACGGGGTGGTGCGCATTGTATGGGTGTGTGTTACATTACATTCACTAGTAGGAGTGAGAAAAACATCACGGTGTGGTGCGCATTGTATGGGTGTGTGTTACATTACATTCACTAGTAGGAGTGAGAAAAACATCACGGGGTGGTGTGAATCAGAGGGTCTGAATTAGGATAGGCAGTGAGTGGCAATGTAGGATGGAGAAAAGCACCGCGGGTTGGTCAGCATGGGGAGGTCAGGGAACATGCAGTGGCAATGTAGGATAGGTTTCTGAAAAATATCGTGGGGTGGTGCGCATTGTATGGGTGTGTGTTACATTACATTCACTAGTAGGAGTGAGAAAAACATCACGGGGTGGTGCGCATTATATGGGTGTGTGCTACATTACATTCACTAGTAGGAGTGAGAAAAACATCGCGGGGTGGTGCGCATTGTATGGGTGTGTGTTACATTACATTCACTAGTAGGAGTGAGAAAAACATCACGGGGTGTTGTGAATCGGAGGGTCTGAATTAGGATAGGCAGTGAGTGGCAATGTAGGATGGAGAAAAGCACCGCGGGGTGGTCAGCATGGGGAGGTCAGGGAACATGCAGTGGCAATGTAGGACAGTTTTCTGAAAAACATCGCGGGGTGGTGCGCATTGTATGGGTGTGTGTTACATTGCATTCACTAGTAGGAGTGAGAAAAACATCACGGGGTGGTGTGCATTGTATGGGTGTGTGTTACATTACATTCACTAGTAGGAGTGAGAAAAACATCACGGGGTGGTGTGAATCGGAGGGTCTGAATTAGGATAGGCAGTGAGTGGCAATGTAGGATGGAGAAAAGCACCGCGGGGTGGTCAGCATGGGGAGGTCAGGGAACATGCAGTGGCAATGTAGGATAGGATTCTGAAAAACATCGCGGTGTGGTGCGCATTGTATGGGTGTGTGTTACATTACATTCACTAGTAGGAGTGAGAAAAACATCACGGAGTTGTGCGCATTGTATGGGTGTGTGTTACATTACATTCAGTAGTAGGAGTGAGAAAAACATCACGGGGTGGTGTGAATCGGAGGGTCTGAATTAGGATAGGCAGTGAGTGGCAATGTAGGATGGAGAAAAGCACCGCGGGTTGGTCAGCATGTGGAGGTCAGGGAACATGCAGTGGCAATGTAGGATAGGTTTCTGAAAAACATCATGGGGTGGTGCGCATTGCATGGGTGTGTGTTACATTACATTCACTAGTAGGAGTGAGAAAAACATCACGGGGTGGTGCGCATTATATGGGTGTGTGCTACATTACATTCACTAGTAGGAGTGAGAAAAACATCGCGGGGTGGTGCGCATTGTATGGGTGTGTGTTACATTGCATTCACTAGTAGGAGTGAGAAAAACATCACGGGGTGGTGCGCATTGTATGGGTGTGTGTTACATTACATTCACTAGTAGGAGTGAGAAAAACATCACGGGGTGGTGTGAATCGGAGGGTCTGAATTAGGATAGGCAGTGAGTGGCAATGTAGGATGGAGAAAAGCACCGCGGGGTGGTCAGCATGGGGAGGTCAGGGAACATGCAGCTGCAATGTAGGATAGGTTTCTGAAAAACATCGCGGGATGGTGCGCATTGTATGGGTGTGTGTTACATTACATTCACTAGTAGGAGTGAGAAAAACATCACGGGGTGGTGTGAATCGGAGGGTCTGAATTAGGATAGGCAGTGAGTGGCAATGTAGGATGGAGAAAAGCACCGCGGGGTGGTCAGCATGGGGAGGTCAGGGAACATGCAGTGGCAATGTAGGATAGGTTTCTGAAAAATATCGTGGGGTGGTGCGCATTGTATGGGTGTGTGTTACATTACATTCACTAGTAGGAGTGAGAAAAACATCACGGGGTGGTGCGCATTATATGGGTGTGTGCTACATTACATTCACTAGTAGGAGTGAGAAAAACATCGCGGGGTGGTGCGCATTGTATGGGTGTGTGTTACATTACATTCACTAGTAGGAGTGAGAAAAACATCACGGGGTGTTGTGAATCGGAGGGTCTGAATTAGGATAGGCAGTGAGTGGCAATGTAGGATGGAGAAAAGCACCGCGGGGTGGTCAGCATGGGGAGGTCAGGGAACATGCAGTGGCAATGTAGGACAGTTTTCTGAAAAACATCGCGGGGTGGTGCGCATTGTATGGGTGTGTGTTACATTGCATTCACTAGTAGGAGTGAGAAAAACATCACGGGGTGGTGTGCATTGTATGGGTGTGTGTTACATTACATTCACTAGTAGGAGTGAGAAAAACATCACGGGGTGGTGTGAATCGGAGGGTCTGAATTAGGATAGGCAGTGAGTGGCAATGTAGGATGGAGAAAAGCACCGCGGGGTGGTCAGCATGGGGAGGTCAGGGAACATGCAGTGGCAATGTAGGATAGGATTCTGAAAAACATCGCGGTGTGGTGCGCATTGTATGGGTGTGTGTTACATTACATTCACTAGTAGGAGTGAGAAAAACATCACGGAGTTGTGTGCATTGTATGGGTGTGTGTTACATTACATTCAGTAGTAGGAGTGAGAAAAACATCACGGGGTGGTGTGAATCGGAGGGTCTGAATTAGGATAGGCAGTGAGTGGCAATGTAGGATGGAGAAAAGCACCGCGGGTTGGTCAGCATGGGGAGGTCAGGGAACATGCAGTGGCAATGTAGGATAGGTTTCTGAAAAACATCATGGGGTGGTGCGCATTGCATGGGTGTGTGTTACATTACATTCACTAGTAGGAGTGAGAAAAACATCACGGGGTGGTGCGCATTATATGGGTGTGTGCTACATTACATTCACTAGTAGGAGTGAGAAAAACATCGCGGGGTGGTGCGCATTGTATGGGTGTGTGTTACATTGCATTCACTAGTAGGAGTGAGAAAAACATCACGGGGTGGTGCGCATTGTATGGGTGTGTGTTACATTACATTCACTAGTAGGAGTGAGAAAAACATCACGGGGTGGTGTGAATCGGAGGGTCTGAATTAGGATAGGCAGTGAGTGGCAATGTAGGATGGAGAAAAGCACCGCGGGGTGGTCAGCATGGGGAGGTCAGGGAACATGCAGCTGCAATGTAGGATAGGTTTCTGAAAAACATCGCGGGATGGTGCGCATTGTATGGGTGTGTGTTACATTACATTCACTAGTAGGAGTGAGAAAAACATCACGGGGTGGTGTGAATCGGAGGGTCTGAATTAGGATAGGCAGTGAGTGGCAATGTAGGATGGAGAAAAGCACCGCGGGGTGGTCAGCATGGGGAGGTCAGGGAACATGCAGTGGCAATGTAGGATAGGTTTCTGAAAAGCATCGCGGGGTGGTGCGCATTGTATGGGTGTGTGTTACATTACATTCACTAGTAGGAGTGAGAAAAACATCACGGGGTGGTGCGCATTGTATGGGTGTGTGTTACATTACATTCACTAGTAGGAGTGAAAAAACATCACGGGGTGGTGTGAATCGGAGCGTCTGAATTAGGATAGGCAGTGAGTGGCAATGTAGGATGGAGAAAAGCACCGCGGGGTGGTCAGCATGGGGAGGTCAGGGAACATGCAGTGGCAATGTAGGATAGGTTTCTGAAAAATATCGCGGGGTGCAGCGCATTGTATGGGTGTGTGTTACATTACATTCACTAGTAGGAGTGAGAAAAACATCACGGGGTGGTGCGCATTGTATGGGTGTGTGTTACATTACATTCACTAGTAGGAGTGAGAAAAACATCACGGTGTGGTGCGCATTGTATGGGTTTGTGTTACATTACATTCAGTAGTAGGAGTGAGAAAAACCTCACGGGGTGGTGTGAATCGGAGGGTCTGAATTAGGATAGGCAGTGAGTGGCAATGTAGTATGGAGAAAAGCACCGCGGGTTGGTCAGCATGGGGAGGTCAGGGAACATGCAGTGGCAATGTAGGATAGGTTTCTGAAAAACATCGTGCGGTGGTGCGCATTGTATGGGTGTGTGTTACATTACATTCACTAGTAGGAGTGAGAAAAACATCACGGGGTGGTGCGCATTGTATGGGTGTGTGTTACATTACATTCACTAGTAGTAGTGAGAAAAACATCACGGGGTGGTGTGAATCGGAGGGTCTGAATTAGGATAGGCAGTGAGTGGCAATGTAGGATGGAGAAAAGCACCGCGTGGTGCTCAGCATGGGGAGGTCAGGGAACATGCAGTGGCAATGTAGGATAGGTTTCTGAAAAACATCGCGGGGTGGTGCACATTGTATGGGTGTGTGTTACATTACATTCACTAGTAGGAGTGAGAAAAATATCACGGGGTGGTGCGCATTGTATGGGTGTGTGTTACATTACATTCACTAGTAGGAGTGAGAAAAACATCACGGTGTGGTGCGCATTGTATGGGTGTGTGTTACATTACATTCAGTAGTAGGAGTGAGAAAAACATCACGGGGTGGTGTGAATCGGAGGGTCTGAATTAGGATAGGCAGTGAGTGGCAATGTAGGATGGAGAAAAGCACCGCGGGGTGGTCAGCATGGGGAGGTCAGGGAACATGCAGCTGCAATGTAGGATAGGTTTCTGAAAAACATCGCGGGATGGTGCGCATTGTATGGGTGTGTGTTACATTACATTCACTAGTAGGAGTGAGAAAAACATCACGGGGTGGTGTGAATCGGAGGGTCTGAATTAGGATAGGCAGTGAGTGGCAATGTAGGATGGAGAAAAGCACCGCGGGGTGGTCAGCATGGGGAGGTCAGGGAACATGCAGTGGCAATGTAGGATAGGTTTCTGAAAAGCATCGCGGGGTGGTGCGCATTGTATGGGTGTGTGTTACATTACATTCAGTAGTAGGAGTGAGAAAAACATCACGGGGTGGTGTGAATCGGAGGGTCTGAATTAGGATAGGCAGTGAGTGGCAATGTAGGATGGAGAAAAGCACCGCGGGGTGGTCAGCATGGGGAGGTCAGGGAACATGCAGTGGCAATGTAGGACAGTTTTCTGAAAAACATCGCGGGGTGGTGCGCATTTTATGGGTGTGTGTTACATTGCATTCACTAGTAGGAGTGAGAAAAACATCACGGGGTGGTGTGCATTGTATGGGTGTGTGTTACATTACATTCACTAGTAGGAGTGAGAAAAACATCACGGGGTGGTGTGAATCGGAGGGTCTGAATTAGGATAGGCAGTGAGTGGCAATGTAGGATGGAGAAAAGCACCGCGGGGTGGTCAGCATGGGGAGGTCAGGGAACATGCAGTGGCAATGTAGGATAGGATTCTGAAAAACATCGCGGTGTGGTGCGCATTGTATGGGTGTGTGTTACATTACATTCACTAGTAGGAGTGAGAAAAACATCACGGCGTTGTGCGCATTGTATGGGTGTGTGTTACATTACATTTAGTAGTAGGAGTGAGAAAAACATCACGGGGTGGTGTCAATCGGAGGGTCTGAATTAGGATAGGCAGTGAGTGGCAATGTAGGATGGAGAAAAGCACCGCGGGTTGGTCAGCATGGGGAGGTCAGGGAACATGCAGTGGCAATGTAGGATAGGTTTCTGAAAAACATCATGGGGTGGTGCGCATTGCATGGGTGTGTGTTACATTACATTCACTAGTAGGAGTGAGAAAAACATCACGGGGTGGTGCGCATTATATGGGTGTGTGCTACATTACATTCACTAGTAGGAGTGAGAAAAACATCGCGGGGTGGTGCGCATTGTATGGGTGTGTGTTACATTGCATTCACAAGTAGGAGTGAGAAAAACATCACGGGGTGGTGCGCATTGTATGGGTGTGTGTTACATTACATTCACTAGTAGGAGTGAGAAAAACATCACGGGGTGGTGTGAATCGGAGGGTCTGAATTAGGATAGGCAGTGAGTGGCAATGCAGGATGGAGAAAAGCACCGCGGGGTGGTCAGCATGGGGAGGTCAGGGAACATGCAGCTGCAATGTAGGATAGGTTTCTGAAAAACATCGCGGGATGGTGCGCATTGTATGGGTGTGTGTTACATTACATTCACTAGTAGGAGTGAGAAAAACATCACGGGGTGGTGTGAATCGGAGGGTCTGAATTAGGATAGGCAGTGAGTGGCAATGTAGGATGGAGAAAAGCACCGCGGGGTGGTCAGCATGGGGAGGTCAGGGAACATGCAGTGGCAATGTAGGATAGGTTTCTGAAAAGCATCGCGGGGTGGTGCGCATTGTATGGGTGTGTGTTACATTACATTCACTAGTAGGAGTGAGAAAAACATCACGGGGTGGTGCGCATTGTATGGGTGTGTGTTACATTACATTCACTAGTAGGAGTGAAAAAACATCACGGGGTGGTGTGAATCGGAGCGTCTGAATTAGGATAGGCAGTGAGTGGCAATGTAGGATGGAGAAAAGCACCGCGGGGTGGTCAGCATGGGGAGGTCAGGGAACATGCAGTGGCAATGTAGGATAGGTTTCTGAAAAATATCGCGGGGTGCAGCGCATTGTATGGGTGTGTGTTACATTACATTCACTAGTAGGAGTGAGAAAAACATCACGGGGTGGTGCGCATTGTATGGGTGTGTGTTACATTACATTCACTAGTAGGAGTGAGAAAAACATCACGGTGTGGTGCGCATTGTATGGGTGTGTGTTACATTACATTCAGTAGTAGGAGTGAGAAAAACCTCACGGGGTGGTGTGAATCGGAGGGTCTGAATTAGGATAGGCAGTGAGTGGCAATGTAGTATGGAGAAAAGCACCGCGGGTTGGTCAGCATGGGGAGGTCAGGGAACATGCAGTGGCAATGTAGGATAGGTTTCTGAAAAACATCGTGCGGTGGTGCGCATTGTATGGGTGTGTGTTACATTACATTCACTAGTAGGAGTGAGAAAAACATCACGGGGTGGTGCGCATTATATGGGTGTGTGCTAAATTACATTCACTAGTAGGAGTGAGAAAAACATCGTGGGGTGGTGCGCATTGTATGGGTGTGTGTTACATTACATTCACTAGTAGGAGTGAGAAAAACATCACGGGGTGTTGTGAATCGGAGGGTCTGAATTAGGATAGGCAGTGAGTGGCAATGTAGGATGGAGAAAAGCACCGCGGGGTGGTCTGCATGGGGAGGTCAGGGAACATGCAGTGGCAATGTAGGACAGTTTTCTGAAAAACATCGCGTGGTGGTGCGCATTGTATGGGTGTGTGTTACATTGCATTCACTAGTAGGAGTGAGAAAAACATCACGGGGTGGTGTGCATTGTATGGGTGTGTGTTACATTACA
The DNA here is from genome assembly GCF_034190915.1 of Cavia porcellus. Classification (NCBI taxonomy): domain Eukaryota; kingdom Metazoa; phylum Chordata; class Mammalia; order Rodentia; family Caviidae; genus Cavia; species Cavia porcellus. The sequence continues at coordinate 990,023 of NW_026947561.1, read as the reverse complement.
TTCACTAGTAGGAGTGAGAAAAATATCAATGAGTGGTGTGAATCGGAGGGTCTGAATTAGGATAGGCAGTGAGTGGCAATGTAGGATGCAGAAAAGCACCGCGGGGTGGTCAGCATGGGGAGGTCAGGGAACATGCAGTTGCAAAGTAGGATAGGTTTCTGAAAAACATCGCGGGATGGTGCGCATTGTATGGGTGTGTGTTACATTACATTCACTAGTAGGAGTGAGAAAAACATCACGGGGTGTTGTGAATCGGAGGGTCTGAATTAGGATAGGCAGTGAGTGGCAATGTAGGATGGAGAAAAGCACCGCGGGGTGGTCAGCATGGGGAGGTCAGGGAACATGCAGTGGCAATGTAGGATAGGTTTCTGAAAAACATCGCGGGGTGGTGCGCATTGTAAGGGTGTGTGTTACATTACATTCACTAGTAGGAGTGAGAAAAACATGACGGGGTGGTGCGCATTGTATGGGTGTGTGTTACATTACATTCACTAGTAGGAGTGAGAAAAACATCACGGGGTGGTGTGAATCGGAGGGTCTGAATTAGGATAGGCAGTGAGTGCCAATGTAGGATGGAGAAAAGCACCGCGGTGTGGTCAGCATGGGGAGGTCAGGGAACATGCAGTGGCAATGTAGGATAGGTTTCTGAAAAACATCGCGGGGTGGTGCGCATTGTATGGGTGTGTGTTACATTACCTTCACTAGTAGGAGTGAGAAAAACATCACGGGGTGGTGCGCATTGTATGGGTGTGTGTTACATTACATTCACTAGTAGGAGTGAGAAAAACATCACGGGGTGGTGTGAATCGGAGGGTCTGAATTAGGATAGGCAGTGAGTGGCAATGTAGGATGGAGAAAAGCACCGCGTGGTGCTCAGCATGGGGAGGTCAGGGAACATGCAGTGGCAATGTAGGATAGGTTTCTGAAAAACATCGCGGGGTGGTAAGCATTGTATGGGTGTGTGTTACATTACATTCACTAGTAGGAGTGAGAAAATTATCACGGGGTGGTGCGCATTGTATGGGTGTGTGTTACATTACATTCACTAGTAGGAGTGAGAAAAACATCACGGGGTGGTGTGAATCGGAGAGTCTGAATTAGGATAGGCAGTGAGTGGCAATGTAGGATGGAGAAAAGCAGCGCGGGGTGGTCAGCATGGGGAGGTCAGGGAACATGCAGTGGCAATGTAGGATAGGTTTCTGAAAAACATCGCGGGGTGGTGCGCATTGTATGGGTGTGTGTTACATTACATTCACTAGTAGGAGTGAGAAAAACATCACGGGGTGGTGCGCATTGTATGGGTGTGTGTTACATTACATTCACTAGTAGGAGTGACAAAAACATCACGGGGTGGAGTGAATCGGAGGGTCTAAATTAGGATAGGCAGTGAGTGGCAATGTAGTATGGAGAAAAGCACCGCGGGGTGGTCAGCATGGGGAGGTCAGGGAACATGCAGTGGCAATGTAGGATAGGTTTCTGAAAAACATCGTGGGGTGGTGCGCATTGTATGGGTGTGTGTTACATTACATTCACTAGTAGGAGTGAGAAAAACATCACGGGGTGGTGGGCATTATATGGGTGTGTGCTACATGACATTCACTAGTAGGAGTGAGAAAAACATCGCGGTGTGGTGCGCATTGTATGGGTGTGTGTTACATTACATTCACTAGTAGGAGTGAGAAAAACATCACGGGGTGTTGTGAATCGGAGGGTCTGAATTAGGATAGGCAGTGAGTGGCAATGTAGGATGGAGAAAAGCACCGCGGGGTGGTCAGCATGGGGAGGTCAGGGAACATGCAGTTGCAATGTAGGATAGGTTTCTGAAAAACATCGCGGGATGGTGCGCATTGTATGGGTGTGTGTTACATTACATTCACTAGTAGGAGTGAGAAAAACATCACGGGGTGGTGTGAATCGGAGGGTCTGAATTAGGATAGGCAGTGAGTGGCAATGTAGGATGGAGAAAAGCACCGCGGGGTGGTCAGCATGGGGAGGTCAGGGAACATGCAGTGGCAATGTAGGATAGGTTTCTGAAAAACATCGCGGGGTGGTGCGCATTGTATGGGTGTGTGTTACATTACATTCACTAGTAGGAGTGAGAAAAACATCACGGGGTGGTGCGCATTGTATGGGTGTGTGTTACATTACATTCACTAGTAGGAGTGAGAAAAACATCACGGGGAGGTGTGAATCGGAGGGTCTGAATTAGGATAGTCAGTGAGTGACAATGTAGGATGGAGAAAAGCACCGCGGGGTGGTCAGCATGGGGAGGTCAGGGAACATGCAGTGGCAATGTAGGATAGGTTTCTGAAAAACATCGCGGGGTGGTGCGCATTGTATGGGTGTGTGTTACATTACATTCACTAGTAGGAGTGAGAAAAACATCACGGGGTGGTGCGCATTGTATGGGTGTGTGTTATATTACATTCACTAGTAGGAGTGAGAAAAACATCACGGAGTGGTGTGAATCGGGGGGTCTGAATTAGGATAGGCAGTGAGTGGCAATGTAGGATGGAGAAAAGCACCGAGGGGTGGTCAGCATGGGGAGGTCAGGGAACATGCAGTGGCAATGTAGGATAGGTTTCTGAAAAGCATCGCGGGGTGGTGCGCATTGTATGGGTGTGTGTTACATTACATTCACTAGTAGGAGTGAGAAAAACATCACGGGGTGGTGCGCATTGTATGGGTGTGTGTTACATTACATTCACTAGTAGGAGTGAAAAAACATCACGGGGTGGTGTGAATCGGAGCGTCTGAATTAGGATAGGCAGTGAGTGGCAATGTAGGATGGAGAAAAGCACCGCGGGGTGGTCAGCATGGGGAGGTCAGGGAACATGCAGTGGCAATGTAGGATAGGTTTCTGAAAAACATCGCGGGGTGGTGCGCATTGTATGGGTGTGTGCTACATTACATTCACTAGTAGGAGTGAGAAAAACATCACGGGGTGGTGCGCATTGTACGGGTGTGTGTTACATTACATTCACTAGTAGGAATGAGAAAAACATCACGGGGTGGTGTGAATCGGAGGGTCTGAATTAGGATAGGCAGAGAGTGCCAATGTAGGATGGAGAAAAGCACCGCGGTGTGGTCAGCATGGGGAGGTCAGGGAACATGCAGTGGCAATGTAGGATAGGTTTCTGAAAAACATCGCGGGGTGGTGCGCATTGTATGGGTGTGTGTTACATTACCTTCACTAGTAGGAGTGAGAAAAACATCACGGGGTGGTGCGCATTGTATGGGTGTGTGTTACATTACATTCACTAGTAGGAGTGAGAAAAACATCGCGTGGTGGTGCGCATTGTATGGGTGTGTGTTACATTACCTTCACTAGTAGGAGTGAGAAAAGCATCGCGGGGTGGTGCGCATTGTATGGGTGTGTGTTACATTACATTCACTAGTAGGAGTGAGAAAAACATCACGGGGTGGTGCGCATTGTATGGGTGTGTGTTACATTACATTCACTAGTAGGAGTGAAAAAACATCACGGGGTGGTGTGAATCGGAGCGTCTGAATTAGGATAGGCAGTGAGTGGCAATGTAGGATGGAGAAAAGCACCGCGGGGTGGTCAGCATGGGGAGGTCAGGGAACATGCAGTGGCAATGTAGGATAGGTTTCTGAAAAATATCGCGGGGTGCAGCGCATTGTATGGGTGTGTGTTACATTACATTCACTAGTAGGAGTGAGAAAAACATCACGGGGTGGTGCGCATTGTATGGGTGTGTGTTACATTACATTCACTAGTAGGAGTGAGAAAAACATCACGGTGTGGTGCGCATTGTATGGGTGTGTGTTACATTACATTCAGTAGTAGGAGTGAGAAAAACCTCACGGGGTGGTGTGAATCGGAGGGTCTGAATTAGGATAGGCAGTGAGTGGCAATGTAGTATGGAGAAAAGCACCGCGGGTTGGTCAGCATGGGGAGGTCAGGGAACATGCAGTGGCAATGTAGGATAGGTTTCTGAAAAACATCGTGCGGTGGTGCGCATTGTATGGGTGTGTGTTACATTACATTCACTAGTAGGAGTGAGAAAAACATCACGGGGTGGTGCGCATTATATGGGTGTGTGCTAAATTACATTCACTAGTAGGAGTGAGAAAAACATCGTGGGGTGGTGCGCATTGTATGGGTGTGTGTTACATTACATTCACTAGTAGGAGTGAGAAAAACATCACGGGGTGTTGTGAATCGGAGGGTCTGAATTAGGATAGGCAGTGAGTGGCAATGTAGGATGGAGAAAAGCACCGCGGGGTGGTCTGCATGGGGAGGTCAGGGAACATGCAGTGGCAATGTAGGACAGTTTTCTGAAAAACATCGCGTGGTGGTGCGCATTGTATGGGTGTGTGTTACATTGCATTCACTAGTAGGAGTGAGAAAAACATCACGGGGTGGTGTGCATTGTATGGGTGTGTGTTACATTACATTCACTAGTAGGAGTGAGAAAAATATCAATGAGTGGTGTGAATCGGAGGGTCTGAATTAGGATAGGCAGTGAGTGGCAATGTAGGATGCAGAAAAGCACCGCGGGGTGGTCAGCATGGGGAGGTCAGGGAACATGCAGTTGCAAAGTAGGATAGGTTTCTGAAAAACATCGCGGGATGGTGCGCATTGTATGGGTGTGTGTTACATTACATTCACTAGTAGGAGTGAGAAAAACATCACGGGGTGTTGTGAATCGGAGGGTCTGAATTAGGATAGGCAGTGAGTGGCAATGTAGGATGGAGAAAAGCACCGCGGGGTGGTCAGCATGGGGAGGTCAGGGAACATGCAGTGGCAATGTAGGATAGGTTTCTGAAAAACATCGCGGGGTGGTGCGCATTGTATGGGTGTGTGTTACATTACATTCACTAGTAGGAGTGAGAAAAACATGACGGGGTGGTGCGCATTGTATGGGTGTGTGTTACATTACATTCACTAGTAGGAGTGAGAAAAACATCACGGGGTGGTGTGAATCGGAGGGTCTGAATTAGGATAGGCAGTGAGTGCCAATGTAGGATGGAGAAAAGCACCGCGGTGTGGTCAGCATGGGGAGGTCAGGGAACATGCAGTGGCAATGTAGGATAGGTTTCTGAAAAACATCGCGGGGTGGTGCGCATTGTATGGGTGTGTGTTACATTACCTTCACTAGTAGGAGTGAGAAAAACATCACGGGGTGGTGCGCATTGTATGGGTGTGTGTTACATTACATTCACTAGTAGGAGTGAGAAAAACATCACGGGGTGGTGTGAATCGGAGGGTCTGAATTAGGATAGGCAGTGAGTGGCAATGTAGGATGGAGAAAAGCACCGCGTGGTGCTCAGCATGGGGAGGTCAGGGAACATGCAGTGGCAATGTAGGATAGGTTTCTGAAAAACATCGCGGGGTGGTGCGCATTGTATGGGTGTGTGTTACATTACATTCACTAGTAGGAGTGAGAAAATTATCACGGGGTGGTGCGCATTGTATGGGTGTGTGTTACATTACATTCACTAGTAGGAGTGAGAAAAACATCACGGGGTGGTGTGAATCGGAGAGTCTGAATTAGGATAGGCAGTGAGTGGCAATGTAGGATGGAGAAAAGCAGCGCGGGGTGGTCAGCATGGGGAGGTCAGGGAACATGCAGTGGCAATGTAGGATAGGTTTCTGAAAAACATCGCGGGGTGGTGCGCATTGTATGGGTGTGTGTTACATTACATTCACTAGTAGGAGTGAGAAAAACATCACGGGGTGGTGCGCATTGTATGGGTGTGTGTTACATTACATTCACTAGTAGGAGTGACAAAAACATCACGGGGTGGAGTGAATCGGAGGGTCTAAATTAGGATAGGCAGTGAGTGGCAATGTAGTATGGAGAAAAGCACCGCGGGGTGGTCAGCATGGGGAGGTCAGGGAACATGCAGTGGCAATGTAGGATAGGTTTCTGAAAAACATCGTGGGGTGGTGCGCATTGTATGGGTGTGTGTTACATTACATTCACGAGTAGGAGTGAGAAAAACATCACGGGGTGGTGGGCATTATATGGGTGTGTGCTACATGACATTCACTAGTAGGAGTGAGAAAAACATCGCGGTGTGGTGCGCATTGTATGGGTGTGTGTTACATTACATTCACTAGTAGGAGTGAGAAAAACATCACGGGGTGTTGTGAATCGGAGGGTCTGAATTAGGATAGGCAGTGAGTGGCAATGTAGGATGGAGAAAAGCACCGCGGGGTGGTCAGCATGGGGAGGTCAGGGAACATGCAGTTGCAATGTAGGATAGGTTTCTGAAAAACATCGCGGGATGGTGCGCATTGTATGGGTGTGTGTTACATTACATTCACTAGTAGGAGTGAGAAAAACATCACGGGGTGGTGTGAATCGGAGGGTCTGAATTAGGATAGGCAGTGAGTGGCAATGTAGGATGGAGAAAAGCACCGCGGGGTGGTCAGCATGGGGAGGTCAGGGAACATGCAGTGGCAATGTAGGATAGGTTTCTGAAAAACATCGCGGGGTGGTGCGCATTGTATGGGTGTGTGTTACATTACATTCACTAGTAGGAGTGAGAAAAACATCACGGGGTGGTGCGCATTGTATGGGTGTGTGTTACATTACATTCACTAGTAGGAGTGAGAAAAACATCACGGGGAGGTGTGAATCGGAGGGTCTGAATTAGGATAGTCAGTGAGTGACAATGTAGGATGGAGAAAAGCACCGCGGGGTGGTCAGCATGGGGAGGTCAGGGAACATGCAGTGGCAATGTAGGATAGGTTTCTGAAAAACATCGCGGGGTGGTGCGCATTGTATGGGTGTGTGTTACATTACCTTCACTAGTAGGAGTGAGAAAAACATCACGGGGTGGTGCGCATTGTATGGGTGTGTGTTACATTACATTCACTAGTAGGAGTGAGAAAAACATCACGGGGTGGTGTGAATCGGAGGGTCTGAATTAGGATAGGCAGTGAGTGGCAATGTAGGATGGAGAAAAGCACCGCGTGGTGCTCAGCATGGGGAGGTCAGGGAACATGCAGTGGCAATGTAGGATAGGTTTCTGAAAAACATCGCGGGGTGGTGCGCATTGTATGGGTGTGTGTTACATTACATTCACTAGTAGGAGTGAGAAAATTATCACGGGGTGGTGCGCATTGTATGGGTGTGTGTTACATTACATTCACTAGTAGGAGTGAGAAAAACATCACGGGGTGGTGTGAATCGGAGAGTCTGAATTAGGATAGGCAGTGAGTGGCAATGTAGGATGGAGAAAAGCAGCGCGGGGTGGTCAGCATGGGGAGGTCAGGGAACATGCAGTGGCAATGTAGGATAGGTTTCTGAAAAACATCGCGGGGTGGTGCGCATTGTATGGGTGTGTGTTACATTACATTCACTAGTAGGAGTGAGAAAAACATCACGGGGTGGTGCGCATTGTATGGGTGTGTGTTACATTACATTCACTAGTAGGAGTGACAAAAACATCACGGGGTGGAGTGAATCGGAGGGTCTAAATTAGGATAGGCAGTGAGTGGCAATGTAGTATGGAGAAAAGCACCGCGGGGTGGTCAGCATGGGGAGGTCAGGGAACATGCAGTGGCAATGTAGGATAGGTTTCTGAAAAACATCGTGGGGTGGTGCGCATTGTATGGGTGTGTGTTACATTACATTCACTAGTAGGAGTGAGAAAAACATCACGGGGTGGTGGGCATTATATGGGTGTGTGCTACATGACATTCACTAGTAGGAGTGAGAAAAACATCGCGGTGTGGTGCGCATTGTATGGGTGTGTGTTACATTACATTCACTAGTAGGAGTGAGAAAAACATCACGGGGTGTTGTGAATCGGAGGGTCTGAATTAGGATAGGCAGTGAGTGGCAATGTAGGATGGAGAAAAGCACCGCGGGGTGGTCAGCATGGGGAGGTCAGGGAACATGCAGTTGCAATGTAGGATAGGTTTCTGAAAAACATCGCGGGATGGTGCGCATTGTATGGGTGTGTGTTACATTACATTCACTAGTAGGAGTGAGAAAAACATCACGGGGTGGTGTGAATCGGAGGGTCTGAATTAGGATAGGCAGTGAGTGGCAATGTAGGATGGAGAAAAGCACCGCGGGGTGGTCAGCATGGGGAGGTCAGGGAACATGCAGTGGCAATGTAGGATAGGTTTCTGAAAAACATCGCGGGGTGGTGCGCATTGTATGGGTGTGTGTTACATTACATTCACTAGTAGGAGTGAGAAAAACATCACGGGGTGGTGCGCATTGTATGGGTGTGTGTTACATTACATTCACTAGTAGGAGTGAGAAAAACATCACGGGGAGGTGTGAATCGGAGGGTCTGAATTAGGATAGTCAGTGAGTGACAATGTAGGATGGAGAAAAGCACCGCGGGGTGGTCAGCATGGGGAGGTCAGGGAACATGCAGTGGCAATGTAGGATAGGTTTCTGAAAAACATCGCGGGGTGGTGCGCATTGTATGGGTGTGTGTTACATTACATTCACTAGTCGGAGTGAGAAAAACATCACGGGGTGGTGCGCATTGTATGGGTGTGTGTTATATTACATTCACTAGTAGGAGTGAGAAAAACATCACGGAGTGGTGTGAATCGGGGGGTCTGAATTAGGATAGGCAGTGAGTGGCAATGTAGGATGGAGAAAAGCACCGAGGGGTGGTCAGCATGGGGAGGTCAGGGAACATGCAGTGGCAATGTAGGATAGGTTTCTGAAAAGCATCGCGGGGTGGTGCGCATTGTATGGGTGTGTGTTACATTACATTCACTAGTAGGAGTGAGAAAAACATCACGGGGTGGTGCGCATTGTATGGGTGTGTGTTACATTACATTCACTAGTAGGAGTGAAAAAACATCACGGGGTGGTGTGAATCGGAGCGTCTGAATTAGGATAGGCAGTGAGTGGCAATGTAGGATGGAGAAAAGCACCGCGGGGTGGTCAGCATGGGGAGGTCAGGGAACATGCAGTGGCAATGTAGGATAGGTTTCTGAAAAACATCGCGGGGTGGTGCGCATTGTATGGGTGTGTGCTACATTACATTCACTAGTAGGAGTGAGAAAAACATCACGGGGTGGTGCGCATTGTACGGGTGTGTGTTACATTACATTCACTAGTAGGAATGAGAAAAACATCACGGGGTGGTGTGAATCGGAGGGTCTGAATTAGGATAGGCAGAGAGTGCCAATGTAGGATGGAGAAAAGCACCGCGGTGTGGTCAGCATGGGGAGGTCAGGGAACATGCAGTGGCAATGTAGGATAGGTTTCTGAAAAACATCGCGGGGTGGTGCGCATTGTATGGGTGTGTGTTACATTACCTTCACTAGTAGGAGTGAGAAAAACATCACGGGGTGGTGCGCATTGTATGGGTGTGTGTTACATTACATTCACTAGTAGGAGTGAGAAAAACATCACGGGGTGGTGTGAATCGGAGGGTCTGAATTAGGATAGGCAGTGAGTGGCAATGTAGGATGGAGAAAAGCACTGCGTGGTGCTCAGCATGGGGAGGTCAGGGAACATGCAGTGGCAATGTAGAATAGGTTTCTGAAAAACATCGCGGGGTGGTGCGCATTGTATGGGTGTGTGTTACATTACATTCACTAGTAGGAGTGAGAAAAACATCGCGGCGTGGTGCGCATTGTATGGGTGTGTGTTACATTACATTCACTAGTAGGAGTGAGAAAAACATCACGGGGTGTTGTGAATCGGAGGGTTTGAATTAGGATAGGCAGTGAGTAGCAATGTAGGATGGAGAAAAGCACCGCGGGGTGGTCAGCATGGGGAGGTCAGGGAACATGCAGTGGCAATGAAGGACAGTTTTCTGAAAAACATCGCGGGGTGGTGCGCATTGTATGGGTGTGTGTTACATTACATTCACTAGTAGGAGTGAGAAAAACATCACGGGGTGGTGCGCATTGTATGGGTGTGTGTTACATTACATTCACTAGTAGGAGTGAGAAAAACATCACGGGGAGGTGTGAATCGGAGGGTCTGAATTAGGATAGTCAGTGAGTGACAATGTAGGATGGAGAAAAGCACTGCGGGGTGGTCAGCATGGGGAGGTCAGGGAACATGCAGTGGCAATGTAGGATAGGTTTCTGAAAAACATCGCGGGGTGGTGCGCATTGTATGGGTGTGTGTTACATTACATTCACTAGTAGGAGTGAGAAAAACATCACGGGGTGGTGCGCATTGTATGGGTGTGTGTTATATTACATTCACTAGTAGGAGTGAGAAAAACATCACGGAGTGGTGTGAATCGGAGGGTCTGAATTAGGATAGGCAGTGAGTGGCAATGTAGGATGGAGAAAAGCACCGAGGGGTGGTCAGCATGGGGAGGTCAGGGAACATGCAGTGGCAATGTAGGATAGGTTTCTGAAAAGCATCGCGGGGTGGTGCGCATTGTATGGGTGTGTGCTACATTACATTCACTAGTAGCAGTGAGAAAAACATCACGGGGTGGTGCGCATTATATGGGTGTGTGCTACATTACATTCACTAGTAGGAGTGAGAAAAACATCACGGGGTGGTGCGCATTGTATGGGTGTGTGTTACATTACATTCACTAGTAGGAGTGAGAAAAACATCATGGGGTGGTGTGAATCGGAGGGTCTGAATTAGGATAGGCAGTGCGTGGCAATGTAGGATGGAGAAAAGCACCGCGGGGTGGTCAGCATGGGGAGGTCAGGGAACATGCAGTGGCAATGTAGGACAGTTTTCTGAAAAACATCGCGGGGTGGTGCGCATTGTATGGGTGTGTGTTACATTGCATTCACTAGTAGGAGTGAGAAAAACATCACGGGGTGGTGCACATTGTATGGGTGTGTGTTACATTACATTCACTAGTAGGTGTGAGAAAAACATCACGGGGTGGTGTGAATCGGAGGGTCTGAATTAGGATAGGCAGTGAGTGGCAATGTAGGATGGAGAAAAGCACCGTGGGGTGGTCAGCATGGGGAGGTCAGGGAACATGCAGTGGCAATGTAGGATAGGTTTCTGAAAAACATCGCGGGGTGGTGCGCATTGTATGGGTGTGTGTTACATTACATTCACTAGTAGGAGTGAGAAAAACATCACGGGGTGGTGCGCATTGTATGGGTGTGTGTTACATTACATTCACTAGTAGGAGTGAGAAAAACATCACGGGGTGGTGTGAATCGGAGGGTCTGAATTAGGATAGGCAGTGAGTGACAATGTAGGATGGAGAAAAGCACCGCGGGGTGGTCAGCATGGGGAGGTAAGGGAACATGCAGTGGCAATGTAGGATAGGTTTCTGAAAAACATCGCGGGGTGGTGCGCATTGTATGGGTGTGTGTTACATTACATTCACTAGTAGGAGTGAGAAAAACATCACGGGGTGGTGCGCATTGTATGGGTGTGTGTTATATTACATTCACTAGTAGGAGTGAGAAAAACATCACGGGGTGGTGTGAATCGGAGGGTCTGAATTAGGATAGGCAGTGAGTGGCAATGTAGGATGGAGAAAAGCACCGCGGGGTGGTCAGCATGGGGAGGTCAGGGAACATGCAGTGGCAATGTTGGATAGGTTTCTGAAAAGCATCGCGGGGTGGTGCGCATTGTATGGGTGTGTGTTACATTACATTCACTAGTAGGAGTGAGAAAAACATCACGGGGTGGTGCGCATTGTATGGGTGTGTGTTACATTACATTCACTAGTAGGAGTGAAAAAACATCACGGGGTGGTGTGAATCGGAGCGTCTGAATTAGGATAGGCAGTGAGTGGCAATGTAGGATGGAGAAAAGCACCGCGGGGTGGTCAGCATGGGGAGGTCAGGGAACATGCAGTGGCAATGTAGGATAGGTTTCTGAAAAACATCGCGGGGTGGTGCGCATTGTATGGGTGTGTGTTACATTACATACACTAGTAGGAGTGAGAAAAACATCACGGGGTGGTGCGCATTGTACGGGTGTGTGTTACATTACATTCACTAGTAGGAATGAGAAAAACATCACGGGGTGGTGTGAATCGGAGGGTCTGAATTAGGATAGGCAGTGAGTGCCAATGTAGGATGGAGAAAAGCACCGCGGGGTGGTCAGCATGGGGAGGTCAGGGAGCATGCAGTGGCAATGTAGGATAGGTTTCTGAAAAACATCGCGGGGTGGTGCGCATTGTATGGGTGTGTGTTACATTACATTCACTAGTAGGAGTGAGAAAAACATCACGGGGTGGTGTGAATCGGAGAGTCTGAATTAGGATAGGCAGTGAGTGGCAATGTAGGATGGAGAAAAGCAGCGCGGGGTGGTCAGCATGGGGAGGTCAGGGAACATGCAGTGGCAATGTAGGATAGGTTTCTGAAAAACATCGCGGGGTGGTGCGCCTTGTATGGGTGTGTGTTACATTACATTCACTAGTAGGAGTGAGAAAAACATCACGGGGTGGTGCGCATTGTATGGGTGTGTGTTACATTACATTCACTAGTAGGAGTGACAAAAACATCACGGGGTGGAGTGAATCGGAGGGTCTAAATTAGGATAGGCAGTGAGTGGCAATGTAGTATGGAGAAAAGCACCGCGGGGTGGTCAGCATGGGGAGGTCAGGGAACATGCAGTGGCAATGTAGGATAGGTTTCTGAAAAACATCGTGGGGTGGTGCGCATTGTATGGGTGTGTGTTACATTACATTCACTAGTAGGAGTGAGAAAAACATCACGGGGTGGTGGGCATTATATGGGTGTGTGCTACATGACATTCACTAGTAGGAGTGAGAAAAACATCGCGGTGTGGTGCGCATTGTATGGGTGTGTGTTACATTACATTCACTAGTAGGAGTGAGAAAAACATCACGGGGTGTTGTGAATCGGAGGGTCTGAATTAGGATAGGCAGTGAGTGGCAATGTAGGATGGAGAAAAGCACCGCGGGGTGGTCAGCATGGGGAGGTCAGGGAACATGCAGTTGCAATGTAGGATAGGTTTCTGAAAAACATCGCGGGATGGTGCGCATTGTATGGGTGTGTGTTACATTACATTCACTAGTAGGAGTGAGAAAAACATCACGGGGTGGTGTGAATCGGAGGGTCTGAATTAGGATAGGCAGTGAGTGGCAATGTAGGATGGAGAAAAGCACCGCGGGGTGGTCAGCATGGGGAGGTCAGGGAACATGCAGTGGCAATGTAGGATAGGTTTCTGAAAAACATCGCGGGGTGGTGCGCATTGTATGGGTGTGTGTTACATTACATTCACTAGTAGGAGTGAGAAAAACATCACGGGGTGGTGCGCATTGTATGGGTGTGTGTTACATTACATTCACTAGTAGGAGTGAGAAAAACATCACGGGGAGGTGTGAATCGGAGGGTCTGAATTAGGATAGTCAGTGAGTGACAATGTAGGATGGAGAAAAGCACCGCGGGGTGGTCAGCATGGGGAGGTCAGGGAACATGCAGTGGCAATGTAGGATAGGTTTCTGAAAAACATCGCGGGGTGGTGCGCATTGTATGGGTGTGTGTTACATTACATTCACTAGTAGGAGTGAGAAAAACATCACGGGGTGGTGCGCATTGTATGGGTGTGTGTTATATTACATTCACTAGTAGGAGTGAGAAAAACATCACGGAGTGGTGTGAATCGGGGGGTCTGAATTAGGATAGGCAGTGAGTGGCAATGTAGGATGGAGAAAAGCACCGAGGGGTGGTCAGCATGGGGAGGTCAGGGAACATGCAGTGGCAATGTAGGATAGGTTTCTGAAAAGCATCGCGGGGTGGTGCGCATTGTATGGGTGTGTGTTACATTACATTCACTAGTAGGAGTGAGAAAAACATCACGGGGTGGTGCGCATTGTATGGGTGTGTGTTACATTACATTCACTAGTAGGAGTGAAAAAACATCACGGGGTGGTGTGAATCGGAGCGTCTGAATTAGGATAGGCAGTGAGTGGCAATGTAGGATGGAGAAAAGCACCGCGGGGTGGTCAGCATGGGGAGGTCAGGGAACATGCAGTGGCAATGTAGGATAGGTTTCTGAAAAACATCGCGGGGTGGTGCGCATTGTATGGGTGTGTGCTACATTACATTCACTAGTAGGAGTGAGAAAAATATCACGGGGTGGTGCGCATTGTACGGGTGTGTGTTACATTACATTCACTAGTAGGAATGAGAAAAACATCACGGGGTGGTGTGAATCGGAGGGTCTGAATTAGGATAGGCAGAGAGTGCCAATGTAGGATGGAGAAAAGCACCGCGGTGTGGTCAGCATGGGGAGGTCAGGGAACATGCAGTGGCAATGTAGGATAGGTTTCTGAAAAACATCGCGGGGTGGTGCGCATTGTATGGGTGTGTGTTACATTACCTTCACTAGTAGGAGTGAGAAAAACATCACGGGGTGGTGCGCATTGTATGGGTGTGTGTTACATTACATTCACTAGTAGGAGTGAGAAAAACATCACGGGGTGGTGTGAATCGGAGGGTCTGAATTAGGATAGGCAGTGAGTGGCAATGTAGGATGGAGAAAAGCACTGCGTGGTGCTCAGCATGGGGAGGTCAGGGAACATGCAGTGGCAATGTAGGATAGGTTTCTGAAAAACATCGCGGGGTGGTGCGCATTGTATGGGTGTGTGTTACATTACATTCACTAGTAGGAGTGAGAAAAACATCGCGGGGTGGTGCCCATTGTATGGGTGTGTGTTACATTACATTCACTAGTAGGAGTGAGAAAAACATCACCGGGTGTTGTGAATCGGAGGGTCTGAATTAGGATAGGCAGTGAGTAGCAATGTAGGATGGAGAAAAGCACCGCGGGGTGGTCAGCATGGGGAGGTCAGGGAACATGCAGTGGCAATGAAGGACAGTTTTCTGAAAAACATCGCGGGGTGGTGCGCATTGTATGGGTGTGTGTTACATTACATTCACTAGTAGGAGTGAGAAAAACATCACGGGGTGGTGCGCATTGTATGGGTGTGTGTTACATTACATTCACTAGTAGGAGTGAGAAAAACATCACGGGGAGGTGTGAATCGGAGGGTCTGAATTAGGATAGTCAGTGAGTGACAATGTAGGATGGAGAAAAGCACCGCGGGGTGGTCAGCATGGGGAGGTCATGGAACATGCAGTGGCAATGTAGGATAGGTTTCTGAAAAACATCGCGGGGTGGTGCGCATTGTATGGGTGTGTGTTACATTACATTCACTAGTAGGAGTGAGAAAAACATCACGGGGTGGTGCGCATTGTATGGGTGTGTGTTATATTACATTCACTAGTAGGAGTGAGAAAAACATCACGGAGTGGTGTGAATCGGAGGGTCTGAATTAGGATAGGCAGTGAGTGGCAATGTAGGATGGAGAAAAGCACCGAGGGGTGGTCAGCATGGGGAGGTCAGGGAACATGCAGTGGCAATGTAGGATAGGTTTCTGAAAAGCATCGCGGGGTGGTGCGCATTGTATGGGTGTGTGTTACATTACATTCACTAGTAGGAGTGAGAAAAACATCACGGGGTGGTGCGCATTGTATGGGTGTGTGTTACATTACATTCACTAGTAGGAGTGAAAAAACATCACGGGGTGGTGTGAATCGGAGCGTCTGAATTAGGATAGGCAGTGAGTGGCAATGTAGGATGGAGAAAAGCACCGTGGGGTGGTCAGCATGGGGAGGTCAGGGAACATGCAGTGGCAATGTAGGATAGGTTTCTGAAAAACATCGCGGGGTGGTGCGCATTGTATGGGTGTGTGCTACATTACATTCACTAGTAGGAGTGAGAAAAACATCACGGGGTGGTGCGCATTGTACGGGTGTGTGTTACATTACATTCACTAGTAGGAATGAGAAAAACATCACGGGGTGGTGTGAATCGGAGGGTCTGAATTAGGATAGGCAGTGATTGCCAATGTAGGATGGAGAAAAGCACCGCGGGGTGGTCAGCATGGGGAGGTCAGGGAACATGCAGTGGCAATGTAGGATAGGTTTCTGAAAAACATCGCGGGGTGGTGCGCATTGTATGGGTGTGTGTTACATTACATTCACTAGTAGGAGTGAGAAAAACATCACGGGGTGGTGAGCATTGTATGGGTGTGTGTTACATTACATTCACTAGTAGGAGTGAGAAAAACATCACGGGGTGGTGTGAATCAGAGGGTCTGAATTAGGATAGGCAGTGAGTGGCAATGTAGGATGGAGAAAAGCACTGCGTGGTGCTCAGCATGGGGAGGTCAGGGAACATGCAGTGGCAATGTAGGATAGGTTTCTGAAAAACATCGCGGGGTGGTGCGCATTGTATGGGTGTGTGTTACATTACATTCACTAGTAGGAGTGAGAAAAATATCACGGGGTGGTGCGCATTGTATGGGTGTGTGTTACATTACATTCACTAGTAGGAGTGAGAAAAACATCACGGGGTGGTGTGAATCGGAGAGTCTGAATTAGGATAGGCAGTGAGTGGCAATGTAGGATGGAGAAAAGCAGCGCGGGGTGTTCAGCATGTGGAGGTCAGGGAACATGCAGTGGCAATGTAGGATATGTTTCTGAAAAACATCGTGGGGTGGTGCGCATTGTATGGGTGTGTGTTACATTACATTCACTAGTAGGAGTGAGAAAAACATCACGGGGTGGTGCGCATTATATGAGTGTGTGCTACATTACATTCACTAGTAGGAGTGAGAAAAACATCACGGGGGGGGTGGTGCGCATTGTATGGGTGTGTGTTACATTACATTCACTAGTAGGAGTGAGAAAAACATCATGGGGTGGTGTGAATCGGAGGGTCTGAATTAGGATAGGCAGTGCGTGGCAATGTAGGATGGAGAAAAGCACCGCGGGGTGGTCAGCATGGGGAGGTCAGGGAACATGCAGTGGCAATGTAGGACAGTTTTCTGAAAAACATCGCGGGGTGGTGCGCATTGTATGGGTGTGTGTTACATTGCATTCACTAGTAGGAGTGAGAAAAACATCACGGGGTGGTGCACATTGTATGGGTGTGTGTTACATTACATTCACTAGTAGGTGTGAGAAAAACATCACGGGGTGGTGTGAATCGGAGGGTCTGAATTAGGATAGGCAGTGAGTGGCAATGTAGGATGGAGAAAAGCACCGTGGGGTGGTCAGCATGGGGAGGTCAGGGAACATGCAGTGGCAATGTAGGATAGGTTTCTGAAAAACATCGCGGGGTGGTGCGCATTGTATGGGTGTGTGTTACATTACATTCACTAGTAGGAGTGAGAAAAACATCACGGGGTGGTGCGCATTGTATGGGTGTGTGTTACATTACATTCACTAGTAGGAGTGAGAAAAACATCACGGGGTGGTGTGAATCGGAGGGTCTGAATTAGGATAGGCACTGAGTGACAATGTAGGATGGAGAAAAGCACCGCGGGGTGGTCAGCATGGGGAGGTAAGGGAACATGCAGTGGCAATGTAGGATAGCTTTCTGAAAAACATCGCGGGGTGGTGCGCATTGTATGGGTGTGTGTTACATTACATTCACTAGTAGGAGTGAGAAAAACATCACGGGGTGGTGCGCATTGTATGGGTGTGTGTTATATTACATTCACTAGAAGGAGTGAGAAAAACATCACGGGCTGGTGTGAATCGGAGGGTCTGAATTAGGATAGGCAGTGAGTGGCAATGTAGGATGGAGAAAAGCACCGCGGGGTGGTCAGCATGGGGAGGTCAGGGAACATGCAGTGGCAATGTTGGATAGGTTTCTGAAAAGCATCGCGGGGTGGTGCGCATTGTATGGGTGTGTGTTACATTACATTCACTAGTAGGAGTGAGAAAAACATCACGGGGTGGTGCGCATTGTATGGGTGTGTGTTACATTACATTCACTAGTAGGAGTGAAAAAACATCACGGGGTGGTGTGAATCGGAGCGTCTGAATTAGGATAGGCAGTGAGTGGCAATGTAGGATGGAGAAAAGCACCGCGGGGTGGTCAGCATGGGGAGGTCAGGGAACATGCAGTGGCAATGTAGGATAGGTTTCTGAAAAACATCGCGGGGTGGTGCGCATTGTATGGGTGTGTGTTACATTACATACACTAGTAGGAGTGAGAAAAACATCACGGGGTGGTGCGCATTGTACGGGTGTGTGTTACATTACATTCACTAGTAGGAATGAGAAAAACATCACGGGGTGGTGTGAATCGGAGGGTCTGAATTAGGATAGGCAGTGAGTGCCAATGTAGGATGGAGAAAAGCACCGCGGGGTGGTCAGCATGGGGAGGTCAGGGAGCATGCAGTGGCAATGTAGGATAGGTTTCTGAAAAACATCGCGGGGTGGTGCGCATTGTATGGGTGTGTGTTACATTACATTCACTAGTAGGAGTGAGAAAAACATCACGGGGTGGTGGGAATCGGAGGGTCTGAATTAGGATAGGCAGTGAGTGACAATGTAGGATGGAGAAAAGCACCGCGGGGTGGTCAGCATGGGGAGGTCAGGGAACATGCTGTGGCAATGTAGGATAGGTTTCTGAAAAACATCGCGGGGTGGTGCGCATTGTATGGGTGTGTGTTACATTACATTCACTAGTAGGAGTGAGAAAAACATCACGGGGTGGTGCGCATTGTATGGGTGTGTGTTATATTACATTCACTAGTAGGAGTGAGAAAAACATCACGGGGTGGTGTGAATCGGAGGGTCTGAATTAGGATAGGCAGTGAGTGGCAATGTAGGATGGAGAAAAGCACCGCGGGGTGGTCAGCATGGGGAGGTCAGGGAACATGCAGTGGCAATGTTGGATAGGTTTCTGAAAAGCATCGCGGGGTGGTGCGCATTGTATGGGTGTGTGTTACATTACATTCACTAGTAGGAGTGAGAAAAATATCACGGGGTGGTGCGCATTGTATGGGTGTGTGTTACATTACATTCACTAGTAGGAGTGAAAAAACATCACGGGGTGGTGTGAATCGGAGCGTCTGAATTAGGATAGGCAGTGAGTGGCAATGTAGGATGGAGAAAAGCACCGCGGGGTGGTCAGCATGGGGAGGTCAGGGAACATGCAGTGGCAATGTAGGATAGGTTTCTGAAAAACATCGCGGGGTGGTGCGCATTGTATGGGTGTGTGTTACATTACATACACTAGTAGGAGTGAGAAAAACATCACGGGGTGGTGCGCATTGTACGGGTGTGTGTTACATTACATTCACTAGTAGGAATGAGAAAAACATCACGGGGTGGTGTGAATCGGAGGGTCTGAATTAGGATAGGCAGTGAGTGCCAATGTAGGATGGAGAAAAGCACCGCGGGGTGGTCAGCATGGGGAGGTCAGGGAACATGCAGTGGCAATGTAGGATAGGTTTCTGAAAAACATCGCGGGGTGGTGCGCATTGTATGGGTGTGTGCTACATTACATTCACTAGTAGGAGTGAGAAAAACATCACGGGGTGGTGCGCATTGTATGGGTGTGTGTTACATTACATTCACTAGTAGGAGTGAGAAAAACATCACGGGGTGGTGTGAATCGGAGGGTCTGAATTAGGATAGGCAGTGAGTGGCAATGTAGGATGGAGAAAAGCACCGCGTGGTGCTCAGCATGGGGAGGTCAGGGAACATGCAGTGGCAATGTAGGATAGGTTTCTGAAAAACATCGCGGGGTGGTGCGCATTGTATGGGTGTGTGTTACATTACATTCACTAGTAGGTGTGAGAAAAATATCACGGGGTGGTGCGCATTGTATGGGTGTGTGTTACATTACATTCACTAGTAGGAGTGAGAAAAACATCACGCGGTGGTGTGAATCGGAGAGTCTGAATTAGGATAGGCAGTGAGTGGCAATGTAGGATGGAGAAAAGCACCGCGGTTTGGTCAGCATGGGGAGGTCAGGGAACATGCAGTGGCAATGTAGGATAGGTTTCTGAAAAACATCGCGGGGTGGTGCGCATTGTATGGGTGTGTGTTACATTACATTCACTAGTAGGAGTGAGAAAAACATCACGGGGTGCTGCGCATTGTATGGGTGTGTGTTACATTACATTCACTAGTAGGAGTGACAAAAACATCACGGGGTGGTGTGAATCGGAGGGTCTGAATTAGGATAGGCAGTGAGTGGCAATGTAGGATGGAGAAAAGCACCGCGGGGTGGTCAGCATGGGGAGGTCAGGGAACATGCAGTGGCAATGTAGGATAGGTTTCTGAAAAACATTGCGGGGTGGTGCGCATGGTATGGGTGTGTGTTACATTACATTCACTAGTAGGAGTGAGAAAAACATCACGGGGTTGTGCGCATTGTATGGGTGCGTGTTACATTACATTTACTAGTAGGAGTGAGAAAAACATCACGGGGTGGTGTGAATCGGAGGGTCTGAATTAGGATAGGCAGTGAGTGGCAATGTAGCATGGAGAAAAGCACCGCGGGTTGGTCAGCATGGGGAGGTCAGGGAACATGCAGTGGCAATGTAGGATAGGTTTCTGAAAAACATTGCGGGGTGGTCCGCATTGTATGGGTGTATGTTACATTACATTCACTAGTAGGAGTGAAAAAAACATCACGGGGTGGTGCGCATTGTATGGGTGTGTGTTACATTACATTCACTAGTAGGAGTGAGAAAAACATCACGGGGTGGTGTGAATCGGAGGGTCTGAATTAGGATAGGCAGTGAGTGGCATTGTAGGATGGAGAAAAGCACCGCGTGGTGGTCAGCATGGGGAGGTCAGGGAACATGCCGTGGCAATGTAGGATAGGTTTCTGAAAAACATCGCGGGGTGGTGCGCATTGTATGGGTGTGTGTTACATTACATTCACTAGTAGGAGTGAGAAAAACATCACGGGGTGGTGCGCATTGTATGGGTGTGTGTTACATTACATTCACTAGTAGGAGTGAGAAAAACATCACGGGGTGGTGTGAATCGGAGGGTCTGAATTAGGATAGGCAGTGAGTGGCAATGTAGGATGGAGAAAAGCACCGCGAGGTGGTCAGCATGGGGAGGTCAGGGAACATGCAGTGGCAATGTAGGATAGGTTTCTGAAAAGCATCGCGGGGTGGTGTGCATTGTATGGGTGTGTGTTACATTACATTCACTAGTAAGAGTGAGAAAAACATCACGGGGTGGTGCGCATTGTATGGGTGTGTGTTACATTACATTTACTAGTAGGAGTGAGAAAAACATCACGGCGTGGTGCGCATTGTATGGGTGTGTGTTACATTACATTCAGTAGTAGGAGTGAGAAAAACATCACGGGGTGGTGTGAATCGGAGGGTCTGAATTAGGATAGGCAGTGAGTGGCAATGTAGGATGGAGAAAAGCACCGCGGGTTGGTCAGCATGGGGAGGTCAGGGAACATGCAGTGGCAATGTAGGATAGGTTTCTGAAAAACATCGTGGGGTGGTGCGCATTGTATGGGTGTGTGTTACATTACATTCACTAGTAGGAGTGAGAAAAACATCACGGGGTGGTGCGCATTATATGGGTGTGTGCTACATTACATTCACTAGTAGGAGTGAGAAAAACATCGCGGGGTGGTGCGCATTGTATGGGTGTGTGTTACATTACATTCACTAGTAGGAGTGAGAAAAACATCACGGGGTGGTGTGAATCGGAGGGTCTGAATTAGGATAGGCAGTGAGTGGCAATGTAGGATGGAGAAAAGCACCGCGGGGTGGTCAGCATGGGGAGGTCAGGGAACATGCAGTGGCAATGTAGGACAGTTTTCTGAAAAACATCGCGGGGTGGTGCGCATTGTATTCGTGTGTGTTACATTGCATTCACTAGTAGGAGTGAGAAAAACATCACGGGGTGGTGCGCATTGTATGGGTGTGTGTTATATTACATTCACTAGTAGGAGTGAGAATAACATCACGGGGTGGTGTAAATCGGATGGTCTGAATTAGGATAGGCAGTGAATGGCAATGTAGGATGGAGAAAAGCACCGCGGGGTGGTCAGCATGGGGAGGTCAGGGAACATGCAGTGGCAATGTAGGATAGGTTTCTGAAAAGCATCGCGGGGTGGTGCGCATTGTATGGGTGTGTGTTACATTACATTCACTAGTAGGAGTGAGAAAAACATCACGGGGTGGTGCGCATTGTATGGGTGTGTGTTACATTACATTCACTAGTAGGAGTGAAAAAACATCACGGAGTGGTGTGAATCGGAGTGTCTGAATTAGGATAGGCAGTGAGTGGCAATGTAGGATGGAGAAAAGCACCGCGGGGTGGTCAGCATGGGGAGGTCAGGGAACATGCAGTGGCAATGTAGGATAGGTTTCTGAAAAACATCGCGGGGTGGTGCGCATTGTATGGGTGTGTGCTACATTACATTCACTAGTAGGAGTGAGAAAAACATCACGGGGTGGTGCGCATTGTACGGGTGTGTGTTACATTACATTCACTAGTAGGAATGAGAAAAACATCACGGGGTGGTGTGAATCGGAGGGTCAGAATTAGGATAGGCAGTGAGTGCCAATGTAGGATGGAGAAAAGCACCGTGGGGTGGTCAGCATGGGGAGGTCAGGGAACATGCAGTGGCAATGTAGGATAGGTTTCTGAAAAACATCGCGGGGTGGTGCGCATTGTATGGGTGTGTGTTACATTACATTCATTAGTAGGAGTGAGAAAAACATCACGGGGTGGTGCGCATTGTATGGGTGTGTGCTACATTACATTCACTAGTAGGAGTGAGAAAAACATCGCGGGGTGGTGCGCATTGTATGGGTATGTGTTACATTAAATTCACTAGTAGTAGTGAGAAAAACATCACGGGGTGTTGTGAATCGGAGGGTCTGAATTAGGATAGGCAGTGAGTGGCAATGTAGGATGGAGAAAAAAACCGCGGGGTGGTCAGCATGGGGAGGTCAGGGAACATGCAGTGGCAATGTAGGACAGTTTTCTGAAAAACATCGCGGGGTGGTGCGCATTGTATGGGTGTGTGTTACATTGCATTCACTAGTAGGAGTGAGCAAAACATCACGGGGTGGTGCACATTGTATGGGTGTGTGTTACATTACATTCACTAGTAGGAGTGAGAAAAACATCACGGGGTGGTGTGAATCGGAGGGTCTGAATTAGGATAGGCAGTGAGTGGCAATGTAGGATGGAGAAAAGCACCGCGGGGTGGTCAGCATGGGGAGGTCAGGGAACATGCAGTGGCAATGTAGGATAGGTTTCTGAAAAACATTGCTGGGTGGTGTGCATGGTATGGGTGTGTGTTACATTACATTCACTAGTAGGAGTGAGAAAAACATCACGGGGTTGTGCGCATTGTATGGGTGTGTGTTACATTACATTTACTAGTAGGAGTGAGAAAAACATCACGGGGTGGTGTCAATCGGAGGGTCTGAATTAGGATAGGCAGTGAGTGGCAATGTAGGATGGAGAAAAGCACCGCGGGGTGGTCAGCATGGGGAGGTCAGGGAACATGCAGTGGCAATGTAGGATAGGTTTCTGAAAAACATCGCGGGGTGGTGCGCATTGTATGGGTGTGTGTTACATTACATTCACTAGTAGGAGTGAGAAAAACATCACGGGGTTGTGCGCATTGTATGGGTGTGTGTTACATTACATTTACTAGTAGGAGTGAGAAAAACATCACGGCGTGGTGCGCATTGTATGGGAGTGTGTTACATTACATTCAGTAGTAGGAGTGAGAAAAACATCACGGGGTGGTGTGAATCGGAGGGTCTGAATTAGGATAGGCAGTGAGCGGCAATGTAGGATGGAGAAAAGCACCGCGGGGTGGTCAGCATGGGGAGGTCAGGGAACATGCAGTGGCAATGTAGGATAGGTTTCTGAAAAACATCGCGGGGTGGTGCGCATTGTATGGGTGTGTGTTACATTACATTCACTAGTAGGAGTGAGAAAAACATCACGGGGTGGTGCGCATTGTATGGGTGTGTGTTATATTACATTCACTAGTAGGAGTGAGAAAAACATCACGGGGTGGTGTGAATCGGAGGGTCTGAATTAGGATAGGCAGTGAGTGGCAAAGTAGGATGGAGAAAAGCACCGCGGGGTGGTCAGCATGGGGAGGTCAGGGAACATGCAGTGGCAATGTTGGATAGGTTTCTGAAAAGCATCGCGGGGTGGTGCGCATTGTATGGGTGTGTGTTACATTACATTCACTAGTAGGAGTGAGAAAAACATCACGGGATGGTGCGCATTGTATGGGTGTGTGTTACATTACATTCACTAGTAGGAGTGAAAAAACATCACGGGGTGGTGTGAATCGGAGCGTCTGAATTAGGATAGGCAGTGAGTGGCAATGTAGGATGGAGAAAAGCACCACAGGGTGGTCAGCATGGGGAGGTCAGGGAACATGCAGTGGCAATGTAGGATAGGTTTCTGAAAAACATCGCGGTGTGGTGCGCATTGTATGGGTGTGTGTTACATTACATTCACTAGTAGGAGTGAGAAAAACATCACGGGGTGGTGCGCATTGTACGGGTGTGTGTTACATTACATTCACTAGTAGGAATGAGAAAAACATCACGGGGTGGTGTGAATCGGAGGGTCTGAATTAGGATAGGCAGTGAGTGCCAATGTAGGATGGAGAAAAGCACCGCGGGGTGGTCAGCATGGGGAGGTCAGGGAACATGCAGTGGCAATGTAGGATAGGTTTCTGAAAAACATCGCGGGGTGGTGCGCATTGTATGGGTGTGTGTTACATTACATTCATTAGTAGGAGTGAGAAAAACATCACGGGGTGGTGCGCATTGTATGGGTGTGTGCTACATTACATTCACTAGTAGGAGTGAGAAAAACATCGCGGGGTGGTGCGCATTGTATGGGTATGTGTTACATTAAATTCACTAGTAGGAGTGAGAAAAACATCACGGGGTGTTGTGAATCGGAGGGTCTGAATTAGGATAGGCAGTGAGTGGCAATGTAGGATGGAGAAAAAAACCGCGGGGTGGTCAGCATGGGGAGGTCAGGGAACATGCAGTGGCAATGTAGGACAGTTTTCTGATAAACATCGCGGGGTGGTGCGCATTGTATGGGTGTGTGTTACATTGCATTCACTAGTAGGAGTGAGAAAAACATCACGGGGTGGTGCACATTGTATGGGTGTGTGTTACATTACATTCACTAGTAGGAGTGAGAAAAACATCACGGGGTGGTGTGAATCGGAGGGTCTGAATTAGGATAGGCAGTGAGTGGCAATGTAGGATGGAGAAAAGCACCGCGGGGTGGTCAGCATGGGGAGGTCAGGGAACATGCAGTGGCAATGTAGGATAGGTTTCTGAAAAACATTGCTGGGTGGTGCGCATGGTATGGGTGTGTGTTACATTACATTCACTAGTAGGAGTGAGAAAAACATCACGGGGTTGTGCGCATTGTATGGGTGTGTGTTACATTACATTTACTAGTAGGAGTGAGAAAAACATCACGGGGTGGTGTCAATCGGAGGGTCTGAATTAGGATAGGCAGTGAGTGGCAATGTAGGATGGAGAAAAGCACCGCGGGGTGGTCAGCATGGGGAGGTCAGGGAACATGCAGTGGCAATGTAGGATAGGTTTCTGAAAAACATCGCGGGGTGGTGCGCATTGTATGGGTGTGTGTTACATTACATTCACTAGTAGGAGTGAGAAAAACATCACGGGGTTGTGCGCAATGTATGGGTGTGTGTTACATTACATTTACTAGTAGGAGTGAGAAAAACATCACGGCGTGGTGCGCATTGTATGGGAGTGTGTTACATTACATTCAGTAGTAGGAGTGAGAAAAACATCACGGGGTGGTGTGAATCGGAGGGTCTGAATTAGGATAGGCAGTGAGCGGCAATGTAGGATGGAGAAAAGCACCGCGGGGTGGTCAGCATGGGGAGGTCAGGGAACATGCAGTGGCAATGTAGGATAGGTTTCTGAAAAACATCGCGGGGTGGTGCGCATTGTATGGGTGTGTGTTACATTACATTCACTAGTAGGAGTGAGAAAAACATCACGGGGTGGTGCGCATTGTATGGGTGTGTGTTATATTACATGCACTAGTAGGAGTGAGAAAAACATCACGGGGTGGTGTGAATCGGAGGGTCTGAATTAGGATAGGCAGTGAGTGGCAATGTAGGATGGAGAAAAGCACCGCGGGGTGGTCAGCATGGGGAGGTCAGGGAACATGCAGTGGCAATGTTGGATAGGTTTCTGAAAAGCATCGCGGGGTGGTGCGCATTGTATGGGTGTGTGTTACATTACATTCACTAGTAGGAGTGAGAAAAACATCACGGGGTGGTGCGCATTGTATGGGTGTGTGTTACATTACATTCACTAGTAGGAGTGAAAAAACATCACGGGGTGGTGTGAATCGGAGCGTCTGAATTAGGATAGGCAGTGAGTGGCAATGTAGGATGGAGAAAAGCACCACAGGGTGGTCAGCATGGGGAGGTCAGGGAACATGCAATGGCAATGTAGGATAGGTTTCTGAAAAACATCGCGGCGTGGTGCGCATTGTATGGGTGTGTGTTACATTACATTCACTAGTAGGAGTGAGAAAAACATCACGGGGTGGTGCGCATTGTACGGGTGTGTGTTACATTACATTCACTAGTAGGAGTGAGAAAAACATCGCGGGGTGGTGCGCATTGTATGGGTGTGTGCTACATTACATTCACTAGTAGGAGTGAGAAAAACATCGCGGGGTGGTGCGCATTGTATGGGTATGTGTTACATTAAATTCACTAGTAGGAGTGAGAAAAACATCGCGGGGTGGTGCGCATTGTATCGTGTGTGTTACATTACATTCACTAGTAGGAGTGAGAAAAACATCACGGGGTGGTGCGCATTGTATGGGTGTGTGCTACATTACATTTACTAGTAGGAGTGAGAAAAACATCACGGGGTGGTGTCAATCGGAGGGTCTGAATTAGGATAGGCAGTGAGTGGCAATGTAGGATGGAGAAAAGCACCGCGGGGTGGTCAGCATGGGGAGGTCAGGGAACATGCAGTGGCAATGTAGGATAGGTTTCTGAAAAACATCGCGGGGTGGTGCGCATTGTATGGGTGTGTGTTACATTACATTCACTAGTAGGAGTGAGAAAAACATCACGGGGTTGTGCGCATTGTATGGGTGTGTGTTACATTACATTTACTAGTAGGAGTGAGAAAAACATCACGGCGTGGAGCGCATTGTATGGGTGTGTGTTACATTACATTCAGTAGTAGGAGTGAGAAAAACATCACGGGGTGGTGTGAATCGGAGGGTCTGAATTAGGATAGGCAGTGAGCGGCAATGTAGGATGGAGAAAAGCACCGCGGGGTGGTCAGCATGGGGAGGTCAGGGAACATGCAGTGGCAATGTAGGATAGGTTTCTGAAAAACATCGCGGGGTGGTGCGCATTGTATGGGTGTGTGTTTCATTACATTCACTAGTAGGAGTGAGAAAAACATCACGGGGTGGTGCGCATTGTATGGGTGTGTGTTACATTACATTCACTAGTAGGAGTGAAAAAACATCACGGGGTGGTGTGAATCGGAGCGTCTGAATTAGGATAGGCAGTGAGTGGCAATGTAGGATGGAGAAAAGCACCACAGGGTGGTCAGCATGGGGAGGTCAGGGAACATGCAGTGGCAATGTAGGATAGGTTTCTGAAAAACATCGCGGGGTGGTGCGCATTGTATGGGTGTGTGTTAC
Organism: Cavia porcellus; assembly: GCF_034190915.1. Taxonomy (NCBI): domain Eukaryota; kingdom Metazoa; phylum Chordata; class Mammalia; order Rodentia; family Caviidae; genus Cavia; species Cavia porcellus. The sequence continues at coordinate 962,575 of NW_026947561.1, read as the reverse complement.
ATTACATTCACTAGTAGGAGTGAGAAAAACATCACGGGGTGGTGCGCATTGTACGGGTGTGTGTTACATTACATTCACTAGTAGGAATGAGAAAAACATCACGGGGTGGTGTGAATCGGAGGGTCTGAATTAGGATAGGCAGTGAGTGCCAATGTAGGATGGAGAAAAGCACCGCGGGGTGGTCAGCATGGGGAGGTCAGGGAACATGCAGTGGCAATGTAGGATAGGTTTCTGAAAAACATCGCGGGGTGGTGCGCATTGTATGGGTGTGTGCTACATTACATTCACTAGTAGGAGTGAGAAAAACATCACGGGGTGGTGCGCATTGTATGGGTGTGTGTTACATTACATTCACTAGTAGGAGTGAGAAAAACATCACGGGGTGTTGTGAATCGGAGGGTCTGAATTAGGATAGGCAGTGAGCGGCAATGTAGGATGGAGAAAAGCACCGCGGGGTGGTCAGCATGGGGAGGTCAGGGAACATGCAGTGGCAATGTAGGATAGGTTTCTGAAAAACATCGCGGGGTGGTGCGCATTGTATGGGTGTGTGTTACATTACATTCACTAGTAGGAGTGAGAAAAACATCACGGGGTGGTGCGCATTGTATGGGTGTGTGTTATATTACATTCACTAGTAGGAGTGAGAAAAACATCACGGGGTGGTGTGAATCGGAGGGTCTGAATTAGGATAGGCAGTGAGTGGCAATGTAGGATGGAGAAAAGCACCGCGGGGTGGTCAGCATGGGGAGGTCAGGGAACATGCAATGGCAATGTTGGATAGGTTTCTGAAAAGCATCGCGGGGTGGTGCGCATTGTATGGGTGTGTGTTACATTACATTCACTAGTAGGAGTGAGAAAAACATCACGGGGTGGTGCGCATTGTATGGGTGTGTGTTACATTACATTCACTAGTAGGAGTGAAAAAACATCACGGGGTGGTGTGAATCGGAGCGTCTGAATTAGGATAGGCAGTGAGTGGCAATGTAGGATGGAGAAAAGCACCACAGGGTGGTCAGCATGGGGAGGTCAGGGAACATGCAGTGGCAATGTAGGATAGGTTTCTGAAAAACATCGCGGGGTGGTGCGCATTGTATGGGTGTGTGTTACATGACATTCACTAGTAGGAGTGAGAAAAACATCACGGGGTGGTGCGCATTGTACGGGTGTGTGTTACATTACATTCACTAGTAGGAATGAGAAAAACATCACGGGGTGGTGTGAATCGGAGGGTCTGAATTAGGATAGGCAGTGAGTGCCAATGTAGGATGGAGAAAAGCACCGCGGGGTGGTCAGCATGGGGAGGTCAGGGAACATGCAGTGGCAATGTAGGATAGGTTTCTGAAAAACATCACGGGGTGGTGGGCATTGTATGGGTGTGTGCTACATTACATTCACTAGTAGGAGTGAGAAAAACATCACGGGGTGGTGCGCATTGTATGGGTGTGTGTTACATTACATTCACTACTAGGAGTGAGAAAAACATCACGGGGTGTTGTGAATCGGAGGGTCTGAATTAGGATAGGCAGTGAGTGGCAATGTAGGATGGAGAAAAGCACCGCGTGGTGCTCAGCATGGGGAGGTCAGGGAACATGCAGTGGCAATGTAGGATAGGTTTCTGAAAAACATCGCGGGGTGGTGCACATTGTATGGGTGTGTGTTACATTACATTCACTAGTAGGAGTGAGAAAAATATCACGGGGTGGTGCGCATTGTATGGGTGTGTGTTACATTACATTCACTAGTAGGAGTGAGAAAAACATCACGGGGTGGTGTGAATCGGAGAGTCTGAATTAGGATAGGCAGTGAGTGGCAATGTAGGATGGAGAAAAGCACCGCGGGGTGGTCAGCATGAGGAGGTCCGGGAACATGCAGTGGCAATGTAGGATAGGTTTCTGAAAAACATCGTGGGGTGGAGCGCATTGTATGGGTGTGTGTTACATTACATTCACTAGTAGGAGTGAGAAAAACATCACGGGGTGGTGCGCATTGTATGGGTGTGTGTTACATTACATTCACTAGTAGGAGTGAGAAAAACATCACGGGGTGGTGTGAATCGGAGGGTTTGAATTAGGATAGGCAGTGAGTGGCAATGTAGGATGGAGAAAAGCACCGCGGGGTGGTCAGCATGGGGAGGTCAGGGAACATGCAGTGGCAATGTAGGATAGGTTTCTGAAAAACATGGCGGGGTGGTGCGCATGGTATGGGTGTGTGTTACATTACATTCACTAGTAGGAGTGAGAAAAACATCACGGGGTTGTGCGCATTGTATGGGTGTGTGTTACATTACATTTACTAATAGGAGTGAGAAAAACATCACGGGGTGGTGTGAATCGGAGGGTCTGAATTAGGATAGGCAGTGAGTGGCAATGTAGGAGGGAGAAAAGCACCGCGGGGTGGTCAGCATGGGGAGGTCAGGGAACATGCATTGGCAATGTAGGATAGGTTTCTGAAAAACATTGCGAGGTGGTGCGCATTGTATGGGTGTATGTTACATTACATTCACTAGTAGGAGTGAAAAAAACATCACGGGGTGGTGCGCATTGTATGGGTGTGTGTTACATTACATTCACTATTAGGAGTGAGAAAAACATCACGGGGTGGTGTGAATCGGAGGGTCTGAATTAGGATAGGCAGTGAGTGGCATTGTAGGGTGGAGAAAAGCACCGCGTGGTGGTCAGCATGGGGAGGTCAGGGAACATGCAGTGGCAATGTAGGATAGGTTTCTGAAAAACATCGCAGGGTGGTGCGCATTGTATGGGTGTTTGTTACATTACATTCACTAGTAGGAGTGAGAAAAACATCACGGGGTGGTGCGCATTGTATGGGTGTGTGTTACATTACATTCACTACTAGGAGTGAGAAAAACATCACGGGGTGGTGTGAATCGGAGGGTCTGAATTAGGATAGGCAGTGAGTGCCAATGTAGGATGGAGAAAAGCACCGCGGGTGGTCAGCATGGGGAGGTCAGGGAACATGCAGTGGCAATGTAGGATAGGTTTCTGAAAAACATCGCGGGGTGGTGCGCATTGTATGGGTGTGTGCTACATTACATTCACTAGTAGGAGTGAGAAAAACATCACGGGGTGGTGCGCATTGTATGGGTGTGTGTTACATTACATTCACTAGTAGGAGTGAGAAAAACATCACGGGGTGTTGTGAATCGGAGGGTCTGAATTAGGATAGGCAGTGAGTGGCAATGTAGGATGGAGAAAAGCACCGCGTGGTGCTCAGCATGGGGAGGTCAGGGAACATGCACTGGCAATGTAGGATAGGTTTCTGAAAAACATCTCGGGGTGGTGCGCATTGTATGGGTGTGTGTTACATTACATTCACTAGGAGGAGTGAGAAAAATATCACGGGGTGGTGCGCATTGTATGGGTGTGTGTTACATTACATTCACTAGTAGGAGTGAGAAAAACATCACGGGGTGGTGTGAATCGGAGAGTCTGAATTAGGATAGGCAGTGAGTGGCAATGTAGGATGGAGAAAAGCACCGCGGGGTGGTCAGCATGGGGAGGTCAGGGAACATGCAGTGGCAATGTAGGATAGGTTTCTGAAAAACATCGTGGGGTGGTGCGCATTGTATGGGTGTGTGTTACATTACATTCACTAGTAGGAGTGAGAAAAACATCACGGGGTGGTGCGCATTGTATGGGTGTGTGTTACATTACATTCACTAGTAGGAGTGAGAAAAACATCACGGGGTTGTGCGCATTGTATGGGTGTGTGTTACATTACATTTACTAATAGGAGTGAGAAAAACATCACGGGGTGGTGTGAATCGGAGGGTCTGAATTAGGATAGGCAGTGAGTGGCAATGTAGGATGGAGAAAAGCACCGCGGGGTGGTCAGCATGGGGAGGTCAGGGAACATGCAGTGGCAATGTAGGATAGGTTTCTGAAAAACATAGCGGGGTGGTGCGCATTGTATGGGTGTGTGTTACATTACATTCACTAGTAGGAGTGAGAAAAACATCACGGGGTGGTGCGCATTGTATGGGTGTGTGTTACATTACATTCACTAGTAGGAGTGAGAAAAACATCACGGGGTGGTGTGAATCAGAGGGTCTGAATTAGGATCGGCAGTGAGTGGCAATGTAGGGTGGAGAAAAGCACCGCGGGGTGGTCAGCATGGGGAGGTCAGGGAACATGCAGTGGCAATGTAGGATAGGTTTCTGAAAAACATAGCGGGGTGGTGCGCATTGTATGGGTGTGTGTTACATTACATTCACTAGTAGGAGTGAGAAAAACATCACGGGGTGGTGCGCATTGTATGGGTGTGTGTTACATTACATTCACTAGTAGGAGTGAAAAAACATCACGGGGTGGTGTGAATCGGAGCCTCTGAATTAGGATAGGCAGTGAGTGGCAATGTAGGATGGAGAAAAGCACCGCGGCATGGTCAGCATGGGGAGGTCAGGGAACATGCAGTGGCAATGTAGGATAGGTTTCTGAAAAACATCGCGGGGTGGTGCGCATTGTATGGGTGTGTGTTACATTACATTCACTAGTAGGAGTGAGAAAAATATCACGGGGTGGTGCTCATTGTACGGGTGTGTGTTACATTACATTCACTAGTAGGTGTGAGAAAAACATCCCGGGGTGGTGTGAATCGGAGGTTCTGAATTAGGATAGGCAGTGAGTGGCAATGTAGGATGGAGAAAAGCACCGCGGGGTGGTCAGCATGGGGAGGTCAGGGAACATGCAGTGGCAATGTAGGATAGGTTTCTGAAAAGCATCGCGGGGTGGTGCGCATTGTATGGGTGTGTGTTACATTACATTCACTAGTAGGAGTGAGAAAAACATCACGGGGTGGTGCGCATTGTATGGGTGTGTGTTACATTACATTCACTAGTAGGAGTGAAAAAACATCACGAGGTGGTGTGAATCGGAGCGTCTGAATTAGGATAGGCAGTGAGTGGCAATGTAGGATGGAGAAAAGCCCCGCGGCGTGGTCAGCATGGGGAGGTCAGGGAACATGCAGTGGCAATGTAGGATAGGTTTCTGAAAAACATCGCGGGGTGGTGCACATTGTATGGGTGTGTGTTACATTACATTCACTAGTAGGAGTGAGAAAAACATCACGGGGTGGTGCGCATTGTATGGGTGTGTGTTACATTACATTGACTAGTAGGAGTGAGAAAAACATCACGGGGTGGTGTGAATCGGAGGGTCTGAATTAGGATAGGCAGTGAGTGGCAATGTAGGATGGAGAAAAGCACCGCGGGTTGGTCAGCATGGGGAGGTCAGGGAACATGCAGTGGCAATGTAGGATAGGTTTCTGAAAAACATCGCGGGGTGGTGCGCATTGTATGGGTGTGTGTTACATTACATTCACTAGTAGGAGTGAGAAAAACATCACGGGGTGGTGCGCATTGTATGGGTGTGTGTTACATTACATTCACTAGAAGGAGTGAGAAAAACATCACGGGGTGGTGTGAATTGGAGGGTCTGAATTAAGATAGGCAGTGAGTGGCAATGTAGGATGGAGAAAAACACCGCGGGGTGGTCAGCATGGGGAGGTCAGGAAACATTCAGTGGCAATGTAGGATAGGTTTCTGAAAAACATCGCGGGGTGGTGCGCATGGTATGGGTGTGTGTTACATTGCATTCACTAGTAGGAGTGAGAAAAACATCACGGGGTGGTGCGCATTGTACGGGTGTGTGTCACATTACATACACTAGTAGGAGTGAGAAAAACATCACGGGGTGGTGTGAATCGGAGGGTCTGAATTAGGATAGGCAGTGAGTGGCAATGCAGGATGGAGAAAAGCACTGCGGTGTGGTCAGCATGGGGAGGTCAGGGAACATGCAGTGGCAATGTAGGATAGGTTTCTGAAAAACATCGCGGGGTGGTGCGCATTGTATGGGTGTGTGTTACATTACATTCACTAGTAGGAGTGAGAAAAACATCACGGGGTGGTGTCAATCGGAGGGTCTGAATTAGGATAGGCAGGGAGTGGCAATGTAGGATGGAGAAAAGCAACGCGGGGTGGTCAGCATGGGGAGGTCAGGGAACATGCAGTGGCAATGTAGGATAGGTTTCTGAAAAACATCGCGGGGTGGTGCACATTGTATGGGTGTGTGTTACGTTACATTCACTAGTAGGAGTGAGAAAAACATCACGGGGTGGTGCGCATTGTATGGGTGTGTGTTACATTACATTCACTAGTAGGAGTGAGAAAAACATCACGGGGTGGTGCGCATTGTACGGGTGTGTGTTACATTACATTCACTAGTAGGAGTGAGAAAAACATCATGGGGTGGTGTGAATCGGAGGGTCTGAATTAGGATAGGCAGTGAGTGGCAATGTAGGATGGAGAAAAGCACCGCGGGGTGGTCAGCATGGGGAGGTCAGGGAACATGCAGTGGCAATGTAGGATAGGTTTCTGAAAAACATCGCGGGGTGGTGCGCATTGTATGGGTGTGTGTTACATGACATTCACTAGTAGGAGTGAGAAAAACATCACGGGGTGGTGCGCATTGTATGGGTGTGTGTTACATTACATTCACTAGTAGGAGTGAGAAAAACATCACGGGGTGGTGCTCATTGTACGGGTGTGTGTTACATTACATTCACTAGTAGGTGTGAGAAAAACATCCCGGGGTGGTGTGAATCGGAGGTTCTGAATTAGGATAGGCAGTGAGTGGCAATGTAGGATGGAGAAAAGCACCGCAGGGTGGTCAGCATGGGGAGGTCAGGGAACATGCAGTGGAAATGTAGGATAGGTTTCTGAAAAGCATCGCGGGGTGGTGCGCATTGTATGGGTGTGTGTTACATTACATTCACTAGTAGGAGTGAGAAAAACATCACGGGGTGGTGCGCATTGTATGGGTGTGTGTTACATTACATACACTAGTAGGAGTGAAAAAACATCACGGGGTGGTGTGAATCGGAGCGTCTGAATTAGGATAGGCAGTGAGTGGCAATGTAGGATGGAGAAAAGCACCGCGGCGTGGTCAGCATGGGGAGGTCAGGGAACATGCAGTGGCAATGTAGGATAGGTTTCTGAAAAACATCGCAGGGTGGTGCGCATTGTATGGGTGTGTGTTACATTACATTCACTAGTAGGAGTGAGAAAAACATCACGGGGTGGTGCGCATTGTACGGGTGTGTGTCACATTACATACACTAGTAGGAGTGAGAAAAACATCACGGGGTGGTGTGAATCGGAGGGTCTGAATTAGGATAGGCAGTGAGTGGCAATGCAGGATGGAGAAAAGCACTGCGGTGTGGTCAGCATGGGGAGGTCAGGGAACATGCAGTGGCAATGTAGGATAGGTTTCTGAAAAACATCGCGGGGTGGTGCGCATTGTATGGGTGTGTGTTACATGACATTCACTAGTAGGAGTGAGAAAAACATCACGGGGTGGTGCGCATTGTATGGGTGTGTGTTACATTACATTCACTAGTAGGAGTGAGAAAAACATCACGGGGTGGTGCTCATTGTACGGGTGTGTGTTACATTACATTCACTAGTAGGTGTGAGAAAAACATCCCGGGGTGGTGTGAATCGGAGGTTCTGAATTAGGATAGGCAGTGAGTGGCAATGTAGGATGGAGAAAAGCACCGCAGGGTGGTCAGCATGGGGAGGTCAGGGAACATGCAGTGGAAATGTAGGATAGGTTTCTGAAAAGCATCGCGGGGTGGTGCGCATTGTATGGGTGTGTGTTACATTACATTCACTAGTAGGAGTGAGAAAAACATCACGGGGTGGTGCGCATTGTATGGGTGTGTGTTACATTACATACACTAGTAGGAGTGAAAAAACATCACGGGGTGGTGTGAATCGGAGCGTCTGAATTAGGATAGGCAGTGAGTGGCAATGTAGGATGGAGAAAAGCACCGCGGCGTGGTCAGCATGGGGAGGTCAGGGAACATGCAGTGGCAATGTAGGATAGGTTTCTGAAAAACATCGCAGGGTGGTGCGCATTGTATGGGTGTGTGTTACATTACATTCACTAGTAGGAGTGAGAAAAACATCACGGGGTGGTGCGCATTGTACGGGTGTGTGTCACATTACATACACTAGTAGGAGTGAGAAAAACATCACGGGGTGGTGTGAATCGGAGGGTCTGAATTAGGATAGGCAGTGAGTGGCAATGCAGGATGGAGAAAAGCACTGCGGTGTGGTCAGCATGGGGAGGTCAGGGAACATGCAGTGGCAATGTAGGATAGGTTTCTGAAAAACATCGCGGGGTGGTGCGCATTGTATGGGTGTGTGTTACATTACATTCACTAGTAGGAGTGAGAAAAACATCACGGGGTGGTGTCAATCGGAGGGTCTGAATTAGGATAGGCAGGGAGTGGCAATGTAGGATGGAGAAAAGCAACGCGGGGTGGTCAGCATGGGGAGGTCAGGGAACATGCAGTGGCAATGTAGGATAGGTTTCTGAAAAACATCGCGGGGTGGTGCACATTGTATGGGTGTGTGTTACGTTACATTCACTAGTAGGAGTGAGAAAAACATCACGGGGTGGTGCGCATTGTATGGGTGTGTGTTACATTACATTCACTAGTAGGAGTGAGAAAAACATCACGGGGTGGTGCGCATTGTATGGGTGTGTGTTACATTACATTGACTAGTAGGAGTGAGAAAAACATCATGGGGTGGTGTGAATCGGAGGGTCTGAATTAGGATAGGCAGTGAGTGGCAATGTAGGATGGAGAAAAGCACCGCGGGGTGGTCAGCATGGGGAGGTCAGGGAACATGCAGTGGCAATGTAGGATAGGTTTCTGAAAAACATCGCGGGGTGGTGCGCATTGTATGGGTGTGTGTTACATGACATTCACTAGTAGGAGTGAGAAAAACATCACGGGGTGGTGCGCATTGTATGGGTGTGTGTTACATTACATTCACTAGTAGGAGTGAGAAAAACATCACGGGGTGGTGCTCATTGTACGGGTGTGTGTTACATTACATTCACTAGTAGGTGTGAGAAAAACATCCCGGGGTGGTGTGAATCGGAGGTTCTGAATTAGGATAGGCAGTGAGTGGCAATGTAGGATGGAGAAAAGCACCGCAGGGTGGTCAGCATGGGGAGGTCAGGGAACATGCAGTGGAAATGTAGGATAGGTTTCTGAAAAGCATCGCGGGGTGGTGCGCATTGTATGGGTGTGTGTTACATTACATTCACTAGTAGGAGTGAGAAAAACATCACGGGGTGGTGCGCATTGTATGGGTGTGTGTTACATTACATACACTAGTAGGAGTGAAAAAACATCACGGGGTGGTGTGAATCGGAGCGTCTGAATTAGGATAGGCAGTGAGTGGCAATGTAGGATGGAGAAAAGCACCGCGGCGTGGTCAGCATGGGGAGGTCAGGGAACATGCAGTGGCAATGTAGGATAGGTTTCTGAAAAACATCGCAGGGTGGTGCGCATTGTATGGGTGTGTGTTACATTACATTCACTAGTAGGAGTGAGAAAAACATCACGGGGTGGTGCGCATTGTATGGGTGTGTGTTACATTACATTGACTAGTAGGAGTGAGAAAAACATCACGGGGTGGTGTGAATCGGAGGGTCTGAATTACGATAGGCAGTGAGTGGCAATGTAGGATGGAGAAAAGCACCGCGGGGTGGTCAGCATGGGGAGGTCAGGGAACATGCAGTGGCAATGTACGATAGGTTTCTGAAAAACATCGCGGGGTGGTGCGCATTGTATGGGTGTGTGTTACATTACATTCACTAGTAGGAGTGAGAAAAACATCACGGGGTGGTGCGCATTGTATGGGTGTGTGTTACATTACTTTCACTAGTAGGAGTGAGAAAAACATCACGGTGTGGTGTGAATCGGAGGGTCTGAATTAAGATAGGCAGTGAGTGGCAATGTAGGATGGAGAAAAACACCGCGGGGTGGTCAGCATGGGGAGGTCAGGAAACATGCAGTGGCAATGTAGGATAGGTTTCTGAAAAACATCGCGGGGTGGTGCGCATGGTATGGGTGTGTGTTACATTACATTCACTAGTAGGAGTGAGAAAAACATCACGGGGTGGTGTGCATTGTACGGGTGTGTGTCACATTACATACACTAGTAGGAGTGAGAAAAACATCACGGGGTGGTGTGAATCGGAGGGTCTGAATTAGGATAGGCAGTGAGTGGCAATGCAGGATGGAGAAAAGCACTGCGGTGTGGTCAGCATGGGGAGGTCAGGGAACATGCAGTGGCAATGTAGGATAGGTTTCTGAAAAACATCGCGGGGTGGTGCGCATTGTATGGGTGTGTGTTACATTACATTCACTAGTAGGAGTGAGAAAAACATCACGGGGTGGTGTCAATCGGAGGGTCTGAATTAGGATAGGCAGGGAGTGGCAATGTAGGATGGAGAAAAGCATCGCGGGGTGGTCAGCATGGGGAGGTCAGGGAACATGCAGTGGCAATGTAGGATAGGTTTCTGAAAAACATCGCGTGGTGGTGCACACTGTATGGGTGTGTGTTACATTACATTCACTAGTAGGAGTGAGAAAAACATCACGGGGTGGTGCGCATTGTATGGGTGTGTGTTACATTACATTCACTAGTAGGAGTGAGAAAAACATCACGGGGTGGTGCGCATTGTATGGGTGTGTGTTACATTACATTGACTAGTAGGAGTGAGAAAAACATCATGGGGTGGTGTGAATCGGAGGGTCTGAATTAGGATAGGCAGTGAGTGGCAATGTAGGATGGAGAAAAGCACCGCGGGGTGGTCAGCATGGGGAGGTCAGGGAACATGCAGTGGCAATGTAGGATAGGTTTCTGAAAAACATCGCGGGGTGGTGCGCATTGTATGGGTGTGTGTTACATGACATTCACTAGTAGGAGTGAGAAAAACATCACGGGGTGGTGCGCATTGTATGGGTGTGTGTTACATTACATTCACTAGTAGGAGTGAGAAAAACATCACGGGGTGGTGCGCATTGTATGGGTGTGTGTTACATGACATTCACTAGTAGGAGTGAGAAAAACATCACGGGGTGGTGCGCATTGTATGGGTGTGTGTTACATTACATTCACTAGTAGGAGTGAGAAAAACATCACGGGGTGGTGCGCATTTTATGGGTGTGTGTTACATTACATTCACTAGTTGGAGTGAGAAAAACATCACGGGGTGGTGCGCATTGTATGGGTGTGTGTTACATTAAATTCACTAGTAGGAGTGAAAAAACATCACGGGGTGGTGTGAATCGGAGCGTCTGAATTAGGATAGGCAGTGAGTGGCAATGTAGGATGGAGAAAAGCACCGCGGCGTGGTCAGCATGGGGAGGTCAGGGAACATGCAGTGGCAATGTAGGATAGGTTTCTGAAAAACATCGCGGGGTGGTGCGCATTGTATGGGTGTGTGTTACATTACATTCACTAGTAGGAGTGAGAAAAACATCACGGGGTGGTGCGCATTGTATGGGTGTGTGTTACATTACATTGACTAGTAGGAGTGAGAAAAACATCACGGGGTGGTGTGAATCGGAGGGTCTGAATTACGATAGGCAGTGAGTGGCAATGTAGGATGGAGAAAAGAACCGCGGGGTGGTCAGCATGGGGAGGTCAGGGAACATGCAGTGGCAATGTAGGATAGGTTTCTGAAAAACATCGCGGGGTGGTGCGCATTGTATGGGTGTGTGTTACATTACATTCACTAGTAGGAGTGAGAAAAACATCACGGGGTGGTGCGCATTGTATGCTGTGTGTTACATTACATTCACTAGTAGGAGTGAGAAAAACATCATGGGGTGGTGTGAATCGGAGGGTCTGAATTAGGATAGGCAGTGACTGGCAATGTAGGATGGAGAAAAGCACCGCGGGGTGGTGAGCATGGGGAGGTCAGGGAACATGCAGTGGCAATGTAGGATAGGTTTCTGAAAAAGATCGCGGGGTGGTGCGCATTGTATGGCTGTGTGTTACATTACATTCACTAGTAGGAGTGAGAAAAACATCACGGGTTGGTGCGCATTGTATGGGTGTGTGTTTCATTACATTCACTAGTAGGAGTGAGAAAAACATCACGGGGTGGTGTGAATCGGAGGGTCTGAATTAGGATAGGCAGTGAGTGGCAATGTAGGATGGAGAAAAGCACCGCGGGGTGGTCAGCATGGGGAGGACAGGGAACATGCAGTGGTAATGTAGGATAGGTTTCTGAAAAACATCGCGGGGTGGTGCGCATTGTATGGGTGTGTGTTACATTACATTCACTAGTAGGAGTGACAAAAACATCACGGGGTGGTGCGCATTGTATGGGTGTGTGTTACATTACATTCACTAGTAGGAGTGAAAAAACATCACGGTGTGGTGTGAATTGGAGCGTCTGAATTAGGATAGGCAGTGTGTGGCAATGTAGGATGGAGAAAAGCACCGCGTGGTGGTCAGCATGGGGAGGTCAGGGAACATGCATTGGCAATGTAGGATAGGTTTCTGAAAAACATCGAGGGGTGGTGCACATTGTATGGGTGAGTGTTACATTACATTCACTAGTAGGAGTGAGAAAAACATCACGGGGTGGTGCGCATTGTATGGGTGTGTGTTACATTACATTCACTAGTAGGAGTGAGAAAAACATCATGGGGTGGTGCGCATTGTATGGGTGGGTGTTACATTACATTCACTAGTAGGAGTGAGAAAAACATCACGGGGTGGTGTGAATCGGAGGGTCTGAATTAGGATATGCAGTGAGTGGCGATGTAGGATGGAGAAAAGCACCGCGGTGTGGTCAGCATGGGGAGGTCAGGGAACATGCAGTGGCAATGTAGGATAGGTTTCTGAAAAACATCGCGGGGTGGTGCGCATTGTATGGGTGTGTGTTACATTACATTCACAAGTAGGAGTGAGAAAAACATCACGGGGTGGTGCGCATTGTATGGGTGTGTGTTACATTACATTCACTAGTAGGAGTGAGAAAAACATCCCGGGGTGGTGTGAATCGGAGGTTCTGAATTAGGATAGGCAGTGAGTGGCAATGTAGGATGGAGAAAAGCACCGCGGGGTGGTCAGCATGGGGAGGTCAGGGAACATGCAGTGGCAATGTAGGATAGGTTTCTGAAAAACATCGCGGGGTGGTGCGCATTGTATGGGTGTGTGTTACATTACATTCACTAGTAGGAGTGAGAAAAATATCACGGGGTGGTGCTCATTGTACGGGTGTGTGTTACATTACATTCACTAGTAGGTGTGAGAAAAACATCCCGGGGTGGTGTGAATCGGAGGTTCTGAATTAGGATAGGCAGTGAGTGGCAATGTAGGATGGAGAAAAGCACCGCGGGGTGGTCAGCATGGGGAGGTCAGGGAACATGCAGTGGAAATGTAGGATAGGTTTCTGAAAAACATCGCGGGGTGGTGCGCATTGTATGGGTGTGTGTTACATTACATTCACTAGTAGGAGTGAGAAAAACATCACGGGGTGGTGTCAATCGGAGGGTCTGAATTAGGATAGGCAGGGAGTGGCAATGTAGGATGGAGAAAAGCACCGCGGGGTGGTCAGCATGGGGAGGTCAGGGAACATGCAGTGGCAATGTAGGATAGGTTTCTGAAAAACATCGCGGGGTGGTGCACATTGTATGGGTGTGTGTTACATTACATTCACTAGTAGGAGTGAGAAAAACATCACGGGGTGGTGCGCATTGTATGGGTGTGTGTTACATTACATTCACTAGTAGGAGTGAGAAAAACATCACGGGGTGGTGCGCATTGTATGGGTGTGTGTTACATTACATTGACTAGTAGGAGTGAGAAAAACATCATGGGGTGGTGTGAATCGGAGGGTCTGAATTAGGATAGGCAGTGAGTGGCAATGTAGGATGGAGAAAAGCACCGCGGGGTGGTCAGCATGGGGAGGTCAGGGAACATGCAGTGGCAATGTAGGATAGGTTTCTGAAAAACATCGCGGGGTGGTGCGCATTGTATGGGTGTGTGTTACATGACATTCACTAGTAGGAGTGAGAAAAACATCACGGGGTGGTGCGCATTGTATGGGTGTGTGTTACATTACATTCACTACTAGGAGTGAGAAAAACATCACGGGGTGGTGCTCATTGTACGGGTGTGTGTTACATTACATTCACTAGTAGGTGTGAGAAAAACATCCCGGGGTGGTGTGAATCGGAGGTTCTGAATTAGGATAGGCAGTGAGTGGCAATGTAGGATGGAGAAAAGCACCGCGGGGTGGTCAGCATGGGGAGGTCAGGGAACATGCAGTGGAAATGTAGGATAGGTTTCTGAAAAGCATCGCGGGGTGGTGCGCATTGTATGGGTGTGTGTTACATTACATTCACTAGTAGGAGTGAGAAAAACATCACGGGGTGGTGCGCATTGTATGGGTGTGTGTTACATTACATTCACTAGTAGGAGTGAAAAAACATCACGGGGTGGTGTGAATCGGAGCGTCTGAATTAGGATAGGCAGTGAGTGGCAATGTAGGATGGAGAAAAGCACCGCGGCGTGGTCAGCATGGGGAGGTCAGGGAACATGCAGTGGCAATGTAGGATAGGTTTCTGAAAAACATCGCAGGGTGGTGCGCATTGTATGGGTGTGTGTTACATTACATTCACTAGTAGGAGTGAGAAAAACATCACGGGGTGGTGCGCATTGTATGGGTGTGTGTTACATTACATTCACTAGTAGGAGTGAGAAAAACATCACGGGGTGGTGTGAATCGGAGGGTCTGAATTACGATAGGCAGTGAGTGGCAATGTAGGATGGAGAAAAGCACCGCGGGGTGGTCAGCATGGGGAGGTCAGGGAACATGCAGTGGCAATGTAGGATAGGTTTCTGAAAAACATCGCGGGGTGGTGCGCATTGTATGGGTGTGTGTTACATTACATTCACTAGTAGGAGTGAGAAAAACATCACGGGGTGGTGCGCATTGTATGGGTGTGTGTTACATTACATTCACTAGTAGGAGTGAGAAAAACATCACGGTGTGGTGTGAATCGGAGGGTCTGAATTAAGATAGGCAGTGAGTGGCAATGTAGGATGGAGAAAAACACCGCGGGGTGGTCAGCATGGGGAGGTCAGGAAACATGCAGTGGCAATGTAGGATAGGTTTCTGAAAAACATCGCGGGGTGGTGCGCATGGTATAGGTGTGTGTTACATTACATTCACTAGTAGGAGTGAGAAAAACATCACGGGGTGGTGCGCATTGTACGGGTGTGTGTCACATTACATACACTAGTAGGAGTGAGAAAAACATCACGGGGTGGTGTGAATCGGAGGGTCTGAATTAGGATAGGCAGTGAGTGGCAATGCAGGATGGAGAAAAGCACTGCGGTGTGGTCAGCATGGGGAGGTCAGGGAACATGCAGTGGCAATGTAGGATAGGTTTCTGAAAAACATCGCGGGGTGGTGCGCATTGTATGGGTGTGTGTTACATTACATTCACTAGTAGGAGTGAGAAAAACATCACGGGGTGGTGTCAATCGGAGGGTCTGAATTAGGATAGGCAGGGAGTGGCAATGTAGGATGGAGAAAAGCACCGCGGGGTGGTCAGCATGGGGAGGTCAGGGAACATGCAGTGGCAATGTAGGATAGGTTTCTGAAAAACATCGCGGGGTGGTGCACATTGTATGGGTGTGTGTTACATTACATTCACTAGTAGGAGTGAGAAAAACATCACGGGGTGGTGCGCATTGTATGGGTGTGTGTTACATTACATTCACTAGTAGGAGTGAGAAAAACATCACGGGGTGGTGCGCATTGTATGGGTGTGTGTTACATTACATTGACTAGTAGGAGTGAGAAAAACATCATGGGGTGGTGTGAATCGGAGGGTCTGAATTAGGATAGGCAGTGAGTGGCAATGTAGGATGGAGAAAAGCACCGCGGGGTGGTCAGCATGGGGAGGTCAGGGAACATGCAGTGGCAATGTAGGATAGGTTTCTGAAAAACATCGCGGGGTGGTGCGCATTGTATGGGTGTGTGTTACATGACATTCACTAGTAGGAGTGAGAAAAACATCACGGGGTGGTGCGCATTGTATGGGTGTGTGTTACATTACATTCACTAGTAGGAGTGAGAAAAACATCACGGGGTGGTGCGCATTGTATGGGTGTGTGTTACATGACATTCACTAGTAGGAGTGAGAAAAACATCACGGGGTGGTGCGCATTGTATGGGTGTGTGTTACATTACATTCACTAGTAGGAGTGAGAAAAACATCACGGGGTGGTGCGCATTGTATGGGTGTGTGTTACATTACATTCACTAGTTGGAGTGAGAAAAACATCACGGGGTGGTGCGCATTGTATGGGTGTGTGTTACATTAAATTCACTAGTAGGAGTGAAAAAACATCACGGGGTGGTGTGAATCGGAGCGTCTGAATTAGGATAGGCAGTGAGTGGCAATGTAGGATGGAGAAAAGCACCGCGGCGTGGTCAGCATGGGGAGGTCAGGGAACATGCAGTGGCAATGTAGGATAGGTTTCTGAAAAACATCGCGGGGTGGTGCGCATTGTATGGGTGTGTGTTACATTACATTCACTAGTAGGAATGAGAAAAACATCACGGGGTGGTGCGCATTGTATGGGTGTGTGTTACATTACATTGACTAGTAGGAGTGAGAAAAACATCACGGGGTGGTGTGAATCGGAGGGTCTGAATTACGATAGGCAGTGAGTGGCAATGTAGGATGGAGAAAAGAACCGCGGGGTGGTCAGCATGGGGAGGTCAGGGAACATGCAGTGGCAATGTAGGATTGGTTTCTGAAAAACATCGCGGGGTGGTGCGCATTGTATGGGTGTGTGTTACATTACATTCACTAGTAGGAGTGAGAAAAACATCACGGGGTGGTGCGCATTGTATGGGTGTGTGTTACATTACATTCACTAGTAGGAGTGAGAAAAACATCACGGGGTGGTGTGAATCGGAGGGTCTGAATTAAGATAGGCAGTGAGTGGCAATGTAGGATGGAGAAAAACACCGCGGGGTGGTCAGCATGGGGAGGTCAGGAAACATGCAGTGGCAATGTAGGATAGGTTTCTGAAAAACATCGCGGGGTGGTGCGCATGGTATGGGTTTGTGTTACATTACATTCACTAGTAGGATTGAGAAAAACATCACGGGGTGGTGCGCATTGTACGGGTGTGTGTCACATTACATACACTAGTAGGAGTGAGAAAAACATCACGGGGTGGTGTGAATCGGAGGGTCTGAATTAGGATAGGCAGTGAGTGGCAATGCAGGATGGAGAAAAGCACTGCGGTGTGGTCAGCATGGGGAGGTCAGGGAACATGCAGTGGCAATGTAGGATAGGTTTCTGAAAAACATCGCGGGGTGGTGCACATTGTATGGGTGTGTGTTACATTACATTCACTAGTAGGAGTGAGAAAAACATCACGGGGTGGTGTCAATCGGAGGGTCTGAATTAGGATAGGCAGGGAGTGGCAATGTAGGATGGAGAAAAGCACCGCGGGGTGGTCAGCATGGGGAGGTCAGGGAACATGCAGTGGCAATGTAGGATAGGTTTCTGAAAAACATCGCGGGGTGGTGCACATTGTATGGGTGTGTGTTACATTACATTCACTAGTAGGAGTGAGAAAAACATCACGGGGTGGTGCGCATTGTATGGGTGTGTGTTACATTACATTCACTAGTAGGAGTGAGAAAAACATCACGGGGTGGTGCACATTGTATGGGTGTGTGTTACATTACATTGACTAGTAGGAGTGAGAAAAACATCATGGGGTGGTGTGAATCGGAGGGTCTGAATTAGGATAGGCAGTGAGTGGCAATGTAGGATGGAGAAAAGCACCGCGGGGTGGTCAGCATGGGGAGGTCAGGGAACATGCAGTGGCAATGTAGGATAGGTTTCTGAAAAACATCGCGGGGTGGTGCGCATTGTATGGGTGTGTGTTACATGACATTCACTAGTAGGAGTGAGAAAAACATCACGGGGTGGTGCGCATTGTATGGGTGTGTGTTACATTACATTCACTAGTAGGAGTGAGAAAAACATCACGGGGTGGTGCGCATTGTATGGGTGTGTGTTACATGACATTCACTAGTAGGAGTGAGAAAAACAACACGGGGTGGTGCGCATTGTATGGGTGTGTGTTACATTACATTCACTAGTAGGAGTGCGAAAAACATCACGGGGTGGTGCGCATTGTATGGGTGTGTGTTACATTACATTCACAAGCTGGAGTGAGAAAAACATCACGGGGTGGTGCGCATTGTATGGGTGTGTGTTACATTAAATTCACTAGTAGGAGTGAAAAAACATCACGGGGTGGAGTGAATCGGAGCGTCTGAATTAGGATAGGCAGTGAGTGGCAATGTAGGATGGAGAAAAGCACCACGGGGTGGTCAGCATGGGGAGGTCAGGGAACATGCAGTGGCAATGTAGGATAGGTTTCTGAAAAACATCGTGGGGTGGTGCGCATTGTATGGGTGTGTGTTACATTACATTCACTAGTAGGAGTGAGAAAAACATCACGGGGTGGTGCGCATTGTATGGGTGTGTGTTACATTACATTCACTAGTAGGAGTGAGAAAAACATCACAGGGTGGTGTGAATCGGAGGGTCTGAATTAGGATAGGCAGTGAGTGGCAATGTAGGATGGAGAAAAGCACCGCGCGGTGGTCAGCATGGGGAGGTCAGGGAACATGCAGTGGCAACGTAGGATAGGTTTCTGAAAAACATCGCGGGGTGGTGCACATTGTATGGGTATGTGTTACATTACATTCACTAGTAGGAGTGAGAAAAACATCACGGGGTGGTGCGCATTGTATGGGTGTGTGTTACATTACATTCACTAGTAGGAATGAGAAAAACATCACGGGGTGGTGTGAATCGGAAGGTCTGAATTAGGATAGGCAGTGAGTGGCAATGTAGGATGGAGAAAAGCACCGCGGGGTGGTCAGCATGGGGAGGTCAGGGAACATGCAGTGGCAATGTAGGATAGGTTTCTGAAAAACATCGCGGGGTGGTGCGCATTGTATGGGTGTGTGTTACATTACATTCACTAGTAGGAGTGAGAAAAACATCACGGGGTGGTGCGCATTGTACGGGTGTGTGTTACATTACATTCACTAGTAGGTGTGAGAAAAACATCACGGGGTGGTGTGAATCGGAGGTTCTGAATTAGGATAGGCAGTGAGTGGCAATGTAGGATGGAGAAAAGCACCTCGGGGTGGTCAGCATGGGGAGGTCAGGGAACATGCAGTGGCAATGTAGGATAGGTTTCTGAAAAACATCGCGGGGTGGTGCGCATTGTATGGGTGTGTGTTACATTACATTCACTAGTAGGAGTGAGAAAAACATCACGGGGTGGTGCGCATTGTATGGGTGTGTGTTACATTACATTCACTAGTAGGAGTGAGAAAAACATCACGGGGTGGTGCGCATTGTATGGGTGTGTGTTACATTACATTCACTAATAGGAGTGAGAAAAACATCACGGGGTGGTGTGAATCGGAGCGTCTGAATTACGATAGGCAGTGAGTGGCAATGTAGGATGGAGAAAAGCACCGCGGGGTGGTCAGCATGGGGAGGTCAGGGAACATGCAGTGGCAATGTAGGATAGGTTTCTGAAAAACATCGCGGGGTGGTGCGCATTGTATGGGTGTGTGTTACATTACATTCACTAGTAGAAGTGAGAAAAACATCACGGGGTGGTGCGCATTGTATGGGTGTGTGTTACATTACATTCACTAGTAGGAGTGAGAAAAACATCACGGTGTGGTGTGAATCGGAGGGTCTGAATTAAGATAGGCAGTGAGTGGCAATGTAGGATGGAGAAAAACACCGCGGGGTGGTCAGCATGGGGAGGTCAGGAAACATGCAGTGGCAATGTAGGATAGGTTTCTGAAAAACATCGCGGGGTGGTGCGCATGGTATGGGTGTGTGTTACATTACATTCACTAGTAGGAGTGAGAAAAACATCACGGGGTGGTGCGCATTGTACGGGTGTGTGTCACATTACATACACTAGTAGGAGTGAGAAAAACATCACGGGGTGGTGTGAATCGGAGGGTCTGAATTAGGATAGGCAGTGAGTGGCAATGCAGGATGGAGAAAAGCACTGCGGTGTGGTCAGCATGGGGAGGTCAGGGAACATGCATTGGCAATGTAGGATAGGTTTCTGAAAAACATCGCGGGGTGGTGCGCATTGTATGGGTGTGTGTTACATTACATTCACTAGTAGGAGTGAGAAAAACATCACGGGGTGGTGTCAATCGGAGGGTCTGAATTAGGATAGGCAGGGAGTGGCAATGTAGGATGGAGAAAAGCACCGCGGGGTGGTCAGCATGGGGAGGTCAGGGAACATGCAGTGGCAATGGAGGATAGGTTTCTGAAAAACATCGCGGGGTGGTGCACATTGTATGGGTGTGTGTTACATTACATTCACTAGTAGGAGTGAGAAAAACATCACAGGGTGGTGCGCATTGTATGGGTGTGTGTTACATTACATTCACTAGTAGGAGTGAGAAAAACATCACGGGGTGGTGCGCATTGTATGGGTGTGTGTTACATTACATTGACTAGTAGGAGTGAGAAAAACATCATGGGGTGGTGTGAATCGGAGGGTCTGAATTAGGATAGGCAGTGAGTGGCAATGTAGGATGGAGAAAAGCACCGCGGGGTGGTCAGCATGGGGAGGTCAGGGAACATGCAGTGGCAATGTAGGATAGGTTTCCGAAAATCATCGCGGGCTGGTGCGCATTGTATGGGTGTGTGTTACATGACATTCACTAGTAGGAGTGAGAAAAACATCACGGGGTGGTGCGCATTGTATGGGTGTGTGTTACATTACATTCACTAGTAGGAGTGAGAAAAACATCACGGGGTGGTGCGCATTGTATGGGTGTGTGTTACATGACATTCACTAGTAGGAGTGAGAAAAACATCACGGGGTGGTGCGCATTGTATGGGTGTGTGTTACATTACATTCACTAGTAGGAGTGAGAAAAACATCACGCGGTGGTGCGCATTGTATGGGTGTGTGTTACATTACATTCACTAGTTGGAGTGAGAAAAACATCACGGGGTGGTGCGCATTGTATGGGTGTGTGTTACATTAAATTCACTAGTAGGAGTGAAAAAACATCACGGGGTGGTGTGAATCGGAGCGTCTGAATTAGGATAGGCAGTGAGTGGCAATGTAGGATGGAGAAAAGCACCGCGGCGTGGTCAGCATGGGGAGGTCAGGGAACATGCAGTGGCAATGTAGGATAGGTTTCTGAAAAACATCGCGGGGTGGTGCGCATTGTATGGGTGTGTGTTACATTACATTCACTAGTAGGAGTGAGAAAAACATCACGGGGTGGTGCCCATTGTATGGGTGTGTGTTACATTACATTGACTAGTAGGAGTGAGAAAAACATCACGGGGTGGTGTGAATCGGAGGGTCTGAATTACGATAGGCAGTGAGTGGCAATGTAGGATGGAGAAAAGCACCGCGGGGTGGTCAGCATGGGGAGGTCAGGGAACATGCAGTGGCAATGTAGGATAGGTTTCTGAAAAACATCGCGGGGTGGTGCGCATTGTATGGGTGTGTGTTACATTACATTCACTAGTAGGAGTGAGAAAAACATCACGGGGTGGTGCGCATTGTATGGGTGTGTGTTACATTACATTCACTAGTAGGAGCGAGAAAAACATCACGGGGTGGTGTGAATCGGAGGGTCTGAATTAAGATAGGCAGTGAGTGGCAATGTAGGATGGAGAAAAACACCGCGGGGTGGTCAGCATGGGGAGGTCAGGAAACATGCAGTGGCAATGTAGGATAGGTTTCTGAAAAACATCGCGGGGTGGTGCGCATTGTATGGGTGTGTGTTACATTACATTCACTAGTAGGAGTGAGAAAAACATCACGGTGTGGTGCGCATTGTACGGGTGTGTGTCACATTACATACACTAGTAGGAGTGAGAAAAACATCACGGGGTGGTGTGAATCGGAGGGTCTGAATTAGGATAGGCAGTGAGTGGCAATGCAGGATGGAGAAAAGCACTGCGGTGTGGTCAGCATGGGGAGGTCAGGGAACATGCAGTGGCAATGTAGGATAGGTTTCTGAAAAACATCGCGGGGTGGTGCGCATTGTATGGGTGTGTGTTACATTACATTCACTAGTAGGAGTGAGAAAAACATCACGGGGTGGTGTCAATCGGAGGGTCTGAATTAGGATAGGCAGGGAGTGGCAATGTAGGATGGAGAAAAGCACCGCGGGGTGCTCAGCATGGGGAGGTCAGGGAACATGCAGTGGCAATGTAGGATAGGTTTCTGAAAAACATCGCGGGGTGGTGCACATTGTATGGGTGTGTGTTACATTACATTCACTAGTAGGAGTGAGAAAAACATCACGGGGTGGTGCGCATTGTATGGGTGTGTATTACATTACATTCACTAGTAGGAGTGAGAAAAACATCACGGGGTGGTGCGCATTGTATGGGTGTGTGTTACATTACATTGACTAGTAGGAGTGAGAAAAACATCATGGGGTGGTGTGAATCGGAGGGTCTGAATTAGGATAGGCAGTGAGTGGCAATGTAGGATGGAGAAAAGCACCGCGGGGTGGTCAGCATGGGGAGGTCAGGGAACATGCAGTGGCAATGTAGGATAGGTTTCTGAAAAACATCGCGGGGTGGTGCGCATTGTATGGGTGTGTGTTACATGACATTCACTAGTAGGAGTGAGAAAAACATCACGGGGTGGTGCGCATTGTATGGGTGTGTGTTACATTACATTCACTAGTAGGTGTGAGAAAAACATCACGGGGTGGTGCGCATTGTATGGGTGTGTGTTACATGACATTCACTAGTAGGAGTGAGAAAAACATCACGGGGTGGTGCGCATTGTATGGGTGTGTGTTACATTACATTCACTAGTAGGAGTGAGAAAAACATCACGGGGTGGTGCGCATTGTATGGGTGTGTGTTACATTACATTCACTAGTTGGAGTGAGAAAAACATCACGGGGTGGTGCGCATTGTATGGGTGTGTGTTACATTACATTCACTAGTAGGAGTGAGAAAAACATCACGGGGTGGTGCGCATTGTACGGGTGTGTGTTACATTACATTCACTAGTAGGAGTGAGAAAAACATCACGGGGTGGTGCGCATTGTACGGGTGTGTGTTACATTACATTCACTAGTAGGTGTGAGAAAAACATCACGGGGTGGTGTGAATCGGAGGTTCTGAATTAGGATAGGCAGTGAGTGGCAATGTAGGATGGAGAAAAGCACCGCGGGGTGGTCAGCATGGGGAGGTCAGGGAACATGCAGTGGCAATGTAGGATAGGTTTCTGAAAAACATCGCGGGGTGGTGCGCATTGTATGGGTGTGTGTTACATTACATTCACTAGTAGGAGTGAGAAAAACATCACGGGGTGGTGCGCATTGTATGGGTGTGTGTTACATTACATTCACTAGTAGGAGTGAGAAAAACATCACGGGGTGGTGCGCATTGTATGGGTGTGTGTTACATTACATTCACTAGTAGGAGTGAGAAAAACATCACGGGGTGGTGTGAATCGGAGGTTCTGAATTAGGATAGGCAGTGAGTGGCAATGTAGGATGGAGAAAAGCACCGCGGGGTGGGCAGCATGGGGAGGTAAGGGAACATGCAGTGGCAATGTAGGATAGGTTTCTGAAAAACATCGCGGGGTGGTGCGCATTGTATGGGTGTGTGTTACATTACATTCACTAGTAGGAGTGAGAAAAACATCACGGGGTGGTGCGCATTGTATGGGTGTGTGTTACATTACATTCACTAGTAGGTGTGAGAAAAACATCACGGGGTGGTGTGAATCGGAGATTCTGAATTAGGATAGGCAGTGAGTGGCAATGTAGGATGGAGAAAAGCACCGCGGGGTGGTCAGGATGGGGAGGTCAGGGAACATGCATTGGCAATGTAGGATAGGTTTCTGAAAAATATCGCGGGGTGGTGCGCATTGTATGGGTGTGTGTAACATTACATTCACTAGTAGGAGTGAGAAAAACATCACGGGGTGCTGTCAATCGGAGGGTATGAATTAGGATAGGCAGTGAGTGGCAATGTAGGATGGAGAAAAGCACCGCGGGGTGGTCAGCATGGGGAGGTCAGGGAACATGCAGTGGCAATGTAGGATAGGTTTCTGAAAAACATCGCGGGGTGTTGCGCATTGTATGGGTGTGTGTTAAATTACATTCACTAGTAGGAGTGACAAAAACATCACGGGGTGGTGCGCATTGTATGGGTGTGTGTTACATTACATTCACTAGTAGGAGTGAAAAAACATCACGGGGTGGTGTGAATTGGAGCATCTGAATTAGGATAGGCAGTGAGTGGCAATGTAGGATGGAGAAAAGCACCGCGTGGTGGTCAGCATGGGGAGGTCAGGGAACATGCAGTGGCAATGTAGGATAGGTTTCTGAAAAACATCGAGGGGTGGTGCACATTGTATGGGTGAGTGTTACATTACATTCACTAGTAGGAGTGAGAAAAACATCACGGGGTGGTGCGCATTGTATGGGTGTGTGTTACATTACATTCACTAGTAGGAGTGAGAAAAACATCATGGGGTGGTGCGCATTGTATGGGTGTGTGTTACATTACATTCACTAGTTGGAGTGAGAAAAACATCACGGGGTGGTGTGAATCGGAGGGTCTGAATTAGGATATGCAGTGAGTGGCAATGTAGGATGGAGAAAAGCACCTCGGTGTGGTCTGCATGGGGAGGTCAGGGAACATGCAGTGCAATGTAGGATAGGTTTCTGAAAAACATCGCGGGGTGGTGCGCATTGTATGGGTGTGTGTTACATTACATTCACTAGTAGGAGTGAGAAAAACATCACGGGGTGGTGCGCATTGTATGGGTGTGTGTTACATTACATTCACTAGTAGGAGTGAGAAAAACATCACGGGGTGGTGTGAATCGGAGGGTCTGAATTAGGATAGGCAGTGAGTGGCAATGTAGGGTGGAGAAAAGCACCGCGGGGTGGTCAGCATGGGGAGGTCAGGGAAAACGCACTGGCAATGTAGGATAGGTTTCTGAAAAACATCACGGGGTGGTGCGCATTGTATGGGTGTGTTTTACATTACATTCACTAGTAGGAGTGAGAAAAACATCACGGGGTGGTGCGCATTGTATGGGTGTGTGTTACATTACATTCACTAGTAGGAGTGAGAAAAACATCACGGGGTGGTGTGAATCGGAGGGTCTGAATTAAGATAGGCAGTGAGTGGCAATGTAGGATGGAGAAAAACACCGCGGGGTGGTCAGCATGGGGAGGTCAGGAAACATGCAGTGGCAATGTAGGATAGGTTTCTGAAAAACATCGCGGGGTGGTGCGCATGGTATGGGTGTGTGTTACATTACATTCACTAGTAGGAGTGAGAAAAACATCACGGGGTGGTGCGCATTGTACGGGTGAGGGTCACATTACATACACTAGTAGGAGTGAGAAAATCATCACGGGGTCGTGTGAATCGGAGGGTCTGAATTACGATAGGCAGTGAGTGGCAATGCAGGATGGAGAAAAGCACCGCGGTGTGGTCAGCATGGGGAGGTCAGGGAACATGCAGTGGCAATGTAGGATAGGTTTCTGAAAAACATCGCGGGGTGGTACGCATTGTATGGGTGTGTGTTACATTACATTCACTAGTAGGAGTGAGAAAAACATCACGGGGTGGTGTCAATCGGAGGGTCTGAATTAGGATAGGCAGTGACTGGCAATGTAGGATGGAGAAAAGCACCGCGGGGTGGTCAGCATGGGGAGGTCAGGGAACATGCAGTGGCAATGTAGGATAGGTTTCTGAAAAATATCGGGCGGTGGTGCGCATTGTATGGGTGTGTGTTACATTACATTCACTAGTAGGAGTGAGAAAAACATCACGGGGTGGTGTGAATTGGAGGGTCTGAATTAGGATAGGCAGTGAGTGGCAATGTAGGATGGAGAAAAGCACCGCGTGGTGGTCAGCATGGGGAGGTCAGGGAACATGCAGTGGCAATGTAGGATAGGTTTCTGAAAAACATCGCGGGGTGGTGCGCATTGTATCGGTGTGTGTTACATTACATTCACTAGTAGGAGTGAGAAAAACATCACGGGGTGGTGCGCATTGTATGGGTGTGTGTTACATTACATTCACTAGTAGGAGTGAGAAAAACATCACGGGGTGGTGCGCATTGTATGGGTGTGTGTTACATTACATTCACTAGTAGGAGTGAGAAAAACATCACGGGGTGGTGTGAATCGGAGGTTCTGAATTAGGATAGGCAGTGAGTGGCAATGTAGGATGGAGAAAAGCACCGCGGGGTGGGCAGCATGGGGAGGTAAGGGAACATGCAGTGGCAATGTAGGATAGGTTTCTGAAAAACATCGCGGGGTGGTGCGCATTGTATGGGTGTGTGTTACATTACATTCACTAGTAGGAGTGAGAAAAACATCACGGGGTGGTGCGCATTGTATGGGTGTGTGTTACATTACATTCACTAGTAGGTGTGAGAAAAACATCACGGGGTGGTGTGAATCGGAGATTCTGAATTAGGATAGGCAGTGAGTGGCAATGTAGGATGGAGAAAAGCACCGCGGGGTGGTCAGGATGGGGAGGTCAGGGAACATGCATTGGCAATGTAGGATAGGTTTCTGAAAAATATCGCGGGGTGGTGCGCATTGTATGGGTGTGTGTAACATTACATTCACTAGTAGGAGTGAGAAAAACATCACGGGGTGCTGTCAATCGGAGGGTATGAATTAGGATAGGCAGTGAGTGGCAATGTAGGATGGAGAAAAGCACCGCGGGGTGGTCAGCATGGGGAGGTCAGGGAACATGCAGTGGCAATGTAGGATAGGTTTCTGAAAAACATCGCGGGGTGTTGCGCATTGTATGGGTGTGTGTTAAATTACATTCACTAGTAGGAGTGACAAAAACATCACGGGGTGGTGCGCATTGTATGGGTGTGTGTTACATTACATTCACTAGTAGGAGTGAAAAAACATCACGGGGTGGTGTGAATTGGAGCATCTGAATTAGGATAGGCAGTGAGTGGCAATGTAGGATGGAGAAAAGCACCGCGTGTTGGTCAGCATGGGGAGGTCAGGGAACATGCAGTGGCAATGTAGGATAGGTTTCTGAAAAACATCGAGGGGTGGTGCACATTGTATGGGTGAGTGTTACATTACATTCACTAGTAGGAGTGAGAAAAACATCACGGGGTGGTGCGCATTGTATGGGTGTGTGTTACATTACATTCACTAGTAGGAGTGAGAAAAACATCATGGGGTGGTGTGAATCGGAGGGTCTGAATTAAGATAGGCAGTGAGTGGCAATGTAGGATGGAGAAAAGCACCTCGGTGTGGTCTGCATGGGGAGGTCAGGGAACATGCAGTGCAATGTAGGATAGGTTTCTGAAAAACATCGCGGGGTGGTGCGCATTGTATGGGTGTGTGTTACATTACATTCACTAGTAGGAGTGAGAAAAACATCACGGGGTGGTGCGCATTGTATGGGTGTGTGTTACATTACATTCACGAGTAGGAGTGAGAAAAACATCACGGGGTGGTGTGAATCGGAGGGTCTGAATTAGGATAGGCAGTGAGTGGCAATGTAGGGTGGAGAAAAGCACCGCGGGGTGGTCAGCATGGGGAGGTCAGGGAAAACGCACTGGCAATGTAGGATAGGTTTCTGAAAAACATCACGGGGTGGTGCGCATTGTATGGGTGTGTTTTACATTACATTCACTAGTAGGAGTGAGAAAAACATCACGGGGTGGTGCGCATTGTATGGGTGTGTGTTACATTACATTCACTAGTAGGAGTCAGAAAAACATCACGGGGTGGTGTGAATCGGAGGGTCTGAATTAAGATAGGCAGTGAGTGGCAATGTAGGATGGAGAAAAACACCGCGGGGTGGTCAGCATGCGGAGGTCAGGAAACATGCAGTGGCAATGTAGGATAGGTTTCTGAAAAACATCGCGGGGTGGTGCGCATGGTATGGGTGTGTGTTACATTACATTCACTAGTAGGAGTGAGAAAAACATCACGGGGTGCTGCGCATTGTACGGGTGAGGGTCACATTACATACACTAGTAGGAGTGAGAAAATCATCACGGGGTGGTGTGAATCGGAGGGTCTGAATTACGATAGGCAGTGAGTGGCAATGCAGGATGGAGAAAAGCACCGCGGTGTGGTCAGCATGGGGAGGTCAGGGAACATGCAGTGGCAATGTAGGATAGGTTTCTGAAAAACATCGCGGGGTGGTACGCATTGTATGGGTGTGTGTTACATTACATTCACTAGTAGGAGTGAGAAAAACATCACGGGGTGGTGTCAATCGGAGGGTCTGAATTAGGATAGGCAGTGACTGGCAATGTAGGATGGAGAAAAGCACCTCGGGGTGGTCAGCATGGGGAGGTCAGGAAACATGCAGTGGCAATGTAGGATAGGTTTCTGAAAAACATCGCGGGGTGGTGCGCATTGTATGGGTGTGTGTTACATTACATTCACTAGTAGGAGTGAGAAAAACATCACGGGGTGGTGCGCATTGTACGGGTGTGTGCTACATTACATTCACTAGTAGGTGTGAGAAAAACATCCCGGGGTGGTGTGAATCGGAGGTTCTGAATTAGGATAGGCAGTGAGTGGCAATGTAGGATAGAGAAAAGCACCGCGGGGTGGTCAGCATGGGGAGGTCAGGGAACATGCAGTGGCAATGTAGGATAGGTTTCTGAAAAACATCGCGGGGTGGTGCGCATTGTATCGGTGTGTGTTACATTACATTCACTAGTAGGAGTGAGAAAAACATCATGGGGTGGTGCGCATTGTATGGGTGTGTGTTACATTACATTCACTAGTAGGAGTGAGAAAAACATCCCGGGGTGGTGTGAATCGGGGGTCTGAATTAGGATAGGCAGTGAGTGGCAATGTAGGATGGAGAAAAGCACCACGGTGTGGTCAGCATGGGGAGGTCAGGGAAAATGCAGTGGCAATGTAGGATAGATTTCTGAAAAACATCGCGGGGTGGTGCGCATTGTATGGGTGTGTGTTACATTACATTCACTAGTAGGAGTGAGAAAAACATCACGGGGTGGTGCGCATTGTATGGGTGTGTGTTACATTGCATTCACTAGTAGGAGTGAGAAAAACATCACGGGGTGGTGTGAATCGGAGGGTCTGAATTAGGATAGGCAGTGAGTGGCAATGTAGGATGGAGAAAAGCACCGCGGGGTGGTCAGCATGGGGAGGTCAGGGAACATGCAGTGGCAATGTAGGATAGGTTTCTGAAAAACATTGCGGGGTGGTGCGCACGGTATGGGTGTGTGTTACATTACATTCACTAGTAGGAGTGAGAAAAACATCACGGGGTTGTGCGTATTGTATGGGTGTGTGTTACATTACATTTACTAATAGGAGTGAGAAAAACATCACGGGGTGGTGTGAATCGGAGGGTCTGAATTAGGATAGGCAGTGAGTGGCAATGTAGGATGGAGAAAAGCACCGCGGGGTGGTCAGCATGGGGAGGTCAGGGAACATGCAGTGGCAATGTAGGATAGGTTTCTGAAAAACATTG
The DNA here is from genome assembly GCF_034190915.1 of Cavia porcellus. Taxonomy (NCBI): domain Eukaryota; kingdom Metazoa; phylum Chordata; class Mammalia; order Rodentia; family Caviidae; genus Cavia; species Cavia porcellus. The sequence continues at coordinate 933,118 of NW_026947561.1, read as the reverse complement.
CGGGGTGGTGCGCATTGTATGGGTGTATGTTACATTACATTCACTAGTAGGAGTGAAAAAAACATCACGGGGTGGTGCGCATTGTATGGGTGTGTGTTACATTACATTCACTAGTAGCAGTGAGAAAAACATCACGGGGTGGTGTGAATCGGAGGGTCTGAATTAGGATAGGCAGTGAGTGGCATTGTAGGATGGAGAAAAGCACCGCGTGGTGGTCAGCATGGGGAGGTCAGGGAACATGCAGTGGCAATGTAGGATAGGTTTCTGAAAAACATCGCGGGGTGGTGCGCATTGTATGGGTGTGTGTTACATTACATTCACTAGTAGGAGTGAGAAAAACATCACGGGGTGGTGCGCATTGTACGGGTGTGTGTTACATTACATTCACTAGTAGGAATGAGAAAAACATCACGGGGTGGTGTGAATCGGAGGGTCTGAATTAGGTTAGGCAGTGAGTGCCAATGTAGGATGGAGAAAAGCACCGCGTGGTGCTCAGCATGGGGAGGTCAGGGAACATGCAGTGGGAATGTAGGATAGGTTTCTGAAAAACATCGCGGGGTGGTGCGCATTGTATGGGTGTGTGTTACATTACATTCACTAGTAGGAGTGAGAAAAACATCACGGGGTGGTGCGCATTGTATGCTGTGTGTTACATTACATTCACTAGTAGGAGTGAGAAAAACATCATGGGGTGGTGTGAATCGGAGGGTCTGAATTAGGATAGGCAGTGACTGGCAATGTAGGATGGAGAAAAGCACCGCGGGGTGGTGAGCATGGGGAGGCCAGGGAACATGCAGTGGCAATGTAGGATAGGTTTCTGAAAAAGATCGTGGGGTGGTGCGCATTGTATGGCTATGTGTTACATTACATTCACTAGTAGGAGTGAGAAAAACATCACGGGGTGGTGCGCATTGTATGGGTGTGTGTTTCATTACATTCACTATTAGGAGTGAGAAAAACATCACGGGGTGGTGTGAATCGGAGGGTCTGAATTAGGATAGGCAGTGAGTGGCAATGTAGGATGGAGAAAAGCACCGCGGGGTGGTCAGCATGGGGAGGACAGGGAACATGCAGTGGTAATGTAGGATAGGTTTCTGAAAAACATCGCGGGGTGGTGCGCATTGTATGGGTGTGTGTTACATTACATTCACTAGTAGGAGTGACAAAAACATCACGGGGTGGTGCGCATTGTATGGGTGTGTGTTACATTACATTCACTAGTAGGAGTGAAAAAACATCACGGGGTGGTGTGAATTGGAGCGTCTGAATTAGGATAGGCAGTGAGTGGCAATGTAGGATGGAGAAAAGCACCGCGTGGTGGTCAGCATGGGGAGGTCAGGGAACATGCAGTGGCAATGTAGGATAGGTTTCTGAAAAACATCGAGGGGTGGTGCACATTGTATGGGTGAGTGTTACATTACATTCACTAGTAGGAGTGAGAAAAACATCACGGGGTGGTGCGCATTGTATGGGTGTGTGTTACATTACATTCACTAGTAGGAGTGAGAAAAACATCATGGGGTGGTGCGCATTGTATGGGTGGGTGTTACATTACATTCACTAGTAGGAGTGAGAAAAACATCACGGAGTGGTGTGAATCGGAGGGTCTGAATTAGGATATGCAGTGAGTGGCAATGTAGGATGGAGAAAAGCACCGCGGTGTGGTCAGCATGGGGAGGTCAGGGAACATGCAGTGGCAATGTAGGATAGGTTTCTGAAAAACATCGCGGGGTGGTGCGCATTGTATGGGTGTGTGTTACATTACATTCACTAGTAGGAGTGAGAAAAACATCACGGGGTGGTGCGCATTGTATGGGTGTGTGTTACATTACATTCACTAGTAGGAGTGAGAAAAACATCACGGGGTGGTGTGAATCGGAGGGTCTGAATTAGGATAGGCAGTGAGTGGCAATGTAGGGTGGAGAATAGCACCGCAGGGTCGTCAGCATGGGGAGGTCAGGGAACACGCAGTGGCAATGTAGGATAGGTTTCTGAAAAACATCGCGGGGTGGTGCGCATTGTATGGGTGTGTGTTACATTACATTCACTAGTAGGAGTGAGAAAAACATCACGGGGTGGTGCGCATTGTATGGGTGTGTGTTACATTACATTCACTAGTAGGAGTGATAAAAACATCACGGGGTGGTGTGATTCGGAGGGTCTGAATTAAGATAGGCAGTGAGTGGCAATGTAGGATGGAGAAAAACACCGCGGGGTGGTCAGCATAGGGAGGTCAGGAAACATGCAGTGGCAATGTAGGATAGGTTTCTGAAAAACATCGCGGGGTGGTGCGCATGGTATGGGTGTGTGTTACATTACATTCACTAGTAGGAGTGAGAAAAACATCACGGGGTGGTGCGCATTGTACAGGTGAGTGTCACATTACATACACTAGTAGGAGTGAGAAAAACATCACGGGGTGGTGTGAATCGGAGGGTCTGAATTAGGATAGGCAGTGAGGGGCAATGCAAGATGGAGAAAAGCACCGCGGTGTGGTCAGCATGGGGAGGTCAGGGAACATGCAGTGGCAATGTAGGATAGGTTTCTGAAAAACATCGCGGGGTGGTACGCATTGTATGGGTGTGTGTTACATTACATTCACTAGTAGGAGTGAGAAAAACATCACGGGGTGGTGTCAATCGGAGGGTCTGAATTAGGATAGGCAGTGACTGGCAATGTAGGATGGAGAAAAGCACCGCGGGGTGGTCAGCATGGGGAGTTCAGGGAACATGCAGTGGCAATGTAGGATAGGTTTCTGAAAAACATCGCGGGGTGGTGCACATTGTATGGGTGTGTGTTACATTGCATTCACTAGTAGGAGTGAGAAAAACATCACGGGGTGGTGCGCATTGTATGGGTGTGTGTTACATTACATTCACTCGTAGGAGTGAGAAAAACATCACGGGGTGGTGCGCATTGTATGGGTGTGTGTTACATTACATTGACTAGTAGGAGTGAGAAAAACATCACGGGGTGGTGTGAATCAGAGGGTCTGAATTAGGATCGGCAGTGAGTGGCAATGTAGGGTGGAGAAAAGCACCGCGGGGTGGTCAGCATGGGGAGGTCAGGGAACATGCAGTGGCAATGTAGGAAAGGTTTCTGAAAAACATCGCGGGGTGGTGCGCATTGTATGGGTGTGTGTTACATTACATTCACTAGTAGGAGTGAGAAAAACATCACGGGGTGGTGCGCATTGTATGGGTGTGTGTTACATTACATTCACTAGTAGGAGTGAAAAAACATCACGGGGTGGTGTGAATCGGAGCCTCTGAATTAGGATAGGCAGTGAGTGGCAATGTAGGATGGAGAAAAGCACCGCGGCATGGTCAGCATGGGGAGGTCAGGGAACATGCAGTGGCAATGTAGGATAGGTTTCTGAAAAACATCGCGGGGTGGTGCGCATTGTATGGGTGTGTGTTACATTACATTCACTAGTAGGAGTGAGAAAAACATCACGGGGTGGTGCGCATTGTATGGGTGTGTGTTACATTACATTCACTAGTAGGAATGAGAAAAACATCACGGGGTGGTGTGAATCGGAGGGTCTGAATTAGGTTAGGCAGTGAGTGCCAATGTAGGATGGAGAAAAGCACCGCGTGGTGCTCAGCATGGGGAGGTCAGGGAACATGCAGTGGGAATGTAGGATAGGTTTCTGAAAAACATCGCGGGGTGGTGCGCATTGTATGGGTGTGTGTTACATTACATTCACTAGTAGGAGTGAGAAAAACATCACGGGGTGGTGCGCATTGTATGGGTGTGTGTTACATTACATTCACTAGTAGGAGTGAGAAAAACATCATGGGGTGGTGCGCATTGTATGGGTGGGTGTTACATTACATTCACTAGTAGGAGTGAGAAAAACATCACGGGGTGGTGTGAATCGGAGGGTCTGAATTAGGATATGCAGTGAGTGGCAATGTAGGATGGAGAAAAGCACCGCGGTGTGGTCAGCATGGGGAGGTCAGGGAACATGCAGTGGCAATGTAGGATAGGTTTCTGAAAAACATCGCGGGGTGGTGCGCATTGTATGGGTGTGTGTTACATTACATTCACTAGTAGGAGTGAGAAAAACATCACGGGGTGGTGCGCATTGTATGGGTGTGTGTTACATTACATTCACTAGTAGGAGTGAGAAAAACATCACGGGGTGGTGTGAATCGGAGGGTCTGAATTAGGATAGGCAGTGAGTGGCAATGTAGGGTGGAGAAAAGCACCGCGGGGTCGTCAGCATGGGGAGGTCAGGGAACACGCAGTGGCAATGTAGGATAGGTTTCTGAAAAACATCGCGGGGTGGTGCGCATTGTATGGGTGTGTGTTACATTACATTCACTAGTAGGAGTGAGAAAAACATCACGGGGTGGTGCGCATTGTATGGGTGTGTGTTACATTACATTCACTAGTAGGAGTGATAAAAACATCACGGGGTGGTGTGAATCGGAGGGTCTGAATTAAGTTAGGCAGTGAGTGGCAATGTAGGATGGAGAAAAACACCGCGGGGTGGTCAGCATAGGGAGGTCAGGAAACATGCAGTGGCAATGTAGGATAGGTTTCTGAAAAACATCGCGGGGTGGTGCGCATGGTATAGGTGTGTGTTACATTACATTCACTAGTAGGAGTGAGAAAAACATCACGGGGTGGTGCGCATTGTACGGGTGAGTGTCACATTACATACACTAGTAGGAGTGAGAAAAACATCACGGGGTGGTGTGAATCGGAGGGTCTGAATTAGGATAGGCAGTGAGTGGCAATGCTAGATGGAGAAAAGCACCGCGGTGTGGTCAGCATGGGGAGGTCAGGGAACATGCAGTGGCAATGTAGGATAGGTTTCTGAAAAACATCGCGGGGTGGTACGCATTGTATGGGTGTGTGTTACATTACATTCACTAGTAGGAGTGAGAAAAACATCACGGGGTGGTGTCAATCGGAGGGTCTGAATTAGGATAGGCAGTGACTGGCAATGTAGGATGGAGAAAAGCACCGCGGGGTGGTCAGCATGGGGAGTTCAGGGAACATGCAGTGGCAATGTAGGATAGGTTTCTGAAAAACATCGCGGGGTGGTGCACATTGTATGGGTGTGTGTTACATTGCATTCACTAGTAGGAGTGAGAAAAACATCACGGGGTGGTGCGCATTGTATGGGTGTGTGTTACATTACATTCACTCGTAGGAGTGAGAAAAACATCACGGGGTGGTGCGCATTGTATGGGTGTGTGTTACATTACATTGACTAGTAGGAGTGAGAAAAACATCACGGGGTGGTGTGAATCAGAGGGTCTGAATTAGGATCGGCAGTGAGTGGCAATGTAGGGTGGAGAAAAGCACCGCGGGGTGGTCAGCATGGGGAGGTCAGGGAACATGCAGTGGCAATGTAGGAAAGGTTTCTGAAAAACATCGCGGGGTGGTGCGCATTGTATGGGTGTGTGTTACATTACATTCACTAGTAGGAGTGAGAAAAACATCACGGGGTGGTGCGCATTGTATGGGTGTGTGTTACATTACATGGACTAGTAGGAGTGAGAAAAACATCACGGGGTGGTGTGAATCGGAGCCTCTGAATTAGGATAGGCAGTGAGTGGCAATGTAGGATGGAGAAAAGCACCGCGGCATGGTCAGCATGGGGAGGTCAGGGAACATGCAGTGGCAATGTAGGATAGGTTTCTGAAAAACATCGCGGGGTGGTGCGCATCGTATGGGTGTGTGTTACATTACATTCACTAGTAGGAGTGAGAAAAACATCACGGGGTGGTGCTCATTGTACGGGTGTGTGTTACATTACATTCACTAGTAGGTGTGAGAAAAAGATCCCGGGGTGGTGTGAATCGGAGGTTCTGAATTAGGATAGGCAGTGAGTGGCAATGTAGGATGGAGAAAAGCACCGCGGGGTGGTCAGCATGGGGAGGTCAGGGAACATGCAGTGGAAATGTAGGATAGGTATCTGAAAAGCATCGCGCGGTGGTGCGCATTGTATGGGTGTGTGTTACATTACATTCACTAGTAGGAGTGAGAAAAACATCACGGGGTGGTGCGCATTGTATGGGTGTGTGTTACATTACATTCACTAGTAGGAGTGAAAAAACATCACGGGGTGGTGTGAATCGGAGATTCTGAATTAGGATAGGCAGTGAGTGGCAATGTAGGATGGAGAAAAGCACCGCGGCGTGGTCAGCATGGGGAGGTCAGGGAACATGCAGTGGCAATGTAGGATAGGTTTCTGAAAAACATCGCGGGGTGGTGCGCATTGTATGGGTGTGTGTTACATTACATTCACTAGTAGGAGTGAGAAAAATATCACGGGGTGGTGCGCATTGTATGGGTGTGTGTTACATTACATTCACTAGTAGGAGTGAGAAAAACATCACGGGGTGGTGTGAATCGGAGGGTCTGAATTAAGATAGGCAGTGAGTGGCAATGTAGGATGGAGAAAAACACCGCGGGGTGGTCAGCATGGGGAGGTCAGGAAACATGCAGTGGCAATGTAGGATAGGTTTCTGAAAAACATCGCGGGGTGGTGCGCATGATATGGGTGTGTGTTACATTACATTCACTAGTAGGAGTGAGAAAAACATCACGGGGTGGTGCGCATTGTACGGGTGTGTGTCACATTACATACACTAGTAGGAGTGAGAAAAACATCACGGGGTGGTGTGAATTGGAGGGTCTGAATTAGGATAGGCAGTGAGTGGCAATGCAGGATGGAGAAAAGCACTGCGGTGTGGTCAGCATGGGGAGGTCAGGGAACATGCAGTGGCAATGTAGGATAGGTTTCTGAAAAACATCGCGGGGTGGTGCGCATTGTATGGGTGTGTGTTACATTACATTCACTAGTAGGAGTGAGAAAAACATCACGGGGTGGTGTCAATCGGAGGGTCTGAATTAGGATAGGCAGGGAGTGGCAATGTAGGATGGAGAAAAGCACCGCGGGGTGGTCAGCATGGGGAGGTCAGGGAACATGCAGTGGCAATGTAGGATAGGTTTCTGAAAAACATCGCGGGGTGGTGCACATTGTATGGGTGTGTGTTACATTACATTCACTAGTAGGAGTGAGAAAAACATCACGGGGTGGTGCGCATTTTATGGGTGTGTGTTACATTACATTGACTAGTAGGAGTGAGAAAAACATCATGGGGTGGTGTGAATCGGAGGGTCTGAATTAGGATAGGCAGTGAGTGGCAATGTAGGATGGAGAAAAGCACCGCGGGGTGGTCAGCATGGGGAGGTCAGGGAACATGCAGTGGCAATGTTGGATAGGTTTCTGAAAAACATCGCGGGGTGGTGCACATTGTATGGGTATGTGTTACATTACATTCACTAGTAGGAGTGAGAAAAACATCACGGGGTGGTGCGCATTGTATGGGTGTGTGTTACATTACATTCACTAGTAGGAATGAGAAAAACATCACGGGGTGGTGTGAATCGGAGGGTCTGAATTAGGATAGGCAGTGAGTGGCAATGTAGGATGGAGAAAAGCACCATGGGGTAGTCAGCATGGGGAGGGCAGGGAACATGCAGTGGCAATGTAGGATAGGTTTCTGAAAAACATCGGGGGGTGGTGCGCATTGTATGGGTGTGTGTTACATTACATTCACTAGTAGGAGTGAGAAAAACATCACGGGGTGGTGCGCATTGTACGGGTGTGTGTTACATTACATTCACTAGTAGGTGTGAGAAAAACATCACGGGGTGGTGTGAATCGGAGGTTCTGAATTAGGATAGGCAGTGAGTGGCAATGTAGGATGGAGAAAAGCACCGCGGGGTGGTCAGCATGGGGAGGTCAGGGAACATGCAGTGGCAATGTAGGATAGGTTTCTGAAAAACATCGCGGGGTGGTGCGCATTGTATGGGTGTGTGTTACATTACATTCACTAGTAGGAGTGAGAAAAACATCACGGGGTGGTGCGCATTGTATGGGTGTGTGTTACATTACATTCACTAGTAGGAGTGAGAAAAACATCACGGGGTGGTGCGCATTGTATGGGTGTGTGTTACATTACATTCACTAGTAGGAGTGAGAAAAACATCACGGGGTGGTGCGCATTGTATGGGTGTGTGTTACATGACATTCACTAGTAGGAGTGAGAAAAACATCACGGGGTGGTGCGCATTGTATGGCTGTGTGTTACATTACATTCACTAGTTGGAGAGAGAAAAACATCACGGGGTGTTGCGCATTGTATGGGTGTGTGTTACATTAAATTCACTAGTAGGAGTGAAAAAACATCACGGGGTGGTATGAATCGGAGCGTCTGAATTAGGATAGGCAGTGAGTGGCAATGTAGGATGGAGAAAAGCACCACGGGGTGGTCAGCATGGGGAGGTCAGGGAACATGCAGTGGCAATGTAGGATAGGTTTCTGAAAAACATCGTGGGGTGGTGCGCATTGTATGGGTGTGTGTTACATTACATTCACTAGTAGGAGTGAGAAAAACATCACGGGGTGGTGCGCATTGTATGGGTGTGTGTTACATTACATTCACTAGTAGGAGTGAGAAAAACATCACAGGGTGGTGTGAATCGGAGGGTCTGAATTAGGATAGGCAGTGAGTGGCAATGTAGGATGGAGAAAAGCACCGCGTGGTGGTCAGCATGGGGAGGTCAGGGAACATACAGTGGCAATGTAGGATAGGTTTCTGAAAAACATCGCGGGGTGGTGCACATTGTATGGGTATGTGTTACATTACATTCACTAGTAGGAGTGAGAAAAACATCACGGGGTGGTGCGCATTGTATGGGTGTGTGTTACATTACATTCACTAGTAGGAGTGATAAAAACATCACGGGGTGGTGTGAATCGGAGGGTCTGAATTAAGATAGGCAGTGAGTGGCAATGTAGGATGGAGAAAAACACCGCGGGGTGGTCAGCATAGGGAGGTCAGGAAACATGCAGTGGCAATGTAGGATAGGTTTCTGAAAAACATCGCGGGGTGGTGCGCATGGTATGGGTGTGTGTTACATTACATTCACTAGTAGGAGTGAGAAAAACATCACGGGGTGGTGCGCATTGTACAGGTGAGTGTCACATTACATACACTAGTAGGAGTGAGAAAAACATCACGGGGTGGTGTGAATCGGAGGGTCTGAATTAGGATAGGCAGTGAGGGGCAATGCAAGATGGAGAAAAGCACCGCGGTGTGGTCAGCATGGGGAGGTCAGGGAACATGCAGTGGCAATGTAGGATAGGTTTCTGAAAAACATCGCGGGGTGGTACGCATTGTATGGGTGTGTGTTACATTACATTCACTAGTAGGAGTGAGAAAAACATCACGGGGTGGTGTCAATCGGAGGGTCTGAATTAGGATAGGCAGTGACTGGCAATGTAGGATGGAGAAAAGCACCGCGGGGTGGTCAGCATGGGGAGTTCAGGGAACATGCAGTGGCAATGTAGGATAGGTTTCTGAAAAACATCGCGGGGTGGTGCACATTGTATGGGTGTGTGTTACATTGCATTCACTAGTAGGAGTGAGAAAAACATCACGGGGTGGTGCGCATTGTATGGGTGTGTGTTACATTACATTCACTCGTAGGAGTGAGAAAAACATCACGGGGTGGTGCGCATTGTATGGGTGTGTGTTACATTACATTGACTAGTAGGAGTGAGAAAAACATCACGGGGTGGTGTGAATCAGAGGGTCTGAATTAGGATCGGCAGTGAGTGGCAATGTAGGGTGGAGAAAAGCACCGCGGGGTGGTCAGCATGGGGAGGTCAGGGAACATGCAGTGGCAATGTAGGAAAGGTTTCTGAAAAACATCGCGGGGTGGTGCGCATTGTATGGGTGTGTGTTACATTACATTCACTAGTAGGAGTGAGAAAAACATCACGGGGTGGTGCGCATTGTATGGGTGTGTGTTACATTACATTCACTAGTAGGAGTGAAAAAACATCACGGGGTGGTGTGAATCGGAGCCTCTGAATTAGGATAGGCAGTGAGTGGCAATGTAGGATGGAGAAAAGCACCGCGGCATGGTCAGCATGGGGAGGTCAGGGAACATGCAGTGGCAATGTAGGATAGGTTTCTGAAAAACATCGCGGGGTGGTGCGCATTGTATGGGTGTGTGTTACATTACATTCACTAGTAGGAGTGAGAAAAACATCACGGGGTGGTGCGCATTGTATGGGTGTGTGTTACATTACATTCACTAGTAGGAATGAGAAAAACATCACGGGGTGGTGTGAATCGGAGGGTCTGAATTAGGTTAGGCAGTGAGTGCCAATGTAGGATGGAGAAAAGCACCGCGTGGTGCTCAGCATGGGGAGGTCAGGGAACATGCAGTGGGAATGTAGGATAGGTTTCTGAAAAACATCGCGGGGTGGTGCGCATTGTATGGGTGTGTGTTACATTACATTCACTAGTAGGAGTGAGAAAAACATCACGGGGTGGTGCGCATTGTATGGGTGTGTGTTACATTACATTCACTAGTAGGAGTGAGAAAAACATCATGGGGTGGTGCGCATTGTATGGGTGGGTGTTACATTACATTCACTAGTAGGAGTGAGAAAAACATCACGGGGTGGTGTGAATCGGAGGGTCTGAATTAGGATATGCAGTGAGTGGCAATGTAGGATGGAGAAAAGCACCGCGGTGTGGTCAGCATGGGGAGGTCAGGGAACATGCAGTGGCAATGTAGGATAGGTTTCTGAAAAACATCGCGGGGTGGTGCGCATTGTATGGGTGTGTGTTACATTACATTCACTAGTAGGAGTGAGAAAAACATCACGGGGTGGTGCGCATTGTATGGGTGTGTGTTACATTACATTCACTAGTAGGAGTGAGAAAAACATCACGGGGTGGTGTGAATCGGAGGGTCTGAATTAGGATAGGCAGTGAGTGGCAATGTAGGGTGGAGAAAAGCACCGCGGGGTCGTCAGCATGGGGAGGTCAGGGAACACGCAGTGGCAATGTAGGATAGGTTTCTGAAAAACATCGCGGGGTGGTGCGCATTGTATGGGTGTGTGTTACATTACATTCACTAGTAGGAGTGAGAAAAACATCACGGGGTGGTGCGCATTGTATGGGTGTGTGTTACATCACATTCACTAGTAGGAGTGATAAAAACATCACGGGGTGGTGTGAATCGGAGGGTCTGAATTAAGTTAGGCAGTGAGTGGCAATGTAGGATGGAGAAAAACACCGCGGGGTGGTCAGCATAGGGAGGTCAGGAAACATGCAGTGGCAATGTAGGATAGGTTTCTGAAAAACATCGCGGGGTGGTGCGCATGGTATAGGTGTGTGTTACATTTCATTCACTAGTAGGAGTGAGAAAAACATCACGGGATGGTGCGCATTGTACGGGTGAGTGTCACATTACATACACTAGTAGGAGTGAGAAAAACATCACGGGGTGGTGTGAATCGGAGGGTCTGAATTAGGATAGGCAGTGAGTGGCAATGCAAGATGGAGAAAAGCACCGCGGTGTGGTCAGCATGGGGAGGTCAGGGAACATGCAGTGGCAATGTAGGATAGGTTTCTGAAAAACATCGCGGGGTGGTACGCATTGTATGGGTGTGTGTTACATTACATTCACTAGTAGGAGTGAGAAAAACATCACGGGGTGGTGTCAATCGGAGGGTCTGAATTAGGATAGGCAGTGACTGGCAATGTAGGATGGAGAAAAGCACCGCGGGGTGGTCAGCATGGGGAGTTCAGGGAACATGCAGTGGCAATGTAGGATAGGTTTCTGAAAAACATCGCGGGGTGGTGCACATTGTATGGGTGTGTGTTACATTGCATTCACTAGTAGGAGTGAGAAAAACATCACGGGGTGGTGCGCATTGTATGGGTGTGTGTTACATTACATTCACTCGTAGGAGTGAGAAAAACATCACGGGGTGGTGCGCATTGTATGGGTGTGTGTTACATTACATTGACTAGTAGGAGTGAGAAAAACATCACGGGGTGGTGTGAATCAGAGGGTCTGAATTAGGATCGGCAGTGAGTGGCAATGTAGGGTGGAGAAAAGCACCGCGGGGTGGTCAGCATGGGGAGGTCAGGGAACATGCAGTGGCAATGTAGGAAAGGTTTCTGAAAAACATCGCGGGGTGGTGCGCATTGTATGGGTGTGTGTTACATTACATTCACTAGTAGGAGTGAGAAAAACATCACGGGGTGGTGCGCATTGTATGGGTGTGTGTTACATTACATGGACTAGTAGGAGTGAGAAAAACATCACGGGGTGGTGTGAATCGGAGCCTCTGAATTAGGATAGGCAGTGAGTGGCAATGTAGGATGGAGAAAAGCACCGCGGCATGGTCAGCATGGGGAGGTCAGGGAACATGCAGTGGCAATGTAGGATAGGTTTCTGAAAAACATCGCGGGGTGGTGCGCATTGTATGGGTGTGTGTTACATTACATTCACTAGTAGGAGTGAGAAAAACATCACGGGGTGGTGCTCATTGTACGGGTGTGTGTTACATTTCATTCACTAGTAGGTGTGAGAAAAAGATCCCGGGGTGGTGTGAATCGGAGGTTCTGAATTAGGATAGGCAGTGAGTGGCAATGTAGGATGGAGAAAAGCACCGCGGGGTGGTCAGCATGGGGAGGTCAGGGAACATGCAGTGGAAATGTAGGATAGGTATCTGAAAAGCATCGCGGGGTGGTGCGCATTGTATGGGTGTGTGTTACATTACATTCACTAGTAGGAGTGAGAAAAACATCACGGGGTGGTGCGCATTGTATGGGTGTGTGTTACATTACATTCACTAGTAGGAGTGAAAAAACATCACGGGGTGGTGTGAATCGGAGATTCTGAATTAGGATAGGCAGTGAGTGGCAATGTAGGATGGAGAAAAGCACCGCGGCGTGGTCAGCATGGGGAGGTCAGGGAACATGCAGTGGCAATGTAGGATAGGTTTCTGAAAAACATCGCGGGGTGGTGCGCATTGTATGGGTGTGTGTTACATTACATTCACTAGTAGGAGTGAGAAAAACATCACGGGGTGGTGCGCATTGTATGGGTGTGTGTTACATTACATTCACTAGTAGGAGTGAGAAAAACATCACGGGGTGGTGTGAATCGGAGGGTCTGAATTAAGATAGGCAGTGAGTGGCAATGTAGGATGGAGAAAAACACCGCGGGGTGGTCAGCATGGGGAGGTCAGGAAACATGCAGTGGCAATGTAGGATAGGTTTCTGAAAAACATCGCGGGGTGGTGCGCATGATATGGGTGTGTGTTACATTACATTCACTAGTAGGAGTGAGAAAAACATCACGGGGTGGTGCGCATTGTACGGGTGTGTGTCACATTACATACACTAGTAGGAGTGAGAAAAACATCACGGGGTGGTGTGAATCGGAGGGTCTGAATTAGGATAGGCAGTGAGTGGCAATGCAGGATGGAGAAAAGCACTGCGGTGTGGTCAGCATGGGGAGGTCAGGGAACATGCAGTGGCAATGTAGGATAGGTTTCTGAAAAACATCGCGGGGTGGTGCGCATTGTATGGGTGTGTGTTACATTACATTCACTAGTAGGAGTGAGAAAAACATCACGGGGTGGTGTCAATCGGAGGGTCTGAATTAGGATAGGCAGGGAGTGGCAATGTAGGATGGAGAAAAGCACCGCGGGGTGGTCAGCATGGGGAGGTCAGGGAACATGCAGTGGCAATGTAGGATAGGTTTCTGAAAAACATCGCGGGGTGGTGCACATTGTATGGGTGTGTGTTACATTACATTCACTAGTAGGAGTGAGAAAAACATCACGGGGTGGTGCGCATTTTATGGGTGTGTGTTACATTACATTGACTAGTAGGAGTGAGAAAAACATCATGGGGTGGTGTGAATCGGAGGGTCTGAATTAGGATAGGCAGTGAGTGGCAATGTAGGATGGAGAAAAGCACCGCGGGGTGGTCAGCATGGGGAGGTCAGGGAACATGCAGTGGCAATGTAGGATAGGTTTCTGAAAAACATCGCGGGGTGGTGCACATTGTATGGGTATGTGTTACATTACATTCACTAGTAGGAGTGAGAAAAACATCACGGGGTGGTGCGCATTGTATGGGTGTGTGTTACATTACATTCACTAGTAGGAATGAGAAAAACATCACGGGGTGGTGTGAATCGGAGGGTCTGAATTAGGATAGGCAGTGAGTGGCAATGTAGGATGGAGAAAAGCACCACGGGGTAGTCAGCATGGGGAGGGCAGGGAACATGCAGTGGCAATGTAGGATAGGTTTCTGAAAAACATCGCGGGGTGGTGCGCATTGTATGGGTGTGTGTTACATTACATTCACTAGTAGGAGTGAGAAAAACATCACGGGGTGGTGCGCATTGTACGGGTGTGTGTTACATTACATTCACTAGTAGGTGTGAGAAAAACATCATGGGGTGGTGTGAATCGGAGGTTCTGAATTAGGATAGGCAGTGAGTGGCAATGTAGGATGGAGAAAAGCACCGCGGGGTGGTCAGCATGGGGAGGTCAGGGAACATGCAGTGGCAATGTAGGATAGGTTTCTGAAAAACATCGCGGGGTGGTGCGCATTGTATGGGTGTGTGTTACATTACATTCACTAGTAGGAGTGAGAAAAACATCACGGGGTGGTGCGCATTGTATGGGTGTGTGTTACATTACATTCACTAGTAGGAGTGAGAAAAACATCACGGGGTGGTGCGCATTGTATGGGTGTGTGTTACATTACATTCACTAGTAGGAGTGAGAAAAACATCACGGGGTGGTGCGCATTGTATGGGTGTGTGTTACATGACATTCACTAGTAGGAGTGAGAAAAACATCACGGGGTGGTGCGCATTGTATGGGTGTGTGTTACATTACATTCACTAGTTGGAGAGAGAAAAACATCACGGGGTGTTGCGCATTGTATGGGTGTGTGTTACATTAAATTCACTAGTAGGAGTGAAAAAACATCACGGGGTGGTATGAATCGGAGCGTCTGAATTAGGATAGGCAGTGAGTGGCAATGTAGGATGGAGAAAAGCACCACGGGGTGGTCAGCATGGGGAGGTCAGGGAACATGCAGTGGCAATGTAGGATAGGTTTCTGAAAAACATCGTGGGGTGGTGCGCATTGTATGGGTGTGTGTTACATTACATTCACTAGTAGGAGTGAGAAAAACATAACGGGGTGGTGCGCATTGTATGGGTGTGTGTTACATTACATTCACTAGTAGGAGTGAGAAAAACATCACAGGGTGGTGTGAATCGGAGGGTCTGAATTAGGATAGGCAGTGAGTGGCAATGTAGGATGGAGAAAAGCACCGCGTGGTGGTCAGCATGGGGAGGTCAGGGAACATACAGTGGCAATGTAGGATAGGTTTCTGAAAAACATCGCGGGGTGGTGCACATTGTATGGGTATGTGTTACATTACATTCACTAGTAGGAGTGAGAAAAACATCACGGGGTGGTGCGCATTGTATGGGTGTGTGTTACATTACATTCACTAGTAGGAATGAGAAAAACATCACGGGGTGGTGTGAATCGGAGGGTCTGAATTAGGATAGGCAGTGAGTGGCAATGTAGGATGGAGAAAAGCACCGCGGGGTAGTCAGCATGGGGAGGGCAGGGAACATGCAGTGGCAATGTAGGATAGGTTTCTGAAAAACATCGCGGGGTGGTGCGCATTGTATGGGTGTGTGTTACATTACATTCACTAGTAGGAGTGAGAAAAACATCACGGGGTGGTGCGCATTGTACGGGTGTGTGTTACATTACATTCACTAGTAGGTGTGAGAAAAACATCACGGGGTGGTGTGAATCGGAGGTTCTGAATTAGTATAGGCAGTGAGTGGCAATGTAGGATGGAGAAAAGCACCGCGGGGTGGTCAGCATGGGGAGGTCAGGGAACATGCAGTGGCAATGTAGGATAGGTTTCTGAAAAACATCGCGGGGTGGTGCGCATTGTATGGGTGTGTGTTACATTACATTCACTAGTAGGAGTGAGAAAAACATCACGGGGTGGTGCGCATTGTATGCGTGTGTGTTATATTACATTCACTAGTAGGAGTGAGAAAAACATCACGGGGTGGTGCGCATTGTATGGGTGTGTGTTACATTACATTCACTAGTAGGAGTGAGAAAAACATCACGGGGTGGTGTGAATCGGAGGTTCTGAATTAGGATAGGCAGTGAGTGGCAATGTAGGATGGAGAAAAGCACCGCGAGTTGGGCAGCATGGGGAGGTAAGGGAACATGCAGTGGCAATGTAGGATAGGTTTTTGAAAAATATCGCGGGGTGGTGCGCATTGTATGGGTGTGTGTTACATTACATTCACTAGTAGGAGTGAGAAAAACATCACGGGGTGGTGCGCATTGTATGGGTGTGTGTTACATTACATTCACTAGTAGGTGTGAGAAAAACATCACGGGGTGGTGTGAATCGGAGATTCTGAATTAGGATAGGCAGTGAGTGGCAATGTAGGATGGAGAAAAGCACCGCGGTGTGGTCAGGATGGGGAGGTCAGGGAACATGCATTGGCAATGTAGGATAGGTTTCTGAAAAACATCGCGGGGTGGTGCGCATTGTATGGGTGTGTGTAACATTACATTCACTAGTAGGAGTGAGAAAAACATCACGAGGTGCTGTCAATCGGAGGGTATGAATTAGGATAGGCAGTGAGTGGCAATGTAGGATGGAGAAAAGCACCGCGGGGTGGTCAGCATGGGGAGGTCAGGGAACATGCAGTGGCAATGTAGGATAGGTTTCTGAAAAACATCGCGGGGTGTTGCGCATTGTATGGGTGTGTGTTACATTACATTCACTAGTAGGAGTGACAAAAACATCACGGGGTGGTGCGCATTGTATGGGTGTGTGTTACATTACATTCACTAGTAGGAGTGAAAAAACATCACGGGGTGGTGTGAATTGGAGCATCTGAATTAGGATAGGCAGTGAGTGGCAATGTAGGATGGAGAAAAGCACCGCGTGGTGGTCAGCATGGGGAGGTCAGGGAACATGCAGTGGCAATGTAGGATAGGTTTCTGAAAAACATCGAGGGGTGGTGCACATTGTATGGGTGAGTGTTACATTACATTCACTAGTAGGAGTGAGAAAAACATCACGGGGTGGTGCGCATTGTATGGGTGTGTGTTACATTACATTCACTAGTTGGAGTGAGAAAAACATCACGGGGTGGTGTGAATCGGAGGGTCTGAATTAGGATATGCAGTGAGTGGCAATGTAGGATGGAGAAAAGCACCTCGGTGTGGTCAGCATGGGGAGGTCAGGGAACATGCAGTGGCAATGTAGGATACGTTTCTGAAAAACATCGCGGGGTGGTGCGCATTGTATGGGTATGTGTTACATTACATTCACTAGTAGGAGTGAGAAAAACATCACGGGGTGGTGCGCATTGTATGGGTGTGTGTTACATTACATTCACTAGTAGGAGTGAGAAAAACATCACGGGGTGGTGCGCATTGTATGGGTGTGTGTTACATTACATTCACTAGTAGGAGTGAAAAAACATCACGGGGTGGTGTGAATCGGAGGTTCTGAATTAGGATAGGCAGTGAGTGGCAATGTAGGATGGAGAAAAGCACCGCGGCATGGTCAGCATGGGGAGGTCAGGGAACATGCAGTGGCAATGTAGGATAGGTTTCTGAAAAACATCGCGGGGTGGTGCGCATTGTATGGGTGTGTGTTACATTACATTCACTAGTAGGAGTGAGAAAAACATCACGGGGTGGTGCGCATTGTATGGGTGTGTGTTACATTACATTCACTAGTAGGAATGAGAAAAACATCACGGGGTGGTGTGAATCGGAGGGTCTGAATTAGGTTAGGCAGTGAGTGCCAATGTAGGATGGAGAAAAGCACCGCGTGGTGCTCAGCATGGGGAGGTCAGGGAACATGCAGTGGGAATGTAGGATAGGTTTCTGAAAAACATCGCTGGGTGGTGCGCATTGTATGGGTGTGTGTTACATTACATTCACTAGTAGGAGTGAGAAAAACATCACGGGGTGGTGCGCATTGTATGGGTGTGTGTTACATTACATTCACTAGTAGGAGTGAGAAAAACATCATGGGGTGGTGCGCATTGTATGGGTGGGTGTTACATTACATTCACTAGTAGGAGTGAGAAAAACATCACGGGGTGGTGTGAATCGGAGGGTCTGAATTAGGATATGCAGTGAGTGGCAATGTAGGATGGAGAAAAGCACCGCGGTGTGGTCAGCATGGGGAGGTCAGGGAACATGCAGTGGCAATGTAGGATAGGTTTCTGAAAAACATCGCGGGGTGGTGCGCATTGTATGGGTGTGTGTTACATTACATTCACTAGTAGGAGTGAGAAAAACATCACGGGGTGGTGCGCATTGTATGGGTGTGTGTTACATTACATTCACTAGTAGGAGTGAGAAAAACATCACGGGGTGGTGTGAATCGGAGGGTCTGAATTAGGATAGGCAGTGAGTGGCAATGTAGGGTGGAGAAAAGCACCGCGGGGTCGTCAGCATGGGGAGGTCAGGGAACACGCAGTGGCAATGTAGGATAGGTTTCTGAAAAACATCGCGGGGTGGTGCACATTGTATGGTTGTGTGTTACATTACATTCACTAGTAGGAGTGAGAAAAACATGACGGGGTGGTGCGCATTGTATGGGTGTGTGTTACATTACATTCACTAGTAGGAGTGATAAAAACATCACGGGGTGGTGTGAATCGGAGGGTCTGAATTAAGTTAGGCAGTGAGTGGCAATGTAGGATGGAGAAAAACACCGCGGGGTGGTCAGCATAGGGAGGTCAGGAAACATGCAGTGGCAATGTAGGATAGGTTTCTGAAAAACATCGCGGGGTGGTGCGCATGGTATAGGTGTGTGTTACATTACATTCACTAGTAGGAGTGAGAAAAACATCACAGGGTGGTGCGCATTGTACGGGTGAGTGTCACATTACATACACTAGTAGGAGTGAGAAAAACATCACGGGGTGGTGTGAATCGGAGGGTCTGAATTAGGATAGGCAGTGAGTGGCAATGCAAGATGGAGAAAAGCACCGCGGTGTGGTCAGCATGGGGAGGTCAGGGAACATGCAGTGGCAATGTAGGATAGGTTTCTGAAAAACATCGCGGGGTGGTACGCATTGTATGGGTGTGTGTTACATTACATTCACTAGTAGGAGTGAGAAAAACATCACGGGGTGGTGTCAATCGGAGGGTCTGAATTAGGATAGGCAGTGACTGGCAATGTAGGATGGAGAAAAGCACCGCGGGGTGGTCAGCATGGGGAGTTCAGGGAACATGCAGTGGCAATGTAGGATAGGTTTCTGAAAAACATCGCGGGGTGGTGCACATTGTATGGGTGTGTGTTACATTGCATTCACTAGTAGGAGTGAGAAAAACATCACGGGGTGGTGCGCATTGTATGGGTGTGTGTTACATTACATTCACTCGTAGGAGTGAGAAAAACATCACGGGGTGGTGCGCATTGTATGGGTGTGTGTTACATTACATTGACTAGTAGGAGTGAGAAAAACATCACGGGGTGGTGTGAATCAGAGGGTCTGAATTAGGATCGGCAGTGAGTGGCAATGTAGGGTGGAGAAAAGCACCGCGGGGTGGTCAGCATGGGGAGGTCAGGGAACATGCAGTGGCAATGTAGGAAAGGTTTCTGAAAAACATCGCGGGGTGGTGCGCATTGTATGGGTGTGTGTTACATTACATTCACTAGTAGGAGTGAGAAAAACATCACGGGGTGGTGCTCATTGTACGGGTGTGTGTTACATTACATTCACTAGTAGGTGTGAGAAAAAGATCCCGGGGTGGTGTGAATCGGAGGTTCTGAATTAGGATAGGCAGTGAGTGGCAATGTAGGATGGAGAAAAGCACCGCGGGGTGGTCAGCATGGGGAGGTCAGGGAACATGCAGTGGAAATGTAGGATAGGTATCTGAAAAGCATCGCGGGGTGGTGCGCATTGTATGGGTGTGTGTTACATTACATTCACTAGTAGGAGTGAGAAAAACATCACGGGGTGGTGCGCATTGTATGGGTGTGTGTTACATTACATTCACTAGTAGGAGTGAAAAAACATCACGGGGTGGTGTGAATCGGAGCGTCTGAATTAGGATAGGCAGTGAGTGGCAATGTAGGATGGAGAAAAGCACCGCGGCGTGGTCAGCATGGGGAGGTCAGGGAACATGCAGTGGCAATGTAGGATAGGTTTCTGAAAAACATCGCGGGGTGGTGCGCATTGTATGGGTGTGTGTTACATTACATTCACTAGTAGGAGTGAGAAAAACATCACGGGGTGGTGCGCATTGTATGGGTGTGTGTTACATTACATTCACTAGTAGGAGTGAGAAAAACATCACGGGGTGGTGTGAATCGGAGGGTCTGAATTAAGATAGGCAGTGAGTGGCAATGTAGGATGGAGAAAAACACCGCGGGGTGGTCAGCATGGGGAGGTCAGGAAACATGCAGTGGCAATGTAGGATAGGTTTCTGAAAAACATCGCGGGGTGGTGCGCATGATATGGGTGTGTGTTACATTACATTCACTAGTAGGAGTGAGAAAAACATCACGGGGTGGTGCGCATTGTACGGGTGTGTGTCACATTACATACACTAGTAGGAGTGAGAAAAACATCACGGGGTGGTGTGAATCGGAGGGTCTGAATTAGGATAGGCAGTGAGTGGCAATGCAGGATGGAGAAAAGCACTGCGGTGTGGTCAGCATGGGGAGGTCAGGGAACATGCAGTGGCAATGTAGGATAGGTTTCTGAAAAACATCGCGGGGTGGTGCGCATTGTATGGGTGTGTGTTACATTACATTCACTAGTAGGAGTGAGAAAAACATCACGGGGTGGTGTCAATCGGAGGGTCTGAATTAGGATAGGCAGGGAGTGGCAATGTAGGATGGAGAAAAGCACCGCGGGGTGGTCAGCATGGGGAGGTCAGGGAACATGCAGTGGCAATGTAGGATAGGTTTCTGAAAAACATCGCGGGGTGGTGCACATTGTATGGGTGTGTGTTACATTACATTCACTAGTAGGAGTGAGAAAAACATCACGGGGTGGTGCGCATTTTATGGGTGTGTGTTACATTACATTGACTAGTAGGAGTGAGAAAAACATCATGGGGTGGTGTGAATCGGAGGGTCTGAATTAGGATAGGCAGTGAGTGGCAATGTAGGATGGAGAAAAGCACCGCGGGGTGGTCAGCATGGGGAGGTCAGGGAACATGCAGTGGCAATGTAGGATAGGTTTCTGAAAAACATCGCGGGGTGGTGCACATTGTATGGGTATGTGTTACATTACATTCACTAGTAGGAGTGAGAAAAACATCACGGGGTGGTGCGCATTGTATGGGTGTGTGTTACATTACATTCACTAGTAGGAATGAGAAAAACATCACGGGGTGGTGTGAATCGGAGGGTCTGAATTAGGATAGGCAGTGAGTGGCAATGTAGGATGGAGAAAAGCACCGCGGGGTAGTCAGCATGGGGAGGGCAGGGAACATGCAGTGGCAATGTAGGATAGGTTTCTGAAAAACATCGCGGGGTGGTGCGCATTGTATGGGTGTGTGTTACATTACATTCACTAGTAGGAGTGAGAAAAACATCACGGGGTGGTGCGCATTGTACGGGTGTGTGTTACATTACATTCACTAGTAGGTGTGAGAAAAACATCACGGGGTGGTGTGAATCGGAGGTTCTGAATTAGGATAGGCAGTGAGTGGCAATGTAGGATGGAGAAAAGCACCGCGGGGTGGTCAGCATGGGGAGGTCAGGGAACATGCAGTGGCAATGTAGGATAGGTTTCTGAAAAACATCGCGGGGTGGTGCGCATTGTATGGGTGTGTGTTACATTACATTCACTAGTAGGAGTGAGAAAAACATCACGGGGTGGTGCGCATTGTATGGGTGTGTGTTACATTACATTCACTAGTAGGAGTGAGAAAAACATCACGGGGTGGTGCGCAATGTATGGGTGTGTGTTACATTACATTCACTAGTAGGAGTGAGAAAAACATCACGGGGTGGTGCGCATTGTATGGGTGTGTGTTACATGACATTCACTAGTAGGAGTGAGAAAAACATCACGGGGTGGTGCGCATTGTATGGGTGTGTGTTACATTACATTCACTAGTTGGAGAGAGAAAAACATCACGGGGTGTTGCGCATTGTATGGGTGTGTGTTACATTAAATTCACTAGTAGGAGTGAAAAAACATCACGGGGTGGTATGAATCGGAGCGTCTGAATTAGGATAGGCAGTGAGTGGCAATGTAGGATGGAGAAAAGCACCACGGGGTGGTCAGCATGGGGAGGTCAGGGAACATGCAGTGGCAATGTAGGATAGGTTTCTGAAAAACATCGTGGGGTGGTGCGCATTGTATGGGTGTGTGTTACATTACATTCACTAGTAGGAGTGAGAAAAACATCACGGGGTGGTGCGCATTGTATGGGTGTGTGTTACATTACATTCACTAGTAGGAGTGAGAAAAACATCACAGGGTGGTGTGAATCGGAGGGTCTGAATTAGGATAGGCAGTGAGTGGCAATGTAGGATGGAGAAAAGCACCGCGTGGTGGTCAGCATGGGGAGGTCAGGGAACATACAGTGGCAATGTAGGATAGGTTTCTGAAAAACATCGCGGGGTGGTGCACATTGTATGGGTATGTGTTACATTACATTCACTAGTAGGAGTGAGAAAAACATCACGGGGTGGTGCGCATTGTATGGGTGTGTGTTACATTACATTCACTAGTAGGAATGAGAAAAACATCACGGGGTGGTGTGAATCGGAGGGTCTGAATTAGGATAGGCAGTGAGTGGCAAAGTAGGATGGAGAAAAGCACCGCGGGGTAGTCAGCATGGGGAGGGCAGGGAACATGCAGTGGCAATGTAGGATAGGTTTCTGAAAAACATCGCGGGGTGGTGCGCATTGTATGGGTGTGTGTTACATTACATTCACTAGTAGGAGTGAGAAAAACATCACGGGGTGGTGCGCATTGTACGGGTGTGTGTTACATTACATTCACTAGTAGGTGTGAGAAAAACATCACGGGGTGGTGTGAATCGGAGGTTCTGAATTAGGATAGGCAGTGAGTGGCAATGTAGGATGGAGAAAAGCACCGCGGGGTGGTCAGCATGGGGAGGTCAGGGAACATGCAGTGGCAATGTAGGATAGGTTTCTGAAAAACATCGCGGGGTGGTGCGCATTGTATGGGTGTGTGTTACATTACATTCACTAGTAGGAGTGAGAAAAACATCACGGGGTGGTGCGCATTGTATGGGTGTGTGTTACATTACATTCACTAGTAGGAGTGAGAAAAACATCACGGGGTGGTGCGCATTGTATGGGTGTGTGTTACATTACATTCACTAGTAGGAGTGAGAAAAACATCACGGGGTGGTGTGAATCGGAGGTTCTGAATTAGGATAGGCAGTGAGTGGCAATGTAGGATGGAGAAAAGCACCGCGAGTTGGGCAGCATGGGGAGGTAAGGGAACATGCAGTGGCAATGTAGGATAGGTTTTTGAAAAACATCGCGGGGTGGTGCACATTGTATGGGTGTGTGTTACATTACATTCACTAGTAGGAGTGAGAAAAACATCACGGGGTGGTGCGCATTGTATGGGTGTGTGTTACATTACATTCACTAGTAGGTGTGAGAAAAACATCACTGGGTGGTGTGAATCGGAGATTCTGAATTAGGATAGGCAGTGAGTGGCAATGTAGGATGGAGAAAAGCACCGCGGGGTGGTCAGGATGGGGAGGTCAGGGAACATGCATTGGCAATGTAGGATAGGTTTCTGAAAAACATCGCGGGGTGGTGCGCATTGTATGGGTGTGTGTAACATTACATTCACTAGTAGGAGTGAGAAAAACATCACGAGGTGCTGTCAATCGGAGGGTATGAATTAGGATAGGCAGTGAGTGGCAATGTAGGATGGAGAAAAGCACCGCGGGGTGGTCAGCATGGGGAGGTCAGGGAACATGCAGTGGCAATGTAGGATAGGTTTCTGAAAAACATCGCGGGGTGTTGCGCATTGTATGGGTGTGTGTTACATTACATTCACTAGTAGGAGTGACAAAAACATCACGGGGTGGTGCGCATTGTATGGGTGTGTGTTACATTACATTCACTAGTAGGAGTGAAAAAACATCACGGGGTGGTGTGAATTGGAGCATCTGAATTAGGATAGGCAGTGAGTGGCAATGTAGGATGGAGAAAAGCACCGCGTGGTGGTCAGCATGGGGAGGTCAGGGAACATGCAGTGGCAATGTAGGATAGGTTTCTGAAAAACATCGAGGGGTGGTGCACATTGTATGGGTGAGTGTTACATTACATTCACTAGTAGGAGTGAGAAAAACATCACGGGGTGGTGCGCATTGTATGGGTGTGTGTTACATTACATTCACTAGTAGGAGTGAGAAAAACATCATGGGGTGGTGCGCATTGTATGGGTGTGTGTTACATTACATTCACTAGTTGGAGTGAGAAAAACATCACGGGGTGGTGTGAATCGGAGGGTCTGAATTAGGATATGCAGTGAGTGGCAATGTAGGATGGAGAAAAGCACCTCGGTGTGGTCAGCATGGGGAGGTCAGGGAACATGCAGTGGCAATGTAGGATACGTTTCTGAAAAACATCGCGGGGTGGTGCGCATTGTATGGGTATGTGTTACATTACATTCACTAGTAGGAGTGAGAAAAACATCACGGGGTGGTGCGCATTGTATGGGTGTGTGTTACATTACATTCACTAGTAGGAGTGAGAAAAACATCACGGGGTGGTGTGAATCGGAGGGTCTGCATTAGGATAGGCAGTGAGTGGCATTGTAGGGTGGAGAAAAGCACCGCGGGGTGGTCAGCATGGGGAGGTCAGGGAACACGCACTGGCAATGTAGGATAGGTTTCTGCAAAACATCGCGGGGTGGTGCGCATTGTATGGGTGTGTGTTACATTACATTCACTAGTAGGAGTGAGAAAAACATCACGGGGTGGTGCGCATTGTATGGGTGTGTGTTACATTACATTCACTAGTAGGAGTGAGAAAAACATCATGGGGTGGTGTGAATCGGAGGGTCTGAATTAAGATAGGCAGTGAGTGGCAATGTAGGATGGAGAAAAACACCGCGGGGTGGTCAGCATGGGGAGGTGAGGAAACATGCAGTGGCAATGTAGGATAGGTTTCTGAAAAACATCGCGGGGTGGTGCGCATGGTATGGGTGTGTGTTACATTACATTCACTAGTAGGAGTGAGAAAAACATCACGGGGTGGTGCGCATTGTACGGGTGAGGGTCACATTACATACACTAGTAGGAGTGAGAAAATCATCACAGGGTTGTGTGAATCGGAGGGTCTGAATTAGGATAGGCAGTGAGTGGCAATGCAGGATGGAGAAAAGCACCGCGGTGTGGTCAGCATGGGGAGGTCAGGGAACATGCAGTGGCAATGTAGGATAGGTTTCTGAAAAACATCGCGGGGTGGTACGCATTGTATGGGTGTGTGTTACATTACATTCACTAGTAGGAGTGAGAAAAACATCACGGGGTGGTGTCAATCGGAGGGTCTGAATTAGGATAGGCAGTGATTGGCAATGTAGGATGGAGAAAAGCACCGCGGGGTGGTCAGCATGGGGAGGTCAGGGAACATGCAGTGGCAATGTAGGATAGGTTTCTGAAAAACATCGCGGGGTGGTGCACATTGTATGGGTGTGTGTTACATTGCATTCACTAGTAGGAGTGAGAAAAACATCACGGGGTGGTGTCAATCGGAGGGTCTGAATTAGGATAGGCAGTGAGTGGCAATGTAGGATGGAGAAAAGCACCGTGGAGTGGTCAGCATGGGGAGGTCAGGGAACATGCAGTGGCAATGTAGGATAGGTTTCTGAAAAACATCGCGGGGTGGTGCGCATTGTATGGGTGTGTGTTACATTACATTCACTAGTAGGAGTGAGAAAAACATCACGGGGTGGTGCGCATTGTACGGGTGTGTGTTACATTACATTCACTAGTAGGTGTGAGAAAAACATCCCGGGGTGGTGTGAATCGGAGGTTCTGAATTAGGATAGGCAGTGAGTGGCAATGTAGGATAGAGAAAAGCACCGCGGGGTGGTCAGCATGGGGAGGTCAGGGAACATGCAGTGGCAATGTAGGATAGGTTTCTGAAAAACATCGCGGGGTGGTGCGCATTGTATCGGTGTGTGTTACATTACATTCACTAGTAGGAGTGAGAAAAACATCATGGGGTGGTGCGCATTGTATGGGTGTGTGTTACATTACATTCACTAGTAGGAGTGAGAAAAACATCCCGGGGTGGTGTGAATCGGGGGTCTGAATTAGGTTAGGCAGTGAGTGGCAATGTAGGATGTAGAAAAGCACCGCGGTGTGGTCAGCATGGGGAGGTCAGGGAACATGCAGTGGCAATGTAGGATAGATTTCTGAAAAACATCGCGGGGTGGTGCGCATTGTATGGGTGTGTGTTACATTACATTCACTAGTAGGAGTGAGAAAAACATCACGGGGTGGTGCGCATTGTATGGGTGTGTGTTACATTACATTCACTAGTAGGAGTGAGAAAAACATCACGGGGTGGTGTGAATCAGAGGGTCTGAATTAGGATAGGCAGTGAGTGGCAATGTAGGATGGAGAAAAGCACCGCGGGGTGGTCAGCATGGGGAGGGCAGGGAACATGCAGTGGCAATGTAGGATAGGTTTCTGAAAAACATCGCGGGGTGGTGCGCATTGTATGGGTGTGTGTTACATTATATTCACTAGTAGGAGTGAGAAAAACATCACGGGGTGGTGCGCATTGTATGGGTGTGTGTTACATTATATTCACTAGTAGGTGTGAGAAAAACATCACGGGGTGGTGTGAATCGGAGGTTCTGAATTAGGATAGGCAGTGAGTGGCAATGTAGGATGGAGAAAAGCACCGCGGGGTGGGCAGCATGGGGAGGTAAGGGAACATGCAGTGGCAATGTTGGATAGGTTTTGAAAAACATCGCGGGGTGGTGCGCATTGTATGGGTGTGTGTTACATTACATTCACTAGTAGGAGTGAGAAAAACATCACGGGGTGGTGCGCATTGTATGGGTGTGTGTTACATTACATTCACTAGTAGGTGTGAGAAAAGCATCACGGGGTGGTGTGAATCGGAGGGACTGAATTAGGATAGGCAGTGAGTGGCAATGTAGGATGGAGAAAAGCACCGCGGGGTGGGCAGCATGGGGAGGTCAAGGAACATGCATTGGCAATGTAGGATAGGTTTCTGAAAAACATCGCGGGGTGGTGCGCATTGTATGGGTGTGTGTTACCTTACATTCACTAGTATGAGTGAGAAAAGCATCACGAGGTGGCGCGCATTGTACGGGTGAGTGTCACATTACATACACTAGTAGGAGTGAGAAAAACATCACGGGGTGTTGTGAATCGGAGGGTCTGAATTAGGATAGGCAGTGAGTGGCAATGTAGGATGGAGAAAAGCACCGCGGGGTGGTCAGCATGCGGAGGTCAGGGAACATGCAGTGGCAATGTAGGGTAGGTTTCTGAAAAACATCGCGGGGTGGTGCACCTTGTATGGGTGTGTGTTACATTACATTCACTAGTAGGAGTGAGAAAAACAGCACGGGGTGGTGCGCATTGTATGGGTGTGTGTTACATTACATTCACTAGTAGGAGTGAGAAAAACATCACGGGGTGGTGCGCATTGTATGGGTGTGTGTTACATTACATTGACTAGTAGGAGTGAGAAAAACATCATGGGGTGGTGTGAATCGGAGGGTCTGAATTAGGATAGGCAGTGAGTGGCAATGTAGGATGGAGAAAAGCACCGCGGGGTGGTCAGCATGGGGAGGTCAGGGAACATGCAGTGGCAATGTAGGATAGGTTTCTGAAAAACATCGCGTGGTGGTGCCCATTGTATGGGTGTGTGTTACATGACATTCACTAGTAGGAGTGAGAAAAACATCACGGGGTGGTGCGCATTGTATGGGTGTGTGTTACATTACATTCACTAGTAGGAGTGAGAAAAACATCACGGGGTGGTGCGCATTGTATGGGTGTTTGTTACATTACATTCACTAGTAGGAGTGAGAAAAACATCACGGTGTGGTGCGCATTGTATGGGTGTGTGTTACATTACATTCACTAGTAGGTGTGAGAAAAACATCACGGGGTGGTGTGAATCGGAGATTCTGAATTAGGATAGGCAGTGAGTGGCAATGTAGGATGGAGAAAAGCACCGCGGCGTGGTCAGGATGGGGAGGTCAGGGAACATGCATTGGCAATGTAGGATAGGTTTCTGAAAAACATCGCGGGGTGGTGCGCATTGTATGGGTGTGTGTAACATTACATTCACTAGTAGGAGTGAGAAAAACATCACGAGGTGCTGTCAATCGGAGGGTATGAATTAGGATAGGCAGTGAGTGGCAATGTAGGATGGAGAAAAGCACCGCGGGGTGGTCAGCATGGGGAGGTCAGGGAACATGCAGTGGCAATGTAGGATAGGTTTCTGAAAAACATCGCGGGGTGTTGCGCATTGTATGGGTGTGTGTTACATTACATTCACTAGTAGGAGTGACAAAAACATCACGGGGTGGTGCGCATTGTATGGGTGTGTGTTACATTACATTCACTAGTAGGAGTGAAAAAACATCACGGGGTGGTGTGAATTGGAGCATCTGAATTAGGATAGGCAGTGAGTGGCAATGTAGGATGGAGAAAAGCACCGCGTGGTGGTCAGCATGGGGAGGTCAGGGAACATGCAGTGGCAATGTAGGATAGGTTTCTGAAAAACATCGAGGGGTGGTGCACATTGTATGGGTGAGTGTTACATTACATTCACTAGTAGGAGTGAGAAAAACATCACGGGGTGGTGCGCATTGTATGGGTGTGTGTTACATTACATTCACTAGTAGGAGTGAGAAAAACATCATGGGGTGGTGCGCATTGTATGGGTGTGTGTTACATTACATTCACTAGTTGGAGTGAGAAAAACATCACGGGGTGGTGTGAATCGGAGGGTCTGAATTAGGATATGCAGTGAGTGGCAATGTAGGATGGAGAAAAGCACCTCGGTGTGGTCAGCATGGGGAGGTCAGAGAACATGCAGTGGCAATGTAGGATAGGTTTCTGAAAAACATCGCGGGGTGGTGCGCATTGTATGGGTGTGTGTTACATTACATTCACTAGTAGGAGTGAGAAAAACATCACGGGGTGGTGCGCATTGTATGGGTGTGTGTTACATTACATTCACTAGTAGGAGTGAGAAAAACATCACGGGGTGGTGTGAATCGGAGGGTCTGAATTAGGATAGGCAGTGAGTGGCAATGTAGGGTGGAGAAAAGCACCGCGGGGTGGTAAGCATGGGGAGGTCAGGGAACACGCACTGGCAATGTAGGATAGGTTTCTGAAAAACATCGCGGGGTGGTGCGCATTGTATGGGTGTGTGTTACATTACATTCACTAGTAGGAGTAAGAAAAACATCACGGGGTGGTGCGCATTGTATGGGTGTGTGTTACATTACATTCACTAGTAGGAGTGAGAAAAACATCACGGGGTGGTGTGAATCGGAGGGTCTGAATTAAGATAGGCAGTGAGTGGCAATGTAGGATGGAGAAAAACACCGCGGGGTGGTCAGCATGGGGAGGTCAGGAAACATGCAGTGGCAATGTAGGATAGGTTTCTGAAAAACATCGCGGGGTGGTGCGCATGGTATGGGTGTGTGTTACATTACATTCACTAGTAGGAGTGAGAAAAACATCACGGGGTGGTGCGCATTGTACGGGTGAGGGTCACATTACATACACTAGTAGGAGTGAGAAAATCATCACGGGGTTGTGTGAATCGGAGGGTCTGAATTAGGATAGGCAGTGAGTGGCAATGCAGGATGGAGAAAAGCACCGCGGTGTGGTCAGCATGGGGAGGTCAGGGAACATGCAGTGGCAATGTAGGATAGGTTTCTGAAAAACATCGCGGGGTGGTACGCATTGTATGGGTGTGTGTTACATTACATTCACTAGTAGGAGTGAGAAAAACATCACGGGGTGGTGTCAATCGGAGGGTCTGAATTAGGATAGGCAGTGACTGGCAATGTAGGATGGAGAAAAGCACCGCGGGGTGGTCAGCATGGGGAGGTCAGGGAACATGCAGTGGCAATGTAGGATAGGTTTCTGAAAAACATCGCGGGGTGGTGCACATTGTATGGGTGTGTGTTACATTGCATTCACTAGTAGGAGTGAGAAAAACATCACGGGGTGGTGTCAATCGGAGGGTCTGAATTAGGATAGGCAGTGAGTGGCAATGTAGGATGGAGAAAAGCACCGTGGAGTGGTCAGCATGGGGAGGTCAGGGAACATGCAGTGGCAATGTAGGATAGGTTTCTGAAAAACATCGCGGGGTGGTGCGCATTGTATGGGTGTGTGTTACATTACATTCACTAGTAGGAGTGAGAAATACATCACGGGGTGGTGCGCATTGTACGGGTGTGTGTTACATTACATTCACTAGTAGGTGTGAGAAAAACATCCCGGGGTGGTGTGAATCGGAGGTTCTGAATTAGGATAGGCAGTGAGTGGCAATGTAGGATAGAGAAAAGCACCGCGGGGTGGTCAGCATGGGGAGGTCAGGGAACATGCAGTGGCAATGTAGGATAGGTTTCTGAAAAACATCGCGGGGTGGTGCGCATTGTATCGGTGTGTGTTACATTACATTCACTAGTAGGAGTGAGAAAAACATCATGGGGTGGTGCGCATTGTATGGGTGTGTGTTACATTACATTCACTAGTAGGAGTGAGAAAAACATCCCGGGGTGGTGTGAATCGGGGGTCTGAATTAGGATAGGCAGTGAGTGGCAATGTAGGATGGAGAAAAGCACCGCGGGGTGGGCAGCATGGGGAGGTCAAGGAACATGCATTGGCAATGTAGGATAGGTTTCTGAAAAACATCGCGGGGTGGTGCGCATTGTATGGGTGTGTGTTACCTTACATTAACTGGTATGAGTGAGAAAAGCATCACGAGGTGGCGCGCATTGTACGGGTGAGTGTCACATTACATACACTAGTAGGAGTGAGAAAAACATCACGGGGTGGTGTGAATCGGAGGGTCTGAATTAGGATAGGCAGGGAGTGGCAATGTAGGATGGAGAAAAGCACCGCGGGGTGGTCAGCATGGGGAGGTCAGGGAACATGCAGTGGCAATGTAGGATAGGTTTCTGAAAAACATCGCGGGGTGGTGCACCTTGTATGGGTGTGTGTTACATGACATTCACTAGTAGGAGTGAGAAAAACATCACGGGGTGGTGCGCATTGTATGGGTGTGTGTTACATTACATTCACTAGTAGGAGTGAGAAAAACATCACGGGGTGGTGCGCATTGTATGGGTGTGTGTTACATGACATTCACTAGTAGGAGTGAGAAAAACATCACGGGGTGGTGCGCATTGTATGGGTGTGTGTTACATTACATTCACTAGTAGGAGTGAGAAAAACATCACGGGGTGGTGCGCATTGTATGGGTGTGTGTTACATTACATTCACTAGTTGGAGAGAGAAAAACATCACGGGGTGTTTCGCATTGTATGGGTGTGTGTTACATTAAATTCACTAGTAGGAGTGAAAAAACATCACGGGGTGGTGTGAATCGGAGCGTCTGAATTAGGATAGGCAGTGAGTGGCAATGTAGGATGGAGAAAAGCACCACGGGGTGGTCAGCATGGGGAGGTCAGGGAACATGCAGTGGCAATGTAGGATAGGTTTCTGAAAAACATCGCGGGGTGGTGCGCATTGTATGGGTGTGTGTTACATTACATTCACTAGTAGGAGTGAGAAAAACATCACGGGGTGGTGCGCATTGTATGGGTGTGTGTTACATTACATTCACTAGTAGGAGTGAGAAAAACATCACAGGGTGGTGTGAATCGGGGGTCTGAATTAGGATAGGCAGTGAGTGGCAATGTAGGATGGAGAAAAGCACCGCGGGGTGGGCAGCATGGGGAGGTAAGGGAACATGCAGTGGCAATGTAGGATAGGTTTCTGAAAAACATCGCGGGGTGGTGCGCATTGTATGGGTGTTTGTTACATTACATTCACTAGTAGGATTGAGAAAAACATCACGGTGTGGTGCGCATTGTATGGGTGTGTGTTACATTACATTCACTAGTAGGTGTGAGAAAAACATCACGGGGTGGTGTGAATCGGAGATTCTGAATTAGGATAGGCAGTGAGTGGCAATGTAGGATGGAGGAAAAGCACCGCGGGGTGGATGGGGAGGTCAGGGAACATGCATTGGCAATGTAGGATAGGTTTCTGAAAAACATCGCGGGGTGGTGCGCATTGTATGGGTGTGTGTTACATTACATTCACTAGTAGGAGTGAGAAAAACATCATGGGGTGGTGCGCATTGTATGGGTGTGTGTTACATTACATTCACTAGTTGGAGTGACAAAAACATCACGGGGTGGTGTGAATCGGAGGGTCTGAATTAGGATATGCAGTGAGTGGCAATGTAGGATGGAGAAAAGCACCTCGGTGTGGTCAGCATGGGGAGGTCAGGGAACATGCAGTGGCAATGTAGGATAGGTTTCTGAAAAACATCGCGGGGTGGTGCGCATTGTATGGGTGTGTGTTACATTACATTCACTAGTAGGAGTGAGAAAAACATCACGGGGTGGTGCGCATTGTATGGGTGTGTGTTACATTACATTCACTAGTAGGAGTGAGAAAAACATCACGGGGTGGTGTGAATCTGAGGGTCTGAATTAGGATAGGCAGTGAGTGGCAATGTAGGGTGGAGAAAAGCACCGCGGGGTGGTCAGCATGGGGAGGTCAGGGAACACGCACTGGCAATGTAGGATAGGTTTCTGAAAAACATCGCGGGGTGGTGCGCATTGTATGGGTGTGTGTTACATTACATTCACTAGTAGGAGTGAGAAAAACATCACGGGGTGGTGCGCATTGTATGGGTGTGTGTTACATTACATTCACTAGTAGGAGTGAGAAAAACATCACGGGGTGGTGTGAATCGGAGGGTCTGAATTAAGATAGGCAGTGAGTGGCAATGTAGGATGGAGAAAAACACCGCGGGGTGGTCAGCATGGGGAGGTCAGGAAACATGCAGTGGCAATGTAGGATAGGTTTCTGAAAAACATCGCGGGGTGGTGCGCATGGTATGGGTGTGTGTTACATTACATTCACTAGTAGGAGTGAGAAAAACATCACGGGGTGGTGCGCATTGTACGGGTGAGGGTCACATTACATACACTAGTAGGAGTGAGAAAATCATCACGGGGTTGTGTGAATCGGAGGGTCTGAATTAGGATAGGCAGTGAGTGGCAATGCAGGATGGAGAAAAGCACCGCGGTGTGGTCAGCATGGGGAGGTCAGGGAACATGCAGTGGCAATGTAGGATAGGTTTCTGAAAAACATCGCGGGGTGGTACGCATTGTATGGGTGTGTGTTACATTACATTCACTAGTAGGAGTGAGAAAAACATCACGGGGTGGTGTCAATCGGAGGGTCTGAATTAGGATAGGCAGTGACTGGCAATGTAGGATGGAGAAAAGCACCGCGGGGTGGTCAGCATGGGGAGGTCAGGGAACATGCAGTGGCAATGTAGGATAGGTTTCTGAAAAACATCGCGGGGTGGTGCACATTGTATGGGTGTGTGTTACATTGCATTCACTAGTAGGAGTGAGAAAAACATCACGGGGTGGTGTCAATCGGAGGGTCTGAATTAGGATAGGCAGTGAGTGGCAATGTAGGATGGAGAAAAGCACCGTGGAGTGGTCAGCATGGGGAGGTCAGGGAATATGCAGTGGCAATGTAGGATAGGTTTCTGAAAAACATCGCGGGGTGGTGCGCATTGTATGGGTGTGTGTTACATTACATTCCCTAGTAGGAGTGAGAAATACATCACGGGGTGGTGCGCATTGTACGGGTGTGTGTTACATTACATTCACTAGTAGGTGTGAGAAAAACATCCCGGGGTGGTGTGAATCGGAGGTTCTGAATTAGGATAGGCAGTGAGTGGCAATGTAGGATAGAGAAAAGCACCGCGGGGTGGTCAGCATGGAGAGGTCAGGGAACATGCAGTGGCAATGTAGGATAGGTTTCTGAAAAACATCGCGGGGTGGTGCGCATTGTATCGGTGTGGGTTACATTACATTCACTAGTAGGAGTGAGAAAAACATCATGGGGTGGTGCGCATTGTATGGGTGTGTGTTACATTACATTCACTAGTAGGAGTGAGAAAAACATCCCGGGGTGGTGTGAATCGGGGGTCTGAATTAGGATAGGCAGTGAGTGGCAATGTAGGATGGAGAAAAGCACCGCGGGGTGGGCAGCATGGGGAGGTCAAGGAACATGCATTGGCAATGTAGGATAGGTTTCTGAAAAACATCGCGGGGTGGTGCGCATTGTATGGGTGTGTGTTACCTTACATTAACTAGTATGAGTGAGAAAAGCATCACGAGGTGGCGCGCATTGTACGGGTGAGTGTCACATTACATACACTAGTAGGAGTGAGAAAAACATCACGGGGTGGTGTGAATCGGAGGGTCTGAATTAGGATAGGCAGTGAGTGGCAATGTAGGATGGAGAAAAGCACCGCGGGGTGGTCAGCATGCGGAGGTCAGGGAACATGCAGTGGCAATGTAGCGTAGGTTTCTGAAAAACATCGCGGGGTGGTGCGCATTGTATGGGTGTGTGTGACATTACATTCTCTAGTAGGAGTGAGAAAAACATCACGGGGTGGTGCGCATTGTACGGGTGAGAGTCACATTACATACACTAGTAGGAGTGAGAAAAACATCACGGGGTGGTGTCAATCGGAGGGTCTGAATTAGGATATGCAGGGAGTGGCAATGTAGGATGGAGAAAAGCACCGCGGGGTGGTCAGCATGGGGAGGTCAGGGAACATGCAGTGGCAATGTAGGATAGGTTTCTGAAAAACATCGCGGGGTGGTGCACCTTGTATGGGTGTGTGTTACATTACATTCACTAGTAGGAGTGAGAAAAACATCACGGGGTGGTGCGCATTGTATGGGTGTGTGTTACATTACATTCACTAGTAGGAGTGAGAAAAACATCACGGGGTGGTGCGCATTGTATGGGTGTGTGTTACATTACATTGACTAGTAGGAGTGAGAAAAACATCATGGGGTGGTGTGAATCGAAGGGTCTGAATTAGGATAGGCAGTGAGTGGCAATGTAGGATGGAGAAAAGCACCGCGGGGTGGTCAGCATGGGGAGGTCAGGGAACATGCAGTGGCAATGTAGGATAGGTTTCTGAAAAACATCGCGGGGTGGTGCGCATTGTATGGGTGTGTGTTACATGACATTCACTAGTAGGAGTGAGAAAAACATCACGGGGTGGTGCGCATTGTATGGGTGTGTGTTACATTACATTCACTAGTAGGAGTGAGAAAAACATCACGGGGTGGTGCGCATTGTATGGGTGTGTGTTACATGACATTCACTAGTAGGAGTGAGAAAAACATCACGGGGTGGTGCGCATTGTATGGGTGTGTGTTACATTACATTCACTAGTAGGAGTGAGAAAAACATCACGGGGTGGTGCGCATTGTATGGGTGTGTGTTACATTACATTCACTAGTTGGAGAGAGAAAAACATCACGGGGTGTTGCACATTGTATGGGTGTGTGTTACATTAAATTCACTAGTAGGAGTGAAAAAACATCACGGGGTGGTGTGAATCGGAGCGTCTGAATTAGGATAGGCAGTGAGTGGCAATGTAGGATGGAGAAAAGCACCACGGGGTGGTCAGCATGGGGAGGTGTGGGAACATGCAGTGGCAATGTAGGATAGGTTTCTGAAAAACATCGTGGGGTGGTGCGCATTGTATGGGTGTGTGTTACATTACATTCACTAGTAGGAGTGAGAAAAACATCACGGGGTGGTGCGCATTGTATGGGTGTGTGTTACATTACATTCACTAGTAGGAGTGAGAAAAACATCACAGGGTGGTGTGAATCGGAGTGTCTGAATTAGGATAGGCAGTGAGTGGCAATGTAGGATGGAGAAAAGCACCGCGGGGTGGGCAGCATGGGGAGGTAAGGGAACATGCAGTGGCAATGTAGGATAGGTTTCTGAAAAACATCGCGGGGTGGTGCGCATTGTATGGGTGTGTGTTACATTACATTCACTAGTAGGAGTGAGAAAAACATCACGGGGTGGTGCGCATTGTA
This sequence comes from Cavia porcellus, assembly GCF_034190915.1. Lineage (NCBI taxonomy): Eukaryota > Metazoa > Chordata > Mammalia > Rodentia > Caviidae > Cavia > Cavia porcellus. The sequence goes on along the minus strand of NW_026947561.1, from coordinate 897,025 downwards.
TGGGTGTGTGTTACATTACATTCACTAGTAGGTGTGAGAAAAACATCACGGGGTGGTGTGAATCGGAGATTCTGAATTAGGATAGGCAGTGAGTGGCAATGTAGGATGGAGAAAAGCACCGCGGGGTGGTCAGGATGGGGAGGTCAGGGAACATGCATTGGCAATGTAGGATAGGTTTCTGAAAAACATCGCGGGGTGGTGCGCATTGTATGGGTGTGTGTAACATTACATTCACTAGTAGGAGTGAGAAAAACATCACGAGGTGCTGTCAATCGGAGGGTATGAATTAGGATAGGCAGTGAGTGGCAATGTAGGATGGAGAAAAGCACCGCGGGGTTGTCAGCATGGGGAGGTCAGGGAACATGCAGTGGCAATGTAGGATAGGTTTCTGAAAAACATCGCGGGGTGTTGCGCATTGTATGGGTGTGTGTTACATTACATTCACTAGTAGGAGTGACAAAAACATCACGGGGTGGTGCGCATTGTATGGGTGTGTGTTACATTACATTCACTAGTAGGAGTGAAAAAACATCACGGGGTGGTGTGAATTGGAGCATCTGAATTAGGATAGGCAGTGAGTGGCAATGTAGGATGGAGAAAAGCACCGCGTGGTGGTCAGCATGGGGAGGTCAGGGAACATGCAGTGGCAATGTAGGATAGGTTTCTGAAAAACATCGAGGGGTGGTGCACATTGTATGGGTGAGTGTTACATTACATTCACTAGTAGGAGTGAGAAAAACATCACGGGGTGGTGCGCATTGTATGGGTGTGTGTTACATTACATTCACTAGTAGGAGTGAGAAAAACATCATGGGGTGGTGCGCATTGTATGGGTGTGTGTTACATTACATTCACTAGTTGCAGTGAGAAAAACATCACGGGGTTGTGTGAATCGGAGGGTCTGAATTAGGATATGCAGTGAGTGGCAATGTAGGATGGAGAAAAGCACCTCGGTGTGGTCAGCATGGGGAGGTCAGGGAACATGCAGTGGCAATGTAGGATAGGTTTCTGAAAAACATCGCGGGGTGGTGCGCATTGTATGGGTGTGTGTTACATTACATTCACTAGTAGGAGTGAGAAAAACATCACGGGTTGGTGCGCATTGTATGGGTGTGTGTTACATTACATTCACTAGTAGGAGTGAGAAAAACATCACGGGGTGGTGTGAATCGGAGGGTCTGAATTAGGATAGGCAGTGAGTGGCAATGTAGGGTGGAGAAAAGCACCGCGGGGTGGTCAGCATGGGGAGGTCAGGGAACACGCACTGGCAATGTAGGATAGGTTTCTGAAAAACATCGCGGGGTGGTGCGCATTGTATGGGTGTGTGTTACATTACATTCACTAGTAGGAGTGAGAAAAACATCACGGGGTGGTGCGCATTGTATGGGTGTGTGTTACATTACATTCACTAGTAGGAGTGAGAAAAACATCACGGGGTGGTGTGAATCGGAGGGACTGAATTAAGATAGGCAGTGAGTGGCAATGTAGGATGGAGAAAAACACCGTGGGGTGGTCAGCATGGGGAGGTCAGGAAACATGCAGTGGCAATGTAGGATAGGTTTCTGAAAAACATCACGGGGTGGTGCGCATGGTATGGGTGTGTGTTACATTACATTCACTAGTAGGAGTGAGAAAAACATCACGGGGTGGTGCGCATTGTACGGGTGTGTGTTACATTACATTCACTAGTAGGTGTGAGAAAAACATCCCGGGGTGGTGTGAATCGGAGGTTCTGAATTAGGATAGGCAGTGAGTGGCAATGTAGGATAGAGAAAAGCACCGCGGGGTGGTCAGCATGGGGAGGTCAGGGAACATGCAGTGGCAATGTAGGATAGGTTTATGAAAAACATCGCGGGGTGGTGCGCATTGTATCGGTGTGTGTTACATTACATTCACTAGTAGGAGTGAGAAAAACATCATGGGGTGGTGCGCATTGTATGGGTGTGTGTTACATTACATTCACTAGTAGGAGTGAGAAAAACATCCCGGGGTGGTGTGAATCGGGGGTCTGAATTAGGATAGGCAGTGAGTGGCAATGTAGGATGGAGAAAAGCACCGCGGTGTGGTCAGCATGGGGAGGTCAGGGAACATGCAGTGGCAATGTAGGATAGATTTCTGAAAAACATCGCGGGGTCGTGCGCATTGTATGGGTGTGTGTTACATTACATTCACTAGTAGGAGTGAGAAAAACATCACGGGGTGGTGCGCATTGTATGGGTGTGTGTTACATTACATTCACTAGTAGGAGTGAGAAAAACATCACGGGGTGGTGTGAATCAGAGGGTCTGAATTAGGATAGGCAGTGAGTGGCAATGTAGGATGGAGAAAAGCACCGCGGGGTGGTCAGCATGGGGAGGGCAGGGAACATGCAGTGGCAATGTAGGATAGGTTTCTGAAAAACATCGCGGGGTGGTGCGCATTGTATGGGTGTGTGTTACATTATATTCACTAGTAGGAGTGAGAAAAACATCACGGGGTGGTGCGCATTGTATGGGTGTGTGTTACATTATATTCACTAGTAGGTGTGAGAAAAACATCACGGGGTGGTGTGAATCGGAGGTTCTGAATTAGGATAGGCAGTGAGTGGCAATGTAGGATGGAGAAAAGCACCGCGGGGTGGGCAGCATGGGGATGTAAGGGAACATGCAGTGGCAATGTTGGATAGGTTTCTGAAAAACATCGCGGGGTGGTGCGCATTGTATGGGTGTGTGTTACATTACATTCACTAGTAGGTGTGAGAAAAGCATCACGGGGTGGTGTGAATCGGAGGGACTGAATTAGGATAGGCAGTGAGTGGCAATGTAGGATGGAGAAAAGCACCGCGGGGTGGGCAGCATGGGGAGGTCAAGGAACATGCATTGGCAATGTAGGATAGGTTTCTGAAAAACATCGCGGGGTGGTGCGCATTGTATGGGTGTGTGTTACCTTACATTCACTAGTATGAGTGAGAAAAGCATCACGAGGTGGCGCGCATTGTACGGGTGAGTGTCACATTACATACACTAGTAGGAGTGAGAAAAACATCACGGGGTGGTGTGAATCGGAGGGTCTGAATTAGGATAGGCAGTGAGTGGCAATGTAGGATGGAGAAAAGCACCGCGGGGTGGTCAGCATGCGGAGGTCAGGGAACATGCAGTGGCAATGTAGGGTAGGTTTCTGAAAAACATCGCGGGGTGGTGCGCATTGTATGGGTGTGTGTGACATTACATTCTCTAGTAGGAGTGAGAAAAACATCACGCGGTGGTGCGCATTGTATGGGTGTGTGTTACATTACATTGACTAGTAGGAGTGAGAAAAACATCACGGGGTGGTGTGAATCGGAGGGTCTGTATTAAGATAGGCAGTGAGTGGCAATGTAGGATGGAGAAAAACACCGCGGGATGGTCAGCATGGGGAGGTCAGGAAACATGCAGTGGCAATGTAGGATAGGTTTCTGAAAAACATCGCGGGGTGGTGCGCATGGTATGGGTGTGTGTTACATTACATTCACTAGTAGGAGTGAGAAAAACATCGCGGGGTGGTGCGCATTGTATGCGTGTGTGTTACATTACATTCACTAGTAGGAGTGAGAAAAACATCACGGGGTGGTGCGCATTGTACGGGTGTGTGTCACATTACATACAATAGTAGGAGTGAGAAAAACATCACGGGGTAGTGTGAATCGGAGGGTCTGAATTAGGATAGGCAGTGAGTGGCAATGCAGGATGCAGAAAAGCACCGCGGTGTGGTCAGCATGGGGATGTCAGGGAACATGCAGTGGCAATGTAGGATAGGTTTCTGAAAAACATCGCAGGGTGGTGCGCATTGTATGGGTGTGTGTTACATTACATTCACTAGTAGGAGTGAGAAAAACATCACGGGGTTGTGTCAATCGGAGGGTCTGAATTAGGATAGGCAGTGAGTGGCAATGTAGGATGGAGAAAAGCACCGCGGGGTGGTCAGCATGGGGAGGTCAGGGAACATGCAGTGGCAATGTAGGATAGGTTTCTGAAAAACATCGCGGGGTGGTGCACATTGTATGGGTGTGTGTTACATTACATTCTCTAGTAGGAGTGAGAAAAACATCACGGGGTGGTGCACTTTGTATGGGTGTGTGTTACATTACATTCACTAGTAGGAGTGAGAAAAACATCACGGGGTGGTGCGCATTTTATGGGTGTGTGTTACATTACATGGACTAGTAGGAGTGAGAAAAACATCATGGGGTGGTGTGAATCAGAGGGTCTTAATTAGGATAGGCAGTGAGTGGCAATGTAGGATGGAGAAAAGCACCGCGGGCTGGTCAGCATGGGGAGGTCAGGGAACATGCAGTGGCAATGTAGGATAGGTTTCTGAAAAACATCGCGGGGTGGTGCGCATTGTATGGGTGTGTGTTACATGACATTCACTAGTAGGAGTGAGAAAAACATCACGGGGTGGTGCGCATTGTATGGGTGTGTGTTACATTACATTCACTAGTAGGAGTGAGAAAAACATCACGGGGTGCTGCGCATTGTATGGGTGTGTGTTACATTAAATTCACTAGTAGGAGTGAAAAAACATCACGGGGTGGTGTGAATCGGAGCGTCTGAATTAGGATAGGCAGTGAGTGGCAATGTAGGATGGAGAAAAGCACCGCGGGGTGGTCAGCATGGGGAGGTCAGGGAACATGCAGTGGCAATGTAGGATAGGTTTCTGAAAAACATCGCGGGGTGGTGCGCATTGTATGGGTGTGTGTTACATTACATTCACTAGTAGGAGTGAGAAAAACATCACGGGGTGGTGCGCATTGTATGGGTGTGTGTTATATTACATTCACTAGTAGGAGTGAGAAAAACATCACAGGGTGGTGTGAATCGGAGGGTCTGAATTAGGATAGGCAGTGAGTGGCAATGTAGGATGGAGAAAAGCACCGCGTGGTGGTCAGCATGGGGAGGTCAGGGAACATGCAGTGGCAATGTAGGATAGGTTTCTGAAAAACATCGCGGGGTGGTGCACATTGTATGGGTATGTGTTACATTACATTCACTAGTAGGAGTGAGAAAAACATCACGGGGTGGTGCGCATTGTATGGGTGTGTGTTACATTACATTCACTAGTAGGAATGAGAAAAACATCCCGGGGTGGTGTGAATCGGAGGGTCTGAATTAGGATAGGCAGTGAGTGGCAATGTAGGATGGAGAAAAGCACCGCGGGGTGGTCAGCATGGGGAGGTCAGGGAACATGCAGTGGCAATGTAGGATAGGTTTCTGAAAAACATCGCGGGGTGGTGCGCATTGTATGGGTGTGTGTTACATTACATTCACTAGTAGGAGTGAGAAAAACATCACGGGGTGGTGCGCATTGTACGGGTGTGTGTTACATTACATTCACTAGTAGGTGTGAGAAAAACATCACGGGGTGGTGTGAATCGGAGGTTCTGAATTAGGATAGGCAGTGAGTGGCAATATAGGATTGAGAAAAGCACAGCGGGGTGGTCAGCATGGGGAGGTCAGGGAACATGCAGTGGCAATGTAGGATAGGTTTCTGAAAAACATCGCGGGGTGGTGCGCATTGTATGGGTGTGTGTTACCTTACATTCACTAGTACGAGTGAGAAAAACATCACGGGGTGGCGCGCATTGTACGGGTGATTGTCACATTACATACACTAGTCGGAGTGATAAAAACATCACGGGGTGGTGTGAATCGGAGGGTCTGAATTAGGATAGGCAGTGAGTGGCAATTTAGGATGGAGAAAGGCACCGCAGGGTGGTCAGCATGCGGAGGTCAGGGAACATGCAGTAGCAATGTAGGGTAGGTTTCTGAAAAACATCGCGGGGTGGTGCGCATTGTATGGGTGTGTGTGACATTACATTCTCTAGTAGGAGTGAGAAAAACATCACGGGGTGGTGCGCATTGTATGGGTGTGTGTTACATTTCATTCACTAGTAGGAGTGAGAAAAACATCACGGGGTGGTGCGAATCGGAGGGTCTGAATTAGGATAGGCAGTGAGTGGCAATGTAGGATGGAGAAAAGCACCGCGGGGTGGTCAGCATGGGGAGGTCAGGGAACATGCAGTGGCAATGTAGGATAGGTTTCTGAAAAACATCGCGGGGTGGTGCGCATTGTATGGGTGTGTGTTACATTACATTCACTAGTAGGAGTTAGAAAAACATCACGGGGTGGTGCGCATTGTATGGGTGTGTGTTACATTACATTCACTAGTAGGAGTGAGAAAAACATCACGGTGTGGTGTGAATCAGAGGGTCTGAATTAGGATAGGCAGTGAGTGGCAATGTAGGATGGAGAAAAGCACCGCGGGGTGGTCAGCATGGGGAGGTCAGGGAACATGCAGTGGCAATGTAGGATAGGTTTCTGAAAAACATCGCGGGGTGGTGCGCATTGTATGGGTGTGTGTTACATTACATTCACTAGTAGGAGTGAGAAAAACATCACGGGGTGGTGCGCATTGTATGGGTGTGTGTTACATTACATTCACTAGTAGGAGTGAGAAAAACATCACGGGGTGGTGTGAATCGGAGGGTCTGTATTAAGATAGGCAGTGAGTGGCAATGTAGGATGGAGAAAAACACCGCGGGATGGTCAGCATGGGGAGGTCAGGAAACATGCAGTGGCAATGTAGGATAGGTTTCTGAAAAACATCGCGGGGTGGTGCGCATGGTATGGGTGTGTGTTACATTACATTCACTAGTAGGAGTGAGAAAAACATCGCGGGGTGGTGCGCATTGTATGGGTGTGTGTTACATTACATTCACTAGTAGGAGTGAGAAAAACATCACGGGGTGGTGCGCATTGTACGGGTGTGTGTCACATTACATACACTAGTAGGAGTGAGAAAAACATCACGGGGTAGTGTGAATCGGAGGGTCTGAATTAGGATAGGCAGTGAGTGGCAATGCAGGATGGAGAAAAGCACCGCGGTGTGGTCAGCATGGGGAGGTCAGGGAACATGCAGTGGCAATGTAGGATAGGTTTCTGAAAAACATCGCGGGGTGGTGCGCATTGTATGGGTGTGTGTTACATTACATTCACTAGTAGGAGTGAGAAAAACATCACGGGGTGGTGCGCATTTTATGGGTGTGTGTTACATTACATGGACTAGTAGGAGTGAGAAAAACATCATGGGGTGGTGTGAATCAGAGGGTCTTAATTAGGATAGGCAGTGAGTGGCAATGTAGGATGGAGAAAAGCACCGCGGGGTGGTCAGCATGGGGAGGTCAGGGAACATGCAGTGGCAATGTAGGATAGGTTTCTGAAAAACATCGCGGGGTGGTGCGCATTGTATGGGTGTGTGTTACATGACATTCACTAGTAGGAGTGAGAAAAACATCACGGGGTGGTGCGCATTGTATGGGTGTGTGTTACATTACATTCACTAGTAGGAGTGAGAAAAACATCACGGGGTGCTGCGCATTGTATGGGTGTGTGTTACATTAAATTCACTAGTAGGAGTGAAAAAATATCACGGGGTGGTGTGAATCGGAGCGTCTGAATTAGGATAGGCAGTGAGTGGCAATGTAGGATGGAGAAAAGCACCGCGGGGTGGTCAGCATGGGGAGTTCAGGGAACATGCAGTGGCAATGTAGGATAGGTTTCTGAAAAACATCGCGGGGTGGTGCGCATTGTATGGGTGTGTGTTACATTACATTCACTAGTAGGAGTGAGAAAAACATCGCGGGGTGGTGCGCATTGTATGGGTGTGTGTTACATTACATTCACTAGTACGAGTGAGAAAAACATCACGGGGTGGCGCGCATTGTACGGGTGATTGTCACATTACATACACTAGTCGGAGTGATAAAAACATCACGGGGTGGTGTGAATCGGAGGGTCTGAATTAGGATAGGCAGTGAGTGGCAATTTAGGATGGAGAAAGGCACCGCGTGGTGGTCAGCATGCGGAGGTCAGGGAACATGCAGTAGCAATGTAGGGTAGGTTTCTGAAAAACATCGCGGGGTGGTGCGCATTGTATGGGTGTGTGTGACATTACATTCTCTAGTAGGAGTGAGAAAAACATCACGGGGTGGTGCGCATTGTATGGGTGTGTGTTACATTTCATTCACTAGTAGGAGTGAGAAAAACATCACGGGGTGGTGTGAATCGGAGGGTCTGAATTAGGATAGGCAGTGAGTGGCAATGTAGGATGGATAAAAGCACCGCGGGGTGGTCAGCATGGGGAGGTCAGGGAACATGCAGTGGCAATGTAGGATAGGTTTCTGAAAAACATCGCGGGGTGGTGCGCATTGTATGGGTGTGTGTTACATTACATTCACTAGTAGGAGTGAGAAAAACATCACGGGGTGGTGCGCATTGTATGGGTGTGTGTTACATTACATTCACTAGTAGGAGTGAGAAAAACATCACGGTGTGGTGTGAATCAGAGGGTCTGAATTAGGATAGGCAGTGAGTGGCAATGTAGGATGGAGAAAAGCACCGCGGGGTGGTCAGCATGGGGAGGTCAGGGAACATGCAGTGGCAATGTAGGATAGGTTTCTGAAAAACATCGCGGGGTGGTGCGCATTGTATGGGTGTGTGTTACATTACATTCACTAGTAGGAGTGAGAAAAACATCACGGTGTGGTGTGAATCAGAGGGTCTGAATTAGGATAGGCAGTGAGTGGCAATGTAGGATGGAGAAAAGCACCGTGGAGTGGTCAGCATGGGGAGGTCAGGGAACATGCAGTGGCAATGTAGGATAGGTTTCTGAAAAACATCGCGGGGTGGTGCGCATTGTATGGGTGTGTGTTACATTACATTCACTAGTAGGAGTGAGAAAAACATCACGGGGTGGTGCGCATTGTATGGGTGTGTGTTACATTACATTCACTAGTAGGAGTGAGAAAAACATCACGGGGTGGTGCGCATTGTATGGGTGTGTGTTACATTACATTCACTAGTAGCAGTGAGAAAAACATCACGGGGTGGTGTGAATCGGAGGGTCTGAATTAGGATAGGCAGTGAGTGGCAATGTAGGGTGGAGAAAAGCACCGCGGGGTGGTCAGCATGGGGAGGTCAGGGAACACGCACTGGCAATGTAGGATAGGTTTCTGAAAAACATCGCGGGGTGGTGCGCATTGTATGGGTGTGTGTTACATTACATTCACTAGTAGGAGTGAGAAAAACATCACGGGGTGGTGCGCATTGTATGGGTGTGTGTTACATTACATTCACTAGTAGGAGTGAGAAAAACATCACGGGGTGGTGTGAATCGGAGGGTCTGAATTAAGATAGGCAGTGAGTGGCAATGTAGGATGGAGAAAAACACCGCGGGGTGGTCAGCATGGGGAGGTCAGGAAACATGCAGTGGCAATGTAGGATAGGTTTCTGAAAAACATCGCGGGGTGGTGCGCATGGTATGGGTGTGTGTTACATTACATTCACTAGTAGGAGTGAGAAAAACATCACGGGGTGGTGCGCATTGTACGGGTGAGGGTCACATTACATACACTAGTAGGAGTGAGAAAATCATCACGGGGTTGTGTGAATCGGAGGGTCTGAATTAGGATAGGCAGTGAGTGGCAATGCAGGATGGAGAAAAGCACCGCGGTGTGGTCAGCATGGGGAGGTCAGGGAACATGCAGTGGCAATGTAGGATAGGTTTCTGAAAAACATCGCGGGGTGGTACGCATTGTATGGGTGTGTGTTACATTACATTCACTAGTAGGAGTGAGAAAAACATCACGGGGTGGTGTCAATCGGAGGGTCTGAATTAGGATAGGCAGTGACTGGCAATGTAGGATGGAGAAAAGCACCGCGGGGTGGTCAGCATGGGGAGGTCAGGGAACATGCAGTGGCAATGTAGGATAGGTTTCTGAAAAACATCGCGGGGTGGTGCACATTGTATGGGTGTGTGTTACATTGCATTCACTAGTAGGAGTGAGAAAAACATCACGGGGTGGTGTCAATCGGAGGGTCTGAATAAGGATAGGCAGTGAGTGGCAATGTAGGATGGAGAAAAGCACCGTGGAGTGGTCAGCATGGGGAGGTCAGGGAATATGCAGTGGCAATGTAGGATAGGTTTCTGAAAAACATCGCGGGGTGGTGCGCATTGTATGGGTGTGTGTTACATTACATTCACTAGTAGGAGTGAGAAATACATCACGGGGTGGTGCGCATTGTACGGGTGTGTGTTACATTACATTCACTAGTAGGTGTGAGAAAAACATCCCGGGGTGGTGTGAATCGGAGGTTCTGAATTAGGATAGGCAGTGAGTGGCAATGTAGGATAGAGAAAAGCACCGCGGGGTGGTCAGCATGGGGAGGTCAGGGAACATGCAGTGGCAATGTAGGATAGGTTTCTGAAAAACATCGCGGGGTGGTGCGCATTGTATCGGTGTGGGTTACATTACATTCACTAGTAGGAGTGAGAAAAACATCATGGGGTGGTGCGCATTGTATGGGTGTGTGTTACATTACATTCACTAGTAGGAGTGAGAAAAACATCCCGGGGTGGTGTGAATCGGGGGTCTGAATTAGGATAGGCAGTGAGTGGCAATGTAGGATGGAGAAAAGCACCGCGGGGTGGGCAGCATGGGGAGGTCAAGGAACATGCATTGGCAATGTAGGATAGGTTTCTGAAAAACATCGCGGGGTGGTGCGCATTGTATGGGTGTGTGTTACCTTACATTAACTAGTATGAGTGAGAAAAGCATCACGAGGTGGCGCGCATTGTACGGGTGAGTGTCACATTACATACACTAGTAGGAGTGAGAAAAACATCACGGGGTGGTGTGAATCGGAGGGTCTGAATTAGGATAGGCAGTGAGTGGCAATGTAGGATGGAGAAAAGCACCGCGGGGTGGTCAGCATGCGGAGGTCAGGGAACATGCAGTGGCAATGTAGCGTAGGTTTCTGAAAAACATCGCGGGGTGGTGCGCATTGTATGGGTGTGTGTGACATTACATTCTCTAGTAGGAGTGAGAAAAACATCACGGGGTGGTGCGCATAGTACGGGTGAGTGTCACATTACATACACTAGTAGGAGTGAGAAAAACATCACGGGGTGGTGTCAATCGGAGGGTCTGAATTAGGATAGGCAGGGAGTGGCAATGTAGGATGGAGAAAAGCACCGCGGGGTGGTCAGCATGGGGAGGTCAGGGAACATGCAGTGGCAATGTAGGATAGGTTTCTGAAAAACATCGCGGGGTGGTGCACCTTGTATGGGTGTGTGTTACATGACATTCACTAGTAGGAGTGAGAAAAACATCACGGGGTGGTGCGCATTGTATGGGTGTGTGTTACATTACATTCACTAGTAGGAGTGAGAAAAACATCACGGGGTGGTGCGCATTGTATGGGTGCGTGTTACATGACATTCACTAGTAGGAGTGAGAAAAACATCACGGGGTGGTGCGCATTGTATGGGTGTGTGTTACATTACATTCACTAGTAGGAGTGAGAAAAACATCACGGGGTGGTGCGCATTGTATGGGTGTGTGTTACATTACATTCACTAGTTGGAGAGAGAAAAACATCACGGGGTGTTGCACATTGTATGGGTGTGTGTTACATTAAATTCACTAGTAGGAGTGAAAAAACATCACGGGGTGGTGTGAATCGGAGCGTCTGAATTAGGATAGGCAGTGAGTGGCAATGTAGGATGGAGAAAAGCACCACGGGGTGGTCAGCATGGGGAAGTGAGGGAACATGCAGTGGCAATGTAGGATAGGTTTCTGAAAAACATCGTGGGGTGGTGCGCATTGTATGGGTGTGTGTTACATTACATTCACTAGTAGGAGTGAGAAAAACATCACGGGGTGGTGCGCATTGTATGGGTGTGTGTTACATTACATTCACTAGTAGGAGTGAGAAAAACATCACAGGGTGGTGTGAATCGGAGGGTCTGAATTAGGATAGGCAGTGAGTGGCAATGTAGGATGGAGAAAAGCACCGCGGGGTGGGCAGCATGGGGAGGTAAGGGAACATGCAGTGGCAATGGAGGATAGGTTTCTGAAAAACATCGCGGGGTGGTGCGCATTGTATGGGTGTGTGTTACATTACATTCACTAGTAGGAGTGAGAAAAACATCACGGGGTGGTGCGCATTGTATGGGTGTGTGTTACATTACATTCACTAGTAGGTGTGAGAAAAACATCACGGGGTGGTGTGAATCGGAGATTCTGAATTAGGATAGGCAGTGAGTGGCAATGTAGGATGGAGAAAAGCACCGCGGGGTGGTCAGGATGGGGAGGTCAGGGAACATGCATTGGCAATGTAGGATAGGTTTCTGAAAAACATCGCGGGGTGGTGCGCATTGTATGGGTGTGTGTAACATTACATTCACTAGTAGGAGTGAGAAAAACATCACGAGGTGCTGTCAATCGGAGGGTATGAATTAGGATAGGCAGTGAGTGGCAATGTAGGATGGAGAAAAGCACCGCGGGGTTGTCAGCATGGGGAGGTCAGGGAACATGCAGTGGCAATGTAGGATAGGTTTCTGAAAAACATCGCGGGGTGTTGCGCATTGTATGGGTGTGTGTTACATTACATTCACTAGTAGGAGTGACAAAAACATCACGGGGTGGTGCGCATTGTATGGGTGTGTGTTACATTACATTCACTAGTAGGAGTGAAAAAACATCACGGGGTGGTGTGAATTGGAGCATCTGAATTAGGATAGGCAGTGAGTGGCAATGTAGGATGGAGAAAAGCACCGCGTGGTGGTCAGCATGGGGAGGTCAGGGAACATGCAGTGGCAATGTAGGATAGGTTTCTGAAAAACATCGAGGGGTGGTGCACATTGTATGGGTGAGTGTTACATTACATTCACTAGTAGGAGTGAGAAAAACATCACGGGTTGGTGCGCATTGTATGGGTGTGTGTTACATTACATTCACTAGTAGGAGAAGGAAAAACATCATGGGGTGGTGCGCATTGTATGGGTGTGTGTTACATTACATTCACTAGTTGCAGTGAGAAAAACATCACGGGGTTGTGTGAATCGGAGGGTCTGAATTAGGATATGCAGTGAGTGGCAATGTAGGATGGAGAAAAGCACCTCGGTGTGGTCAGCATGGGGAGGTCAGGGAACATGCAGTGGCAATGTAGGATAGGTTTCTGAAAAACATCGCGGGGTGGTGCGCATTGTATGGGTGTGTGTTACATTACATTCACTAGTAGGAGTGAGAAAAACATCACGGGGTGGTGCGCATTGTATGGGTGTGTGTTACATTACATTCACTAGTAGGAGTGAGAAAAACATCACGGGGTGGTGTGAATCGGAGGGTCTGAATTAGGATAGGCAGTGAGTGGCAATGTAGGGTGGAGAAAAGCACCGCGGGGTGGTCAGCATGGGGAGGTCAGGGAACACGCACTGGCAATGTAGGATAGGTTTCTGAAAAACATCGCGGGGTGGTGCGCATTGTATGGGTGTGTGTTACATTACATTCACTAGTAGGAGTGAGAAAAACATCACGGGGTGGTGCGCATTGTATGGGTGTGTGTTACATTACATTCACTAGTAGGAGTGAGAAAAACATCACGGGGTGGTGTGAATCGGAGGGACTGAATTAAGATAGGCAGTGAGTGGCAATGTAGGATGGAGAAAAACACCGCGGGGTGGTCAGCATGGGGAGGTCAGGAAACATGCAGTGGCAATGTAGGATAGGTTTCTGAAAAACATCACGGGGTGGTGCGCATGGTATGGGTGTGTGTTACATTACATTCACTAGTAGGAGTGAGAAAAACATCATGGGGTGGTGCGCATTGTACGGGTGAGGGTCACATTACATACACTAGTAGGAGTGAGAAAATCATCACGGGGTTGTGTGAATCGGAGGGTCTGAATTAGGATAGGCAGTGAGTGGCAATGCAGGATGGAGAAAAGCACCGCGGTGTGGTCAGCATGGGGAGGTCAGGGAACATGCAGTGGCAATGTAGGATAGGTTTCTGAAAAACATCGCGGGGTGGTACGCATTGTATGGGTGTGTGTTACATTACATTCACTAGTAGGAGTGAGAAAAACATCACGGGGTGGTGTCAATCGGAGGGTCTGAATTAGGATAGGCAGTGACTGGCGATGTAGGATGGAGAAAAGCACCGCGGGGTGGTCAGCATGGGGAGGTCAGGGAACATGCAGTGGCAATGTAGGATAGGTTTCTGAAAAACATCGCGGGGTGGTGCACATTGTATGGTTGTGTGTTACATTGCATTCACTAGTAGGAGTGAGAAAAACATCACGGGGTGGTGTCAATCGGAGGGTCTGAATTAGGATAGGCAGTGAGTGGCAATGTAGGATGGAGAAAAGCACCGTGGAGTGGTCAGCATGGGGAGGTCAGGGAACATGCAGTGGCAATGTAGGATAGGTTTCTGAAAAACATCGCGGAGTGGTGCGCATTGTATGGGTGTGTGTTACATTACATTCACTAGTAGGAGTGAGAAAAACATCACGGGGTGGTGCGCATTGTACGGGTGTGTGTTACATTACATTCACTAGTAGGTGTGAGAAAAACATCCCGGGGTGGTGTGAATCGGAGGTTCTGAATTAGGATAGGCAGTGAGTGGCAATGTAGGATAGAGAAAAGCACCGCGGGGTGGTCAGCATGGGGAGGTCAGGGAACATGCAGTGGCAATGTAGGATAGGTTTCTGAAAAACATCGCGGGGTGGTGCGCATTGTATCGGTGTGTGTTACATTACATTCACTAGTAGGAGTGAGAAAAACATCATGGGGTGGTGCGCATTGTATGGGTGTGTGTTACATTACATTCACTAGTAGGAGTGAGAAAAACATCCCGGGGTGGTGTGAATCGGGGGTCTGAATTAGGATAGGCAGTGAGTGGCAATGTAGGATGGAGAAAAGCACCGCGGTGTGGTCAGCATGGGGAGGTCAGGGAACATGCAGTGGCAATGTAGGATAGATTTCTGAAAAACATCGCGGGGTCGTGCGCATTGTATGGGTGTGTGTTACATTACATTCACTAGTAGGAGTGAGAAAAACATCACGGGGTGGTGCGCATTGTATGGGTGTGTGTTACATTACATTCACTAGTAGGAGTGAGAAAAACATCACGGGGTGGTGTGAATCAGAGGGTCTGAATTAGGATAGGCAGTGAGTGGCAATGTAGGATGGAGAAAAGCACCGCGGGGTGGTCAGCATGGGGAGGGCAGGGAACATGCAGTGGCAATGTAGGATAGGTTTCTGAAAAACATCGCGGGGTGGTGCGCATTGTATGGGTGTGTGTTACATTATATTCACTAGTAGGAGTGAGAAAAACATCACGGGGTGGTGCGCATTGTATGGGTGTGTGTTACATTATATTCACTAGTAGGTGTGAGAAAAACATCACGGGGTGGTGTGAATCGGAGGTTCTGAATTAGGATAGGCAGTGAGTGGCAATGTAGCATGGAGAAAAGCACCGCGGGGTGGGCAGCATGGGGATGTAAGGGAACATGCAGTGGCAATGTTGGATAGGTTTCTGAAAAACATCGCGGGGTGGTGCGCATTGTATGGGTGTGTGTTACATTACATTCACTAGTAGGTGTGAGAAAAGCATCACGGGGTGGTGTGAATCGGAGGGACTGAATTAGGATAGGCAGTGAGTGGCAATGTAGGATGGAGAAAAGCACCGCGGGGTGGGCAGCATGGGGAGGTCAAGGAACATGCATTGGCAATGTAGGATAGGTTTCTGAAAAACATCGCGGGGTGGTGCGCATTGTATGGGTGTGTGTTACCTTACATTCACTAGTATGAGTGAGAAAAGCATCACGAGGTGGCGCGCATTGTACGGGTGAGTGTCACATTACATACACTAGTAGGAGTGAGAAAAACATCACGGGGTGGTGTGAATCGGAGGGTCTGAATTAGGATAGGCAGTGAGTGGCAATGTAGGATGGAGAAAAGCACCGCGGGGTGGTCAGCATGCGGAGGTCAGGGAACATGCAGTGGCAATGTAGGGTAGGTTTCTGAAAAACATCGCGGGGTGGTGCGCATTGTATGGGTGTGTGTGACATTACATTCTCTAGTAGGAGTGAGAAAAACATCACGCGGTGGTGCGCATTGTATGGGTGTGTGTTACATTACATTGACTAGTAGGAGTGAGAAAAACATCACGGGGTGGTGTGAATCGGAGGGTCTGTATTAAGATAGGCAGTGAGTGGCAATGTAGGATGGAGAAAAACACCGCGGGATGGTCAGCATGGGGAGGTCAGGAAACATGCAGTGGCAATGTAGGATAGGTTTCTGAAAAACATCGCGGGGTGGTGCGCATGGTATGGGTGTGTGTTACATTACATTCACTAGTAGGAGTGAGAAAAACATCGCGGGGTGGTGCGCATTGTATGCGTGTGTGTTACATTACATTCACTAGTAGGAGTGAGAAAAACATCACGGGGTGGTGCGCATTGTACGGGTGTGTGTCACATTACATACACTAGTAGGAGTGAGAAAAACATCACGGGGTAGTGTGAATCGGAGGGTCTGAATTAGGATAGGCAGTGAGTGGCAATGCAGGATGCAGAAAAGCACCGCGGTGTGGTCAGCATGGGGATGTCAGGGAACATGCAGTGGCAATGTAGGATAGGTTTCTGAAAAACATCGCAGGGTGGTGCGCATTGTATGGGTGTGTGTTACATTACATTCACTAGTAGGAGTGAGAAAAACATCACGGGGTGGTGTCAATCGGAGGGTCTGAATTAGGATAGGCAGTGAGTGGCAATGTAGGATGGAGAAAAGCACCGCGGGTGGTCAGCATGGGGAGGTCAGGGAACATGCAGTGGCAATGTAGGATAGGTTTCTGAAAAACATCGCGGGGTGGTGCACATTGTATGGGTGTGTGTTACATTACATTCTCTAGTAGGAGTGAGAAAAACATCACGGGGTGGTGCACTTTGTATGGGTGTGTGTTACATTACATTCACTAGTAGGAGTGAGAAAAACATCACGGGGTGGTGCGCATTTTATGGGTGTGTGTTACATTACATGGACTAGTAGGAGTGAGAAAAACATCATGGGGTGGTGTGAATCAGAGGGTCTTAATTAGGATAGGCAGTGAGTGGCAATGTAGGATGGAGAAAAGCACCGCGGGCTGGTCAGCATGGGGAGGTCAGGGAACATGCAGTGGCAATGTAGGATAGGTTTCTGAAAAACATCGCGGGGTGGTGCGCATTGTATGGGTGTGTGTTACATGACATTCACTAGTAGGAGTGAGAAAAACATCACGGGGTGGTGCGCATTGTATGGGTGTGTGTTACATTACATTCACTAGTAGGAGTGAGAAAAACATCACGGGGTGCTGCGCATTGTATGGGTGTGTGTTACATTAAATTCACTAGTAGGAGTGAAAAAACATCACGGGGTGGTGTGAATCGGAGCGTCTGAATTAGGATAGGCAGTGAGTGGCAATGTAGGATGGAGAAAAGCACCGCGGGGTGGTCAGCATGGGGAGGTCAGGGAACATGCAGTGGCAATGTAGGATAGGTTTCTGAAAAACATCGCGGGGTGGTGCGCATTGTATGGGTGTGTGTTACATTACATTCACTAGTAGGAGTGAGAAAAACATCACGGGGTGGTGCGCATTGTATGGGTGTGTGTTATATTACATTCACTAGTAGCAGTGAGAAAAACATCACAGGGTGGTGTGAATCGGAGGGTCTGAATTAGGATAGGCAGTGAGTGGCAATGTAGGATGGAGAAAAGCACCGCGTGGTGGTCAGCATGGGGAGGTCAGGGAACATGCAGTGGCAATGTAGGATAGGTTTCTGAAAAACATCGCGGGGTGGTGCACATTGTATGGGTATGTGTTACATTACATTCACTAGTAGGAGTGAGAAAAACATCACGGGGTGGTGCGCATTGTATGGGTGTGTGTTACATTACATTCACTAGTAGGAATGAGAAAAACATCCCGGGGTGGTGTGAATCGGAGGGTCTGAATTAGGATAGGCAGTGAGTGGCAATGTAGGATGGAGAAAAGCACCGCGGGGTGGTCAGCATGGGGAGGTCAGGGAACATGCAGTGGCAATGTAGGATAGGTTTCTGAAAAACATCGCGGGGTGGTGCGCATTGTATGGGTGTGTGTTACATTACATTCACTAGTAGGAGTGAGAAAAACATCACGGGGTGGTGCGCATTGTACGGGTGTGTGTTACATTACATTCACTAGTAGGTGTGAGAAAAACATCACGGGGTGGTGTGAATCGGAGGTTCTGAATTAGGATAGGCAGTGAGTGGCAATATACGATGGAGAAAAGCACCGCGGGGTGGTCAGCATGGGGAGGTCAGGGAACATGCAGTGGCAATGTAGGATAGGTTTCTGAAAAACATCGCGGGGTGGTGCGCATTGTATGGGTGTGTGTTACCTTACATTCACTAGTACGAGTGAGAAAAACATCACGGGGTGGCGCGCATTGTACGGGTGATTGTCACATTACATACACTAGTCGGAGTGATAAAAACATCACGGGGTGGTGTGAATCGGAGGGTCTGAATTAGGATAGGCAGTGAGTGGCAATTTAGGATGGAGAAAGGCACCGCGGGGTGGTCAGCATGCGGAGGTCAGGGAACATGCAGTAGCAATGTAGGGTAGGTTTCTGAAAAACATCGCGGGGTGGTGCGCATTGTATGGGTGTGTGTGACATTACATTCTCTAGTAGGAGTGAGAAAAACATCACGGGGTGGTGCGCATTGTATGGGTGTGTGTTACATTTCATTCACTAGTAGGAGTGAGAAAAACATCACGGGGTGGTGCGAATCGGAGGGTCTGAATTAGGATAGGCAGTGAGTGGCAATGTAGGATGGAGAAAAGCACCGCGGGGTGGTCAGCATGGGGAGGTCAGGGAACATGCAGTGGCAATGTAGGATAGGTTTCTGAAAAACATCGCGGGGTGGTGCGCATTGTATGGGTGTGTGTTACATTACATTCACTAGTAGGAGTGAGAAAAACATCACGGGGTGGTGCGCATTGTATGGGTGTGTGTTACATTACATTCACTAGTAGGAGTGAGAAAAACATCACGGTGTGGTGTGAATCAGAGGGTCTGAATTAGGATAGGCAGTGAGTGGCAATGTAGGATGGAGAAAAGCACCGCGGGGTGGTCAGCATGGGGAGGTCAGGGAACATGCAGTGGCAATGTAGGATAGGTTTCTGAAAAACATCGCGGGGTGGTGCGCATTGTATGGGTGTGTGTTACATTACATTCACTAGTAGGAGTGAGAAAAACATCACGGGGTGGTGCGCATTGTATGGGTGTGTGTTACATTACATTCACTAGTAGGAGTGAGAAAAACATCACAGGGTGGTGTGAATCGGAGGGTCTGTATTAAGATAGGCAGTGAGTGGCAATGTAGGATGGAGAAAAACACCGCGGGATGGTCAGCATGGGGAGGTCAGGAAACATGCAGTGGCAATGTAGGATAGGTTTCTGAAAAACATCGCGGGGTGGTGCGCATGGTATGGGTGTGTGTTACATTACATTCACTAGTAGGAGTGAGAAAAACATCGCGGGGTGGTGCGCATTGTATGGGTGTGTGTTACATTACATTCACTAGTAGGAGTGAGAAAAACATCACGGGGTGGTGCGCATTGTACGGGTGTGTGTCACATTACATACACTAGTAGGAGTGAGAAAAACATCACGGGGTAGTGTGAATCGGAGGGTCTGAATTAGGATAGGCAGTGAGTGGCAATGCAGGATGGAGAAAAGCACCGCGGTGTGGTCAGCATGGGGAGGTCAGGGAACATGCAGTGGCAATGTAGGATAGGTTTCTGAAAAACATCGCGGGGTGGTGCGCATTGTATGGGTGTGTGTTACATTACATTCACTAGTAGGAGTGAGAAAAACATCACGGGGTGGTGCGCATTTTATGGGTGTGTGTTACATTACATGGACTAGTAGGAGTGAGAAAAACATCATGGGGTGGTGTGAATCAGAGGGTCTTAATTAGGATAGGCAGTGAGTGGCAATGTAGGATGGAGAAAAGCACCGCGGGGTGGTCAGCATGGGGAGGTCAGGGAACATGCAGTGGCAATGTAGGATAGGTTTCTGAAAAACATCGCGGGGTGGTGCGCATTGTATGGGTGTGTGTTACATGACATTCACTAGTAGGAGTGAGAAAAACATCACGGGGTGGTGCGCATTGTATGGGTGTGTGTTACATTACATTCACTAGTAGGAGTGAGAAAAACATCACGGGGTGCTGCGCATTGTATGGGTGTGTGTTACATTAAATTCACTAGTAGGAGTGAAAAAACATCACGGGGTGGTGTGAATCGGAGCGTCTGAATTAGGATAGGCAGTGAGTGGCAATGTAGGATGGAGAAAAGCACCGCGGGGTGGTCAGCATGGGGAGTTCAGGGAACATGCAGTGGCAATGTAGGATAGGTTTCTGAAAAACATCGCGGGGTGGTGCGCATTGTATGGGTGTGTGTTACATTACATTCACTAGTAGGAGTGAGAAAAACATCGCGGGGTGGTGCGCATTGTATGGGTGTGTGTTACATTACATTCACTAGTACGAGTGAGAAAAACATCACGGGGTGGCGCGCATTGTACGGGTGATTGTCACATTACATACACTAGTCGGAGTGATAAAAACATCACGGGGTGGTGTGAATCGGAGGGTCTGAATTAGGATAGGCAGTGAGTGGCAATTTAGGATGGAGAAAGGCACCGCGTGGTGGTCAGCATGCGGAGGTCAGGGAACATGCAGTAGCAATGTAGGGTAGGTTTCTGAAAAACATCGCGGGGTGGTGCGCATTGTATGGGTGTGTGTGACATTACATTCTCTAGTAGGAGTGAGAAAAACATCACGGGGTGGTGCGCATTGTATGGGTGTGTGTTACATTTCATTCACTAGTAGGAGTGAGAAAAACATCACGGGGTGGTGTGAATCGGAGGGTCTGAATTAGGATAGGCAGTGAGTGGCAATGTAGGATGGATAAAAGCACCGCGGTGTGGTCAGCATGGGGAGGTCAGGGAACATGCAGTGGCAATGTAGGATAGGTTTCTGAAAAACATCGCGGGGTGGTGCGCATTGTATGGGTGTGTGTTACATTACATTCACTAGTAGGAGTGAGAAAAACATCACGGGGTGGTGCGCATTGTATGGGTGTGTGTTACATTACATTCACTAGTAGGAGTGAGAAAAACATCACGGTGTGGTGTGAATCAGAGGGTCTGAATTAGGATAGGCAGTGAGTGGCAATGTAGGATGGAGAAAAGCACCGCGGGGTGGTCAGCATGGGGAGGTCAGGGAACATGCAGTGGCAATGTAGGATAGGTTTCTGAAAAACATCGCGGGGTGGTGCGCATTGTATGGGTGTGTGTTACATTACATTCACTAGTAGGAGTGAGAAAAACATCACGGGGTGGTGCGCATTGTATGGGTGTGTGTTACATTACATTCACTAGTAGGAGTGAGAAAAACATCACGGGGTGGTGTGAATCGGAGGGTCTGTATTAAGATAGGCAGTGAGTGGCAATGTAGGATGGAGAAAAACACCGCGGGATGGTCAGCATGGGGAGGTCAGGAAACATGCAGTGGCAATGTAGGATAGGTTTCTGAAAAACATCGCGGGGTGGTGCGCATGGTATGGGTGTGTGTTACATTACATTCACTAGTAGGAGTGAGAAAAACATCACGGGGTGGTGCACTTTGTATGGGTGTGTGTTACATTACATTCACTAGTAGGAGTGAGAAAAACATCACGGGGTGGTGCGCATTTTATGGGTGTGTGTTACATTACATGGACTAGTAGGAGTGAGAAAAACATCATGGGGTGGTGTGAATCAGAGGGTCTTAATTAGGATAGGCAGTGAGTGGCAATGTAGGATGGAGAAAAGCACCGCGGGCTGGTCAGCATGGGGAGGTCAGGGAACATGCAGTGGCAATGTAGGATAGGTTTCTGAAAAACATCGCGGGGTGGTGCGCATTGTATGGGTGTGTGTTACATGACATTCACTAGTAGGAGTGAGAAAAACATCACGGGGTGGTGCGCATTGTATGGGTGTGTGTTACATTACATTCACTAGTAGGAGTGAGAAAAACATCACGGGGTGCTGCGCATTGTATGGGTGTGTGTTACATTAAATTCACTAGTAGGAGTGAAAAAACATCACGGGGTGGTGTGAATCGGAGCGTCTGAATTAGGATAGGCAGTGAGTGGCAATGTAGGATGGAGAAAAGCACCGCGGGGTGGTCAGCATGGGGAGGTCAGGGAACATGCAGTGGCAATGTAGGATAGGTTTCTGAAAAACATCGCGGGGTGGTGCGCATTGTATGGGTGTGTGTTACATTACATTCACTAGTAGGAGTGAGAAAAACATCACGGGGTGGTGCGCATTGTATGGGTGTGTGTTATATTACATTCACTAGTAGGAGTGAGAAAAACATCACGGGGTGGTGTGAATCGGAGGGTCTGAATTAGGATAGGCAGTGAGTGGCAATGTAGGATGGAGAAAAGCACCGCGTGGTGGTCAGCATGGGGAGGTCAGGGAACATGCAGTGGCAATGTAGGATAGGTTTCTGAAAAACATCGCGGGGTGGTGCACATTGTATGGGTATGTGTTACATTACATTCACTAGTAGGAGTGAGAAAAACATCACGGGGTGGTGCGCATTGTATGGGTGTGTGTTACATTACATTCACTAGTAGGAATGAGAAAAACATCCCGGGGTGGTGTGAATCGGAGGGTCTGAATTAGGATAGGCAGTGAGTGGCAATGTAGGATGGAGAAAAGCACCGCGGGGTGGTCAGCATGGGGAGGTCAGGGAACATGCAGTGGCAATGTAGGATAGGTTTCTGAAAAACATCGCGGGGTGGTGCGCATTGTATGGGTGTGTGTTACATTACATTCACTAGTAGGAGTGAGAAAAACATCACGGGGTGGTGCGCATTGTACGGGTGTGTGTTACATTACATTCACTAGTAGGTGTGAGAAAAACATCACGGGGTGGTGTGAATCGGAGGTTCTGAATTAGGATAGGCAGTGAGTGGCAATATAGGATGGAGAAAAGCACCGCGGGGTGGTCAGCATGGGGAGGTCAGGGAACATGCAGTGGCAATGTAGGATAGGTTTCTGAAAAACATCGCGGGGTGGTGCGCATTGTATGGGTGTGTGTTACCTTACATTCACTAGTACGAGTGAGAAAAACATCACGGGGTGGCGCGCATTGTACGGGTGATTGTCACATTACATACACTAGTCGGAGTGATAAAAACATCACGGGGTGGTGTGAATCGGAGGGTCTGAATTAGGATAGGCAGTGAGTGGCAATTTAGGATGGAGAAAGGCACCGCGGGGTGGTCAGCATGCGGAGGTCAGGGAACATGCAGTAGCAATGTAGGGTAGGTTTCTGAAAAACATCGCGGGGTGGTGCGCATTGTATGGGTGTGTGTGACATTACATTCTCTAGTAGGAGTGAGAAAAACATCACGGGGTGGTGCGCATTGTATGGGTGTGTGTTACATTTCATTCACTAGTGGGAGTGAGAAAAACATCACGGGGTGGTGCGAATCGGAGGGTCTGAATTAGGATAGGCAGTGAGTGGCAATGTAGGATGGAGAAAAGCACCGCGGGGTGGTCAGCATGGGGAGGTCAGGGAACATGCAGTGGCAATGTAGGATAGGTTTCTGAAAAACATCGCGGGGTGGTGCGCATTGTATGGGTGTGTGTTACATTACATTCACTAGTAGGAGTGAGAAAAACATCACGGGGTGGTGCGCATTGTATGGGTGTGTGTTACATTACATTCACTAGTAGGAGTGAGAAAAACATCACGGGGTGGTGTGAATCGGAGGGTCTGTATTAAGATAGGCAGTGAGTGGCAATGTAGGATGGAGAAAAACACCACGGGATGGTCAGCATGGGGAGGTCAGGAAACATGCAGTGGCAATGTAGGATAGGTTTCTGAAAAACATCGCGGGGTGGTGCGCATGGTATGGGTGTGTGTTACATTACATTCACTAGTAGGAGTGAGAAAAACATCGCGGGGTGGTGCGCATTGTATGGGTGTGTGTTACATTACATTCACTAGTAGGAGTGAGAAAAACATCACGGGGTGGTGCGCATTGTACGGGTGTGTGTCACATTACATACACTAGTAGGAGTGAGAAAAACATCACGGGGTAGTGTGAATCGGAGGGTCTGAATTAGGATAGGCAGTGAGTGGCAATGCAGGATGGAGAAAAGCACCGCGGTGTGGTCAGCATGGGGAGGTCAGGGAACATGCAGTGGCAATGTAGGATAGGTTTCTGAAAAACATCGCGGGGTGGTGCGCATTGTATGGGTGTGTGTTACATTACATTCACTAGTAGGAGTGAGAAAAACATCACGGGGTGGTGCGCATTTTATGGGTGTGTGTTACATTACATGGACTAGTAGGAGTGAGAAAAACATCATGGGGTGGTGTGAATCAGAGGGTCTTAATTAGGATAGGCAGTGAGTGGCAATGTAGGATGGAGAAAAGCACCGCGGGGTGGTCAGCATGGGGAGGTCAGGGAACATGCAGTGGCAATGTAGGATAGGTTTCTGAAAAACATCGCGGGGTGGTGCGCATTGTATGGGTGTGTGTTACATGACATTCACTAGTAGGAGTGAGAAAAACATCACGGGGTGGTGCGCATTGTATGGGTGTGTGTTACATTACATTCACTAGTAGGAGTGAGAAAAACATCACGGGGTGCTGCGCATTGTATGGGTGTGTGTTACATTAAATTCACTAGTAGGAGTGAAAAAACATCACGGGGTGGTGTGAATCGGAGCGTCTGAATTAGGATAGGCAGTGAGTGGCAATGTAGGATGGAGAAAAGCACCGCGGGGTGGTCAGCATGGGGAGTTCAGGGAACATGCAGTGGCAATGTAGGATAGGTTTCTGAAAAACATCGCGGGGTGGTGCGCATTGTATGGGTGTGTGTTACATTACATTCACTAGTAGGAGTGAGAAAAACATCGCGGGGTGGTGCGCATTGTATGGGTGTGTGTTACATTACATTCACTAGTACGAGTGAGAAAAACATCACGGGGTGGCGCGCATTGTACGGGTGATTGTCACATTACATACACTAGTCGGAGTGATAAAAACATCACGGGGTGGTGTGAATCGGAGGGTCTGAATTAGGATAGGCAGTGAGTGGCAATTTAGGATGGAGAAAGGCACCGCGTGGTGGTCAGCATGCGGAGGTCAGGGAACATGCAGTAGCAATGTAGGGTAGGTTTCTGAAAAACATCGCGGGGTGGTGCGCATTGTATGGGTGTGTGTGACATTACATTCTCTAGTAGGAGTGAGAAAAACATCACGGGGTGGTGCGCATTGTATGGGTGTGTGTTACATTTCATTCACTAGTAGGAGTGAGAAAAACATCACGGGGTGGTGTGAATCGGAGGGTCTGAATTAGGATAGGCAGTGAGTGGCAATGTAGGATGGATAAAAGCACCGCGGGGTGGTCAGCATGGGGAGGTCAGGGAACATGCAGTGGCAATGTAGGATAGGTTTCTGAAAAACATCGCGGGGTGGTGCGCATTGTATGGGTGTGTGTTACATTACATTCACTAGTAGGAGTGAGAAAAACATCACGGGGTGGTGCGCATTGTATGGGTGTGTGTTACATTACATTCACTAGTAGGAGTGAGAAAAACATCACGGTGTGGTGTGAATCAGAGGGTCTGAATTAGGATAGGCAGTGAGTGGCAATGTAGGATGGAGAAAAGCACCGCGGGGTGGTCAGCATGGGGAGGTCAGGGAACATGCAGTGGCAATGTAGGATAGGTTTCTGAAAAACATCGCGGGGTGGTGCGCATTGTATGGGTGTGTGTTACATTACATTCACTAGTAGGAGTGAGAAAAACATCACGGGGTGGTGCGCATTGTATGGGTGTGTGTTACATTACATTCACTAGTAGGAGTGAGAAAAACATCACGGGGTGGTGTGAATCGGAGGGTCTGTATTAAGATAGGCAGTGAGTGGCAATGTAGGACGGAGAAAAACACCGCGGGATGGTCAGCATGGGGAGGTCAGGAAACATGCAGTGGCAATGTAGGATAGGTTTCTGAAAAACATCGCGGGGTGGTGCGCATGGTATGGGTGTGTGTTACATTACATTCACTAGTAGGAGTGAGAAAAACATCGCGGGGTGGTGCGCATTGTATGGGTGTGTGTTACATTACATTCACTAGTAGGAGTGAGAAAAACATCACGGGGTGGTGCGCATTGTACGGGTGTGTGTCACATTACATACACTAGTAGGAGTGAGAAAAACATCACGGGGTAGTGTGAATCGGAGGGTCTGAATTAGGATAGGCAGTGAGTGGCAATGCAGGATGGAGAAAAGCACCGCGGTGTGGTCAGCATGGGGAGGTCAGGGAACATGCAGTGGCAATGTAGGATAGGTTTCTGAAAAACATCGCGGGGTGGTGCGCATTGTATGGGTGTGTGTTACATTACATTCACTAGTAGGAGTGAGAAAAACATCACGGGGTGGTGCGCATTTTATGGGTGTGTGTTACATTACATGGACTAGTAGGAGTGAGAAAAACATCATGGGGTGGTGTGAATCAGAGGGTCTTAATTAGGATAGGCAGTGAGTGGCAATGTAGGATGGAGAAAAGCACCGCGGGGTGGTCAGCATGGGGAGGTCAGGGAACATGCAGTGGCAATGTAGGATAGGTTTCTGAAAAACATCGCGGGGTGGTGCGCATTGTATGGGTGTGTGTTACATGACATTCACTAGTAGGAGTGAGAAAAACATCACGGGGTGGTGCGCATTGTATGGGTGTGTGTTACATTACATTCACTAGTAGGAGTGAGAAAAACATCACGGGGTGCTGCGCATTGTATGGGTGTGTGTTACATTAAATTCACTAGTAGGAGTGAAAAAACATCACGGGGTGGTGTGAATCGGAGCGTCTGAATTAGGATAGGCAGTGAGTGGCAATGTAGGATGGAGAAAAGCACCGCGGGGTGGTCAGCATGGGGAGTTCAGGGAACATGCAGTGGCAATGTAGGATAGGTTTCTGAAAAACATCGCGGGGTGGTGCGCATTGTATGGGTGTGTGTTACATTACATTCACTAGTAGGAGTGAGAAAAACATCACGGGGTGGTGCGCATTGTATGGGTGTGTGTTACATTACATTCACTAGTAGGAGTGAGAAAAACATCACAGGGTGGTGTGAATCGGAGGGTCTGAATTAGGATAGGCAGTGAGTGGCAATGTAGGATGGAGAAAAGCACCGCGTGGTGGTCAGCATGGGGAGGTCAGGGAACATGCAGTGGCAATGTAGGATAGGTTTCTGAAAAACATCGCGGGGTGGTGCACATTGTATGGGTATGTGTTACATTACATTCACTAGTAGGAGTGAGAAAAACATCACGGGGTGGTGCGCATTGTATGGGTGTGTGTTACATTACATTCACTAGTAGGAATGAGAAAAACATCCCGGGGTGCTGTGAATCGGAGGGTCTGAATTAGGATAGGCAGTGAGTGGCAATGTAGGATGGAGAAAAGCACCGCGGGGTGGTCAGCATGGGGAGGGCAGGGAACATGCAGTGGCAATGTAGGATAGGTTTCTGAAAAACATCGCGGGGTGGTGCGCATTGTATGGGTGTGTGTTACATTACATTCACTAGTAGGAGTGAGAAAAACATCACGGGGTGGTGCGCATTGTACGGGTGTGTGTTACATTACATTCACTAGTAGGTGTGAGAAAAACATCACGGGGTGGTGTGAATCGGAGGTTCTGAATTAGGATAGGCAGTGAGTGGCAATATAGGATGGAGAAAAGCACCGCGGGGTGGTCAGCATGGGGAGGTCAGGGAACATGCAGTGGCAATGTAGGATAGGTTTCTGAAAAACATCGCGGGGTGGTGCGCATTGTATGGGTGTGTGTTACCTTACATTCACTAGTACGAGTGAGAAAAACATCACGGGGTGGCGCGCATTGTACGGGTGATTGTCACATTACATACACTAGTCGGAGTGATAAAAACATCACGGGGTGGTGTGAATCGGAGGGTCTGAATTAGGATAGGCAGTGAGTGGCAATTTAGGATGGAGAAAAGCACCGCGGGGTGGTCAGCATGCGGAGGTCAGGGAACATGCAGTAGCAATGTAGGGTAGGTTTCTGAAAAACATCGCGGGGTGGTGCGCATTGTATGGGTGTGTGTGACATTACATTCTCTAGTAGGAGTGAGAAAAACATCACGGGGTGGTGCGCATTGTATGGGTGTGTGTTACATTTCATTCACTAGTAGGAGTGAGAAAATCATCACGGGGTGGTGTGAATCGGAGGGTCTGAATTAGGATAGGCAGTGAGTGGCAATGTAGGATGGAGAAAAGCACCGCGGGGTGGTCAGCATGGGGAGGTCAGGGAACATGCAGTGGCAATGTAGGATAGGTTTCTGAAAAACATCGCGGGGTGGTGCGCATTGTATGGGTGTGTGTTACATTACATTCACTAGTAGGAGTGAGAAAAACATCACGGGGTGGTGCGCATTGTATGGGTGTGTGTTACATTACATTCACTAGTAGGAGTGAGAAAAACATCACGGGGTGGTGTGAATCAGAGGGTCTGAATTAGGATAGGCAGTGAGTGGCAATGTAGGATGGAGAAAAGCACCGCGGGGTGGTCAGCATGGGGAGGTCAGGGAACATGCAGTGGCAATGTAAGATAGGTTTCTGAAAAACATCGCGGGGTGGTGCGCATTGTATGGGTGTGTGTTACATTACATTCACTAGTAGGAGTGAGAAAAACATCACGGGGTGGTGCGCATTGTATGGGTGTGTGTTACATTACATTCACTAGTAGGAGTGAGAAAAACATCACGGGGTGGTGTGAATCGGAGGGTCTGTATTAAGATAGGCAGTGAGTGGCAATGTAGGATGGAGAAAAACACCGCGGGATGGTCAGCATGGGGAGGTCAGGAAACATGCAGTGGCAATGTAGGATAGGTTTCTGAAAAACATCGCGGGGTGGTGCGCATGGTATGGGTGTGTGTTACATTACATTCACTAGTAGGAGTGAGAAAAACATCGCGGGGTGGTGCGCATTGTATGGGTGTGTGTTACATTACATTCACTAGTAGGAGTGAGAAAAACATCACGGGGTGGTGCGCATTGTACGGGTGTGTGTCACATTACATACACTAGTAGGAGTGAGAAAAACATCACGGGGTAGTGTGAATCGGAGGGTCTGAATTAGGATAGGCAGTGAGTGGCAATGCAGGATGGAGAAAAGCACCGCGGTGTGGTCAGCATGGGGAGGTCAGGGAACATGCAGTGGCAATGTAGGATAGGTTTCTGAAAAACATCGCGGGGTGGTGCGCATTGTATGGGTGTGTGTTACATTACATTCACTAGTAGGAGTGAGAAAAACATCACGGGGTGGTGCGCATTTTATGGGTGTGTGTTACATTACATGGACTAATAGGAGTGAGAAAAACATCATGGGGTGGTGTGAATCAGAGGGTCTTAATTAGGATAGGCAGTGAGTGGCAATGTAGGATGGAGAAAAGCACCGCGGGGTGGTCAGCATGGGGAGGTCAGGGAACATGCAGTGGCAATGTAGGATAGGTTTCTGAAAAACATCGCGGGGTGGTGCGCATTGTATGGGTGTGTGTTACATGACATTCACTAGTAGGAGTGAGAAAAACATCACGGGGTGGTGCGCATTGTATGGGTGTGTGTTACATTACATTCACTAGTAGGAGTGAGAAAAACATCACGGGGTGCTGCGCATTGTATGGGTGTGTGTTACATTAAATTCACTAGTAGGAGTGAAAAAACATCACGGGGTGGTGTGAATCGGAGCGTCTGAATTAGATAGGCAGTGAGTGGCAATGTAGGATGGAGAAAAGCACCGCGGGGTGGTCAGCATGGGGAGGTCAGGGAACATGCAGTGGCAATGTAGGATAGGTTTCTGAAAAACATCGCGGGGTGGTGCGCATTGTATGGGTGTGTGTTACATTACATTCACTAGTAGGAGTGAGAAAAACATCACGGGGTGGTGCGCATTGTATGGGTGTGTGTTACATTACATTCACTAGTAGGAGTGAGAAAAACATCACAGGGTGGTGTGAATCGGAGGGTCTGAATTAGGATAGGCAGTGAGTGGCAATGTAGGATGGAGAAAAGCACCGCGTGGTGGTCAGCATGGGGAGGTCAGGGAACATGCAGTGGCAATGTAGGATAGGTTTCTGAAAAACATCGCGGGGTGGTGCACATTGTATGGGTATGTGTTACATTACATTCACTAGTAGGAGTGAGAAAAACATCACGGGGTGGTGCGTATTGTATGGGTGTGTGTTACATTACATTCACTAGTAGGAATGAGAAAAACATCCCGGGGTGGTGTGAATCGGAGGGTCTGAATTAGGATAGGCAGTGAGTGGCAATGTAGGATGGAGAAAAGCACCGCGGCGTGGTCAGCATGGGGAGGGCAGGGAACATGCAGTGGCAATGTAGGATAGGTTTCTGAAAAACATCGCGGGGTGGTGCGCATTGTATGGGTGTGTGTTACATTACATTCACTAGTAGGAGTGAGAAAAACATCACGGGGTGGTGCGCATTGTACGGGTGTGTGTTACATTACATTCACTAGTAGGTGTGAGAAAAACATCACGGGGTGGTGTGAATCGGAGGTTCTGAATTAGGATAGGCAGTGAGTGGCAATGTAGGATGGAGAAAAGCACCGCGGGGTGGTCAGCATGGGGAGGTCAGGGAACATGCAGTGGCAATGTAGGATAGGTTTCTGAAAAACATCGCGGGGTGGTGCGCATTGTATGGGTGTGTGTTACATTACATTCACTAGTAGGAGTGAGAAAAACATCACGGGGTGGTGCGCATTGTATGGGTGTGTGTTACATTACATTCACTAGTAGGAGTGAGAAAAACATCACGGGGTGGTGTGAATCAGAGGGTCTGAATTAGGATAGGCAGTGAGTGGCAATGTAGGATGGAGAAAAGCACCGCGGGGTGGTCAGCATGGGGAGGTCAGGGAACATGCAGTGGCAATGTAAGATAGGTTTCTGAAAAACATCGCGGGGTGGTGCGCATTGTATGGGTGTGTGTTACATTACATTCACTAGTAGGAGTGAGAAAAACATCACGGGGTGGTGCGCATTGTATGGGTGTGTGTTACATTACATTCACTAGTAGGAGTGAGAAAAACATCACGGGGTGGTGTGAATCGGAGGGTCTGTATTAAGATAGGCAGTGAGTGGCAATGTAGGATGGAGAAAAACACCGCGGGATGGTCAGCATGGGGAGGTCAGGAAACATGCAGTGGCAATGTAGGATAGGTTTCTGAAAAACATCGCGGGGTGGTGCGCATGGTATGGGTGTGTGTTACATTACATTCACTAGTAGGAGTGAGAAAAACATCGCGGGGTGGTGCGCATTGTATGGGTGTGTGTTACATTACATTCACTAGTAGGAGTGAGAAAAACATCACGGGGTGGTGCGCATTGTACGGGTGTGTGTCACATTACATACACTAGTAGGAGTGAGAAAAACATCACGGGGTAGTGTGAATCGGAGGGTCTGAATTAGGATAGGCAGTGAGTGGCAATGCAGGATGGAGAAAAGCACCGCGGTGTGGTCAGCATGGGGAGGTCAGGGAACATGCAGTGGCAATGTAGGATAGGTTTCTGAAAAACATCGCGGGGTGGTGCGCATTGTATGGGTGTGTGTTACATTACATTCACTAGTAGGAGTGAGAAAAACATCACGGGGTGGTGCGCATTTTATGGGTGTGTGTTACATTACATGGACTAGTAGGAGTGAGAAAAACATCATGGGGTGGTGTGAATCAGAGGGTCTTAATTAGGATAGGCAGTGAGTGGCAATGTAGGATGGAGAAAAGCACCGCGGGGTGGTCAGCATGGGGAGGTCAGGGAACATGCAGTGGCAATGTAGGATAGGTTTCTGAAAAACATCGCGGGGTGGTGCGCATTGTATGGGTGTGTGTTACATGACATTCACTAGTAGGAGTGAGAAAAACATCACGGGGTGGTGCGCATTGTATGGGTGTGTGTTACATTACATTCACTAGTAGGAGTGAGAAAAACATCACGGGGTGCTGCGCATTGTATGGGTGTGTGTTACATTAAATTCACTAGTAGGAGTGAAAAAACATCACGGGGTGGTGTGAATCGGAGCGTCTGAATTAGATAGGCAGTGAGTGGCAATGTAGGATGGAGAAAAGCACCGCGGGGTGGTCAGCATGGGGAGGTCAGGGAACATGCAGTGGCAATGTAGGATAGGTTTCTGAAAAACATCGCGGGGTGGTGCGCATTGTATGGGTGTGTGTTACATTACATTCACTAGTAGGAGTGAGAAAAACATCACGGGGTGGTGCGCATTGTATGGGTGTGTGTTACATTACATTCACTAGTAGGAGTGAGAAAAACATCACAGGGTGGTGTGAATCGGAGGGTCTGAATTAGGATAGGCAGTGAGTGGCAATGTAGGATGGAGAAAAGCACCGCGTGGTGGTCAGCATGGGGAGGTCAGGGAACATGCAGTGGCAATGTAGGATAGGTTTCTGAAAAACATCGCGGGGTGGTGCACATTGTATGGGTATGTGTTACATTACATTCACTAGTAGGAGTGAGAAAAACATCACGGGGTGGTGCGTATTGTATGGGTGTGTGTTACGTTACATTCACTAGTAGGAATGAGAAAAACATCCCGGGGTGGTGTGAATCGGAGGGTCTGAATTAGGATAGGCAGTGAGTGGCAATGTAGGATGGAGAAAAGCACCGCGGCGTGGTCAGCATGGGGAGGGCAGGGAACATGCAGTGGCAATGTAGGATAGGTTTCTGAAAAACATCGCGGGGTGGTGCGCATTGTATGGGTGTGTGTTACATTACATTCACTAGTAGGAGTGAGAAAAACATCACGGGGTGGTGCGCATTGTACGGGTGTGTGTTACATTACATTCACTAGTAGGTGTGAGAAAAACATCACGGGGTGTTGTGAATCGGAGGTTCTGAATTAGGATAGGCAGTGAGTGGCAATATAGGATGGAGAAAAGCACCGCGGGGTGGTCAGCATGGGGAGGTCAGGGAACATGCAGTGGCAATGTAGGATAGGTTTCTGAAAAACATCGCGGGGTGGTGCGCATTGTATGGGTGTGTGTTACCTTACATTCACTAGTACGAGTGAGAAAAAAATCACGGGGTGGCGCGCATTGTACGGGTGATTGTCACATTACATACACTAGTCGGAGTGATAAAAACATCACGGGGTGGTGTGAATCGGAGGGTCTGAATTAGGATAGGCAGTGAGTGGCAATTTAGGATGGAGAAAAGCACCGCGGGGTGGTCAGCATGCGGAGGTCAGGGAACATGCAGTAGCAATGTAGGGTAGGTTTCTGAAAAACATCGCGGGGTGGTGCGCATTGTATGGGTGTGTGTGACATTACATTCTCTAGTAGGAGTGAGAAAAACATCACGGGGTGGTGCGCATTGTAAGGGTGTGTGTTACATTTCATTCACTAGTAGGAGTGAGAAAAACATCACGGGGTGGTGTGAATCGGAGGGTCTGAATTAGGATAGGCAGTGAGTGGCAATGTAGGATGGAGAAAAGCACCGAGGGGTGGTCAGCATGGGGAGGTCAGGGAACATGCAGTGGCAATGTAGGATAGGTTTCTGAAAAACATCGCGGGGTGGTGCGCATTGTATGGGTGTGTGTTACATTACATTCACTAGTAGGAGTGAGAAAAACATCACGGGGTGGTGCGCATTGTATGGGTGTGTGTTACATTACATTCACTAGTAGGAGTGAGAAAAACATCACGGGGTGGTGTGAGTCAGAGGGTCTGAATTAGGATAGGCAGTGAGTGGCAATGTAGGATGGAGAAAAGCACCGCGGGGTGGTCAGCATGGGGAGGTCAGGGAACATGCAGTGGCAATGTAGGATAGGTTTCTGAAAAACATCGCGGGGTGGTGCGCATTGTATGGGTGTGTGTTACATTACATTCACTAGTAGGAGTGAGAAAAACATCACGGGGTGGTGTGCATTGTATGGGTGTGTGTTACATTACATTCACTAGTAGGAGTGAGAAAAACATCACGGGGTGGTGTGAATCGGAGGGTCTGTATTAAGATAGGCAGTGAGTGGCAATGTAGGATGGAGAAAAACACCGCGGGATGGTCAGCATGGGGAGGTCAGGAAACATGCAGTGGCAATGTAGGATAGGTTTCTGAAAAACATCGCGGGGTGGTGCGCATGGTATGGGTGTGTGTTACATTACATTCACTAGTAGGAGTGAGAAAAACATCGCGGGGTGGTGCGCATTGTATGGGTGTGTGTTACATTACATTCACTAGTAGGAGTGAGAAAAACATCACGGGGTGGTGCGCATTGTACGGGTGTGTGTCACATTACATACACTAGTAGGAGTGAGAAAAACATCACGGGGTAGTGTGAATCGGAGGGTCTGAATTAGGATAGGCAGTGAGTGGCAATGCAGGATGGAGAAAAGCACCGCGGTGTGGTCAGCATGGGGAGGTCCGGGAACATGCAGTGGCAATGTAGGATAGGTTTCTGAAAAACATCGCGGGGTGGTGCGCATTGTATGGGTGTGTGTTACATTACATTCACTAGTAGGAGTGAGAAAAACATCACGGGGTGGTGTCAATCGGAGGGTCTGAATTAGGATAGGCAGTGAGTGGCAATGTAGGATCGAGAAAAGCACCGCGGGGTGGTCAGCATGGGGAGGTCAGGGAACATGCAGTGGCAATGTAGGATAGGTTTCTGAAAAACATCGCGGGGTGGTGCACATTGTATGGGTGTGTGTTACATTACATTCACTAGTAGGAGTGAGAAAAACATCACGGGGTGGTGCGCATTGTATGGGTGTGTGTTACATTACATTCACTAGTAGGAGTGAGAAAAACATCACGGAGTGGTGCGCATTTTATGGGTGTGTGTTACATTACATTGACTAGTAGGAGTGAGAAAAACATCATGGGGTGGTGTGAATCAGAGGGTCTTAATTAGGATAGGCAGTGAGTGGCAATGTAGGATGGAGAAAAGCACCGCGGGTTCGTCAGCATGGGGAGGTCAGGGAACATGCAGTGGCAATGTAGGATAGGTTTCTGAAAAACATCGCGGGGTGGTGCGCATTGTATGGGTGTGTGTTACATGACATTCACTAGTAGGAGTGAGAAAAACATCACGGGGTGGTGCGCATTGTATGGGTGTGTGTTACATTACATTCACTAGTAGGAGTGAGAAAAACATCACGGGTGCTGCGCATTGTATGGGTGTGTGTTACATTAAATTCACTAGTAGGAGTGAAAAAACATCACGGGGTGGTGTGAATCGGAGCGTCTGAATTAGGATAGGCAGTGAGTGGCAATGTAGGATGGAGAAAAGCACCGCGGGGTGGTCAGCATGGGGAGGTCAGGGAACATGCAGTGGCAATGTAGGATAGGTTTCTGAAAAACATCGCGGGGTGGTGCACATTGTATGGGTATGTGTTACATTATATTCACTAGTAGGAGTGAGAAAAACATCACGGGGTGGTGCGCATTGTATGGGTGTGTGTTACATTACATTCACTAGTAGGAATGAGAAAAACATCACGGGGTGGTGTGAATCGGAGGGTCTGAATTAGGATAGGCAGTGAGTGGCAATGTAGGATGGAGAAAAGCACCGCGGGGTGGTCAGCATGGGGAGGGCAGGGAACATGCAGTGGCAATGTAGGATAGGTTTCTGAAAAACATCGCGGGGTGGTGCGCATTGTATGGGTGTGTGTTACATTACATTCACTAGTAGGAGTGAGAAAAACATCACGGGGTGGTGCGCATTGTACGGGTGTGTGTTACATTACATTCACTAGTAGGTGTGAGAAAAACATCACGGGGTGGTGTGAATCGGAGGTTCTGAATTAGGATAGGCAGTGAGTGGCAATGTAGGATGGAGAAAAGCACCGCGGGGTGGTCAGCATGGGGAGGTCAGGGAACATGCAGTGGCAATGTAGGATAGGTTTCTGAAAAACATCGCGGGGTGGTGCGCATTGTATGGGTGTGTGTTACCTTACATTCACTAGTACGAGTGAGAAAAACATCACGGGGTGGCGCGCATTGTACGGGTGATTGTCACATTACATACACTAGTCGGAGTGATAAAAACATCACGGGGTGGTGTGAATCGGAGGGTCTGAATTAGGATAGGCAGTGAGTGGCAATTTAGGATGGAGAAAAGAACCGCGGGGTGGTCAGCATGCGGAGGTCAGGGAACATGCAGTAGCAATGTAGGGTAGGTTTCTGAAAAACATCGCGGGGTGGTGCGCATTGTATGGGTGTGTGTGACATTACATTCTCTAGTAGGAGTGAGAAAAACATCACGGGGTGGTGCGCATTGTATGGGTGTGTGTTACATTACATTCACTAGTAGGAGTGAGAAAAACATCACGGGGTGGTGTGAATCGGAGGGTCTGAATTAGGATAGGCAGTGAGTGGCAATGTAGGATGGAGAAAAGCACCGCGGGGTGGTCAGCATGGGGAGGTCAGGGAACATGCAGTGGCAATGTAGGAAAAGTTTCTGAAAAACATCGCGGGGTGGTGCGCATTGTATGGGTGTGTGTTACATTACATTCACTAGTAGGAGTGAGAAAAACATCACGGGGTGGTGCGCATTGTATGGGTGTGTGTTACATTACATTCACTAGTAGGAGTGAGAAAAACATCACGGGGTGGTGCGCATTGTATGGGTGTGTGTTACATTACATTCACTAGTAGGAGTGAGAAAAACATCCCGGGGTGGTGTGAATCAGAGGGTCTGAATTGGGATAGGCAGTGAGTGGCAATGTAGGATGGAGAAAAGCACCGCGGGGTGGTCAGCATGGGGAGGTCAGGGAACATGCAGTGGCAATGTAGGATAGGTTTCTGAAAAACATCGCGGGGTGGTGCGCATTGTATGGGTGTGTGTTACATTACATTCACTAGTAGGAGTGAGAAAAACATCACGGGGTGGTGCGCATTGTATGGGTGTGTGTTACATTACATTCACTAGTAGGTGTGAGAAAAAATCACGGTGTGGTGTGAATCGGAGATTCTGAATTAGGATAGGCAGTGAGTGGCAATGTAGGATGGAGAAAAGCACCGCGGGGTGGTCAGCATGGGGAGGTCAGGGAACATGCATTGGCAATGTAGGATAGGTTTCTGAAAAACATCGCGGGGTGGTGCGCATTGTATGGGTGTGTGTAACATTACATTCACTAGTAGGAGTGAGAAAAACATCTCGGGGTGGTGTCAATCGGAGGGTATGAATTAGGATAGGCAGAGAGTGGCAATATAGGATGGAGAAAAGCACCGCGGGGTGGTCAGCATGGGGAGGTCAGGGAACATGCAGTGGCAATGTAGGATAGGTTTCTGAAAAACATCGCGGGGTGGTGCACATTGTATGGGTGTGTGTTACATTACATTCACTAGTAGGAGTGAGAAAAACATCACAGGGTGGTGCGCATTGTATGGGTGTGTGTTACATTACATTGACTAGTAGGCGTGAGAAAAACATCACGGGGTGGTGTGAATCGGAGGGTCTGAATTAGGATAGGCAGTGAGTGGCAATGTAGGATGGAGAAAAGCACCGCGGGGTGGTCAGCATGGGGAGGTCAGGGAACATGCAGTGGCAATGTAGGATAGGTTTCTGAAAAACATCGCTGGGTGGTGCGCATTGTATGGGTGTGTGTTACATTAAATTCACTAGTAGGAGTGAAAAAACATCGCGGGGTGGTGTGAATCGGAGCGTCTGAATTAGGATAGGCAGTGAGTGGAAATGTAGGATGGAGAAAAGCACCGCGGGGTGGTCAGCATGGGGAGGTCAGGGAACATGCAGTGGCAATGTAGGATAGGTTTCTGAAAAACATCGCGGGGTGGTGTGCATTGTATGGGTGTGTGTTACATGACATTCACTAGTAGGAGTGAGAAAAACATCACGGGGTGGTGTGCATTGTATGGGTGTGTGTTACATTACATTCACTAGTAGGAGTGAGAAAATCATCAAGGGGTGGTGTGAATCGGAGGGTCTGAATTAGAATAGGCAGTGAGTGGCAATGTAGGATGGAGAAAAGCACCGCGGGGTGGTCAGCATGGGGAGGTCAGGGAACATGCAGTGGCAATGTAGGATAGATTTCTGAAAAACATCGTGGGGTGGTGCGCATTGTATGGGTGTGTGTTACATTACATTCACTAGTAGGAGTGAGAAAAACATCACGGGGTGGTGCGCATTGTATGGGTGTGTGTTACATTACATTCACTAGTAGGAGTGAGAAAAACATCACAGGATGGTGTGAATCGGAGGGTCTGAATTAGGATAGGCAGTGAGTGGCAATGTAGGATGGAGAAAAGCACCGCATGGTGGTCAGCATGGGGAGGTCAGGGAACATACAGTGGCAATGTAGGATAGGTTTCTGAAAAACATCGCGGGGTGGTGAACATTGTATGGGTATGTGTTACATTACACTCACTAGGTAGGAGTGAGAAAAACATCACGGGGTGGTGCGCATTGTATGGGTGTGTGTTACATTACATTCACTAGTAGGAGTGAGAAAAACATCACGGGGTGGTGCGCATTGTACAGGTGTGTGTTACATTACATTCACTAGTAGGTGTGAGAAAAACATCACGGGGTGGTGTGAATCGGAGGTTCTGAATTAGGATAGGCAGAGAGTGGA
Organism: Cavia porcellus; assembly: GCF_034190915.1. Classification (NCBI taxonomy): domain Eukaryota; kingdom Metazoa; phylum Chordata; class Mammalia; order Rodentia; family Caviidae; genus Cavia; species Cavia porcellus. Next base: position 858,424 of record NW_026947561.1, on the reverse strand, counting down.
AATGTAGCATGGAGAAAAGCACCGCGGGGTGGTCAGCATGGGGAGGTCAGGGAACATGCAGTGGCAATGTAGGATAGGTTTCTGAAAAACATCGCGGGGTGGTGCGCATTGTATGGGTGTGTGTTACATTACATTCACTAGTAGGAGTGAGAAAAACATCACGGGGTGGTGCGCATTGTATGGGTGTGTGTTACATTACATTCACTAGTAGGAGTGAGAAAAACATCATGGGGTGGTGTGAATCAGAGGGTCTGAATTAGGATAGGCAGTGAGTGGCAATGTAGGATGGAGAAAAGCACCGCGGGGTGGTCAGCATGGGGAGGTCAGGGAACATGCAGTGGCAATGTAGGATAGGATTCTGAAAAACATCGCGGGGTGGTGCGCATTGTATGGGTGTGTGTTACATTACATTCACTAGTAGGAGTGAGAAAAACATCACGGGGTGGTGCGCATTGTATGGGTGTGTGTTACATTACATTCACTATTAGGAGGGAGAAAAACATCCCGGGGTGGTGTGAATCGGGGGTCTGAATTAGGATAGGCAGTGAGTGGCAATGTAGGATGGAGAAAAGCACCGCGGGGTGGTCAGCATGGGGAGGTCAGGGAACATGCAGTGGCAATGTAGGATAGATTTCTGAAAAACATCGCGGGGTGGTGCGCATTGTATGGGTGTGTGTTACATTACATTCACTAGTAGGAGTGAGAAAAACATCACGGGGTGGTTCGCATTGTATGGGTGTGTGTTACATTACATTCACTAGTAGGAGTGAGAAAAACATCACGGGGTGGTGTGAATCAGAGGGTCTGAATTAGGATAGGCAGTGAGTGGCAATGTAGGATGGAGAAAAGCACCGCGGGGTGGTCAGCATGGGGAGGTCAGGGAACATGCAGTGGCAATGTAGGACAGGTTTCTGAAAAACATCGCGGGGTGGTGCGCATTGTATGGGTGTGTGTTACATTACATTCACTAGTAGGAGTGAGAAAAACATCACGGGGTGGTGCGCATTGTATGGGTGTGTGTTACATTACATTCACTAGTAGGTGTGAGAAAAACATCACGGGGTGGTGTGAATCGGAGGTTCTGAATTAGGATAGGCAGTGAGTGGCAATGTAGGATGGAGAAAAGCACCGCGGGGTGGGCAGCATGGGGAGGTAAGGGAACATGCAGTGGCAATGTAGGTTAGGTTTCTGAAAAACATCGCGGGGTGGTGCGCATTGTATGGGTGTGTGTGACATTACATTCTCTAGTAGGAGTGAGAAAAACATCACGGGGTGGTGCGCATTGTATGGGTGTGTGTTACATTACATTCACTAGTAGGAGTGAGAAAAACATCACGGGGTGGTGTGAATCGGGGGTCTGAATTAGGATAGGCAGTGAGTGGCAATGTAGGATGGAGAAAAGCACCGCGGGGTGGTCAGCATGGGGAGGTCAGGGAACATGCAGTGGCAATGTAGGATAGATTTCTGAAAGACATCGCGGGGTGGTGCGCATTGTATGGGTGTGTGTTACATTACATTCACTAGTAGGAGTGAGAAAAACATCACAGGGTGGTGCGCATTGTATAGGTGTGTGTTACATTACATTCACTAGTAGGAGTGAGAAAAACATCACGGGGTGGTGCGCATTGTATGGGTGTGTGTTACATTACATTCACTAGTAGTTGTGAGAAAAACATCACGGGGTGGTGTGAATCGGAGGTTCTGAATTAGGATAGGCAGTGAGTGGCAATGTAGGATGGAGAAAAGCACCGCGGGGTGGGCAGCATGGGGAGGTAAGGGAACATGCAGTGGCAATGTAGGATAGGTTTCTGAAAAACATCGCGGGGTGGTGCGCATTGTATGGGTGTGTGTTACATTACATTCACTAGTAGGAGTGAGAAAAACATCACGGGGTGGTGCGTATTGTATGGGTGTGTGTTACATTACATTCACTAGTAGGTGTGAGAAAAACATCACGGGGTGGTGTGATTCGGAGGTTCTGAAATAGGATAGGCAGTGAGTGGCAATGTAGGATGGAGAAAAGCACCGCGGGGTGGTCAGCATGGGGAGGTCAGGGAACATGCAGTGGCAATGTAGGATAGGTTTCTGAAAAACATCGCGGGGTGGTGCGCATTGTATGGGTGGGTGTTACATTACATTCACTAGTAGGAGTGAGAAAAACATCACGGGGTGGTGCGCATTGTATGGGTGTGTGTTACATTACATTCACTAGTAGGTGTGAGAAAAACATCACGGGGTGGTGTGAATCGGAGGTTCTGAATTAGGATAGGCAGTGAGTGGCAATGTAGGATGGATAAAAGCACCGCGGGGTGGTCAGCATGGGGAGGTCAGGGAACAAGCATTGGCAATGTAGGATAGGTTTCTGAAAAACATCGCGGGGTGGTGCACATTGTATGGGTGTGTGTTACCTTACATTCACTAGTAGGAGTGAGAAAAACATCACGGGGTGGCGCGCATTGTACGGGTGAGTGTCACATTACATACACTAGTAGGAGTGAGAAAAACATCACGGGGTGGTGTGAATCGGAGGGTCTGAATTAGGATAGGCAGTGAGTGGCAATGTAGGGTGGAGAAAAGCACCGCGGGGTGGTCAGCATGCGGAGGTCAGGGAACATGCAGTGGCAATATAGGGTAGGTTTCTGAAAAACATCGCGGGGTGGTGCGCATTGTATGGGTGTGTGTGACATTACATTCTCTAGTAGGAGTGAGAAAAACATCACGGGGTGGTGCGCATTGTATGGGTGTGTGTTACATTACATTCACTAGTAGGAGTGAGAAAAACATCACGGGGTGGTGTGAATCGGAGGGTCTGTATTAGGATAGGCAGTGAGTGGCAATGTAGGATGGACAAAAGCACCGCGGGGTGGTCAGCATGGGGAGGTCAGGGAACATGCAATGGCAATGTAGGTTATGTTTCTGAAAAACATCGCGGGGTGGTGCGCATTGTATGGGTGTGTGTTACATTAGATTCACTAGTAGGAGTGAGAAAAACATCACGAGGTGGTGCGCATTGTATGGGTCTGTGTTACATTACATTCACTAGTAGGAGTGAGAAAAACATCACGGGGTGGTGTGAATCGGAGGGTCTGAATTAAGATAGGCAGTGAGTGGCAATGTAGGATGGAGAAAAACACCGCGGGGTGGTCAGCATGGGGAGGTCAGGAAACATGCACTGGCAATGTAGGATAGGTTTCTGAAAAACATCGCGGGGTGGTGCGCATGGTATGGCTGTGTGTTACATTACATTCTCTAGTAGGAGTGAGAAAAACATCACGGGGTGGTGCGCATTGTATGGGTGTGTGTTACATTACATTCACTATTAGGAGTGACAAAAACATCACGGGGTGGAGTGAATCGGAGGGTCTGAATTAGGATAGGCAGTGAGTGGCAATGTAGGATGGAGAAAAGTACCGCGGGGTGGTCAGCATGGGGAGGTCAGGGAACATGCAGTGGCAATGTAGGATAGGTTTCTGAAAAGCATCGCGGGGTGGTGCGCATTGTATGGGTGTGTGTTACATTACATTCACTAGTAGGAGTGAGAAAAACATCACGGGGTTGTGCGCCTTGTATGGGTGTGTGTTACATTACATTCACTAGTAGGAGTGAGAAAAACATCCCGGGGTGGTGTGAATCGGGGGTCTGAATTAGGATAGGCAGTGAGTGGCAATGTAGGATGGAGAAAAGCACCGCGGGGTGGTCAGCATGGGGAGGTCAGGGAACATGCAGTGGCAATGTAGGATAGATTTCTGAAAAACATCGCGGGGTGGTGCGCATTGTATGGGTGTGTGTTACATTACATTCACTAGTAAGAGTGAGAAAAACATCACGGGGTGGTGCGCATTGTATGGGTGTGTGTTACATTACATTCACTAGTAGGAGTGCGAAAAACATCACGGGGTGGTGTGAATCAGAGGGTCTGAATTAGGATAGGCAGTGAGTGGCAATGTAGGATGGAGAAAAGCACCGCGGGGTGGTCAGCATGGGGAGGTCAGGGAACATGCAGTGGCAATGTAGGATAGGTTTCTGAAAAACATCGCGGGGTGGTGCGCATTGTATGGGTGTGTGTTACATTACATTCACTAGTAGGAGTGAGAAAATCATCACGGGGTGGTGCGCATTGTATGGGTGTGTGTTACATTACATTCAGTAGTAGGTGTGAGAAAAACATCACGGGGTGGTGTGAATCGGGGGTTCTGAATTAGGATAGGCAGTGAGTGGCAATATAGGATGGAGAAAAGCACCGAGGGGTGGGCAGCATGGGGAGGTAAGGGAACATGCAGTGGCAATGTAGGATAGGTTTCTGAAAAACATTGCGGGGTGGTGCGGATTGTATGGGTGTGTGTTACATTACATTCACTAGTAGGAGTGAGAAAAACATCACGGGTTGGTGCGCATTGTATGGGTGTGTGTTACATTACATTCACTAGTAGGTGTGAGAAAAACATCACGGGGTGGTGTGAATCGGAGGGTCTGAATTAGGATAGGCAGTGAGTGGCAATGTAGGATGGATAAAAGCACCGCGGGGTGGTCAGCATGGGGAGGTCAGGGAACAAGCATTGGCAATGTAGGATAGGTTTCTGAAAAACATCGCGGGGTGGTGCACATTGTATGGGTGTGTGTTACCTTACATTCACTAGTAGGAGTGAGAAAAACATCACGGGGTGGCGCGCATTGTACGGGTGAGTGTCACATTACATACACTAGTAGGAGTGAGAAAAACATCACGGGGTGGTGTGAATCGGAGGGTCTGAATTAGGATAGGCAGTGAGTGGCAATGTAGGGTGGAGAAAAGCACCGCGGGGTGGTCAGCATGCGGAGGTCAGGGAACATGCAGTGGCAATATAGGGTAGGTTTCTGAAAAACATCGCGGGGTGGTGCGCATTGTATGGGTGTGTGTGACATTACATTCTCTAGTAGGAGTGAGAAAAACATCACGGGGTGGTGCGCATTGTATGGGTGTGTGTTACATTACATTCACTAGTAGGAGTGAGAAAAACATCACGGGGTGGTGTGAATCGGAGGGTCTGTATTAGGATAGGCAGTGAGTGGCAATGTAGGATGGACAAAAGCACCGCGGGATGGTCAGCATGGGGAGGTCAGGGAACATGCAATGGAAAATGTAGGTTATGTTTCTGAAAAACATCGCGGGGTGGTGCGCATTGTATGGGTGTGTGTTACATTAGATTCACTAGTAGGAGTGAGAAAAACATCACGAGGTGGTGCGCATTGTATGGGTCTGTGTTACATTACATTCACTAGTAGGAGTGAGAAAAACATCACGGGGTGGTGTGAATCGGAGGGTCTGAATTAAGATAGGCAGTGAGTGGCAATGTAGGATGGAGAAAAACACCGCGGGGTGGTCAGCATGGGGAGGTCAGGAAACATGCACTGGCAATGTAGGATAGGTTTCTGAAAAACATCGCGGGGTGGTGCACATGGTATGGCTGTGTGTTACATTACATTCTCTAGTAGGAGTGAGAAAAACATCACGGGGTGGTGCGCATTGTATGGGTGTGTGTTACATTACATTCACTATTAGGAGTGACAAAAACATCACGGGGTGGTGTGAATCGGAAGGTCTGAATTAGGATAGGCAGTGAGTGGCAATGTAGGATGGAGAAAAGCACCGCGGGGTGGTCAGCATGGGGAGGTCAGGGAACATGCAGTGGCAATGTAGGATAGGTTTCTGAAAAACATCGCGGGGTGGTGCGCATTGTATGGGTGTGTCTTACATTAAATTCACTAGTAGGAGTGAGAAAAACATCACGGGGTGGTGCGCATTGTATGGGTGTGTGTTACATTACATTCACAAGTAGGAGTGAGAAAAACATCACGGGGTGGTGTGAATCGGGGGTCTGAATTAGGATAGGCAGTGAGTGGCAATGTAGGATGGAGAAAAGCACCGCGGGGTGGTCAGCATGGGGAGGTCAGGGAACATGCAATGGCAATGTAGGATAGGTTTCTGAAAAACATCGCGGGGTGGTGCGCATTGTATGGGTGTGTGTTACATTATATTCACTAGTAGGAGTCAGAAAAACATCACGGGGTGGTGCGCATTGTATGTGTGTGTGTAACATTACATTCAGTAGTAGGTGTGAGAAAAACATCCCGGGGTGGTGTGAATCGGAGGGTCTGAATTAGGATAGGCAGTGAGTGGCAATGTAGGATGGAGAAAAGCACCGCGGGGTGGGCAGCATGGGGAGGTAAGGGAACATGCAGTGGCAATGTAGGATAGGTTTCTGAAAAACATCGCGGGGTGGTGCGCATTGTATGAGTGTGTGTTACATTACATTCAATAGTAGGAGTGAGAAAAACATCACGGGGTGGTGCGCATTGTATGGGTGTGTGTTACATTACATTCACTAGTAGGTGTGAGAAAAACATCACGGGGTGGTGTGAATCGGAGGTTCTGAATTAGGATAGGCAGAGAGTGGAAATGTAGCATGGAGAAAAGCACCGCGGGGTGGGCAGCATGGGGAGATCAGGGAACATGCAGTGGCAATGTAGGATAGGTTTCTGAAAAACATCGCGGGGTGGTGCGCATTGTATGGGTGTGTGTTACATTACATTCACTAGTAGGAGTGAGAAAAACATCACGGGGTGGTGCGCATTGTATGGGTGTGTGTTACATTACATTCACTAGTAGGAGTGAGAAAAACATCACGGGGTGGTGTGAATCAGAGGGTCTGAATTAGGATAGGCAGTGAGTGGCAATGTAGGATGGAGAAAAGCACCGCGAGGTGGTCAGCATGGGGAGGTCAGGGAACATGCAGTGGCAATGTAGGATAGGTTTCTGAAAAACATCGCGGGGTGGTGCGCATTGTATGGGTGTGTGTTACATTACATTCACTAGTAGGAGTGAGAAAAACATCACGGGGTGGTGCGCATTGTATGGGTGTGTGTTACATTACATTCACTAGTAGGGGGGAGAAAAACATCCCGGGGTGGTGTGAATCGGGGGTCTGAATTAGGATAGGCAGTGAGTGGCAATGTAGGATGGAGAAAAGCACCGCGGGGTGGTCAGCATGGGGAGGTCAGGGAACATGCAGTGACAATGTAGGATAGATTTCTGAAAAACATCGCGGGGTGGTGCGCATTGTATGGGTGTGTGTTACATTACCTTCACTAGTAGGAGTGAGAAAAACATCACGGGGTGGTTCGCATTGTATGGGTGTGTGTTACATTACATTCACTAGTAGGAGTGAGAAAAACATCACGGGGTGGTGTGAATCAGAGGGTCTGAATTAGGATAGGCAGTGAGTGGCAATGTAGGATGGAGAAAAGCACCGCGGGGTGGTCAGCATGGGGAGGTCAGGGAACATGCAGTGGCAATGTAGGACAGGTTTCTGAAAAACATCGCGGGGTGGTGCGCATTGTATGGGTGTGTGTTACATTACATTCACTAGTAGGAGTGAGAAAAACATCACGGGGTGGTGCGCATTGTATGGGTGTGTGTTACATTAGATTCACTAGTAGGAGTGAGAAAAACATCACGAGGTGGTGCGCATTGTATGGGTCTGTGTTACATTACATTCACTAGTAGGAGTGAGAAAAACATCACGGGGTGGTGTGAATCGGAGGGTCTGAATTAAGATAGGCAGTGAGTGGCAATGTAGGATGGAGAAAAACACCGCGGGGTGGTCAGCATGGGGAGGTCAGGAAACATGCACTGGCAATGTAGGATAGGTTTCTGAAAAACATCGCGGGGTGGTGCGCATGGTATGGCTGTGTGTTACATTACATTCTCTAGTAGGAGTGAGAAAAACATCACGGGGTGGTGCGCATTGTATGGGTGTGTGTTACATTACATTCACAATTAGGAGTGAGAAAAACATCACGGGGTGGAGTGAATCGGAGGGTCTGAATTAGGATAGGCAGTGAGTGGCAATGTAGGATGGAGAAAAGTACCGCGGGGTGGTCAGCATGGGGAGGTCAGGGAACATGCAGTGGCAATTTAGGATAGGTTTCTGAAAAGCATCGCGGGGTGGTGCGCATTGTATGGGTGTGTGTTACATTACATTCACTAGTAGGAGTGAGAAAAACATCACGGGGTTGTGCGCCTTGTATGGGTGTGTGTTACATTACATTCACTAGTAGGAGTGCGAAAAACATCACGGGGTGGTGTGAATCAGAGGGTCTGAATTAGGATAGGCAGTGAGTGGCAATGTAGGATGGAGAAAAGCACCGCGGGGTGGTCAGCATGGGGAGGTCAGGGAACATGCAGTGGCAATGTAGGATAGGTTTCTGAAAAACATCGCGGGGTGGTGCGCATTGTATGGGTGTGTGTTACATTACATTCACTAGTAGGAGTGAGAAAATCATCACGGGGTGGTGCGCATTGTATGGGTGTGTGTTACATTACATTCAGTAGTAGGTGTGAGAAAAACATCACGGGGTGGTGTGAATCGGGGGTTCTGAATTAGGATAGGCAGTGAGTGGCAATATAGGATGGAGAAAAGCACCGAGGGGTGGGCAGCATGGGGAGGTAAGGGAACATGCAGTGGCAATGTAGGATAGGTTTCTGAAAAACATTGCGGGGTGGTGCGGATTGTATGGGTGTGTGTTACATTACATTCACTAGTAGGAGTGAGAAAAACATCACGGGTTGGTGCGCATTGTATGGGTGTGTGTTACATTACATTCACTAGTAGGTGTGAGAAAAACATCACGGGGTGGTGTGAATCGGAGGGTCTGAATTAGGATAGGCAGTGAGTGGCAATGTAGGATGGAGAAAAGCACCGCGGGGTGGTCAGCATGGGGAGGTCAGGGAACATGCATTGGCAATGTAGGATAGGTTTCTGAAAAACATCGCGGGGTGGTGCGCATTGTATGGGTGTGTGTTACCTTACATTCACTAGTAGGAGTGAGAAAAACATCACGGGGTGGCGCGCATTGTACGGGTGAGTGTCACATTACATACACTAGTAGGAGTGAGAAAAACATCACGGGGTGGTGTGAATCGGAGGGTCTGAATTAGGATAGGCAGTGAGTGGCAATGTAGGATGGAGAAAAGCACCGCGGGGTGGTCAGCATGGGGAGGTCAGGGAACATGCATTGGCAATGTAGGATAGGTTTCTGAAAAACATCGCGGGGTGGTGCGCATTGTATGAGTGTGTGTTACCTTACATTCACTAGTAGGAGTGAGAAAAACATCACGGGGTGGCGCGCATTGTACGGGTGAGTGTCACATTACATACACTAGTAGGAGTGAGAAAAACATCACGGGGTGGTGTGAATCGGAGGGTCTGAATTAGGATAGGCAGTGAGTGGCAATGTAGGATGGAGGAAAGCACCGCGGGGTGGTCAGCATGCGGAGGTCAGGGAACATGCAGTGGCAATGTAGGGTAGGTTTCTGAAAAACATCGCGGGGTGGTGCGCATTGTATGGGTGTGTGTGACATTACATTCTCTAGTAGGAGTGAGAAAAACATCACGGGGTGGTGCGCATTGTATGGGTGTGTGTTACATTACATTCACTAGTAGGAGTGAGAAAAACATCACGGGGTGGTGTGAATCGGAGGGTCTGTATTAGGATAGGCAGTGAGTGGCAATGTAGGATGGAAAAAAGCACCGCGGGGTGGTCAGCATGGGGAGGTCAGAGAACATGCAGTGGCAATGTAGGTTATGTTTCTGAAAAACATCGCGGGGTGGTGCGCATTGTATGGGTGTGTGTTACATTAGATTCACTAGTAGGACTGAGAAAAACATCACGAGGTGGTGCGCATTGTGTGGGTCTGTGTTACATTACATTCACTAGTAGGAGTGAGAAAAACATCACGGGGTGGTGTGAATCGGAGGGTCTGAATTAAGATAGGCAGTGAGTGGCAACGTAGGATGGAGAAAAACACCGCGGGGTGGTCAGCATGGGGAGGTCAGGAAACATGCACTGGCAATGTAGGATAGGTTTCTGAAAAACATCGCGGGGTGGTGCGCATGGCATGGCTGTGTGTTACATTACATTCTCTAGTAGGAGTGAGAAAAACATCACGGGGTGGTGCGCATTGTATGGGTGTGTGTTACATTACATTCACTAGTAGGAGTGAGAAAAACATCACGGGGTGGTGTGAATCGGAGGGTCTGAATTAGGATAGGCAGTGAGCGGCAATGTAGGATGGAGAAAAGCACCGCGGGGTGGTCAGCATGGGGAGGTCAGGGAACATGCAGTGGCAATGTAGGATAGGTTTCGGAAAAACATCGCGGGGTGGTGCGCATTGTATGGGTGTGTGTTACATTACATTCACTAGTAGGAGTGAGAAAAACATCACGGGGTGGTGCGCATTGTATGGGTGTGTGTTACATTACATTCACTAGTAGGAGTGAGAAAAACATCCCGGGGTGGTGTGAATCGGGGGTCTGAATTAGGATAGGCAGTGAGTGGCAATGTAGGATGGAGAAAAGCACCGCGGGGTGGTCAGCATGGGGAGGTCAGGGAACATGCAGTGGCAATGTAGGATAGATTTCTGAAAAACATCGCGGGCTGGTGCGCATTGTATGGGTGTGTGTTACATTACATTCACTAGTAAGAGTGAGAAAAACATCACGGGGTGGTGCGCATTGTATGGGTGTGTGTTACATTACATTCCTTAATAGGAGTGAGAAAAACATCACGGTGTGGTGTGAATCAGAGGGTCTGAATTAGGATAGGCAGTGAGTGGCAATGTAGGATGGAGAAAAGCACCGCGGGGTGGTCAGCATGGGGAGGTCAGGGAACATGCAGTGGCAATGTAGGATAGGTTTCTGAAAAACATCGCGGGGTGGTGCGCATTGTATGGGTGTGTGTTACATTACATTCACTAGTAGGAGTGAGAAAAACATCACGGGGTGGTGCGCATTGTATGGGTGTGTGTTACATTACATTCACTAGTAGGTGTGAGAAAAACATCACGGGGTGGTGTGAATCGGAGGTTCTGAATTAGGATAGGCAGTGAGTGGCAATGTAGGATGGAGAAAAGCACCGAGGGATGGGCAGCATGGGGAGGTAAGGGAACATGCAGTGGCAATGTAGGATAGGTTTCTGAAAAACATCGAGGGGGGGTGCGCATTGTATGGGTGTGTGTTACATTACATTCACTAGTAGGAGTGAGAAAAACATCACGGGGTGGTGCGCATTGTATGGGTGTGTGTTACATTACATTCACTAGTAGGTGTGAGAAAAACATCACGGGGTGGTGTGAATCGGAGGGTCTGAATTAGGATAGGCAGTGAGTGGCAATGTAGGATGGAGAAAAGCACCGCGGGGTGGTCAGCATGGGGAGGTCAGGGAACATGCATTGGCAAAGTAGGATAGGTTTCTGAAAAACATCGCGGGGTGGTGCGCATTGTATGGGTGTGTGTTACCTTACATTCACTAGTAGGAGTGAGAAAAACATCACGGGGTGGCGCGCATTGTACGCGTGAGTGTCACATTACATACACTAGTAGGAGTGAGAAAAACATCACGGGGTTGTGTGAATCGGAGGGTCTGAATTAGGATAGGCAGTGAGTGGCAATGTAGGATGGAGAAAAGCACCGCGGGGTGGGCAGCATGGGGAGGTAAGGGAACATGCACTGGCAATGTAGGATAGGTTTCTGAAAAACATCGCGGGGTGGTGCGCATTGTATGGGTGTGTGTTACATTACATTCACTAGTAGGAGTGAGAAAAACATCACGGGGTGGTGCGTATTGTATGGGTGTGTGTTACATTACATTCACTAGTAGGTGTGAGAAAAACATCACGGGGTGGTGTGAATCGGAGGTTCTGAATTAGGATAGGCAGTGAGTGTCAATGTAGGATGGAGAAAAGCACCGCGGGGTGGGCAGCATGGGGAGGTAAGGGAACATGCAGTGGCAATGTAAGATAAGTTTCTGAAAAACATCGCGGGGTGGTGCGCATTGTATGGGTGTGTGTTACATTACATTCACTAGTAGGAGTGAGAAAAACACCGCCAGGTGGTGCGCATTGTATGGGTGTGTGTTACATTACATTCATTAGTAAGAGTGAGAAAAACATCACGGGGTGGTGCGCATTGTATGGGTGTGTGTTACATTACATTCCTTAATAGGAGTGAGAAAAACATCACGGGGTAGTGTGAATCAGAGGGTCTGAATTAGGATAGGCAGTGAGTGGCAATGTAGGATGGAGAAAAGCACCGCGGGGTGGTCAGCATGGGGAGGTCAGGGAACATGCAGTGGCAATGTAGGATAGGTTTCTGAAAAACATCGCGGGGTGGTGCGCATTGTATGGGTGTGTGTTACATTACATTCACTAGTAGGAGTGAGAAAAACATCACGGGGTGGTGCGCATTGTATGGGTGTGTGTTACCTTACATTCACTAGTAGGAGTGAGAAAAACATCACGGGGTGGCGCGCATTGTACGGGTGAGTGTCACATTACATACACTAGTAGGAGTGAGAAAAACATCACGGGGTGGTGTGAATCGGAGGGTCTGAATTAGGATAGGCAGTGAGTGGCAATGTAGGATGGAGAAAAGCACCGCGGGGTGGTCAGCATGCGGAGGTCAGGGAACATGCAGTGGCAATGTAGGGTAGGTTTCTGAAAAACATCGCGGGGTGGTGCGCATTGTATGGGTGTGTGTGACATTACATTCTCTAGTAGGAGTGAGAAAAACATCACGGGTTGGTGCGCATTGTATGGGTGTGTGTTACATTACATTCACTAGTAGGAGTGAGAAAAACATCACGGGGTTGTGTGAATTGGAGGGTCTGTATTAGGATAGGCAGTGAGTGGCAATGTAGGATGGACAAAAGCACCGCGGGGTGGTCAGCATCGGGAGGTCAGGGAACATGCAGGGCAATGTAGGATATGTTTCTGAAAAACATCGCGGGGTGGTGCGCATTGTATGGGTGTGTGTTACATTACATTCACTAGTAGTAGTGAGAAAAACATCACGGGGTGGTGTGAATCGGAGGGTCTGAATTAAGATAGGCAGTGAGTGGCAATGTAGGATGGAGAAAAACACCGCGGGGTGGTCAGCATGGGGAAGTCAGGAAACATGCACTGGCAATGTAGGATAGGTTTCTGAAAAACATCGCGGGGTGGTGCGCATGGTATGGCTGTGTGTTACATTACATTCACTAGTAGGAGTGAGAAAAACATCACGGGGTGGTGCGCATTGTATGGGTGTGTGTTACATTACATACAGTAGTAGGAGTGAGAAAAACATCCCGGGGTGGTGTGAATCGGGGGTCTGAATTAGGATAGGCAGTGAGTGGCAATGTAGGATGGAGAAAAGCACCGCGGGGTGGTCAGCATGGGGAGGTCAGGGAACATGCAGTGGCAATGTAGGATAGATTTCTGAAAAACATCGCGGGGTGGTGCGCATTGTATGGGTGTGTGTTACATTACATTCACTAGTAGGAGTGAGAAAAACATCACGGGGTGGTGCGCATTGTATGGGTGTGTGTTACATTACATTCACTAGTAGGAGTGAGAAAAACATCACGGGGTGGTGTGAATCAGAGGGTCTGAATTAGGATAGGCAGTGAGTGGCAATGTAGGATGAAGAAAAGCACCGCGGGGTGGTCAGCATGGGGAGGTCAGGGAACATGCAGTGGCAATGTAGGATAGGTTTCTGAAAAACATCGCGGGGTGGTGCGCATTGTATGGGTGTGTGTTACATTACATTCACTAGTAGGAGTGAGAAAAACATCACGGGTGGTGCGCATTGTATGGGTGTGTGTTACATTACATTCACTAGTAGGGGGGAGAAAAACATCCCGGGGTGGTGTGAATCGGGGGTCTGAATTAGGATAGGCAGTGAGTGGCAATGTAGGATGGAGAAAAGCACCGCGGGGTGGTCAGCATGGGGAGGTCAGGGAACATGCAGTGACAATGTAGGATAGATTTCTGAAAAACATCGCGGGGTGGTGCGCATTGTATGGGTGTGTGTTACATTACCTTCACTAGTAGGAGTGAGAAAAACATCACGGGGTGGTTCGCATTGTATGGGTGTGTGTTACATTACATTCACTAGTAGGAGTGAGAAAAACATCACGGGGTGGTGTGAATCAGAGGGTCTGAATTAGGATAGGCAGTGAGTGGCAATGTAGGATGGAGAAAAGCACCGCGGGGTGGTCAGCATGGGGAGGTCAGGGAACATGCAGTGGCAATGTAGGACAGGTTTCTGAAAAACATCGCGGGGTGGTGCGCATTGTATGGGTGTGTGTTACATTACATTCACTAGTAGGAGTGAGAAAAACATCACGGGGTGGTGCGCATTGTATGGGTGTGTGTTACATTAGATTCACTAGTAGGAGTGAGAAATACATCACGAGGTTGTGCGCATTGTATGGGTCTGTGTTACATTACATTCACTAGTAGGAGTGAGAAAAACATCACGGGGTGGTGTGAATCGGAGGGTCTGAATTAAGATAGGCAGTGAGTGGCAATGTAGGATGGAGAAAAACACCGCGGGGTGGTCAGCATGGGGAGGTCAGGAAACATGCACTGGCAATGTAGGATAGGTTTCTGAAAAACATCGCGGGGTGGTGCGCATGGTATGGCTGTGTGTTACATTACATTCTCTAGTAGGAGTGAGAAAAACATCACGGGGTGGTGGGCATTGTATGGGTGTGTGTTACATTACATTCACAATTAGGAGTGAGAAAAACATCACGGGGTGGAGTGAATCGGAGGGTCTGAATTAGGATAGGCAGTGAGTGGCAATGTAGGATGGAGAAAAGTACCGCGGGGTGGTCAGCATGGGGAGGTCAGGGAACATGCAGTGGCAATGTAGGATAGGTTTCTGAAAAGCATCGCGGGGTGGTGCGCATTGTATGGGTGTTTGTTACATTACATTCACTAGTAGGAGTGAGAAAAACATCACGGGGTTGTGCGCCTTGTATGGGTGTGTGTTACATTACATTCACTAGTAGGAGTGAGAAAAACATCCCGGGGTGGTGTGAATCGGGGGTCTGAATTAGGATAGGCAGTGAGTGGCAATGTAGGATGGAGAAAAGCACCGCGGGGTGGTCAGCATGGGGAGGTCAGGGAACATGCAGTGGCAATGTAGGATAGATTTCTGAAAAACATCGCGGGGTGGTGCGCATTGTATGGGTGTGTGTTACATTACATTCACTAGTAAGAGTGAGAAAAACATCACGGGGTGGTGCGCATTGTATGGGTGTGTGTTACATTACATTCCTTAATAGGAGTGAGAAAAACATCACGGGGTGGTGTGAATCAGAGGGTCTGAATTAGGATAGGCAGTGAGTGGCAATGTAGGATGGAGAAAAGCACCGCGGGGTGGTCAGCATGGGGAGGTCAGGGAACATGCAGTGGCAATGTAGGATAGGTTTCTGAAAAACATCGCGGGGTGGTGCGCATTGTATGGGTGTGTGTTACATTACATTCACTAGTAGGAGTGAGAAAATCATCACGGGGTGGTGCGCATTGTATGGGTGTGTGTTACATTACATTCAGTAGTAGGTGTGAGAAAAACATCACGGGGTGGTGTGAATCGGGGGTTCTGAATTAGGATAGGCAGTGAGTGGCAATATAGGATGGAGAAAAGCACCGAGGGGTGGGCAGCATGGGGAGGTAAGGGAACATGCAATGGCAATGTAGGATAGGTTTCTGAAAAACATTGCGGGGTGGTGCGCATTGTATGGGTGTGTGTTACATTACATTCACTAGTAGGAGTGAGAAAAACATCACGGGTTGGTGCGCATTTTATGGGTGTGTGTTACATTACATTCACTAGTAGGTGTGAGAAAAACATCACGGGGTGGTGTGAATCGGAGGGTCTGAATTAGGATAGGCAGTGAGTGGCAATGTAGGATGGAGAAAAGCACCGCGGGGTGGTCAGCATGGGGAGGTCAGGGAACATGCATTGGCAATGTAGGATAGGTTTCTGAAAAACATCGCGGGGTGGTGCGCATTGTATGGGTGTGTGTTACCTTACATTCACTAGTAGGAGTGAGAAAAACATCACGGGGTGGCGCGCATTGTACGGGTGAGTGTCACATTACATACACTAGTAGGAGTGAGAAAAACATCACGGGGTGGTGTGAATCGGAGGGTCTGAATTAGGATAGGCAGTGAGTGGCAATGTAGGATGGAGAAAAGCACCGCGGGGTGGTCAGCATGGGGAGGTCAGGGAACATGCATTGGCAATGTAGGATAGGTTTCTGAAAAACATCGCGGGGTGGTGCGCATTGTATGAGTGTGTGTTACCTTACATTCACTAGTAGGAGTGAGAAAAACATCACGGGGTGGCGCGCATTGTACGGGTGAGTGTCACATTACATACACTAGTAGGAGTGAGAAAAACATCACGGGGTGGTGTGAATCGGAGGGTCTGAATTAGGATAGGCAGTGAGTGGCAATGTAGGATGGAGGAAAGCACCGCGGGGTGGTCAGCATGCGGAGGTCAGGGAACATGCAGTGGCAATGTAGGGTAGGTTTCTGAAAAACATCGCGGGGTGGTGCGCATTGTATGGGTGTGTGTGACATTACATTCTCTAGTAGGAGTGAGAAAAACATCACGGGGTGGTGCGCATTGTATGGGTGTGTGTTACATTACATTCACTAGTAGGAGTGAGAAAAACATCACGGGGTGGTGTGAATCGGAGGGTCTGTATTAGGATAGGCAGTGAGTGGCAATGTAGGATGGACAAAACCACCGCGGGGTGGTCAGCATGGGGAGGTCAGAGAACATGCAGTGGCAATGTAGGTTATGTTTCTGAAAAACATCGCGGGGTGGTGCGCATTGTATGGGTGTGTGTTACATTAGATTCACTAGTAGGAGTGAGAAAAACATCACGAGGTGTTGCGCATTGTGTGGGTCTGTGTTACATTACATTCACTAGTAGGAGTGAGAAAAACATCACGGGGTGGTGTGAATCGGAGGGTCTGAATTAAGATAGGCAGTGAGTGGCAACGTAGGATGGAGAAAAACACCGCGGGGTGGTCAGCATGGGGAAGTCAGGAAACATGCACTGGCAATGTAGGATAGGTTTCTGAAAAACATCGCGGGGTTGTGCGCATGGCATGGCTGTGTGTTACATTACATTCTCTAGTAGGAGTGAGAAAAACATCACGGGGTGGTGCGCATTGTATGGGTGTGTGTTACATTACATTCACTAGTAGGAGTGAGAAAAACATCACGGGGTTGTGTGAATCGGAGGGTCTGAATTAGGATAGGCAGTGAGCGGCAATGTAGGATGGAGAAAAGCACCGCGGGGTGGTCAGCATGGGGAGGTCAGGGAACATGCAGTGGCAATGTAGGATAGGTTTCTGAAAAACATCGCGGGGTGGTGCGCATTGTATGGGTGTGTGTTACATTACATTCACTAGTAGGAGTGAGAAAAACATCACGGGGTGGTGCGCATTGTATGGGTGTGTGTTACATTACATTCACAAGTAGGAGTGAGAAAAACATCACGGGGTGGTGTGAATCGGAGGGTCTGAATTAGGATAGGCAGTGAGTGGCAATGTAGGATGGAGAAAAGCACCGCGGGGTGGTCAGCATGGGGAGGTCAGGGAACATGCAGTGGCAATGTAGGATAGGTTTCTGAAAAACAGCGCGGGGTGGTGCGCATTGTATGGGTGTGTGTTACATTACATTCACTAGTAGGAGTGAGAAAAACATCACGGGGTGGTGCGCATTGTATGGGTGTGTGTTACATTACATTCACTAGTAGGAGTGAGAAAAACATCCCGGGGTGGTATGAATCGGGGGTCTGAATTAGGATAGGCAGTGAGTGGCAATGTAGGATGGAGAAAAGCACCGCGGGGTGGTCAGCATGGGGAGGTCAGGGAACATGCAGTGGCAATGTAGGATAGATTTCTGAAAAACATCGCGGGGTGGTGCGCATTGTATGGGTGTGTGTTACATTACATTCACTAGTAAGAGTGAGAAAAACATCACGGGGTGGTGCGCATTGTATGGGTGTGTGTTACATTACATTCCTTAATAGGAGTGAGAAAAACATCACGGTGTGGTGTGAATCAGAGGGTCTGTATTAGGATAGGCAGTGAGTGGCAATGTAGGATGGAGAAAAGCACCGCGGGGTGGTCAGCATGGGGAGGTCAGGGAACATGCAGTGGCAATGTAGGATAGGTTTCTGAAAAACATCGCGGGGTGGTGCGCATTGTATGGGTGTGTGTTACATTACATTCACTAGTAGGAGTGAGAAAAACATCACGGGGTGGTGCGCATTGTATGGGTGTGTGTTACATTACATTCACTAGTAGGTGTGAGAAAAACATCACGGGGTGGTGTGAATCGGAGGTTCTGAATTAGGATAGGCAGTGAGTGGCAATGTAGGATGGAGAAAAGCACCGAGGGATGGGCAGCATGGGGAGGTAAGGGAACATGCAGTGGCAATGTAGGATAGGTTTCTGAAAAACATCGAGGGGGGGTGCGCATTGTATGGGTGTGTGTTACATTACATTCACTAGTAGGAGTGAGAAAAACATCACGGGGTGGTGCGCATTGTATGGGTGTGTGTTACATTACATTCACTAGTAGGTGTGAGAAAAACATCACGGGGTGGTGTGAATCGGAGGGTCTGAATTAGGATAGGCAGTGAGTGGCAATGTAGGATGGAGAAAAGCACCGCGGGGTGGTCAGCATGGGGAGGTCAGGGAACATGCATTGGCAAAGTAGGATAGGTTTCTGAAAAACATCGCGGGGTGGTGCGCATTGTATGGGTGTGTGTTACCTTACATTCACTAGTAGGAGTGAGAAAAACATCACGGGGTGGCGCGCATTGTACGCGTGAGTGTCACATTACATACACTAGTAGGAGTGAGAAAAACATCACGGGGTTGTGTGAATCGGAGGGTCTGAATTAGGATAGGCAGTGAGTGGCAATGTAGGATGGAGAAAAGCACCGCGTGGTGGGCAGCATGGGGAGGTAAGGGAACATGCAGTGGCAATGTAGGATAGGTTTCTGAAAAACATCGCGGGATGGTGCGCATTGTATGGGTGTGTGTTGCATTACATTCACTAGTAGGAGTGAGAAAAACATCACGGGGTGGTGCGCATTGTATGGGTGTGTGTTACATTACATTCACTAGTAGGTGTGAGAAAAACATCACGGGGTGGTGTGAATCGGAGGTTCTGAATTAGGATAGGCAGTGAGTGGCAATTTAGGATGGAGAAAAGCACCGCGGGGTGGGCAGCATGGGGAGGTAAGGGAACATGCACTGGCAATGTAGGATAGGTTTCTGAAAAACATCGCGGGGTGGTGCGCATTGTATGGGTGTGTGTTACATTACATTCACTAGTAGGAGTGAGAAAAACATCACGGGGTGGTGCGTATTGTATTGGTGTGTGTTACATTACATTCACTAGTAGGTGTGAGAAAAACATCACGGGGTGGTGTGAATCGGAGGTTCTGAATTAGGATAGGCAGTGAGTGTCAATGTAGGATGGAGAAAAGCACCGCGGGGTGGGCAGCATGGGGAGGTAAGGGAACATGCAGTGGCAATGTAAGATAAGTTTCTGAAAAACATCGCGGGGTGGTGCGCATTGTATGGGTGTGTGTTACATTACATTCACTAGTAGGAGTGAGAAAAACACCGCCAGGTGGTGCGCATTGTATGGGTGTGTGTTACATTACATTCATTAGTAAGAGTGAGAAAAACATCACGGGGTGGTGCGCATTGTATGGGTGTGTGTTACATTACATTCCTTAATAGGAGTGAGAAAAACATCACGGGGTAGTGTGAATCAGAGGGTCTGAATTAGGATAGGCAGTGAGTGGCAATGTAGGATGGAGAAAAGCACCGCGGGGTGGTCAGCATGGGGAGGTCAGGGAACATGCAGTGGCAATGTAGGATAGGTTTCTGAAAAACATCGCGGGGTGGTGCGCATTGTATGGGTGTGTGTTACATTACATTCACTAGTAGGAGTGAGAAAAACATCACGGGGTGGTGCGCATTGTATGGGTGTGTGTTACATTACATTCACTAGTAGGTGTGAGAAAAACATCACGGGGTGGTGTGAATCGGAGGTTCTGAATTAGGATAGGCAGTGAGTGGCAATGTAGGATGGAGAAAAGCACCGCGGGGTGGTCAGCATGGGGAGGTCAGGGAACATGCATTGGCAATGTAGGATAGGTTTCTGAAAAACATCGCGGGGTGGTGCGCATTGTATGGGTGTGTGTTACCTTACATTCACTAGTAGGAGTGAGAAAAACATCACGGGGTGGCGCGCATTGTACGGGTGAGTGTCACATTACATACACTAGTAGGAGTGAGAAAAACATCACGGGGTGGTGTGAATCGGAGGGTCTGAATTAGGATAGGCAGTGAGTGGCAATGTAGGAAGGAGTAAAGCACCGCGGGGTGGTCAGCATGCGGAGGTCAGGGAACATGCAGTGGCAATGTAGGGTAGGTTTCTGAAAAACATCGCGGGGTGGTGCGCATTGTATGGGTGTGTGTGACATTACATTCTCTAGTAGGAGTGAGAAAAACATCACGGGTTGGTGCGCATTGTATGGGTGTGTGTTACATTACATTCACTAGTAGGAGTGAGAAAAACATCACGGGGTTGTGTGAATTGGAGGGTCTGTATTAGGATAGGCAGTGAGTGGCAATGTAGGATGGACAAAAGCACCGCGGGGTGGTCAGCATCGGGAGGTCAGGGAACATGCAGTGGCAATGTAGGATATGTTTCTGAAAAACATCGCGGGGTGGTGCGCATTGTATGGGTGTGTGTTACATTACATTCACTAGTAGTAGTGAGAAAAACATCACGGGGTGGTGTGAATCGGAGGGTCTGAATTAAGATAGGCAGTGAGTGGCAATGTAGGATGGAGAAAAACACCGCGGGGTGGTCAGCATGGGGAGGTCAGGAAACATGCACTGGCAATGTAGGATAGGTTTCTGAAAAACATCGCGGGGTGGTGCGCATGGTATGGCTGTGTGTTACATTACATTCACTAGTAGGAGTGAGAAAAACATCACGGGGTTGTGCGCCTTGTATGGGTGTGTGTTACATTACATTCACTAGTAGGAGTGAGAAAAACATCCCGGGGTGGTGTGAATCGGGGGTCTGAATTAGGATAGGCAGTGAGTGGCAATGTAGGATGGAGAAAAGCACCGCGGGGTGGTCAGCATGGGGAGGTCAGGGAACATGCAGTGGCAATGTAGGATAGATTTCTGAAAAACATCGCGGGGTGGTGCGCATTGTATGGGTGTGTGTTACATTACATTCACTAGTAAGAGTGAGAAAAACATCACGGGGTGGTGCGCATTGTATGGGTGTGTGTTACATTACATTCCTTAATAGGAGTGAGAAAAACATCACGGGATGGTGTGAATCAGAGGGTCTGAATTAGGATAGGCAGTGAGTGGCAATGTAGGATGGAGAAAAGCACCGCGGGGTGGTCAGCATGGGGAGGTCAGGGAACATGCAGTGGCAATGTAGGATAGGTTTCTGAAAAACATCGCGGGGTGGTGCGCATTGTATGGGTGTGTGTTACATTACATTCACTAGTAGGAGTGAGAAAATCATCACGGGGTGGTGCGCATTGTATGGGTGTGTGTTACATTACATTCAGTAGTAGGTGTGAGAAAAACATCACGGGGTGGTGTGAATCGGGGGTTCTGAATTAGGATAGGCAGTGAGTGGCAATATAGGATGGAGAAAAGCACCGAGGGGTGGGCAGCATGGGGAGGTAAGGGAACATGCAATGGCAATGTAGGATAGGTTTCTGAAAAACATTGCGGGGTGGTGCGCATTGTATGGGTGTGTGTTACATTACATTCACTAGTAGGAGTGAGAAAAACATCACGGGTTGGTGCGCATTTTATGGGTGTGTGTTACATTACATTCACTAGTAGGTGTGAGAAAAACATCACGGGGTGGTGTGAATCGGAGGGTCTGAATTAGGATAGGCAGTGAGTGGCAATGTAGGATGGAGAAAAGCACCGCGGGGTGGTCAGCATGGGGAGGTCAGGGAACATGCATTGGCAATGTAGGATAGGTTTCTGAAAAACATCGCGGGGTGGTGCGCATTGTATGGGTGTGTGTTACCTTACATTCACTAGTAGGAGTGAGAAAAACATCACGGGGTGGCGCGCATTGTACGGGTGAGTGTCACATTACATACACTAGTAGGAGTGAGAAAAACATCACGGGGTGGTGTGAATCGGAGGGTCTGAATTAGGATAGGCAGTGAGTGGCAATGTAGGATGGAGAAAAGCACCGCGGGGTGGTCAGCATGGGGAGGTCAGGGAACATGCATTGGCAATGTAGGATAGGTTTCTGAAAAACATCGCGGGGTGGTGCGCATTGTATGAGTGTGTGTTACCTTACATTCACTAGTAGGAGTGAGAAAAACATCACGGGGTGGCGCGCATTGTACGGGTGAGTGTCACATTACATACACTAGTAGGAGTGAGAAAAACATCACGGGGTGGTGTGAATCGGAGGGTCTGAATTAGGATAGGCAGTGAGTGGCAATGTAGGATGGAGGAAAGCACCGCGGGGTGGTCAGCATGCGGAGGTCAGGGAACATGCAGTGGCAATGTAGGGTAGGTTTCTGAAAAACATCGCGGGGTGGTGCGCATTGTATGGGTGTGTGTGACATTACATTCTCTAGTAGGAGTGAGAAAAACATCACGGGGTGGTGCGCATTGTATGGGTGTGTGTTACATTACATTCACTAGTAGGAGTGAGAAAAACATCACGGGGTGGTGTGAATCGGAGGGTCTGTATTAGGATAGGCAGTGAGTGGCAATGTAGGATGGACAAAACCACCGCGGGGTGGTCAGCATGGGGAGGTCAGAGAACATGCAGTGGCAATGTAGGTTATGTTTCTGAAAAACATCACGGGGTGGTGCGCATTGTATGGGTGTGTGTTACATTAGATTCACTAGTAGGAGTGAGAAAAACATCACGAGGTGGTGCGCATTGTGTGGGTCTGTGTTACATTACATTCACTAGTAGGAGTGAGAAAAACATCACGGGGTGGTGTGAATCGGAGGGTCTGAATTAAGATAGGCAGTGAGTGGCAACGTAGGATGGAGAAAAACACCGCGGGGTGGTCAGCATGGGGAAGTCAGGAAACATGCACTGGCAATGTAGGATAGGTTTCTGAAAAACATCGCGGGGTGGTGCGCATGGCATGGCTGTGTGTTACATTACATTCTCTAGTAGGAGTGAGAAAAACATCACGGGGTGGTGCGCATTGTATGGGTGTGTGTTACATTACATTCACTAGTAGGAGTGAGAAAAACATCACGGGGTTGTGTGAATCGGAGGGTCTGAATTAGGATAGGCAGTGAGCGGCAATGTAGGATGGAGAAAAGCACCGCGGGGTGGTCAGCATGGGGAGGTCAGGGAACATGCAGTGGCAATGTAGGATAGGTTTCTGAAAAACATCGCGGGGTGGTGCGCATTGTATGGGTGTGTGTTACATTACATTCACTAGTAGGAGTGAGAAAAACATCACGGGGTGGTGCGCATTGTATGGGTGTGTGTTACATTACATTCACAAGTAGGAGTGAGAAAAACATCACGGGGTGGTGTGAATCGGAGGGTCTGAATTAGGATAGGCAGTGAGTGGCAATGTAGGATGGAGAAAAGCACCGCGGGGTGGTCAGCATGGGGAGGTCAGGGAACATGCAGTGGCAATGTAGGATAGGTTTCTGAAAAACAGCGCGGGGTGGTGCGCATTGTATGGGTGTGTGTTACATTACATTCACTAGTAGGAGTGAGAAAAACATCACGGGGTGGTGCGCATTGTATGGGTGTGTGTTACATTACATTCACTAGTAGGAGTGAGAAAAACATCCCGGGGTGGTATGAATCGGGGGTCTGAATTAGGATAGGCAGTGAGTGGCAATGTAGGATGGAGAAAAGCACCGCGGGGTGGTCAGCATGGGGAGGTCAGGGAACATGCAGTGGCAATGTAGGATAGATTTCTGAAAAACATCGCGGGGTGGTGCGCATTGTATGGGTGTGTGTTACATTACATTCACTAGTAAGAGTGAGAAAAACATCACGGGGTGGTGCGCATTGTATGGGTGTGTGTTACATTACATTCCTTAATAGGAGTGAGAAAAACATCACGGTGTGGTGTGAATCAGAGGGTCTGTATTAGGATAGGCAGTGAGTGGCAATGTAGGATGGAGAAAAGCACCGCGGGGTGGTCAGCATGGGGAGGTCAGGGAACATGCAGTGGCAATGTAGGATAGGTTTCTGAAAAACATCGCGGGGTGGTGCGCATTGTATGGGTGTGTGTTACATTACATTCACTAGTAGGAGTGAGAAAAACATCACGGGGTGGTGCGCATTGTATGGGTGTGTGTTACATTACATTCACTAGTAGGTGTGAGAAAAACATCACGGGGTGGTGTGAATCGGAGGTTCTGAATTAGGATAGGCAGTGAGTGGCAATGTAGGATGGAGAAAAGCACCGAGGGATGGGCAGCATGGGGAGGTAAGGGAACATGCAGTGGCAATGTAGGATAGGTTTCTGAAAAACATCGAGGGGGGGTGCGCATTGTATGGGTGTGTGTTACATTACATTCACTAGTAGGAGTGAGAAAAACATCACGGGGTGGTGCGCATTGTATGGGTGTGTGTTACATTACATTCACTAGTAGGTGTGAGAAAAACATCACGGGGTGGTGTGAATCGGAGGGTCTGAATTAGGATAGGCAGTGAGTGGCAATGTAGGATGGAGAAAAGCACCGCGGGGTGGTCAGCATGGGGAGGTCAGGGAACATGCATTGGCAAAGTAGGATAGGTTTCTGAAAAACATCGCGGGGTGGTGCGCATTGTATGGGTGTGTGTTACCTTACATTCACTAGTAGGAGTGAGAAAAACATCACGGGGTGGCGCGCATTGTACGCGTGAGTGTCACATTACATACACTAGTAGGAGTGAGAAAAACATCACGGGGTTGTGTGAATCGGAGGGTCTGAATTAGGATAGGCAGTGAGTGGCAATGTAGGATGGAGAAAAGCACCGCGGTGTGGGCAGCATGGGGAGGTAAGGGAACATGCAGTGGCAATGTAGGATAGGTTTCTGAAAAACATCGCGGGATGGTGCGCATTGTATGGGTGTGTGTTGCATTACATTCACTAGTAGGAGTGAGAAAAACATCACGGGGTGGTGCGCATTGTATGGGTGTGTGTTACATTACATTCACTAGTAGGTGTGAGAAAAACATCACGGGGTGGTGTGAATCGGAGGTTCTGAATTAGGATAGGCAGTGAGTGGCAATTTAGGATGGAGAAAAGCACCGCGGGGTGGGCAGCATGGGGAGGTAAGGGAACATGCACTGGCAATGTAGGATAGGTTTCTGAAAAACATCGCGGGGTGGTGCGCATTGTATGGGTGTGTGTTACATTACATTCACTAGTAGGAGTGAGAAAAACATCACGGGGTGGTGCGTATTGTATTGGTGTGTGTTACATTACATTCACTAGTAGGTGTGAGAAAAACATCACGGGGTGGTGTGAATCGGAGGTTCTGAATTAGGATAGGCAGTGAGTGTCAATGTAGGATGGAGAAAAGCACCGCGGGGTGGGCAGCATGGGGAGGTAAGGGAACATGCAGTGGCAATGTAAGATAAGTTTCTGAAAAACATCGCGGGGTGGTGCGCATTGTATGGGTGTGTGTTACATTACATTCACTAGTAGGAGTGAGAAAAACACCGCCAGGTGGTGCGCATTGTATGGGTGTGTGTTACATTACATTCATTAGTAAGAGTGAGAAAAACATCACGGGGTGGTGCGCATTGTATGGGTGTGTGTTACATTACATTCCTTAATAGGAGTGAGAAAAACATCACGGGGTAGTGTGAATCAGAGGGTCTGAATTAGGATAGGCAGTGAGTGGCAATGTAGGATGGAGAAAAGCACCGCGGGGTGGTCAGCATGGGGAGGTCAGGGAACATGCAGTGGCAATGTAGGATAGGTTTCTGAAAAACATCGCGGGGTGGTGCGCATTGTATGGGTGTGTGTTACATTACATTCACTAGTAGGAGTGAGAAAAACATCACGGGGTGGTGCGCATTGTATGGGTGTGTGTTACATTACATTCACTAGTAGGTGTGAGAAAAACATCACGGGGTGGTGTGAATCGGAGGTTCTGAATTAGGATAGGCAGTGAGTGGCAATGTAGGATGGAGAAAAGCACCGCGGGGTGGTCAGCATGGGGAGGTCAGGGAACATGCATTGGCAATGTAGGATAGGTTTCTGAAAAACATCGCGGGGTGGTGCGCATTGTATGGGTGTGTGTTACCTTACATTCACTAGTAGGAGTGAGAAAAACATCACGGGGTGGCGCGCATTGTACGGGTGAGTGTCACATTACATACACTAGTAGGAGTGAGAAAAACATCACGGGGTGGTGTGAATCGGAGGGTCTGAATTAGGATAGGCAGTGAGTGGCAATGTAGGAAGGAGTAAAGCACCGCGGGGTGGTCAGCATGCGGAGGTCAGGGAACATGCAGTGGCAATGTAGGGTAGGTTTCTGAAAAACATCGCGGGGTGGTGCGCATTGTATGGGTGTGTGTGACATTACATTCTCTAGTAGGAGTGAGAAAAACATCACGGGTTGGTGCGCATTGTATGGGTGTGTGTTACATTACATTCACTAGTAGGAGTGAGAAAAACATCACGGGGTTGTGTGAATTGGAGGGTCTGTATTAGGATAGGCAGTGAGTGGCAATGTAGGATGGACAAAAGCACCGCGGGGTGGTCAGCATCGGGAGGTCAGGGAACATGCAGTGGCAATGTAGGATATGTTTCTGAAAAACATCGCGGGGTGGTGCGCATTGTATGGGTGTGTGTTACATTACATTCACTAGTAGTAGTGAGAAAAACATCACGGGGTGGTGTGAATCGGAGGGTCTGAATTAAGATAGGCAGTGAGTGGCAATGTAGGATGGAGAAAAACACCGCGGGGTGGTCAGCATGGGGAGGTCAGGAAACATGCACTGGCAATGTAGGATAGGTTTCTGAAAAACATCGCGGGGTGGTGCGCATGGTATGGCTGTGTGTTACATTACATTCACTAGTAGGAGTGAGAAAAACATCACGGAGTGGTGCGCATTGTATGGGTGTGTGTTACATTACATTCACTAGTAGGAGTGAGAAAAACATCCCGGGGTGGTGTGAATCGGGGGTCTGAATTAGGATAGGCAGTGAGTGGCAATGTAGGATGGAGAAAAGCACCGCGGGGTGGTCAGCATGGGGAGGTCAGGGAACATGCAGTGGCAATGTAGGATAGATTTCTGAAAAACATCGCGGGGTGGTGCGCATTGTATGGGTGTGTGTTACATTACATTCACTAGTAGGAGTGAGAAAAACATCACGGGGTGGTGCGCATTGTATGGGTGTGTGTTACATTACATTCACTAGTAGGAGTGAGAAAAACATCACGGGGTGGTGTGAATCAGAGGGTCTGAATTAGGATAGGCAGTGAGTGGCAATGTAGGATGAAGAAAAGCACCGCGGGGTGGTCAGCATGGGGAGGTCAGGGAACATGCAGTGGCAATGTAGGATAGGTTTCTGAAAAACATCGCGGGGTGGTGCGCATTGTATGGGTGTGTGTTACATTACATTCACTAGTAGGAGTGAGAAAAACATCACGGGGTGGTGCGCATTGTATGGGTGTGTGTTACATTACATTCACTAGTAGGAGTGAGAAAAACATCACGGTGTGGTGTGAATCGGAGGGTCTGAATTAGGATAGGCAGTGAGTGGCAATGTAGGATGGAGAAAAGCACCGCCGGGTGGTCAGCATGGGGAGGTCAGGGAACATGCAGTGGCAATGTAGGATAGGTTTCTGAAAAACATCGCGGGGTGGTGCGCATTGTATGGGTGTGTGTTACATTACATTCACTAGTAGGAGTGAGAAAAACATCACGGGGTGGTGCGCATTGTATGGGTGTGTGTTACATTACATTCACTAGTAGGAGTGAGAAAAACATCCCGGGGTGGTGTGAATCGGGGGTCTGAATTATGATAGGCAGTGAGTGGCAATGTAGGATGGAGAAAAGTACCGCGGGGTTGTCAGCATGGGGAGGTCAGGGAACATGCAGTGGCAATGTAGGATAGATTTCTGAAAAACATCGCGGGGTGGTGCGCATTGTATGGGTGTGTGTTACATTACATTCACAAGTAAGAGTGAGAAAAACATAACGGGGTGGTGCGCATTGTATGGGTGTGTGTTACATTACATTCCTTAATAGGAGTGAGAAAAACATCACGGGGTGGTGAGAATCAGAGGGTCTGAATTAGGATAGGCAGTGAGTGGCAATGTAGGATGGAGAAAAGCACCGCGTGGTGGTCAGCATGGGGAGGTCAGGGAACATGCAGTGGCAATGAAGGATAGGTTTCTGAAAAACATCGCGGGGTGGTGCGCATTGTATGGGTGTGTGTTACATTACACTCACTAGTAGGAGTGAGAAAAACATCACGGGGTGGTTCGCATTGTATGGGTGTGTGTTACATTACATTCAGTAGTAGGTGTGAGAAAAACATCACGGGGTGGTGTGAATCAGAGGTTCTGAATTAGGATAGGCAGTGAGTGGCAATGTAGGATGGAGAAAAGCACCGAGGGGTGGGCAGCATGGGGAGGTAAGGGAACATGCAGTGGCAATGTAGGATAGGTTTCTGAAAAACATCGCGGTGTGGTGCGCATTGTATGGGGGTGTGTTACATTACATTCACTAGTAGGAGTGAGAAAAACATCACGGGGTGGTGCGCATTGTATGGGTGTGTGTTACATTACATTCACTAGTAGCTGTGAGAAAAACATCACGGGGTGGTGTGAATCGGAGGGTCTGAATTAGGAAAGGCAGTGAGTGGCAATGTAGGATGGAGTAAAGCACCGCGGGGTGGTCAGCATGGGGAGGTCAGGGAACATGCATTGGCAATGTAGGATAGGTTTCTGAAAAACATCGCGGGGTGGTGCGCATTGTATGGGTGTGTGTTACCTTACATTCACTAGTAGGAGTGAGAAAAACATCACGGGGTGGCGCGCATTGTACGGTTGAGTGTCACATTACATACACTAGTAGGAGTGCGAAAAACATCATGGGGTGGTGTGAATCGGAGGGTCTGAATTAGGATAGGCAGTGAGTGGCAATGTAGGATGGAGAAAAGCACCACGGGGTGGTCAGCATGCGGAGGTCAGGGAACAAGCAGTGGCAATGTAGGGTAGGTTTCTGAAAAACATCGCGGTGTGGTGCGCATTGTATGGGTGTGTGTGACATTACATTCTCTAGTAGGAGTGAGAAAAACATCACGGGGTGGTGCGCATTGTATGGGTGTGTGTTACATTACATTCACTAGCAGGAGTGAGAAAAACATCACGGGGTGGTGTGAATCGGAGGGTCTGAATTAGGATAGGCAGTGAGTGGCAATGTAGGATGGAGAAAAGCACCGCGGGGTGGTCAGCATGGGGAGGTCAGGGAACATGCAGTGGCAATGTAGGATAGGTTTCTGAAAAACATCGCTGGGTGGTGCGCATTGTATGGGTGTGTGTTACATTACATTCACTAGTAGGAGTGAGAAAAACATCAGGGGGGGTGCGCATTGTATGGGTGTGTGTTACATGACATTCACTAGTAGGAGTGAGAAAAATATCACGGGGTGGTGTGAATCGGAGGGTCTGAATTAAGATAGGCAGTGAGTGGCAATGTAGGATGGAGAAAAACACCGCGGGGTGGTCACAATGGGGAGGTCAGGAAACATGCACTGGCAATGTAGGATAGGTTTCTGAAAAACCGCGGGGTGGTGCGCATGGTATGGCTGTGTGTTACATTACATTCTCTAGTAGGTGTGAGAAAAACATCACGGGGTGGTGCGCATTGTATGGGTGTGTGTTACATTACATTCACTATTAGGAGTGACAAAAACATCAGGGGTGGTGTGAATCAGAGGGTCTGAATTAGGATAGGCAGTGAGTGGCAATGTAGGATGGAGAAAAGCACCGCGGGGTGGTCAGCATGGGGAGGTCAGGGAACATGCAGTGGCAATGTAGGATAGGTTTCTGAAAAACATCGCGGGGTGGTGCGCATTGTTTGGATGTGTGTTACATTACATTCACTAGTAGGAGTGAGAAAAACATCACGGGGTGGTGCGCATTGTATGGGTGTGTGTTACATTACATTCACTAGTAGGAGTGAGACAAACATCACGGGGTGGTGTGAATCGGAGGGTCTGAATTAGGATAGGCAGTGAGTGGAAATGTAGGATGGAGAAAAGCACCGCGGGGTTGTCAGAATGGGGAGGTCAGGGAACATGCAGTGGCAATGTAGGATAGGTTTCTGAAAAACATCGCGGGGT
Organism: Cavia porcellus; assembly: GCF_034190915.1. NCBI lineage: Eukaryota > Metazoa > Chordata > Mammalia > Rodentia > Caviidae > Cavia > Cavia porcellus. Next base: position 828,159 of record NW_026947561.1, on the reverse strand, counting down.
GGTGCGCATTGTATGGGTGTGTGTTACATTACATTCACTAGTAGGAGTGAGAAAAACATCACGGGGTGGTGCGCATTGTATGGGTGTGTGTTACATTACATTCAATATTAGGAGTGAGAAAAACATCCCGGGGTGGTGTGAATCGGGGGTCTGAATTAGGATAGGCAGTGACTGGCAATTTAGGATGGGGAAAAGCACCGCGGGGTGGTCAGCATGGGGAGGTCAGGGAACATGCAGTGGCAATGTAGGATAGATTTCTGAAAAACATCGCGGGGTGGTGCGCATTGTATGGGTGTGTGTTACATTACATTCACTAGTAGGAGTGAGAAAAACATCACGGGGTGGTGCGCATTGTATGGGTGTGTGTTACATTACATTCACTAGTAGGAGTGAGAAAAACATCACGGGGTGGTGTGAATCAGAGGGTCTGAATAAGATAGGCAGTGAGTGGCAATGTAGGATGGAGAAAAGCACCGCGGGGTGGTCAGCATGGGGAGGTCAGGGAACATGCAGTGGCAATGTAGTATAGGTTTCTGAAAAAAATCGCGGGGTGGTGCGCATTGTATGGGTGTGTGTTACATTACATTCACTAGTAGGAGTGAGAAAAACATCACGGGGTGGTGCGCATTATATGGGTGTGTGTTACATTAGATTCACTTGTAGGTGTGAGAAAAACATCACGGGGTGGTGTGAATCGGAGGTTCTGAATTAGAATAGGCAGTGAGTGGCAATGTAGGATGGAGAAAAGCACCGCGGGGTGGGCAGCATGGGGAGGTAAGGGAACATGCAGTGGCAATGTAGGATAGGTTTCTGAAAAACATCGCGGGGTGGTGCGCATTGTATGGGTGTGTGTTACATTACATTCACTAGTAGGAGTGAGAAAAACATCACGGGGTGGTGCGCATTGTATGGGTGTGTGTTACATTACATTCACTAGTAGGTGTGAGAAAAACATCACGGGGTGGTGTGAATCGGAGGTTCTGAATTAGGATAGGCAGTGAGTGGCAATGTAGGATGGAGAAAAGCACCGCGCGGTGGTCAGCATGGGGAGGTCAGGGAACATGCAGTGGCAATGTAGGATAGGTTTCTGAAAAACATCGCGGGGTGGTGCACATTGTATGGGTGGGTGTTACATTACATTCACTAGTAGGAGTGAGAAAAACATCACGGGGTGGTGCACATTGTATGGGTGTGTGTTACATTACATTCACTAGTAGGTGTGAGAAAAACATCACGGGGTGGTGTGAATCGGAGGTTCTGAATAAGGATAGGCAGTGAGTGGCAATGTAGGATGGAGAAAAGCACCGCGGGGTGGTCAGCATGGGGAGGTCAGGGAACATGCATTGGCAATGTAGCATAGGTTTCCGAAAAACATCGCGGGGTGGTGCGCATTGTATGGGTGTGTGTTACCTTACATTCACTATAGGAGTGAGAAAAACATCACGGGGTGGCGCGCATTGTACGGGTGAGTGTCACATTACATACACTAGTAGGAGTGAGAAAAACATCACGGAGTGGTGTGAATCGGAGGGTCTGAATTAGGATAGGCAGTGAGTGGCAATGTAGGATGGAGAAAAGCACCGCGGGGTGGTCAGCATGCGGAGGTCAGGGAACATGCAGTGGCAATGTAGGATAGGTTTCTGAAAAACATCGCGGGGTGGTGCGCATTGTATGGGTGTGTGTGACATTACATTCTCTAGTAGGAGTGAGAAAAACATCACGGGGTGGTGCGCATTGTATGGGTTTGTGTTACATTACATTCACTAGTAGGAGTGAGAAAAACATCACGGGGTGGTGTGAATCGGCGGGTCTGTATTAGGATAGGCAGTGAGTGGCAATGTAGGATGGAGAAAAGCACCGCGGGGTGGTCAGCATGAGGAGGTCAGGGAACATGCAGTGGCAATGTAGGGTAGGTTTCTGAAAAACATCGCGGGGTGGTGCGCATTGTATGGGTGTGTGTGACATTACATTCTCTAGTAGGAGTGAGAAAAACATCACGGGGTGGTGCGCATTGTATGGGTTTGTGTTACATTACATTCACTAGTAGGAATGAGAAAAACATCACGGGGTGGTGTGAATCGGAGGGTCTGTATTAGGATAGGCAGTGAGTGGCAATGTAGGATGGACAAAAGCACCGCGGGGTGGTCAGCATGGGGAGGTCAGGGAACATGCAGTGGCAATGTAGGATATGTTTCTGAAAAACATCGCGGGGTGGTGCGCATTGTATGGGTGTGTGTTACATTAGATTCACTAGTAGGAGTGAGAAAAACATCACGAGGTGGTGCGCATTGTATGGGTGTGTGTTACATTACATTCACTAGTAGGAGTGAGAAAAACATCACGGGGTGGTGTGAATCGGAGGGTCTGAATTAAGATAGGCAGTGAGTGGCAATGTAGGATGGAGAAAAACACCGCGGGGTGGTCAGCATGGGGAGGTCAGGAAACATGCACTGGCAATGTAGGATAGGTTTCTGAAAAACATCGCGGGGTGGTGCGCATGGTATGGCTGTGTGTTACATTACATTCTCTAGTAGGAGTGAGAAAAACATCACGGGGTGGTGCGCATTGTATGGGTGTGTGTTACATTACATTCACTATTAGGAGTGACAAAAACATCACGGGGTGGTGTAAATCGGAGGGTCTGAATTAGGATAGCCAGTGACTGGCAATGTAGGATGGAGAAAAGCAGCGCGGGGTGGTCAGCATGGGGAGGTCAGGGAACATGCCGTGGCAATGTAGGATAGGTTTCTGAAAAACATCGCGGGGTGGTGCGCATTGTATGGGTGTGTGTTACATTACATTCACTAGTAGGAGTGAGAAAAACATCACGGGGTGCTGCGCATTGTATGGGTGTGTGTTACATTACATTCACTAGTAGGAGTGAGAAAAACATCACGGGGTGGTGTGAATCAGAGGGTCTGAATTAGGATAGGCAGTGAGTGGCAATGTAGGATGGAGAAAAGCACCGCGGGGTGGTCAGCATGGGGAGGTCAGGGAACATGCAGTGGCAATGTAGGATAGGTTTCTGAAAAACATCGCGGAGTGGTGCGCATTGTATGGGTGTGTGTTACATTACATTCACTAGTAGGAGTGAGAAAAACATCACGGGGTGGTGCGCATTGTATGGGTGTGTGTTACATTACATTCACTAGTAGGTGTGAGAAAAACATCACGGGGTGGTGTGAATCGGAGGTTCTGAATTAGGATAGGCAGTGAGTGGCAATGTAGGATGGAGAAAAGCACCGCGGGGTGGTCAGCATGGGGAGGGCAGGGAACATGCAGTGGCAATGTAGGATAGGTTTCTGAAAAACATCGCGGGGTGGTGCGCATTGTATGGGTGTGTGTTACATTACATTCACTAGTAGGAGTGAGAAAAACATCACGGGGTGGTGCGCATTGTATGGGTGTGTGTTACATTACATTCACTAATAGGTGTGAGAAAAACATCACGGGGTGGTGTGAATCGGAGGGTCTGAATTAGGATAGGCAGTGAGTGGCAATGTAGGATGGAGAAAAGCACCGCGGGGTGGTCAGCATGGGGAGGTCAGGGAACATGCAGTGGCAATGTAGGATAGGTTTCTGAAAAACATCGCGGGGTGGTGCGCATTGTATGGGTGGGTGTTACATTACATTCACTAGTAGGCGTGAGAAAAACATCACGGGGTGGTGCGCATTGTATGGGTGTGTGTTACATTACATTCACTAGTAGGTGTGAGAAAAGCATCACGGGGTGGTGTGAATCGGAGGTTCTGAATTAGGTCAGGCAGTGAGTGGCAATGTAGGATGGAGAAAAGCACCGCGGGGTGGTCAGCATGGGGAGGTCAGGGAACATGCAGTGGCAATGTAGGATAGGTTTCTGAAAAACATCGCGGGGTGGTGCGCATTGTATGGGTGTGTGTGACATTACATTCTCTAGTAGGAGTGAGAAAAACATCACGGGGTGGTGCGCATTGTATGGGTGTGTGTTACATTACATTCACTAGTAGGAGTGAGAAAAACATCACGGGATGGTGTGAATCGGAGCGTCTGTATTAGGATAGGCAGTGAGTGGCAATGTAGGATGGACAAAAGCAACGCGGGGTGGTCAGCATGGGGAGGTCAGGGAACATGCAGTGGCAATGTAGGTTATGTTTCTGAAAAACATCGCGGGGTGGTGCGCATTGTATGGGTGTGTGTTACATTACATTCACTAGTAGGAGTGAGAAAAACATCACGGCGTGGTGCGCATTGTATGGGTGTGTGTTACATTACATTGACTAGTAGGAGTGAGAAAAACATCACGAGGTGGTGCGCATTGTATGGGTGTGTGTTACATTACATTCACTAGTAGGAGTGAGAAAAACATCACGGGGTGGTGTGAATCGGAGGGTCTGAATTAGGATAGGCAGTGAGTGGCAATGTAGGATGGAGAAAAGCACCGCGGGGTGTTCAGCACGGGGAGGTCAGGGAACATGCAGTGGCAATGTTGGATAGGTTTCTGAAAAACATCGCGGGGTGGTGCGCATTGTATGGGTGTGTGTTACATTACATTCATTAGTAGGAGTGAGAAAAACATCACGGGGTGGTGCGCATTGTAAGGGTTTGTGTTACATTACATTCACTAGTAGGAGTGAGAAAAACATCCCGGGGTGGTGTGAATCGGGGGTCTGAATTAGGATAGGCAGTGAGTGGCAATGTAGGATGGAGAAAAGCACCGCGGGGTGGTCAGCATGGGGTGGTCAGGGAACATGCAGTGGCAATGTAGGATAGATTTCTGAAAAACATCCCGGGGTGGTGCGCATGGTATGGCTGTGTGTTACATTACATTCTCTAGTAGGAGTGACAAAAACATCACGGGGTGGTGCGCATTGTTTGGGTGTGTGTTACATTAAATTCACTATTAGGAGTGACAAAAATATCACGGGGTGGTGTGAATCGGAGGGTCTGAATTAGGATAGGCAGTGAGTGGCAATGTAGGATGGAGAAAAGCACCGCGGGGTGGTCAGCATGGGGAGGTCAGGGAACATGCAGTGGCAATGTAGGATAGGTTTCTGAAAAACATCGCGGGTTGGTGCGCATTGTATGGGTGTGTGTTACATTACATTCACTAGTAGGAGTGAGAAAAACATCACGGGGTGGTGCGCATTGTATGGGTGTGTGTTACATTACATTCACTAGTAGGAGTGAGAAAAACATCACGGGGTGGTGTGAATCGGAGGGTCTGAATAAGGATAGGCAGTGAGTGGCAATGTAGGATGGAGAAAAGCACCGCGGGGTGGTCAGCATGGGGAGGTCAGGGAACATGCAGTGGCAATGTAGGATAGGTTTCTGAAAAACATCGCGGGGTGGTGCGCATTGTATGGGTGTGTGTTACATTACATTCACTAGTAGGAGTGAGAAAAACATCACGGGGTGGTGCGCATTGTATGGGTGTGTGTTACATTACATTCACTAGTAGGAGTGAGAAAAACATCCCGGGGTGGTGTGAATCGGGGGTCTGAATTAGGATAGGCAGTGAGTGGCAATGTAGGATGGAGAAAAGCATCGCGGGGTGGTCAGCATGGGGAGGTCAGGGAACATGCAGTGGCAATGTAGGATAGGTTTCTGAAAAACATCGCGGGGTGGTGCGCATTGTATTGGTGTGTGTTACATTACATTCACTAGTAGGAGTGAGAAAAACATCACGGGGTGGTACGCATTGTATGGGTGTGTGTTACATTACATTCACTAGTAGGTGTGAGAAAAACATCACGGGGTGGTGTGAATCGGAGGTTCTGAATTAGGATAGGCAGTGAGTGGCAATGTAGGATGGAGAAAAGCACCGCGGGGTGGTCAGCATGGGGAGGTCAGGGAACATGCATTGGCAATGTAGGATAGGTTTCTGAAAAACATCGCGGGGTGGTGCGCATTGTATGGGTGTGTGTTACCTTACATTCACTAGTAGGAGTGAGAAAAACATCACGGGGTGGCGCGCATTGTACGGGTGAGTGTCACATTACATACACTAGTAGGAGTGAGAAAAACATCACGGAGTGGTGTGAATCGGAGGGTCTGAATTAGGATAGGCAGTGAGTGGCAATGTAGGATGGAGAAAAGCACCGCGGGGTTGTCAGCATGGGGAGGTCAGGGAACATGCAGTGGCAATGTAGGATAGGTTTCTGAAAAAGATCGCCGGGTGGTGCGCATTGTATGGGTGTGTGTTACATTACATTCACTAGTAGGAGTGAGAAAAACATCACGGGGTGGTGCGCATTGTATGGGTGTGTGTTACATTACATTCACTATTAGGAGTGAGAAAAACATCCCGGGGTGGTGTGAATCGGGTGTCTGAATTAGGATAGGCAGTGAGTGGCAATGTAGGATGGAGAAAAGCACCGCGGGGTGGTCAGCATGGGGAGGTCAGGGAACATGCAGTGGCAATGTAGGATAGATTTCTGAAAAACATCGCGGGGTGGTGCGCATTGTATGGGTGTGTGTTACATTACATTCACTAGTAGGAGTGAGAAAAACATCACGGGGTGGTGTCAATCGGAAGGTCTGAATTAGGATAGGCAGTGAGTGGCAATGTAGGATGGAGAAAAGCACCGCTGGGTGGTCAGCATGGGGAGGTCAGGGAACATGTAGGATATGTTTCTGAAAAACATCCCGGCGTGATGCGCATTGTATGGGTGTGTGTTACATTACATTCACTAGTAGGAGTGAGAAAAACATCATGGGGTGGTGTGAATCGGAGGGTCTGAATTAGGATAGGCATTGAGTGGCAATGTAGGATGGAGAAAAGCACCGCGGGGTGGTCAGCATGGGGAGGTCAGGGAACATGCAGTGGCAATGTAGGATAGGTTTCTGAAAAACATCGCGGGGTGGTGCGCATTGTATGGGTGTGTGTTACATTACATTCACTAGTAGGAGTGAGAAAAACATCACGGGGTGGTGCGCATTGTATGGGTGTGTGTTACATTACATTCACTAGTAGGAGTGAGAAAAACATCACGGGGTGGTGTGAATCGGAGGGTCTGAATTAGGATAGGCAGTGAGTGGAAATGTAGGATGGAGAAAAGCACCGCGGGGTGGTCAGCATGGGGAGGTCAGGGAACATGCAGTGGCAATGTAGGATAGGTTTCTGAAAAACATCGCGGGGTGGTGCGCATTGTATGGGTGTGTGTTACATTACATTCACTAGTAGGATTGAGAAAAACATCCCGGGGTGGTGTGAATCGGGTGTCTGAATTAGGATAGGCAGTGAGTGGCAATGTAGGATGGAGAAAAGCACCGCGGGGTGGTCAGCATGGGGAGGTCAGGGAACATGCAGTGGCAATGTAGGATAGATTTCTGAAAAACATCGCGGGGTGGTGCGCATTGTATGGGTGTGTGTTACATTACATTCACTAGTAGGAGTGAGAAAAACATCACGGGGTGGTGCGCATTGTATGGGTGTGTGTTACATTACATTCACTAGTAGGAGTGAGAAAAACATCACGGGGTGGTGTGAATCAGAGGGTCTGAATTAGGATAGGCAGTGAGTGGCAATGTAGGATGGAGAAAAGCACCGCGGGGTGGTCAGCATGGGGAGGTCAGGGAACATGCAGTGGCAATGTAGGATAGGTTTCTGGAAAACATCGCGGGGTGGTGCGCATTGTATGGGTGTGTGTTACATTACATTCACTAGTAGGAGTGAGAAAAACATCACGGGGTGGTGCGCATTGTATGGGTGTGTGTTACATTACATTCACTATTAGGAGTGAGAAAAACATCCCGGGGTGGTGTGAATCGGGTGTCTGAATTAGGATAGGCAGTGAGTGGAAATGTAGGATGGAGAAAAGCACCGCGGTGTGGTCAGCATGGGGAGGTCAGGGAACATGCAGTGGCAATGTAGGATAGGTTTCTGAAAAACATCGCGGGGTGGTGCGCATTGTATGGGTGTGTGTTACATTACATTCACTAGTAGGAGTGAGAAAAACATCACGGCGTGGTGCGCATTGTATGGGTGTGTGTTACATTACATTCACTAGTAGGAGTGAGAAAAACATCCCGGGGTGGTGTGAATCGGGGGTCTGAATTAGGATAGGCAGTGAGTGGCAATGTAGGATGGAGAAAAGCACCGCGGGGTGGTCAGCATGGGGAGGTCAGGGAACATGCAGTGGCAATGTAGGATAGATTTCTGAAAAACATCGCGGGGTGGTGCGCATTGTATGGGTGTGTGTTACATTACATTCCCTAGTAGGAGTGAGAAAAACATCACGGGGTGGTGCGCATTGTATGGGTGTGTGTTACATTACATTCACTAGTAGGAGTGAGAAAAACATCACGGGGTGGTGTGAATCAGAGGGTCTGAATTAGGATAGGCAGTGAGTGGCAATGTAGGATGGAGAAAAGCACCGCGGGGTTGTCAGCATGGGGAGGTCAGGGAACATGCAGTGGCAATGTAGGATAGGTTTCTGCAAAACATCGCGGGGTGGTGCGCATTGTATGGGTGTGTGTTACATTACATTCACTAGTAGGAGTGAGAAAAACATCACGGGGTGGTACGCATTGTATGGGTGTGTGTTACATTACATTCACTAGTAGGTGTGAGAAAAACATCACGGGTTGGTGTGAATCGGAGGTTCTGAATTAGGATAGGCAGTGAGTGGCAATGAAGGATGGAGAAAAGCATCGCGGGGTGGTCAGCATGGGGAGGTCAGGGAACATGCAGTGGCAATGTAGGATAGGTTTCTGAAAAACATCGCGGGGTGGTGCGCATTGTATGGGTGTGTGTTACATTACATTCACTAGTAGGAGTAAGAAAAACATCACGGGGTGGTGCGCATTGTATGGGTGTGTGTTACATTACATTCACTAGTAGGTGTGAGAAAAACATCACGGGGTGGTGTGAATCGGAGGTTCTGAATTAGGATAGGCAGTGAGTGGCAATGTAGGATGGAGAAAAGCACCGCGGGGTGGTCAGCATGGGGAGGTCAGGGAACATGCAGTGGCAATGTAGGATAGGTTTCTGAAAAACATCGCGGGGTGGTGCGCATTGTATGGGTGTGTGTTACCTTACATTCACTAGTAGGAGTGAGAAAAACATCACGGGGTGGCGCGCATTGTACGGGTGAGTGTCACATTACATACACTAGTAGGAGTGAGAAAAACATCACGGAGTGGTGTGAATCGGAGGGTCTGAATTAGGATAGGCAGTGAGTGGCAATGTAGGATGGAGAAAAGCACCGCGGGGTAGTCAGCATGCGGAGGTCAGGGAACATGCAGTGGCAATGTAGAATAGGTTTCTGAAAAACATCGCAGGGTGGTGCGCATTGTATGGGTGTGTGTGACATTACATTCACTAGTAGGAGTGAGAAAAACATCACGGGGTGGTGCGCATTGTATGGGTGTGTGTTACATTACATTCACTAGTAGGAGTGAGAAAAACATCACGGGGTGGTGTGAATCGGAGGTTCTGAATTAGGATAGGCAGTGAGTGGCAATGTAGGATGGAGAAAAGCACCGCGGGGTGGGCAGCATGGGGAGGTAAGGGAACATGCAGTGGCAATGTAGGATAGGTTTCTGAAAAACATCGCGGGGTGGTGCGCATTGTATGGGTGTGTGTTACATTACATTCCCTAGTAGGAGTGAGAAAAACATCACGGTGTGGTGCGCATTGTATGGGTGTGTGTTACATTACATTCACTAGTAGGAGTGAGAAAAACATCACGGGGTGGTGTGAATCAGAGGATCTGAATTAGGATAGGCAGTGAGTGGCAATGTAGGATGGACAAAAGCACCGCGGGGTGGTCAGCATGGGGAGGTCAGGGAACATGCAGTGGCAATGTAGGATATGTTTCTGAAAAACATCGCGGGGCGGTGCGCATTGTATGGGTGTGTGTTACATTAGATTCACTAGTAGGAGTGAGAAAAACATCACGAGGTGGTGCGCATTGTATGGGTGTGTGTTACATTACATTCACTAGTAGGAGTGAGAAAAACATCACGGGGTGGTGTGAATCAGAGGGTCTGAATTAAGATAGGCAGTGAGTGGCAATGTAGGATGGAGAAAAACACCGCGGGGTTGTCAGCATGGGGAGGTCAGGAAACATGCACTGGCAATGTAGGATAGGTTTCTGAAAAACATCGCGGGGTGGTGCGCATGGTATGGCTGTGTGTTACATTACATTCACTAGTAGGAGTGAGAAAAACATCACGGGGTGGTGCGCATTGTATGGGTGTGTGTTACATTACATTCACTATTAGGAGTGACAAAAACATCACGGGGTGATGTGAATCGGAGGGTCTGAATTAGGATAGGCAGTGAGTGGCAATGTAGGATGGAGAAAAGCACCGCGGGGTGGTCAGCATGGGGAGGTCAGGGAACATGCAGTGGCAATGTAGGATAGGTTTCTGAAAAACATCGCGGGGTGGTGCGCATTGTATGGGTGTGTGTTACATTACATTCACTAGTAGGAGTGAGAAAAACATCACGGGGTGGTGCGCATTGTATGGGTGTGTGTTACATTACATTCACTAGTAGGAGTGAGAAAAACATCACGGGGTGGTGCGCATTGTATGGGTGTGTGTTACATTACATTCACTAGTAGGAGTGAGAAAAACATCACTGGGTGGTGTGAATCGGAGGGTCTGAATTAGGATAGGCAGTGAGTGGCAATGTAGGATGGAGAAAAGCACCGCGGGGTGGTCAGCATGGGGAGGTCAGGGAACATGCAGTGGCAATGTAGGATATGTTTCTGAAAAACATCGCGGGGTGGTGCGCATTGTATGGGTGTGTGTTACATTACATTCACTAGTAGGAGTGAGAAAAACATCACGGGGTGGTGCGCCTTGTATGGGTGTGTGTTACATTACATTCACTAGTAGGTGTGAGAAAAACATCACGGGGTGTTGTGAATCGGATGTTCTGAATTAGGATAGGCAGTGAGTGGCAATGTAGGATGGAGAAAAGCACCGCGGGGTGGTCAGCATGTGGAGGTCAGGGAACATGCTGTGGCAATGTAGGATAGGTTTCTGAAAAACATCGCGGTGTGGTGCGCATTGTATGGGTGTGTGTTACATTACATTCTCTAGTAGGAGTGAGAAAAACATCATGGGGTGGTGTGAATCGGAGGGTCTGAATTAGGATAGGCATTGAGTGGCAATGTAGGATGGAGAAAAGCACCGCGGGGTGGTCAGCATGGGGAGGTCAGGGAACATGCAGTGGCAATGTAGGATAGGTTTCTGAAAAACATCGCGGGGTGGTGCGCATTGTATGGGTGTGTGTTACATTACATTCACTAGTAGGAGTGAGAAAAACATCACGGGGTGGTGCGCATTGTATGGGTGTGTGTTACATTACATTCACTAGTAGGAGTGAGAAAAACATCATGGGGTGGTGTGAATCGGAGGGTCTGAATTAGGATAGGCATTGAGTGGCAATGTAGGATGGAGAAAAGCACCGCGGGGTGGTCAGCATGGGGAGGTCAGGGAACATGCAGTGGCAATGTAGGATAGGTTTCTGAAAAACATCGCGGGGTGGTGCGCATTGTATGGGTGTGTGTTACATTACATTCACTAGTAGGAGTGAGAAAAACATCACGGGGTGGTGCGCATTGTATGGGTGTGTGTTACATTACATTCACTAGTAGGAGTGAGAAAAACATCACGGGGTGGTGTGAATCGGAGGCTCTGAATTAGGATAGGCAGTGAGTGGCAATGTAGGATGGAGAAAAGCACCGCGGGGTGGTCAGCATGGGGAGGTCAGGGAACATGCAGTGGCAATGTAGGATAGGTTTCTGAAAAACATCGCGGGGTGGTGCGCATTGTATGGGTGTGTGTTACATTACATTCACTAGTAGGATTGAGAAAAACATCCCGGGGTGGTGTGAATCGGGTGTCTGAATTAGGATAGGCAGTGAGTGGCAATGTAGGATGGAGAAAAGCACCGCGGGGTGGTCAGCATGGGGAGGTCAGGGAACATGCAGTGGCAATGTAGGATAGATTTCTGAAAAACATCGCGGGGTGGTGCACATTGTATGGGTGTGTGTTACATTACATTCACTAGTAGGAGTGAGAAAAACATCACGGGGTGGTGCGCATTGTATGGGTGTGTGTTACATTACATTCACTAGTAGGAGTGAGAAAAACATCACGGGGTGGTGTGAATCAGAGGGTCTGAATTAGGATAGGCAGTGAGTGGCAATGTAGGATGGAGAAAAGCACCGCGGGGTGGTCAGCATGGGGAGGTCAGGGAACATGCAGTGGCAATGTAGGATAGGTTTCTGGAAAACATCGCGGGGTGGTGCGCATTGTATGGGTGTGTGTTACATTACATTCACTAGTAGGAGTGAGAAAAACATCACGGGGTGGTGCGCATTGTATGGGTGTGTGTTACATTACATTCACTATTAGGAGTGAGAAAAACATCCCGGGGTGGTGTGAATCGGGTGTCTGAATTAGGATAGGCAGTGAGTGGAAATGTAGGATGGAGAAAAGCACCGCGGTGTGGTCAGCATGGGGAGGTCAGGGAACATGCAGTGGCAATGTAGGATAGGTTTCTGAAAAACATCGCGGGGTGGTGCGCATTGTATGGGTGTGTGTTACATTACATTCACTAGTAGGAGTGAGAAAAACATCACGGCGTGGTGCGCATTGTATGGGTGTGTGTTACATTACATTCACTAGTAGGAGTGAGAAAAACATCCCGGGGTGGTGTGAATCGGGGGTCTGAATTAGGATAGGCAGTGAGTGGCAATGTAGGATGGAGAAAAGCACCGCGGGGTGGTCAGCATGGGGAGGTCAGGGAACATGCAGTGGCAATGTAGGATAGATTTCTGAAAAACATCGCGGGGTGGTGCGCATTGTATGGGTGTGTGTTACATTACATTCCCTAGTAGGAGTGAGAAAAACATCACGGGGTGGTGCGCATTGTATGGGTGTGTGTTACATTACATTCACTAGTAGGAGTGAGAAAAACATCACGGGGTGGTGTGAATCAGAGGGTCTGAATTAGGATAGGCAGTGAGTGGCAATGTAGGATGGAGAAAAGCACCGCGGGGTTGTCAGCATGGGGAGGTCAGGGAACATGCAATGGCAATGTAGGATAGGTTTCTGCAAAACATCGCGGGGTGGTGCGCATTGTATGGGTGTGTGTTACATTACATTCACTAGTAGGAGTGAGAAAAACATCACGGGGTGGTACGCATTGTATGGGTGTGTGTTACATTACATTCACTAGTAGGTGTGAGAAAAACATCACGGGTTGGTGTGAATCGGAGGTTCTGAATTAGGATAGGCAGTGAGTGGCAATGAAGGATGGAGAAAAGCATCGCGGGGTGGTCAGCATGGGGAGGTCAGGGAACATGCAGTGGCAATGTAGGATAGGTTTCTGAAAAACATCGCGGGGTGGTGCGCATTGTATGGGTGTGTGTTACATTACATTCACTAGTAGGAGTAAGAAAAACATCACGGGGTGGTGCGCATTGTATGGGTGTGTGTTACATTACATTCACTAGTTGGTGTGAGAAAAACATCACGGGGTGGTGTGAATCGGAGGTTCTGAATTAGGATAGGCAGTGAGTGGCAATGTAGGATGGAGAAAAGCACCGCGGGGTGGTCAGCATGGGTAGGTCAGGGAACATGCAGTGGCAATGTAGGATAGGTTTCTGAAAAACATCGCGGGGTGGTGCGCATTGTATGGGTGTGTGTTACCTTACATTCACTAGTAGGAGTGAGAAAAACATCACGGGGTGGCGCGCATTGTACGGGTGAGTGTCACATTACATACACTAGTAGGAGTGAGAAAAACATCACGGAGTGGTGTGAATCGGAGGGTCTGAATTAGGATAGGCAGTGAGTGGAAATGTAGGATGGAGAAAAGCACCGCGGGGTAGTCAGCATGCGGAGGTCAGGGAACATGCAGTGGCAATGTAGAATAGGTTTCTGAAAAACATCGCAGGGTGGTGCGCATTGTATGGGTGTGTGTGACATTACATTCACTAGTAGGAGTGAGAAAAACATCACGGGGTGGTGCGCATTGTATGGGTGTGTGTTACATTACATTCACTAGTAGGAGTGAGAAAAACATCACGGGGTGGTGTGAATCGGAGGTTCTGAATTAGGATAGGCAGTGAGTGGCAATGTAGGATGGAGAAAAGCACCGCGGGGTGGGCAGCATGGGGAGGTAAGGGAACATGCAGTGGCAATGTAGGATAGGTTTCTGAAAAACATCGCGGGGTGGTGCGCATTGTATGGGTGTGTGTTACATTACATTCCCTAGTAGGAGTGAGAAAAACATCACGGTGTGGTGCGCATTGTATGGGTGTGTGTTACATTACATTCACTAGTAGGAGTGAGAAAAACATCACGGGGTGGTGTGAATCAGAGGATCTGAATTAGGATAGGCAGTGAGTGGCAATGTAGGATGGACAAAAGCACCGCGGGGTGGTCAGCATGGGGAGGTCAGGGAACATGCAGTGGCAATGTAGGATATGTTTCTGAAAAACATCGCGGGGCGGTGCGCATTGTATGGGTGTGTGTTACATTAGATTCACTAGTAGGAGTGAGAAAAACATCACGAGGTGGTGCGCATTGTATGGGTGTGTGTTACATTACATTCACTAGTAGGAGTGAGAAAAACATCACGGGGTGGTGTGAATCAGAGGGTCTGAATTAAGATAGGCAGTGAGTGGCAATGTAGGATGGAGAAAAACACCGCGGGGTTGTCAGCATGGGGAGGTCAGGAAACATGCACTGGCAATGTAGGATAGGTTTCTGAAAAACATCGCGGGGTGGTGCGCATGGTATGGCTGTGTGTTACATTACATTCACTAGTAGGAGTGAGAAAAACATCACGGGGTGGTGCGCATTGTATGGGTGTGTGTTACATTACATTCACTATTAGGAGTGACAAAAACATCACGGGGTGATGTGAATCGGAGGGTCTGAATTAGGATAGGCAGTGAGTGGCAATGTAGGATGGAGAAAAGCACCGCGGGGTGGTCAGCATGGGGAGGTCAGGGAACATGCAGTGGCAATGTAGGATAGGTTTCTGAAAAACATCGCGGGGTGGTGCGCATTGTATGGGTGTGTGTTACATTACATTCACTAGTAGGAGTGAGAAAAACATCACGGGGTGGTGCGCATTGTATGGGTGTGTGTTACATTACATTCACTAGTAGGAGTGAGAAAAACATCACGGGGTGGTGCGCATTGTATGGGTGTGTGTTACATTACATTCACTAGTAGGAGTGAGAAAAACATCACTGGGTGGTGTGAATCGGAGGGTCTGAATTAGGATAGGCAGTGAGTGGCAATGTAGGATGGAGAAAAGCACCGCGGGGTGGTCAGCATGGGGAGGTCAGGGAACATGCAGTGGCAATGTAGGATATGTTTCTGAAAAACATCGCGGGGTGGTGCGCATTGTATGGGTGTGTGTTACATTAATTTCACTAGTAGGAGTGAGAAAAACATCACGGGGTGGTGCGCCTTGTATGGGTGTGTGTTACATTACATTCACTAGTAGGTGTGAGAAAAACATCACGGGGTGTTGTGAATCGGATGTTCTGAATTAGGATAGGCAGTGAGTGGCAATGTAGGATGGAGAAAAGCACCGCGGGGTGGTCAGCATGTGGAGGTCAGGGAACATGCTGTGGCAATGTAGGATAGGTTTCTGAAAAACATCGCGGTGTGGTGCGCATTGTATGGGTGTGTGTTACATTACATTCTCTAGTAGGAGTGAGAAAAACATCATGGGGTGGTGTGAATCGGAGGGTCTGAATTAGGATAGGCATTGAGTGGCAATGTAGGATGGAGAAAAGCACCGCGGGGTGGTCAGCATGGGGAGGTCAGGGAACATGCAGTGGCAATGTAGGATAGGTTTCTGAAAAACATCGCGGGGTGGTGCGCATTGTATGGGTGTGTGTTACATTACATTCACTAGTAGGAGTGAGAAAAACATCACGGGGTGGTGCGCATTGTATGGGTGTGTGTTACATTACATTCACTAGTAGGAGTGAGAAAAACATCATGGGGTGGTGTGAATCGGAGGGTCTGAATTAGGATAGGCATTGAGTGGCAATGTAGGATGGAGAAAAGCACCGCGGGGTGGTCAGCATGGGGAGGTCAGGGAACATGCAGTGGCAATGTAGGATAGGTTTCTGAAAAACATCGCGGGGTGGTGCGCATTGTATGGGTGTGTGTTACATTACATTCACTAGTAGGAGTGAGAAAAACATCACGGGGTGGTGCGCATTGTATGGGTGTGTGTTACATTACATTCACTAGTAGGAGTGAGAAAAACATCACGGGGTGGTGTGAATCGGAGGCTCTGAATTAGGATAGGCAGTGAGTGGCAATGTAGGATGGAGAAAAGCACCGCGGGGTGGTCAGCATGGGGAGGTCAGGGAACATGCAGTGGCAATGTAGGATAGGTTTCTGAAAAACATCGCGGGGTGGTGCGCATTGTATGGGTGTGTGTTACATTACATTCACTAGTAGGATTGAGAAAAACATCCCGGGGTGGTGTGAATCGGGTGTCTGAATTAGGATAGGCAGTGAGTGGCAATGTAGGATGGAGAAAAGCACCGCGGGGTGGTCAGCATGGGGAGGTCAGGGAACATGCAGTGGCAATGTAGGATAGATTTCTGAAAAACATCGCGGGGTGGTGCGCATTGTATGGGTGTGTGTTACATTACATTCACTAGTAGGAGTGAGAAAAACATCACGGGGTGGTGCGCATTGTATGGGTGTGTGTTACATTACATTCACTAGTAGGAGTGAGAAAAACATCACGGGGTGGTGTGAATCAGAGGGTCTGAATTAGGATAGGCAGTGAGTGGCAATGTAGGATGGAGAAAAGCACCGCGGGGTGGTCAGCATGGGGAGGTCAGGGAACATGCAGTGGCAATGTAGGATAGGTTTCTGGAAAACATCGCGGGGTGGTGCGCATTGTATGGGTGTGTGTTACATTACATTCACTAGTAGGAGTGAGAAAAACATCACGGGGTGGTGCGCATTGTATGGGTGTGTGTTACATTACATTCACTATTAGGAGTGAGAAAAACGTCCCGGGGTGGTGTGAATCGGGTGTCTGAATTAGGATAGGCAGTGAGTGGAAATGTAGGATGGAGAAAAGCACCGCGGGGTGGTCAGCATGGGGAGGTCAGGGAACATGCAGTGGCAATGTAGGATAGGTTTCTGAAAAACATCGCGGGGTGGTGCGCATTGTATGGGTGTGTGTTACATTACATTCACTAGTAGGAGTGAGAAAAACATCACGGCGTGGTGCGCATTGTATGGGTGTGTGTTACATTACATTCACTAGTAGGAGTGAGAAAAACATCCCGGGGTGGTGTGAATCGGGGGTCTGAATTAGGATAGGCAGTGAGTGGCAATGTAGGATGGAGAAAAGCACCGCGGGGTGGTCAGCATGGGGAGGTCAGGGAACATGCAGTGGCAATGTAGGATAGATTTCTGAAAAACATCGCGGGGTGGTGCGCATTGTATGGGTGTGTGTTACATTACATTCCCTAGTAGGAGTGAGAAAAACATCACGGGGTGGTGCGCATTGTATGGGTGTGTGTTACATTACATTCACTAGTAGGAGTGAGAAAAACATCACGGGGTGGTGTGAATCAGAGGGTCTGAATTAGGATAGGCAGTGAGTGGCAATGTAGGATGGAGAAAAGCACCGCGGGGTTGTCAGCATGGGGAGGTCAGGGAACATGCAATGGCAATGTAGGATAGGTTTCTGCAAAACATCGCGGGGTGGTGCGCATTGTATGGGTGTGTGTTACATTACATTCACTAGTAGGAGTGAGAAAAACATCACGGGGTGGTACGCATTGTATGGGTGTGTGTTACATTACATTCACTAGTAGGTGTGAGAAAAACATCACGGGTTGGTGTGAATCGGAGGTTCTGAATTAGGATAGGCAGTGAGTGGCAATGAAGGATGGAGAAAAGCATCGCGGGGTGGTCAGCATGGGGAGGTCAGGGAACATGCAGTGGCAATGTAGGATAGGTTTCTGAAAAACATCGCGGGGTGGTGCGCATTGTATGGGTGTGTGTTACATTACATTCACTAGTAGGAGTAAGAAAAACATCACGGGGTGGTGCGCATTGTATGGGTGTGTGTTACATTACATTCACTAGTTGGTGTGAGAAAAACATCACGGGGTGGTGTGAATCGGAGGTTCTGAATTAGGATAGGCAGTGAGTGGCAATGTAGGATGGAGAAAAGCACCGCGGGGTGGTCAGCATGGGTAGGTCAGGGAACATGCAGTGGCAATGTAGGATAGGTTTCTGAAAAACATCGCGGGGTGGTGCGCATTGTATGGGTGTGTGTTACCTTACATTCACTAGTAGGAGTGAGAAAAACATCACGGGGTGGCGCGCATTGTACGGGTGAGTGTCACATTACATACACTAGTAGGAGTGAGAAAAACATCACGGAGTGGTGTGAATCGGAGGGTCTGAATTAGGATAGGCAGTGAGTGGCAATGTAGGATGGAGAAAAGCACCGCGGGGTAGTCAGCATGCGGAGGTCAGGGAACATGCAGTGGCAATGTAGAATAGGTTTCTGAAAAACATCGCAGGGTGGTGCGCATTGTATGGGTGTGTGTGACATTACATTCACTAGTAGGAGTGAGAAAAACATCACGGGGTGGTGCGCATTGTATGGGTGTGTGTTACATTACATTCACTAGTAGGAGTGAGAAAAACATCACGGGGTGGTGTGAATCGGAGGGTCTGTATTAGGATAGGCAGTGAGTGGCAATGTAGGATGGACAAAAGCACCACGGGGTGGTCAGCATGGGGAGGTCAGGGAACATGCAGTGGCAATGTAGGATATGTTTCTGAAAAACATCGCGGGGTGGTGCGCATTGTATGGGTGTGTGTTACATTAGATTCACTAGTAGGAGTGAGAAAA
Organism: Cavia porcellus; assembly: GCF_034190915.1. NCBI lineage: Eukaryota > Metazoa > Chordata > Mammalia > Rodentia > Caviidae > Cavia > Cavia porcellus. The sequence continues at coordinate 809,285 of NW_026947561.1, read as the reverse complement.
ACATAACGAGGTGGTGCGCATTGTATGGGTGTGTGTTACATTACATTCACTAGTAGGAGTGAGAAAAACATCACGGGGTGGTGTGAATCGGAGGGTCTGAATTAAGATAGGCAGTGAGTGCCAATGTAGGATGGAGAAAAACACCGCGGGGTGGTCAGCATGGGGAGGTCAGGAAACATGCACTGGCAATGTAGGATAGGTTTCTGAAAAACATCGCGGGGTGGTGCGCATGGTATGGCTGTGTGTTACATTACATTCACTAGTAGGAGTGAGAAAAACATCACGGGGTGGTGCGCATTGTATGGGTGTGTGTTACATTACATTCACTATTAGGAGTGACAAAAACATCACGGGGTGATGTGAATCGGAGGGTTTGAATTAGGATAGGCAGTGAGTGGCAATGTAGGATGGAGAAAAGCACCGCGGGGTGGTCAGCATGGGGAGGTCAGGGAACATGCAGTGGCAATGTAGGATAGGTTTCTGAAAAACATCGCGGGGTGGTGCGCATTGTATGGGTGTGTGTTACATTACATTCACTAGTAGGAGTGAGAAAAACATCACGGGGTGGTGCGCCTTGTATGGGTGTGTGTTACATTACATTCACTAGTAGGAGTGAGAAAAACATCACGGGGTGGTGTGAATCGGAGGGTCTGAATTAGGATAGGCAGTGAGTGGCAATGTAGGATGGAGAAAAGCACCGCGGGGTGGTCAGCATGGGGAGGTCAGGGAACATGCAGTGGCAATGTAGGATAGCTTTCTGAAAAACATCGCGGGGTGGTGAGCATTGTATGGGTGTGTGTTACATTACATTCACTAGTAGGAGTGAGAAAAACATCACGGGGTGGTGTCAATCGGAAGGTCTGAATTAGGATAGGCAGTGAGTGGCAATGTAGGATGGAGAAAAGCACCGCTGGGTGGTCAGCATGGGGAGGTCAGGGAACATGTTGTGGCAATGTAGGATATGTTTCTGAAAAACATCCCGGGGTGATGCGCATTGTATGGGTGTGTGTTACATTACATTCACTACTAGGAGTGAGAAAAACATCAAGGGGTGGTCCGCATTGTATGGGTGTGTGTTACATTACATTCACTAGTAGGAGTGAGAAAAACATCATGGGGTGGTGTGAATCGGAGGGTCTGAATTAGGATAGGCATTGAGTGGCAATGTAGGATGGAGAAAAGCACCGCGGGGTGGTCAGCATGGGGAGGTCAGGGAACATGCAGTGGCAATGTAGGATAGGTTTCTGAAAAACAATGCGGGGTGGTGCGCATTGTATGGGTGTGTGTTACATTACATTCACTAGTAGGAGTGAGAAAAACATCACGGGGTGGTGCGCATTGTATGGGTGTGTGTTACATTACATTCACTAGTAGGAGTGAGAAAAACATCACGGGGTGGTGTGAATCGGAGGGTCTGAATTAGGATAGGCAGTGAGTGGCAATGTAGGATGGAGAAAAGCACCGCGGGGTGGTCAGCATGGGGAGGTCAGGGAACATGCAGTGGCAATGTAGGATAGGTTTCTGAAAAACATCGCGGGGTGGTGCGCATTGTATGGGTGTGTGTTACATTACATTCACTAGTAGGAGTGAGAAAAACATCCCGGGGTGGTGTCAATCGGGGGTCTGAATTAGGATAGGCAGTGAGTGGCAATGTAGGATGGAGAAAAGCACCGCGGGGTGGTCCGCATGGGGAGGTCAGGGAACATGCAGTGGCAATGTAGGATAGATTTCGAAAAACATCGCGGGGTGGTGCGCATTGTATGGGTGTGTGTTACATTACATTCACTAGTAGGAGTGAGAAAAACATCACGGGGTGGTGCGCATTGTATGGGTGTGTGTTACATTACATTCACTAGTAGGAGTGAGAAAAACATCACGGGGTGGTGTGAATCAGAGGGTCTGAATTAGGATAGGCAGTGAGTGGCAATGTAGGATGGAGAAAAGCACCGCGGGGTGGTCAGCATGGGGAGGTCAGGGAACATGCAGTGGCAATGTAGGATAGATTTCTGAAAAACATCGCGCGGTGGTGCGCATTGTATGGGTGTGTGTTACATTACATTCACTAGTAGGAGTGAGAAAAACATCACGGGGTGGTGCGCATTGTATGGGTGTGTGTTACATTACATTCACTAGTAGGAGTGAGAAAAACATCACGGAGTGGTGTGAATCGGAGGGTCTGTATAAGGATAGGCAGTGAGTGGCAATGTAGGATGGACAAAAGCACCGGGGGTGGTCAGCATGGGGAGGTCAAGGAACATGCAGTGGCAATGTAGGATATGTTTCTGAAAAACATCGCGGGGTGGTGCGCATTGTATGGGTGTGTGTTACATTACATTCACTAGTAGGAGTGAGAAAAACATCACGGGGTGGTGCGCATTGTATGGGTGTGTGTTACATTACATTCACTAGTAGGAGTGAGAAAAACATCACTGGGTGGTGTGAATCGGAGGGTCTGAATTAGGATAGGCAGTGAGTGGCAATGTAGGATGGACAAAAGCACCGCGGGGTGGTCAGCATGGGGAGGTCAGGGAACATGCAGTGGCAATGTAGGATATGTTTCTGAAAAACATCGCGGGGTGGTGCGCATTGTATGGGTGTGTGTTACATTACATTCACTAGTAGGAGTGAGAAAAACATCACGGGGTGGTGCGCCTTGTATGGGTGTGTGTTACATTACATTCACTAGTAGGAGTGAGAAAAACATCACGGGGTGGTGTGAATCGGAGGGTCTGAATTAGGAAAGGCAGTGAGTGGCAATGTAGGATGGAGAAAAGCACCGCGGGGTGGTCAGCATGGGGAGGTCAGGGAACATGCAGTGGCAATGTAGGATAGCTTTCTGAAAAACATCGCGGGGTGGTGAGCATTGTATGGGTGTGTGTTACATTACATTCACTAGTAGGAGTGAGAAAAACATCACGGGGTGGTGTCAATCGGAAGGTCTGAATTAGGATAGGCAGTGAGTGGCAATGTAGGATGGAGAAAAGCACCGCGGGGTGGTCAGCATGAGGAGGTCAGGGAACATGCATTGGCAATGTAGGATAGGTTTCTGAAAAACATCGCGTGGTGGTGCGCATTGTATGGGTGTGTGTTACCTTACATTCACTAGTAGGAGTGAGAAAAACATCACGGAGTGGCGCGCATTGTACGGGTGAGTGTCACATTACATACACTAGTAGGAGTGAGAAAAACATCAAGGAGTGGTGTGAATCGGAGGGTCTGAATTAGGATAGGCAGTGAGTGGCAATGTAGGATGGAGAAAAGCACCGCGGGGTAGTCAGCATGCGGAGGTCAGGGAACATGCAGTGGCAATGTAGAATAGGTTTCTGAAAAACATCGCAGGGTGGTGCGCATTGTATGGGTGTGTGTTACATTACATTCACTAGTAGGAGTGAGTAAAACATCACGGGGTGGTGCGCATTGTATGGGTGTGTGTTACATTACATTCACTAGTAGGTGTGAGAAAAACATCACGGGGTGGTGTGAATCGGAGGTTCTGAATTAGGATAGGCAGTGAGTGGCAATGTAGGATGGAGAAAAGCACCGCGGGGTGGTCAGCATGAGGAGGTCAGGGAACATGCATTGGCAATGTAGGATAGGTTTCTGAAAAACATCGCGTGGTGGTGCGCATTGTATGGGTGTGTGTTACCTTACATTCACTAGTAGGAGTGAGAAAAACATCACGGAGTGGCGCGCATTGTACGGGTGAGTGTCACATTACATACACTAGTAGGAGTGAGAAAAACATCACGGAGTGGTGTGAATCGGAGGGTCTGAATTAGGATAGGCAGTGAGTGGCAATGTAGGATGGAGAAAAGCACCGCGGGGTAGTCAGCATGCGGAGGTCAGGGAACATGCAGTGGCAATGTAGAATAGGTTTCTGAAAAACATCGCAGGGTGGTACGCATTGTATGGGTGTGTGTGACATTACATTCTCTAGTAGGAGTGAGAAATACATCACGGGGTGGTGCGCATTGTATGGGTGTGTATTACATTACATTCACTAGTAGGAGTGAGAAAAACATCACGGGGTGGTGTGAATCGGAGGGTCTGTATTAGGATAGGCAGTGAGTGGCAATGTAGGATGGACAAAAGCACCGCTGGGTGGTCAGCATGGGGAGGTCAGGGAACATGCAGTGGCAATGTAGGATATGATTCTGAAAAACATCGCGGGGTGGTGCGCATTGTATGGGTGTGTGTTACATTAGATTCACTAGTAGGAGTGAGAAAAACATTACGAGGTGGTGCGCATTGTATGGGTGTGTGTTACATTACATTCACTAGTAGGAGTGAGAAAAACATCACGGGGTGGTGTGAATCGGAGGGTCTGAATTAAGATAGGCAGTGAGTGGCAATGTAGGATGGAGAAAAGCACCGCGGGGTGGTCAGCATTGGGAGGTCAGGGAACATGCAGTGGCAATGTAGGATAGGTTTCTGAAAAACATCGTGGGGTGGTGCGCATTGTATGGGTGTGTGTTACATTACATTCACTAGTAGGAGTGAGAAAAACATCAGGGGGTGGTGCGCATTGTATGGGTGTGTGTTACATTACATTCACTATTAGGAGTGACAAAAACATCACGGGGTGGTGTGAATCGGAGTGTCTGAATTAGGATAGGCAGTGAGTGTCAATGTAGGATGGAGAAAAGCACCGCGGGGTGGTCAGCATGGGGAGGTCAGGGAACATGCAGTGGCAATGTAGGATAGGTTTCTGAAAAACATCGTGGGGTGGTGCGCATTGTATGGGTGTGTGTTACATTACATTCACTAGTAGGAGTGAGAAAAACATCACGGGTGGTGCGCATTGTATGGGTGTGTGTTACATTACATTCACTAGTAGGAGTGAGAAAAACATCACGGGTTGGTGTGAATCGGAGGGTCTGAATTAGGATAGGCAGTGAGTGGCAATGTAGGATGGAGAAAAGCACCGCGCGGTGGTCAGCATGGGGAGGTCAGGGAACATGCAGTGGCAATGTAGGATAGGTTTCTGAAAAACATCGCGGGGTGGTGCGCATTGTATGGGTGTGTGTTACATTACATTCACTAGTAGGAGTGAGAAAAACATCACGGGGTGGTGCGCCTTGTATGGGTGTGTGTTACATTACATTCACTAGTACGTGTGAGAAAAACATAACGGGGTGGTGTGAATCGGAGGTTCTGAATTAGGATAGGCATTGAGTGGCAATGTAGGATGGAGAAAAGCACCGCGGGGTGGTCAGCATGTGGAGGTCAGGGAACATGCAGTGGCAATGTAGGATAGGTTTCTGAAAAACATCGCGGTGTGGTGCGCATTGTATGGGTGTGTGTTACATTACATTCTCTAGTAGGAGTGAGAAAAACATCACGGGGTGGTGCGCATTGTATGGGTGTGTGTTACATTACATTCACTAGTAGGAGTGAGAAAAACATCACGGGGTGGTGTGAATCGGAGGGTCTGAATTAGGATAGGCAGTGAGTGGCAATGTAGGATGGAGAAAAGCACCGCGGGGTGGTCAGCATGGGGAGGTCAGGGAACATGCAGTGGCAATGTAGGATAGGTTTCTGAAAAACATCGCGGGGTGGTTCGCATTGTATGGGTGTGTGTTACATTACATTCACTATTAGGAGTGAGAAAAACATCACGGGGTGGTGTCAATCGGAATGTCTGAATTAGGATAGGCAGTGAGTGGCAATGTAGGATGGAGAAAAGCACCGCTGTGTGGTCAGCATGGGGAGGTCAGGGAACATGTAGTGGCAATGTATGATATGTTTCTGAAAAACATCCCGGGGTGATGCGCATTGTGTGGGTGTGTGTTACATTACATTCACTACTAGGAGTGAGAAAAACATCAATGTGTGGTCCGCATTGTATGGGTGTGTGTTATATTACATTCACTAGTAGGAGTGAGAAAAACATCATGGGGTGGTGTGAATCGGAGGGTCTGAATTAGGATAGGCATTGAGTGGCAATGTAGGATGGAGAAAAGCACCGCGGGGTGGTCAGCATGGGGAGGTCAGGGAACATGCAGTGGCAATGTAGGATAGGTTTCTGAAAAACATCGCGGGGTGGTGCACATTGTATGGGTGTGTGTTACATTACATTCACTAGTAGGAGTGAGAAAAACATCACGGGGTGGTGCGCATTGTATGGCTGTGTGTTACATTACATTCACTAGTAGGAGTGAGAAAAACATCACGGGGTGGTGTGAATCGGAGGGTCTGAATTAGGATAGGCAGTGAGTGGCAATGTAGGATGGAGAAAAGCACCGCGGGGTGGTCAGCATGGGGAGGTCAGGGAACATGCAGTGGCAATGTAGGATAGGTTTCTCAAAAACATCGCGGGGTGGTGCGCATTGTATGGGTGTGTGTTACATTACATTCACTAGTAGGAGTGAGAAAAACATCACGGTGTGGTGCGCATTGTATGGGTGTGTGTTACATTACATTCACTAGTAGGAGTGAGAAAAACATCACGGGGTGGTGCGCATTGTATGGGTGTGTGTTACATTGCATTCACTCGTAGGAGTGAGAAAAACATCACGGGGTGGTGTGAATCGGAGGGTCTGAATTAGGATAGGCAGTGAGTGGCAATGTAGAATGGAGAAAAACACCGCGGGGTGGTCAGCATGTGGAGGGAAGGGAACATGCAGTGGCAATGTAGGATAGGTTTCTGAAAAACATCGCGGGGTGGTGCGCATTGTACGGGTGTGTGTTACATTACATTCACTAGTACGAGTGAGAAAAACATCACGGGGTGGTGCGCATTGTATGTGTGTGTGTTACATTACATTCACTAGTAGGAGTGAGAAAAACATCACGGGGTGGTGTGAATCGGAGGGTCTGAATTAAGATAGGCAGTGAGTGGCAATGTAGGATGGAGAAAAGCACCGCGGGTTGGTCAGCATTGGGAGGTCAGGGAACATGCAGTGGCAATGTAGGATAGGTTTCTGAAAAACATCGCGGGGTGGTGCGCATTGTATGGGTGTGTGTTACGTTACATTCACTACTAGGAGTGAGAAAAACATCACGGGGTGGTGCGCATTGTATGGGTGTGTGTTACATTTCATTCACTAGTAGGAGTGAGAAAAACATCACGGGGTGGTGCGCATTGTATGGGTGTGTGTTACATTACATTCACTAGTAGGAGTGAGAAAAACATCCCGGGGTGGTGTGAATCGGGGGTCTGAATTAGGATAGGCAGTGAGTGGCAATGTAGGATGGAGAAAAGCACCGCGGGGTGGTCAGCATGGGGAGTCAGGGAACATGCAGTGGCAATGTAGGATAGGTTTCTGAAAAACATCGCGGGGTGGTGCGCATTGTATGGGTGTGTGTTACATTACATTCTCTAGTAGCAGTGAGAAAAACATCACGGGGTGGTGCGCATTGTATGGGTGTGTGTTACATTACATTCACTAGTAGGAGTGAGAAAAACATCACGGGGTGGTGTGAATCGGAGGGTCTGAATTAGGAGAGGCAGTGAGTGGCAATGTAGGATGGAGAAAAGCACCGCAGAGTGGTCAGCATGGGGAGGTCAGGGAACATGCAGTGGCAATGTAGGATAGGTTTCTGAAAAACATCGCGGGGTGGTGCGCATTGTATGGGTGTGTGTTACATTACATTCTCTAGTAGGAGTGAGAAAAACATCGCGGGGTGGTGCGCATTGTATGTGTGTGTGTTACATTACATTCATTAGTAGGAGTGAGAAAAACATCACGGGGTGGTGTGAATCGGAGGGTCTGAATTAGGAGAGGCAGTGAGTGGCAATGTAGGATGGAGAAAAGCACCGCGGGGTGGTCAGCATGGGGAGGTCAGGGAACATGCAGTGGCAATGTAGGATAGGTTTCTGAAAAACATCGCGGGGTGGTGCGCATTGTATGGGTGTGTGTTACATTACATTCACTATTAGGAGTGAGAAAAACATCACGGGGTTGTGTGAATCGCAGGGTCTGAATTAGGATAGGCAGTGAGTGGCAATGTAGGATGGAGAAAAGCACCGCGGGGTGGTCAGCATGTGGAGGTCAGGGAACATGCAGTGGCAATGTAGGATAGGTTTCTGAAAAACATCGCGGGGTGGTGCGCATTGTATGGGTGTGTGTTACATTACATTCACTAGTAGGAGTGAGAAAAACATCACGGGGTGGTGCGCATTGTATGGGTGTGTGTTACATTACATTCACTATTAGGAGTGAGAAAAACATCACGGGGTGGTGTGAATCGTAGGGTCTGAATTAGGATAGGCAGTGAGTGGCAATGTAGGATGGAGAAAAGCACCGCGGGGTGGTCAGCATGGGGAGGTCAGGGAACATGCAGTGGCAATGTAGGATAGGTTTCTGAAAAACATCGCGGGGTGGTGCGCATTGTATGGGTGTGTGTTACATTACATTCACTAGTAGGAGTGAGAAAAACATCTCGGGGTGGTGCGCATTGTATGGGTGTGTGTTACATTACATTCCTTAGTAGGAGTGAGAAAAACATCACAGGGTGGTGTGAATCAGAGGGTGTGAATTAGGATAGGCAGTGAGTGGCATTGTAGGATGGAGAAAAGCACCGCGGGGTGGTCAGCATGGGGAGGTCAGGGAACATGCAGTGGCAATGTAGGATAGGTTTCTGAAAAACATCGCGGGGTGGTGCGCATTGTATGGGTGTGTGTTACATTACATTCACTAGTAGGAGTGAGAAAAACATCACGGGGTGGTGCGCATTGTATGGGTGTGTGTTACATTACATTCACTAGTAGGAGTGAGAAATACATCACGGTTTGGTGCGCATTGTATGGGTGTGTGTTACATTACATTCACTAGTAGGAGTGAGAAAAACATCACGGGGTGGTGTGAATCGGAGGGAAGGAATTAGGATAGGCAGTGAGTGGCAATGTAGGATGGAGAAAAGCACGGCGGGGTGGTCAGCATGGGGAGGTCAGGGAACATGCAGTGGCAATGTAGGATAGGTTTCTGCAAAACATCGCGGGGTGGTGCGCATTGTATGGGTGTGTGTTACATTACATTCACTAGTAGGAGTGAGAAAAACATCACGGGGTGGTGCGCATTGTATGGGTGTGTGTTACATTACATTCACTAGTAGGAGTGAGAAAAACATCACGGGGTGGTGTGAATCGGAGGGTCTGAATTAGGATAGGCAGTGAGTGGCAATGTAGGATGGAGAAAAGCACCGCGAGTGGTCAGCATGGGGAGGTCAGGGAACATGCAGTGGCAACGTAGGATAGGTTTCTGAAAAACATCGCGGGGTGGTGCGCATTGTATGGGTGTGTGTTACATTACATTCACTAGTAGGAGTGAGAAAAACATCACGGGGTGGTGCGCATTGTATGGGTGTGTGTTACATTACATTCACTAGTAGGAGTGAGAAAAACATCACGGGGTGGTGTGAATCGGAGGGTCTGGGTTAGGATAGGCAGTGAGTGGCAATGTAGGATGGAGAAAAGCACCAAGGGGTGGTCAGCATGGGGAGGTCAGGGAACATGCAGTGGCAATGTAGGATAGGTTTCTGAAAAACATCGCGGGGTGGTGCACATTGTATGTGTGTGTGTTACATTACATTCACTAGTACGAGTGAGAAAAACATCACGGGGTGGTGCGCATTGTATGGGTCTGTGTTACATTACATTCACTAGTAGGAGTGAGAAAAACATCACGGGGTGGTGCGCATTGTATGGGTGTGTGTTACATTACATTCACTAGTAGGAGTGAGAAAAACATCACGGGGTCGTGCGCATTGTATGGGTGTGTGTTACATTACATTCACTCGTAGGAGTGAGAAAAACATTACGGGGTGGTGTGAATCGGAGGGTCTGAATTAGGATAGGCAGTGAGTGGCAATGTAGGATGGAGAAAAGCACCGCGGGGTGGTCAGCATGGGGAGGTCAGGGAACATGCAGTGGCAATGTAGGATAGGTTTCTGAAAAACATCGCGGGGTGGTGTGCATTGTATGGGTGTGTGTTACATTACATTCACCAGTAGGAGTGAGAAAAACATCACGGGGTGGTGCGCATTGTATGGGTGTGTGTTACATTACATTCACTAGTAGGAGTGAGAAATACATCACGGGTTGGTGCGCATTGTATGGGTGTGTGTTACATTACATTCACTAGTAGGAGTGAGAAAAACATCACTGGGTGGTGTGAATCGGAGGGAAGGAATTAGGATAGGCAGTGAGTGGCAATGTAGGATGGAGAAAAGCACGGCGGGGTGGTCAGCATCGGGAGGTGAGGGAACATGCAGTGGCAATGTAGGATAGGTTTCTGAAAAACATCGTGGGGTGGTGCGCATTGTATGGGTGTGTGTTACATTACATTCACTAGTAGGAGTGAGAAAAACATCACGGGGTGGTGCGCATTGTATGGGTGTGTGTTACATTACATTCACTAGTAGGAGTGAGAAAAACATCACGGGGTGGTGTGAATCGGAGGGTCTGAATTAGGATAGGCAGTGCGTGGCAATGTAGGATGGAGAAAAGCACCGCGGGTGGTCAGCATGGGGAGGTCAGGGAACATGCAGTGGCAATGTAGGATAGGTTTCTGAAAAACATCCCGGGGTGGTGCGCATTGTATGGGTGTGTGTTACATTACATTCACTAGTAGGAGTGAGAAAAACATCACGGGGTGGTGCGCATTGTATGGGTGTGTGTTACATTACATTCACTAGTAGGAGTGAGAAAAACATCACGGGGAGGTGTGAATCGGAGGGTCTGAATTAGGATAGGCAGTGAGTGGCAATGTAGGATGGAGAAAAGCACCGCGGGGTGGTCAGCATGGGGAGGTCAGGGAACATGCAGTGGCAATGTAGGATAGGTTTCTGAAAAACATCGCGGGGTGGTGCGCATTGTATGGGTGTGTGTTACATTACATTCAGTAGTACGAGTGAGAAAAACATCACGGGGTGGTGCGCATTGTATGGGTGTGTGTTACATTACATTCACTAGTAGGAGTGAGAAAATCATCACGGGGTGGTGTGAATCGGAGGGTCTGAATTAAGATAGGCAGTGAGTGGCAATGTAGGATGGAGAAAAGCACCGCGGGGTGGTCAGCATGGGGAGGTCAGGGAACATGCAGTGGCAATGTAGGATAGGTTTCTGAAAAACATTGCGGGGTGGTGCGCATTGTATGGGTGTGTGTTACATTACATTCACTAGTAGGAGTGAGAAAAACATCACGGGGTGGTGCGCATTGTATGGGTGTGTGTTACATTACATTCACTAGTAGGAGTGAGAAAAACATTACGGGGTGGTGTGAATCGGAGGGTCTGAATTAGGATAGGCAGTGAGTGGCAATGTAGGATGGAGAAAAGCACCGCGGGGTGGTCAGCATGGGGAGGTCAGGGAACATGCAGTGGCAATGTAGGATAGGTTTCTGAAAAACATCGCGGGGTGGTGTGCTTTGTATGGGTGTGTGTTACATTACATTCACTAGTAGGAGTGAGAAAAACATCACGGGGTGGTGCGCATTGTATGGGTGTGTGTTACATTACATTCACTAGTAGGAGTGAGAAATACATCACGGTTTGGTGCGCATTGTATGGGTGTGTGTTACATTACATTCACTAGTAGGAGTGAGAAAAACATCACGGGGTGGTGTGAATCGGAGGGAAGGAATTAGGATAGGCAGTGAGTGGCAATGTAGGATGGAGAAAAGCACGGCGGGGTGGTCAGCATGGGGAGGTCAGGGAACATGCAGTGGCAATGTAGGATAGGTTTCTGAAAAACATCGCGGGGTGGTGCGCATTGTATGGGTGTGTGTTACATTACATTCACTAGTAGGAGTGAGAAAAACATCACGGGGTGGTGCGCATTGTATGGGTGTGTGTTACATTACATTCACTAGTAGGAGTGAGAAAAACATCACGGGGTGGTGTGAATCGGAGGGTCTGAATTAGGATAGGCAGTGAGTGGCAATGTAGGATGGAGAAAAGCACCGCGGGTGGTCAGCATGGGGAGGTCAGGGAACATGCAGTGGCAATGTAGGATAGGTTTCTGAAAAACATCGCGGGGTGGTGCTCATTGTATGGGTGTGTGTTACATTACATTCACTAGTAGGAGTGAGAAAAACATCACGGGGTGGTGCACATTGTATGGGTGTGTGTTACATTACATTCACTAGTAGGAGTGAGAAAAACATCACGGGGTGGTGTGAATCGGAGGGTCTGGATTAGGATAGGCAGTGAGTGGCAATGTAGGATGGAGAAAAGCACCGCGGGGTGGTCAGCATGGGGAGGTCAGGGAACATGCAGTGGCAATGTAGGATAGGTTTCTGAAAAACATCGCGGGGTGGTGCACATTGTATGGGTGTGTGTTACATTACATTCACTAGTACGAGTGAGAAAAACATCACGGGGTGGTGCGCATTGTATGGGTCTGTGTTACATTACATTCACTAGTAGGAGTGAGAAAAACATCACGGGGTGGTGCGCATTGTATGGGTGTGTGTTACATTACATTCACTAGTAGGAGTGAGAAAAACATCACGGGGTCGTGCGCATTGTATGGGTGTGTGTTACATTACATTCACTCGTAGGAGTGGGAAAAACATTACGGGGTGGTGTGAATCGGAGGGTCTGAATTAGGATAAACAGTGAGTGGCAATGTAGGATGGAGAAAAGCACCGCGGGGTGGTCAGCATGGGGAGGTCAGGGAACATGCAGTGGCAATGTAGGATAGGTTTCTGAAAAACATCGCGGGGTGGTGTGCATTGTATGGGTGTGTGTTACATTACATTCACTAGTAGGAGTGAGAAAAACATCACGGGGTGGTGCGCATTGTATGGGTGTGTGTTACATTACATTCACTAGTAGGAGTGAGAAATACATCACGGGTTGGTGCGCATTGTATGGGTGTGTGTTACATTAGATTCACTAGTAGGAGTGAGAAAAACATCACTGGGTGGTGTGAATCGGAGGGAAGGAATTAGGATAGGCAGTGAGTGGCAATGTAGGATGGAGAAAAGCACGGCGGGGTGGTCAGCATCGGTAGGTGAGGGAACATGCAGTGGCAATGTAGGATAGGTTTCTGAAAAACATCGCGGGGTGGTGCGCATTGTATGGGTGTGTGTTACATTACATTCACTAGTAGGAGTGAGAAAAACATCACGGAGTGGTGCGCATTGTATGGGTGTGTGTTACATTACATTCACTAGTAGGAGTGAGAAAAACATCACGGGGTGGTGTGAATCGGAGGGTCTGAATTAGGATAGGCAGTGCGTGGCAATGTAGGATGGAGAAAAGCATCGCGGGTGGTCAGCATGGGGAGGTCAGGGAACATGCAGTGGCAATGTAGGATAGGTTTCTGAAAAACATCCCGGGGTGGTGCGCATTGTATGGGTGTGTGTTACATTACATTCACTATTAGGAGTGAGAAAAACATCACGGGGGGGTGCGCATTGTATGGGTGTGTGTTACATTACATTCACTAGTAGGAGTGAGAAAAACATCACGGGGAGGTGTGAATCGGAGGGTCTGAATTAGGATAGGCAGTGAGTGGCAATGTAGGATGGAGAAAAGCACCGCGGGGTGGTCAGCATGGGGAGGTCAGGGAACATGCAGTGGCAATGTAGGATAGGTTTCTGAAAAACATCGCGGGGTGGTGCGCATTGTATGGGTGTGTGTTACATTACATTCACTAGTACGAGTGAGAAAAACATCACGGGTTGGTGCGCATTGTATGGGTGTGTGTTACATTACATTCACTAGTAGGAGTGAGAAAAACATCACGGGCTGGTGTGAATCGGAGGGTCTGAATTAGGATAGGCAGTGAGTGGCAATGTAGGGTGGAGAAAAGCACCGCGGGGTGGTCAGCATGGGGAGGTCAGGGAACATGCAGTGGCAATGTAGGATAGTTTTCTGAAAAAGATCGTGGGGTGGTGCGCATTGTATGGGTGTGTGTTACGTTACATTCACTATAAGGAGAGAGAAAAACATCACGGGATGGTGTGAATCGGAGGGTCTGAATTAGGATAGGCAGTGAGTGGCAATGTAGGATGGAGAAAAGCACCGCGGGGTGGTCAGCATGGGGAGGTCAGGGAACATGCAGTGGCAAAGTAGGATAGGTTTCTGAAAAACATCGCGGGGTGGTGCGCATTGTATGTGTGTGTGTTACATTAGATTCACTAGTAGGAGTGAGAAAAACATCACGGGGTGGTGCGCATTGTATGGGTGTGTGTTACATTACATTCACTAGTAGGAATTAAAAAAACATCACGGGGTGGTGTGAATCGGAGGGTCTGAATTAGGATAGGCAGTGAGTGGCAAAGTAGGATGGAGAAAAGCACCGCGGGGTGGTCAGCATGGGGAGGTCATGGAACATGCAGTGGCAATGTAGGATAGGTTTCTGAAAAAGATCGCGGGGTGGTGCGCATTGTATGGGTGCGTGTTACATTACATTCACTAGTAGGTGTGAGAAAAAAATCACGGGGTGGTGCGCATTGTATGGGTGTGTGTTACATTACATTCTCTAGTAGGAGTGAGAAAAACATCACGGGATGGTGCGCATTGTATGGGTGTGTGTTACATTACATTCACTAGTAGGAGTGAGAAAAACATCACGGGGTGGTGCGCATTGTATGGGTGTGTGTTACATTACATTCACTAGTAGGAGTGAGAAAAACATCACGGGGTGGTGTGAATCGGAGGGTCTGGATTAGGATAGGCAGTGAGTGGCAATGTAGGATGGAGAAAAGCACCGCGGGGTGGTCAGCATGGGGAGGTCAGGGAACATGCAGTGGCAATGTAGGATAGGTTTCTGAAAAACATCGCGGGGTGGTGCACATTGTATGGGTGTGTGTTACATTACATTCACTAGTACGAGTGAGAAAAACATCACGGGGTGGTGCGCATTGTATGGGTCTGTGTTACATTACATTCACTAGTAGGAGTGAGAAAAACATCACGGGGTGGTGCGCATTGTATGGGTGTGTGTTACATTACATTCACTAGTAGGAGTGAGAAAAACATCACGGGGTCGTGCGCATTGTATGGGTGTGTGTTACATTACATTCACTCGTAGGAGTGGGAAAAACATTACGGGGTGGTGTGAATCGGAGGGTCTGAATTAGGATAGGCAGTGAGTGGCAATGTAGGATGGAGAAAAGCACCGCGGGGTGGTCAGCATGGGGAGGTCAGGGAACATGCAGTGGCAATGTAGGATAGGTTTCTGAAAAACATCGCGGGGTGGTGTGCATTGTATGGGTGTGTGTTACATTACATTCACTAGTAGGAGTGAGAAAAACATCACGGGGTGGTGCGCATTGTATGGGTGTGTGTTACATTGCATTCACTAGTAGGAGTGAGAAATACATCACGGGTTGGTGCGCATTGTATGGGTGTGTGTTACATTAGATTCACTAGTAGGAGTGAGAAAAACATCACTGGGTGGTGTGAATCGGAGGGAAGGAATTAGGATAGGCAGTGAGTGGCAATGTAGGATGGAGAAAAGCACGGCGGGGTGGTCAGCATCGGGAGGTGAGGGAACATGCAGTGGCAATGTAGGATAGGTTTCTGAAAAACATCGCGGGGTGGTGCGCATTGTATGGGTGTGTGTTACATTACATTCACTAGTAGGAGTGAGAAAAACATCACGGAGTGGTGCGCATTGTATGGGTGTGTGTTACATTACATTCACTAGTAGGAGTGAGAAAAACATCACGGGGTGGTGTGAATCGGAGGGTCTGAATTAGGATAGGCAGTGCGTGGCAATGTAGGATGGAGAAAAGCATCGCGGGTGGTCAGCATGGGGAGGTCAGGGAACATGCAGTGGCAATGTAGGATAGGTTTCTGAAAAACATCCCGGGGTGGTGCGCATTGTATGGGTGTGTGTTACATTACATTCACTATTAGGAGTGAGAAAAACATCACGGGGTGGTGCGCATTGTATGGGTGTGTGTTACATTACATTCACTAGTAGGAGTGAGAAAAACATCACGGGGAGTTGTGAATCGGAGGGTCTGAATTAGGATAGGCAGTGAGTGGCAATGTAGGATGGAGAAAAGCACCGCGGGGTGGTCAGCATGGGGAGGTCAGGGAACATGCAGTGGCAATGTAGGATAGGTTTCTGAAAAACATCGCGGGGTGGTGCGCATTGTATGGGTGTGTGTTACATTACATTCACTAGTACGAGTGAGAAAAACATCACGGGGTGGTGCGCATTGTATGGGTGTGTGTTACATTACATTCACTAGTAGGAGTGAGAAAAACATCACGGGGTGGTGTGAATCGGAGGGTCTGAATTAGGATAGGCAGTGAGTGGCAATGTAGGGTGGAGAAAAGCACCGCGGGGTGGTCAGCATGGGGAGGTGAGGGAACATGCATTGGCAATGTAGGATAGTTTTCTGAAAAAGATCGTGGGGTGGTGCGCATTGTATGGGTGTGTGTTACGTTACATTCACTATAAGGAGAGAGAAAAACATCACGGGATGGTGTGAATCGGAGGGTCTGAATTAGGATAGGCAGTGAGTGGCAATGTAGGATGGAGAAAAGCACCGCGGGGTGGTCAGCATGGGGAGGTCAGGGAACATGCAGTGGCAAAGTAGGATAGGTTTCTGAAAAACATCGCGGGGTGGTGCGCATTGTATGTGTGTGTGTTACATTAGATTCACTAGTAGGAGTGAGAAAAACATCACGGGGTGGTGCGCATTGTATGGGTGTGTGTTACATTACATTCACTAGTAGGAATTAAAAAAACATCACGGGGTGGTGTGAATCGGAGGGTCTGAATTAGGATAGGCAGTGAGTGGCAAAGTAGGATGGAGAAAAGCACCGCGGGGTGGTCAGCATGGGGAGGTCATGGAACATGCAGTGGCAATGTAGGATAGGTTTCTGAAAAAGATCGCGGGGTGGTGCGCATTGTATGGGTGCGTGTTACATTACATTCACTAGTAGGTGTGAGAAAAACATCACGGGGTGGTGCGCATTGTATGGGTGTGTGTTACATTACATTCTCTAGTAGGAGTGAGAAAAACATCACGGGATGGTGCGCATTGTATGGGTGTGTGTTACATTACATTCACTAGTAGGAGTGAGAAAAACATCACGGGGTGGTGTGAATCGGAGGGAAGGAATTAGGATAGGCAGTGAGTGGCAATGTAGGATGGAGAAGAGCACCGCGGGGTGGTCAGCATGGGGAGGTCAGGGAACATGCAGTGGCAATGTAGGATAGGTTTCTGAAAAACATCGCGGGGTGGTGCACATTGTATGGGTGTGTGTTACATTACATTCACTAGTAGGAGTGAGAAAATCATCACGGATTGGTGTGAATTGCAGGGTCTGAATTAGGATAGGCATTGAGTGGCAATGTAGGATGGAGAAAAGCACCGCGGGGTGGTCAGCATGGGGAGGTCAGGGAACATGCAGTGGCAATGTAGGATAGGTTTCTGAAAAACATCGCGGGGTGGTGCGCATTGTATGGGTGTGTGTTACATTACATTCACTAGTAGGAGTGACAAAAACATCACGTGTGGTGCGCATTGTATGGGTGTGTGGTACATTACATTCACCAGTAGGAGTGAGAAAAACATCACGGGGTGGGTGAATTGGAGGGTCTGAATTAGGATAGGCAGTGAGTAGCAATGTAGGATGGAGAAAAGCACCGCGGGGTGGTCAGCATGGGGAGGTCAGGGAACATGCTGTGGCAATGTAGGATAGGTTTTCTGAAAAACATCGCGGGATGGTGCGCATTGTATGGGTGTGTGCTACATTACATTTACTATTAGGAGTGAGAAAAACATCAGGGGTCGCGTGAATCAGAGGGTCTGAGTTAGGATAGGCAGTGAGTGGCAAGGTAGGATGGAGAAAAGCACCGCGGTGTGGTCAGCATGGGGAGGTCAGGGAACATGCAGTGGCAAAGTAGGATAGGTTTCTGAAAAACATCGCGGGGTGGTGCGCATTGTATGGGTATGTGTTACATTAGATTCACTAGTAGGAGTGAGAAAAACATCACGGGTGGTGCGCATTGTATGGGTGTGTATTACATTACAATCACTAGTAGGAGTGAGAAAAAACATCACGGGGTGGTGTGAATCGGAGGGTCTGAATTAGGATAGGCAGTGAGTGGCAAAGTAGGATGGAGAAAAGCACCGCGGGGTGGTCAGCATGGGGAGGTCAGGCAACATGCAGTGGCAATGTAGGATAGGTTTCTGAAAAAGATCGCGGGGTGATGCGCATTGTATGGGTGCGTGTTACATTACATTCACTAGTAGGAGTGAGAAAAACATCACGGGGTGGTGCGCATTGTATGGGTGTGTGTTACATTACATTCACTAGTAGGAGTGAGAAAAACATCACGGGGTGGTGTGAATCGGAGGGTCTGAATTAGGATAGGCAGTGAGTGGCAATGTAGGATCGAGAAAAGCACCGCGGGGTGGTCAGCATGGGGAGGTCAGGGAACATGCAGTGGCAATGTAGGATAGGTTTCTGAAAAACATCGCGGGGTGGTGCACATTGTATGGGTGTGTGTTACATTACATTCACTAGTAGGAGTGAGAAAATCATCACGGGGTGGTGTGAATCGGAGGGTCTGAATTAGGATAGGCATTGAGTGGCAATGTAGGATGGAGAAAAGCACCGCGGGGTGGTCAGCATGGGGAGGTCAGGGAACATGCAGTGGCAATGTAGGATAGGTTTCTTAAAAACATCGCGGGGTGGTGCGCATTGTATGGGTGTGTGTTACATTACATTCACTAGTAGGAGTGAGAAAAACATCACGTGGTGGTGCGCATTGTATGGGTGTGAGTTACATTACATTCACCAGTAGGAGTGAGAAAAACATCACGGGGTGGTGTGAATAGGAGGGTCTGAATTAGGATAGGCAGTGAGTGGCAATGTAGGATGAAGAAAAGCATCGCGGGGTGGTCAGCATGGGGAGGTCAGGGAACATGCTGTGGCAATGTAGGATAGGTTTCTGAAAAACATCGCGGGATGGTGCTCATTGTATGGGTGTGTGTTACATTACATTCACTAGTAGGAGTGAGAAAAACATCACGGAGTGGTGCGCATTGTATGGGTGTGTGTTACATTACATTCACTAGTAGGAGTGAGAAAAACATCACGGGGTGGTGTGAATCGGAGGGTCTGAATTAGGATAGGCAGTGCGTGGCAATGTAGGATGGAGAAAAGCATCGCGGGTGGTCAGCATGGGGAGGTCAGGGAACATGCAGTGGCAATGTAGGATAGGTTTCTGAAAAACATCCCGGGGTGGTGCGCATTGTATGGGTGTGTGTTACATTACATTCACTATTAGGAGTGAGAAAAACATCACGGGGGGGTGCGCATTGTATGGGTGTGTGTTACATTACATTCACTAGTAGGAGTGAGAAAAACATCACGGGGAGGTGTGAATCGGAGGCTCTGAATTAGGATAGGCAGTGAGTGGCAATGTAGGATGGAGAAAAGCACCGCGGGGTGGTCAGCATGGGGAGGTCAGGGAACATGCAGTGGCAATGTAGGATAGGTTTCTGAAAAACATCGCGGGGTGGTGCGCATTGTATGGGTGTGTGTTACATTACATTCACTAGTACGAGTGAGAAAAACATCACGGGGTGGTGCGCATTGTATGGGTGTGTGTTACATTACATTCACTAGTAGGAGTGAGAAAAACATCACGGGGTGGTGTGAATCGGAGGGTCTGAATTAGGATAGGCAGTGAGTGGCAATGTAGGGTGGAGAAAAGCACCGCGGGGTGGTCAGCATGGGGAGGTCAGGGAACATGCAGTGGCAATGTAGGATAGTTTTCTGAAAAAGATTGTGGGGTGGTGCGCATTGTATGGGTGTGTGTTACGTTACATTCACTATAAGGAGAGAGAAAAACATCACGGGATGGTGTGAATCGGAGGGTCTGAATTAGGATAGGCAGTGAGTGGCAATGTAGGATGGAGAAAAGCACCGCGGGGTGGTCAGCATGGGGAGGTCAGGGAACATGCAGTGGCAAAGTAGGATAGGTTTCTGAAAAACATCGCGGGGTGGTGCGCATTGTATGTGTGTGTGTTACATTAGATTCACTAGTAGGAGTGAGAAAAACATCACGGGGTGGTGCGCATTGTATGGGTGTGTGTTACATTACATTCACTAGTAGGAATTAAAAAAACATCACGGGGTGGTGTGAATCGGAGGGTCTGAATTAGGATAGGCAGTGATTGGCAAAGTAGGATGGAGAAAAGCACCGCGGGGTGGTCAGCATGGGGAGGTCATGGAACATGCAGTGGCAATGTAGGATAGGTTTCTGAAAAAGATCGCGGGGTGGTGCGCATTGTATGGGTGCGTGTTACATTACATTCACTAGTAGGTGTGAGAAAAACATCACGGGGTGGTGCGCATTGTATGGGTGTGTGTTACATTACATTCTCTAGTAGGAGTGAGAAAAACATCACGGGATGGTGCGCATTGTATGGGTGTGTGTTACATTACATTCACTAGTAGGAGTGAGAAAAACATCACGGGGTGGTGCGCATTGTATGGGTGTGTGTTACATTACATTCACTAGTAGGAGTGAGAAAAACATCACGGGGTGGTGTGAATCGGAGGGTCTGGATTAGGATAGGCAGTGAGTGGCAATGTAGGATGGAGAAAAGCACCGCGGGGTGGTCAGCATGGGGAGGTCAGGGAACATGCAGTGGCAATGTAGGATAGGTTTCTGAAAAACATCGCGGGGTGGTGCACATTGTATGGGTGTGTGTTACATTACATTCACTAGTACGAGTGAGAAAAACATCACGGGGTGGTGCGCATTGTATGGGTCTGTGTTACATTACATTCACTAGTAGGAGTGAGAAAAACATCACGGGGTGGTGCGCATTGTATGGGTGTGTGTTACATTACATTCACTAGTAGGAGTGAGAAAAACATCACGGGGTCGTGCGCATTGTATGGGTGTGTGTTACATTACATTCACTCGTAGGAGTGGGAAAAACATTACGGGGTGGTGTGAATCGGAGGGTCTGAATTAGGATAGGCAGTGAGTGGCAATGTAGGATGGAGAAAAGCACCGCGGGGTGGTCAGCATGGGGAGGTCAGGGAACATGCAGTGGCAATGTAGGATAGGTTTCTGAAAAACATCGCGGGGTGGTGTGCATTGTATGGGTGTGTGTTACATTACATTCACTAGTAGGAGTGAGAAAAACATCACGGGGTGGTGCGCATTGTATGGGTGTGTGTTACATTACATTCACTAGTAGGAGTGAGAAATACATCACGGGTTGGTGCGCATTGTATGGGTGTGTGTTACATTAGATTCACTAGTAGGAGTGAGAAAAACATCACTGGGTGGTGTGAATCGGAGGGAAGGAATTAGGATAGGCAGTGAGTGGCAATGTAGGATGGAGAAAAGCACGGCGGGGTGGTCAGCATCGGGAGGTGAGGGAACATGCAGTGGCAATGTAGGATAGGTTTCTGAAAAACATCGCGGGGTGGTGCGCATTGTATGGGTGTGTGTTACATTACATTCACTAGTAGGAGTGAGAAAAACATCACGGAGTGGTGCGCATTGTATGGGTGTGTGTTACATTACATTCACTAGTAGGAGTGAGAAAAACATCACGGGGTGGTGTGAATCGGAGGGTCTGAATTAGGATAGGCAGTGCGTGGCAATGTAGGATGGAGAAAAGCATCGCGGGTGGTCAGCATGGGGAGGTCAGGGAACATGCAGTGGCAATGTAGGATAGGTTTCTGAAAAACATCCCGGGGTGGTGCGCATTGTATGGGTGTGTGTTACATTACATTCACTATTAGGAGTGAGAAAAACATCACGGGGTGGTGCGCATTGTATGGGTGTGTGTTACATTACATTCACTAGTAGGAGTGAGAAAAACATCACGGGGAGGTGTGAATCGGAGGGTCTGAATTAGGATAGGCAGTGAGTGGCAATGTAGGATGGAGAAAAGCACCGCGGGGTGGTCAGCATGGGGAGGTCAGGGAACATGCAGTGGCAATGTAGGATAGGTTTCTGAAAAACATCGCGGGGTGGTGCGCATTGTATGGGTGTGTGTTACATTACATTCACTAGTACGAGTGAGAAAAACATCACGGGGTGGTGCGCATTGTATGGGTGTGTGTTACATTACATTCACTAGTAGGAGTGAGAAAAACATCACGGGGTGGTGTGAATCGGAGGGTCTGAATTAGGATAGGCAGTGAGTGGCAATGTAGGGTGGAGAAAAGCACCGCGGGGTGGTCAGCATGGGGAGGTGAGGGAACATGCAGTGGCAATGTAGGATAGTTTTCTGAAAAAGATCGTGGGGTGGTGCGCATTGTATGGGTGTGTGTTACGTTACATTCACTATAAGGAGAGAGAAAAACATCACGGGATGGTGTGAATCGGAGGGTCTGAATTAGGATAGGCAGTGAGTGGCAATGTAGGATGGAGAAAAGCACCGCGGGGTGGTCAGCATGGGGAGGTCAGGGAACATGCAGTGGCAAAGTAGGATAGGTTTCTGAAAAACATCGTGGGGTGGTGCGCATTGTATGTGTGTGTGTTACATTAGATTCACTAGTAGGAGTGAGAAAAACATCACGGGGTGGTGCGCATTGTATGGGTGTGTGTTACATTACATTCACTAGTAGGAATTAAAAAAACATCACGGGGTGGTGTGAATCGGAGGGTCTGAATTAGGATAGGCAGTGAGTGGCAAAGTAGGATGGAGAAAAGCACCGCGGGGTGGTCAGCATGGGGAGGTCATGGAACATGCAGTGGCAATGTAGGATAGGTTTCTGAAAAAGATCGCGGGGTGGTGCGCATTGTATGGGTGCGTGTTACATTACATTCACTAGTAGGTGTGAGAAAAACATCACGGGGTGGTGCGCATTGTATGGGTGTGTGTTACATTACATTCTCTAGTAGGAGTGAGAAAAACATCACGGGATGGTCCGCATTGTATGGGTGTGTGTTACATTACATTCACTAGTAGGAATTAAAAAAACATCACGGGGTGGTGTGAATCGGAGGGTCTGAATTAGGATAGGCAGTGAGTGGCAATGTAGGATGGAGAAGAGCACCGCGGGGTGGTCAGCATGGGGAGGTCAGGGAACATGCAGTGGCAATGTAGGATAGGTTTCTGAAAAACATCGCGGGGTGGTGCACATTGTATGGGTGTGTGTTACATTACATTCACTAGTAGGAGTGAGAAAATCATCACGGAGTGGTGTGAATCGCAGGGTCTGAATTAGGATAGGCATTGAGTGGCAATGTAGGATGGAGAAAAGCACCGCGGGGTGGTCAGCATGGGGAGGTCAGGGAACATGCAGTGGCAATGTAGGATAGGTTTCTGAAAAACATCGCGGGGTGGTGCGCATTGTATGGGTGTGTGTTACATTACATTCACTAGTAGGAGTGACAAAAACATCACGTGGTGGTGCGCATTGTATGGGTGTGTGGTACATTACATTCACCAGTAGGAGTGAGAAAAACATCACGGGGTGGTGTGAATTGGAGGGTCTGAATTAGGATAGGCAGTGAGTAGCAATGTAGGATGGAGAAAAGCACCGCGGGGTGGTCAGCATGGGGAGGTCAGGGAACATGCTGTGGCAATGTAGGATAGGTTTCTGAAAAACATCGCGGGATGGTGCGCATTGTATGGGTGTGTGCTACATTACATTTACTATTAGGAGTGAGAAAAACATCAGGGGGTCGCGTGAATCGGAGGGTCTGAGTTAGGATAGGCAGTGAGTGGCAAGGTAGGATGGAGAAAAGCACCGCGGTGTGGTCAGCATGGGGAGGTCAGGGAACATGCAGTGGCAAAGTAGGATAGGTTTCTGAAAAACATCGCGGGGTGGTGCGCATTGTATGGGTATGTGTTACATTAGATTCACTAGTAGGAGTGAGAAAAACATCACGGGGTGGTGCGCATTGTATGGGTGTGTATTACATTACAATCACTAGTAGGAGTGAGAAAAACATCACGGGGTGGTGTGAATCGGAGGGTCTGAATTAGGATAGGCAGTGAGTGGCAAAGTAGGATGGAGAAAAGCACCGCGGGGTGGTCAGCATGGGGAGGTCAGGCAACATGCAGTGGCAATGTAGGATAGGTTTCTGAAAAAGATCGCGGGGTGATGCGCATTGTATGGGTGCGTGTTACATTACATTCACTAGTAGGAGTGAGAAAAACATCACGGGGTGGTGCGCATTGTATGGGTGTGTGTTACATTACATTCACTAGTAGGAGTGAGAAAAACATCACGGGGTGGTGTGAATCGGAGGGTCTGAATTAGGATAGGCAGTGAGTGGCAATGTAGGATCGAGAAAAGCACCGCGGGGTGGTCAGAATGGGGAGGTCAGGGAACATGCAGTGGCAATGTAGGATAGGTTTCTGAAAAACATCGCGGGGTGGTGCACATTGTATGGGTGTGTGTTACATTACATTCACTAGTAGGAGTGAGAAAATCATCACGGGGTGGTGTGAATCGGAGGGTCTGAATTAGGATAGGCATTGAGTGGCAATGTAGGATGGAGAAAAGCACCGCGGGGTGGTCAGCATGGGGAGGTCAGGGAACATGCAGTGGCAATGTAGGATAGGTTTCTTAAAAACATCGCGGGGTGGTGCGCATTGTATGGGTGTGTGTTACATTACATTCACTAGTAGGAGTGAGAAAAACATCACGTGGTGGTGCGCATTGTATGGGTGTGAGTTACATTACATTCACCAGTAGGAGTGAGAAAAACATCACGGGGTGGTGTGAATAGGAGGGTCTGAATTAGGATAGGCAGTGAGTGGCAATGTAGGATGAAGAAAAGCATCGCGGGGTGGTCAGCATGGGGAGGTCAGGGAACATGCTGTGGCAATGTAGGATAGGTTTCTGAAAAACATCGCGGGATGGTGCTCATTGTATGGGTGTGTGCTACATTACATTCACTAGTAGGAGTGAGAAAAACATCACGGGGTCGCGTGAATCGGAGGGTCTGAGTTAGGATAGGCAGTGAGTGGCAATGTAGGATGGAGAAAAGCACCGCGGGGTGGTCATCATGGGGAGGTCAGGGAACATGCAGTGGCAATGTAGGATAGGTTTCGGAAAAAGATCGCGGGGTGGTGCGCATTGTATGGGTGTGTGTTACATTACATTCACTAGTAGGAGTGAGAAAAACATCACGGGGTGGTGCGCATTGTTTGGGTGTGTGTTACATTACATTCACTAGTAGGAGTGAGAAAACCATCACGGGGTGGTGTGAATCGGAGGGTCTGAATTAGGATAGGCAGTGAGTGGCAATGTAGGATGGAGAAAAGCACCGCGGGGTGGTCAGCATGGGGAGGTCAGGGAACATGCAGTGGCAAAGTAGGATAGGTTTCTGAAAAACATCGCGGGGTGGTGCGCATTGTATGGGTGTGTGTTACATTAGATTCACTAGTAGGAGTGAGAAAAACATCACGGGGTCGTGCGCATTGTATGGGTGTGTGTTACATTACATTCACTAGTAGGAGTGAGAAAAACATCACGGGGTGGTGTGAATCGGAGGGTCTGAATTAGGATAGGCAGTGAGTGGCAAAGTAGGACGGAGAAAAGCACCGCGGGGTGGTCAGCATGGGGAGGTCAGGTAACATGCAGTGGCAATGTAGGATAGGTTTCTGAAAAACATCGCGGGGTGGTGCGCATTGTATGGGTGTGTGTTACTTTACATTCTCTAGTAGGAGTGAGAAAAACATCACGGGGTGGTGCGCATTGTATGGGTGTGTGTTACATTACATTCACTAGTAGGAGTGAGAAAAACATCACGGGGTGGTGTGAATCGGAGGGTCTGAATTAGGATAGGCAGTGAGTGGCACTGTAGGATGGAGAAAAGCACCGCGGGGTGGTCAGCATGGGGAGGTCAGGGAACATGCAGTGGCAATGTAGGATAGGTTTCTGAAAAACATCGCGGGGTGGTGCGCATTGTATGGGTGTGTGTTACTTTACATTCTCTAGTAGGAGTGAGAAAAACATCACGGGGTGGTGCGCATTGTATGGGTGTGTGTTACATTACATTCACTAGTAGGAGTGAGAAAAACATCACGGGGTGGTGTGAATCGGAGGGTCTGAATTAGGATAGGCAGTGAGTGGCACTGTAGGATGGAGAAAAGCACCGCGGGGTGGTCAGCATGGGGAGGTCAGGGAACATGCAGTGGCAATGTAGGATAGGTTTCTGAAAAACATCGCGGGGTGGTGCGCATTGTATGGGTGTGTGTTACATGACATTCACTAGTAGGAGTGAGAAAAACATCACGGGGTGGTGCGCATTGTATGGGTGTGTGTTACATTACATTCACTAGTAGGAGTGAGAAAAACATCACAGGGTGGTGTGAATCGGAGGGTCTGAATTAGGATACGCAGTGAGTGGCAATGTAGGATGGAGAAAAGCACCGCGGGATGGTCAGCATGGGAAGGGCAGGGAACATGCAGTGGCAATGTAGGATAGGTTTCTGAAAAACATCGCGGGGTGGTGCGCATTGTATGGGTGTGTGTTACATTACATTCACTAGTAGGAGTGAGAAAAACATCACGGGGGGGTGCGCATTGTATGGGTGTGTGTTACATTACATTCACTAGTAGGAGTGAGAAAAACATCACGGGGTGGTGTGAATCGGAGGGTCTGAATTAGGATAGGCAGTGAGTGGCAATGTAGGATGGAGAAAAGCACCGCGGGGTGGTCAGCATGGGGAGGTCAGGGAACATGCAGTGGCAATGTAGGATAGGTTTCTGGAAAACATCGCTGGGTGGTGCGCATTGTATGGGTGTGTGTTACATTACATTCACTAGTAGGAGTGAGAAAAACATCACGGGGTGGTGCGCATTGTATGGGTGTGTGTTACATTACATTCACTAGTAGGAGTGAGAAAAACATCACGGGGTGGTGTGAATCGGTGGGTCTGAATTAGGATAGGCAGTGAGTGGCAATGTAGGATGGAGAAAAGCAACACGGGGTTGTCAGCATGGGGAGGTCAGGGAATATGCAGTGGCAATGTAGGATAGGTTTCTGAAAAAGATCGCCGGGTGGTGCGCATTGTATGGGTGTGTGTTACATTACATTCACTAGTAGGAATGAGAAAAACATCTCGGGGTGGTGCGCATTGTATGGGTGTGTGTTACATTACATTCACTAGTAGGAGTGAGAAAAACATCACAGGGTGCTGCGCATTGTATGGGTGTGTGTTACATTACATTCACTAGTAGGAGTGAGAAAAACATCACGGGGTGGTGTGAATCGGAGGGTCTGAATTAGGATAGGCAGTGAGTGGCAAAGTACGATGGAGAAAAGCACCGCGGGGTGGTCAGCATGGGGAGGTCAGGGAACATGCAGTGGCAATGTAGGTTAGGTTTCTGAAAAACATCGCGGGGTGGTGCGCATTGTATGGGTGTGTGTTACATTACATTCACTAGTAGGAGTGAGAAAAACATCACGGGGTGGTGCACATTGTATGGGTGTGTGTTACATTACATTCACTAGTAGGAGTGAGAAAAACATCACAGGGTGGTGTGAATCGGAGGGTCTGAATTAGGATACGCAGTGAGTGGCAATGTAGGATGGAGAAAAGCACCGCGGGGTGGTCAGCATGGGGAGGGCAGGGAACATGCAGTGGCAATGTAGGATAGGTTTCTGAAAAACATCGCGGGGTGGTGCGCATTGTATGGGTGTGTGTTACATTACATTCACTAGTAGGAGTGAGAAAAACATCACAGGGTGCTGCGCATTGTATGGGTGTGTGTTACATTACATTCACTAGTAGGAGTGAGAAAAACATCACGGGGTGGTGTGAATCGGAGGGTCTGAATTAGGATAGGCAGTGAGTGGCAATGTAGGATGGAGAACAGCACTGCGCGGTGGTCAGCATGTGGAGGTCAGGGAACATGCAGTGGCAATGTAGGATAGGTTTCTGAAAAACATCGCGGGGTGGTGCGCATTGTATGGGTGTGTGTTACATCACATTCACTAGCAGGAATGAGAAAAACATCACGGGATGGTGCGCATTGTATGGGTGTGTGTTACATTACATTCACTAGTAGGAGTGAGAAAAACATCACGGGGTGGTGTGAATCGGAGGGTCTGAATTAGGATAGGCAGTGAATGGCAATGTAGGATGGAGAAAAGCACCGCGGGGTGGTCAGCATGGGGAGGTCAGGGAACATGCAGTGGCAATGTAGGATAGGTTTCTGAAAAACATCGCAGGGTGGTGCGCATTGTATGGGTGTGTGTTACATTACATTCATTAGTAGGAGTGAGAAAAACATCACGGGGTGGTGCGCATTGTATGGGTGTGTGTTACATTACATTCACTAGTAGGAGTGAGAAAAACATCACGGGGTGGTGCGCATTGTATGGGTGTGTGTTACATTACATTCACTAGTAGGAGTGAGAAAAACATCACGGGGTGGTGTGAATCGGAGGGTCTGAATTAGGATAGGCAGTGAGTGGCAATGTAGGATGGAGAAAAGCACCGCGGGGTGGTCAGCATGGGGAGGTCAGGGAACGTGCAGTGGCAATGTAGGATAGGTTTCTGGAAAACATCGCGGGGTGGTGCGCATTGTATGGGTGTGTGTTACATTACATTCACTAGTAGGAGTGAGAAAAACATCACGGGGTGGTGCGCATTGTATGGGTGTGTGGTACTTTACATTCACTAGTATGAGTGAGAAAAACTTCACGTGGTGGTGCGCATTGTATGGGTTTGTGTTACATTACATTCAATAGTAGGAGTGAGAAAAACATCACGGGGTGGTGTGAATCGGAGGGTCTGAATTAGGATAGGCAGTGAGTGGCAATGTAGGATGGAGAAAAGCACCGTGGGGTGGTCAGCATGGGGAGGTCAGGGAACATGCAGTGGCAATGTAGGATAGGTTTCTGAAAAACACCGCGGGGTGGTGCGCATTGTATGGGTGTGTGTTACATTACATTCACTAGTAGGAGTGAGAAAAACATCACGGGGTGGTGTGAATCGGAGGGTCTGAATTAGGATAGGCAGTGAGTGGCAATGTAGGATGGAGAAAAGCACCGCGGGGTGGTCAGCATGCTGATGTCAGGGAACATGCAGTGGCAATGTAGGATAGGTTTCTGAAAAACATCGAGGGGTGGTGCGCATTGTATGGGTGTGTGTTACATTACATTCACTAGTAGGAGTGAGGAAAACATCACGGGGTGTTGCGCATTGTATGGGTGTGTGATACATTACATTCACTAGTAGGAGTGAGAAAAACATCACGGGGTGGTGTGAATCGGAGGGTCTGAATTAGGATAGGCAGTGAGTGGCAATGTAGGATGGAGAAAAGCACGGCGGGGTGGTCAGCATGGGTAGGTCAGGGAACATGCAGTGGCAATGTAGGATAGGTTTCTGAAAAACATCGCGTGGTGGTGCGCATTGTATGGGTGTGTGTTACATTACATTCACTAGTAGGAGTGAGAAAAACATCACGGGTTGGTGCGCATTGTATGGGTGTGTGTTACATTACATTCACTAGTAGGAGTGAGAAAAACATCACGGGGTGGTGTGAATCGGAGGGTCTGAATTAGGATAGGCAGTGAGTGGCAATGTAGGATGGAGAAAAGCACCGCGGGGTGGTCAGCATGGGGAGGTCAGGGAACATGCAGTGGCAATGTAGGATAGGTTTCTGTAAAACATCGCGGGGTGGTGCGCATTGTATGGGTGTGTGTTACATTACATTCACTAGTAGGAGTGAGAAAAACATCACAGGGTGGTGTGAATCGGAGGGCATGAATTAGGATAGGCAGTGAGTGGCAATGTAGAATGGAGAAAAGCACCGCGCGGTGGTCAGCAAAGAGGTCAGGGAACATGCAGTGGCAATGTAGGATAGGTTTCTGAAAAACATCGTGGGGTGGTGTGCATTGTATGGGGGTGTGTTACATTACATTCACTAGTAGGAGTGAGAAAAACATCATGGGGTGGTGTGCATGGTATGGGTGTGTGTTACATTACATTCACTAGTAGGAGTGAGAAAAACATCACGGTGTGGTGTGAATCGGTGGGTCTGAATTAGGATAGGCAGTGAGTGGCAATGTAGGATGGAGAAAAGCAACGCGGGGTGGTCAGCATGGGGAGGTCAGGGAACATGCAGTGGCAATGTAGGATAGGTTTCTGAAAAAGATCGCCGGGTGGTGCGCATTGTATGGGTGTGTGTTACATTACATTCACTATTAGGAGTGAGAAAAACATCACGGGGTGGTGCGCATTGTATGGGTGTGTGTTACATTACATTCACTAGTAGGAGTGAGAAAAACATCATGGGGTGGTGTGAATCGGAGGGTCTGAATTAGGATAGGCAGTGAGTGGCAATGTAGGATGGAGAACAGCACCGCGGGGTGGTCTGCATGTGGAGGTCAGGGAAGATGCAGTGGCAATGTAGGATAGGTTTCTGAAAAACATCACGGGGTGGTGCGCATTGTATGGGTGTGTGTTACATTACATTCACTAGTAGGAGTGAGAAAAACATCACAGGGTGGTGTGAATCGGAGGGTCTGTATTAGGATAGGCAGTGAGTGGCAATGTAGGATGGAGAAAAGCACCGCGCGGTGGTCAGCATGGGGAGGTCAGGGAACATGCAGTGGCAATGTAGGATAGGTTTCTGTAAAACATCGCGGGGTGGTGCGCATTGTATGGGTGTGTGTTACATTACATTCACTAGTAGGAGTGAGAAAAACATCACAGGGTGGTGTGAATCGGAGGTTCTGAATTAGGATAGGCAGTGAGTGGCAATGTAGGATGGAGAAAAGCACCGCGGGGTGGTCAGCATGGGGAGGTCAGGGAACATGCAGTGGCAATGTAGGATAGGTTTCTGAAAAACATCGCAGGGTGGTGCGCATTGTATGGATGTGTTTTACATTACATTCACTAGTAAGAGTGAGAAAATCATCACGGGGTGGTGTGAATCGGAGGGTCTGAATTAGGATAGGCAGTGAGTGCCAATGTAGGATGGAGAAAAGCACCGCCGGGTGGTCAGCATGGGGAGGTCTGGGAACATGCAGTGGCAATGTAGGATAGGTTTCTGAAAAACATCACGGGGTGGTGCGCATGGTATGGGTGTGTGTTACATTACATTCACTAGTAGGAGTGAGAAAAACTCACGGGGTGGTGCGCATTGTATGGGTGTGTATTACATTACATTCACTAGTAGGAGTGAGAAAAACATCACGGGGTGGTTTGCATCGGAGGGTCTGAATTAGGATAGGCAGTGAGTGGCAATGTAGGATGGAGAAAAGCACCGCGGGGTGGTCAGCATGGGGAGGTCAAGGAACATCCTGTGGCAATGTAGGATAGGTTTCTGAAAAACATCGCGGGGTGGTGCGCATTGTATGGGTGTGTGTTAAATTACATTCAGTAGTAGGAGTGAGAAAAACATCACAGGGTGGTGTGAATCGGAGGGTCTGAATTAGGATAGGCAGTGAGTAGCATGTAGGATGGAGAAAAGCACCGCGGGGTGGTCAGCATGGGGAGGTCAGGGAACATGCAGTGGCAATGTAGGACAGGTTTCTGAAAAACATCGCGGGGTGGTGCGCTTTGTATGGGTGTGTGTTACATTACATTCACTAGTAGGAGTGAGAAAAACATCACGGGGTGGTGCGCATTGTATGGGTGTGTGTTACATTACATTCACTAGTAGGAGTGAGAAAAACATCACGGGGTGGTGTGAATCGGAGGGTCTGAATTAGGATAGGCAGTGAGTGGCAATGTAGGATGGAGAAAAACACCGCGGCGTGGTCAGCATGGGGAGGTCAGGGAACATGCAGTGGCAATGTAGGATAGGTTTCTGAAAAACATCGCCGGGTGGTGCGCATTGTATGGGTGTGTGTTACATTACATTCACTAGTAGGAGTGAGAAAAACATGACGGGGTGGTGCGCATTGTATGGGTGTGTGTTACATTACATTCACTAGTAGGAGTGAGAAAAACATCACGGGGTGGTGTGAATCGGAGGGTCTGAATTAGGATAGGCAGTGAGTGGCAATGTAGGATGGAGAAAAGCACCGCGGGGTGGTCAGCATGGGGAGGTCAGGGAACATGCAGTGGCAATGTAGGATAGGTTTCTGTAAAACATCGCGGGGTGGTGCGCATTGTATGGGTGTGTGTTACATTACATTCACTAGTAGGAGTGAGAAAAACATCACAGGGTGGTGTGAATCGGAGGGTCTGAATTAGGATAGGCAGTGAGTGGCAATGTAGGATGTAGAAAAGCACCGCGCGGTGGTCAGCAAAGAGGTCAGGGAACATGCAGTGGCAATGTAGGATAGGTTTCTGAAAAACATCGTGGGGTGGTGTGCATTGTATGGGTGTGTGTTACATTACATTCACTAGTAGGAGTGAGAAAAACATCATGGGGTGGTGTGCATGGTATGGGTGTGTGTTACATTACATTCACTAGTAGGAGTGATAAAAACATCACGGGGTGGTGTGAATCGGTGGGTCTGAATTAGGATAGGCAGTGAGTGGCAATGTAGGATGGAGAAAAGCAACGCGGGGTGGTCAGCATGGGGAGGTCAGGGAACATGCAGTGGCAATGTAGGATAGGTTTCTGAAAAAGATCGCCGGGTGGTGCGCATTGTATGGGTGTGTGTTACATTACAGTCACTATTAGGAGTGAGAAAAACATCACGGGGTGGTGCGCATTGTATGGGTGTGTGTTACATTACATTCACTAGTAGGAGTGAGAAAAACATCATGGGGTGGTGTGAATCGGAGGGTCTGAATTAGGATAGGCAGTGAGTGGCAATGTAGGATGGAGAAAAGCACCGCGGGGTGGTCAGCATGGGGAGGTCAAGGAATATGCTGTGGCAATGTAGGAGAGGTTTCTGAAAAACATCGCGGGGTGGTGCGCATTGTATGGGTGTGTGTTACATTACATTCAGTAGTAGGAGTGAGAAAAACATCACAGGGTGGTGTGAATCGGAGGGTCTGAATTAGGATAGGCAGTGAGTAGCATGTAGGATGGAGAAAAGCACCGCGGGGTGGTCAGCATGGGGAGGTCAGGGAACATGCAGTGGCAATGTAGGACAGGTTTCTGAAAAACATCGCGGGGTGGTGCGCTTTGTATGGGTGTGTGTTACATTACATTCACTAGTAGGAGTGAGAAAAACATCACGGGGTGGTGCGCATTGTATGGGTGTGTGTTACATTCCATTCACTAGTAGGAGTGAGAAAAACATCACGGGGTGGTGTGAATCGGAGGGTCTGAATTAGGATAGGCAGTGAGTGTCAATGTAGGATGGAGAAAAACACCGCGGCGTGGTCAGCATGGGGAGGTCAGGGAACATGCAGTGGCAATGTAGGATAGGTTTCTGAAAAACATCGCCGGGTGGTGCGCATTGTATGGGTGTGTGTTACATTACATTCACTAGTAGGAGTGAGAAAAACATCACGGGGTGGTGTGAATCGGAGGGTCTGAATTAGGATAGGCAGTGAGTGGCAATGTAGGATGGAGAAAAGCACCGCGGGGTGGTCAGCATGGGGAGGTCAGGGAACATGCAGTGGCAATGTAGGATAGGTTTCTGAAAAACATCGCAGGGTGGTGCACATTGTATGGGTGTGTGTTACATTCCATTCACTAGTAGGAGTGAGAAAAACATCACGGGGTGGTGTGAATCGGAGGGTCTGAATTAGGATAGGCAGTGAGTGGCAATGTAGGATGGAGAAAAGCACCGCGGGGTGGTCAGCATGCTGAGGTCAGGGAACATGCAGTGGCAATGTAGGATAGGTTTCTGAAAAACATCACGGGGTGGTGCGCATTGTATGGGTGTGTGTTACATTACATTCCCTAGTAGGAGTGAGAAAAACATCACGGGGTGGTGCGCATTGTATGGGTGTGTGTTACATTACATTCACTAGTAGGAGTGAGAAAAACATCACGGGGTGGTGTGAATCGGTGGGTCTGAATTAGGATAGGCAGTGAGTGGCAATGTAGGATGGAGAAAAGCACCGCGGGGTGGTCAGCATGGGGAGGTCAGGGAACATGCAGTGGCAATGTAGGATAGGTTTCTGAAAAATATCGCGGGGTGGTGCGCATTGCATGGGTGTGTGTTACATTACATTCACTAGTAGGAGTGAGAAAAACATCACGGGGTGTTGTGAATCGGAGGGTCTGAATTAGGATAGGCAGTGAGTGGCAATGTAGGATGGAGAAAAGCACCGCGGGGTGGTCAGCATGGGGAGGTCAGGGAACATGCAGTGGCAATGTAGGATAGGTTTCTGAAAAACATCGCGGGGTGGTGCGCATTGTATGGGTGTGTGTTACATTCCATTCACTAGTAGGAGTGAGAAAAACATCACGGGGTGGTGTGAATCGGAGGGTCTGAATTAGGATAGGCAGTGAGTGGCAATGTAGGATGGAGAAAAGCACCACGGGGTGGTCAGCATGCTGATGTCAGGGAACATGCAGTGGCAATGTAGGATAGGTTTCTGAAAAACATCACGGGGTGGTGAGCATTGTATGGGTGTGTGTTACATTACATTCCCTAGTAGGAGTGAGAAAAACATCACGGGGTGGTGCGCATTGTATGGGTGTGTGTTACATTACATTCACTATTAGGAGTGAGAAAAACATCACGGGGTGGTGTGAATCGGTGGGTCTGAATTAGGATAGGCAGTGAGTGGCAATGTAGGATGGAGAAAAGCACCGCGGGGTGGTCATCATGGGGAGGTCAGGGAACATGCAGTGGCAATGTAGGATAGGTTTCTGAAAAATATCGCGGGGTGGTGCGCATTGCATGGGTGTGTGTTACATTACATTCACTAGTAGGAGTGAGAAAAACATCACGGGGTGGTGTGAATCGGAGGGTCTGAATTAGGATAGGCAGTGAGTGGCAATGTAGGATGGGGAAAAGCACCGCGGGGTGGTCAGCATGTGGAGGTCAGGGAACATGCAGTGGCAATGTAGGATAGGTTTCTGAAAAACATCGCGGGGTGGTGCGCATTGTATGGGTGTGTGTTACATTACATTCATGGGTAGGAGTGAGAAAAACATCACGGGGTGGTGCGCATTGTATGGGTGTGTGTTACATTACATTCACTAGTAGGAGTGAGAAAAACATCACGGGGTGGTATGAATCGGGGGTCTGAATTAGGATAGGCTGTGAGTGGCAATGTAGGATGGAGAAAAGCACCGTGGGGTGGTCAGCATGGGGAGGTCAGGGAACATGCAGTGGCAATGTAGGATAGGTTTCTGAAAAACATCGCGGGGTGGTGCGCATTGTATGGGTGTGTGTTACATTCCATTCACTAGTAGGAGTGAGAAAAACATCACGGGGTGGTGTGAATCGGAGGGTCTGAATTAGGATAGGCAGTGAGTGGCAATGTAGGATGGAGAAAAGCACCGCGGGGTTGTCAGCATGCTGATGTCAGGGAACATGCAGTGGCAATGTAGGATAGGTTTCTGAAAAACATCGCGGGGTGGTGTGCATTGTATGGGTGTGTGTTACATTACATTCCCTAGTAGGAGTGAGAAAAACATCACGGGGTGGTGCGCATTGTATGGGTGTGTGTTACATTACATTCACTAGTAGGAGTGAGAAAAACATCACGGGGTGGTGTGAATAGGTGGGTCTGAATTAGGATAGGCAGTGAGTGGCAATGTAGGATGGAGAAAAGCACCGCGAGGTGGTCAGCATGGGGAGGTCAGGGAACATGCAGTGGCAATGTAGGATAGGTTTCTGAAAAATATCGCGGGGTGGTGCGCATTGCATGGGTGTGTGTTACATTACATTCACTAGTAGGAGTGAGAAAAACATCACGGGTTGGTGCGCATTGTATGGGTGTGTGTTACATTACATTCACTAGTAGGAGTGAGAAAAACATCACGGGGTGGTGTGAATCGGAGGGTCTTAATTAGGATAGGCAGTGAGTGGCAATGTAGGATGGGGAAAAGCACCGCGGGGTGGTCAGCATGCTGATGTCAGGGAACATGCAGTGGCAATGTAGGATAGGTTTCTGAAAAACATCGCGGGGTGGTGCGCATTGTATGGGTGTGTGTTACATTACATTCCCTAGTAGGAGTGAGAAAAACATCACGGGGTGGTGCGCATTGTATGGGTGTGTGTTACATTACATTCACTAGTAGGAGTGAGAAAAACATCACGGGGTGGTGTGAATAGGTGGGTCTGAATTAGGATAGGCAGTGAGTGGCAATGTAGGATGGAGAAAAGCACCGCGGGGTGGTCAGCATGGGGAGGTCAGGGAACATGCCGTGGCAATGTAGGATAGGTTTCTGAAAAATATCGCGGGGTGCTGCGCATTGCATGGGTGTGTGTTACATTACATTCACTAGTAGGAGTGAGAAAAACATCACGGGTTGGTGCGCATTGTATGGGTGTGTGTTACATTACATTCACTAGTAGGAGTGAGAAAAACATCACGGGGTGGTGCGCATTGTATGGGTGTGTGTTACATTACATTCACTAGTAGGAGTGAGAAAAACATCACGGGGTGGTGTGAATCGGAGGGTCTGAATTAGGATAGGCAGTGAGTGGCAATGTAGGATGGAGAAAATCACCGTGGGGTGGTCAGCATGGGGAGGTCAGGGAACATGCAGTGGCAATGTAGGATAGGTTTCTGAAAAACATCGCGGGGTGGTGCGCATTGTATGGGTGTGTGTTACATTACATTCTCTAGTAGGAGTGAGAAATACATCACGGGGTGGTGCGCATTGTATGGGTGTGTGATACATTACATTCACTAGTAGGAGTGAGAAAAACATCACGGGGTGGTGTGAATCGCAGGGTCTGAATTAGGATAGGCAGTGAGTGGCAATGTAGGATGGAGGAAAACACCGCGGGGAGTTCAGCATGGGGAGGTCAGGGAATATGCAGTGGCAATGTAGGATAGGTTTCTGAAAAACATCGCGGGGTGGTGCGCATTGTATGGGTGTGTGTTACATTCCATTCACTAGTAGGAGTGAGAAAAACATCACGGGGTGGTGTGAATCGGAGGGTCTGAATTAGGATAGGCAGTGAGTGGCAATGTAGAATGGAGGAAAACACCGCGGGGTGGTCAGCATGGGGAGGTCAGGGAACATGCAGTGGCAATGTAGGATAGGTTTCTGAAAAACATCGCGGGGTGGTGCGCATTGTATGGGTGTGTGTTACATTCCAGTCACTAGTAGGAGTGAGAAAAACATCACGGGGTGGTGTGAATCGGAGGGTCTGAATTAGGATAGGCAGTGAGTGGCAATGTAGGATGGAGAAAAGCACGGCGGGGTGGTCAGCATGGGGAGGTCAGGGAACATGCAGTGGCAATGTAGGATAGGTTTCTGAAAAACATCGCGTGGTGGTGCGCATTGTATGGGTGTGTGTTACATTACATTCACTAGTAGGAGTGAGAAAAACATCACGGGGTGGTGCGCATTGTATGGGTGTGTGTTACATTACATTCACTAGTAGGAGTGAGAAAAACATCACGGGGTCTTGTGAATCGGAGGGTCTGATTTAGCATAGGCAGTGAGTGGCAATGTAGGATGGAGAAAAGCACCGCGGGGTGGTCAGCATGGGGAGGTCAGGGAACATGCAGTGGCAATGTAGGATAGGTTTCTGTAAAACATCGCGGGGTGGTGCGCATTGTATGGGTGTGTGTTACATTACATTCACTAGTAGGAGTGAGAAAAACATCACAGGGTGGTGTGAATTGCAGGGTCTGAATTAGGATAGGCAGTGAGTGGCAATTTAGGATGGAGAAAAGCACCGCGGGGTGGTCAGCATGGGGAGGTCAGGGAACATGCAGTGGCAATGTAGGATAGGTTTCTGAAAAACATCGCAGGGTGGTGCGCATTGTATGGATGTGTGTTACATTACATTCACTAGTAAGAGTGAGAAAAACATCACGGGGTGGTGTGAATCGCAGGGTCTGAATTAGGATAGGCAGTGAGTGCCAATGTAGGATGGAGAAAAGCACCGCACGGTGGTCAGCATGGGGAGGTCTGGGAACATGCAGTGGCAATGTAGGATAGGTTTCTGAAAAACATCACGGGGTGGTGCGCATTGTATGGGTGTGTGTTACATTCCATTCACTAGTAGGAGTGAGAAAAACATCACGGGGTGGTGTGAATCGGAAGGTCTGAATTAGGATAGGTAGTGAGTGGCAATGTAGGATGGAGAAAAGCACCGTGGGGTGGTCAGCATGGGGAGGTCAGGGAACATGCAGTGGCAATGTAGGATAGGTTTCTGAAAAACATCGCGGGGTGGTGCGCATTGTACGGGTGTGTGTTACATTACATTCACTAGTAGGAGTGAGAAAAACATCACGGGGTGGTGCGCATTGTATGGGTGTGTGTTACATTACATTCACTAGTAGGAGTGAGAAAAACATCACGGGGTGGTGTGAATCACAGGGTCTGAATTAGGATAGGCAGTGAGTGGCAATGTAGGATGGAGGAAAACACCGCGGGGTGGTCAGCATGGGGAGGTCAGGGAACATGCAGTGGCAATGTAGGATAGGTTTCTGAAAAACATCGCGGGGTGGTGGGCATTGTATGGGTGTGTGTTACATTCCATTCACTAGTAGGAGTGAGAAAAACATCACGGGGTGGTGTGAATCGGAGGGTCTGAATTAGGATAGGCAGTGAGTGGCAATGTAGGATGGAGAAAAGCACCGCGGGGTGGTCAGCATGCTGATGTCAGGGAACATGCAGT
Organism: Cavia porcellus; assembly: GCF_034190915.1. Lineage (NCBI taxonomy): Eukaryota > Metazoa > Chordata > Mammalia > Rodentia > Caviidae > Cavia > Cavia porcellus. The sequence continues at coordinate 770,737 of NW_026947561.1, read as the reverse complement.
GGCAATGTAGGATAGGTTTCTGAAAAACATCGCGGGGTGGTGCGCATTGTATGGGTGTGTGTTACATTACATTCACTAGTAGGAGTGAGAAAAACATCACGGGGTGTTGCGCATTGTATGGGTGTGTGTTACATTACATTCACAAGTAGGAGTGAGAAAAACATCACGGGGTGGTGTGAATCGGAGGGTCTGAATTAGGATAGGCAGTGAGTGGCAATGTAGGATGGAGAAAAGCACGGCGGTGTGGTCAGCATGGGGAGGTCAGGGAACATGCAGTGGCAATGTAGGATAGGTTTCTGAAAAACATCGCGTGGTGGTGCGCATTGTATGGGTGTGTGTTACATTACATTCACTAGTAGGAGTGAGAAAAACATCACGGGGTGGTGTGAATCGGAGGGTCTGAATTAGGATAGACAGTGAGTGGCAATGTAGGATGGAGAAAAGCACCGCGGGGTGGTCAGCATGGGGAGGTCAGGGAACATGCAGTGGCAATGTAGGATAGGTTTCTGAAAAACATCGCGGGGTGGTGCGCATTGTATGGGTGTGTGTTACATTACATTCACTAGTAGGAGTGAGAAAAACATCACGGGGTGGTGCGCATTGTATGGGTGTGTGTTACATTACATTCACTAGTAGGAGTGAGAAAAACATCATGGGGTGGTGCGCATTGTATGGGTGTGTGTTACATTACATTCCCTAGTAGGAGTGAGAAAAACATCACGGGGTGGTGCGCATTGTATGGGTGTGTGTTACATTACATTCACTAGTAGGAGTGAGAAAAACATCACGGGGTGGTGTGAATCGGTGGGTCTGAATTAGGATAGGCAGTGAGTGGCAATGTAGGATGGAGAAAAGCACCGCGTGGTGGTCAGCATAGGGAGGTCAGGGAACATGCAGTGGCAATGTAGGATAGGTTTCTGAAAAATATCGCGGGGTGGTGCGCATTGCATGGGTGTTTGTTACATTACATTCACTAGTAGGAGTGAGAAAAACATCATGGGTTGGTGCCCATTGTATGGGTGTGTGTTACATTACATTCACTAGTAGGAGTGAGAAAAACATCACGGGGTGGTGTGAATCGGAGGGTCTGAATTAGGATAGGCAGTGAGTGGCAATGTAGGATGGGGAAAAGCACCGCGGGGTGGTCAGCATGTGGAGGTCAGGGAACATGCAGTGGCAATGTAGGATAGGTTTCTGAAAAACATCGCGGGGTGGTGCGCATTGTATGGGTGTGTGTTACATTACATTCATGGGTAGGAGTGAGAAAAACATCACGGGGTGGTGCGCATTGTATGGGTGTGTGTTACATTACATTCACTATTAGGAGTGAGAAAAACATCACGGGGTGGTGTGAATCGGAGGGTCTGAATTAGTATAGGTAGTGAGTGGCAATGTAGGATGGAGAAAAGCACCGTGTGGTGGTCAGCATGGGGAGGTCAGGGAACATGCAGTGGCAATGTAGGACAGGTTTCTGAAAAACATCGCTGGGTGGTGCGCATTGTATGGGTGTGTGTTACATTACATTCACTAGTAGGAGTGAGAAAAACATCACGGGTGGTGCGCATTGTATGGGTGTGTGTTACATTCCATTCACTAGTAGGAGTGAGAAAAACATCACGGGGTGGTTTGAATCGGAGGGTCTGAATTAGGATAGGCAGTGAGTGGCAATGTAGGATGGAGAAAAGCACCGCGGGGTGGTCAGCATGCTGAGGTCAGGGAACATGCAGTGGCAATGTAGGATAGGTTTCTGAAAAACATCGCGGGGTGGTGCGCATTGTATGGGTGTGTGTTACATTACATTCCCTAGTAGGAGTGAGAAAAACATCACGGGGTGGTGCGCATGGTATGGGTGTGTGTTACATTACATTCACTAGTAGGAGTGAGAAAAACATCACGGGGTGGTGTGAATCGGTGGGTCTGAATTAGGATAGGCAGTGAGTGGCAATGTAGGATGGAGAAAAGCACCGCGTGGTGGTCAGCATGGGGAGGTCAGGAAACATGCAGTGGCAATGTAGGATAGGTTTCTGAAAAATATCGCGGGGTGGTGCGCATTGCATGGGTGTTTGTTACATTACATTCATGGGTAGGAGTGAGAAAAACATCACGGGGTGGTGCGCATTGTATGGGTGTGTGTTACATTACATTCACTAGTAGGAGTGAGAAAAACATCACGGGGTGGTGTGAATCAGAGGGTCTGAATTAGGATAGGTAGTGAGTGGCAATGTAGGATGGAGAAAAGCACCGTGGGGTGGTCAGCATGGGGAGGTCAGGGAACATGCAGTGGCAATGTAGGATAGGTTTCTGAAAAACATCGCGGGGTGGTGCGCATTGTATGGGTGTGTGTTACATTACATTCACTAGTAGGAGTGAGAAAAACATCACGGGGTGGTGCGCATTGTATGGGTGTGTGTTACATTACATTCACTAGTAGGAGTGAGAAAAACATCACGGGGTGGTGTGAATCGGTGGGTCTGAATTAGGATAGGCAGTGAGTGGCAATGTAGGATGGAGAAAAGCACCGCGGGGTGGTCAGCATGGGGAGGTCAGGGAACATGCAGTGGCAATGTAGGATAGGTTTCTGAAAAATATCGCGTTGTGGTGCGCATTGCATGGGTGTGTGTTACATTACATTCACTAGTAGGAGTGAGAAAAACATCACGGGGTGGTGTGAATCGGAGGGTCTGAATTAGGATAGGCAGTGAGTGGCAATGTAGGATGGAGAAAAGCACCGCGGGGTGGTCAGCATGGGGAGGTCAGGGAACATGCAGTGGCAATGTAGGATAGGTTTCAGAAAAACATCGCGGGGTGGTGCGCATTGTATGGGTGTGTGTTACATTCCATTCACTAGTAGGAGTGAGAAAAACATCACGGGGTGGTGTGAATCGGAGGGTCTGAATTAGGATTGGCAGTGAGTGGCAATGTAGGATGGAGAAAAGCACCGCGGGGTGGTCAGCATGCTGATGTCAGGGAACATGCAGTGGCAATGTAGGATAGGTTTCTGAAAAACATCGCGGGGTGGTGCGCATTGTATGGGTGTGTGTTACATTACATTCACTAGTAGGAGTGAGAAAAACATCACGGGGTGGTGCGCATTGTATGGGTGTGTGTTACATTACATTCACTATTAGGAGTGAGAAAAACATCACGGGGTGGTGTGAATCGGTGGGTCTGAATTAGGATAGGCAGTGAGTGGCAATATAGGATGGAGAAAAGCACCGCGGGGTGGTCATCATGGGGAGGTCAGGGAACATGCAGTGGCAATGTAGGATAGGTTTCTGAAAAATATCGCGGGGTGGTGCGCATTGCATGGGTGTGTGTTACATTACATTCACTAGTAGGAGTGAGAAAAACATCACGGGGTGGTGTGAATCGGAGGGTCTGAATTAGGATAGGCAGTGAGTGGCAATGTAGGATGGGGAAAAGCACCGCGGGGTGGTCAGCATGTGGAGGTCAGGGAACATGCAGTGGCAATGTAGGATAGGTTTCTGAAAAACATCGCGGGGTGGTGCGCATTGTATGGGTGTGTGTTACATTACATTCATGGGTAGGAGTGAGAAAAACATCACGGGGTGGTGCGCATTGTATGGGTGTGTGTTACATTACATTCACTAGTAGGAGTGAGAAAAACATCACGGGGTGGTATGAATCGGAGGGTCTGAATTAGGATAGGCAGTGAGTGGCAATGTAGGATGGAGAAAAGCACCGTGGGGTGGTCAGCATGGGGAGGTCAGGGAACATGCAGTGGCAATGTAGGATAGGTTTCTGAAAAACATCGCGGGGTGGTGCGCATTGTATGGGTGTGGGTTACATTAATTTCACTAGTAGGAGTGCGAAAAACATCACGGAGTGGTGCGCATTGTATGGGTGTGTGTTACATTACATTCACTAGTAGGAGTGAGAAAAACATCACGGGGTGGTGTGAATCGCAGGGTCTGAATTAGGATAGGCAGTGAGTGGCAATGTAGGATGGAGAAAAACACCAAGGGGTGGTCAGCATGTGGAGGTCAGGGAACATGCAGTGGCAATGTAGGATAGGTTTCTGAAAAACATCGCGGGGTGGTGCGCATTGTATGGGTGTGTGTTACATTCCATTCACTAGTAGGAGTGAGAAAAACATCACGGGGTGGTGTGAATCGGAGGGTCTGAATTAGGATAGGCAGTGAGTGGCAATGTAGGATGGAGAAAAGCACCGCGGGGTGGTCAGCATGCTGATGTCAGGGAACATGCAGTGGCAATGTAGGATAGGTTTCTGAAAAACATCGCGGGGTGGTGTGCATTGTATGGGTGTGTGTTACATTACATTCCCTAGTAGGAGTGAGAAAAACATCACGGGGTGGTGCGCATTGTATGGGTGTGTGTTACATTACATTCACTAGTAGGAGTGAGAAAAACATCACGGGGTGGTGTGAATAGGTGGGTCTGAATTAAGATAGGCAGTGAGTGGCAATGTAGGATGGAGAAAAGCACCGCGGGGTGGTCAGCATGGGGAGGTCAGGGAACATGCAGTGGCAATGTAGGATAGGTTTCTGAAAAATATCGCGGTGTGGTGCGCATTGCATGGGTGTGTGTTACATTACATTCACTAGTAGGAGTGAGAAAAACATCACGGGTTGGTGCGCATTGTATGGGTGTGTGTTACATTACATTCACTAGTAGGAGTGAGAAAAACATCACGGGGTGGTGTGAATCGGCGGGTCTGAATTAGGATAGGCAGTGAGTGGCAATGTAGGATGGGGAAAAGCACCACGGTGTGGTCAGCATGTGGAGGTCAGGGAACATGCAGTGGCAATGTAGGATAGGTTTCTGAAAAACATCGCGGGGTGGTGCGCATTGTATGGGTGTGTGTTACATTACATTCATGGGTAGGAGTGAGAAAAACATCACGGGGTGGTGCGCATTGTATGGGTGTGTGTTACATTACATTCACTAGTAGGAGTGAGAAAAACATCACGGGGTGGTGTGAATTGGAGGGTCTGAATTAGGATAGGCAGTGAGTGGCAATGTAGGATGGAGAAAAGCACCGTGGGGTGGTCAGCATGGGGAGGTCAGGGAACATGCAGTGGCAATGTAGGATAGGTTTCTGAAAAACATCGCGGGGTGGTGCGCATTGTATGGGTGTGTGTTACATTACATTCTCTAGTAGGAGTGAGAAATACATCACGGGGTGGTGCGCATTGTATGGGTGTGTGATACATTACATTCACTAGTAGGAGTGAGAAAAACATCACGGGGTGGTGTGAATCGGAGGGTCTGAATTAGGATAGGCAGTGAGTGGCAATGTAGGATGGAGGAAAACACCGCGGGGTGGTCAGCATGGGGAGGTCAGGGAACATGCAGTGGCAATGTAGGATAGGTTTCTGAAAAACATCGCGGGGTGGTGCGCATTGTATGGGTGTGTGTTACATTCCATTCACTAGTAGGAGTGAGAAAAACATCACGGGGTGGTGTGAATCGGAGGGTCTGAATTAGGATAGGCAGTGAGTGGCAATGTAGGATGGAGGAAAACACCGCGGGGTGGTCAGCATGGGGAGGTCAGGGAACATGCAGTGGCAATGTAGGATAGGTTTCTGAAAAACATCGCGGGGTGGTGCACATTGTATGGGTGTGTGTTACATTCCATTCACTAGTAGGAGTGAGAAAAACATCACGGGGTGGTGTGAATCGGAGGGTCTGAATTAGGATAGGCAGTGAGTGGCAATGTAGGATGGAGAAAAGCACGGCGGGGTGGTCAGCATGGGGAGGTCAGGGAACATGCAGTGGCAATGTAGGATAGGTTTCTGAAAAACATCGCGTGGTGGTGCGCATTGTATGGGTGTGTGTTACATTACATTCACTAGTAGGAGTGAGAAAAACATCACGGGGTGGTGCGCATTGTATGGGTGTGTGTTACATTACATTCACTAGTAGGAGTGAGAAAAACATCACGGGGTCTTGTGAATCGGAGGGTCTGATTTAGGATAGGCAGTGAGTGGCAATGTAGGATGGAGAAAAGCACCGCGAGGTGGTCAGCATGGGGAGGTCAGGGAACATGCAGTGGCAATGTAGGATAGGTTTCTGAAAAACATCGCGGGGTGGTGCGCATGGTATGGGTGTGTGTTACATTACATTCACTAGTAGGAGTGAGAAAAACATCACGGGGTGTTGCGCATTGTATGGGTGTGTGTTACATTACATTCACAAGTAGGAGTGAGAAAAACATCACGGGGTGGTGTGAATCGGAGGGTCTGAATTAGGATAGGCAGTGAGTGGCAATGTAGGATGGAGAAAAGCACGGCGGTGTGGTCAGCATGGGGAGGTCAGGGAACATGCAGTGGCAATGTAGGATAGGTTTCTGAAAAACATCGCGTGGTGGTGCGCATTGTATGGGTGTGTGTTACATTACATTCACTAGAAGGAGTGAGAAAAACATCACGGGGTGGTGCGCATTGTATGGGTGTGTGTTACATTACATTCACTAGTAGGAGTGATAAAAACATCACGGGGTGGTGCGCATTGTATGGGTGTGTGTTACATTACATTCCCTAGTAGGAGTGAGAAAAACATCACGGGGTGGTGCGCATTGTATGGGTGTGTGTTACATTACATTCACTAGTAGGAGTGAGAAAAACATCACGGGGTGGTGTGAATCGGTGGGTCTGAATTAGGATAGGCAGTGAGTGGCAATGTAGGATGGAGAAAAGCACCGCGTGGTGGTCAGCATAGGGAGGTCAGGGAACATGCAGTGGCAATGTAGGATAGGTTTCTGAAAAATATCGCGGGGTGGTGCGCATTGCATGGGTGTTTGTTACATTACATTCACTAGTAGGAGTGAGAAAAACATCACGGGTTGGTGCCCATTGTATGGGTGTGTGTTACATTACATTCACTAGTAGGAGTGAGAAAAACATCACGGGGTGGTGTGAATCGGAGGGTCTGAATTAGGATAGGCAGTGAGTGGCAATGTAGGATGGGGAAAAGCACCGCGGGGTGGTCAGCATGTGGAGGTCAGGGAACATGCAGTGGCAATGTAGGATAGGTTTCTGAAAAACATCGCGGGGTGGTGCGCATTGTATGGGTGTGTGTTACATTACATTCATGGGTAGGAGTGAGAAAAACATCACGGGGTGGTGCGCATTGTATGGGTGTGTGTTACATTACATTCACTAGTAGGAGTGAGAAAAACATCACGGGGTGGTGTGAATCGGAGGGTCTGAATTAGGATAGGTAGTGAGTGGCAATGTAGGATGGAGAAAAGCACCGTGTGGTGGTCAGCATGGGGAGGTCAGGGAACATGCAGTGGCAATGTAGGACAGGTTTATGAAAAACATCGCGGGGTGGTGCGCATTGTATGGGTGTGTGTTACATTACATTCCCTAGTAGGAGTGAGAAAAACATCACGGGGTGGTGCGCATTGTATGGGTGTGTGTTACATTACATTCACTAGTAGGAGTGAGAAAAACATCACGGGGTGGTGTGAATCGGTGGGTCTGAATTAGGATAGGCAGTGAGTGGCAATGTAGGATGGAGAAAAGCACCGCGAGGTGGTCAGCATGGGGAGGTCAGGGAACATGCAGTGGCAATGTAGGATAGGTTTCTGAAAAATATCGCGGGGTGGTGCGCATTGCATGGGTGTTTGTTACATTACATTCACTAGTAGGAGTGAGAAAAACATCACGGGGTGGTGCGCATTGTATGGTTGTGTGTTACATTACATTCACTAGTAGGAGTGAGAAAAACATCACGGGGTGGTGTGAATCGGAGGGTCTGAATTAGGATAGGCAGTGAGTGGCAATGTAGGATGGGGAAAAGCACCGCGGGGTGGTCAGCATGTGGAGGTCAGGGAACATGCAGTGGCAATGTAGGATAGGTTTCTGAAAAACATCGCGGGGTGGTGCGCATTGTATGGGTGTGTGTTACATTACATTCATGGGTAGGAGTGAGAAAAACATCACGGGGTGGTGCGCATTGTATGGGTGTGTGTTACATTACATTCACTAGTAGGAGTGAGAAAAACATCACGGGGTGTTGCGCATTGTATGGGATTGTGTTACATTACATTCACAAGTAGGATTGAGAAAAACATCACGGGGTGGTGTGAATCGGAGGGTCTGAATTAGGATAGGCAGTGAGAGGCAATGTAGGATGGAGAAAAGCACGGCGGTGTGGTCAGCATGGGGAGGTCAGGGAACATGCAGTGGCAATGTAGGATAGGTTTCTGAAAAACATCGCGTGGTGGTGCGCATTGTATGGGTGTGTGTTACATTACATTCACTAGAAGGAGTGAGAAAAACATCACGGGGTGGTGCGCATTGCATGGGTGTTTGTTACATTACATTTACTAGTAGGAGTGAGAAAAACATCACGGGTTGGTGCGCATTGTATGGGTGTGTGTTACATTACATTCACTAGTAGGAGTGAGAAAAACATCACGGGGTGGTGTGAATCGGGGGGTCTGAATTAGGATAGGCAGTGAGTGGCAATGTAGGATGGGGAAAAGCACCGCGGGGTGGTCAGCATGTGGAGGTCAGGGAACATGCAGTGGCAATGTAGGATATGTTTCTGAAAAACATCGCGGGGTGGTGCGCATTGTATGGGTGTGTGTTACATTACATTCATGGGTAGGAGTGAGAAAAACATCACGGGGTGGTGAGCATTGTATGGGTGTGTGTTACATTACATTCACTAGTAGGAGTGAGAAAAACATCACGGGGTGGTGTGAATCGGAAGGTCTGAATTAGGATAGGTAGTGAGTGGCAATGTAGGATGGAGAAAAGCACCGTGGGGTGGTCAGCATGGGGAGGTCAGGGAACATGCAGTGGCAATGTAGGATAGGTTTCTGAAAAACATCGCGGGGTGGTGCGCATTGTATGGGTGTGTGTTACATTACATTCACTAGTAGGAGTGAGAAAAACATCACGGGGTGGTGCGCATTGTATGGGTGTGTGTACATTACATTCACTAGTAGGAGTGAGAAAAACATCACGGGGTGGTGTGAATCACAGGGTCTGAATTAGGATAGGCAGTGAGTGGCAATGTAGGATGGAGAAAAGCACCGCGGGGTGGTCAGCATGCTGATGTCAGGGAACATGCAGTGGCAATGAAGGATAGGTTTCTGAAAAACATCGCGGGGTGGTGCGCATTGTATGGGTGTGTGTTACATTACATTCACTAGTAGGAGTGAGAAAAACATCACGGGGTGTTGCGCATTGTATGGGTGTGTGTTACATTACATTCACAAGTAGGAGTGAGAAAAACATCACGGGGTGGTGTGAATCGGAGGGTCTGAATTAGGATAGGCAGTGAGTGGCAATGTAGGATGGAGAAAATCACGGCGGTGTGGTCAGCATGGGGAGGTCAGGGAACATGCAGTAGCAATGTAGGATAGGTTTCTGAAAAACATCGCGTGGTGGTGCGCATTGTATGGGTGTGTGTTACATTACATTCACTAGAAGGAGTGAGAAAAACATCACGGGGTGGTGCGCATTGTATGGGTGTGTGTTACATTACATTCACTAGTAGGAGTGAGAAAAACATCACGGGGTGGTGCGCATTGTATGGGTGTGTGTTACATTACATTCACTAGTAGGAGTGAGAAAAACATCACGGGGTGGTGTGAATCGGAGGGTCTGAATTAGGATAGGCAGTGAGTGGCAATGTAGGATGGAGAAAAGCACCGCGGGGTGGTCAGCATGGGGAGGTCAGGGAACATGCAGTGGCAATGTAGGATAGGTTTCTGAAAAACATCGCGGGGTGGTGCGCATTGTATGGGTGTGTGTTACATTACATTCATGGGTAGGAGTGAGAAAAACATCACGGGGTGGTGCGCATTGTATGGGTGTGTGTTACATTACATTCACTAGTAGGAGTGAGAAAAACATCACGGGGTGGTGTGAATCGCAGGGTCTGAATTAGGATAGGCAGTGAGTGGCAATGTAGGATGGAGAAAAACACCGCGGGGTGGTCAGCATGGGGAGGTCAGGGAACATGCAGTGGCAATGTAGGATAGGTTTCTGAAAAACATCGCGGGGTGGTGCGCATTGTATGGGTGTGTGTTACATTCCATTCACTAGTAGGAGTGAGAAAAACATCACGGGGTGGTGTGAATCGGAGGGTCTGAATTAGGATAGGCAGTGAGTGGCAATGTAGGATGGAGAAAAGCACTGCGGGGTGGTCAGCATGCTGATGTCAGGGAACATGCAGTGGCAATGTAGGATAGGTTTCTGAAAAACATCGTGGGGTGGTGCGCATTGTATGGGTGTGTGTTACATTACATTCACTAGTAGGAGTGAGAAAAACATCACGGGGTGTTGCGCATTGTATGGGTGTGTGTTACATTACATTCACTAGTAGGAGTGAGAAAAACATCACGGGGTGGTGTGAATCGGAGGGTCTGAATTAGGATAGGCAGTGAGTGGCAATGTAGGATGGAGAAAAGCACGGCGGTGTGGTCAGCATGGGGAGGTCAGGGAACATGCAGTGGCAATGTAGGATAGGTTTCTGAAAAACATCGCGTGGTGGTGCGCATTGTATGGGTGTGTGTTACATTACATTCACTAGTAGGAGTGAGAAAAACATCACGCGGTGGTGCGCATTGTATGGGTGTGTGTTACATTACATTCACTAGTAGGAGTGAGAAAAACATCACGGGGTGGTGTGAATCGGAGGGTCTGAATTAGGATAGGCAGTGAGTGCCAATGTAGGATGGAGAAAAGCACCGCAGGGTGGTCAGCATGGGGAGGTCTGAGAACATGCAGTGGCAATGTAGGATAGGTTTCTGAAAAACATCACGGGGTGGTTCGCAAGTATGGGTGTGTGTTACATTACATTCACTAGTAGGAGTGAGAAAAACATCACGGGGTGGGGTGAATCGGAGAGTCTGAATTAGGATAGGCAGTGAGTGGCAATGTAGGATGGAGAAAAGCACCGCGGGGTGGTCAGCATGGGGAGGTCAGGGAACATGCAGTGGCAATGTAGGATAGGTTTCTGTAAAACATCGCGGGGTGGTGCGCATTGTATGGGTGTGTGTTACATTACATTCACTAGTAGGAGTGAGAAAAACATCACAGGGTGGTGTGAATCGGAGGGTCTGAATTAGGATAGGCAGTGAGTGGCAATGTAGGATGGAGAAAAGCACCGAGGGTGGTCAGCATGGGGAGGTCAGGGAACATGCAGTGGCAATGTAGGATAGGTTTCTGAAAAACATCGCAGGGTGGTGCGCATTGTATGGATGTGTGTTACATTACATTCACTAGTAAGAGTGAGAAAAACTTCACGGGGTGGTGTGAATCGCAGGGTCTGAATTAGGATAGGCAGTGAGTGCCAATGTAGGATGGAGAAAAGCACCGCAGGGTGGTCAGCATGGGGAGGTCTGGGAACATGCAGTGGCAATGTAGGATAGGTTTCTGAAAAACATCACGGGGTGGTGCGCATGGTATGGGTGTGTGTTACATTACATTCACTAGTAGGAGTGAGAAAAACTCACGGGGTGGTGCGCATTCTATGGGTGTGTATTACATTACATTCACTAGTAGGAGTGAGAAAAACATCACGGGGTGGTTTGAATCGGAGGGTCTGAATTAGGATAGGCAGTGAGTGGCAATATAGGATATAGAAAAGCACCGCGGGGTGGTCAGCATGGGGAGGTCAAGGAACATGCTGTGGCAATGTAGGATAGGTTTCTGAAAAACATCGCGGGGTGGTGCGCATTGTATGGGTGTGTGTTACATTACATTCACTAGTAGGAGTGAGAAAAACATCACAGGGTGGTGGGAATCGGAGGGTCTGAATTAGGATAGGCAGTGAGTGGCATGTAGGATGGAGAAAAGCAACGCGGGGTGGTCAGCATGGGGAGGTCAGGGAACATGCAGTGGCAATGTAGGACAGGTTTCTGAAAAACATCGCGGGGTGGTGCGCATTGTATGGGTGTGTGTTACATTACATTCACTAGTAGGAGTGAGAAAAACATCACGGGGTGTTGCGCATTATATGGGTGTGTGTTACATTACATTTACAAGTAGGAGTGAGAAAAACATCACGGGGTGGTGTGAATCGGAGGGTCTGAATTAGGATAGGCAGTGAGTGGCAATGTAGGATGGAGAAAAGCACGGCGGTGTGGTCAGCATGGGGAGGTCAGGGAACATGTAGTGGCAATGTAGGATAGGTTTCTGAAAAACATCGCGTGGTGGTGCGCATTGTATGGGTGTGTGTTACATTACATTCAGTAGAAGGAGTGACAAAAACATCACGGGGTGGTGCGCATTGTATGGGTGTGTGTTACATTACATTCACTAGTAGGAGTGAGAATAACATCACGGGGTGGTGCGCATTGTATGGGTGTGTGTTACATTACATTCCCTAGTAGGAGTGAGAAAAACATCACGGGGTGGTGCGCATTGTATGGGTGTGTGTTACATTACATTCACTAGTAGGAGTGAGAAAAACATCACGGGGTGGTGTGAATCGGTGGGTCTGAATTAGGATAGGCAGTGAGTGGCAATGTAGGATGGAGAAAAGCACCGCGTGGTGGTCAGCATGGGGAGGTCAGGGAACATGCAGTGGCAATGTAGGATAGGTTTCTGAAAAATATCGCGGGGTGGTGCGCATTGCATGGGTGTTTGTTACATTACATTCACTAGTAGGAGTGAGAAAAACATCACGGGTTGGTGCGCATTGTATGGGTGTGTGTTACATTACATTCACTAGTAGGAGTGAGAAAAACATCACGGGGTGGTGTGAATCGGAGGGTCTGAATTAGGATAGGTAGTGAGTGGCAATGTAGGATGGAGAAAAGCACCGTGGGGTGGTCAGCATGGGGAGGTCAGGGAACATGCAGTGGCAATGTAGGATAGGTTTCTGAAAAACATCGCGGGGTGGTGCGCATTGTATGGGTGTGTGTTACATTACATTCACTAGTAGGAGTGAGAAAAACATCACGGGGTGGTGCGCATTGTATGGGTGTGTGTTACATTACATTCACTAGTAGGAGTGAGAAAAACATCACGGGGTGGTGTGAATCACAGGGTCTGAATTAGGATAGGCAGTGAGTGGCAATGTAGGATGGAGGAAAACACCGCGGGGTGGTCAGCATGGGGAGGTCAGGGAACATGCAGTGGCAATGTAGGATAGGTTTCTGAAAAACATCGCGGGGTGGTGCGCATTGTATGGGTGTGTGTTACATTCCATTCACTAGTAGGAGTGAGAAAAACATCACGGGGTGGTGTGAATCGGAGGGTCTGAATTAGGATAGGCAGTGAGTGGCAATGTAGGATGGAGAAAAGCACCGCGGGGTGGTCAGCATGCTGATGTCAGGGAACATGCAGTGGCAATGTAGGATAGGTTTCTGAAAAACATCGCGGGGTGGTGCGCATTGTATGGGTGTGTGTTACATTACATTCACTAGTAGGAGTGAGAAAAACATCACGGGGTGTTGCGCATTGTATGGGTGTGTGTTACATTATATTCACAAGTAGGAGTGAGAAAAACATCACGGGGTGGTGTGAATCGGAGGGTCTGAATTAGGATAGGCAGTGAGTGGCAATGTAGGATGGAGAAAAGCACGGCGGTGTGGTCAGCATGGGGAGGTCAGGGAACATGCAGTGGCAATGTAGGATAGGTTTCTGAAAAACATCGCGTGGTGGTGCGCATTGTATGGGTGTGTGTTACATTACATTCACTAGAAGGAGTGAGAAAAACATCACGGGGTGGTGCGCATTGTATGGGTGTGTGTTACATTACATTCACTAGTAGGAGTGAGAAAAACATCACGGGGTGGGGTGAATCAGAGGGTCTGAATTAGGATAGGCAGTGAGTGGCAATGTAGGATGGAGAAAAGCACCGCGGGGTGGTCAGCATGGGGAGGTCAGGGAACATGCAGTGGCAATGTAGGATAGATTTCTGAAAAACATCGCGGGGTGGTGCGCATTGTATGGGTGTGTGTTACATTACATTCACTAGTAGGAGTGAGAAAAACATCACAGGGTGGTGGGAATCGGAGGGTCTGAATTAGGATAGGCAGTGAGTGGCATGTAGGATGGAGAAAAGCACCGCGGGGTGGTCAGCATGGGGAGGTCAGGGAACATGCAGTGGCAATGAAGGACAGGTTTCTGAAAAACATCGCGGGGTGGTGCGCATTGTATGGGTGTGTGTTACATTACATTCACTAGTAGGAGTGAGAAAAACATCACGGGGTGGTGCGCATTGTATGGGTGTGTGTTACATTACATTCACTAGTAGGAGTGAGAAAAACATCACGGGGTGGTGTGAATCGGAGGGTCTGAATTAGGATAGGCAGTGAGTGGCAATGTAGGATGGAGAAAAACACCGCGGGGTGGTCAGCATGGGGAGGTCAGGGAACATGCAGTGGCAATGTAGGATAGGTTTCTGAAAAACATCGCCGGGTGGTGCGCATTGTATGGGTGTGTGTTACATTACATTCACTAGTAGGAGTGAGAAAAACATCACGGGGTGGTGCGCATTGTATGGGTGTGTGTTACATTACATTCACTAGTAGGAGTGAGAAAAACATCACGGGGTGGTGTGAATCGGAGGGTCTGAATTAGGATAGGCAGTGAGTGGCAATGTAGGATGGAGAAAAGCACCGCGGGGTGGTCAGCATGGGGAGGTCAGGGAACATGCAGTGGCAATGTAGGATAGGTTTCTGAAAAACATCGCGGGGTGGTGCGCATTGTATGGGTGTGTGTTACATTCCATTCACTAGTAGGAGTGAGAAAAACATCACGGGGTGGTGTGAATCGGAGGGTCTGAATTAGGATAGGCAGTGAGTGGCAATGTAGGATGGAGAAAAGCACCGCGGGGTGGTCAGCATCCTGAGGTCAGGGAACATGCAGTGGCAATGTAGGATAGGTTTCTGAAAAACATCGCGGGGTGGTGCGCATTGTATGGATGTGTGTTACATTACATTCCCTAGTAGGAGTGAGAAAAACATCACGGGGTGGTGCGCATTGTATGGGTGTGTGTTACATTACATTCACTAGTAGGAGTGAGAAAAACATCACGGGGTGGTGTGAATCGGTGGGTCTGAATTAGGATAGGCAGTGAGTGGCAATGTAGGATGGAGAAAAGCGCCGCGGGGTGGTCAGCATGGGGAGGTCAGGGAACATGCAATGGCAATGTAGGATAGGTTTCTGAAAAATATCGCGGGGTGGTGCGCATTGCATGGGTGTGTGTTACATTACATTCACTAGTAGGAGTGAGAAAAACATCACGGGTTGGTGCGCATTGTATGGGTGTGTGTTACATTACATTCACTAGTAGGAGTGAGAAAAACATCACGGGGTGGTGTGAATCGGAGGGTCTGAATTAGGATAGGCAGTGAGTGGCAATGTAGGATGGGGAAAAGCACCGCGGGGTGGTCAGCATGTGGAGGTCAGGGAACATGCAGTGGCAATGTAGGATAGGTTTCTGAAAAACATCGCGGGGTGGTGCGCATTGTATGGGTGTGTGTTACATTCCATTCACTAGTAGGAGTGAGAAAAACATCACGGGGTGGTGTGAATCGGAGGGTCTGAATTAGGATAGGCAGTGAGTGGCAATGTAGGATGGAGAAAAGCACTGCGGGGTGGTCAGCATGCTAATGTCAGGGAACATGCAGTGGCAATGTAGGATAGGTTTCTGAAAAACATCGCGGGGTGGTGCGCATTGTATGGGTGTGTGTTACATTACATTCACTAGTAGGAGTGAGAAAAACATCACGGGGTGTTGCGCATTGTATGGGTGTGTGTTACATTACATTCACTAGTAGGAGTGAGAAAAACATCACGGGGTGGTGTGAATCGGAGGGTCTGAATTAGGATAGGCAGTGAGTGGCAATGTAGGATGGAGAAAAGCACGGCGGGGTCGTCAGCATGGGGAGGTCAGGGAACATGCAGTGGCAATGTAGGATAGGTTTCTGAAAAACATCGCGTGGTGGTGCGCATTGTATGGGTGTGTGTTACATTACATTCACTAGTAGGAGTGAGAAAAACATCACGGGGTGGTGCGCATTGTATGGGTGTGTGTTACATTACATTCACTAGTAGGAGTGAGAAAAACATCACGGGGTGGTGTGAATCGGAGGGTCTGAATTAGGATAGGCAGTGAGTGCCAATGTAGGATGGAGAAAAGCACCGCAGGGTGGTCAGCATGGGGAGGTCTGAGAACATGCAGTGGCAATGTAGGATAGGTTTCTGAAAAACATCACGGGGTGGTGCGCATGGTATGGGTGTGTGTTACATTACATTCATGGGTAGGAGTGAGAAAAACATCACGGGGTGGTGCGCATTGTATGGGTGTGTGTTACATTACATTCATGGGTAGGAGTGAGAAAAACATCACGGGGTGGTGCGCATTGTATGGGTATGTGTTACATTACATTCACTAGTAGGAGTGAGAAAAACATCACGGGGTGGTGTGAATCGGAGGGTCTGAATTAGGATAGGTAGTGAGTGGCAATGTAGGATGGAGAAAAGCACCGTGGGGTGGTCAGCATGGGGAGGTCAGGGAACATGCAGTGGCAATGTAGGATAGGTTTCTGAAAAACATCGCGGGGTGGTGCGCATTGTATGGGTGTGGGTTACATTACATTCACTAGTAGGAGTGAGAAAAACATCACGGGGTGGTGCGCATTGTATGGGTGTGTGTTACATTACATTCACTAGTAGGAGTGAGAAAAACATCACGGGGTGGTGTGAATCGCAGGGTCTGAATTAGGATAGGCAGTGAGTGGCAATGTAGGATGGAGAAAAGCACGGCGGTGTGGTCAGCATGGGGAGGTCAGGGAACCAGCAGTGGCAATGTAGGATAGGTTTCTGAAAAACATCGCGTGGTGGTGCGCATTGTATGGGTGTGTGTCACATTACATTCACTAGAAGGAGTGAGAAAAACATCACGGGGTGGTGCGCATTGTATGGGTGTGTGTTACATTACATTCACTAGTAGGAGTGAGAAAAACATCACGGGGTGGAGTGAATCGGAGGGTCTGAATTAGGATAGGCAGTGAGTGGCAATGTAGGATGGAGAAAAGCACCGCGGGGTGGTCAGCATGGGGAGGTCAGGGAACATGCAGTGGCAATGTAGGATATGTTTCTGTAAAACATCGCGGGGTGGTGCGCATTGTATGGGTGTGTGTTACATTACATTCACTAGTAGGAGTGAGAAAAACATCACAGGGTGGTGTGAATCGGAGGGTCTGAATTAGGATAGGCAGTGAGTGGAAATGTAGGATGGAGAAAAGCACCGCGGGGTGGTCAGCATGGGGAGGTCAGGGAACATGCAGTGGCAATGTAGGATAGGTTTCTGAAAAACATCGCAGGGTGGTGCGCATTGTATGGATGTGTGTTACATTACATTCACTAGTAAGTGTGAGAAAAACTTCACGGGGTGGTGTGAATCGCAGGGTCTGAATTAGGATAGGCAGTGAGTGCCAATGTAGGATGGAGAAAAGCACCGCATGGTGGTCAGCATGGAGAGGTCTGGGAACATGCAGTGGCAATGTAGGATAGGTTTCTGAAAAACATCACGGGGTGGTGCGCATGGTATGGGTGTGTGTTACATTACATTCACTAGTAGGAGTGAGAAAAACTAACGGGGTGGTGCGCATTGTATGGGTGTGTATTACATTACATTCACTAGTAGGAGTGAGAAAAACATCACGGGGTGCTTTGAATCGGAGGGTCTGAATTAGGATAGGCAGTGAGTGGCAATATAGGATATAGAAAAGCACCGCGGGGTGGTCAGCATGGGGAGGTCAAGGAACATGCTGTGGCAATGTAGGATAGGTTTCTGAAAAACATCGCGGGGTGGTGCGCATTGTATGGGTGTGTGTTACATTACATTCACTAGTAGGAGTGAGAAAAACATCACAGGGTTGTGGGAATCGGAGGGTCTGAATTAGGATAGGCAGTGAGTGGCATGTAGGATGGAGAAAAGCACCGCGGGGTGGTCAGCATGGGGAGGTCAGGGAACATGCAGTGGCAATGTAGGACAGGTTTCTGAAAAACATCGCGGGGTGGTGCGCATTGTATGGGTGTGTGTTACATTACATTCACTAGTAGGAGTGAGAAAAACATCACGGGGTGGTGCGCATTGTATGGGTGTGTGTTACATTACATTCACTAGTAGGAGTGAGAAAAACATCACGTGGTGGTGTGAATCGGAGGGTCTGAATTAGGATAGGCAGTGAGTGGCAATGTAGGATGGAGAAAAACACCGCGGGGTGGTCAGCATGGGGAGGTCAGGGAACATGCAGTGGCAATGTAGGATAGGTTTCTGAAAAACATCGCCGGGTGGTGCGCATTGTATGGGCGTGTGTTACATTACATTCACTACTGGAGTGAGAAAAACATCACGGGGTGGTGCGCATTGTATGGGTGTGTGTTACATTACATTCACTAGTAGGAGTGCGAAAAACATCACGGGGTGGTGTGAATCGGATGGTCTGAATTAGGATAGGCAGTGAGTGGCAATGTAGGATGGAGAAAAGCACCGCGGGGTGGTCAGCATGGGGAGGTCAGGGAACATGCAGTGGCAATGTAGGATAGGTTTCTGAAAAACATCGCGGGGTGGTGCACATTGTATGGGTGTGTGTTACATTCCATTCACTAGTAGGAGTGAGAAAAACATCACGGGGTGGTGTGAATCGGAGGGTCTGAATTAGGATAGGCAGTGAGTGGCAATGTAGGATGGAGAAAAGCACCGCGGGGTGGTCAGCATGCTGAGGTCAGGGAACATGCAGTGGCAATGTAGGATAGGTTTCTGAAAAACATCGCGGGGTGGTGCGCATTGTATGGGTGTGTGTTACATTACATTCCCTAGTAGGAGTGAGAAAAACATCACGGGGTGGTGCGCATTGTATGGGTGTGTGTTACATTACATTCACTAGTAGGAGTGAGAAAAACATCACGGGGTGGTGTGAATCGGTGGGTCTGAATTAGGATAGGCAGTGAGTGGCAATGTAGGATGGAGAAAAGCGCCGCGGGATGGTCAGCATGGGGAGGTCAGGGAACATGCAATGGCAATGTAGGATAGGTTTCTGAAAAATATCGCGGGGTGGTGCGCATTGCATGGGTGTGTGTTACATTACATTCACTAGTAGGAGTGAGAAAAACATCACGGGGTGGTGCGCATTGTATGGGTGTGTGTTACATTACATTCACTAGTAGGAGTGAGAAAAACATCACGGGGTGGTGTGAATCGCAGGGTCTGAATTAGGATAGGCAGTGAGTGGCAATGTAGGATGGAGAAAAACACCGCGGGGTGGTCAGCATGGGGAGGTCAGGGAACATGCAGTGGCAATGTAGGATAGGTTTCTGAAAAACATCGCGGGGTGGTGCGCATTGTATGGGTGTGTGTTACATTCCATTCACTAGTAGGAGTGAGAAAAACATCACGGGGTGTTGCGCATTGTATGGGTGTGTGTTACATTACATTCACTAGTAGGAGTGAGAAAAACATCACGACGTGGTGTGAATCGGAGGGTCTGAATTAGGATAGGCAGTGAGTGGCAATGTAGGATGGAGAAAAGCACGGCGGGGTGGTCAGCATGGGGAGGTCAGGGAACATGCAGTGGCAATGTAGGATAGGTTTCTGAAAAACATCGCGTGGTGGTGCGCATTGTATGGGTGTGTGTTACATTACATTCACTAGTAGGAGTGAGAAAAACATCACGGGGTGGTGCGCATTGTATGGGTGTGTGTTACATTACATTCACTAGTAGGAGTGAGAAAATCATCACGGGGTTGTGTATCGGAGGGTCTGAATTAGGATAGGCAGTGAGTGCCAATGTAGGATGGAGAAAAGCACCGCAGGGTGGTCAGCATGGGGAGGTCTGGGAACATGCAGTGGCAATGTAGGATAGGTTTCTGAAAAACATCACGGGGTGGTGCGCATGGTATGGGTGTGTGTTACATTACATTCACTAGTAGGAGTGAGAAAAACTCACGGGGTTGTGCGCATTGTATGGGTGTGTATTACATTACATTCACTAGTAGGAGTAAGAAAAACATCACGGGGTGGTTTGATTCGGAGGGTCTGAATTAGGATAGGCAGTGAGTGGCAATGTAGGATGGAGAAAAGCACCGCGGGGTGGTCAGCATGGGGAGGTCAAGGAACATGCTGTGGCAATGTAGGATAGGTTTCTGAAAAACATCGCGGTGTGGTGCGCATTGTATGGGTGTGTGTTACATTACATTCATGGGTAGGAGTGAGAAAAACATCACGGGGTGGTGCGCATTGTATGGGTATGTGTCACATTACATTCACTAGTAGGAGTGAGAAAAACATCACGGGGTGGTGTGAATCGGAGGGTCTGAATTAGGATAGGTAGTGAGTGGCAATGTAGGATGGAGAAAAGCACCGTGGGGTGGTCAGCATGGGGAGGTCAGGGAACATGCAGTGGCAATGTAGTATAGGTTTCTGAAAAACATCGCGTGGTGGTGCGCATTGTATGGGTGTGTGTTACATTACATTCACTAGTAGGAGTGAGAAAAACATCACGGGGTGGTGCGCATTGTATGGGTGTGTGTTACATTACATTCACTAGTAGGAGTGAGAAAAACATCACGGGGTGGTGTGAATCGGAGGGTCTGAATTAGGATAGGCAGTGAGTGGCAATGTAGGATGGAGAAAAGCACCGCGTGGTGGTCAGCATGGGGAGGTCAGGGAACATGCAGTGGCAATATAGGATAGGTTTCTGTAAAACCTCGCGGGGTGGTGCGCATTGTATGGGTGTGTGTTACATTACATTCACTAGTAGGAGTGAGAAAAACATCACAGGGTGGTGTGAAACGGAGGGTCTGAATTAGGATAGGCAGTAAGTGGCAATGTAGGATGAAGAAAAGCACCGCGGGGTGGTCAGCATGGGGAGGTCAGGGAACATGCAGTGGCAATGTAGGATAGGTTTCTGAAAAACATCGCAGGGTGGTGCGCATTGTATGGATGTGTGTTACATTACATTCACTAGTAAGAGTGAGAAAAACATCACGGGGTGGTGTGAATCGGAGGGTCTGAATTAGGATAGGCAGTGAGTGGCAATGTAGGATGGAGAAAAGCACGGCGGTGTGGTCAGCATGGGGAGGTCAGGGAACATGCAGTGGCAATGTAGGATAGGTTTCTGAAAATAATCGCGTGGTGGTGCGCATTGTATGGGTGTGTGTTACATTACATTCACTAGAAGGAATGAGAAAAACATCACGGGGTGGTGCGCATTGTACGGGTGTGTGTTACATTACATTCACTAGTAGGAGTGAGAAAAACATCACGGGGTGGGGTGAATCGGAGGGTCTGAATTAGGATAGGCAGTGAGTGGCAATGTAGGATGGAGAAAAGCACCGCGGGGTGGTCAGCATGGGGAGGTCAGGGAACATGCAGTGGCAATGTAGGATAGGTTTCTGAAAAACATCGCGGGGTGGTGCGCATTGTATGGGTGTGTGTTACATTACATTCACTAGTAGGAGTGAGAAAAACATCACAGGGTGGTGGGAATCGGAGGGTCTGAATTAGGATAGGCAGTGAGTGGCATGTAGGATGGAGAAAAGCACCGCGGGGTGGTCAGCATGGGGAGGTCAGGGAACATGCAGTGGCAATGTAGGACAGGTTTCTGAAAAACATCGCGGGGTGGTGCGCATTGTATGGGTGTGTGTTACATTACATTCACTAGTAGGAGTGAGAAAAACATCACGGGGTGGTGCGCATTGTATGGGTGTGTGTTACATTACATTCACTAGTAGGAGTGAGAAAAACATCACGGGGTGGTGTGAATCGGAGGGTCTGAATTAGGATAGGCAGTGAGTGGCAATGTAGGATGGAGAAAAACACCGCGGGGTGGTCAGCATGGGGAGGTCAGGGAACATGCAGTGGCAATGTAGGATAGGTTTCTGAAAAAGATCGCCGGGTGGTGCGCATTGTATGGGTGTGTGTTACATTACATTCACTAGTAGGAGTGAGAAAAACATCACGGGGTGGTGTGAATCGGAGGGTCTGAATTAGGATAGGCAGTGAGTGGCAATGTAGGATGGAGAAAAGCACCGCGGGGTGGTCAGCATGGGGAGGTCAGGGAACATGCAGTGGCAATGTAGGATAGGTTTCTGAAAAACATCGCGGGGTGGTGCGCATTGTATGGGTGTGTGTTACATTACATTCATGGGTAGGAGTGAGAAAAACATCACGGGGTGGTGCGCATTGTATGGGTGTGTGTTACATTACATTCACTAGTATGAGTGAGAAAAACATCACGGGGTGGTGTGAATCGCAGGGTGTGAATTAGGATAGGCAGTGAGTGGCAATGTAGGATGGAGAAAAACACCGCGGGGTGGTCAGCATGGGGAGGTCAGGGAACATGCAGTGGCAATGTAGGATAGGTTTCTGAAAAACATCGCGGGGTGGTGCGCATTGTATGGGTGTGTGTTACATTCCATTCACTAGTAGGAGTGAGAAAAACATCACGGGGTGGTGTGAATCGGAGGGTCTGAATTAGGATAGGCAGTGAGTGGCAATGTAGGATGGAGAAAAGCACTGCGGGGTGGTCAGCATGCTGATGTCAGGGAACATGCAGTGGCAATGTAGGATAGGTTTCTGAAAAACATCGCGGGGTGGTGCGCATTGTATGGGTGTGTGTTACATTACATTCACTAGTAGGAGTGAGAAAAACATCACGGGGTGTTGCGCATTGTATGGGTGTGTGTTACATTACATTCACTAGTAGGAGTGAGAAAAACATCACGGGGTGGTGTGAATCGGAGGGTCTGAATTAGGATAGGCAGTGAGTGGCAATGTAGGATGGAGAAAAGCACCGCGGGGTGGTCAGCATGGGGAGGTCAGGGAACATGCAGTGGCAATGTAGGATAGGTTTCTGAAAAACATCGCGTGGTGGTGCGCATTGTATGGGTGTGTGTTACATTACATTCACTAGTAGGAGTGAGAAAAACATCACGGGGTGGTGCGCATTGTATGGGTGTGTGTTACATTACATTCACTAGTAGGAGTGAGAAAAACATCACGGGGTGGTGTGAATCGGAGGGTCTGAATTAGGATAGGCAGTGAGTGCCAATGTAGGATGGAGAAAAGCACCGCAGGGTGGTCAGCATGGGGAGGTCTGAGAACATGCAGTGGCAATGTAGGATAGGTTTCTGAAAAACATCACGGGGTGGTGCGCAAGTATGGGTGTGTGTTACATTACATTCACTAGTAGGAGTGAGAAAAACATCACGGGGTGGGGTGAATCGGAGAGTCTGAATTAGGATAGGCAGTGAGTGGCAATGTAGGATAGAGTAAAGCACCGCGGGGTGGTCAGCATGGGGAGGTCAGGGAACATGCAGTGGCAATGTAGGATAGGTTTCTGTAAAACATCGCGGGGTGGTGCGCATTGTATGGGTGTGTGTTACATTACATTCACTAGTAGGAGTGAGAAAAACATCACAGGGTGGTGTGAATCGGAGGGTCTGAATTAGGATAGGCAGTGAGTGGCAATGTAGGATGGAGAATAGCACCGCGGGGTGGTCAGCATGGGGAGGTCAGGGAACATGCAGTGGCAATGTAGGATAGGTTTCTGAAAAACATCGCAGGGTGGTGCGCATTGTATGGATGTGTGTTACATTACATTCACTAGTAAGAGTGAGAAAAACTTCACGGGGTGGTGTGAATCGCAGGGTCTGAATTAGGATAGGCAGTGAGTGCCAATGTAGGATGGAGAAAAGCACCGCAGGGTGGTCAGCATGGGGAGGTCTGGGAACATGCAGTGGCAATGTAGGATAGGTTTCTGAAAAACATCACGGGGTGGTGCGCATGGTATGGGTGTGTGTTACATTACATTCACTAGTAGGAGTGAGAAAAACTCACGGGGTGGTGCGCATTCTATGGGTGTGTATTACATTACATTCACTAGTAGGAGTGAGAAAAACATCACGGGGTGGTTTGAATCGGAGGGTCTGAATTAGGATAGGCAGTGAGTGGCAATATAGGATATAGAAAAGCACCGCGGGGTGGTCAGCATGGGGAGGTCAAGGAACATGCTGTGGCAATGTAGGATAGGTTTCTGAAAAACATCGCGGGGTGGTGCGCA
The DNA here is from genome assembly GCF_034190915.1 of Cavia porcellus. Classification (NCBI taxonomy): domain Eukaryota; kingdom Metazoa; phylum Chordata; class Mammalia; order Rodentia; family Caviidae; genus Cavia; species Cavia porcellus. Next base: position 746,706 of record NW_026947561.1, on the reverse strand, counting down.
TTGTATGGGTGTGTGTTACATTACATTCACTAGTAGGAGTGAGAAAAACATCACAGGGTGGTGGGAATCGGAGGGTCTGAATTAGGATAGGCAGTGAGTGGCATGTAGGATGGAGAAAAGCAACGCGGGGTGGTCAGCATGGGGAGGTCAGGGAACATGCAGTGGCAATGTAGGACAGGTTTCTGAAAAACATCGCGGGGTGGTGCGCATTGTATGGGTGTGTGTTACATTACATTCACTAGTAGGAGTGAGAAAAACATCACGGGGTGTTGCGCATTATATGGGTGTGTGTTACATTACATTTACAAGTAGGAGTGAGAAAAACATCACGGGGTGGTGTGAATCGGAGGGTCTGAATTAGGATAGGCCGTGAGTGGCAATGTAGTATGGAGAAAAGCACGGCGGTGTGGTCAGCATGGGGAGGTCAGGGAACATGTAGTGGCAATGTAGGATAGGTTTCTGAAAAACATCGCGTGGTGGTGCGCATTGTATGGGTGTGTGTTACATTACATTCACTAGAAGGAGTGAGAAAAACATCACGGGGTGGTGCGCATTGTATGGGTGTGTGTTACATTACATTCACTAGTAGGAGTGAGAATAACATCACGGGGTGGTGCGCATTGTATGGGTGTGTGTTACATTACATTCCCTAGTAGGAGTGAGAAAAACATCACGGGGTGGTGCGCATTGTATGGGTGTGTGTTACATTACATTCACTAGTAGGAGTGAGAAAAACATCACGGGGTGGTGTGAATCGGTGGGTCTGAATTAGGATAGGCAGTGAGTGGCAATGTAGGATGGAGAAAAGCACCGCGTGGTGGTCAGCATGGGGAGGTCAGGGAACATGCAGTGGCAATGTAGGATAGGTTTCTGAAAAATATCGCGGGGTGGTGCGCATTGCATGGGTGTTTGTTACATTACATTCACTAGTAGGAGTGAGAAAAACATCACGGGTTGGTGCGCATTGTATGGGTGTGTGTTACATTACATTCACTAGTAGGAGTGAGAAAAACATCACGGGGTGGTGTGAATCGGAGGGTCTGAATTAGGATAGGTAGTGAGTGGCAATGTAGGATGGAGAAAAGCACCGTGGGGTGGTCAGCATGGGGAGGTCAGGGAACATGCAGTGGCAATGTAGGATAGGTTTCTGAAAAACATCGCGGGGTGGTGCGCATTGTATGGGTGTGTGTTACATTACATTCACTAGTAGGAGTGAGAAAAACATCACGGGGTGGTGCGCATTGTATGGGTGTGTGTTACATTACATTCACTAGTCGGAGTGAGAAAAACATCACGGGGTGGTGTGAATCACAGGGTCTGAATTAGGATAGGCAGTGAGTGGCAATGTAGGATGGAGGAAAACACCGCGGGGTGGTCAGCATGGGGAGGTCAGGGAACATGCAGTGGCAATGTAGGATAGGTTTCTGAAAAACATCGCGGGGTGGTGCGCATTGTATGGGTGTGTGTTACATTCCATTCACTAGTAGGAGTGAGAAAAACATCACGGGGTGGTGTGAATCGGAGGGTCTGAATTAGGATAGGCAGTGAGTGGCAATGTAGGATGGAGAAAAGCACCGCGGGGTGGTCAGCATGCTGATGTCAGGGAACATGCAGTGGCAATGTAGGATAGGTTTCTGAAAAACATCGCGGGGTGGTGCGCATTGTATGGGTGTGTGTTACATTACATTCACTAGTAGGAGTGAGAAAAACATCACGGGGTGTTGCGCATTGTATGGGTGTGTGTTACATTATATTCACAAGTAGGAGTGAGAAAAACATCACGGGGTGGTGTGAATCGGAGGGTCTGAATTAGGATAGGCAGTGAGTGGCAATGTAGGATGGAGAAAAGCACGGCGGTGTGGTCAGCATGGGGAGGTCAGGAAACATGCAGTGGCAATGTAGGATAGGTTTCTGAAAAACATCGCGTGGTGGTGCGCATTGTATGGGTGTGTGTTACATTACATTCACTAGAAGGAGTGAGAAAAACATCACGGGGTGGTGCGCATTGTATGGGTGTGTGTTACATTACATTCACTAGTAGGAGTGAGAAAAACATCACGGGGTGGGGTGAATCGGAGGGTCTGAATTAGGATAGGCAGTGAGTGGCAATGTAGGATGGAGAAAAGCACCGCGGGGTGGTCAGCATGGAGAGGTCAGGGAACATGCAGTGGCAATGTAGGATAGGTTTCTGAAAAACATCGCGGGGTGGTGCGCATTGTATGGGTGTGTGTTACATTACATTCACTAGTAGGAGTGAGAAAAACATCACAGGGTGGTGGGAATCGGAGGGTCTGAATTAGGATAGGCAGTGAGTGGCATGTAGGATGGAGAAAAGCACCGCGGGGTGGTCAGCATGGGGAGGTCAGGGAACATGCAGTGGCAATGTAGGACAGGTTTCTGAAAAACATCGCGGGGTGGTGCGCATTGTATGGGTGTGTGTTACATTACATTCACTAGTAGGAGTGAGAAAAACATCACGGGGTGGTGCGCATTGTATGGGTGTGTGTTACATTACATTCACTAGTAGGAGTGAGAAAAACATCACGGGGTGGTGTGAATCGGAGGGTCTGAATTAGGATAGGCAGTGAGTGGCAATGTAGGATGGAGAAAAACACCGCGGGGTGGTCAGCATGGGGAGGTCAGGGAACATGCAGTGGCAATGTAGGATAGGTTTCTGAAAAACATCGCCGGGTGGTGCGCATTGTATGGGTGTGTGTTACATTACATTCACTAGTAGGAGTGAGAAAAACATCACGGGGTGGTGCGCATTGTATGGGTGTGTGTTACATTACATTCACTAGTAGGAGTGAGAAAAACATCACGGGGTGGTGTGAATCGGAGGGTCTGAATTAGGATAGGCAGTGAGTGGCAATGTAGGATGGAGAAAAGCACCGCGGGGTGGTCAGCATGGGGAGGTCAGGGAACATGCAGTGGCAATGTAGGATAGGTTTCTGAAAAACATCGCGGGGTGGTGCGCATTGTATGGGTGTGTGTTACATTCCATTCACTAGTAGGAGTGAGAAAAGCATCACGGGGTGGTGTGAATCGGAGGGTCTGAATTAGGATAGGCAGTGAGTGGCAATGTAGGATGGAGAAAAGCACCGCGGGGTGGTCAGCATCCTGAGGTCAGGGAACATGCAGTGGCAATGTAGGATAGGTTTCTGAAAAACATCGCGGGGTGGTGCGCATTGTATGGATGTGTGTTACATTACATTCCCTAGTAGGAGTGAGAAAAACATCACGGGGTGGTGCGCATTGTATGGGTGTGTGTTACATTACATTCACTAGTAGGAGTGAGAAAAACATCACGGGGTGGTGTGAATCGGTGGGTCTGAATTAGGATAGGCAGTGAGTGGCAATGTAGGATGGAGAAAAGCGCCGCGGGGTGGTCAGCATGGGGAGGTCAGGGAACATGCAATGGCAATGTAGGATAGGTTTCTGAAAAGTATCGCGGGGTGGTGCGCATTGCATGGGTGTGTGTTACATTACATTCACTAGTAGGAGTGAGAAAAACATCACGGGTTGGTGCGCATTGTATGGGTGTGTGTTACATTACATTCACTAGTAGGAGTGAGAAAAACATCACGGGGTGGTGTGAATCGGAGGGTCTGAATTAGGATAGGCAGTGAGTGGCAATGTAGGATGGGGAAAAGCACCGCGGGGTGGTCAGCATGTGGAGGTCAGGGAACATGCAGTGGCCATGTAGGATAGGTTTCTGAAAAACATCGCGGGGTGGTGCGCATTGTATGGGTGTGTGTTACATTACATTCATGGGTAGGAGTGAGAAAAACATCACGGGGTGGTGCGCATTGTATGGGTGTGTGTTACATTACATTCACTAGTAGGAGTGAGAAAAACATCACGGGGTGGTGTGAATCGCAGGGTCTGAATTAGGATAGGCAGTGAGTGGCAATGTAGGATGGAGAAAAACACCGCGGGGTGGTCAGCATGGGGAGGTCAGGGAACATGCAGTGGCAATGTAGGATAGGTTTCTGAAAAACATCGCGGGGTGGTGCGCATTGTATGGGTGTGTGTTACATTCCATTCACTAGTAGGAGTGAGAAAAGCATCACGGGGTGGTGTGAATCGGAGGGTCTGAATTAGGATAGGCAGTGAGTGGCAATGTAGGATGGAGAAAAGCACCGCGGGGTGGTCAGCATCCTGAGGTCAGGGAACATGCAGTGGCAATGTAGGATAGGTTTCTGAAAAACATCGCGGGGTGGTGCGCATTGTATGGATGTGTGTTACATTACATTCCCTAGTAGGAGTGAGAAAAACATCACGGGGTGGTGCGCATTGTATGGGTGTGTGTTACATTACATTCACTAGTAGGAGTGAGAAAAACATCACGGGGTGGTGTGAATCGGTGGGTCTGAATTAGGATAGGCAGTGAGTGGCAATGTAGGATGGAGAAAAGCGCCGCGGGGTGGTCAGCATGGGGAGGTCAGGGAACATGCAATGGCAATGTAGGATAGGTTTCTGAAAAGTATCGCGGGGTGGTGCGCATTGCATGGGTGTGTGTTACATTACATTCACTAGTAGGAGTGAGAAAAACATCACGGGTTGGTGCGCATTGTATGGGTGTGTGTTACATTACATTCACTAGTAGGAGTGAGAAAAACATCACGGGGTGGTGTGAATCGGAGGGTCTGAATTAGGATAGGCAGTGAGTGGCAATGTAGGATGGGGAAAAGCACCGCGGGGTGGTCAGCATGTGGAGGTCAGGGAACATGCAGTGGCAATGTAGGATAGGTTTCTGAAAAACATCGCGGGGTGGTGCGCATTGTATGGGTGTGTGTTACATTACATTCATGGGTAGGAGTGAGAAAAACATCACGGGGTGGTGCGCATTGTATGGGTGTGTGTTACATTACATTCACTAGTAGGAGTGAGAAAAACATCACGGGGTGGTGTGAATCGCAGGGTCTGAATTAGGATAGGCAGTGAGTGGCAATGTAGGATGGAGAAAAACACCGCGGGGTGGTCAGCATGGGGAGGTCAGGGAACATGCAGTGGCAATGTAGGATAGGTTTCTGAAAAACATCGCGGGGTGGTGCGCATTGTATGGGTGTGTGTTACATTCCATTCACTAGTAGGAGTGAGAAAAACATCACGGGGTGGTGTGAATCGGAGGGTCTGAATTAGGATAGGCAGTGAGTGGCAATGTAGGATGGAGAAAAGCACTGCGGGGTGGTCAGCATGCTGATGTCAGGGAACATGCAGTGGCAATGTAGGATAGGTTTCTGAAAAACATCGCGGGGTGGTGCGCATTGTATGGGTGTGTGTTACATTACATTCACTAGTAGGAGTGAGAAAAACATCACGGGGTGTTGCGCATTGTATGGGTGTGTGTTACATTACATTCACTAGTAGGAGTGAGAAAAACATCACGGGGTGGTGTGAATCGGAGGGTCTGAATTAGGATAGGCAGTGAGTGGCAATGTAGGATGGAGAAAAGCACGGCGGGGTGGTCAGCATGGGGAGGTCAGGGAACATGCAGTGGCAATGTAGGATAGGTTTCTGAAAAACATCTCGTGGTGGTGCGCATTGTATGGGTGTGTGTTACATTACATTCACTAGTAGGAGTGAGAAAAACATCACGGGGTGGTGCGCATTGTATGGGTGTGTGTTACATTACATTCACTAGTAGGAGTGAGAAAAACATCACGGGGTGGTGTGAATCGGAGGGTCTGAATTAGGATAGGCAGTGAGTGCCAATGTAGGATGGAGAAAAGCACCGCAGGGTGGTCAGCATGGGGAGGTCTGAGAACATGCAGTGGCAATGTAGGATAGGTTTCTGAAAAACATCACGGGGTGGTGCGCATGGTAGGGTGTGTGTTACATTACATTCACTAGTAGGAGTGAGAAAAACTCACGGGGTGGTGCGCATTGTATGGGTGTGTATTACATTACATTCACTAGTAGGAGTGAGAAAAACATCACGGGGTGGTTTGAATCGGAGGGTCTGAATTAGGATAGGCAGTGAGTGGCAATGTAGGATGGAGAAAAGCACCGCGGGGTGGTCAGCATGGGGAGGTCAAGGAACATGCTGTGGCAATGTAGGATAGGTTTCTGAAAAACATCGCGGGGTGGTGCGCATTGTATGGGTGTGTGTTACATTACATTCATGGGTAGGAGTGAGAAAAACATCACGGGTTGGTGCGCATTGTATGGGTATGTGTTACATTACATTCACTAGTAGGAGTGAGAAAAACATCACGGGGTGGTGTGAATCGGAGGGTCTGAATTAGGATAGGTAGTGAGTGGCAATGTAGGATGGAGAAAAGCACCGTGGGGTGGTCAGCATGGGGAGGTCAGGGAACATGCAGTGGCAATGTAGGATAGGTTTCTGAAAAACATCGCGGGGTGGTGCGCATTGTATGGGTGTGGGTTACATTACATTCACTAGTAGGAGTGAGAAAAACATCACGGGGTGGTGCGCATTGTATGGGTGTGTGTTACATTACATTCACTAGTAGGAGTGAGAAAAACATCACGGGGTGGTGTGAATCGCAGGGTCTGAATTAGGATAGGCAGTGAGTGGCAATGTAGGATGGAGAAAAGCACGGCGGTGTGGTCAGCATGGGGAGGTCAGGGAACATGCAGTGGCAATGTAGGATAGGTTTCTGAAAAACATCGCGTGGTGGTGCGCATTGTATGGGTGTGTGTCACATTACATTCACTAGAAGGAGTGAGAAAAACATCACGGGGTGGTGCGCATTGTATGGGTGTGTGTTACATTACATTCACTAGTAGGAGTGAGAAAAACATCACGGGGTGGAGTGAATCGGAGGGTCTGAATTAGGATAGGCAGTGAGTGGCAATGTAGGATGGAGAAAAGCAACGCGGGGTGGTCAGCATGGGGAGGTCAGGGAACATGCAGTGGCAATGTAGGATAGGTTTCTGTAAAACATCGCGTGGTGGTGCGCATTGTATGGGTGTGTGTTACATTACATTCACTAGTAGGAGTGAGAAAAACATCACAGGGTGGTGTGAATCGGAGGGTCTGAATTAGGATAGGCAGTGAGTGGAAATGTAGGATGGAGAATAGCACCGCGGGGTGGTCAGCATGGGGAGGTCAGGGAACATGCAGTGGCAATGTAGGATAGGTTTCTGAAAAACATCGCAGGGTGGGGCGCATTGTATGGATGTGTGTTACATTACATTCACTAGTAAGAGTGAGAAAAACTTCACGGGGTGGTGTGAATCGCAGGGTCTGAATTAGGATAGGCAGTGAGTGCCAATGTAGGATGGAGAAAAGCACCGCAGGGTGGTCAGCATGGAGAGGTCTGGGAACATGCAGTGGCAATGTAGGATAGGTTTCTGAAAAACATCACGGGGTGGTGCGCATGGTATGGGTGTGTGTTACATTACATTCACTAGTAGGAGTGAGAAAAACTCACGGGGTGGTGCGCATTGTATGGGTGTGTATTACATTACATTCACTAGTAGGAGTGAGAAAAACATCACGGGGTGCTTTGAATCGGAGGGTCTGAATTAGGATAGGCAGTGAGTGGCAATATAGGATATAGAAAAGCACCGCGGGGTGGTCAGCATGGGGAGGTCAGGGAACATGCAGTGGCAATGTAGGATAGGTTTCTGAAAAACATCGCGGGGTGGTGCGCATTGTATGGGTGTGTGTTACATTACATTCACTAGTAGGAGTGAGAAAAACATCACAGGGTGGTGGGAATCGGAGGGTCTGAATTAGGATAGGCAGTGAGTGGCATGTAGGATGGAGAAAAGCACCGCGGGGTGGTCAGCATGGGGAGGTCAGGGAACATGCAGTGGCAATGTAGGACAGGTTTCTGAAAAACATCGCGGGGTGGTGCGCATTGTATGGGTGTGTGTTACATTACATTCACTAGTAGGAGTGAGAAAAACATCACGGGGTGGTGCGCATTGTGTGGGTGTGTGTTACATTACATTCACTAGTAGGAGTGAGAAAAACATCACGTGGTGGTGTGAATCGGAGGGTCTGAATTAGGATAGGCAGTGAGTGGCAATGTAGGATGGAGAAAAACACCGCGGGGTGGTCAGCATGGGGAGGTCAGGGAACATGCAGTGGCAATGTAGGATAGGTTTCTGAAAAACATCGCCGGGTGGTGCGCATTGTATGGGCGTGTGTTACATTACATTCACTACTGGAGTGAGAAAAACATCACGGGGTGGTGCGCATTGTATGGGTGTGTGTTACATTACATTCACTAGTAGGAGTGAGAAAAACATCACGGGGTGGTGTGAATCGGATGGTCTGAATTAGGATAGGCAGTGAGTGGCAATGTAGGATGGAGAAAAGCACCGCGGGCTGGTCAGCATGGGGAGGTCAGGGAACATGCAGTGGCAATGTAGGATAGGTTTCTGAAAAACATCGCGGGGTGGTGCACATTGTATGGGTGTGTGTTACATTCCATTCACTAGTAGGAGTGAGAAAAACATCACGGGGTGGTGTGAATCGGAGGGTCTGAATTAGGATAGGCAGTGAGTGGCAATGTAGGATGGAGAAAAGCACCGCGGGGTGGTCAGCATGCTGAGGTCAGGGAACATGCAGTGGCAAAGTAGGATAGGTTTCTGAAAAACATCGCGGGGTGGTGCGCATTGTATGGGTGTGTGTTACATTACATTCCCTAGTAGGAGTGAGAAAAACATCACGGGGTGGTGCGCATTGTATGGGTGTGTGTTACATTACATTCACTAGTAGGAGTGAGAAAAACATCACGGGGTGGTGTGAATCGGTGGGTCTGAATTAGGATAGGCAGTGAGTGGCAATGTAGGATGGAGAAAAGCGCCGCGGGATGGTCAGCATGGGGAGGTCAGGGAACATGCAATGGCAATGTAGGATAGGTTTCTGAAAAATATCGCGGGGTGGTGCGCATTGCATGGGTGTGTGTTACATTACATTCACTAGTAGGAGTGAGAAAAACATCACGGGTTGGTGCGCATTATATGGGTGTGTGTTACATTACATTCACTATTAGGAGTGAGAAAAACATCACGGGGTGGTGTGAATCGGAGGGTCTGAATTAGGATAGGCAGTGAGTGACAATGTAGGATGGGGAAAAGCACCGCGGGGTGGTCAGCATGTGGAGGTCAGGGAACATGCAGTGGCAATGTAGGATAGGTTTCTGAAAAACATCGCGGGGTGGTGCGCATTGTATGGGTGTGTGTTACATTACATTCATGGGTAGGAGTGAGAAAAACATCACGGGGTGGTGCGCATTGTATGGGTGTGTGTTACATTACATTCACTAGTAGGAGTGAGAAAAACATCACGGGGTGGTGTGAATCGCAGGGTCTGAATTAGGATAGGCAGTGAGTGGCAATGTAGGATGGAGAAAAACACCGCGGGGTGGTCAGCATGGGGAGGTCAGGGAACATGCAGTGGCAATGTAGGATAGGTTTCTGAAAAACATCGCGGGGTGGTGCGCATTGTATGGGTGTGTGTTACATTCCATTCACTAGTAGGAGTGAGAAAAACATCACGGGGTGTTGCGCATTGTATGGGTGTGTGTTACATTACATTCACTAGTAGGAGTGAGAAAAACATCACGACGTGGTGTGAATCGGAGGGTCTGAATTAGGATAGGCAGTGAGTGGCAATGTAGGATGGAGAAAAGCACGGCGGGGTGGTCAGCATGGGGAGGTCAGGGAACATGCAGTGGCAATGTAGGATAGGTTTCTGAAAAACATCGCGTGGTGGTGCGCATTGTATGGGTGTGTGTTACATTACATTCACTAGTAGGAGTGAGAAAAACATCACGGGGTGGTGCGCATTGTATGGGTGTGTGTTACATTACATTCACTAGTAGGAGTGAGAAAATCATCACGGGGTTGTGTATCGGAGGGTCTGAATTAGGATAGGCAGTGAGTGCCAATGTAGGATGGAGAAAAGCACCGCAGGGTGGTCAGCATGGGGAGGTCTGGGAACATGCAGTGGCAATGTAGGATAGGTTTCTGAAAAACATCACGGGGTGGTGCGCATGGTATGGGTGTGTGTTACATTACATTCACTAGTAGGAGTGAGAAAAACTCACGGGGTTGTGCGCATTGTATGGGTGTGTATTACATTACATTCACTAGTAGGAGTAAGAAAAACATCACGGGGTGGTTTGAATCGGAGGGTCTGAATTAGGATAGGCAGTGAGTGGCAATGTAGGATGGAGAAAAGCACCGCGGGGTGGTCAGCATGGGGAGGTCAAGGAACATGCTGTGGCAATGTAGGATAGGTTTCTGAAAAACATCGCGGGGTGGTGCGCATTGTATGGGTGTGTGTTACATTACATTCATGGGTAGGAGTGAGAAAAACATCACGGGGTGGTGCGCATTGTATGGGTATGTGTCACATTACATTCACTAGTAGGAGTGAGAAAAACATCACGGGGTGGTGTGAATCGGAGGGTCTGAATTAGGATAGGTAGTGAGTGGCAATGTAGGATGGAGAAAAGCACCGTGGGGTGGTCAGCATGGGGAGGTCAGGGAACATGCAGTGGCAATGTAGTATAGGTTTCTGAAAAACATCGCGTGGTGGTGCGCATTGTATGGGTGTGTGTTACATTACATTCACTAGTAGGAGTGAGAAAAACATCACGGGGTGGTGCGCATTGTATGGGTGTGTGTTACATTACATTCACTAGTAGGAGTGAGAAAAACATCACGGGGTGGTGTGAATCGGAGGGTCTGAATTAGGATAGGCAGTGAGTGGCAATGTAGGATGGAGAAAAGCACCGCGGGGTGGTCAGCATGGGGAGGTCAGGGAACATGCAGTGGCAATGTAGGATAGGTTTCTGTAAAACCTCGCGGGGTGGTGCGCATTGTATGGGTGTGTGTTACATTACATTCACTAGTAGGAGTGAGAAAAACATCACAGGGTGGTGTGAAACGGAGGGTCTGAATTAGGATAGGCAGTAAGTGGCAATGTAGGATGAGAAAAGCACCGCGGGGTGGTCAGCATGGGGAGGTCAGGGAACATGCAGTGGCAATGTAGGATAGGTTTCTGAAAAACATCGCAGGGTGGTGTGCATTGTATGGATGTGTGTTACATTACATTCACTAGTAAGAGTGAGAAAAACATCACGGGGTGGTGTGAATCGGAGGGTCTGAGTTAGGATGGGCAGTGAGTGCCAATGTAGGATGGAGAAAAGCACCGCGGGGTGGTCAGCATGGGGAGGTCAAGGAACATGCTGTGGCAATGTAGGATAGGTTTCTGAAACACATCGCGGGGTGGTGCGCATTGTATGGGTGTGTGTTACATTACATTCACTAGTAGGAGTGAGAAAAACATCACAGGGTGGTGTGAATCGGAGGGTATGAATTAGGATTGGCAGTGAGTGGCATGTAGGATGGAGAAAAGCACCGCGGGGTGGTCAGCATGGGGAGGTCAGGGAACATGCAGTGGCAATATAGGACAGGTTTCTGAAAAACATCGAGGGGTGGTGCGGATTGTATGGGTGTGTGTTACATTACATTCACTAGTAGGAGTGAGAAAAACATCACGGGGTGGTGCGCATTGTATGGGTGTGTGTTACATTACATTCACTAGTAGGAGTGAGAAAAACATCACGGGGTGGTGTGAATCGGAGGGTCTGAATTAGGATAGGCAGTGAGTGGCAATGTAGGATGGAGAAAAGCACCGCGGGGTGGTCAGCATGCTGAGGTCAGGGAACATGCAGTGGCAATGTAGGATAGGTTTCTGAAAAACATCGCGGGGTGGTGCGCATTGTATGGGTGTGTGTTACATTACATTCCCTAGTAGGAGTGAGAAAAACATCACGGGGTGGTGCGCATTGTATGGGTGTGTGTTACATTACATTCACCTGTAGGAGTGAGAAAAACATCACGGGGTGGTGTGAATCGGAGGGTCTGAATTAGGATAGGCAGTGAGTGGCAATGTAGGATGGAGAAAAGCACCGCGGGGTGGTCATCATGGGGAGGTCAGGGAACATGCAGTGGCAATGTAGGATAGGTTTCTGAAAAACATCGCGGGGTGGTGCGCATTGTATGGGTGTGTGTTACATTACATTCACTAGTAGGAGTGAGAAAAACATCATAGGTTGGTGCGCATTGTATGGGTGTGTGTTACATTACATTCACTAGTAGGAGTGAGAAAAACATCACGGGGTGGTGCGCATTGTATGGGTGTGTGTTACATTACATTCACTAGTAGGAGTGAGAAAAACATCACGTGGTGGTGTGAATCGGAGGGTCTGAATTAGGATAGGCAGTGAGTGGCAATGTAGGATGGAGAAAAACACCGCGGGGTGGTCAGCATGGGGAGGTCAGGGAACATGCAGTGGCAATGTAGGATAGGTTTCTGAAAAACATCGCCGGGTGGTGCGCATTGTATGGGCGTGTGTTACATTACATTCACTACTGGAGTGAGAAAAACATCACGGGGTGGTGCGCATTGTATGGGTGTGTGTTACATTACATTCACTAGTAGGAGTGCGAAAAACATCACGGGGTGGTGTGAATCGGATGGTCTGAATTAGGATAGGCAGTGAGTGGCAATGTAGGATGGAGAAAAGCACCGCGGGGTGGTCAGCATGGGGAGGTCAGGGAACATGCAGTGGCAATGTAGGATAGGTTTCTGAAAAACATCGCGGGGTGGTGCACATTGTATGGGTGTGTGTTACATTCCATTCACTAGTAGGAGTGAGAAAAACATCACGGGGTGGTGTGAATCGGAGGGTCTGAATTAGGATAGGCAGTGAGTGGCAATGTAGGATGGAGAAAAGCACCGCGGGGTGGTCAGCATGCTGAGGTCAGGGAACATGCAGTGGCAATGTAGGATAGGTTTCTGAAAAACATCGCGGGGTGGTGCGCATTGTATGGGTGTGTGTTACATTACATTCCCTAGTAGGAGTGAGAAAAACATCACGGGGTGGTGCGCATTGTATGGGTGTGTGTTACATTACATTCACTAGTAGGAGTGAGAAAAACATCACGGGGTGGTGTGAATCGGTGGGTCTGAATTAGGATAGGCAGTGAGTGGCAATGTAGGATGGAGAAAAGCGCCGCGGGATGGTCAGCATGGGGAGGTCAGGGAACATGCAATGGCAATGTAGGATAGGTTTCTGAAAAATATCGCGGGGTGGTGCGCATTGCATGGGTGTGTGTTACATTACATTCACTAGTAGGAGTGAGAAAAACATCACGGGTTGGTGCGCATTATATGGGTGTGTGTTACATTACATTCACTATTAGGAGTGAGAAAAACATCACGGGGTGGTGTGAATCGGAGGGTCTGAATTAGGATAGGCAGTGAGTGACAATGTAGGATGGGGAAAAGCACCGCGGGGTGGTCAGCATGTGGAGGTCAGGGAACATGCAGTGCCAATGTAGGATAGGTTTCTGAAAAACATCGCGGGGTGGTGCGCATTGTATGGGTGTGTGTTACATTACATTCATGGGTAGGAGTGAGAAAAACATCACGGGGTGGTGCGCATTGTATGGGTGTGTGTTACATTACATTCACTAGTAGGAGTGAGAAAAACATCACGGGGTGGTGTGAATCGCAGGGTCTGAATTAGGATAGGCAGTGAGTGGCAATGTAGGATGGAGAAAAACACCGCGGGGTGGTCAGCATGGGGAGGTCAGGGAACATGCAGTGGCAATGTAGGATAGGTTTCTGAAAAACATCGCGGGGTGGTGCGCATTGTATGGGTGTGTGTTACATTCCATTCACTAGTAGGAGTGAGAAAAACATCACGGGGTGTTGCGCATTGTATGGGTGTGTGTTACATTACATTCACTAGTAGGAGTGAGAAAAACATCACGACGTGGTGTGAATCGGAGGGTCTGAATTAGGATAGGCAGTGAGTGGCAATGTAGGATGGAGAAAAGCACGGCGGGGTGGTCAGCATGGGGAGGTCAGGGAACATGCAGTGGCAATGTAGGATAGGTTTCTGAAAAACATCGCGTGGTGGTGCGCATTGTATGGGTGTGTGTTACATTACATTCACTAGTAGGAGTGAGAAAAACATCACGGGGTGGTGCGCATTGTATGGGTGTGTGTTACATTACATTCACTAGTAGGAGTGAGAAAATCATCACGGGGTTGTGTATCGGAGGGTCTGAATTAGGATAGGCAGTGAGTGCCAATGTAGGATGGAGAAAAGCACCGCAGGGTGGTCAGCATGGGGAGGTCTGGGAACATGCAGTGGCAATGTAGGATAGGTTTCTGAAAAACATCACGGGGTGGTGCGCATGGTATGGGTGTGTGTTACATTACATTCACTAGTAGGAGTGAGAAAAACTCACGGGGTTGTGCGCATTGTATGGGTGTGTATTACATTACATTCACTAGTAGGAGTAAGAAAAACATCACGGGGTGGTTTGAATCGGAGGGTCTGAATTAGGATAGGCAGTGAGTGGCAATGTAGGATGGAGAAAAGCACCGCGGGGTGGTCAGCATGGGGAGGTCAAGGAACATGCTGTGGCAATGTAGGATAGGTTTCTGAAAAACATCGCGGGGTGGTGCGCATTGTATGGGTGTGTGTTACATTACATTCATGGGTAGGAGTGAGAAAAACATCACGGGGTGGTGCGCATTGTATGGGTATGTGTCACATTACATTCACTAGTAGGAGTGAGAAAAACATCACGGGGTGGTGTGAATCGGAGGGTCTGAATTAGGATAGGTAGTGAGTGGCAATGTAGGATGGAGAAAAGCACCGTGGGGTGGTCAGCATGGGGAGGTCAGGGAACATGCAGTGGCAATGTAGTATAGGTTTCTGAAAAACATCGCGTGGTGGTGCGCATTGTATGGGTGTGTGTTACATTACATTCACTAGTAGGAGTGAGAAAAACATCACGGGGTGGTGCGCATTGTATGGGTGTGTGTTACATTACATTCACTAGTAGGAGTGAGAAAAACATCACGGGGTGGTGTGAATCGGAGGGTCTGAATTAGGATAGGCAGTGAGTGGCAATGTAGGATGGAGAAAAGCACCGCGGGGTGGTCAGCATGGGGAGGTCAGGGAACATGCAGTGGCAATGTAGGATAGGTTTCTGTAAAACCTCGCGGGGTGGTGCGCATTGTATGGGTGTGTGTTACATTACATTCACTAGTAGGAGTGAGAAAAACATCACAGGGTGGTGTGAAACGGAGGGTCTGAATTAGGATAGGCAGTAAGTGGCAATGTAGGATGAAGAAAAGCACCGCGGGGTGGTCAGCATGGGGAGGTCAGGGAACATGCAGTGGCAATGTAGGATAGGTTTCTGAAAAACATCGCAGGGTGGTGTGCATTGTATGGATGTGTGTTACATTACATTCACTAGTAAGAGTGAGAAAAACATCACGGGGTGGTGTGAATCGGAGGGTCTGAGTTAGGATGGGCAGTGAGTGCCAATGTAGGATGGAGAAAAGCACCGCGGGGTGGTCAGCATGGGGAGGTCAAGGAACATGCTGTGGCAATGTAGGATAGGTTTCTGAAACACATCGCGGGGTGGTGCGCATTGTATGGGTGTGTGTTACATTACATTCACTAGTAGGAGTGAGAAAAACATCACAGGGTGGTGTGAATCGGAGGGTATGAATTAGGATTGGCAGTGAGTGGCATGTAGGATGGAGAAAAGCACCGCGGGGTGGTCAGCATGGGGAGGTCAGGGAACATGCAGTGGCAATATAGGACAGGTTTCTGAAAAACATCGAGGGGTGGTGCGGATTGTATGGGTGTGTGTTACATTACATTCACTAGTAGGAGTGAGAAAAACATCACGGGGTGGTGCGCATTGTATGGGTGTGTGTTACATTACATTCACTAGTAGGAGTGAGAAAAACATCACGGGGTGGTGTGAATCGGAGGGTCTGAATTAGGATAGGCAGTGAGTGGCAATGTAGGATGGAGAAAAGCACCGCGGGGTGGTCAGCATGCTGAGGTCAGGGAACATGCAGTGGCAATGTAGGATAGGTTTCTGAAAAACATCGCGGGGTGGTGCGCATTGTATGGGTGTGTGTTACATTACATTCCCTAGTAGGAGTGAGAAAAACATCACGGGGTGGTGCGCATTGTATGGGTGTGTGTTACATTACATTCACTAGTAGGAGTGAGAAAAACATCACGGGGTGGTGTGAATCGGTGGGTCTGAATTAGGATAGGCAGTGAGTGGCAATGTAGGATGGAGAAAAGCACCGCGGGGTGGTCAGCATGGGGAGGTCAGGGAACATGCAGTGGCAATGTACGATAGGTTTCTGAAAAATATCGCGGGGTGGTGCGCATTGTATGGGTGTGTGTTACATTACATTCACTAGTAGGAGTGAGAAAAACATCACGGGTTGGTGCGCATTGTATGGGTGTGTGTTATATTACATTCACCTGTAGGAGTGAGAAAAACATCACGGGGTGGTGTGAATCGGAGGGTCTGAATTAGGATAGGCAGTGAGTGGCAATGTAGGATGGAGAAAAGCACCGCGGGGTGGTCATCATGGGGAGGTCAGGGAACATGCAGTGGCAATGTAGGATAGGTTTCTGAAAAACATCGCGGGGTGGTGCGCATTGTATGGGTGTGTGTTACATTACATTCACTAGTAGGAGTGAGAAAAACATCATAGGTTGGTGCGCATTGTATGGGTGTGTGTTACATTACATTCACTAGTAGGAGTGAGAAAAACATCACGGGGTGGTGTGAATCGGAGGGTCTGAATTAGGATAGGCAGTGAGTGGCAATGTAGGATGGAGAAAAGCACCGTGGGGTGGTCAGCATGGGGAGGTCAGGGAACATGCAGTGGCAATGTAGGATAGGTTTCTGAAAAACATCGCGGGGTGGTGCGCATTGTATGGGTGTGGGTTACATTACATTCACTAGTAGGTGTGAGAAAAACATCACGGGGTGGTGCGCATTGTATGGGTGTGTGTTACATTACATTCACTAGTAGGAGTGAGAAAAACATCACGGGGTGGTGTGAATCGCAGGGTCTGAATTAGGATAGGCAGTGAGTGGCAATGTAGGATGGAGAAAAACACCGCGGGGTGGTCAGCTTGGGGAGGTCAGGGAACATGCAGTGGCAATGTAGGATAGGTTTCTGAAAATCATCGCGGGGTGGTGCGCATTGTATGGGTGTGTGTTACATTCCATTCACTAGTAGGAGTGAGAAAAACATCACGGGGTGTTGCGCATTGTATGGGTGTGTGTTACATTACATTCACTAGTAGGAGTGAGAAAAACATCACGGGGTGGTGTGAATCGGAGGGTCTGAAGTAGGATAGGCAGTGAGTGGCAATGTAGGATGGAGAAAAGCACGGCGGGGTGGTCAGCATGGGGAGATCAGGGAACATGCAGTGGCAATGTAGGATAGGTTTCTGAAAAACATCGCGTGGTGGTGCGCATTGTATGGGTGTGTGTTACATTACATTCACTAGTAGGAGTGAGAAAAACATCACGGGGTGGTGCGCATTGTATGGGTGTGTGTTACATTACATTCACTAGTAGGAGTGAGAAAAACATCACGGGGTGGTGTGAATCGGAGGGTCTGAATTAGGATAGGCAGTGAGTGGCAATGTAGGATGGAGAAAAGCACCGCGGGGTGGTCAGCATGGGGAGGTCAGGGAACATGAGTGGCAATGTAGGATAGGTTTCTGTAAAACATCGCGGGGTGGTGCGCATTGTATTGGTGTGTGTTACATTACATTCACTAGTAGGAGTGAGAAAAACATCACAGGGTGGTGTGAATCGGAGAGTCTGAATTAGGATAGGCAGTGAGTGGCAATGTAGGATGAAGAAAAGCAAGTCGGGGTGGTCAGCATGGGGAGGTCAGGGAACATGCAGTGGCAATGTAGGATAGGTTTCTGAAAAACATCGTAGGGTGGTGCGCATTTTATGGGTGTGTGTTACATTACATTCACTAGTAGGAGTGAGAAAAACATCACGGGGTGGTGCGCATTGTATGGGTGTGTGTTACATTACATTCACTAGTAGGAGTGAGAAAAACATCACGGGGTGGTGTGAATCGGAGGGTCTGAATTAGGATAGGCAGTGAGTGGCAATGTAGGATGGAGAAAAGCACCGTGGGGTGGTCAGCATGGGGAGGTCAGGGAACATGCAGTGGCAATGTAGGATAGGTTTCTGAAAAACATCGCGGGGTGGTGCGCATTGTATGGGTGTGGGTTACATTACATTCACTAGTAGGAGTGAGAAAAACATCACGGGGTGGTGTGAATCGGAGGGTCTGAATTAGGATAGGCAGTGAGTGGCAATGTAGAATGGAGAAAAGCACCGCGGGGTGGTCAGCATGTGGAGGTCAGGGAACATGCAGTGGCAATGTAGGATAGGTTTCTGAAAAACATCGCGGGGTGGTGCGCATTGTATGGGTGTGTGTTACATTACATTCACTAGTAGGAGTGAGAAAAACATCACGGGGTGGTGCGCATTGTATGGGTGTGTGTTACATTACATTCACTAGTAGGAGTGAGAAAACATCACGGGGTGGTGTGAATCGGAGGGTCTGAATTAGGATAGGCATGAGTGGCAATGTAGGATGGAGAAAAGCACCGCGGGGTGGTCAGCATAGGGAGGTCAGGGAACATGCAGTGGCAATGTAGGATAGGTTTCTTAAAAACATCGCGGGGTGGTGCGCATTGTACGGGTGTGTGTTACATTACATTCACTAGTAGGAGTGAGAAAAACATCACGGGGTGGTGCGCATTGTATGGGTGTGTGTTACATTACATTCACTAGTAGGAGTGAGAAAAACATCACGGAGTGGTGTGAATCGGAGGGTCTGAATTAGGATAGGCAGTGAGTGGCAATGTAGGATGGAGAAAACCTCCGCGGGGTGGTCAGCATGGGGAGGTCAGGGAACATGCAGTGGCAATGTAGGATAGGTTTCTGAAAAACATCGCGGGGTGGTGCGCATTGTATGGGTGTGTGTTACATTACATTCACTAGTAGGAGTGAGAAAAACATCACGGGGTAGTGCGCATCGTATGGGTGTGTGTTACATTACATTCACTAGTAGGAGTGAGAAAAACATCACGGGGTGGTGTGAATCGGAGTGTCTGAATTAGGATAGGCAGTGAGTGGCAATGTAGGATGGAGAAAAGCACCGCGGGGTGGTCAGCATGGGGAGGTCAGGGAACATGCAGTGGCAATGTAGGATAGGTTTCTGAAAAACATCGCGGGGTGGTGTGCATTGTATGGGTGTGTGTTACATTACATTCACTAGTAGGAGTGAGAAAAACATCACGGGGTGGTGCGCATTGTATGGGTGTGTGTTACATTACATTCACTAGTAGGAGTGAGAAAAACATCACGGGGTGGTGTGAATCGGAGGGTCTGAATTAGGATAGGCAGTGAGTGGCAATGTAGGATGGAGAAAAGCACCGCGGGGTGGTCAGCATGGGGAGGTCAGGGAACATGCTGTGGCAACGTAGGATAGGTTTCTGAAAAACATCGCGGGGTGGTGCGCATTGTATGGGTGTGTGTTACATTACATTCACTAGTAGGAGTGAGAAAAACATCACAGGGTGGTGTGAATCGGAGGGTCTGAATTAGGATAGGCAGTGAGTGGCAATGTAGGTTTGACAAAAGCACCGCGGGGTGGTCAGCACTGGGAGGTCAGGGAACATGCAGTGGCAATGTAGGACAGGTTTCTGAAAAACATCGCGGGGTGGTGCGCATTGTATGGGTGTGTGTTACATTACATTCACTAGTAGGAGTGAGAAAAACATCACGGGGTGGTGCGCATTGTATGGGTGTGTGTTACATTACATTCACTAGTAGGAGTGAGAAAAACATCACGGGGTGGTGTGAATCGGAGGGTCTGAATTAGGATAGGCAGTGAGTGGCAATGTAGGATGGAGAAAAGCACCGCGGGGTGGTCAGCATGGGGTGGTCAGGGAACATGCTGTGGCAATGTAGGATAGGTTTCTGAAAAACATCGCGGGGTGGTGCGCATTGTATGGGTGTGTGTTACATTACATTCACTAATAGGAGTGAGAAAAACATCACAGGGTGGTGTGAATCGGAGGGTCTGAATTAGGATAGGCAGTGAGTGGCAATGTAGGATGGAGAAAAGCACCGCGGGGTGGTCAGCATGAGGAGGTCAGTGAACATGCAGTGGCAATGTAGGATAGGTTTCTGAAAAACATCGCAGGGTGGTGCGCATTGTATGGATGTGTGTTACATTACTTTCACTAGTAGGAGTGAGAAAAACATCACGGGGTGGTGTGAATCGGAGGGTCTGAATTAGGATAGGCAGTGAGTGGCAATGTAGGATGGAGAAAAGCACCGCGGGGTGGTCAGCATGGGGAGGTCAGGGAACATGCTGTGGCAATGTAGGATAGGTTTCTGAAAAACATCTCGGGGTGGTGCGCATTGTATGGGTGAGTGTTACATTACATTCACTAGTAGGAGTGAGAAAAACATCACAGGGTGGTGTGAATCGGAGGGTCTGAATTAGGATAGGCAGTGAGTGGCAATGTAGGATGGAGAAAAGCACCGCGGGGTGGACAGCATGGGGAGGTCATGGAACATGCAGTGGCAATGTAGGATAGGTTTCTGAAAAACATCGCGGGGTGGTGCGCATTGTATGGGTGTGTGTTACATTACATTCACTAGTAGGAGTGAGAAAAACATCACGGGGTGGTGCGCATTGTATGGGTGTGTGTTACATTACATTCACTAATAGGAGTGAGAAAAATATCATGGGGTGGTGTGAATCGGAGGGTCTGAATTAGGATAGGCAGTGAGTGGCAATGTAGGATGGAGAAAAACACCGCGGGGTGGTCAGCATGGGGAGGTCAGGGAACATGCAGTGGCAATGTAGGATAGGTTTCTGAAAAACATCGCCGGGTGGTGCGCATTGTATGGGTGTGTGTTACATTACATTCACTAGTAGGAGTGAGAAAAACATCACGGGGTGGTGCGCATTGTATGGGTGTGTGTTACATTACATTCACTAGTAGGAGTGAGAAAAACATCACGGGGTGGTGTGAATCGGAGGGTCTGAATTAGGATAGGCAGTGAGTGGCAATGTAGGATGGAGAAAAGCACCGCGGGGTGGTCAGCATGGGGAGGTCAGGGAACATGCAGTGGCAATGTAGCATAGCTTTCTGAAAAACATCTCGGGGTGGTGCGCATTGTATGGGTGTGTGTTACTTTACATTCACTAGTAGGAGTGAGAAAAACATCACGGGTTGGTGCGCATTGTATGGGTGTGTGTTACATTACATTCACTAGTAGGAGTGAGAAAAACATCACGGGGAGGTGTGAATCGGAGGGTCTGAATTAGGATAGGCAGTGAGTGGCAATGTAGGATGGAGAAAAGCACCGCGGGGTGGTCAGCATGGGGAGGTCAGGGAACATGCAGTGGCAATGTAGGATAGGTTTCTGAAAAACATCGCGGGGTGGTGCGCATTGTACGGGTGTGTGTTACATTACATTCACTAGTAGGAGTGAGAAATACATCATGGGGTGGTGGGCATTGTATGGGTGTGGGTTACATAACATTCACTAGTAGGAGTGAGAAAAACATCACGGGGAGGTGTGAATCAGAGGTCTGAATTAGGATAGGCAGTGAGTGGCAATGTAGGATGGAGAAAAGCACCGCGGGGTGGTCAGCATGGGGAGGTCAGGGAACATGCTGTGGCAACGTAGGATAGGTTTCTGAAAAACATCGCGGGACGGTACGCATTGTATGGGTGTGTGTTACATTTCATTGACTAGTAGGAGTGAGAAAAACATCACAGGGTGGTGTGAATCGGAGGATCTGAATTAGGATAGGCAGTGAGTGGCAATGTAGGATGGAGAAAAGCACCGCGGGGTGGTCAGCATGGGGAGGTCAGGGAACATGCAGTGGCAATGTAGGATAGGTTTCTGAAAAATATCGCGGGGTGGTGCGCATTGTATGGGTGTGTGTTACATTACATTCACTAGTAGGAGTGAGAAAAACATCACGGGGTGGTGCGCATTGTATGGGTGTGTGTTACATTACATTCACTAGTAGGAGTGAGAAAAACATCACGGGGTGGTGCGCAATGTATGGGTGTGTGTTACATTACATTCACTAGTAGGAGTGAGAAAAACATCACGGGGTGGTGTGAATCGGAGGGTCTGAATTAGGAGAGGCAGTTAGTGGCAATGTACGATGGAGAAAAGCACCGCGGGGTGGTCAGCATGGGGAGGTCAGGGAACATGCAGTGGCAATGTAGGATAGGTTTCTGAAAAACATCGCGGGGTGGTGCGCATTGTATGGGTGTGTGTTACATTACATTCACTAGTAGGAGTGAGAAAAACATCATGGGGTGGTGCGCATTGTATGGGTGTGTGTTACATTACATTCACTAGTAGGAGTGAGAAAACATCACGGGGTGGTGTGAATCGGAGTGTCTGAATTAGGATAGGCAGTGAGTGGCAATGTAGGATGGAGAAAAGCACCGTGGGATCGTCAGCATGGGGAGGTCAGGGAACATGCAGTGGCAATGTAGGATAGGTCTCTGAAAAACATCGCGGGGTGGTGCGCATTGTATGGGTGTGTGTTACATTACATTCACCAGTAGGAGTGAGAAAAACATCACGGGGTGGTGCGCATTGTATGGGTGTGTGTTACATTACATTCACTAGTAGGAGTGAGAAAAACATGACGGGGTGGTGTGCATTGTATGGGTGTGTGTTACATTACATTCACTAGTAGGAGTGAGAAAACATCACGGGGTGGTGTGAATCGGAGGGTCTGAATTAGGATAGGCAGTGAGTGGCAATGTAGGATGGAGAAAAGCACCGCGGGGTGGTCAGCATGGGGAGGTCAGGGAACATGCAGTGGCAATGTAGGATAGGTTTCTGAAAAACATCGCGGGGTGGTGCGCATTGTATGGGTGTGTTTTACATTACATTCACTAGTAGGAGTGAGAAAAACATCACGGGGTGGTGCGCATCGTATGGGTGTGTGTTACATTACATTCACTAGTAGGAGTGAGAAAAACATCACGGGGTGGTGTGAATCGGAGGGTCTGAATTAGGGTAGGCGGTGAGTAGCAATGTAGGATGGAGAAAAGCACCGCCGGGTGGTCAGCATGGGGAGGTCAGGTAACATGCAGTGGCAATGTAGGATAGGTTTCTGAAAAACATCGCGGGGTGGTGCGCATTGTATGGGTGTGTGTTACATTACATTCACTAGTAGGAGTGAGAAAAACATCACGGGGTGGTGCGCATTGTATGGGTGTGTGTTACATTACATTCACTAGTAGGAGTGAGAAAAACATCACGGGGTGGTGTGAATCGGAGGGTCTGAATTAGGATAGGCAGTGAGTGGCAATGTAGGATGGAGAAAAGCACCGCGGGGTGGTCAGCATGGGGAAGTCAGGGAACATGCAGTGGCAATGTAGGGTAGGTTTCTGAAAAACATCGCGGGGTGGTGCGCATTGTATGGGTGTGTGTTACATTACATTCACTATTAGGAGTGAGAAAACCATCAGGGGTTGTTTCGCATTGTATGGGTGTGTGTTACATTACATTCACTAGTAGGAGTGAGAAAAACATCACGGGGTGGTGTGAATCGGAGGGTCTGAATTAGGATAGGCAGTGAGTGGCAATGTAGGATGGAGAAAAGCACCGCGGGGTGGTCAGCATGGGGAGGTCAGGGAACATGCAGTGGCAATGTAGGATAGGTTTCTGAAAAACATCGCGGGGTGGTGCACATTGTATGGGTGTGTGTTACATTACATTCACTAGTAGGAGTGAGAAAAATATCACGGGGTGTTGCGCATTGTATGGGTGTGTGTTACATTACATTCACTAGTAGGAGTGAGAAAAACATCACGGGGTGGTGTGAATCGGAGGGTCTGAATTAGGATAGGCAGTGAGTGGCAATGTAGGATGGAGAAAAGCACCGCGGGGTGGTCAGCATGGGGAGGTCAGGAAACATGCAGTGGCAATGTAGGATAGGTTTCTGAAAAACATCGCGGGGTGGTGCGCATTGTATGGGTGTGTTTTACATTACATTCACTAG
Source organism: Cavia porcellus (assembly GCF_034190915.1). Classification (NCBI taxonomy): domain Eukaryota; kingdom Metazoa; phylum Chordata; class Mammalia; order Rodentia; family Caviidae; genus Cavia; species Cavia porcellus. Next base: position 722,762 of record NW_026947561.1, on the reverse strand, counting down.
TAGGAGTGAGAAAAACATCACGGGGTGGTGCGCATTGTATGGGTGTGTGTTACATTACATTCACTAGTAGGAGTGAGAAAAACATCACGGGGTGGTGTGAATCGGAGGGTCTGAATTAGGATAGGCAGTGAGTGGCAATGTAGGATGGAGAAAAGCACCGCGGGGTGGTCAGGATGGCGAGGTCAGGGAACATGCAGTCGCAATGTAGGATAGGTTTCTGAAAAATATCGCGGGGTGGTGCGCATTGTATGGGTGTGTGTTACATTACATTCACTAGTAGGAGTGAGAAAAACATCACGGGGTGGTGCGCATTGTATGGGTGTGTGTTACATAACATTCACTAGTAGGAGTGAGAAAAACATCACGGGGTGGTGTGAATCGGAGGGTCTGAATTAGGATAGGCAGTGAGTTGCAATGTAGGATGGAGAAAAGCACCGCGAGGTGGTCAGCATGGGGAGGTCAGGGAACATGCAGTGGCAATGTAGGATAGGTTTCTGAAAAACATCGCGGGGTGGTGCGCATTGTATGGGTGTGTGTTACATTACATTCACTAGCAGGAGTGAGAAAAACATCACGGGGTGGTGCGCATTGTATGGGTGTGTGTTACATTACATTCACTAGTAGGAGTGAGAAAAACATCACGGGGTGGTGTGAATCGGAGGGTCTGAATTAGGATAGGCAGTGAGTGGCAATGTAGGATGGAGAAAAGCACCGCGGGGTGGTCAGCATGGGGAGGTCAGGGAACATGCAGTGGCAATGTAGGATAGGTTTCTGAAAAACATCGCGGGGTGGTGCGCATTGTATGGGTGTGTGTTACATTACATTCACTAGCAGGAGTGAGAAAAACATCACGGGGTGGTGCGCATTGTATGGGTGTGTGTTACATTACATTCACTAGTAGGAGTGAGAAAAACATCACGGGGTGGTGTGAATCGGAGGGTCTGAATTAGGATAGGCAGTGAGTGGCAATGTAGGATGGAGAAAAGCACCGCGGGGAGGTCAGCATGGGGAGGTCAGGGAACATGCAGTGGCAAGGTAGGATAGGTTTCTGAAAATCATCGCGGGGTGGTGCGCATTGTATGGGTGTGTTTTACATTACATTCACTAGTAGGAGTGAGAAAAATATCACGGGGTGGTGCGCATTGTATGGGTGTGTGTTACATTACATTCACTAGTAGGAGTGAGAAAAACATCACGGGGTGGTGTGAATCGGAGGGTCTGAATTAGGATAGGCATTGAGTGGCAATGTAGGATGGAGAAAAGCACCGCGGGGTGGTCAGCATGTGGAGGTCAGGGAACATGCAGTGGCAATGTAGGATACGTTTCTGAAAAACATCGCGGGGTGTTGCGCATTGTATGTGTGTGTGTTACATTACATTCACTAGTAGGAGTGAGAAAAACATCACGGGTGGTGCGCATTTTATGGGTGTGTGTTACATTACATTCACTAGTAGGAGTGAGAAAAACATCACGGGGTGGTGTGAATCGGAGGGTCTGAATTAGGATAGGCAGTGAGTGGCAATGTAGGATGGAGAAAAGCACCGCGAGGTGGTCAGCATGGGGAGGTCAGGAAACATGCAGTGGCAATGTAGGATAGGTTTCTGAAAAACATCGCGGGGTGGTGCGCATTGTATGGGTGTGTGTTACATTACATTCACTAGTAGGAGTGAGAAAAACATCACGGGGTGGTGCGCATTGTATGGGTGTGTGTTACATTACATTCACTAGTAGGAGTGAGAAAAACATCACGGGGTGGTGTGAATCGGAGGGTCTGAATTAGGATAGGCAGTGAGTGGCAATGTAGGATGGAGAAAAGCACCGCGGGGTTGTCAGCATGGGGAGGTCAGGGAACATGCAGTGGCAATGTAGGATAGGTTTCTGAAAAACATCGCGGGGTGGTGCGCATTGTATGGGTGTGTGTTACATTACATTCACTAGCAGGAGTGAGAAAAACATCACGGGGTGGTGCGCATTGTATGGGTGTGTGTTACATTACATTCACTAGTAGGAGTGAGAAAAACATCACGGGGTGGTGTGAATCGGAGGGTCTGAATTAGGATAGACAGTGAGTGGCAATGTAGGATGGAGAAAAGCACCGCGGGGTGGTCAGCATGGGGAGGTCAGGGAACATGCAGTGGCAATGTAGGATACGTTTCTGAAAACCATCACGGGTTGGTGCGCATTGTATGGGTGTGTGTTACATTACATTCACTAGTAGGAGTGAGAAATACATCAGGGGTGGTGTGAATCGGAGGGTCTGAATTAGGATAGGCAGTGAGTGGCAATGTAGGATGGAGAAAAGCACCGCGGGGTGGTCAGCATGGGGAGGTCAGGGAACATGCAGTGGCAATGTAGGATAGGTTTCTGAAAAACATCGCGGGGTGGTGCACATTGTATGGGTGTGTGTTACATTACATTCACTAGTAGGAGTGAGAAAAATATCACGGGGTGTTGCGCATTGTATGGGTGTGTGTTACATTACATTCACTAGTAGGAGTGAGAAAAACATCACGGGGTGGTGTGAATCGGAGGGTCTGAATTAGGATAGGCAGTGAGTGGCAATGTAGGATGGAGAAAAGCACCGCGGGGTGGTCAGCATGGGGAGGTCAGGGAACATGCAGTGGCAAGGTAGGATAGGTTTCTGGAAATCATCGCGGGGTGGTGCGCATTGTATGGGTGTGTTTTACATTACATTCACTAGTAGGAGTGAGAAAAATATCACGGGGTGGTGCGCATTGTATGGGTGTGTGTTACATTACATTCACTAGTAGGAGTGAGAAAAACATCACGGGGTGGTGTGAATCGGAGGGTCTGAATTAGGATAGGCAGTGAGTGGCAATGTAGGATGGAGAAAAGCACCGCGGGGTGGTCAGCATGGGGAGGTCAGGGAACATGCAGTGGCAATGTAGGATACGTTTCTGAAAAACATCGCGGTGTGTTGCGCATTGTATGGGTGTGTGTTACATTACATTCACTAGTAGGAGTGAGAAAAACATCACGGGGTGGTGCGCATTTTATGGGTGTGTGTTACATTACATTCACTAGTAGGAGTGAGAAAACATCACGGGGTGGTGTGAATCGGAGGGTCTGAATTAGGATAGGCAGTGAGTGGCAATGTAGGATGGAGAAAAGCACCGCGAGGTGGTCAGCATGGGGAGGTCAGGGAACATGCAGTGGCAATGTAGGATAGGTTTCTGAAAAACATCGCGGGGTGGTGCGCATTGTATGGGTGTGTGTTACATTACATTCACTAGTAGGACTGAGAAAAACATCACGGGGTGGTGCGCATTGTATGGGTGTGTGTTACATTACATTCACTAGTAGGAGTGAGAAATACATCAGGGGTGGTGTGAATCGGAGGGTCGGAATTAGGATAGGCAGTGAGTGGCAATGTAGGATGGAGAAAAGCACCACTGGGTGGTCAGCATGGGGAGGTCAGGGAACATGCAGTGGCAGTGTACCATAGGTTTCTGAAACACATCGCGGGCTGGTGCGCATTGTATGGGTGTGTGTTACATTACATTCACTAGTAGGAGTGAGAAAAACATCACGGGGTGGTGCGCTTTGTATGGGTGTGTGTTAGATTATATTCACTAGTAGGAGTGAGAAAAACATCACGGGGTGGTGTGAATCGGAGTGTCTGAATTAGGATAGGCAGTGAGTTGCAATGTAGGATGGAGAAAAGCACCGCGGGGTGGTCAGCATGGGGAGGTCAGGGAACATGCAGTGGCAATGTAGGATAGATTTCTGAAAAACATCGCGGGGTGGTGCGCATTGTATGGGTGTGTTTTACATTACATTCACTAGTAGGAGTGAGAAAAACATCACGGGGTGGTGCGCATTGTATGGGTGTGTGTTACATTACATTCACTAGTAGGAGTGAGAAAAACATCACGGGGTGGTGTGAATCGGAGGGTCTGAATTAGGATAGGCAGTGAGTGGCAATGTAGGATGGAGAAAAGCACCGCGGGGTGGTCAGCATGGGGAGGTCAGGGAACATGCAGTGGCAATGTAGGATAGGTTTCTGAAAAACATCGCGGGGTGGTGCGCATTGTATGGGTGTGTGTTACATTACATTCACTAGTAGGAGTGAGAAAAACATCACGGGGTGGTGCGCATTGTATGGGTGTGTGTTACATTACATTCACTAGTAGGAGTGAGAAAAACATCACGGGGTGGTGTGAATCGGAGGGTCTGAATTAGGATAGGCAGTGAGTGGCAATGTAGGATGGAGAAAAGCACCGCGGGGTGGTCAGCATGGGGAGGTCAGGGAACATGCAGTGGCAATGTAGGATAGGTTTCTGAAAAACATCGCGGGGTGGTGCGCATTGTATGGGTGTGTGTTACATTAAATTCACTAGTAGGAGTGAGAAAACCATCACGGGTTGGTGCGCATTGTATGGGTGTGTGTTACATTACATTCACTAGTAGGAGTGAGAAAAACATCACGGAGAGGTGTGAATCGGAGGGTCTGAATTAGGATAGGCAGTGAGTGGCAATGTAGGATGGAGAAAAGCACCGCGGTGTGGTCAGAATGGGGAGGTCAGGAAACATGCAGTGGCAATGTAGGATAGGTTTCTGAAAAAAAACGCGGGGTGGTGCGCATTGTATGGGTGTGTGCTATATTACATTCACTAGTAGGAGTGAGAAAAACATCACGGGGTGGTGTGAATCGGAGGGTCTGAATTAGGATAGGCAGTGAGTGGAAATGTAGGAGGGAGAAAAGCACCACGGGGTGGTCAGCATGGGGAGGTCAGGGAACATGCAGTCGCAATGTAGGATAGGTTTCTGAAAAACATCGCGGGGTGGTGCGCATTGTATGGGTGTGTGTTACATTACATTCACTAGTAGGAGTGAGAAAAACATCACGGGGTGGTGCGCATTGTATGGGTGTGTGTTACATAACATTCACTAGTAGGAGTGAGAAAAACATCACGGGGTGGTGTGAATCGGAGGGTCTGAATTAGGATAGGCAGTGAGTTGCAATGTCGGATGGAGAAAAGCACCGCTGGGTGGTCAGCATGGGGAGGTCAGGGAACATGCAGTTACAATGTAGGATAGGTTTCTGAAAAACATCGCGGGGTGGTGCGTATTGAATGGGTGTGTTTTACATTACATTCACTAGTAGGAGTGAGAAAAACATCACGGGGTGGTGCGCATTGTATGGGTGTGTGTTACATTACATTCACTAGTAGGAGTGAGAAAAACATCACGGGGTGGTGTGAATCGGAGGGTCTGAATTAGGATAGGCAGTGAGTGGCAATCTAGGATGGAGAAAAGCACCGCGGGGTGGTCAGCATGGGGTGGTCAGGGAACATGCAGTGGCAATGTAGGATAGGTTTCTGAAAAATATCGCGGGGTGGTGCGCATTGCATGGGTGTGTGTTACATTACATTCACTAGTAGGAGTGAGAAAAACATCACGGGGTGGTGTGAATCGGAGGGTCTGAATTAGAATAGGCAGTGAGTGGCAATGTAGGATGGAGAAAAGCACCGCGGGGTGGTCAGCATGGGGAGGTCAGGGAACATGCAGTGGCAATGTAGGATAGGTTTCTGAAAAACATCGCGGGGTGGTGCGCATTGTATGGGTGTGTGTTACATTAAATTCACTAGTAGGAGTGAGAAAACCATCACGGGTTGGTGCGCATTGTATGGGTGTGTGTTACATTACATTCACTAGTAGGAGTGAGAAAAACATCACGGAGTGGTGTGAATCGGAGGGTCTGAATTAGGATAGGCAGTGAGTGGCAATGTAGGATGGAGAAAAGCACCGCGGGGTGGTCAGAATGGGGAGGTCAGGGAACATGCAGTGGCAATGTAGGATAGGTTTCTGAAAAACATCGCGGGGTGGTGCGCATTGTATGTGTGTGTGTTACATTACATTCACGAGTAGGAGTCAGAAAAACATCACGGGGTGGTGCGCATTATATGGGTGTGTGTTACATTACATTCACTAGTAGGAGTGAAAAAAACATCACGGGGTGGTGTGAATTGGAGGGTCTGAATTAGGATAGGCAGTGAGTGGCAATGTAGGATGGAGAAAAGCACCACGGGGTGGTCAGCATGGGGAGGTCAGGAAACATGCAGTGGCAATGTAGGATAGGTTTCTGAAAAACATCGCGGGGTGGTGCGCATTGTATGGGTGTGTGCTATATTACATTCACTAGTAGGAGTGAGAAAAACATCACGGGGTGGTGTGAATCGGAGGGTCTGAATTAGGATAGGCAGTGAGTGGCAATGTAGGAGGGAGAAAAGCACCACGGGGTGGTCAGCATGGGGAGGTGAGGGAACATGCAGTCGCAATGTAGGATAGGTTTCTGAAAAACATCGCGGGGTGGTGCGCATTGTATGGGTGTGTGTTACATTACATTCACTAGTAGGAGTGAGAAAAAAACATCACGGGGTGGTGCGCATTGTATGGGTGTGTGTTACATAACATTCACTAGTAGGAGTGAGAAAAACATCACGGGGTGGTGTGAATCGGAGGGTCTGAATTAGCATAGGCAGTGAGTTGCAATGTAGGATGGAGAAAAGCACCGCGGGGTGGTCAGCATGGGGAGGTCAGGGAACATGCAGTGGCAATGTAGGATAGGTTTCTGAAAAACATCGCGGGGTGGTGCGTATTGAATGGGTGTGTTTTACATTACATTCACTAGTAGGAGTGAGAAAAACATCACGGGGTGGTGCGCATTGTATGGGTGTGTGTTACATTACATTGACTAGTAGGAGTGAGAAAAACATCACGGGGTGGTGTGAATCGGAGGGTCTGAATTAGGATAGGCAGTGAGTGGCAATGTAGGATGGAGAAAAGCACCGCGGGGTGGTCAGCATGGGGAGGTCAGGGAACATGCAGTGGCAATGTAGGATAGGTTTCTGAAAAATATCGCGGGGTGGTGCGCATTGCATGGGTGTGTGTTACATTACATTCACTAGTAGGAGTGAGAAAAACATCACGGGGTGGTGTGAATCGGAGGGTCTGAATTAGGATAGGCAGTGAGTGGCAATGTAGGATGGGGAAAAGCACCGCGGGGTGGTCAGCATGTGGAGGTCAGGGAACATGCAGTGGCAATGTAGGATAGGTTTCTGAAAAACATCGCGGGGTGGTGCGCATTGTATGGGTGTGTGTTACATTACATTCATGGGTAGGAGTGAGAAAAACATCACGGGGTGGTGCGCATTGTATGGGTGTGTGTTACATTACATTCACTAGTAGGAGTGAGAAAAACATCACGGGGTGGTATGAATCGGAGGGTCTGAATTAGGATAGGCAGTGAGTGGCAATGTAGGATGGAGAAAAGCACCGTGGGGTGGTCAGCATGGGGAGGTCAGGGAACATGCAGTGGCAATGTAGGATAGGTTTCTGAAAAACATCGCGGGGTGGTGCGCATTGTATGGGTGTGGGTTACATTAATTTCACTAGTAGGAGTGCGAAAAACATCACGGGGTGGTGCGCATTGTATGGTTGTGTGTTACATTACATTCACTAGTAGGAGTGAGAAAAACATCACGGGGTGGTGTGAATCGCAGGGTCTGAATTAGGATAGGCAGTGAGTGGCAATGTAGGATGGAGAAAAACACCGCGGGGTGGTCAGCATGGGGAGGTCAGGGAACATGCAGTGGCAATGTAGGATAGGTTTCTGAAAAACATCGCGGGGTGGTGCGCATTGTATGGGTGTGTGTTACATTCCATTCACTAGTAGGAGTGAGAAAAACATCACGGGGTGGTGTGAATCGGAGGGTCTGAATTAGGATAGGCAGTGAGTGGCAATGTAGGATGGAGAAAAGCACCGCGGGGTGGTCAGCATGCTGATGTCAGGGAACATGCAGTGGCAATGTAGGATAGGTTTCTGAAAAACATCGCGGGGTGGTGTGCATTGTATGGGTGTGTGTTACATTACATTCCCTAGTAGGAGTGAGAAAAACATCACGGGGTGGTGCGCATTGTATGGGTGTGTGTTACATTACATTCACTAGTAGGAGTGAGAAAAACATCACGGGGTGGTGTGAATAGGTGGGTCTGAATTAGGATAGGCAGTGAGTGGCAATGTAGGATGGAGAAAAGCACCGCGGGGTGGTCAGCATGGGGAGGTCAGGGAACATGCAGTGGCAATGTAGGATAGGTTTCTGAAAAATATCGCTGGGTGGTGCGCATTGCATGGGTGTGTGTTACATTACATTCACTAGTAGGAGTGAGAAAAACATCACGGGTTGGTGCGCATTGTATGGGTGTGTGTTACATTACATTCACTAGTAGGCGTGAGAAAAACATCACGGGGTGGTGTGAATCGGAGGGTCTGAATTAGGATAGGCAGTGAGTGGCAATGTAGGATGGGGAAAAGCACCGCGGGGTGGTCAGCATGCTGATGTCAGGGAACATGCAGTGGCAATGTAGGATAGGTTTCTGAAAAACATCGCGGGGTGGTGCGCATTGTATGGGTGTGTGTTACATTACATTCCCTAGTAGGAGTGAGAAAAACATCACGGGGTGGTGCGCATTGTATGGGTGTGTGTTACATTACATTCACTAGTAGGAGTGAGAAAAACATCACGGGGTGGTGTGAATAGGTGGGTCTGAATTAGGATAGGCAGTGAGTGGCAATGTAGGATGGAGAAAAGCACCGCGGGGTGGTCAGCATGGGGAGGTCAGGGAACATGCAGTCGAAATGTAGGATAGGTTTCTGAAAAACATCGCGGGGTGGTGCGCATTGCATGGGTGTGTGTTACATTACATTCACTAGTAGGAGTGAGAAAAACATCACGGGTTGGTGCGCATTGTATGGGTGTGTGTTACATTACATTCACTAGTAGGAGTGAGAAAAACATCACGGGGTGGTGTGAATCGGAGGGTCTGAATTAGGATAGGCAGTGAGTGGCAATGTAGGATGGGGAAAAGCACCGCGGGGTGGTCAGCATGTGGAGGTCAGGGAACATGCAGTGGCAATGTAGGATAGGTTTCTGAAAAACATCGCGGGGTGGTGCGCATTGTATGGGTGTGTGTTACATCACATTCATGGGTAGGAGTGAGAAAAACATCACGGGGTGGTGCGCATTGTATGGGTGTGTGTTACATTACATTCACTAGTAGGAGTGAGAAAAACATCACGGGGTGGTGTGAATCGGAGGGTCTGAATTAGGATAGGCAGTGAGTGGCAATGTAGGATGGAGAAAAGCACCGTGGGGTGGTCCGCATGGGGAGGTCAGGGAACATGCAGTGGCAATGTAGGATAGGTTTCTGAAAAACATCGCGGGGTGGTGCGCATTGTATGGGTGTGTGTTACATTACATTCATGGGTAGGAGTGAGAAAAACATCACGGGGTGGTGCGCATTGTATGGGTGTGTGTTACATTACATTCACTAGTAGGAGTGAGAAAAACATCACGGGATGGTGTGAATCGGAGGGTCTGAATTCGGATAGGCAGTGAGTGGCAATGTAGGATGGAGAAAAGCACCGCGGGGTGGTCAGCATGGGGAGGTCAGGGAACATGCAGTGGCAATGTAGGATAGGTTTCTGAAAAACATCGCGGGGTGGTGCGCATTGTATGGGTGTGTGTTACATTACATTCACTAGTAGGAGTGAGAAAAACATCACGGGGTGGTGCGCATTGTATGGTGTGTGTTACATTACATTCACTAGTAGGAGTGAGAAAAACATCACGGGGTGGTGTGAATCGGAGGGTCTGAATTACTATAGGCAGTGAGTGACAATGTAGGATGGAGAAAAGCACCGCGGGGTGGTCAGCATGGGGAGGTCAGGGAACATGCAGTGGCAGTGTACCATAGGTTTCTGAAACATATCACGGGGTGGTGCGCATTGTATGGGTGTGTGTTACATTACATTCACCAGTAGGCGTGAGAAAAACATCACGGGGTGGTGCGCTTTGTATGGGTGTGTGTTAGATTACATTCACTAGTAGGAGTGAGAAAAACATCACGGGGTGGTGTGAATCGGAGGGTCGGAATTAGGATAGGCAGTGAGTGGCAATGTAGGATGCAGAAAAGCACCGCGGGGTGGTCAGCATGGAGAGGTCAGGGAACATGCAGTCGCAATGTAGGATACGTTTCTGAAAAACATCGCGGGGTGGTGCGCATTGTATGGGTGTGTGTTACATTACATTCACTAGTAGGAGTGAGAAAAACATCACGGGGTGGTGCGCATTGTATGGGTGTGTGTTACATTACATTCACTAGTAGGAGTGAGAAAAACATCACGGGGTGGTGTGAATCTGAGGGTCTGAATTAGGATAGGCAGTGAGTGGCAATGTAGGATGGAGAAAAGCACCGCGGGGTGGTCAGCATGGGGAGGTCAGGGAACATGCAGTGGCAATGTAGGATAGGTTTCTGAAAAACATCGCGGGGTGGTGCGCATTGTATGGGTGTGTGTTACATTACATTCACTAGTAGGAGTGAGAATACCATCAGGGGTTGGTGCGCATTGTATGGGTGTGTGTTACATTACATTCACTAGTAAGAGTGAGAAAAACATCACGGGGTGGTGTGAATCGGAGGGTCTGTATTAGGATAGGCAGTGAGTGGCACTGTAGGATGGAGAAAAGCACCGCGGGGTGGTCAGCATGGGGAGGTCAAGGAACATGCAGTGGCAATGTAGGATAGGTTTCTGAAAAACATCGCGGGGTGGTGCGCATTGTATGGGTGTGTGTTACATTACATTCACTAGTAGGAGTCAGAAAAACATCACGGGGTGGTGCGCATTGTATGGGTGTGTGTTACATTACATTCACTAGTAGGAGTGAAAAAAACATCACGGGGTGGTGTGAATTGGAGGGTCTGAATTAGGATAGGCAGTGAGTGGCAATGTAGGATGGAGAAAAGCACCACGGTGTGGTCAGCATGGGGAGGTCAGGGAACATGCAGTGGCAATGTAGGATAGGTTTCTGAAAAACATCGCGGGGTGGTGTGCATTGTATGGGTGTGTGCTATATTACATTCACTAGTAGGAGTGAGAAAAATATCACGGGGTGGTGTAAATCGGAGGGTCTGAATTAGGATAGGCAGTGAGTGGCAATGTAGGATGGAGAAAAGCACCGCGGGGTGGTCAGCATGGGGAGGTCAGGGAACATGCAGTCGCAATGTAGGATAGGTTTCTGAAAAACATCGCGGGGTGGTGCGCATTGTATGGGTGTGTGTAACATTACATTCACTAGTAGGAATGAGAAAAACATCACGGGGTGGTGCGCATTGTATGGGTGTGTGTTACATAACATTCACTAGTAGGAGTGAGAAAAACATCACGGGGTGGTGTGAATCGGAGGGTCTGAATTAGGATAGGCAGTGAGTTGCAATGTAGGATGGAGAAAAGCACCGCGGGGTGGTCAGCATGGGGAGGTCAGGGAACATGCAGTGGCAATGTAGGATAGGTTTCTGAAAAACATCGCGGGGTGGTGCGCATTGTATGGGTGTGTTTTACATTACATTCACTAGTAGGAGTGAGAAAAACATCACGGGGTGGTGCGCATTGTATGGGTGTGTGTTACATTACATTCACTAATAGGAGTGAGAAAAACATCACGGGGTGGTGTGAATCGGAGGGTCTGAATTAGGATAGGCAGTGAGTGGCAATGTAGGATGGAGAAAAGCACCGCGGGGTGGTCAGCATGGGGAGGTCAGGGAACATGCAGTGGCAATGTAGGATAGGTTTCTGAAAAACATCGCGGGGTGGTGCGCATTGTATGGGTGTGTGTTACATTACATTCACTAGTAGGAGGGAGAAAAACATCACGGGGTGGTGCGCATTGTATGGGTGTGTGTTACATTACATTCACTAGTAGGAGTGAGAAAAACATCACGCGGTGGTGTGAATCGGAGGGTCTGAATTCGGATAGGCAGTGAGTGGCAATGTAGGATGGAGAAAAGCACCACAGGGTGGTCAGCATGGGGAGGTCAGGGAACATGCAGTGGCAATGTAGGATAGGTTTCTGAAAAACATCGCGGGGTGGTGCGCATTGTATGGGTGTGTGTTACATTACATTCACTAGTAGGAGTGAGAAAAACATCACGGGGTGGTGCGCATTGTATGGGTGTGTGTTACATTACATTCACTAGTAGGACTGAAAAAAACATCACGGGGTGGTGTGAATTGGAGGGTCTGAATTAGGATAGGCAGTGAGTGGCAATGTAGGATGGAGAAAAGCACCACAGGGTGGTCAGCATGGGGAGGTCAGGGAACATGCAGTGGCAATGTAGGATAGGTTTCTGAAAAACATCGCGGGGTGGTGCGCATTGTATGGGTGTGTGCTATATTACATTCACTAGTAGGAGTGAGAAAAATATCACGGGGTGGTGTAAATCGGAGGGTCTGAATTAGGATAGGCAGTGAGTGGCAATGTAGGATGGAGAAAAGCACCGCGGGGTGGTCAGCATGGGGAGGTCAGGGAACATGCAGTGGCAATGTAGGATAGGTTTCTGAAAAACATCGCGGGGTGGTGCGCATTGTATGGGTGTGTGTTACATTACATTCACTAGTAGGAGTGAGAAAAACATTACGGGGTGGTTTGAATCGGAGGGTCTGAATTCGGATAGGCAGTGAGTGGCAATGTAGGATGGAGAAAAGCACCGCGGGGTGGTCAGCATGGGGAGGTCAGGGAACATGCAGTGGCAATGTAGGATAGGTTTCTGAAAAACATCGCGGGGTGGTGCGCATTGTATGGGTGTGTGTTACATTACATTCACTAGTAGGAGTGAGAAAACCATCACGGGTTGGTGCGCATTGTATGGGTGTGTGTTACATTACATTCACTAGTAAGAGTGAGAAAAACATCACGGGGTGGTGTGAATCGGAGGGTCTGAATTAGGATAGGCAGTGAGTGGCAATGTAGGATGGAGAAAAGCACCGCGGGGTGGTCAGCATGGGGAGGTCAGGGAACATGCAGTGGCAATGTAGGATAGGTTTCTGAAAAACATCGCGGGGTGGTGCGCATTGTATGGGTGTGTGTTACATTACATTCACTAGTAGGAGTCAGAAAAACATCACGCGGTGGTCCACATTTTATGGGTGTGTGTTACATTACATTCACTAGTAGGACTGAAAAAAACATCACGGGGTGGTGTGAATTGGAGGGTCTGAATTAGGATAGGCAGTGAGTGGCAATGTAGGATGGAGAAAAGCACCACAGGGTGGTCAGCATGGGGAGGTCAGGGAACATGCAGTGGCAATGTAGGATAGGTTTCTGAAAAACATCGCGGGGTGGTGCGCATTGTATGGGTGTGTGCTATATTACATTCACTAGTAGGAGTGAGAAAAATATCACGGGGTGGTGTAAATCGGAGGGTCTGAATTAGGATAGGCAGTGAGTGGCAATGTAGGATGGAGAAAAGCACCGCGGGGTGGTCAGCATGGGGAGGTCAGGGAACATGCAGTCGCAATGTAGGATAGGTTTCTGAAAAACATCGCGGGGTGGTGCGCATTGTATGGGTGTGTGTTACATTACATTCACTAGTAGGATTGAGAAAACCATCACGGGTTGGTGCGCATTGTATGGGTGTGTGTTACATTACATTCACTAGTAGGAGTGAGAAAAACATCACGGGGTGGTGTGAATCGGAGTGTCTGAATTCGGATAGGCAGTGAGTGGCAATGTAGGATGGAGAAAAGCACCGCGGGGTGGTCAGCATGGGGAGGTCAGGGAACATGCAGTGGCAATGTAGAATAGGTTTCTGAAAAACATCGTGGGGTGGTGCGCATTGTATGGGTGTGTTTTACATTACATTCACTAGTATTAGTGAGAAAAACATCACGGGGTGGTGCGCATTGTATGGGTGTGTGTTACATTACATTCACTAGTAGCAGTGAGAAAAACATCACGGGGTGGTGTGAATCGGAGGGTCTGAATTAGGATAGGCAGTGAGTGGCAATGTAGGATGGAGAAAAGCACCGCGGGGTGGTCAGCATGGGGAGGTCAGGGAACATGCAGTGGCAATGTAGGATAGGTTTCTGAAAAACATCGCGGGGTGGTGCGCATTGTATGGGTGTGTGTTACATTACATTCACTAGTAGGAGTCAGAAAAACATCACGCGGTGGTCCACATTTTATGGGTGTGTGTTACATTACATTCACTAGTAGGACTGAAAAAAACATCACGGGGTGGTGTGAATTGGAGGGTCTGAATTAGGATAGGCAGTGAGTGGCAATGTAGGATGGAGAAAAGCACCACAGGGTGGTCAGCATGGGGAGGTCAGGGAACATGCAGTGGCAATGTAGGATAGGTTTCTGAAAAACATCGCGGGGTGGTGCGCATTGTATGGGTGTGTGCTATATTACATTCACTAGTAGGAGTGAGAAAAATATCACGGGGTGGTGTAAATCGGAGGGTCTGAATTAGGATAGGCAGTGAGTGGCAATGTAGGATGGAGAAAAGCACCGCGGGGTGGTCAGCATGGGGAGGTCAGGGAACATGCAGTCGCAATGTAGGATAGGTTTCTGAAAAACATCGCGGGGTGGTGCGCATTGTATGGGTGTGTGTTACATTACATTCACTAGTAGGATTGAGAAAACCATCACGGGTTGGTGCGCATTGTATGGGTGTGTGTTACATTACATTCACTAGTAGGAGTGAGAAAAACATCACGGGGTGGTGTGAATCGGAGTGTCTGAATTCGGATAGGCAGTGAGTGGCAATGTAGGATGGAGAAAAGCACCGCGGGGTGGTCAGCATGGGGAGGTCAGGGAACATGCAGTGGCAAAGTAGAATAGGTTTCTGAAAAACATCGTGGGGTGGTGCGCATTGTATGGGTGTGTTTTACATTACATTCACTAGTATTAGTGAGAAAAACATCACGGGGTGGTGCGCATTGTATGGGTGTGTGTTACATTACATTCACTAGTAGCAGTGAGAAAAACATCACGGGGTGGTGTGAATCGGAGGGTCTGAATTAGGATAGGCAGTGAGTGGCAATGTAGGATGGAGAAAAGCACCGCGGGGTGTTCAGCATGGGGAGGTCAGGGAACATGCAGTGGCAATGTAGGATAGGTTTCTGAAAAACATCGCGGGGTGGTGCGCATTGTATGGGTGTGTGTTACATTACATTCACTAGTAGGAGTCAGAAAAACATCACGCGGTGGTCCACATTTTATGGGTGTGTGTTACATTACATTCACTAGTAGGACTGAAAAAAACATCACGGGGTGGTGTGAATTGGAGGGTCTGAATTAGGATAGGCAGTGAGTGGCAATGTAGGATGGAGAAAAGCACCACAGGGTGGTCAGCATGGGGAGGTCAGGGAACATGCAGTGGCAATGTAGGATAGGTTTCTGAAAAACATCGCGGGGTGGTGCGCATTGTATGGGTGTGTGCTATATTACATTCACTAGTAGGAGTGAGAAAAATATCACGGGGTGGTGTAAATCGGAGGGTCTGAATTAGGATAGGCAGTGAGTGGCAATGTAGGATGGAGAAAAGCACCGCGGGGTGGTCAGCATGGGGAGGTCAGGGAACATGCAGTCGCAATGTAGGATAGGTTTCTGAAAAACATCGCGGGGTGGTGCGCATTGTATGGGTGTGTGTTACATTACATTCACTAGTAGGAGTGAGAAAAACATCACGGGGTGGTGTGAATCGGAGTGTCTGAATTCGGATAGGCAGTGAGTGGCAATGTAGGATGGAGAAAAGCACCGCGGGGTGGTCAGCATGGGGAGGTCAGGGAACATGCAGTGGCAATGTAGAATAGGTTTCTGAAAAACATCGTGGGGTGGTGCGCATTGTATGGGTGTGTTTTACATTACATTCACTAGTATTAGTGAGAAAAACATCACGGGGTGGTGCGCATTGTATGGGTGTGTGTTACATTACATTCACTAGTAGCAGTGAGAAAAACATCACGGGGTGGTGTGAATCGGAGGGTCTGAATTAGGATAGGCAGTGAGTGGCAATGTAGGATGGAGAAAAGCACCGCGGGGTGGTCAGCATGGGGAGGTCAGGGAACATGCAGTGGCAATGTAGGATAGGTTTCTGAAAAACATCGCGGGGTGGTGCGCATTGTATGGGTGTGTGTTACATTACATTCACTAGTAGGAGTCAGAAAAACATCACGCGGTGGTCCACATTTTATGGGTGTGTGTTACATTACATTCACTAGTAGGACTGAAAAAAACATCACGTGGTGGTGTGAATTGGAGGGTCTGAATTAGGATAGGCAGTGAGTGGCAATGTAGGATGGAGAAAAGCACCACAGGGTGGTCAGCATGGGGAGGTCAGGGAACATGCAGTGGCAATGTAGGATAGGTTTCTGAAAAACATCGCGGGGTGGTGCGCATTGTATGGGTGTGTGCTATATTACATTCACTAGTAGGAGTGAGAAAAATATCACGGGGTGGTGTAAATCGGAGGGTCTGAATTAGGATAGGCAGTGAGTGGCAATGTAGGATGGAGAAAAGCACCGCGGGGTGGTCAGCATGGGGAGGTCAGGGAACATGCAGTCGCAATGTAGGATAGGTTTCTGAAAAACATCGCGGGGTGGTGCGCATTGTATGGGTGTGTGTTACATTACATTCACTAGTAGGATTGAGAAAACCATCACGGGTTGGTGCGCATTGTATGGGTGTGTGTTACATTACATTCACTAGTAGGAGTGAGAAAAACATCACGGGGTGGTGTGAATCGGAGTGTCTGAATTCGGATAGGCAGTGAGTGGCAATGTAGGATGGAGAAAAGCACCGCGGGGTGGTCAGCATGGGGAGGTCAGGGAACATGCAGTGGCAATGTAGAATAGGTTTCTGAAAAACATCGTGGGGTGGTGCGCATTGTATGGGTGTGTTTTACATTACATTCACTAGTATTAGTGAGAAAAACATCACGGGGTGGTGCGCATTGTATGGGTGTGTGTTACATTACATTCACTAGTAGCAGTGAGAAAAACATCACGGGGTGGTGTGAATCGGAGGGTCTGAATTAGGATAGGCAGTGAGTGGCAATGTAGGATGGAGAAAAGCACCGCGGGGTGGTCAGCATGGGGAGGTCAGGGAACATGCAGTGGCAATGTAGGATAGGTTTCTGAAAAACATCGCGGGGTGGTTCGCATTGTATGGGTGTGTGTTACATTACATTCACTAGTAGGAGTGAGAAAAACATCACGGGGTGGTGCGCATTGTATGGGTGTGTGTTACATAACATTCACTAGTAGGAGTGAGAAAAACATCACGGGGTGGTGCGCATTGTATGGGTGTGTGTTACATTACATTCACTATTAGGAGTGAGAAAAACATCGCGGGACGGTACGCATTGTATGGGTGTGTGTTACATTTCATTGACTAGTAGGAGTGAGAAAAACATCACAGGGTGGTGTGAATCGGAGGATCTGAATTAGGATAGGCAGTGAGTGGCAATGTAGGATGGAGAAAAGCACCGCGGGGTGGTCAGCATGGGGAGGTCAGGGAACATGCAGTGGCAATGTAGGATAGGTTTCTGAAAAATATCGCGGGGTGGTGCGCATTGTATGGGTGTGTGTTACATTACATTCACTAGTAGGAGTGAGAAAAACATCACGGGGTGGTGCGCATTGTATGGGTGTGTGTTACATTACATTCACTAGTAGGAGTGAGAAAAACATCACGGGGTGGTGCGCAATGTATGGGTGTGTGTTACATTACATTCACTAGTAGGAGTGAGAAAAACATCACGGGGTGGTGTGAATCGGAGGGTCTGAATTAGGATAGGCAGTTAGTGGCAATGTACGATGGAGAAAAGCACCGCGGGGTGGTCAGCATGGGGAGGTCAGGGAACATGCAGTGGCAATGTAGGATAGGTTTCTGAAAAACATCGCGGGGTGGTGCGCATTGTATGGGTGTGTGTTACATTACATTCACTAGTAGGAGTGAGAAAAACATCATGGGGTGGTGCGCATTGTATGGGTGTGTGTTACATTACATTCACTAGTAGGAGTGAGAAAACATCACGGGGTGGTGTGAATCGGAGTGTCTGAATTAGGATAGGCAGTGAGTGGCAATGTAGGATGGAGAAAAGCACCGTGGGATCGTCAGCATGGGGAGGTCAGGGAACATGCAGTGGCAATGTAGGATAGGTCTCTGAAAAACATCGCGGGGTGGTGCGCATTGTATGGGTGTGTGTTACATTACATTCACCAGTAGGAGTGAGAAAAACATCACGGGGTGGTGCGCATTGTATGGGTGTGTGTTACATTACATTCACTAGTAGGAGTGAGAAAAACATGACGGGGTGGTGTGCATTGTATGGGTGTGTGTTACATTACATTCACTAGTAGGAGTGAGAAAACATCACGGGGTGGTGTGAATCGGAGGGTCTGAATTAGGATAGGCAGTGAGTGGCAATGTAGGATGGAGAAAAGCACCGCGGGGTGGTCAGCATGGGGAGGTCAGGGAACATGCAGTGGCAATGTAGGATAGGTTTCTGAAAAACATCGCGGGGTGGTGCGCATTGTATGGGTGTGTTTTACATTACATTCACTAGTAGGAGTGAGAAAAACATCACGGGGTGGTGCGCATCGTATGGGTGTGTGTTACATTACATTCACTAGTAGGAGTGAGAAAAACATCACGGGGTGGTGTGAATCGGAGGGTCTGAATTAGGGTAGGCGGTGAGTAGCAATGTAGGATGGAGAAAAGCACCGCCGGGTGGTCAGCATGGGGAGGTCAGGTAACATGCAGTGGCAATGTAGGATAGGTTTCTGAAAAACATCGCGGGGTGGTGCGCATTGTATGGGTGTGTGTTACATTACATTCACTAGTAGGAGTGAGAAAAACATCACGGGGTGGTGCGCATTGTATGGGTGTGTGTTACATTACATTCACTAGTAGGAGTGAGAAAAACATCACGGGGTGGTGTGAATCGGAGGGTCTGAATTAGGATAGGCAGTGAGTGGCAATGTAGGATGGAGAAAAGCACCGCGGGGTGGTCAGCATGGGGAGGTCAGGGAACATGCAGTGGCAATGTAGGGTAGGTTTCTGAAAAACATCGCGGGGTGGTGCGCATTGTATGGGTGTGTGTTACATTACATTCACTATTAGGAGTGAGAAAACCATCAGGGGTTGTTTCGCATTGTATGGGTGTGTGTTACATTACATTCACTAGTAGGAGTGAGAAAAACATCACGGGGTGGTGTGAATCGGAGGGTCTGAATTAGGATAGGCAGTGAGTGGCAATGTAGGATGGAGAAAAGCACCGCGGGGTGGTCAGCATGGGGAGGTCAGGGAACATGCAGTGGCAATGTAGGATAGGTTTCTGAAAAACATCGCGGGGTGGTGCACATTGTATGGGTGTGTGTTACATTACATTCACTAGTAGGAGTGAGAAAAATATCACGGGGTGTTGCGCATTGTATGGGTGTGTGTTACATTACATTCACTAGTAGGAGTGAGAAAAACATCACGGGGTGGTGTGAATCGGAGGGTCTGAATTAGGATAGGCAGTGAGTGGCAATGTAGGATGGAGAAAAGCACCGCGGGGTGGTCAGCATGGGGAGGTCAGGAAACATGCAGTGGCAATGTAGGATAGGTTTCTGAAAAACATCGCGGGGTGGTGCGCATTGTATGGGTGTGTTTTACATTACATTCACTAGTAGGAGTGAGAAAAACATCACGGGGTGGTGCGCATTGTATGGGTGTGTGTTACATTACATTCACTAGTAGGAGTGAGAAAAACATCACGGGGTGGTGTGAATCGGAGGGTCTGAATTAGGATAGGCAGTGAGTGGCAATGTAGGATGGAGAAAAGCACCGCGGGGTGGTCAGGATGGCGAGGTCAGGGAACATGCAGTCGCAATGTAGGATAGGTTTCTGAAAAATATCGCGGGGTGGTGCGCATTGTATGGGTGTGTGTTACATTACATTCACTAGTAGGAGTGAGAAAAACATCACGGGGTGGTGCGCATTGTATGGGTGTGTGTTACATAACATTCACTAGTAGGAGTGAGAAAAACATCACGGGGTGGTGTGAATCGGAGGGTCTGAATTAGGATAGGCAGTGAGTTGCAATGTAGGATGGAGAAAAGCACCGCGAGGTGGTCAGCATGGGGAGGTCAGGGAACATGCAGTGGCAATGTAGGATAGGTTTCTGAAAAACATCGCGGGGTGGTGCGCATTGTATGGGTGTGTGTTACATTACATTCACTAGCAGGAGTGAGAAAAACATCACGGGGTGGTGCGCATTGTATGGGTGTGTGTTACATTACATTCACTAGTAGGAGTGAGAAAAACATCACGGGGTGGTGTGAATCGGAGGGTCTGAATTAGGATAGGCAGTGAGTGGCAATGTAGGATGGAGAAAAGCACCGCGGGGTGGTCAGCATGGGGAGGTCAGGGAACATGCAGTGGCAATGTAGGATAGGTTTCTGAAAAACATCGCGGGGTGGTGCGCATTGTATGGGTGTGTGTTACATTACATTCACTAGCAGGAGTGAGAAAAACATCACGGGGTGGTGCGCATTGTATGGGTGTGTGTTACATTACATTCACTAGTAGGAGTGAGAAAAACATCACGGGGTGGTGTGAATCGGAGGGTCTGAATTAGGATAGGCAGTGAGTGGCAATGTAGGATGGAGAAAAGCACCGCGGGGTGGTCAGCATGTGGAGGTCAGGGAACATGCAGTGGCAATGTAGGATACGTTTCTGAAAAACATCGCGGGGTGTTGCGCATTGTATGTGTGTGTGTTACATTACATTCACTAGTAGGAGTGAGAAAAACATCACGGGTGGTGCGCATTTCATGGGTGTGTGTTACATTACATTCACTAGTAGGAGTGAGAAAAACATCACGGGGTGGTGTGAATCGGAGGGTCTGAATTAGGATAGGCAGTGAGTGGCAATGTAGGATGGAGAAAAGCACCGCGAGGTGGTCAGCATGGGGAGGTCAGGAAACATGCAGTGGCAATGTAGGATAGGTTTCTGAAAAACATCGCGGGGTGGTGCGCATTGTATGGGTGTGTGTTACATTACATTCACTAGTAGGAGTGAGAAAAACATCACGGGGTGGTGCGCATTGTATGGGTGTGTGTTACATTACATTCACTAGTAGGAGTGAGAAAAACATCACGGGGTGGTGTGAATCGGAGGGTCTGAATTAGGATAGGCAGTGAGTGGCAATGTAGGATGGAGAAAAGCACCGCGGGGTTGTCAGCATGGGGAGGTCAGGGAACATGCAGTGGCAATGTAGGATAGGTTTCTGAAAAACATCGCGGGGTGGTGCGCATTGTATGGGTGTGTGTTACATTACATTCACTAGCAGGAGTGAGAAAAACATCACGGGGTGGTGCGCATTGTATGGGTGTGTGTTACATTACATTCACTAGTAGGAGTGAGAAAAACATCACGGGGTGGTGTGAATCGGAGGGTCTGAATTAGGATAGACAGTGAGTGGCAATGTAGGATGGAGAAAAGCACCGCGGGGTGGTCAGCATGGGGAGGTCAGGGAACATGCAGTGGCAATGTAGGATACGTTTCTGAAAACCATCACGGGTTGGTGCGCATTGTATGGGTGTGTGTTACATTACATTCACTAGTAGGAGTGAGAAATACATCAGGGGTGGTGTGAATCGGAGGGTCTGAATTAGGATAGGCAGTGAGTGGCAATGTAGGATGGAGAAAAGCACCGCGGGGTGGTCAGCATGGGGAGGTCAGGGAACATGCAGTGGCAATGTAGGATAGGTTTCTGAAAAACATCGCGGGGTGGTGCACATTGTATGGGTGTGTGTTACATTACATTCACTAGTAGGAGTGAGAAAAATATCACGGGGTGTTGCGCATTGTATGGGTGTGTGTTACATTACATTCACTAGTAGGAGTGAGAAAAACATCACGGGGTGGTGTGAATCGGAGGGTCTGAATTAGGATAGGCAGTGAGTGGCAATGTAGGATGGAGAAAAGCACCGCGGGGTGGTCAGCATGGGGAGGTCAGGGAACATGCAGTGGCAAGGTAGGATAGGTTTCTGAAAATAATCGCGGGGTGGTGCGCATTGTATGGGTGTGTTTTACATTACATTCACTAGTAGGAGTGAGAAAAATATCACGGGGTGGTGCGCATTGTATGGGTGTGTGTTACATTACATTCACTAGTAGGAGTGAGAAAAACATCACGGGGTGGTGTGAATCGGAGGGTCTGAATTAGGATAGGCAGTGAGTGGCAATGTAGGATGGAGAAAAGCACCGCGGGGTGGTCAGCATGGGGAGGTCAGGGAACATGCAGTGGCAATGTAGGATACGTTTCTGAAAAACATCGCGGTGTGTTGCGCATTGTATGGGTGTGTGTTACATTACATTCACTAGTAGGAGTGAGAAAAACATCACGGGGTGGTGCGCATTTTATGGGTGTGTGTTACATTACATTCACTAGTAGGAGTGAGAAAACATCACGGGGTGGTGTGAATCGGAGGGTCTGAATTAGGATAGGCAGTGAGTGGCAATGTAGGATGGAGAAAAGCACCGCGAGGTGGTCAGCATGGGGAGGTCAGGGAACATGCAGTGGCAATGTAGGATAGGTTTCTGAAAAACATCGCGGGGTGGTGCGCATTGTATGGGTGTGTGTTACATTACATTCACTAGTAGGACTGAGAAAAACATCACGGGGTGGTGCGCATTGTATGGGTGTGTGTTACATTACATTCACTAGTAGGAGTGAGAAATACATCAGGGGTGGTGTGAATCGGAGGGTCGGAATTAGGATAGGCAGTGAGTGGCAATGTAGGATGGAGAAAAGCACCACTGGGTGGTCAGCATGGGGAGGTCAGGGAACATGCAGTGGCAGTGTACCATAGGTTTCTGAAACACATCGCGGGCTGGTGCGCATTGTATGGGTGTGTGTTACATTACATTCACTAGTAGGAGTGAGAAAAACATCACGGGGTGGTGCGCTTTGTATGGGTGTGTGTTAGATTATATTCACTAGTAGGAGTGATAAAAACATCACGGGGTGGTGTGAATCGGAGTGTCTGAATTAGGATAGGCAGTGAGTTGCAATGTAGGATGGAGAAAAGCACCGCGGGGTGGTCAGCATGGGGAGGTCAGGGAACATGCAGTGGCAATGTAGGATAGATTTCTGAAAAACATCGCGGGGTGGTGCGCATTGTATGGGTGTGTTTTACATTACATTCACTAGTAGGAGTGAGAAAAACATCACGGGGTGGTGCGCATTGTATGGGTGTGTGTTACATTACATTCACTAGTAGGAGTGAGAAAAACATCACGGGGTGGTGTGAATCGGAGGGTCTGAATTAGGATAGGCAGTGAGTGGCAATGTAGGATGGAGAAAAGCACCGCGGGGTGGTCAGCATGGGGAGGTCAGGGAACATGCAGTGGCAATGTAGGATAGGTTTCTGAAAAACATCGCGGGGTGGTGCGCATTGTATGGGTGTGTGTTACATTACATTCACTAGTAGGAGTGAGAAAAACATCACGGGGTGGTGCGCATTGTATGGGTGTGTGTTACATTACATTCATTAGTAGGAGTGAGAAAAACATCACGGGGTGGTGTGAATCGGAGGGTCTGAATTAGGATAGGCAGTGAGTGGCAATGTAGGATGGAGAAAAGCACCGCGGGGTGGTCAGCATGGGGAGGTCAGGGAACATGCAGTGGCAATGTAGGATAGGTTTCTGAAAAACATCGCGGGGTGGTGCGCATTGTATGGGTGTGTGTTACATTAAATTCACTAGTAGGAGTGAGAAAACCATCACGGGTTGGTGCGCATTGTATGGGTGTGTGTTACATTACATTCACTAGTAGGAGTGAGAAAAACATCACGGAGAGGTGTGAATCGGAGGGTCTGAATTAGGATAGGCAGTGAGTGGCAATGTAGGATGGAGAAAAGCACCGCGGTGTGGTCAGAATGGGGAGGTCAGGAAACATGCAGTGGCAATGTAGGATAGGTTTCTGAAAAAAAACGCGGGGTGGTGCGCATTGTATGGGTGTGTGCTATATTACATTCACTAGTAGGAGTGAGAAAAACATCACGGGGTGGTGTGAATCGGAGGGTCTGAATTAGGATAGGCAGTGAGTGGAAATGTAGGAGGGAGAAAAGCACCACGGGGTGGTCAGCATGGGGAGGTCAGGGAACATGCAGTCGCAATGTAGGATAGGTTTCTGAAAAACATCGCGGGGTGGTGCGCATTGTATGGGTGTGTGTTACATTACATTCACTAGTAGGAGTGAGAAAAACATCACGGGGTGGTGCGCATTGTATGGGTGTGTGTTACATAACATTCACTAGTAGGAGTGAGAAAAACATCACGGGGTGGTGTGAATCGGAGGGTCTGAATTAGGATAGGCAGTGAGTTGCAATGTCGGATGGAGAAAAGCACCGCTGGGTGGTCAGCATGGGGAGGTCAGGGAACATGCAGTTACAATGTAGGATAGGTTTCTGAAAAACATCGCGGGGTGGTGCGTATTGAATGGGTGTGTTTTACATTACATTCACTAGTAGGAGTGAGAAAAACATCACGGGGTGGTGCGCATTGTATGGGTGTGTGTTACATTACATTCACTAGTAGGAGTGAGAAAAACATCACGGGGTGGTGTGAATCGGAGGGTCTGAATTAGGATAGGCAGTGAGTGGCAATGTAGGATGGAGAAAAGCACCGCGGGGTGGTCAGCATGGGGTGGTCAGGGAACATGCAGTGGCAATGTAGGATAGGTTTCTGAAAAATATCGCGGGGTGGTGCGCATTGCATGGGTGTGTGTTACATTACATTCACTAGTAGGAGTGAGAAAAACATCACGGGGTGGTGTGAATCGGAGGGTCTGTATTAGAATAGGCAGTGAGTGGCAATGTAGGATGGAGAAAAGCACCGCGGGGTGGTCAGCATGGGGAGGTCAGGGAACAGGCAGTGGCAATGTAGGATAGGTTTCTGAAAAACATCGCGGGGTGGTGCGCATTGTATGGGTGTGTGTTACATTAAATTCACTAGTAGGAGTGAGAAAACCATCACGGGTTGGTGCGCATTGTATGGGTGTGTGTTACATTACATTCACTAGTAGGAGTGAGAAAAACATCACGGAGTGGTGTGAATCGGAGGGTCTGAATTAGGATAGGCAGTGAGTGGCAATGTAGGATGGAGAAAAGCACCGCGGGGTGGTCAGAATGGGGAGGTCAGGGAACATGCAGTGGCAATGTAGGATAGGTTTCTGAAAAACATCGCGGGGTGGTGCGCATTGTATGTGTGTGTGTTACATTACATTCACGAGTAGGAGTCAGAAAAACATCACGGGGTGGTGCGCATTATATGGGTGTGTGTTACATTACATTCACTAGTAGGAGTGAAAAAAACATCACGGGGTGGTGTGAATTGGAGGGTCTGAATTAGGATAGGCAGTGAGTGGCAATGTAGGATGGAGAAAAGCACCACGGGGTGGTCAGCATGGGGAGGTCAGGAAACATGCAGTGGCAATGTAGGATAGGTTTCTGAAAAACATCGCGGGGTGGTGCGCATTGTATGGGTGTGTGCTATATTACATTCACTAGTAGGAGTGAGAAAAACATCACGGGGTGGTGTGAATCGGAGGGTCTGAATTAGGATAGGCAGTGAGTGGCAATGTAGGAGGGAGAAAAGCACCACGGGGTGGTCAGCATGGGGAGGTGAGGGAACATGCAGTCGCAATGTAGGATAGGTTTCTGAAAAACATCGCGGGGTGGTGCGCATTGTATGGGTGTGTGTTACATTACATTCACTAGTAGGAGTGAGAAAAAAACATCACGGGGTGGTGCGCATTGTATGGGTGTGTGTTACATAACATTCACTAGTAGGAGTGAGAAAAACATCACGGGGTGGTGTGAATCGGAGGGTCTGAATTAGCATAGGCAGTGAGTTGCAATGTAGGATGGAGAAAAGCACCGCGGGGTGGTCAGCATGGGGAGGTCAGGGAACATGCAGTGGCAATGTAGGATAGGTTTCTGAAAAACATCGCGGGGTGGTGCGTATTGAATGGGTGTGTTTTACATTACATTCACTAGTAGGAGTGAGAAAAACATCACGGGGTGGTGCGCATTGTATGGGTGTGTGTTACATTACATTGACTAGTAGGAGTGAGAAAAACATCACGGGGTGGTGTGAATCGGAGGGTCTGAATTAGGATAGGCAGTGAGTGGCAATGTAGGATGGAGAAAAGCACCGCGGGGTGGTCAGCATGGGGAGGTCAGGGAACATGCAGTGGCAATGTAGGATAGGTTTCTGAAAAATATCGCGGGGTGGTGCGCATTGCATGGGTGTGTGTTACATTACATTCACTAGTAGGAGTGAGAAAAACATCACGGGGTGGTGTGAATCGGAGGGTCTGAATTAGGATAGGCAGTGAGTGGCAATGTAGGATGGGGAAAAGCACCGCGGGGTGGTCAGCATGTGGAGGTCAGGGAACATGCAGTGGCAATGTAGGATAGGTTTCTGAAAAACATCGCGGGGTGGTGCGCATTGTATGGGTGTGTGTTACATTACATTCATGGGTAGGAGTGAGAAAAACATCACGGGGTGGTGCGCATTGTATGGGTGTGTGTTACATTACATTCACTAGTAGGAGTGAGAAAAACATCACGGGGTGGTATGAATCGGAGGGTCTGAATTAGGATAGGCAGTGAGTGGCAATGTAGGATGGAGAAAAGCACCGTGGGGTGGTCAGCATGGGGAGGTCAGGGAACATGCAGTGGCAATGTAGGATAGGTTTCTGAAAAACATCGCGGGGTGGTGCGCATTGTATGGGTGTGGGTTACATTAATTTCACTAGTAGGAGTGCGAAAAACATCACGGGGTGGTGCGCATTGTATGGTTGTGTGTTACATTACATTCACTAGTAGGAGTGAGAAAAACATCACGGGGTGGTGTGAATCGCAGGGTCTGAATTAGGATAGGCAGTGAGTGGCAATGTAGGATGGAGAAAAACACCGCGGGGTGGTCAGCATGGGGAGGTCAGGGAACATGCAGTGGCAATGTAGGATAGGTTTCTGAAAAACATCGCGGGGTGGTGCGCATTGTATGGGTGTGTGTTACATTCCATTCACTAGTAGGAGTGAGAAAAACATCACGGGGTGGTGTGAATCGGAGGGTCTGAATTAGGATAGGCAGTGAGTGGCAATGTAGGATGGAGAAAAGCACCGCGGGGTGGTCAGCATGCTGATGTCAGGGAACATGCAGTGGCAATGTAGGATAGGTTTCTGAAAAACATCGCGGGGTGGTGTGCATTGTATGGGTGTGTGTTACATTACATTCCCTAGTAGGAGTGAGAAAAACATCACGGGGTGGTGCGCATTGTATGGGTGTGTGTTACATTACATTCACTAGTAGGAGTGAGAAAAACATCACGGGGTGGTGTGAATAGGTGGGTCTGAATTAGGATAGGCAGTGAGTGGCAATGTAGGATGGAGAAAAGCACCGCGGGGTGGTCAGCATGGGGAGGTCAGGGAACATGCAGTGGCAATGTAGGATAGGTTTCTGAAAAATATCGCTGGGTGGTGCGCATTGCATGGGTGTGTGTTACATTACATTCACTAGTAGGAGTGAGAAAAACATCACGGGTTGGTGCGCATTGTATGGGTGTGTGTTACATTACATTCACTAGTAGGCGTGAGAAAAACATCACGGGGTGGTGTGAATCGGAGGGTCTGAATTAGGATAGGCAGTGAGTGGCAATGTAGGATGGGGAAAAGCACCGCGGGGTGGTCAGCATGCTGATGTCAGGGAACATGCAGTGGCAATGTAGGATAGGTTTCTGAAAAACATCGCGGGGTGGTGCGCATTGTATGGGTGTGTGTTACATTACATTCCCTAGTAGGAGTGAGAAAAACATCACGGGGTGGTGCGCATTGTATGGGTGTGTGTTACATTACATTCACTAGTAGGAGTGAGAAAAACATCACGGGGTGGTGTGAATAGGTGGGTCTGAATTAGGATAGGCAGTGAGTGGCAATGTAGGATGGAGAAAAGCACCGCGGGGTGGTCAGCATGGGGAGGTCAGGGAACATGCAGTCGAAATGTAGGATAGGTTTCTGAAAAACATCGCGGGGTGGTGCGCATTGCATGGGTGTGTGTTACATTACATTCACTAGTAGGAGTGAGAAAAACATCACGGGTTGGTGCGCATTGTATGGGTGTGTGTTACATTACATTCACTAGTAGGAGTGAGAAAAACATCACGGGGTGGTGTGAATCGGAGGGTCTGAATTAGGATAGGCAGTGAGTGGCAATGTAGGATGGGGAAAAGCACCGCGGGGTGGTCAGCATGTGGAGGTCAGGGAACATGCAGTGGCAATGTAGGATAGGTTTCTGAAAAACATCGCGGGGTGGTGCGCATTGTATGGGTGTGTGTTACATTACATTCATGGGTAGGAGTGAGAAAAACATCACGGGGTGGTGCGCATTGTATGGGTGTGTGTTACATTACATTCACTAGTAGGAGTGAGAAAAACATCACGGGGTGGTGTGAATCGGAGGGTCTGAATTAGGATAGGCAGTGAGTGGCAATGTAGGATGGAGAAAAGCACCGTGGGGTGGTCCGCATGGGGAGGTCAGGGAACATGCAGTGGCAATGTAGGATAGGTTTCTGAAAAACATCGCGGGGTGGTGCGCATTGTATGGGTGTGTGTTACATTACATTCATGGGTAGGAGTGAGAAAAACATCACGGGGTGGTGCGCATTGTATGGGTGTGTGTTACATTACATTCACTAGTAGGAGTGAGAAAAACATCACGGGATGGTGTGAATCGGAGGGTCTGAATTCGGATAGGCAGTGAGTGGCAATGTAGGATGGAGAAAAGCACCGCGGGGTGGTCAGCATGGGGAGGTCAGGGAACATGCAGTGGCAATGTAGGATAGGTTTCTGAAAAACATCGCGGGGTGGTGCGCATTGTATGGGTGTGTGTTACATTACATTCACTAGTAGGAGTGAGAAAAACATCACGGGGTGGTGCGCATTGTATGGTGTGTGTTACATTACATTCACTAGTAGGAGTGAGAAAAACATCACGGGGTGGTGTGAATCGGAGGGTCTGAATTACTATAGGCAGTGAGTGACAATGTAGGATGGAGAAAAGCACCGCGGGGTGGTCAGCATGGGGAGGTCAGGGAACATGCAGTGGCAGTGTACCATAGGTTTCTGAAACATATCACGGGGTGGTGCGCATTGTATGGGTGTGTGTTACATTACATTCACCAGTAGGCGTGAGAAAAACATCACGGGGTGGTGCGCTTTGTATGGGTGTGTGTTAGATTACATTCACTAGTAGGAGTGAGAAAAACATCACGGGGTGGTGTGAATCGGAGGGTCGGAATTAGGATAGGCAGTGAGTGGCAATGTAGGATGCAGAAAAGCACCGCGGGGTGGTCAGCATGGAGAGGTCAGGGAACATGCAGTCGCAATGTAGGATACGTTTCTGAAAAACATCGCGGGGTGGTGCGCATTGTATGGGTGTGTGTTACATTACATTCACTAGTAGGAGTGAGAAAAACATCACGGGGTGGTGCGCATTGTATGGGTGTGTGTTACATTACATTCACTAGTAGGAGTGAGAAAAACATCACGGGGTGGTGTGAATCTGAGGGTCTGAATTAGGATAGGCAGTGAGTGGCAATGTAGGATGGAGAAAAGCACCGCGGGGTGGTCAGCATGGGGAGGTCAGGGAACATGCAGTGGCAATGTAGGATAGGTTTCTGAAAAACATCGCGGGGTGGTGCGCATTGTATGGGTGTGTGTTACATTACATTCACTAGTAGGAGTGAGAATACCATCAGGGGTTGGTGCGCATTGTATGGGTGTGTGTTACATTACATTCACTAGTAAGAGTGAGAAAAACATCACGGGGTGGTGTGAATCGGAGGGTCTGAATTAGGATAGGCAGTGAGTGGCACTGTAGGATGGAGAAAAGCACCGCGGGGTGGTCAGCATGGGGAGGTCAAGGAACATGCAGTGGCAATGTAGGATAGGTTTCTGAAAAACATCGCGGGGTGGTGCGCATTGTATGGGTGTGTGTTACATTACATTCACTAGTAGGAGTCAGAAAAACATCACGGGGTGGTGCGCATTGTATGGGTGTGTGTTACATTACATTCACTAGTAGGAGTGAAAAAAACATCACGGGGTGGTGTGAATTGGAGGGTCTGAATTAGGATAGGCAGTGAGTGGCAATGTAGGATGGAGAAAAGCACCACGGTGTGGTCAGCATGGGGAGGTCAGGGAACATGCAGTGGCAATGTAGGATAGGTTTCTGAAAAACATCGCGGGGTGGTGTGCATTGTATGGGTGTGTGCTATATTACATTCACTAGTAGGAGTGAGAAAAATATCACGGGGTGGTGTAAATCGGAGGGTCTGAATTAGGATAGGCAGTGAGTGGCAATGTAGGATGGAGAAAAGCACCGCGGGGTGGTCAGCATGGGGAGGTCAGGGAACATGCAGTCGCAATGTAGGATAGGTTTCTGAAAAACATCGCGGGGTGGTGCGCATTGTATGGGTGTGTGTAACATTACATTCACTAGTAGGAATGAGAAAAACATCACGGGGTGGTGCGCATTGTATGGGTGTGTGTTACATAACATTCACTAGTAGGAGTGAGAAAAACATCACGGGGTGGTGTGAATCGGAGGGTCTGAATTAGGATAGGCAGTGAGTTGCAATGTAGGATGGAGAAAAGCACCGCGGGGTGGTCAGCATGGGGAGGTCAGGGAACATGCAGTGGCAATGTAGGATAGGTTTCTGAAAAACATCGCGGGGTGGTGCGCATTGTATGGGTGTGTTTTACATTACATTCACTAGTAGGAGTGAGAAAAACATCACGGGGTGGTGCGCATTGTATGGGTGTGTGTTACATTACATTCACTAATAGGAGTGAGAAAAACATCACGGGGTGGTGTGAATCGGAGGGTCTGAATTAGGATAGGCAGTGAGTGGCAATGTAGGATGGAGAAAAGCACCGCGGGGTGGTCAGCATGGGGAGGTCAGGGAACATGCAGTGGCAATGTAGGATAGGTTTCTGAAAAACATCGCGGGGTGGTGCGCATTGTATGGGTGTGTGTTACATTACATTCACTAGTAGGAGGGAGAAAAACATCACGGGGTGGTGCGCATTGTATGGGTGTGTGTTACATTACATTCACTAGTAGGAGTGAGAAAAACATCACGCGGTGGTGTGAATCGGAGGGTCTGAATTCGGATAGGCAGTGAGTGGCAATGTAGGATGGAGAAAAGCACCACAGGGTGGTCAGCATGGGGAGGTCAGGGAACATGCAGTGGCAATGTAGGATAGGTTTCTGAAAAACATCGCGGGGTGGTGCGCATTGTATGGGTGTGTGTTACATTACATTCACTAGTAGGAGTGAGAAAAACATCACGGGGTGGTGCGCATTGTATGGGTGTGTGTTACATTACATTCACTAGTAGGACTGAAAAAAACATCACGGGGTGGTGTGAATTGGAGGGTCTGAATTAGGATAGGCAGTGAGTGGCAATGTAGGATGGAGAAAAGCACCACAGGGTGGTCAGCATGGGGAGGTCAGGGAACATGCAGTGGCAATGTAGGATAGGTTTCTGAAAAACATCGCGGGGTGGTGCGCATTGTATGGGTGTGTGCTATATTACATTCACTAGTAGGAGTGAGAAAAATATCACGGGGTGGTGTAAATCGGAGGGTCTGAATTAGGATAGGCAGTGAGTGGCAATGTAGGATGGAGAAAAGCACCGCGGGGTGGTCAGCATGGGGAGGTCAGGGAACATGCAGTGGCAATGTAGGATAGGTTTCTGAAAAACATCGCGGGGTGGTGCGCATTGTATGGGTGTGTGTTACATTACATTCACTAGTAGGAGTGAGAAAAACATTACGGGGTGGTTTGAATCGGAGGGTCTGAATTCGGATAGGCAGTGAGTGGCAATGTAGGATGGAGAAAAGCACCGCGGGGTGGTCAGCATGGGGAGGTCAGGGAACATGCAGTGGCAATGTAGGATAGGTTTCTGAAAAACATCGCGGGGTGGTGCGCATTGTATGGGTGTGTGTTACATTACATTCACTAGTAGGAGTGAGAAAACCATCACGGGTTGGTGCGCATTGTATGGGTGTGTGTTACATTACATTCACTAGTAAGAGTGAGAAAAACATCACGGGGTGGTGTGAATCGGAGGGTCTGAATTAGGATAGGCAGTGAGTGGCAATGTAGGATGGAGAAAAGCACCGCGGGGTGGTCAGCATGGGGAGGTCAGGGAACATGCAGTGGCAATGTAGGATAGGTTTCTGAAAAACATCGCGGGGTGGTGCGCATTGTATGGGTGTGTGTTACATTACATTCACTAGTAGGAGTCAGAAAAACATCACGCGGTGGTCCACATTTTATGGGTGTGTGTTACATTACATTCACTAGTAGGACTGAAAAAAACATCACGGGGTGGTGTGAATTGGAGGGTCTGAATTAGGATAGGCAGTGAGTGGCAATGTAGGATGGAGAAAAGCACCACAGGGTGGTCAGCATGGGGAGGTCAGGGAACATGCAGTGGCAATGTAGGATAGGTTTCTGAAAAACATCGCGGGGTGGTGCGCATTGTATGGGTGTGTGCTATATTACATTCACTAGTAGGAGTGAGAAAAATATCACGGGGTGGTGTAAATCGGAGGGTCTGAATTAGGATAGGCAGTGAGTGGCAATGTAGGATGGAGAAAAGCACCGCGGGGTGGTCAGCATGGGGAGGTCAGGGAACATGCAGTCGCAATGTAGGATAGGTTTCTGAAAAACATCGCGGGGTGGTGCGCATTGTATGGGTGTGTGTTACATTACATTCACTAGTAGGATTGAGAAAACCATCACGGGTTGGTGCGCATTGTATGGGTGTGTGTTACATTACATTCACTAGTAGGAGTGAGAAAAACATCACGGGGTGGTGTGAATCGGAGTGTCTGAATTCGGATAGGCAGTGAGTGGCAATGTAGGATGGAGAAAAGCACCGCGGGGTGGTCAGCATGGGGAGGTCAGGGAACATGCAGTGGCAATGTAGAATAGGTTTCTGAAAAACATCGTGGGGTGGTGCGCATTGTATGGGTGTGTTTTACATTACATTCACTAGTATTAGTGAGAAAAACATCACGGGGTGGTGCGCATTGTATGGGTGTGTGTTACATTACATTCACTAGTAGCAGTGAGAAAAACATCACGGGGTGGTGTGAATCGGAGGGTCTGAATTAGGATAGGCAGTGAGTGGCAATGTAGGATGGAGAAAAGCACCGCGGGGTGGTCAGCATGGGGAGGTCAGGGAACATGCAGTGGCAATGTAGGATAGGTTTCTGAAAAACATCGCGGGGTGGTGCGCATTGTATGGGTGTGTGTTACATTACATTCACTAGTAGGAGTCAGAAAAACATCACGCGGTGGTCCACATTTTATGGGTGTGTGTTACATTACATTCACTAGTAGGACTGAAAAAAACATCACGGGGTGGTGTGAATTGGAGGGTCTGAATTAGGATAGGCAGTGAGTGGCAATGTAGGATGGAGAAAAGCACCACAGGGTGGTCAGCATGGGGAGGTCAGGGAACATGCAGTGGCAATGTAGGATAGGTTTCTGAAAAACATCGCGGGGTGGTGCGCATTGTATGGGTGTGTGCTATATTACATTCACTAGTAGGAGTGAGAAAAATATCACGGGGTGGTGTAAATCGGAGGGTCTGAATTAGGATAGGCAGTGAGTGGCAATGTAGGATGGAGAAAAGCACCGCGGGGTGGTCAGCATGGGGAGGTCAGGGAACATGCAGTCGCAATGTAGGATAGGTTTCTGAAAAACATCGCGGGGTGGTGCGCATTGTATGGGTGTGTGTTACATTACATTCACTAGTAGGATTGAGAAAACCATCACGGGTTGGTGCGCATTGTATGGGTGTGTGTTACATTACATTCACTAGTAGGAGTGAGAAAAACATCACGGGGTGGTGTGAATCGGAGTGTCTGAATTCGGATAGGCAGTGAGTGGCAATGTAGGATGGAGAAAAGCACCGCGGGGTGGTCAGCATGGGGAGGTCAGGGAACATGCAGTGGCAATGTAGAATAGGTTTCTGAAAAACATCGTGGGGTGGTGCGCATTGTATGGGTGTGTTTTACATTACATTCACTAGTATTAGTGAGAAAAACATCACGGGGTGGTGCGCATTGTATGGGTGTGTGTTACATTACATTCACTAGTAGCAGTGAGAAAAACATCACGGGGTGGTGTGAATCGGAGGGTCTGAATTAGGATAGGCAGTGAGTGGCAATGTAGGATGGAGAAAAGCACCGCGGGGTGTTCAGCATGGGGAGGTCAGGGAACATGCAGTGGCAATGTAGGATAGGTTTCTGAAAAACATCGCGGGGTGGTGCGCATTGTATGGGTGTGTGTTACATTACATTCACTAGTAGGAGTCAGAAAAACATCACGCGGTGGTCCACATTTTATGGGTGTGTGTTACATTACATTCACTAGTAGGACTGAAAAAAACATCACGGGGTGGTGTGAATTGGAGGGTCTGAATTAGGATAGGCAGTGAGTGGCAATGTAGGATGGAGAAAAGCACCACAGGGTGGTCAGCATGGGGAGGTCAGGGAACATGCAGTGGCAATGTAGGATAGGTTTCTGAAAAACATCGCGGGGTGGTGCGCATTGTATGGGTGTGTGCTATATTACATTCACTAGTAGGAGTGAGAAAAATATCACGGGGTGGTGTAAATCGGAGGGTCTGAATTAGGATAGGCAGTGAGTGGCAATGTAGGATGGAGAAAAGCACCGCGGGGTGGTCAGCATGGGGAGGTCAGGGAACATGCAGTCGCAATGTAGGATAGGTTTCTGAAAAACATCGCGGGGTGGTGCGCATTGTATGGGTGTGTGTTACATTACATTCACTAGTAGGAGTGAGAAAAACATCACGGGGTGGTGTGAATCGGAGTGTCTGAATTCGGATAGGCAGTGAGTGGCAATGTAGGATGGAGAAAAGCACCGCGGGGTGGTCAGCATGGGGAGGTCAGGGAACATGCAGTGGCAATGTAGAATAGGTTTCTGAAAAACATCGTGGGGTGGTGCGCATTGTATGGGTGTGTTTTACATTACATTCACTAGTATTAGTGAGAAAAACATCACGGGGTGGTGCGCATTGTATGGGTGTGTGTTACATTACATTCACTAGTAGCAGTGAGAAAAACATCACGGGGTGGTGTGAATCGGAGGGTCTGAATTAGGATAGGCAGTGAGTGGCAATGTAGGATGGAGAAAAGCACCGCGGGGTGGTCAGCATGGGGAGGTCAGGGAACATGCAGTGGCAATGTAGGATAGGTTTCTGAAAAACATCGCGGGGTGGTGCGCATTGTATGGGTGTGTGTTACATTACATTCACTAGTAGGAGTCAGAAAAACATCACGCGGTGGTCCACATTTTATGGGTGTGTGTTACATTACATTCACTAGTAGGACTGAAAAAAACATCACGTGGTGGTGTGAATTGGAGGGTCTGAATTAGGATAGGCAGTGAGTGGCAATGTAGGATGGAGAAAAGCACCACAGGGTGGTCAGCATGGGGAGGTCAGGGAACATGCAGTGGCAATGTAGGATAGGTTTCTGAAAAACATCGCGGGGTGGTGCGCATTGTATGGGTGTGTGCTATATTACATTCACTAGTAGGAGTGAGAAAAATATCACGGGGTGGTGTAAATCGGAGGGTCTGAATTAGGATAGGCAGTGAGTGGCAATGTAGGATGGAGAAAAGCACCGCGGGGTGGTCAGCATGGGGAGGTCAGGGAAC
Organism: Cavia porcellus; assembly: GCF_034190915.1. Lineage (NCBI taxonomy): Eukaryota > Metazoa > Chordata > Mammalia > Rodentia > Caviidae > Cavia > Cavia porcellus. Next base: position 687,069 of record NW_026947561.1, on the reverse strand, counting down.
ATGCAGTCGCAATGTAGGATAGGTTTCTGAAAAACATCGCGGGGTGGTGCGCATTGTATGGGTGTGTGTTACATTACATTCACTAGTAGGATTGAGAAAACCATCACGGGTTGGTGCGCATTGTATGGGTGTGTGTTACATTACATTCACTAGTAGGAGTGAGAAAAACATCACGGGGTGGTGTGAATCGGAGTGTCTGAATTCGGATAGGCAGTGAGTGGCAATGTAGGATGGAGAAAAGCACCGCGGGGTGGTCAGCATGGGGAGGTCAGGGAACATGCAGTGGCAATGTAGAATAGGTTTCTGAAAAACATCGTGGGGTGGTGCGCATTGTATGGGTGTGTTTTACATTACATTCACTAGTATTAGTGAGAAAAACATCACGGGGTGGTGCGCATTGTATGGGTGTGTGTTACATTACATTCACTAGTAGCAGTGAGAAAAACATCACGGGGTGGTGTGAATCGGAGGGTCTGAATTAGGATAGGCAGTGAGTGGCAATGTAGGATGGAGAAAAGCACCGCGGGGTGGTCAGCATGGGGAGGTCAGGGAACATGCAGTGGCAATGTAGGATAGGTTTCTGAAAAACATCGCGGGGTGGTTCGCATTGTATGGGTGTGTGTTACATTACATTCACTAGTAGGAGTGAGAAAAACATCACGGGGTGGTGCGCATTGTATGGGTGTGTGTTACATAACATTCACTAGTAGGAGTGAGAAAAACATCACGGGGTGGTGCGCATTGTATGGGTGTGTGTTACATTACATTCACTATTAGGAGTGAGAAAAACATCACGGGGTGGTGCGCATTGTATGGGTGTGTGTTACATTACATTCACTAGTAGGAGTGAGAAAAACATCACGGGGTGGTGTGAATCGGAGGGTCTGAATTCGGATAGGCAGTGAGTGGCAATGTAGGATGGAGAAAAGCACCGCGGGGTGGTCAGCATGGGGAGGTCAGGGAACATGCAGTGGCAATGTAGGATAGGTTTCTGAAAAACATCGCGGGGTGGTTCGCATTGTATGGGTGTGTGTTACATTACATTCACTAGTAGGAGTGAGAAAAACATCACGGGGTGGTGCGCATTGTATGGGTGTGTGTTACATAACATTCACTAGTAGGAGTGAGAAAAACATCACGGGGTGGTGTGAATCGGAGGGTCTGAATTAGGATAGGCAGTGAGTTGCAATGTAGGATGGAGAAAAGCACCACGGGGTGGTCCGCATGGGGAGGTCAGGGAACATACAGTGGCAATGTAGGATAGGTTTCTGAAAAACATCGCGGGGTGGTGCGCATTGTATGGGTGTGTTTTACATTACATTCACTAGTAGGAGTGAGAAAAACATCACGGGGTGGTGCGCATTGTATGGGTGTGTGTTACATTACATTCAATAGTAGGAGTGAGAAAAACATCACGGGGTGGTGTGAATCGGAGGGTCTGAATTAGGATAGGCAGTGAGTGGCAATGTAGGATGGAGAAAAGCACCGCGGGGTGGTCAGCATGGGGAGGTCAGGGAACATGCAGTGGCAATGTAGGATAGGTTTCTGAAAAACATCGCGGGGTGGTGCGCATTGTATGGGTGTGTGTTACATTACATTCACTAGTAGGATTGAGAAAACCATCACGGGTTGGTGCGCATTGTATGGGTGTGTGTTACATTACATTCACTAGTAGGAGTGAGAAAAACATCACGGGGTGGTGTGAATCGGAGGGTCTGAATTCGGATAGGCAGTGAGTGGCAATGTAGGATGGAGAAAAGCACCGCGGGGTGGTCAGCATGGGGAGGTCAGGGAACATGCAGTGGCAATGTAGAATAGGTTTCTGAAAAACATCGTGGGGTGGTGCGCATTGTATGGGTGTGTTTTACATTACATTCACTAGTATTAGTGAGAAAAACATCACGGGGTGGTGCGCATTGTATGGGTGTGTGTTACATTACATTCACTAGTAGCAGTGAGAAAAACATCACGGGGTGGTGTGAATCGGAGGGTCTGAATTAGGATAGGCAGTGAGTGGCAATGTAGGATGGAGAAAAGCACCGCGGGGTGGTCAGCATGGGGAGGTCAGGGAACATGCAGTGGCAATGTAGGATAGGTTTATGAAAAACATCGCGGGGTGGTGCGCATTGTATGGGTGTGTGTTACATTACATTCACTATTAGGAGTGAGAAAAACATCACGGGGTGGTGCGCATCGTATGGGTGTGTGTTACATTACATTCACTAGTAGGAGTGAGAAAAACATCACGGGGTGGTGTGAATCGGAGGGTCTGAATTCGGATAGGCAGTGAGTGGCAATGTAGGATGGAGAAAAGCACCGCGGGGTGGTCAGCATGGGGAGGTCAGGGAACATGCAGTGGCAATGTAGGATAGGTTTCTGAAAAACATCGCGGGGTGGTTCGCATTGTATGGGTGTGTGTTACATTACATTCACTAGTAGGAGTGAGAAAAACATCACGGGGTGGTGCGCATTGTATGGGTGTGTGTTACATAACATTCACTAGTAGGAGTGAGAAAAACATCACGGGGTGGTGTGAATCGGAGGGTCTGAATTAGGATAGGCAGTGAGTTGCAATGTAGGATGGAGAAAAGCACCACGGGGTGGTCCGCATGGGGAGGTCAGGGAACATGCAGTGGCAATGTAGGATAGGTTTCTGAAAAACATCGCGGGGTGGTGCGCATTGTATGGGTGTGTTTTACATTACATTCACTAGTAGGAGTGAGAAAAACATCACGGGGTGGTGCGCATTGTATGGGTGTGTGTTACATTACATTCACTAGTAGGAGTGAGAAAAACATCACGGGGTGGTGTGAATCGGAGGGTCTGAATTAGGATAGGCAGTGAGTGGCAATGTAGGATGGAGAAAAGCACCGCGGGGTGGTCAGCATGGGGAGGTCAGGGAACATGCAGTGGCAATGTAGGATAGGTTTCTGAAAAACATCGCGGGGTGGTGCGCATTGTATGGGTGTGTGTTACATTACATTCACTAGTAGGAGTGAGAAAACCATCACGGGTTGGTGCGCATTGTATGGGTGTGTGTTACATTACATTCACTAGTAAGAGTGAGAAAAACATCACGGGGTGGTGTGAATCGGAGGGTCTGAATTAGGATAGGCAGTGAGTGGCAATGTAGGATGGAGAAAAGCACCGCGGGGTGGTCAGCATGGGGAGGTCAGGGAACATGCAGTGGCAATGTAGGATAGGTTTCTGAAAAACATCGCGGGGTGGTGCGCATTGTATGGGTGTGTGTTACATTACATTCACTAGTAGGAGTGAGAAAAACATCACGGGGTGGTGCGCATTGTATGGGTGTGTGTTACATTACATTCACTAGTAGGACTGAAAAAAACATCACGGGGTGGTGTGAATTGGAGGGTCTGAATTAGGATAGGCAGTGAGTGGCAAAGTAGGATGGAGAAAAGCACCACAGGGTGGTCAGCATGGGGAGGTCAGGGAACATGCAGTGGCAATGTAGGATAGGTTTCTGAAAAACATCGCGGGGTGGTGCGCATTGTATGGGTGTGTGCTATATTACATTCACTAGTAGGAGTGAGAAAAATATCACGGGGTGGTGTAAATCGGAGGGTCTGAATTAGGATAGGCAGTGAGTTGCAATGTAGGATGGAGAAAAGCACCGCGGGGTGGTCAGCATGGGGAGGTCAGGGAACATGCAGTGGCAATGTAGAATAGGTTTCTGAAAAACATCGTGGGGTGGTGCGCATTGTATGGGTGTGTTTTACATTACATTCACTAGTATTAGTGAGAAAAACATCACGGGGTGGTGCGCATTGTATGGGTGTGTGTTACATTACATTCACTAGTAGCAGTGAGAAAAACATCACGGGGTGGTGTGAATCGCAGGGTCTGAATTAGGATAGGCAGTGAGTGGCAATGTAGGATGGAGAAAAGCACCGCGGGGTGGTCAGCATGGGGAGGTCAGGGAACATGCAGTGGCAATGTAGGATAGGTTTCTGAAAAACATCGCGGGGTGGTGCGCATTGTATGGGTGTGTGTTACATTACATTCACTAGTAGGAGTGAGAAAACCATCACGGGTTGGTGCGCATTGTATGGGTGTGTGTTACATTACATTCACTAGTAAGAGTGAGAAAAACATCACGGGGTGGTGTGAATCGGAGGGTCTGAATTAGGATAGGCAGTGAGTGGCAATGTAGGATGGAGAAAAGCACCGCGGGGTGGTCAGCATGGGGAGGTCAGGGAACATGCAGTGGCAATGTAGGATAGGTTTCTGAAAAACATCGCGGGGTGGTGCGCATTGTATGGGTGTGTGTTACATTACATTCACTAGTAGGAGTCAGAAAAACATCACGCGGTGGTGCACATTTTATGGGTGTGTGTTACATTACAATCACTAGTAGGACTGAAAAAAACATCACGGGGTGGTGTGAATTGGAGGGTCTGAATTAGGATAGGCAGTGAGTGGCAATGTAGGATGGAGAAAAGCACCACAGGGTGGTCAGCATGGGGAGGTCAGGGAACATGCAGTGGCAATGTAGGATAGGTTTCTGAAAAACATCGCGGGGTGGTGCGCATTGTATGGGTGTGTGCTATATTACATTCACTAGTAGGAGTGAGAAAAATATCACGGGGTGGTGTAAATCGGAGGGTCTGAATTAGGATAGGCAGTGAGTGGCAATGTAGGATGGAGAAAAGCACCGCGGGGTGGTCAGCATGGGGAGGTCAGGGAACATGCAGTCGCAATGTAGGATAGGTTTCTGAAAAACATCGCGGGGTGGTGCGCATTGTATGGGTGTGTGTTACATTACATTCACTAGTAGGAGTGAGAAAAACATCACGGGGTGGTGCGCATTGTATGGGTGTGTGTTACATAACATTCACTAGTAGGAGTGAGAAAAACATCACGGGGTGGTGTGAATCGGAGGGTCTGAATTAGGATAGGCAGTGAGTTGCAATGTAGGATGGAGAAAAGCACCGCGGGGTGGTCAGCATGGGGAGGTCAGGGAACATGCAGTGGCAATGTAGGATAGGTTTCTGAAAAACATCGCGGGGTGGTGCGCATTGTATGGGTGTGTTTTACATTACATTCACTAGTAGGAGTGAGAAAAACATCACGGGGTGGTGCGCATTGTATGGGTGTGTGTTACATTACATTCAATAGTAGGAGTGAGAAAAACATCACGGGGTGGTGTGAATCGGAGGGTCTGAATTAGGATAGGCAGTGAGTGGCAATGTAGGATGGAGAAAAGCACCGCGGGGTGGTCAGCATGGGGAGGTCAGGGAACATGCAGTGGCAATGTAGGATAGGTTTCTGAAAAACATCGCGGGGTGGTGCGCATTGTATGGGTGTGTGTTACATTACATTCACTAGTAGGATTGAGAAAACCATCACGGGTTGGTGCGCATTGTATGGGTGTGTGTTACATTACATTCACTAGTAGGAGTGAGAAAAACATCACGGGGTGGTGTGAATCGGAGGGTCTGAATTCGGATAGGCAGTGAGTGGCAATGTAGGATGGAGAAAAGCGCCGCGGGGTGGTCAGCATGGGGAGGTCAGGGAACATGCAGTGGCAATGTAGAATAGGTTTCTGAAAAACATCGTGGGGTGGTGCGCATTGTATGGGTGTGTTTTACATTACATTCACTAGTATTAGTGAGAAAAACATCACGGGGTGGTGCGCATTGTATGGGTGTGTGTTACATTACATTCACTAGTAGCAGTGAGAAAAACATCACGGGGTGGTGTGAATCGGAGGGTCTGAATTAGGATAGGCAGTGAGTGGCAATGTAGGATGGAGAAAAGCACCGCGGGGTGGTCAGCATGGGGAGGTCAGGGAACATGCAGTGGCAATGTAGGATAGGTTTCTGAAAAACATCGCGGGGTGGTGCGCATTGTATGGGTGTGTGTTACATTACATTCACTATTAGGAGTGAGAAAAACATCACGGGGTGGTGCGCATTGTATGGGTGTGTGTTACATTACATTCACTAGTAGGAGTGAGAAAAACAACACGGGGTGGTGTGAATCGGAGGGTCTGAATTCGGATAGGCAGTGAGTGACAATGTAGGATGGAGAAAAGCACCGCGGGGTGGTCAGCATGGGGAGGTCAGGGAACATGCAGTGGCAATGTAGGATAGGTTTCTGAAAAACATCGCGGGGTGGTTCGCATTGTATGGGTGTGTGTTACATTACATTCACTAGTAGGAGTGAGAAAAACATCACGGGGTGGTGCGCATTGTATGGGTGTGTGTTACATAACATTCACTAGTAGGAGTGAGAAAAACATCACGGGGTGGTGTGAATCGGAGGGTCTGAATTAGGATAGGCATTTAGTTGCAATGTAGGATGGAGAAAAGCACCACGGGGTGGTCCGCATGGGGAGGTCAGGGAACATACAGTGGCAATGTAGGATAGGTTTCTGAAAAACATCGCGGGGTGGTGCGCATTGTATGGGTGTGTTTTACATTACATTCACTAGTAGGAGTGAGAAAAACATCACGGGGTGGTGCGCATTGTATGGGTGTGTGTTACATTACATTCAATAGTAGGAGTGAGAAAAACATCACGGGGTGGTGTGAATCGGAGGGTCTGAATTAGGATAGGCAGTGAGTGGCAATGTAGGATGGAGAAAAGCACCGCGGGGTGGTCAGCATGGGGAGGTCAGGGAACATGCAGTGGCAATGTAGGATAGGTTTCTGAAAAACATCGCGGGGTGGTGCGCATTGTATGGGTGTGTGTTACATTACATTCACTAGTAGGATTGAGAAAACCATCACGGGTTGGTGCGCATTGTATGGGTGTGTGTTACATTACATTCACTAGTAGGAGTGAGAAAAACATCACGGGGTGGTGTGAATCGGAGGGTCTGAATTCGGATAGGCAGTGAGTGGCAATGTAGGATGGAGAAAAGCACCGCGGGGTGGTCAGCATGGGGAGGTCAGGGAACATGCAGTGGCAATGTAGAATAGGTTTCTGAAAAACATCGTGGGGTGGTGGGCATTTTATGGGTGTGTTTTACATTACATTCACTAGTATTAGTGAGAAAAACATCACGGGGTGGTGCGCATTGTATGGGTGTGTGTTACATTACATTCACTAGTAGCAGTGAGAAAAACATCACGGGGTGGTGTGAATCGGAGGGTCTGAATTAGGATAGGCAGTGAGTGGCAATGTAGGATGGAGAAAAGCACCGCGGGGTGGTCAGCATGGGGAGGTCAGGGAACATGCAGTGGCAATGTAGGATAGGTTTCTGAAAAACATCGCGGGGTGGTGCGCATTGTATGGGTGTGTGTTACATTACATTCACTATTAGGAGTGAGAAAAACATCACGGGGTGGTGCGCATTGTATGGGTGTGTGTTACATTACATTCACTAGTAGGAGTGAGAAAAACATCACGGGGTGGTGTGAATCGGAGGGTCTGAATTCGGATAGGCAGTGAGTGGCAATGTAGGATGGAGAAGAGCACCGCGGGGTGGTCAGCATGGGGAGGTCAGGGAACATGCAGTGGCAATGTAGGATAGGTTTCTGAAAAACATCGCGGGGTGGTTCGCATTGTATGGGTGTGTGTTACATTACATTCACTAGTAGGAGTGAGAAAAACATCACGGGGTGGTGCGCATTGTATGGGTGTGTGTTACATAACATTCACTAGTAGGAGTGAGAAAAACATCACGGGGTGGTGTGAATCGGAGGGTCTGAATTAGGATAGGCAGTGAGTTGCAATGTAGGATGGAGAAAAGCACCACGGGGTGGTCCGCATGGTGAGGTCAGGGAACATGCAGTGGCAATGTAGGATAGGTTTCTGAAAAACATCGCGGGGTGGTGCGCATTGTATGGGTGTGTTTTACATTACATTCACTAGTAGGAGTGAGAAAAACATCACGGGGTGGTGCGCATTGTATGGGTGTGTGTTACATTACATTCACTAGTAGGAGTGAGAAAAACATCACGGGGTGGTGTGAATCGGAGGGTCTGAATTAGGATAGGCAGTGAGTGGCAATGTAGGATGGAGAAAAGCACCGCGGGGTGGTCAGCATGGGGAGGTCAGGGAACATGCAGTGGCAATGTAGGATAGGTTTCTGAAAAACATCGCGGGGTGGTGCGCATTGTATGGGTGTGTGTTACATGACATTCACTAGTAGGAGTGAGAAAAACATCACGGGGTGGTGCGCATTGTATAGGTGTGTGTTACATTACATTCACTAGTAGGAGTGAGAAAAACATCACGGGGTGGTGTGAATCGGAGGGTCTGAAATAGGATAGGCAGTGAGTGGCAATGTAGGATGGAGAAAAGCACCGCGGGGTGGTCAGCATGGTGAGGTCAGGGAACATGCAGTGGCAATGTAGGATAGGTTTCTGAAAAACATCGCGGGGTGGTGCGCATTGTATGGGTGTGTGTTACATTACATTCACTAGTAGGAGTGAGAAAAACATCACGGGGTGGTTCGCATTGTATGGGTGTGTGTTACATTACATTCACTAGTAGGAGTGAGAAAAACATCACGGGGTGGTGTGAATCGGAGGGTCTGAATTAGGATAGGCAGTGAGTGGCAATTTAAGATGGAGAAAAGCACCGCGGGGTGGTCAGCATGGGGAGGTCAGGGAACATGCAGTCGCAATGTAGGATAGCTTTCTGAAAAACATCGCGGGGTGGTGCGCATTGTATGGGTGTGTGTTACATTACATTCACTAGTAGGAGTGAGAAAAACATCACGGGGTGGTGCGCTTTGTATGGGTGTGTGTTAGATTACATTCACTAGTAGGAGTGAGAAAAACATCACGGGGTGGTGTGAATCGGAGGGTCGGAATTAGGATAGGCAGTGAGTGGCAATGTAGGATGGAGAAAAGCACCGCGGGGTGGTCAGCATGGGGAGGTCAGGGAACATGCAGTCGCAATGTAGGATAGCTTTCTGAAAAACATCGCGGGGTGGTGCGCATTGTATGGGTGTGTGTTACATTACATTCACTAGTAGGAGTGAGAAAAACATCACAGGGTGGTGCGCATTGTATGGGTGTGTGTTACATAACATTCACTAGTAGGAGTGAGAAAAACATCACGGGGTGGTGTGAATCGGAGGGTCTGAATTAGGATAGGCAATGAGTGGCAATGTAGGATGGAGAAAAGCACCGCGGGGTGGTCAGCATGGGGAGGTCAGGGAACATGCAGTGGCAATGTAGGATAGGTTTCTGAAAAACATCGCGGGGTGGTGCGCATTGTATGGGTGTGTGTTACATTACATTCACTAGTAGGAGTGAGAAAACCATCACGGGTTGGTGCCCATTGTATGGGTGTGTGTTACATTACATTCACTAGTAGGAGTGAGAAAAACATCACGGGGTGGTGTGAATCGGAGGGTCTGAATTAGGATAGGCAGTGAGTGGCAATGTAGGATGGAGAAAAGCACCGCGGGGTGGTCAGCATGGGGAGGTCAGGGAACATGCAGTGGCAATGTAGGATAGGTTTCTGAAAAACATCGCGGGGTGGTGCGCATTGTATGGGTGTGTGTTACATTACATTCACTAGTAGGAGTCAGAAAAACATCACGGGGTGGTGCGCATTGTATGGGTGTGTGTTACATTACATTCACTAGTAGGAGTGAAAAAAACATCACGGGGTGGTGTGAATTGGAGGGTCTGAATTAGGATAGGCAGTGAGTGGCAATGTAGGATGGAGAAAAGCACCACGGGGTGGTCAGCATGGGGAGGTCAGGGAACATGCAGTGGCAATGTAGGATAGGTTTCTGAAAAACATCGCGGGGTGGTGCGCATTGTATGGGTGTGTGCTATATTACATTCACTAGTAGGAGTGAGAAAAATATCACGGGGTGGTGTAAATCGGAGGATCTGAATTAGGATAGGCAGTGAGTGGCAATGTAGGATGGAGAAAAGCACCGCGGGGTGGTCAGCATGGGGAGGTCAGGGAACATGCAGTGGCAATGTAGGATAGGTTTCTGAAAAACATCGCGGGGTGGTGCGCATTGTATGGGTGTGTGTTACATTATATTCACTAGTAGGAGTGAGAAAAACATCACGGGGTGGTGCGCATTGTATGGGTGTGTGTTACATAACATTCACTAGTAGGAGTGAGAAAAACATCATGGGGTGGTGTGAATCGGAGGGTCTGAACTAGGATAGGCAGTGAGTTGCAATGTAGGATGGAGAAAAGCACCGCGGGGTGGTCATCATGGGGAGGTCAGGGAACATGCAGTGGCAATGTAGGATAGCTTTCTGAAAAACATCGCGGGGTGGTGCGCATTGTATGGGTGTGTGTTACATTACATTCACTAGTAGGAGTGAGAAAAACATCACGGGGTGGTGCGCATTGTATGGGTGTGTGTTACATTACATTCACTAGTAGGAGTGAGAAAAACATCACGGGGTGGTGTGAATCGGAGGGTCTGAATTCGGATAGGCAGTGAGTGGCAATGTAGGATGGAGAAAAGCACGGCGGGGTGGTCAGCATGGGGAGGTCAGGGAAAATGCTGTGGCAATGTAGGATAAGTTTCTGAAAAACATCGCGGGGTGGTGCGCATTGTATGGGTGTGTGTTACATTACATTCACTAGTAGGAGTGAGAAAAACATCACGGGGTGGTGTAAATCGGAGGGTCTGAATTAGGATAGGCAGTGAGTGGCAATGTAGGATGGAGAAAAGCACCGCGGGGTGGTCACCTGGGGAGGTCAGGGAACATGCAGTGGCAATGTAGGATAGGTTTCTGAAAAACATCGCGGGGTGGTGCGCATTGTATGGGTGTGTGTTACATTACATTCACTAGTAGGAGTGAGAAAAACATCACGGGGTGGTGCGCATTGTATGGGTGTGTGTTACATAACATTCACTAGTAGGAGTGAGAAAAACATCACGGGGTGGTGTGAATCGGAGGGTCTGAATTAGGATAGGCAGTGAGTTGCAATGTAGGATGGAGAAAAGCACCGCGGGGTGGTCAGCATGGGGAGGTCAGGGAACATGCAGTGGCAATGTAGGATAGGTTTCTGAAAAACATCGTGGGGTGGTGCCCATTGTATGGGTGTGTTTTACATTACATTCACTAGTAGGAGTGAGAAAAACATCACGGGGTGGTGCGCATTGTATGGGTGTATGTTACATTACATTCACTAGTAGGAGTGAGAAAAACATCACGGGGTGGTGTGAATCGGAGGGTCTGAATTAGGATAGGCAGTGAGTGGCAATGTAGGATGGAGAAAAGCACCGCGGGGTGGTCAGCATGGGGAGGTCAGGGAACATGCAGTGGCAATGTAGGATAGGTTTCTGAAAAACATCGCGGGGTGGTTCGCATTGTATGGGTGTGTGTTACATTACATTCACTAGTAGGAGTGAGAAAAACATCACGGGGTGGTGCGCATTGTATGGGTGTGTGTTACATTATATTCACTAGTAGGAGTGAGAAAAACATCACGGGGTGGTGTGAATCGGAGGGTCTGAATTAGGATAGGCAGTGAGTGGCAATGTAGGATGGAGAAAAGCACCGCGGTGTGGTCAGCATGGGAAGGTCAGGGAACATGCAGTGGCAGTGTACCATAGGTTTCTGAAAAACATCGCGGGGTGGTGCGCATTGTATGGGTGTGTGTTACATTACATTCACTAGTAGGACTGAGAAAAACATCACGGGGTGGTGCGCTTTGTATGGGTGTGTGTCACATTACATTCACTAGTAGGAGTGAGAAAAACATCACGGGGTGGTGTGAATCGGAGGGTCTGAATTAGGATAGGCAGTGAGTGGCAATGTAGGATGGAGAAAAGCACCACGGGGTGGTCAGCATGGGGAGGTCAGGGAACATGCAGTGGCAATGTAGGATAGGTTTCTGAAAAACATCGCGGGGTGGTGCGCATTGTATGGGTGTGTGTTACATTACATTCACTAGTAGGAGTGAGAAAAACATCACGGGATGGTGTCCATTGTATGGGTGTGTGTTACATTACATTCACTAGTAGGAGTGAGAAAAACATCACGGGGTGGTGCGCATTGTATGGGTGTGTGTTACATTACATTCACTAGTAGGAGTGAGAAAAACATCACGGGGTGGTGTGAATCGGAGGGTCTGAATTAGGATAGGCAGTGAGTGGCAATGTAGGATGGAGAAAAGCACCGCGGGGTGGTCAGCATGGGGAGGTCAGGGAACATGCAGTGGCAATGTAGGATAGGTGTCTGAAAAATATCATGGGTGGTGCGCATTGTATGGGTGTGTGTTACATTACATTCACTAGTAGGAGTGAGAAAAACATCACGGGGTGGTGCGCATTGTATGGGTGTGTGTTACATTACATTCACTAGTAGGAGTGAGAAAAACATCACGTGGTGGTGTGAATCGGAGGGTCTGAATTAGGATAGGCAGTGAGTGGCTATGTAGGATGGAGAAAAACACCGCGGGGTGGTCAGCATGGGGATGTCAGGGAACATGCAGTGGCAATGTAGGATAGGTTTCTGAAAAACATCGCGGGGTGGTGCGCATTGTATGGGTGTGTGTTACATTACATTCACTAGTAGGAGTGAGAAAAACATCACGGGGTGGTGCGCATTGTATGGGTGTGTGTTACATTACATTCACTAGTAGGAGTGAGAAAATCATCACGGGATGGTGTGAATCGGAGGGTCTGAATTAGGATAGGCAGTGAGTGGCAATGTAGGATGGAGAAAAGCACCGCGGGGTGGTCAGCATGGGGAGGTCAGGGAACATGCAGTGGCAATGTAGGATAGGTTTCTGAAAAACATCGCGGGGTGGTGCGCATTGTATGGGTGTGTGTTACATTACATTCACTAGTAGGAGTGAGAAAAACATCACGGGGTGGTGCGCATTGTATGGGTGTGTGTTACATTACATTCACTAGTAGGAGTGAGAAAAACATCACGGGGTGGTGTGAATCGGAGGGTCTGAATTAGGATAGGCAGTGAGTGGCAATGTAGGATGGAGAAAAGCACCGCGGGGTGGTCAGCATGGGGAGGTCAGGGAACATGCAGTGGCAATGTAGGATAGGTTTCTGAAAAAGATCGCGGGGTGGTGCCATTGTATGGGTGTGTGTTACATTACATTCACTAGTAGGAGTGAGAAAAACATCACGGGGTGGTGCGCATTGGATGGGTGTGTGTTACATTACATTCACTAGTAGGAGTGAGAAAAACATCACGTGGTGGTGTGAATCGGAGGGTCTGAATTAGGATAGGCAGTGAGTGGCAATGTAGGATGGAGAAAAGCACCGCGGGGTGGTCAGCATGGGGAGGTCAGGGAACATACAGTGGCAATGTAGGATAGGTTTCTGAAAAACATCGCGGGGTGGTGCGCATTGTATGTGTGTGTTACATTACATTCACTAGTAGGAGTGAGAAAAACATCACGGGGTGGTGTGCATTGTATGGGTGTGTGTTACATTACATTCACTAGTAGGAGTGAGAAAAACATCACGGGGTGGTGTGAATCGGAGGGTCTGAATTAGGATAGGCAGTGAGTGGCAATGTAGGATGGAGAAAATCACCACGGGGTGGTCAGCATGGGGAGGTCAGGGAACATGCAGTGGCAATGTAGGATAGGTTTCTGAAAAACATCGCGGGGTGGTGCGCATTGTATGGGTGTGTGTTACATTACATTCACTAGTAGGAGTGAGAAAAACATCACGGGGTGGTGCGCATTGTATGGGTGTGTGTTACATTACATTCACTAGTAGGAGTGAGAAAAACATCACGGGGTGGTGTGAATCGGAGAGTCTGAATTAGGATAGGCAGAGAGTGGCAATGTAGGATGCGGAAAAGCATCGCGGGGGGGTCAGCATGGGAGGTCAGAGAACATGCAGTGGCAATGTAGGATAGGTTTCTGAAAAACATCGCGGGGTGGTGCGCATTGTATGGGTGTGTGTTACATTACATTCACTAGTAGGAGTGAAAAAAACATCACGGGGTGGTGCGCATTATATGGGTGTGTGTTACATTACATTCACTAGTAGGAGTGAGAAATACATCACGGGGTGGTGTGAATCGGAGGGTCTGAATTAGGATAGGCAGTGAGTGGCAATGTAGGATGGAGAAAAGCACCGCGGGGTGGTCAGCATGGGGAGGTCAGGGAACATGCAGTGGCAGTGTACCATAGGTTTCTGAAACACATCGCGGGGTGGTGCGCATTGTATGGGTGTGTGTTACATTACATTCATTAGTAGGAGTGAGAAGAACATCACCGGGTGGTGCGCATTGTATGGGTGTGTGTTACATTACATTCACTAGTAGGAGTGAGAAAAACATCACGGGGTGGTGCGCTTTGTATGGGTGTGTGTTACATTACATTCACTAGTAGGAGTGAGAAAAACATCACGGGGTGGTGTGAATCGGAGGGTCTGAATTAGGATAGGCAGTGAGTGGCAATGTAGGATGGAGAAAAGCACCACCGGGTGGTCAGCATGGGGAGGTCAGGGAACATGCAGTGGCAATGTACGATAGGTTTGTGAAAAACATCGCGGGCTGGTGCGCATTGTATGGGTGTGTGTTACATTACATTCACTAGTAGGAGTGAGAAGAACATCACCGGGTGGTGCGCATTGTATGGGTGTGTGTTACATTACATTCACTAGTAGGAGTGAGAAAAACATCACGGGGTGGTGTGGATCGGAGGGTCTGAATTAGGATAGGCAGTGAGTGGCAATGTAGGATGGAGAAAAGCACCGCGGGGTGGTCAGCATGGGGAGGTCAGGGAACATGCAGTGGCAATGTAGGATAGGTTTGTGAAAAACATCGTGGGGTGGTGCGCATTGTATGGGTGTGTGTTACATTACATTCACTATTAGGAGTGAGAAAATCATCACGGGGTGGTGCGCATTGTATGGGTGTGTGTTACATTACATTCACTAGTACGAGTGAGAAAAACATCACGGGGTGGTGTGAATCGGAGGGTCTGAATTAGGATAGGCAGTGAGTGGCAATGTAGGATGGAGAAAAGCACCGCGGGGTGGTCAGCATGGGGAGGTCAGGGAACATGCAGTGGCAATGTAGGATAGGTTTCTGAAAAACATCGCGGGGTGGTGCGCATTGTATGGGTGTGTGTTACATTACATTCACTAGTAGGAGTGAGAAAAACATCACGGGGTGGTGCGCATTGTATGGGTGTGTGTTACATTACATTCACTAGTAGGAGTGAGAAAAACATCACGGGGTGGTGTGAATCGGAGGGTCTGAATTAGGATAGGCAGTGAGTGGCAATGTAGGATGGAGAAAAGCACCGCGGGGTGGTCAGCATGGGGAGGTCAGGGAACATGCAGTGGCAATGTAGGATAGGTTTCTGAAAAACATCGCGGGGTGGTGCGCATTGTATGGGTGTGTGTTACATTACATTCACTAGTAGGAGTGAGAAAAACATCACGGGGTGGTGCGCATTGTATGGGTGTGTGTTACATTACATTCACTAGTAGGAGTGAGAAAAACATCACGGGGTGGTGTGAATCGGAGGGTCTGAATGAGGATAGGCAGTGAGTGGCTATGTAGGATGGAGAAAAACACCGCGGGGTGTTCAGCATGGGGATGTCAGGGAACATGCAGTGGCAATGTAGGATAGGTTTCTGAAAAACTTCGCGGGGTGGTGCGCATTGTATGGGTGTGTGTTACATTACATTCACTAGTAGGAGTGAGAAAAACATCACGGGGTGGTGCGCATTGTATGGGTGTGTGTTACATTACATTCACTAGTAGGAGTGAGAAAATCATCACGGTGTGGTGTGAATCGGAGTGTCTGAATTAGGATAGGCAGTGAGTGGCAATGTAGGATGGAGAAAAGCACCACGGGGTGGTCAGCATGGGGAGGTCAGGGAACATGCAGTGGCAACGTAGGATAGGTTTCTGAAAAACATCGCGGGGTGGTGCGCATTGTATGGGTGTGTGTTACATTACATTCACTAGTAGGAGTGAGAAAAACATCACGGGGTGGTGCGCATTGTATGGGTGTGTGTTACATTACATTCACTAGTAGGAGTGAGAAAAACATCACGGGGTGGTGTGAATCGGAGGGTCTGAATTAGGATAGGCAGTGAGTGGCAATGTAGGATGGAGAAAAGCACCGCGGGGTGGTCAGCATGGGGAGGTCAGGGAACATGCAGTCGCAATGTAGGATAGGTTTCTGAAAAACATCGCGGGGTGGTTCGCATTGTATGGGTGTGTGTTACATTACATTCACTAGTAGGAGTGAGAAAAACATCACGGGGTGGTGCGCATTGTATGGGTGTGTGTTACATAACATTCACTAGTAGGAGTGAGAAAAACATCACGGGGTGGTGTAAATCGGAGGGTCTGAATTAGGATAGGCAGTGAGTTGCAATGTAGGATGGAGAAAAGCACCACGGGGTGGTCCGCATGGGGAGATCAGGGAACATGCAGTGGCAATGTAGGATAGGTTTCTGAAAAACATCGCGGGGTGGTGCGCATTGTATGGGTGTGTTTTACATTACATTCACTAATAGGAGTGAGAAAAACATCACGGGGTGGTGCGCACTGTATGGGTGTGTGTTACATTACATTCACTAGTAGGAGTGAGAAAAACATCACGGGGTGGTGTGAATCGGAGGGTCTGAATTAGGATAGGCAGTGAGTGGCAATGTAGGATGGAGAAAAGCACCGCGGGGTGGTCACCTGGGGAGGTCAGGGAACATGCAGTGGCAATGTAGGATAGGTTTCTGAAAAACATCGCGGGATGGTGCGCATTGTATGGGTGTGTGTTACATTACATTCACTAGTAGGAGTGAGAAAAACATCACGGGGTGGTGCGCATTGTATGGGTGTGTGTTACATTACATTCACTAGTAGGAGTGAGAAAAACATCACGGGGTGGTGTGAATCGGAGGGTCTGAATTAGGATAGGCAGTGAGTGGCAATGTAGGATGGAGAAAAGCACCGCGGGGTGGTCAGCATGGGGAGGTCAGGGAACATGCAGTGGCAATGTAGGATAGGTTTCTGAAAAAGATCGCGGGGTGGTTCGCATTGTATGGGTGTGTGTTACATTACATTCACTAGTAGGAGTGAGAAAAACATCACGGGGTGGTGCGCATTGTATGGGTGTGTGTTACATAACATTCACTAGTAGGAGTGAGAAAAACATCACGGGGTGGTGTGAATCGGAGGGTCTGAATTAGGATAGGCAGTGAGTTGCAATGTAGGATGGAGAAAAGCACCACGGGGTGGTCCGCATGGGGAGGTCAGGGAACATGCAGTGGCAATGTAGGATAGGTTTCTGAAAAACATCGCGGGGTGGTGCGCATTGTATGGGTGTGTTTTACATTACATTCACTAGTAGGAGTGAGAAAAACATCACGGGGTGGTGCGCATTGTATGGGTGTGTGTTACATTACATTCACTAGTAGGAGTGAGAAAAACATCACGGGGTGGTGTGAATCGGAGGGTCTGAATTAGGATAGGCAGTGAGTGGCAATGTAGGATGGAGAAAAGCACCGCGGGGTGGTCAGCATGGGGAGGTCAGGGAACATGCAGTGGCAATGTAGGATAGGTTTCTGAAAAACATCGCGGGGTGGTGCGCATTGTATGGGTGTGTGTTACATTACATTCACTAGTAGGAGTGAGAACAACATCACGGGGTGGTGCGCATTGTATAGGTGTGTGTTACATTACATTCACTAGTAGGAGTGAGAAAAACATCACGGGGTGGTGTGAATCGGAGGGTCTGAATTAGGATAGGCAGTGAGTGGCAATGTAGGATGGAGAAAAGCACCGCGGGGTGGTCAGCATGGGGAGGTCAGGGAACATGCAGTCGCAATGTAGGATAGGTTTCTGAAAAACATCGCGGGGTGGTTCGCATTGTATGGGTGTGTGTTACATTACATTCACTAGTAGGAGTGAGAAAAACATCACGGGGTGGTGCGCATTGTATGGGTGTGTGTTACATAACATTCACTAGTAGGAGTGAGAAAAACATCACGGGGTGGTGTGAATCGGAGGGTCTGAATTAGGATAGGCAGTGAGTTGCAATGTAGGATGGAGAAAAGCACCACGGGGTGGTCCGCATGGGGAGATCAGGGAACATGCAGTGGCAATGTAGGATAGGTTTCTGAAAAACATCGCGGGGTGGTGCGCATTGTATGGGTGTGTTTTACATTACATTCACTAATAGGAGTGAGAAAAACATCACGGGGTGGTGCGCACTGTATGGGTGTGTGTTACATTACATTCACTAGTAGGAGTGAGAAAAACATCACGGGGTGGTGTGAATCGGAGGGTCTGAATTAGGATAGGCAGTGAGTGGCAATGTAGGATGGAGAAAAGCACCGCGGGGTGGTCACCTGGGGAGGTCAGGGAACATGCAGTGGCAATGTAGGATAGGTTTCTGAAAAACATCGCGGGATGGTGCGCATTGTATGGGTGTGTGTTACATTACATTCACTAGTAGGAGTGAGAAAAACATCACGGGGTGGTGCGCATTGTATGGGTGTGTGTTACATTACATTCACTAGTAGGAGTGAGAAAAACATCACGGGGTGGTGTGAATCGGAGGGTCTGAATTAGGATAGGCAGTGAGTGGCAATGTAGGATGGAGAAAAGCACCGCGGGGTGGTCAGCATGGGGAGGTCAGGGAACATGCAGTGGCAATGTAGGATAGGTTTCTGAAAAAGATCGCGGGGTGGTTCGCATTGTATGGGTGTGTGTTACATTACATTCACTAGTAGGAGTGAGAAAAACATCACGGGGTGGTGCGCATTGTATGGGTGTGTGTTACATAACATTCACTAGTAGGAGTGAGAAAAACATCACGGGGTGGTGTGAATCGGAGGGTCTGAATTAGGATAGGCAGTGAGTTGCAATGTAGGATGGAGAAAAGCACCACGGGGTGGTCCGCATGGGGAGGTCAGGGAACATGCAGTGGCAATGTAGGATAGGTTTCTGAAAAACATCGCGGGGTGGTGCGCATTGTATGGGTGTGTTTTACATTACATTCACTAGTAGGAGTGAGAAAAACATCACGGGGTGGTGCGCATTGTATGGGTGTGTGTTACATTACATTCACTAGTAGGAGTGAGAAAAACATCACGGGGTGGTGTGAATCGGAGGGTCTGAATTAGGATAGGCAGTGAGTGGCAATGTAGGATGGAGAAAAGCACCGCGGGGTGGTCAGCATGGGGAGGTCAGGGAACATGCAGTGGCAATGTAGGATAGGTTTCTGAAAAACATCGCGGGGTGGTGCGCATTGTATGGGTGTGTGTTACATTACATTCACTAGTAGGAGTGAGAACAACATCACGGGGTGGTGCGCATTGTATAGGTGTGTGTTACATTACATTCACTAGTAGGAGTGAGAAAAACATCACGGGGTGGTGTGAATCGGAGGGTCTGAATTAGGATAGGCAGTGAGTGGCAATGTAGGATGGAGAAAAGCACCGCGGGGTGGTCAGCATGGTGAGGTCAGGGAACATGCAGTGGCAATGTAGGATAGGTTTCTGAAAAACATCGCGGGGTGGTGCGCATTGTATGGGTGTGTGTTACATTACATTCACTAGTAGGAGTGAGAAAAACATCACGGGGTGGTGCGCATTGTATGGGTGTGTGTTACATTACATTCACTAGTAGGAGTGAGAAAAACATCACGGGGTGGTGTGAATCGGAGGGTCTGAATTAGGATAGGCAGTGAGTGGCAATTTAGGATGGAGAAAAGCACCGCGGGGTGGTCAGCATGGGGAGGTCAGGGACCATGCAGTCGCAATGTAGGATAGCTTTCTGAAAAACATCGCGGGGTGGTGCGCATTGTATGGGTTTGTGTTACATTACATTCACTAGTAGGAGTGAGAAAAACATCACGGGGTTGTGCGCTTTGTATGGGTGTGTGTTAGATTACATCCACTAGTAGGTGTGAGAAAAACATCACGGGGTGGTGTGAATCGGAGGGTCGGAATTAGGATAGGCTGTGAGTGGCAATGTAGGATGGAGAAAAGCACCGCGGGGTGGTCAGCATGGGGAGGTCAGGGAACATGCAGTCGCAATGTAGGATAGCTTTCTGAAAAACATCGCGGGGTGGTGCGCATTGTATGGGTGTGTGTTACATTACATTCACTAGTAGGAGTGAGAAAAACATCACAGGGTGGTGCACATTGTATGGGTGTGTGTTACATAACATTCACTAGTAGGAGTGAGAAAAACATCACGGGGTGGTGTGAATCGGAGGGTCTGAATTAGGATAGGCAATGAGTGGCAATGTAGGATGGAGAAAAGCACCGCGGGGTGGTCAGCATGGGGAGGTCAGGGAACATGCATTGGCAATGTAGGATAGGTTTCTGAAAAACATCGCGGGGTGGTGCGCATTGTATGGGTGTGTGTTACATTACATTCACTAGTAGGAGTGAGAAAACCATCACGGGTTGGTGCCCATTGTATGGGTGTGTGTTACATTACATTCACTAGTAGGAGTGAGAAAAACATCACGGGGTGGTGTGAATCGGAGGGTCTGAATTAGGATAGGCAGTGAGTGGCAATGTAGGATGGAGAAAAGCACCGCGGGGTGGTCAGCATGGGGAGGTCAGGGAACATGCAGTGGCAATGTAGGATAGGTTTCTGAAAAACATCGCGGGGTGGTGCGCATTGTATGGGTGTGTGTTACATTACATTCACTAGTAGGAGTCAGAAAAACATCACGGGGTGGTGCGCATAGTATGGGTGTGTGTTACATTACATTCACTAGTAGGAGTGAAAAAAACATCACGGGGTGGTGTGAATTGGAGGGTCTGAATTAGGATAGGCAGTGAGTGGCAATGTAGGATGGAGAAAAGCACCACGGGGTGGTCAGCATGGGGAGGTCAGGGAACATGCAGTGGCAATGTAGGATAGGTTTCTGAAAAACATCGCGGGGTGGTGCGCATTGTATGGGTGTGTGCTATATTACATTCACTAGTAGGAGTGAGAAAAATATCACGGGGTGGTGTAAATCGGAGGATCTGAATTAGGATAGGCAGTGAGTGGCAATGTAGGATGGAGAAAAGCACCGCGGGGTGGTCAGCATGGGGAGGTCAGGGAACATGCAGTGGCAATGTAGGATAGGTTTCTGAAAAACATCGCGGGGTGGTGCGCATTGTATGGGTGTGTGTTACATTACATTCACTAGTAGGAGTGAGAAAAACATCACGGGGTGGTGCGCATTGTATGGGTGTGTGTTACATAACATTCACTAGTAGGAGTGAGAAAAACATCATGGGGTGGTGTGAATCGGAGGGTCTGAACTAGGATAGGCAGTGAGTTGCAATGTAGGATGGAGAAAAGCACCGCGGGGTGGTCATCATGGGGAGGTCAGGGAACATGCAGTGGCAATGTAGGATAGCTTTCTGAAAAACATCGCGGGGTGGTGCGCATTGTATGGGTGTGTGTTACATTACATTCACTAGTAGGAATGAGAAAAACATCACGGGGTGGTGCGCATTGTATGGGTGTGTGTTACATTACATTCACTAGTAGGAGTGAGAAAAACATCACGGGGTGGTGTGAATCGGAGGGTCTGAATTCGGATAGGCAGTGAGTGGCAATGTAGGATGGAGAAAAGCACCGCGGGGTGGTCAGCATGGGGAGGTCAGGGAACATGCAGTGGCAATATAGGATATGTTTCTGAAAAACATCGCGGGGTGGTGCGCATCGTATCGGTGTGTGTTATATTACATTCACTAGTAGGAGTGAGAAAACCATCACGGGTTGGTGCGCATTGTATGGGTGTGTGTTACATTACATTCACTAGTAGGAGTGAGAAAAACATCACGGGGTGGTGTGATCGGAGGGTCTGAATTAGAATAGGCAGTGAGTGGCAATGTAGGATGGAGAAAAGCACGGCGGGGTGGTCAGCATGTGGAGGTCAGGGAAAATGCTGTGGCAATGTAGGATAAGTTTCTGAAAAACATCGCGGGGTGGTGCGCATTGTATGGGTGTGTGTTACATTACATTCACTAGTAGGAGTGAGAAAAACATCACGGGGTGGTGCGCATTGTATGGGTGTGTGTTACATTACATTCACTAGTAGGAGTGAAAAAAACATCACGGGGTGGTGTGAATTGGAGGGTCTGAATTAGGATAGGCAGTGAGTGGCAATGTAGGATGGAGAAAAGCACCACGGGGTGGTCAGCATGGGGAGGTCAGGGAACATGCAGTGGCAATGTAGGATAGGTTTCTGAAAAATATCGCGGGGTGGTGCGCATTGTATGGGTGTGTGTTATATTACATTCACTAGTAGGAGTGAGAAAAATATCACGGGGTGGTGTAAATCGGAGGGTCTGAATTAGGATAGGCAGTGAGTGGCAATGTAGGATGGAGAAAAGCACCGCGGGGTGGTCACCTGGGGAGGTCAGGGAACATGCAGTGGCAATGTAGGATAGGTTTCTGAAAAACATCGCGGGGTGGTGCGCATTGTATGGTTGTGTGTTACATTACATTCACTAGTAGGAGTGAGAAAAACATCACGGGGTGGTGCGCATTGTATGGGTGTCTGTTACATTACATTCACTAGTAGGAGTGAGAAAAACATCACGGGGTCGTGTGAATCGGAGGGTCTGAATTAGGATAGGCAGTGAGTGGCAATGTAGGATGGAGAAAAGCACCGCGGGGTGGTCAGCAAGGGGAGGTCAGGGAACATGCAGTCGCAATGTAGGATAGGTTTCTGAAAAACATCGCGGGGTGGTGCGAATTGTATGGGTGTGTGTTACATTACATTCACTAGTAGGAGTGAGAAAAACATCACGGGGTGGTGCGCATTGTATGGGTGTGTGTTACATAACATTCACTAGTAGGAGTGAGAAAAACATCACGGGGTGGTGTGAATCGGAGGGTCTGAATTAGGATAGGCAGTGAGTTGCAATGTAGGATGGAGAAAAGCACCGCGGGTTGGTCAGCATGGGGAGGTCAGGGAACATGCAGTGGCAATGTAGGATAGGTTTCTGAAAAACATCGTGGGGTGGTGCCCATTGTATGGGTGTGTTTTACATTACATTCACTAGTAGGAGTGAGAAAAACATCACGGGGTGGTGCGCATTGTATGGGTGTGTGTTACATTACATTCACTAGTAGGACTGAGAAAAACATCACGGGTTGGTGCGCTTTGTATGGGTGTGTGTTACATTACATTCACTAGTAGGAGTGAGAAAAACATCACGGGGTGGTGTGAATCGGAGGGTCTGAATTAGGATAGGCAGTGAGTGGCAATGTAGGATGGAGAAAAGCACCACGGGGTGGTCAGCATGGGGAGGTCCGGGAACATGCAGTGGCAATGTAGGATAGGTTTCTGAAAAACATCGCGGGGTGGTGCGCATTGTATGGGTGTGTGTTACATTACATTCACTAGTAGGAGTGAGAAAAACATCACGGGATGGTGCGCATTGTATGGGTGTGTGTTACATTACATTCACTAGTAGGAGTGAGAAAAACATCACGGGGTGGTGCGCATTGTATGGGTGTGTGTTACATTACATTCACTAGTAGGAGTGAGAAAAACATCACGGGGTGGTGTGAATCGGAGGGTCTGAATTAGGATAGGCAGTGAGTGGCAATGTAGGATGGAGAAAAGCACCGCGGGGTGGTCAGCATGGGGAGGTCAGGGAACATGCAGTGGCAATGTAGGATAGGTGTCTGAAAAATATCGTGGGTGGTGCGCATTGTATGGGTGTGTGTTACATTACATTCACTAGTAGGAGTGAGAAAAACATCACGGGGTGGTGCGCATTGTATGGGTGTGTGTTACATTACATTCACTAGTAGGAGTGAGAAAAACATCACGTGGTGGTGTGAATCGGAGGGTCTGAATTAGGATAGGCAGTGAGTGGCTATGTAGGATGGAGAAAAACACCGCGGGGTGGTCAGCATGGGGATGTCTGGGAACATGCAGTGGCAATGTAGGATAGGTTTCTGAAAAACATCGCGGGGTGGTGCGCATTGTATGGGTGTGTGTTACATTACATTCACTAGTAGGAGTGAGAAAAACATCACGGGGTGGTGCGCATTGTATGGCTGTGTGTTACATTACATTCACTAGTAGGAGTGAGAAAATCATCACGGGGTGGTGTGAATCGGAGGGTCTGAATTAGGATAGGCAGTGAGTGGCAATGTAGGATGGAGAAAAGCACCGCGGGGTGGTCAGCATGGGGAGGTCAGGGAACATGCAGTGGCAATGTAGGATAGGTTTCTGAAAAACATCGCGGGGTGGTGCGCATTGTATGGGTGTGTGTTACATTACATTCACTAGTAGGAGTGAGAAAAACATCACGGGGTGGTGCGCATTGTATGGGTGTGTGTTACATTACATTCACTAGTAGGAGTGAGAAAAACATCACGGGGTGGTGTGAATCGGAGGGTCTGAATTAGGATAGGCAGTGAGTGGCAATGTAGGATGTAGAAAAGCACCGCGGGGTGGTCAGCATGGGGAGGTCAGGGAACATGCAGTGGCAATGTAGGATAGGTTTCTGAAAAAGATCGCGGGGTGGTGCCATTGTATGGGTGTGTGTTACATTACATTCACTAGTAGGAGTGAGAAAAACATCACGGGGTGGTGCGCATTGGATGGGTGTGTGTTACATTACATTCACTAGTAGGAGTGAGAAAAACATCACGGGGTGCTGTGAATCGGAGGGTCTGAATTAGGATAGGCAGTGAGTGGCAATGTAGGATGGAGAAAAGCACCGCGGGGTGGTCAGCATGGGGAGGTCAGGGAACATACAGTGGCAATGTAGGATAGGTTTCTGAAAAACATCGCGGGGTGGTGCGCATTGTATGTGTGTGTTACATTACATTCACTAGTAGGAGTGAGAAAAACATCACGGGGTGGTGTGCATTGTATGGGTGTGTGTTACATTACATTCACTAGTAGGAGTGAGAAAAACATCACGGGGTGGTGTGAATCGGAGGGTCTGAATTAGGATAGGCAGTGAGTGGCAATGTAGGATGGAGAAAAGCGCCACGGGGTGGTCAGCATGGGGAGGTCAGGGAACATGCAGTGGCAATGTAGGATAGGTTTCTGAAAAACATCGCGGGGTGGTGCGCATTGTATGGGTGTGTGTTACATTACATTCACTAGTAGGAGTGAGAAAAACATCACGGGGTGGTGCGCATTGTATGGCTGTGTGTTACATTACATTCACTAGTAGGAGTGAGAAAATCATCACGGGGTGGTGTGAATCGGAGGGTCTGAATTAGGATAGGCAGTGAGTGGCAATGTAGGATGGAGAAAAGCACCGCGGGGTGGTCAGCATGGGGAGGTCAGGGAACATGCAGTGGCAATGTAGGATAGGTTTCTGAAAAACATCTCGGGGTGGTGCGCATTGTATGGGTGTGTGTTACATTACATTCACTAGTAGGAGTGAGAAAAACATCACGGGGTGGTGCGCATTGTATGGGTGTGTGTTACATTACATTCACTAGTAGGAGTGAGAAAAACATCACGGGGTGGTGTGAATCGGAGGGTCTGAATTAGGATAGGCAGTGAGTGGCAATGTAGTATGTAGAAAAGCACCGCGGGGTGGTCAGCATGGGGAGGTCAGGGAACATGCAGTGGCAATGTAGGATAGGTTTCTGAAAAAGATCGCGGGGTGGTGCCATTGTATGGGTGTGTGTTACATTACATTCACTAGTAGGAGTGAGAAAAACATCACGGGGTGGTGCGCATTGGATGGGTGTGTGTTACATTACATTCACTAGTAGGAGTGAGAAAAACATCACGGGGTGGTGTGAATCGGAGGGTCTGAATTAGGATAGGCAGTGAGTGGCAATGTAGGATGGAGAAAAGCACCGCGGGGTGGTCAGCATGGGGAGGTCAGGGAACATACAGTGGCAATGTAGGATAGGTTTCTGAAAAACATCGCGGGGTGGTGCGCATTGTATGTGTGTGTTACATTACATTCACTAGTAGGAGTGAGAAAAACATCACGGGGTGGTGTGCATTGTATGGGTGTGTGTTACATTACATTCACTAGTAGGAGTGAGAAAAACATCACGGGGTGGTGTGAATCGGAGGTTCTGAATTAGGATAGGCAGTGAGTGGCAATGTAGGATGGAGAAAAGCGCCACGGGGTGGTCAGCATGGGGAGGTCAGGGAACATGCAGTGGCAATGTAGGATAGGTTTCTGAAAAACATCGCGGGGTGGTGCGCATTGTATGGGTGTGTGTTACATTACATTCACTAGTAGGGGTGAGAAAAACATCACAGGGTGGTGCGCATTGTATGGGTGTGTGTTACATTACATTCACTAGTAGGAGTGAGAAAAACATCACGGGGTGGTGTGAATCGGAGGGTCTGAATTAGGATAGACAGTGAGTGGCAATGTAGGATGGAGAAAAGCACCGCGGGGTGGTCAGCATGGGGAGGTCAGGGAACATGCAGTGGCAATGTAGGATAGGTTTCTGAAAAACATCGCGGGGTGGTGCGCATTGTATGGGTGTGTGTTACATTACATTCACTAGTAGGAGTGAGAAAAACATCACGGGGTGGTGCGCATTGTATGGGTGTGTGTTACATTACATTCACTAGTAGGAGTGAGAAAAACATCACGGGGTGGTGTGAATCGGAGAGTCTGAATTAGGATAGGCAGTGAGTGGCAATGTAGAATGCGGAAAAGCACCGCGGGGGGGTCAGCATGGGAGGTCAGAGAACATGCAGTGGCAATGTAGGATAGGTTTCTGAAAAACATCGCGGGGTGGTGCGCATTGTATGGGTGTGTGTTACATTACATTCACTAGTAGGAGTGAAAAAAACATCACGGGGTGGTGCGCATTATATGGGTGTGTGTTACATTACATTCACTAGTAGGAGTGAGAAAAACATCACGGGGTGGTGTGAATCGGAGGGTCTGAATTAGGATAGGCAGTGAGTGGCAATGTAGGATGGAGAAAAGCACCGCGGGGTGGTCAGCATGGGGAGGTCAGGGAACATGCAGTGGCAGTGTACCATAGGTTTCTGAAACACATCGCGGGGTGGTGCGCATTGTATGGGTGTGTGTTACATTACATTCATTAGTAGGAGTGAGAAGAACATCACCGGGTGGTGCGCATTGTATGGGTGTGTGTTACATTACATTCACTAGTAGGAGTGAGAAAAACATCATGGGGTGGTGCGCATTGTATGGGTGTGTGTCACATTACATTCACTAGTAGGAGTGAGAAAAACATCACGGGGTGGTGTGAATCGGAGGGTCTGAATTAGGATAGGCAGTGAGTGGCAATGTAGGATGGAGAAAAGCACCGCGGGGTGGTCAGCATGGGGAGGTCAGGGAACATACAGTGGCAATGTAGGATAGGTTTCTGAAAAACATCGCGGGGTGGTGCGCATTGTATGTGTGTGTTACATTACATTCACTAGTAGGAGTGAGAAAAACATCACGGGGTGGTGCGCATTGTATGGGTGTGTGTTACATTACATTCACTAGTAGGAGTGAGAAAAACATCACGGGGTGGTGTGAATCAGAGGGTCTGAATTAGGAGAGGCAGTGAGTGGCAATGTAGGATGGAGAAAAGCAACGCGGGGTGGTCAGCATGGGAAGGTCAGGGAACATGCAGTGGCAATGTAGGATAGGTTTCTGAAAAACATCGCGGGGTGGTGCGCATTGTATGGGTGTGTGTTACATTGCATTCACTAGTAGGACTTGAGAAAAACATCGCGGGGTGGTGCGCATTGTATGGGTGTGTGTTACATTACATTCACTAGTAGGAGTGAGAAAAACATCACGGGGTGGTGCGCATTGTATGGGTGTGTGTTACATTACATTCACTAGTAGGAGTGAGAAAAACATCACGGGGTGGTGTGAATCAGAGGGTCTGAATTAGGATAGGCAGTGAGTCGCAATGTAGGATGGAGAAAAGCAACGCGGGGTGGTCAGCATGGGGAGGTCAGGGAACATGCAGTGGCAATGTAGGATAGGTTTCTGAAAAACATCGCGGGGTGGTGCGCATTGTATGGGTGTGTGTTACATTACATTCACTAGTAGGAGTGAGAAAAACATCACGGGCTGGTGCGCATTGTATGGGTGTGTGTTACATTACATTCACTAGTAGGAGTGAGAAATACAATACGGGGTGGTGTGAATCGGAGGGTCTGAATTAGGATAGGCAGTGAGTGGCAATGTAGGATGCAGAAAAGCACCGCGGGGTGGTCAGCATGGGGAGGTCAGGGAACATGCAGTGGCAGTGTACCATAGGTTTCTGAAAAACATCGCGGGGTGGTGCGCATTGTATGGGTGTGTGTTACATTACATTCACTAGTAGGAGTGAGAAAAACATCACGGGGTGGTGCGCTTTGTATGGGTGTGTGTTACATTACATTCACTAATAGGAGTGAGAAAAACATCACGGGGTGGTGTGAATCGGAGGGTCTGAATTAGGATAGGCAGTGAGTGGCAATGTAGGATGGAGAAAAGCACCACGGGGTGGTCAGCATGGGGAGGTCAGGGAACATGCAGTGGCAATGTACGATAGGTTTGTGAAAAACATCGCGGGCTGGTGCGCATTGTATGGGTGTGTGTTACATTACATTCACTAGTAGGAGTGAGAAGAACATCACCGGGTGGTGTGGATCGGAGGGTCTGAATTAGGATAGGCAGTGAGTGGCAATGTAGGATGGAGAAAAGCACCGCGGGGTGGTCAGCATGGGGAGGTCAGGGAACATGCAGTGGCAATGTAGGATAGGTTTCTGAAAAACATCGTGGGGTGGTGCGCATTGTATGGGTGTGTGTTACATTACATTCACTATTAGGAGTGAGAAAATCATCACGGGGTGGTGCGCATTGTATGGGTGTGTGTTACATTACATTCACTAGTACGAGTGAGAAAAACATCACGGGGTGGTGTGAATCGGAGGGTCTGAATTAGGATAGGCAGTGAGTGGCAATGTAGGATGGAGAAAAGCACCGCGGGGTGGTCAGCATGGGGAGGTCAGGGAACATGCAGTGGCAATGTAGGATAGGTTTCTGAAAAACATCGCGGGATGGTGCGCATTGTATGGGTGTGTGTTACATTACATTCACTAGTAGGAGTGAGAAAAACATCACGGGGTGGTGCGCATTGTATGGGTGTGTGTTACATTACATTCACTAGTAGGAGTGAGAAAAACATCACGGGGTGGTGTGAATCGGAGGGTCTGAATTAGGATAGGCAGTGAGTGGCAATGTAGGATGGAGAAAAGCACCGCGGGGTGGTCAGCATGGGGAGGTCAGGGAACATGCAGTGGCAATGTAGGATAGGTTTCTGAAAAACATCGCGGGGTGGTGCGCCTTGTATGGATGTGTGTTACATTACATTCACTAGTAGGAGTGAGAAAAACATCACGGGGTGGTGCGCATTGTATGGGTGTGTGTTACATTACATTCACTAGTAGGAGTGAGAAAAACATCACGGGGTGGTGTGAATCGGAGGGTCTGAATTAGGATAGGCAGTGAGTGGCTATGTAGGATGGAGAAAAACACCGCGGGGTGTTCAGCATGGGATGTCAGGGAACATGCAGTGGCAATGTAGGATAGGTTTCTGAAAAACTTCGCGGGGTGGTGCGCATTGTATGGGTGTGTGTTACATTACATTCACTAGTAGGAGTGAGAAAAACATCACGGGGTGGTGCGCATTGTATGGGTGTGTGTTACATTACATTCACTAGTAGGAGTGAGAAAATCATCACGGTGTGGTGTGAATCGGAGGGTCTGAATTAGGATAGGCAGTGAGTGGCAATGTAGGATGGAGAAAAGCACCGCGGGGTGGTCAGCATGGGGAGGTCAGGGAACATGCAGTGGCAATGTAGGATAGGTTTCTGAAAAACATCGCGGGGTGGTGCGCATGGTATGGGTGTGTGTTACATTACATTCACTAGTAGGAGTGAGAAAAACATCACGGGGTGGTGCGCATTGTATGGGTGTGTGTTACATTACATTCACTAGTAGGAGTGAGAAAAACATCACGGGGTGGTGTGAATCGGAGGGTCTGAATTAGGATAGGCAGTGAGTGGCAATGTAGGATGGAGAAAAGCACCGCGGGGTGGTCAGCATGGGGAGGTCAGGGAACACACAGTGGCAATGTAGGATAGGTTTCTGAAAAACATCGCGGGGTGGTGCGCATTGTATGTGTGTGTTACATTACATTCACTAGTAGGAGTTAGAAAAACATCACGGGGTGGTGCGCACTGTATGGGTGTGTGTTACATTACATTCACTAGTAGGAGTGAGAAAAACATCACGGGGTGGTGTGAATCGGAGGGTCTGAATTAGGATAGGCAGTGAGTGGCAATGTAGGATGGAGAAAAGCACCACGGGGTGGTCAGCATGTGGAGGTCAGGGAACATGCAGTGGCAATGTAGGATAGGTTTCTGAAAAACATCGCGGGGTGGTGGGCATTGTATGGGTGTGTGTTACATTACATTCACTAGTACGAGTGAGAAAAACATCACAGGGTGTTGCGCAATGTATGGGTGTGTGTTACATTACATTCACTAGTAGGAGTGAGAAAAACATCACGGGGTGGTGTGAATCGGAGGGTCTGAATTAGGATAGACAGTGAGTGGCAATGTAGGATGGAGAAAAGCACCGCGGGGTGGTCAGCATGGGGAGGTCAGGGAACATGCAGTGGCAATGTAGGATAGGTTTCTGAAAAACATCGCGGGGTGGTGCGCATTGTATGGGTGTGTGTTACATTACATTCACTAGTAGGAGTGAGAAAAACATCACGGGGTGGTGCGCATTGTATGGGTGTGTGTTACATTACATTCACTAGTAGGAGTGAGAAAAACATCACGGGGTGGTGTGAATCGGAGGGTCTGAATTAGGATAGGCAGTGAGTGGCAATGTAGGATGCAGAAAAGCACCGCGGGGGGGTCAGCATGGGGAGGTCAGGGAACATGCAGTGGCAATGTAGGATAGGTTTCTGAAAAACATCGCGGGGTGGTGCGCATTGTATGGGTGTGTGTTACATTGCATTCACTAGTAGGAGTGAGAAAAACATCACGGGGTGGTGCACATTGTATGGGTGTGTGTTACATTACATTCACTAGTAGGAGTGAGAAAAACATCACGGGGTGGTGTGAATCGGAGGGTCTGAATTAGGATAGGCAGTGAGTGGCAATGTAGGATGGAGAAAAGCAACGCGGGGTGGTCAGCATGGGAAGGTCAGGGAACATGCAGTGGCAATGTAGGATAGGTTTCTGAAAAACATCGCGGGGTGGTGCGCATTCTATGGGTGTGTGTTACATTACATTCACTAGTAGGACTGAGAAAAACATCGCAGGGTGGTGCGCATTGTATGGGTGTGTGTTACATTACATTCACTAGTAGGAGTGAGAAAAACATCACGGGGTGGTGCGCATTGTATGGGTGTGTGTTACATTACATTCACTAGTAGGAGTGAGAAAAACATCACGGGGTGTTGTGAATCGGAGGGTCTGAATTAGGAGAGGCAGTGAGTGGCAATGTAGGATGGAGAAAAGCAACGCGGGGTGGTCAGCATGGGAAGGTCAGGGAACATGCAGTGGCAATGTAGGATAGGTTTCTGAAAAATATCGCGGGGTGGTGCGCATTGTATGGGTGTGTGTTACATTGCATTCACTAGTAGGACTGAGAAAAACATCGCGGGGTTGTGCGCATTGTATGGGTGTGTGTTACATTACATTCACTAGTAGGAGTGAGAAAAACATCACGGGGTGGTGCGCATTGCATGGGTGTGTGTTACATTACATTCACTAGTAGGAGTGAGTAAAACATCACGGGGTGGTGCGCATTGTATGGGTGTGGGTTACATTACATTCACTAGTAGGAGTAAGAAAAACATCACGGGGTGGTGTGAATCGGAGGGTCTGAATTAAGATAGGCAGTGAGTGGCAATGTAGGATGGAGAAAAGCACCGCGGGGTGGTCAGCATGGGGAGGTCAGGGAACATGCAGTGGCAATGTAGGATAGGTTTCTGAAAAACATCGCGTGGTGGTGCGCATTGTATGGGTGTGTGTTACATTACATTCACTAGTAGGAGTGAGAAAAACATCATGGGGTGGTGCGCATTGTATGGGTGTGTTACATTACATTCACTAGTAGGAATGAGAAAAACATCACGGGGTGGTGTGAATCGGAGGGTCTGAATTAGGAGAGGCAGTGAGTGGCAATGTAGGATGGAGAAAAGCACCGCGGGGTGGTCAGCATGGGGAGGTCAGGGAACATGCAGTGGCAATGTAGGATAGGTTTCTGAAAAACATCGCGGGCTGGTGCGCATTGTATGGGTGTGTGTTACATTACATTCACTAGTAGGAGTGAGAAGAACATCACTGGGTGGTGCGCATTCTATGGGTGTGTGTTACATTACATTCACTAGTAGGAGTGAGAAAAACATCACGGGGTGGTGTGGATCGGATGGTCTGAATTAGGATAGGCAGTGAGTGGCAATGTAGGATGGAGAAAAGCACCGCGGGCTGGTCAGCATGGGGAGGTCAGGGAACATGCAGTGGCAATGTAGGATAGGTTTCTGAAAAACATCGTGGGGTGTTGCGCATTGTATGGGTGTGTGTTACATTACATTCACTATTAGGAGTGAGAAAAACATCACGGGGTGGTGCGCATTGTATGGGTGTGTGTTACATTACATTCACTAGTAGGAGTGAGAAAAACATCACGGGGTGGTGTGAATCGGAGGGTCTGAATTAGGATAGGCAGTGAGTGGCAATGTAGGATGGAAAAAAGCACCGCGGGGTGGTCAGCATGGGTAGGTCAGGAAACATGCAGTGGCAATGTAGGATAGGTTTCTGAAAAATATCGCGGGATGGTGCGCATTGTATGGGTGTGTGTTACATTACATTCACTAGTAGGAGTGACAAAAACATCACGGGGTGGTGGGCATTGTATGGGTGTGTGTTACATTACATTCACTAGTAGGAGTGAGAAAAACACCACGGGGTGGTGTGAATCGGAGGGTCTGAATTAGGATAGGCAGTGAGTGGCAATGTAGGATGGAGAAAAGCACCGCGGGGTGGTCAGCATGGGGAGGTCAGGGAACGTGCAGTGGCAATGTAGGATAGGTTTCTGAAAAAGATCGCAGGGTGGTGCGCATTGTATGGGTGTGTATTACATTACATTCACTAGTAGGAGTGAGAAAAACATCACGGGGTGGTGCGCATTGTATGGGTGTGTGTTACATTACATTCACTAGTAGGAGTGAGAAAAACATCACGGGGTGGTGCGCATTTTATGGGTGTGTGTTACATTACATTTACTAGTAGGAGTGAGAAAAACATCACGGGGTGGTGTGAATCAGACGGTCTGAATTAGGATAGGCAGTGAGTGGCAATGTAGGATGGAGAAAAGCAACGCGGGGTGGTCAGCATGGGAAGGTCAGGGAACATGCAGTGGCAATGTAGGATAGGTTTCTGAAAAACATCGCGGGGTTGTGCGCATTGTATGGGTGTGTGTTACATTACATTCACTAGTAGGACTGAGAAAAACATCGCGGGGTGGTGCGCATTGTATGGGTGTGTGTTACATTGCATTCACTAGTAGGACTGAGAAAAACATCGCTTGGTGGTGCGCATTGTATGGGTGTGTGTTACATTACATTCACTAGTAGGAGTGAGAAAAACATCACGGGGTGGTGCGCATTGTATGGGTGTGTGTTACATTACATTCACTAGTAGGAGAGAGAAAAACATCACGGGGTGGTGTGAATCGGAGGGTCTGAATTAGGATAGGCAGTGAGTGGCAATGTAGGATGGAGAAAAGCACCGCGGGGTGGTCAGCATGGGGAGGTCAGGGAACACGCAGTGGCAATGTAGGATAGGTTTCTGAAAAACATCGCGGGATGGTGCGCATTGTATGGGTGTGTGTTACATTACATTGACTAGTAGGAGTGAGAAAGACATCACGGGGTGGTGCGCATTGTATGGGTGTGTGTTACATTACATTCACTAGTAGGAGTGAGAAAAACATCATGGGGTGGTGTGAATCGGAGGGTCTGAATTAGGATAGGCAGTGAGTGGCAATGTAGGATGGAGAAAAGCACCGCGGGGTGGTCAGCATGGGGAGGTCAGGGAACATGCAGTGGCAATGTAGGATAGGTTTCTGAAAAAGATCGCGGGGTGGTGCGCATTGTATCGGTGTGTATTACATTACATTCACTATTAGGAGTGAGAAAAACATCACGGGGTGGTGCGCATTGTATGGGTGTGTGTTACATTACATTCACTAGTAGGAGTGTGAAAACCATCACGGGGTGGTGTGAATCGGAGGGTCTGAATTAGGATAGGCAGTGAGTGGCAATGTAGGATGGAGAAAAGCACCGCGGGGTGGTCAGCATGGGGAGGTCAGGGAACATGCAGTGGCAATGTAGGATAGGTTTCTGAAAAACATCCGGGGTGGTGCGCATTGTATAGGTGTGTGTTACATTACATTCAGTAGTAGGAGTGAGAAAAACATCACGGGGTGGTGTGAATCGGAGGGTCTGAATTAGGATAGGCAGTGAGTGGCAATGTAGGATGGAGAAAAGCACCGCGGGGTGGTCAGCATGGGGAGGTCAGGGAACATGCAGTGGCAATGTAGGATAGGTTTCTGAAAAAGATCGCGGGGTGGTGCCATTGTATGGGTGTGTGTTACATTACATTCACTAGTAGGAGTGAGAAAAACATCACGGGGTGGTGCGCATTGTATGGGTGTGTGTTACATTACATTCACTAGTAGGAGTGAGAAAAACATCACGGGATGGTGTGAATCGGAGGGTCTGAATTAGGATAGGCAGTGAGTGGCAATGTAGGATGGAGAAAAGCACCGCGGGGTGGTCAGCATGGGGAGGTCAGGGAACATACAGTGGCAATGTAGGATAGGTTTCTGAAAAAAATCGCGGGGTGGTGCGCATTGTATGTGTGTGTTACATTACATTCACTAGTAGGAGTGAGAAAAACATCACGGGGTGGTGCGCATTGTATGGGTGTGTGTTACATTACATTCACTAGTAGGAGTGAGAAAAACATCACGGGGTGGAGTGAATCGGAGGGTCTGAATTAGGAGAGGCAGTGAGTGGCAATGTAGGATGGAGAAAAGCAACGCGGGGTGGTCAGCATGGGAAGGTCAGGGAACATGCAGTGGCAATGTAGGATAGGTTTCTGAAAAACATCGCGGGGTGGTGCGCATTGTATGGGTGTGTGTTACATTGCATTCACTAGTAGGACTGAGAAAAACATCACAGGGTGGTGCGCATTGTATGGGTGTGTGTTACATTACATTCAATAGTAGGAGTGAGAAAAACATCACGGGGTGGTGTGAATCGGAGGGTCTGAATTAGAATAGGCAGTGAGTGGCAATGTAGGATGGAGAAAAGCACCGCGGGGTGGTCAGCATGGGGAGGTCAGGGAACATGCAGTGGCAATGTAGGATAGGTTTCTGAAAAAGATCGCGGGGTGGTGCGCATTGTATGGGTGTGTATTACATTACATTCACTAGTAGGAGTGAGAAAAACATCACGGGGTGGTGCGCATTGTATGGGTGTGTGTTACATTACATTCACTAGTAGGAGTGAGAAAAACATCACGGGGTGGTGTGAATCGGAGGGTCTGAATAAGGATAGGCAGTGAGTGGCAATGTAGGATGGAGAAAAGCACCGCGGGGTGGTCATCATGAGGAGGTCAAGTAACATGCAGTGGCAATGTACGATAGGTTTCTGAAAAACATCGCGGGGTGGTGCGCATTGTATGGGTGTGTGTTACATTACATTCACTAGTAGGAGTGAGAAAAACATGACGGGGTGGTGCGCATTGTATGGGTGTGTGTTACATTACATTCACTAGTAGGAGTGAGAAAAACATCACCGGGTTGTGTGATTCGGAGGGTCTGAATTAGGATAGGCAGTGAGTGGCAATGTAGGATGGAGAAAAGCACCGCGGGGTGGTCAGCATGGGGAGGTCAGGGAACATGCAGTGGCAATGTAGGATAGGTTTCTGAAAAACATCTCGGGGTGGTGCGCATTGTATGGGTGTGTGTTACATTACATTCACTAGTAGGAGTGAGAAAAACATCACGGGGTGGTGTGAATCGGACGGTCTGAATTAGGATAGGCAGTGAGTGGCAATGTAGGATGGAGAAAAGCAACGCGGGGTGGTCAGCATGGGAAGGTCAGGGAACATGCAGTGGCAATGTAGGATAGGTTTCTGAAAAACATCGCGGGGTTGTGCGCATTGTATGGGTGTGTGTTACATTACATTCACTAGTAGGACTGAGAAAAACATCGCGGGGTGGTGCGCATTGTATGGGTGTGTGTTACATTACATTCACTAGTAGGAGTGAGAAAAACATCACGGGGTGGTGCGCATTGTATGGGTGTGTGTTACATTACATTCACTAGTAGGAGTGAGAAAAACATCACGGGGTGGTGTGAATCGGACGGTCTGAATTAGGATAGGCAGTGAGTGGCAATGTAGGATGGAGAAAAGCAACGCGGGGTGGTCAGCATGGGAAGGTCAGGGAACATGCAGTGGCAATGTAGGATAGGTTTCTGAAAAACATCGCGGGGTTGTGCGCATTGTATGGGTGTGTGTTACATTACATTCACTAGTAGGACTGAGAAAAACATCGCAGGGTGGTGCGCATTGTATGGGTGTGTGTTACATGGCATTCACTAGTAGGACTGAGAAAAACATCGCTTGGTGGTGCGCATTGTATGGGTGTGTGTTACATTACATTCACTAGTAGGAGTGAGAAAAACATCACGGGGTGGTGCGCATTGTATGGGTGTGTGTTACATTACATTCACTAGTAGGAGAGAGAAAAACATCACGGGGTGGTGTGAATCGGAGGGTCTGAATTAGGATAGGCAGTGAGTGGCAATGTAGGATGGAGAAAAGCACCGCGGGGTGGTCAGCATGGGGAGGTCAGGGAACACGCAGTGGCAATGTAGGATAGGTTTCTGAAAAACATCGCGGGATGGTGCG
This sequence comes from Cavia porcellus, assembly GCF_034190915.1. Taxonomy (NCBI): domain Eukaryota; kingdom Metazoa; phylum Chordata; class Mammalia; order Rodentia; family Caviidae; genus Cavia; species Cavia porcellus. The sequence continues at coordinate 650,223 of NW_026947561.1, read as the reverse complement.
CATTGTATGGGTGTGTGTTACATTACATTGACTAGTAGGAGTGAGAAAGACATCACGGGGTGGTGCGCATTGTATGGGTGTGTGTTACATTACATTCACTAGTAGGAGTGAGAAAAACATCACGGGGTGGTGTGAATCGGAGGGTCTGAATTAGGATAGGCAGTGAATGGCAATGTAGGATGGAGAAAAGCACCGCGGGGTGGTCAGCATGGGGAGGTCAGGGAACATGCAGTGGCAATGTACGATAAGTTTCTGAAAAAGATCGCGGGGTGGTGCGCATTGTATGGGTGTGTATTACATTACATTCACTATTAGGAGTGAGAAAAACATCACGGGGTGGTGCGCATTGTATGGGTGTGTGTTACATTACATTCACTAGTAGGAGTGTGAAAACCATCTCGGGGTGGTGTGAATCGGAGGGTCTGAATTAGGATAGGCAGTGAGTGGCAATGTAGGATGGAGAAAAGCACCGCGGGGTGGTCAGCATGGGGAGGTCAGGGAACATGCAGTGGCAATGTAGGATAGGTTTCTGAAAAACATCGCGGGGTGGTGCGCATTGTATGGGTGTGTGTTACATTACATTCACTAGTAGGAGTGAGAAAAACATCACGGGGTGGTGTGAATCGGAGGGTCTGAATTAGGATAGGCAGTGAGTGGCAATGTAGGATGGAGAAAAGCACCGCGGGGTGGTCAGCATGGGGAGGTCATGGAACATGCAGTGGCAATGTAGGATAGGTTTCTGAAAAAGATCGCGGGGTGGTGCCATTGTATGGGTGTGTGTTACATTACATTCACTAGTAGGAGTGAGAAAAACATCACGGGGTGGTGCGCATTGTATGGGTGTGTGTTACATTACATTCACTAGTAGGAGTGAGAAAAACATCACGGGATGGTGTGAATCGGAGGGTCTGAATTAGGATAGGCAGTGAGTGGCAATGTAGGATGGAGAAAAGCACCGCGGGGTGGTCATCATGGGGAGGTCAGGGAACATACAGTGGCAATGTAGGATAGGTTTCTGAAAAACATCGCGGGGTGGTGCGCATTGTATGTGTGTGTTACATTACATTCACTAGTAGGAGTGAGAAAAACATCACGGGGTGGTGCGCATTGTATGGGTTTGTGTTACATTACATTCACTAGTAGGAGTGAGAAAAACATCACGGGGTGGAGTGAATCGGAGGGTCTGAATTAGGAGAGGCAGTGAGTGGCAATGTAGGATGGAGAAAAGCAACGCGGGGTGGTCAGCATGGGAAGGTCAGGGAACATGCAGTGGCAATGTAGGATAGGTTTCTGAAAAACATCGCGGGGTGGTGCGCATTGTATGGGTGTGTGTTACATTGCATTCACTAGTAGGACTGAGAAAAACATCGCGGGGTGGTGCGCATTGTATGGGTGTGTGTTACATTACATTCACTAGTAGGAGTGAGAAAAACATCACGGGGTGGTGCGCATAGTATGGGTGTGTGTTACATTACATTCACTAGTAGGACTGAGAAAAACATCGCGGGGTGGTGCGCATTGTATGGGTGTGTGTTACATTACATTCACTAGTAGGAGTGAGAAAAACATCACGGGGTGGTGCGCATAGTATGGGTGTGTGTTACATTACATTCACTAGTAGGAGTGAGAAAAACATCACGGGGTGGTGTGAATCAGAGGGTCTGAAGTAGGATAGGCAGTGAGTGACAATGTAGGATGGAGAAAAGCAACGCGGGGTGGTCAGCATGGGAAAGTCAGGGAACATGCAGTGGCAATGTAGGATAGGTTTCTGAAAAACATCGGGGGTGGTGCGCATTGTATGGGTGTGTGTTACATTACATTCACTAGTAGGAGTGAGAAAAACATCACGGGCTGGTGTGCATTGTATGGGTGTGTGTTACATTACATTCACTAGTAGGAGTGAGAAATACATCACTGGGTGGTGTGAATCGGAGGGTCTGAATTAGGATAGGCAGTGAGTGGCAATGTAGGATGCAGAAAAGCACCGCGGGGTGGTCAGCATGGGGAGGTCAGGGAACATGCAGTGGCAGTGTACCATAGGTTTCTGAAAAACATCGCGGGGTGGTGCGCATTGTATGGGTGTGTGTTACATTACATTCACTAGTAGGAGTGAGAAAAACATCACGGGGTGGTGCGCATTGTATGGGTGTGTGTTACATTACATTCACTAGTAGGAGTGAGAAAAACATCACGGGGTGGTGTGAATCGGAGGGTCTGAATTAGGATAGGCAGTGAGTGGCAATGTAGGATGGAGAAAAGCACCGCGGGGTGGTCAGCATGGGGAGGTCAGGGAACATGCAGTGGCAATGTAGGATAGGTTTCTGAAAAAGATCGCGGGGTGGTGCGCATTGTATGGGTGTGTATTACATTACATTCACTAGTAGGAGTGAGAAAAACATCACGGGGTGGTGCGCATTGAATGGGTGTGTGTTACATTACATTCACTAGTAGGAGTGAGAAAAACATCACGGGGTGGTGTGAATCGGAGGGTCTGAATTAGGATAGGCAGTGAGTGGCAATGTAGGATGGAGAAAACCACCGCGGGGTGGTCATCATGGGGAGGTCAGGTAACATGCAGTGGCAATGTACGATAGGTTTCTGAAAAACATCGCGGGGTGGTGTGCATTGTATTGGTGTGTGTTACATTACATTCACTAGTAGGAGTGAGAAAAACATGACGGGGTGGTGCGCATTGTATGGGTGTGTGTTACATACATTCACTAGTAGGAGTGAGAAAAACATCACCGGGTGGTGTGATTCGGAGGGTCTGAATTAGGATAGGCAGTGAGTGGCAATGTAGGATGGAGAAAAGCACCGCGGGGTGGTCAGCATGGGGAGGTCAGGGAACATGCAGTGGCAATGTAGGATAGGTTTCTGAAAATCATCGCGGGGTGGTGCGCATTGTATCGGTGTGTGTTACATTACATTCACTAGTAGGAGTGAGAAAAACATCACGGGGTGGTGCGCATTGAATGGGTGTGTGTTACATTACATTCACTAGTAGGAGTGAGAAAAACATCACGGGGTGGTGTGAATCGGACGGTCTGAATTAGGATAGGCAGTGAGTGGCAATGTAGGATGGAGAAAAGCAACGCGGGGTGGTCAGCATGGGAAGGTCAGGGAACATGCAGTGGCAATGTAGGATAGGTTTCTGAAAAACATCGCGGGGTTGTGCGCATTGTATGGGTGTGTGTTACATTACATTCACTAGTAGGACTGAGAAAAACATCGCGGGGTGGTGCGCATTGTATGGGTGTGTGTTACATTACATTCACTAGTAGGAGTGAGAAAAACATCACGGGGTGGTGCGCATTGTATGGGTGTGTGTTACATTACATTCACTGGTAGGAGTGAGAAAAACATCACGGGGTGGTGTGAATCGGACGGTCTGAATTAGGATAGGCAGTGAGTGGCAATGTAGGATGGAGAAAAGCAACGCGGGGTGGTCAGCATGGGAAGGTCAGGGAACATGCAGTGGCAATGTAGGATAGGTTTCTGAAAAACATCGCGGGGTTGTGCGCATTGTATGGGTGTGTGTTACATTACATTCACTAGTGGGACTGAGAAAAACATCGCGGGGTGGTGCGCATTGTATGGGTGTGTGTTACATTACATTCACTAGTAGGAGTGAGAAAAACATCACGGGGTGGTGCGCATTGTATGGGTGTGTGTTACATTACATTCACTAGTAGGAGTGAGAAAAACATCACGGGGTGGTGTGAATCGGACGGTCTGAATTAGGATAGGCAGTGAGTGGCAATGTAGGATGGAGAAAAGCAACGCGGGGTGGTCAGCATGGGAAGGTCAGGGAACATGCAGTGGCAATGTAGGATAGGTTTCTGAAAAACATCGCGGGGTTGTGCGCATTGTATGGGTCTGTGTTACATTACATTCACTAGTAGGACTGAGAAAAACATCGCGGGGTGGTGCGCATTGTATGGGTGTGTGTTACATTGCATTCACTAGTAGGACTGAGAAAAACATCGCTTGGTGGTGCGCATTGTATGGGTGTGTGTTACATTACATTCACTAGTAGGAGTGAGAAAAACATCACGGGGTGGTGCGCATTGTATGGGTGTGTGTTACATTACATTCACTAGTAGGAGTGAGAAAAACATCACGGGGTGGTGTGAATCGGAGGGTCTGAATTAGGATAGGCAGTGAGTGGCAATGTAGGATGGAGAAAAGCACCGCGGGGTGGTCAGCATGGGGAGGTCAGGGAACATGCAGTGGCAATGTAGGATAGGTTTCTGAAAAAGATCACGGGGTGGTGCGCATTGTATGGGTGTGTATTACATTACATTCACTAGTAGGAGTGAGAAAAACATCACGGGGTGGTGCGCATTGTATGGGTGTGTGTTACATTACATTCACTAGTAGGAGTGAGAAAAACATCACGGGGTGGTGTGAATCGGAGGGTCTGAATTAGGATAGGCAGTGAGTGGCAATGTAGGATGGAGAAAAGCACCGCGGGGTGGTCATCATGGGGAGGTCAGGTAACATGCAGTGGCAATGTACGATAGGTTTCTGAAAAACATCGCGGGGTGGTGCGCATTGTATGGGTGTGTGTTACATTACATTCACTAGTAGGAGTGAGAAAAACATGACGGGGTGGTGCGCATTGTATGGGTGTGTGTTACATTACATTCACTAGTAGGAGTGAGAAAAACATCACCGGGTGGTGTGATTCGGAGGGTCGGAATTAGGATAGGCAGTGAGTGGCAATGTAGGATGGAGAAAAGCACCGCGGGGTGGTCAGCATGGGGAGGTCAGGGAACATGCAGTGGCAATGTAGGATAGGTTTCTGAAAAACATCCGGGGTGGTGCGCATTGTATAGGTGTGTGTTACATTACATTCACTAGTAGGAGTGAGAAAAACATCACGGGGTGGTGTGAATCGGAGGGTCTGAATTAGGATAGGCAGTGAGTGGCAATGTAGGATGGAGAAAAGCACCGCGGGGTGGTCAGCATGGGGAGGTCAGGGAACATGCAGTGGCAATGTAGGATAGGTTTCTGAAAAAGATCGCGGGGTGGTGCCATTGTATGGGTGTGTGTTACATTACATTCACTAGTAGGAGTGAGAAAAACATCACGGGGTGGTGCGCATTGTATGGGTGTGTGTTACATTACATTCACTAGTAGGAGTGAGAAAAACATCACGGGGTGGTGTGAATCGGAGGGTCTGAATTAGGATAGGCAGTGAGTGGCAATGTAGGATGGAGAAAAGCACCGCGGGGGGGTCAGCATGGGGAGGTCAGGGAACATGCAGTGGCAATGTAGGATAGGTTTCTGAAAAACATCGCGGGGTGGTGCGCATTGTATGGGTGTGTGTTACATTACATTCACTAGTAGGAGTGAAAAAAACATCACGGGGTGGTGCGCATTATATGGGTGTGTGTTACATTACATTCACTAGTAGGAGTGAGAAAAACATCACGGGGTGGTGCGCATAGTATGGGTGTGTGTTACATTACATTCACTAGTAGGACTGAGAAAAACATCGCGGGGTGGTGCGCATTGTATGGGTGTGTGTTACATTACATTCACTAGTAGGAGTGAGAAAAACATCACGGGGTCGTGCGCATAGTATGGGTGTGTGTTACATTACATTCACTAGTAGGAGTGAGAAAAACATCACGGGGTGGTGTGAATCAGAGGGTCTGAAGTAGGATAGGCAGTGAGTGGCAATGTAGGATGCAGAAAAGCAACGCGGGGTGGTCAGCATGGGAAGGTCAGGGAACATGCAGTGGCAATGTAGGATAGGTTTCTGAAAAACATCGGGGGTGGTGCGCATTGTATGGGTGTGTGTTACATTACATTCACTAGTAGGAGTGAGAAAAACATCACGGGCTGGCGTGCATTGTATGGGTGTGTGTTACATTACATTCACTAGTAGGAGTGAGAAATACATCACGGGGTGGTGTGAATCGGAGGGTCTGAATTAGGATAGGCAGTGAGTGGCAATGTAGGATGCAGAAAAGCACCGCGGGGTGGTCAGCATGGGGAGGTCAGGGAACATGCAGTGGCAGTGTTCCATAGGTTTCTGAAAAACATGGCTGGGTGGTGCGCATTGTATGGGTGTGTGTTACATTACATTCACTAGTAGGAGTGAGAAAAACATCACGGGGTGGTGCGCTTTGTATGGGTGTATGTTACATTACATTCACTAGTAGGAGTGAGAAAAACATCACGGGGTGGTGTGAATCGGAGGGTCTGAATTAGGATAGGCAGTGAGTGGCAATGTAGGATGGAGAAAAGCACCACGGGGTGGTCAGCATGGGGAGGTCAGGGAACATGCAGTGGCAATGTAGGATAGGTTTCTGAAAAACATCGCGGGCTGGTGCGCATTGTATGGGTGTGTGTTACATTACATTCACTAGTAGGAGTGAGAAGAACATCACCGGGTGGTGCGCATTGTATGGGTGTGTGTTACATTACATTCACTAGTAGGAGTGAGAAAAACATCACGGGGTGGTGTGAATCGGAGGGTCTGAATTAGGAGAGGCAGTGAGTGGCAATGTAGGATGGAGAAAAGCAACGCGGGGTGGTCAGCATGGGAAGGTCAGGGAACATGCAGTGGCAATGTAGGATAGGTTTCTGAAAAACATCGCGGGCTGGTGCGCATTGTATGGGTGTGTGTTACATTACATTCACTAGTAGGAGTGAGAAGAACATCACCGGGTGGTGCGCATTCTATGGGTGTGTGTTACATTACATTCACTAGTAGGAGTGAGAAAAACATCACGGGGTGGTGTGGATCGGAGGGTCTGAATTAGGATAGGCAGTGAGTGGCAATGTAGGATGGAGAAAAGCACCGCGGGGTGGTCAGCATGGGGAGGTCAGGGAACATGCAGTGGCAATGTAGGATAGGTTTCTGAAAAACATCGTGGGGTGGTGCGCATTGTATGGGTGTGTGTTACATTACATTCACTATTAGGAGTGACAAAAACATCACGGGGTGGTGCGCATTGTATGGGTGTGTGTTACATTACATTCACTAGTAGGAGTGAGAAAAACATCACGGGGTGGTGTGAATCGGAGGGTCTGAATTAGGATAGGCAGTGAGTGGCAATGTAGGATGGAAAAAAGCACCGTGGGGTGGTCAGCATGGGGAGGTCAGGGAACATGCAGTGGCAATGTAGGATAGGTTTCTGAAAAACATCGCGGGATGGTGCGCATTGTATGGGTGTGTGTTACATTACATTCACTAGTAGGAGTGACAAAAACATCACGGGGTGGTGCGCATTGTATGGGTGTGTGTTACATTACATTCACTAGTAGGAGTGAAAAAAACATCACGGGGTGGTGTTAATCGGAGGGTCTGAATTAGGATAGGCAGTGAGTGGCAATGTAGGATGGAGAAAAGCACCGCGGGGTGGTCAGCATGGGGAGGTCAGGGAACATGCAGTGGCAATGTAGGATAGGTTTCTGAAAAAGATCGCGGGGTGGTGCGCATTGTATGGGTGTGTATTACATTACATTCACTAGTAGGAGTGAGAAAAACATCACGGGGTGGTGCGCATGTATGGGTGTGTGTTACATTACATTCACTAGTAGGAGTGAGAAAAACATCACGGGGTGGTGTGAATCGGAGGGTCTGAATTAGGATAGGCAGTGAGTGGCAATGTAGGATGGAGAAAAGCACCGTGGGGTGGTCATCATGGGGAGGTCAGGTAACATGCAGTGGCAATGTACGTTAGGTTTCTGAAAAACATCGCGGGGTGGTGCGCATTGTATGGGTGTGTGTTACATTACATTCACTAGTAGGAGTGAGAAAAACATGACGGGGTGGTGCGCATTGTATGGGTGTGTGTTACATTACATTCACTAGTAGGAGTGAGAAAAACATCACCGGGTGGTGTGATTCGGAGGGTCTGAATTAGGATAGGCAGTGAGTGGCAATGTAGGATGGAGAAAAGCACCGCGGGGTGGTCAGCATGGGGAGGTCAGGGAACATGCAGTGGCAATGTAGGATAGGTTTCTGAAAAACATCGCGGGGTGGTGCGCATTGTATGGGTGTGTGTTACATTACATTCACTAGTAGGAGTGAGAAAAACATCACGGGGTGGTGCGCATTGAATGGGTGTGTGTTACATTACATTCACTAGTAGGAGTGAGAAAAACATCACGGGGTGGTGTGAATCGGACGGTCTGAATTAGGATAGGCAGTGAGTGGCAATGTAGGATGGAGAAAAGCAACACGGGGTGGTCAGCATGGGAAGGTCAGAGAACATGCAGTGGCAATGTAGGATAGGTTTCTGAAAAACATCGCGGGGTTGTGCGCATTGTATGGGTGTGTGTTACATTACATTCACTAGTAGGACTGAGAAAAACATCAAGGGGTGGTGCGCATTGTATGGGTGTGTGTTACATTACATTCACTAGTAGGAGTGAGAAAAACATCACGGGGTGGTGCGCATTGTATGGGTGTGTGTTACATTACATTCACTAGTAGGAGTGAGAAAAACATCACGGGGTGGTGTGAATCGGACGGTCTGAATTAGGATAGGCAGTGAGTGGCAATGTAGGATGGAGAAAAGCAACGCGGGGTGGTCAGCATGGGAAGGTCAGGGAACATGCAGTGGCAATGTAGGATAGGTTTCTGAAAAACATCGCGGGGTTGTGCGCATTGTATGGGTGTGTGTTACATTACATTCACTAGTAGGACTGAGAAAAACATCGCGGGGTGGTGCGCATTATATGGGTGTGTTACATTACATTCACTAGTAGGAGTGAGAAAAACATCACGGGGTGGTGCGCATAGTATGGGTGTGTGTTACATTACATTCACTAGTAGGACTGAGAAAAACATCGCGGGGTGGTGCGCATTGTATGGTTGTGTGTTACATTACATTCACTAGTAGGAGTGAGAAAAACATCACGAGGTCGTGCGCATAGTATGGGTGTGTGTTACATTACATTCACTAGTAGGAGTGAGAAAAACATCACGGGGTGGTGTGAATCAGAGGGTCTGAAGTAGGATAGGCAGTGAGTGGCAATGTAGGATGGAGAAAAGCAACGCGGGGTGGTCAGCATGGGAAGGTCAGGGAACATGCAGTGGCAATGTAGGATAGGTTTCTGAAAAACATCGGGGGTGGTGCGCATTGTATGGGTGTGTGTTACATTACATTCACTAGTAGGAGTGAGAAAAACATCACGGGCTGGCGTGCATTGTATGGGTGTGTGTTACATTACATTCACTAGTAGGAGTTAGAAATACATCACGGGGTGGTGTGAATCGGAGGGTCTGAATTAGGATAGGCAGTGAGTGGCAATGTAGGATGCAGAAAAGCACCACGGGGTGGTCAGCATGGGGAGGTCAGGGAACATGCCGTGGCAGTGTTCCATAGGTTTCTGAAAAACATCGCGGGGTGGTGCGCATTGTATGGGTGTGTGTTACATTACATTCACTAGTAGGAGTGAGAAAAACATCACGGGGTGGTGCGCTTTGTATGGGTGTGTGTTACATTACATTCACTAGTAGGAGTGAGAAAAACATCACGGGGTGGTTTGAATCGGAGGGTCTGAATTAGGATAGGCAGTGAGTGGCTATGTAGGATGGAGAAAAGCACCACGGGGTGGTCAGCATGGGGAGGTCAGGGAACATGCAGTGGCAATGTAAGATAGGTTTCTGAAAAACATCGCGGGCTGGTGCGCATTGTATGGGTGTGTGTTACATTACATTCACTAGTAGGAGTGAGAAGAACATCACCGGGTGGTGCGCGTTGTATGGGTGTGTGTTACATTACATTCACTAGTAGGAGTGAGAAAAACATCACGGGGTGGTGTGGATCGGAGGGTCTGAATTAGGATAGGCAGTGAGTGGCAATGTAGGATGGAGAAAAGCACCGCGGGGTGGTCAGCATGGGGAGGTCAGGGAACATGCAGTGGCAATGTAGGATAGGTTTCTGAAAAACATCGTGGGGTGGTGCGCATTGTATGGGTGTGTGTTACATTACATTCACTAGTAGGAGTGAGAAAAACATCACGGGGTGGTGTGAATCGGAGGGTCTGAATTAGGAGAGGCAGTGAGTGGCAATGTAGGATGGAGAAAAGCAACGTGGGGTGGTCAGCATGGGAAGGTCAGGGAACATGCAGTGGCAATGTAGGATAGGTTTCTGAAAAACATCGCGGGGTGGTGCGCATTGTATGGGTGTGTGTTACATTGCATTCACTAGTAGGACTGAGAAAAACATCGCGGGGTGGTGCGCATTGTATGGGTGTGTGTTACATTACATTCACTAGTAGGAGTGAGAAAAACATCACGGGGTGGTGCGCATTGTATGGGTGTGTGTTACATTAAATTCACTAGTAGGAGTGAGTAAAACATCACGGGGTGGTGCGCATTGTATGGGTGTGGGTTACATTACATTCACTAGTAGGAGTAAGAAAAACATCACGGGGTGGTGTGAATCGGAGGGTCTGAATTAGGATAGGCAGAGAGTGGCAATGTAGGATGGAGAAAAGCACCGCGGGGTGGTCAGCATGGGGAGGTCAGGGAACATGCAGTGGCAATGTAGGATAGGTTTCTGAAAAACATCGCGGGCTGGTGCGCATTGTATGGGTGTGTGTTACATTACATTCACTAGTAGGAGTGAGAAGAACATCACCGGGTGGTGCGCATTCTATGGGTGTGTGTTACATTACATTCACTAGTAGGAGTGAGAAAAACATCACGGGGTGGTGTGGATCGGAGGGTCTGAATTAGGATAGGCAGTGAGTGGCAATGTAGGATGGAGAAAAGCACCGCGGGGTGGTCAGCATGGGGAGGTCAGGGAACATGCAGTGGCAATGTAGGATAGGTTTCTGAAAAACATCGTGGGGTGGTGCGCATTGTAAGGGTGTGTGTTACATTACATTCACTATTAGGAGTGACAAAAACATCACGGGGTGGTGCGCATTGTATGGGTGTGTGTTACATTACATTCACTAGTAGGAGTGAGAAAAACATCACGGGGTGGTGTGAATCGGAGGGTCTGAATTAGGATAGGCAGTGAGTGGCAATGTAGGATGGAAAAAAGCACCGCGGGGTGGTCAGCATGGGGAGGTCAGGGAACATGCAGTGGCAATGTAGGATAGGTTTCTGAAAAACATCGCGGGATGGTGCGCATTGTATGGGTTTGTGTTACATTACATTCACTAGTAGGAGTGACAAAAACATCACGGGGTGGTGCGCATTGTATGGGTGTGTGTTACATTACATTCACTAGTAGGAGTGAGAAAAACATCACGGGGTGGTGTGAATCGGAGGGTCTGAATTAGGATAGGCAGTGAGTGGCAATGTAGGATGGAGAAAAGCACCGCGGGGTGGTCAGCATGGGGAGGTCAGGGAACATGCAGTGGCAATGTAGGATAGGTTTCTGAAAAACATCGTGGGCTGGTGCGCATTGTATGGGTGTGTGTTACATTACATTCACTAGTAGGAGTGAGAAGAACATCACCGGGTGGTGCGCATTGTATGGGTGTGTGTTACATTACATTCACTAGTAGGAGTGAGAAAAACATCACGGGGTGGTGTGGATCGGAGGGTCTGAATTAGGATAGGCAGTGAGTGGCAATGTAGGATGGAGAAAAGCACCGCGGGGTGGTCAGCATGGGGAGGTCAGGGAACATGCAGTGGCAATGTAGGATAGGTTTCTGAAAAACATCGTGGGGTGGTGCGCATTGTATGGGTGTGTGTTACATTACATTCACTAGTAGGAGTGAGAAAAACATCACGGGGTGGTGTGAATCGGAGGGTCTGAATTAGGAGAGGCAGTGAGTGGCAATGTAGGATGGAGAAAAGCAACGCGGGGTGGTCAGCATGGGAAGGTCAGGGAACATGCAGTGGCAATGTAGGATAGGTTTCTGAAAAACATCGCGGGGTGGTGCGCATTGTATGGGTGTGTGTTACATTGCATTCACTAGTAGGACTGAGAAAAACATCGCGGGGTGGTGCGCATTGTATGGGTGTGTGTTACATTACATTCACTAGTAGGAGTGAGAAAAACATCACGGGGTGGTGCGCATTGTATGGGTGTGTGTTACATTAAATTCACTAGTAGGAGTGAGTAAAACATCACGGGGTGGTGCGCATTGTATGGGTGTGGGTTACATTACATTCACTAGTAGGAGTAAGAAAAACATCATGGGGTGGTGTGAATCGGAGGGTCTGAATTAGGATAGGCAGAGAGTGGCAATGTAGGATGGAGAAAAGCACCGCGGGGTGGTCAGCATGGGGAGGTCAGGGAACATGCAGTGGCAATGTAGGATAGGTTTCTGAAAAACATCGCGGGCTGGTGCGCATTGTATGGGTGTGTGTTACATTACATTCACTAGTAGGAGTGAGAAGAACATCACCGGGTGGTGCGCATTCTATGGGTGTGTGTTACATTACATTCACTAGTAGGAATGAGAAAAACATCACGGGGTGGTGTGGATCGGAGGGTCTGAATTAGGATAGGCAGTGAGTGGCAATGTAGGATGGAGAAAAGCACCGCGGGGTGGTCAGCATGGGGAGGTCAGGGAACATGCAGTGGCAATGTAGGATAGGTTTCTGAAAAACATCGTGGGGTGGTGCGCATTGTATGGGTGTGTGTTACATTACATTCACTATTAGGAGTGACAAAAACATCACGGGGTGGTGCGCATTGTATGGGTGTGTGTTACATTACATTCACTAGTAGGAGTGAGAAAAACATCACGGGGTGGTGTGAATCGGAGGGTCTGAATTAGGATAGGCAGTGAGTGGCAATGTAGGATGGAAAAAAGCACCGCGGGGTGGTCAGCATGGGGAGGTCAGGGAACATGCAGTGGCAATGTAGGATAGGTTTCTGAAAAACATCGCGGGATGGTGCGCATTGTATGGGTGTGTGTTACATTACATTCACTAGTAGGAGTGACAAAAACATCACGGGGTGGTGCGCATTGTATGGGTGTGTGTTACATTACATTCACTAGTAGGAGTGAGAAAAACATCACGGGGTGGTGTGAATCAGAGGGTCTGAATTAGGATAGGCAGTGAGTGGCAATGTAGGATGGAGAAAAGCACCGCGGGGTGGTCAGCATGGGGAGGTCAGGGAACATGCAGTGGCAATGTAGGATAGGTTTCTGAAAAAGATCGCGGGGTGGTGCGCATTGTATGGGTGTGTATTACATTACATTCACTAGTAGGAGTGAGAAAAACATCACGGGGTGGTGCGCATTGTATGGGTGTGTGTTACATTACATTCACTAGTAGGAGTGAGAAAAACATCACGGGGTGGTGTGAATCGGAGGGTCTGAATTAGGATAGGCAGTGAGTGGCAATGTAGGATGGAGAAAAGCACCGCGGGGTGGTCATCATGGGGAGGTCAGGTAACATGCAGTGGCAATGTACGATAGGTTTCTGAAAAACATCGCGGGGTGGTGCGCATTGTATGGGTGTGTGTTACATTACATTCACTAGTAGGAGTGAGAAAAACATGACGGGGTGGTGCGCATTGTATGGGTGTGTGTTACATTACATTCACTAGTAGGAGTGAGAAAAACATCACCGGGTGGTGTGATTCGGAGGGTCTGAATTAGGATAGGCAGTGAGTGGCAATGTAGGATGGAGAAAAGCACCGCGGGGTGGTCAGCATGGGGAGGTCAGGGAACATGCAGTGGCAATGTAGGATAGGTTTCTGAAAAACATCGCGGGGTGGTGCGCATTGTATGGGTGTGTGTTACATTACATTCACTAGTAGGAGTGAGAAAAACATCACGGGGTGGTGCGCATTGAATGGGTGTGTGTTACATTACATTCACTAGTAGGAGTAAGAAAAACATCACGGGGTGGTGTGAATCGGACGGTCTGAATTAGGATAGGCAGTGAGTGGCAATGTAGGATGGAGAAAAGCAACACGGGGTGGTCAGCATGGGAAGGTCAGGGAACATGCAGTGGCAATGTAGGATAGGTTTCTGAAAAACATCGCGGGGTTGTGCGCATTGTACGGGTGTGTGTTACATTACATTCACTAGTAGGACTGAGAAAAACATCAAGGGGTGGTGCGCATTGTATGGGTGTGTGTTACATTACATTCACTAGTAGGAGTGAGAAAAACATCACGGGGTGGTGCGCATTGTATGGGTGTGTGTTACATTACATTCACTAGTAGGAGTGAGAAAAACATCACGGGGTGGTGTGAATCGGACGGTCTGAATTAGGATAGGCAGTGAGTGGCAATGTAGGATGGAGAAAAGCAACGCGGGGTGGTCAGCATGGGAAGGTCAGGGAACATGCAGTGGCAATGTAGGATAGGTTTCTGAAAAACATCGCGGGGTTGTGCGCATTGTATGGGTGTGTGTTACATTACATTCACTAGTAGGACTGAGAAAAACATCGCGGGGTGGTGCGCATTGTATGGGTGTGTGTTACATTGCATTCACTAGTAGGACTGAGAAAAACATCACTTGGTGGTGCGCATTGTATGGGTGTGTGTTACATTACATTCACTAGTAGGAGTGAGAAAAACATCACGGGGTGGTGCGCATTGTATGGGTGTGTGTTACATTACATTCACTAGTAGGAGTGAGAAAAACATGACGGGGTGGTGCGCATTGTATGGGTGTGTGTTACATTACATTCACTAGTAGGAGTGAGAAAAACATCACCGGGTGGTGTGATTCGGAGGGTCTGAATTAGGATAGGCAGTGAGTGGCAATGTAGGATGGAGAAAAGCACCGCGGGGTGGTCAGCATGGGGAGGTCAGGGAACATGCAGTGGCAATGTAGGATAGGTTTCTGAAAAACATCGCGGGGTGGTGCGCATTGTATGGGTGTGTGTTACATTACATTCACTAGTAGGAGTGAGAAAAACATCACGGGGTGGTGCGCATTGAATGGGTGTGTGTTACATTACATTCACTAGTAGGAGTAAGAAAAACATCACGGGGTGGTGTGAATCGGACGGTCTGAATTAGGATAGGCAGTGAGTGGCAATGTAGGATGGAGAAAAGCAACACGGGGTGGTCAGCATGGGAAGGTCAGGGAACATGCAGTGGCAATGTAGGATAGGTTTCTGAAAAACATCGCGGGGTTGTGCGCATTGTACGGGTGTGTGTTACATTACATTCACTAGTAGGACTGAGAAAAACATCAAGGGGTGGTGCGCATTGTATGGGTGTGTGTTACATTACATTCACTAGTAGGAGTGAGAAAAACATCACGGGGTGGTGCGCATTGTATGGGTGTGTGTTACATTACATTCACTAGTAGGAGTGAGAAAAACATCACGGGGTGGTGTGAATCGGACGGTCTGAATTAGGATAGGCAGTGAGTGGCAATGTAGGATGGAGAAAAGCAACGCGGGGTGGTCAGCATGGGAAGGTCAGGGAACATGCAGTGGCAATGTAGGATAGGTTTCTGAAAAACATCGCGGGGTTGTGCGCATTGTATGGGTGTGTGTTACATTACATTCACTAGTAGGACTGAGAAAAACATCGCGGGGTGGTGCGCATTGTATGGGTGTGTGTTACATTGCATTCACTAGTAGGACTGAGAAAAACATCGCTTGGTGGTGCGCATTGTATGGGTGTGTGTTACATTACATTCACTAGTAGGAGTGAGAAAAACATCACGGGGTGGTGCGCATTGTATGGGTGTGTGTTACATTACATTCACTAGTAGGAGTGAGAAAAACATCACGGGGTGGTGTGAATCGGAGGGTCTGAATTAGGATAGGCAGTGAGTGGCAATGTAGGATGGAGAAAAGCACCGCGGGGTGGTCAGCATGGGGAGGTCAGGGAACATGCAGTGGCAATGTAGGATAGGTTTCTGAAAAAGATCGCGGGGTGGTGCGCATTGTATGGGTGTGTATTACATTACATTCACTAGTAGGAGTGAGAAAAACATCACGGGGTGGTGCGCATTGTATGGGTGTGTGTTACATTACATTCACTAGTAGGAGTGAGAAAAACATCACGGGGTGGTGTGAATCGGAGGGTCTGAATTAGGATAGGCAGTGAGTGGCAATGTAGGATGGAGAAAAGCACCGCGGGGTGGTCATCATGTGGAGGTCAGGTAACATGCAGTGGCAATGTACGATAGGTTTCTGAAAAACATCGCGGGGTGGTGCGCATTGTATGGGTGTGTGTTACATTACATTCACTAGTAGGAGTGAGAAAAATATGACGGGGTGGTGCGCATTGTATGGATGTGTGTTACATTACATTCACTAGTAGGAGTGAGAAAAACATCACCGGGTGGTGTGATTCGGAGGGTCTGAATTAGGATAGGCAGTGAGTGGCAATGTAGGATGGAGAAAAGCACCGCGGGGTGGTCAGCATGGGGAGGTCAGGGAACATGCAGTGGCAATGTAGGATAGGTTTCTGAAAAACATCGCGGGGTGGTGCGCATTGTATGGGTGTGTGTTACATTACATTCACTAGTAGGAGTGAGAAAAACATCACGGGGTGGTGCGCATTGTATGGGTGTGTGTTACATTACATTCACTAGTAGGAGTGAGAAAAACATCACGGGGTGGTGTGAATCAGACGGTCTGAATTAGGATAGGCAGTGAGTGGCAATGTAGGATGGAGAAAAGCAACGCGGGGTGGTCAGCATGGGAAGGTCAGGGAACATGCAGTGGCAATGTAGGATAGGTTTCTGAAAAACATCGCGGGGTTGTGCGCATTGTATGGGTGTGTGTTACATTACATTCACTAGTAGGACTGAGAAAAACATCGCGGGGTGGTGCGCATTGTATGGGTGTGTGTTACATTACATTCACTAGTAGGAGTGAGAAAAACATCACGGGGTGGTGCGCATTGTATGGGTGTGTGTTACATTACATTCACTAGTAGGAGTGAGAAAAACATCACGGGGTGGTGTGAATCAGACGGTCTGAATTAGGATAGGCAGTGAGTGGCAATGTAGGATGGAGAAAAGCAACGCGGGGTGGTCAGCATGGGAAGGTCAGGGAACATGCAGTGGCAATGTAGGATAGGTTTCTGAAAAACATCGCGGGGTTGTGCGCATTGTATGGGTGTGTGTTACATTACATTCACTAGTAGGACTGAGAAAAACATCGCGGGGTGGTGCGCATTGTATGTGTGTGTGTTACATTGCATTCACTAGTAGGACTGAGAAAAACATCGCTTGGTGGTGCGCATTGTATGGGTGTGTGTTACATTACATTCACTAGTAGGAGTGAGAAAAACATCACGGGGTGGTGTGAATCGGAGGGTCTGAATTAGGATAGGCAGTGAGTGGCTATGTAGGATGGAGAAAAGCACCACGGGGTGGTCAGCATGGGGAGGTCAGGGAACATGCAGTGGCAATGTAGGATAGGTTTCTGAAAAACATCGCGGGCTGGTGCGCATTGTATGGGTGTGTGTTACATTACATTCACTAGTAGGAGTGAGAAGAACATCACCGGGTGGTGCGCGTTGTATGGGTGTGTGTTACATTACATTCACTAGTAGGAGTGAGAAAAACATCACGGGGTGGTGTGGATCGGAGGGTCTGAATTAGGATAGGCAGTGAGTGGCAATGTAGGATGGAGAAAAGCACCGCGGGGTGGTCAGCATGGGGAGGTCAGGGAACATGCAGTGGCAATGTAGGATAGGTTTCTGAAAAACATCGTGGGGTGGTGCGCATTGTATGGGTGTGTGTTACATTACATTCACTAGTAGGAGTGAGAAAAACATCACGGGGTGGTGTGAATCGGAGGGTCTGAATTAGGAGAGGCAGTGAGTGGCAATGTAGGATGGAGAAAAGCAACGCGGGGTGGTCAGCATGGGAAGGTCAGGGAACATGCAGTGGCAATGTAGGATAGGTTTCTGAAAAACAACGCGGGGTGGTGCGCATTGTATGGGTGTGTGTTACATTGCATTCACTAGTAGGACTGAGAAAAACATCGCGGGGTGGTGCGCATTGTATGGGTGTGTGTTACATTACATTCACTAGTAGGAGTGAGAAAAACATCACGGGGTGGTGCGCATTGTATGGGTGTGTGTTACATTAAATTCACTAGTAGGAGTGAGTAAAACATCACGGGGTGGTGCGCATTGTATGGGTGTGGGTTACATTACATTCACTAGTAGGAGTAAGAAAAACATCACGGGGTGGTGTGAATCGGAGGGTCTGAATTAGGATAGGCAGAGAGTGGCAATGTAGGATGGAGAAAAGCACCGCGGGGTGGTCAGCATGGGGAGGTCAGGGAACATGCAGTGGCAATGTAGGATAGGTTTCTGAAAAACATCGCGGGCTGGTGCGCATTGTATGGGTGTGTGTTACATTACATTCACTAGTAGGAGTGAGAAGAACATCACCGGGTGGTGCGCATTCTATGGGTGTGTGTTACATTACATTCACTAGTAGGAGTGAGAAAAACATCACGGGGTGGTGTGGATCGGAGGGTCTGAATTAGGATAGGCAGTGAGTGGCAATGTAGGATGGAGAAAAGCACCGCGGGGTGGTCAGCATGGGGAGGTCAGGGAACATGCAGTGGCAATGTAGGATAGGTTTCTGAAAAACATCGTGGGGTGGTGCGCATTGTATGGGTGTGTGTTACATTACATTCACTATTAGGAGTGACAAAAACATCACGGGGTGGTGCGCATTGTATGGGTGTGTGTTACATTACATTCACTAGTAGGAGTGAGAAAAACATCACGGGGTGGTGTGAATTGGAGGGTCTGAATTAGGATAGGCAGTGAGTGGCAATGTAGGATGGAAAAAAGCACCGCGGGGTGGTCAGCATGGGGAGGTCAGGGAACATGCAGTGGCAATGTAGGATAGGTTTCTGAAAAACATCGTGGGGTGGTGCGCATTGTATGGGTGTGTGTTACATTACATTCACTAGTAGGAGTGAGAAAAACATCACGGGGTGGTGTGAATCGGAGGGTCTGAATTAGGAGAGGCAGTGAGTGGCAATGTAGGATGGAGAAAAGCAACGCGGGGTGGTCAGCATGGGAAGGTCAGGGAACATGCAGTGGCAATGTAGGATAGGTTTCTGAAAAACATCGCGGGGTGGTGCGCATTGTATGGGTGTGTGTTACATTGCATTCACTAGTAGGACTGAGAAAAACATCGCGGGGTGGTGCGCATTGTATGGGTGTGTGTTACATTACATTCACTAGTAGGAGTGAGAAAAACATCACGGGGTGGTGCGCATTGTATGGGTGTGTGTTACATTAAATTCACTAGTAGGAGTGAGTAAAACATCACGGGGTGGTGCGCATTGTATGGGTGTGGGTTACATTACATTCACTAGTAGGAGTAAGAAAAACATCATGGGGTGGTGTGAATCGGAGGGTCTGAATTAGGATAGGCAGAGAGTGGCAATGTAGGATGGAGAAAAGCACCGCGGGGTGGTCAGCATGGGGAGGTCAGGGAACATGCAGTGGCAATGTAGGATAGGTTTCTGAAAAACATCGCGGGCTGGTGCGCATTGTATGGGTGTGTGTTACATTACATTCACTAGTAGGAGTGAGAAGAACATCACCGGGTGGTGCGCATTCTATGGGTGTGTGTTACATTACATTCACTAGTAGGAGTGAGAAAAACATCACGGGGTGGTGTGGATCGGAGGGTCTGAATTAGGATAGGCAGTGAGTGGCAATGTAGGATGGAGAAAAGCACCGCGGGGTGGTCAGCATGGGGAGGTCAGGGAACATGCAGTGGCAATGTAGGATAGGTTTCTGAAAAACATCGTGGGGTGGTGCGCATTGTATGGGTGTGTGTTACATTACATTCACTATTAGGAGTGACAAAAACATCACGGGGTGGTGCGCATTGTATGGGTGTGTGTTACATTACATTCACTAGTAGGAGTGAGAAAAACATCACGGGGTGGTGTGAATCGGAGGGTCTGAATTAGGATAGGCAGTGAGTGGCAATGTAGGATGGAAAAAAGCACCGCGGGGTGGTCAGCATGGGGAGGTCAGGGAACATGCAGTGGCAATGTAGGATAGGTTTCTGAAAAACATCGCGGGATGGTGCGCATTGTATGGGTGTGTGTTACATTACATTCACTAGTAGGAGTGACAAAAACATCACGGGGTGGTGCGCATTGTATGGGTGTGTGTTACATTACATTCACTAGTAGGAGTGACAAAAACATCACGGGGTGGTGTGAATCAGAGGGTCTGAATTAGGATAGGCAGTGAGTGGCAATGTAGGATGGAGAAAAGCACCGCGGGGTGGTCAGCATGGGGAGGTCAGGGAACATGCAGTGGCAATGTAGGATAGGTTTCTGAAAAAGATCGCGGGGTGGTGCGCATTGTATGGGTGTGTATTACATTACATTCACTAGTAGGAGTGAGAAAAACATCACGGGGTGGTGCGCATTGTATGGGTGTGTGTTACATTACATTCACTAGTAGGAGTGAGAAAAACATCACGGGGTGGTGTGAATCGGAGGGTCTGAATTAGGATAGGCAGTGAGTGGCAATGTAGGATGGAGAAAAGCACCGCGGGGTGGTCATCATGGGGAGGTCAGGTAACATGCAGTGGCAATGTACGATAGGTTTCTGAAAAACATCGCGGGGTGGTGCGCATTGTATGGGTGTGTGTTACATTACATTCACTAGTAGGAGTGAGAAAAACATCACGGGGTGGTGCGCATTGTATGGGTGTGTGTTACATTACATTCACTAGTAGGAGTGAGAAAAACATCACCGGGTGGTGTGATTCGGAGGGTCTGAATTAGGATAGGCAGTGAGTGGCAATGTAGGATGGAGAAAAGCACCGCGGGGTGGTCAGCATGGGGAGGTCAGGGAACATGCAGTGGCAATGTAGGATAGGTTTCTGAAAAACATCGCGGGGTGGTGCGCATTGTATGGGTGTGTGTTACATTACATTCACTAGTAGGAGTGAGAAAAACATCACGGGGTGGTGCGCATTGAATGGGTGTGTGTTACATTACATTCACTAGTAGGAGTAAGAAAAACATCACGGGGTGGTGTGAATCGGACGGTCTGAATTAGGATAGGCAGTGAGTGGCAATGTAGGATGGAGAAAAGCAACACGGGGTGGTCAGCATGGGAAGGTCAGGGAACATGCAGTGGCAATGTAGGATAGGTTTCTGAAAAACATCGCGGGGTTGTGCGCATTGTATGGGTGTGTGTTACATTACATTCACTAGTAGGACTGAGAAAAACATCAAGGGGTGGTGCGCATTGTATGGGTGTGTGTTACATTACATTCACTAGTAGGAGTGAGAAAAACATCACGGGGTGGTGCGCATTGTATGGGTGTGTGTTACATTACATTCACTAGTAGGAGTGAGAAAAACATCACGGGGTGGTGTGAATCGGACGGTCTGAATTAGGATAGGCAGTGAGTGGCAATGTAGGATGGAGAAAAGCAACGCGGGGTGGTCAGCATGGGAAGGTCAGGGAACATGCAGTGGCAATGTAGGATAGGTTTCTGAAAAACATCGCGGGGTTGTGCGCATTGTATGGGTGTGTGTTACATTACATTCACTAGTAGGACTGAGAAAAACATCGCGGGGTGGTGCGCATTGTATGGGTGTGTGTTACATTGCATTCACTAGTAGGACTGAGAAAAACATCGCTTGGTGGTGCGCATTGTATGGGTGTGTGTTACATTACATTCACTAGTAGGAGTGAGAAAAACATCACGGGGTGGTGCGCATTGTATGGGTGTGTGTTACATTACATTCACTAGTAGGAGTGAGAAAAACATCACGGGGTGGTGTGAATCGGAGGGTCTGAATTAGGATAGGCAGTGAGTGGCAATGTAGGATGGAGAAAAGCACCGCGGGGTGGTCAGCATGGGGAGGTCAGGGAACATGCAGTGGCAATGTAGGATAGGTTTCTGAAAAAGATCGCGGGGTGGTGCGCATTGTATGGGTGTGTATTACATTACATTCACTAGTAGGAGTGAGAAAAACATCACGGGGTGGTGCGCATTGTATGGGTGTGTGTTACATTACATTCACTAGTAGGAGTGAGAAAAACATCACGGGGTGGTGTGAATCGGAGGGTCTGAATTAGGATAGGCAGTGAGTGGCAATGTAGGATGGAGAAAAGCACCGCGGGGTGGTCATCATGTGGAGGTCAGGTAACATGCAGTGGCAATGTACGATAGGTTTCTGAAAAACATCGCGGGGTGGTGCGCATTGTATGGGTGTGTGTTACATTACATTCACTAGTAGGAGTGAGAAAAATATGACGGGGTGGTGCGCATTGTATGGATGTGTGTTACATTACATTCACTACTAGGAGTGAGAAAAACATCACCGGGTGGTGTGATTCGGAGGGTCTGAATTAGGATAGGCAGTGAGTGGCAATGTAGGATGGAGAAAAGCACCGCGGGGTGGTCAGCATGGGGAGGTCAGGGAACATGCAGTGGCAATGTAGGATAGGTTTCTGAAAAACATCGCGGGGTGGTGCGCATTGTATGGGTGTGTGTTACATTACATTCACTAGTAGGAGTGAGAAAAACATCACGGGGTGGTGCGCATTGTATGGGTGTGTGTTACATTACATTCACTAGTAGGAGTGAGAAAAACATCACGGGGTGGTGTGAATCAGACGGTCTGAATTAGGATAGGCAGTGAGTGGCAATGTAGGATGGAGAAAAGCAACGCGGGGTGGTCAGCATGGGAAGGTCAGGGAACATGCAGTGGCAATGTAGGATAGGTTTCTGAAAAACATCGCGGGGTTGTGCGCATTGTATGGGTGTGTGTTACATTACATTCACTAGTAGGACTGAGAAAAACATCGCGGGGTGGTGCGCATTGTATGGGTGTGTGTTACATTACATTCACTAGTAGGAGTGAGAAAAACATCACGGGGTGGTGCGCATTGTATGGGTGTGTGTTACATTACATTCACTAGTAGGAGTGAGAAAAACATCACGGGGTGGTGTGAATCAGACGGTCTGAATTAGGATAGGCAGTGAGTGGCAATGTAGGATGGAGAAAAGCAACGCGGGGTGGTCAGCATGGGAAGGTCAGGGAACATGCAGTGGCAATGTAGGATAGGTTTCTGAAAAACATCGCGGGGTTGTGCGCATTGTATGGGTGTGTGTTACATTACATTCACTAGTAGGACTGAGAAAAACATCGCGGGGTGGTGCGCATTGTATGTGTGTGTGTTACATTGCATTCACTAGTAGGACTGAGAAAAACATCGCTTGGTGGTGCGCATTGTATGGGTGTGTGTTACATTACATTCACTAGTAGGAGTGAGAAAAACATCACGGGGTGGTGTGAATCGGAGGGTCTGAATTAGGATACTCAGTGAGTGGCAATGTAGGATGGAGAAAAGCACCGCGGGGTGGTCAGCATGGGGAGGTCAGGGAACATGCAGTGGCAATGTAGGATAGGTTTCTGAAAAAGATCGCGGGGTGGTGCGCATTGTATGGGTATGTATTACATTACATTCACTAGTAGGAGTGAGAAAAACATCACGGGGTGTTGCGCATTGTATGGGTGTGTGTTACATTACATTCACTAGTAGAAGTGTGAAAACCATCACGGGGTGGTGTGAATCGGAGGGTCTGAATTAGGATAGGCAGTGAGTGGCAATGTAGGATGGAGAAAAGCACCGCGGGGTGGTCATCATGGGGAGGTCAGGTAACATGCAGTGGCAATGTACGATAGGTTTCTGAAAAACATCGCGGGGTGGTGCGCATTGTATGGGTGTGTGTTACATTACATTCACTAGTAGGAGTCAGAAAAACATGACGGGGTGGTGCGCATTGTATGGGTGTGTGTTACATTACATTCACTAGTAGGAGTGAGAAAAACATCACCGGGTGGTGTGATTCGGAGGGTCTGAATTAGGATAGGCAGTGAGTGGCAATGTAGGATGGAGAAAAGCACCGCGGGGTGGTCAGCATGGGGAGGTCAGGGAACATGCAGTGGCAATGTAGGATAGGTTTCTGAAAAACATCGCGGGGTGGTGCGCATTGTATGGGTGTGTGTTACATTACATTCACTAGTAGGAGTGAGAAAAACATCACGGGGTGGTGCGCATTGAATGGGTGTGTGTTACATTACATTCACTAGTAGGAGTGAGAAAAACATCACGGGGTGGTGTGAATCGGACGGTCTGAATTAGGATAGGCAGTGAGTGGCAATGTAGGATGGAGAAAAGCAACACGGGGTGGTCAGCATGGGAAGGTCAGGGAACATGCAGTGGCAATGTAGGATAGGTTTCTGAAAAACATCGCGGGGTTGTGCGCATTGTATGGGTGTGTGTTACATTGCATTCACTAGTAGGACTGAGAAAAACATCGCTTGGTGGTGCGCATTGTATGGGTGTGTGTTACATTACATTCACTAGTAGGAGTGAGAAAAACATCACGGGGTGGTGCGCATTGTATGGGTGTGTGTTACATTACATTCACTAGTAGGAGTGAGAAAAACATCACGGGGTGGTGTGAATCGGAGGGTCTGAATTAGGATAGGCAGTGAGTGGCAATGTAGGATGGAGAAAAGCACCGCGGGGTGGTCAGCATGGGGAGGTCAGGGAACATGCAGTGGCAATGTAGGATAGGTTTCTGAAAAAGATCGCGGGGTGGTGCGCATTGTATGGGTGTGTATTACATTACATTCACTAGTAGGAGTGAGAAAAACATCACGGGGTGGTGCGCATTGTATGGGTGTGTGTTACATTACATTCACTAGTAGGAGTGAGAAAAACATCACGGGGTGGTGTGAATCGGAGGGTCTGAATTAGGATAGGCAGTGAGTGGCAATGTAGGATGGAGAAAAGCACCGCGGGGTGGTCATCATGTGGAGGTCAGGTAACATGCAGTGGCAATGTACGATAGGTTTCTGAAAAACATCGCGGGGTGGTGCGTATTGTATGGGTGTGTGTTACATTACATTCACTAGTAGGAGTGAGAAAAATATGACGGGGTGGTGCGCATTGTATGGATGTGTGTTACATTACATTCACTAGTAGGAGTGAGAAAAACATCACCGGGTGGTGTGATTCGGAGGGTCTGAATTAGGATAGGCAGTGAGTGGCAATGTAGGATGGAGAAAAGCACCGCGGGGTGGTCAGCATGGGGAGGTCAGGGAACATGCAGTGGCAATGTAGGATAGGTTTCTGAAAAACATCGCGGGGTGGTGCGCATTGTATGGGTGTGTGTTACATTACATTCACTAGTAGGAGTGAGAAAAACATCACCGGGTGGTGTGATTCGGAGGGTCTGAATTAGGATAGGCAGTGAGTGGCAATGTAGGATGGAGAAAAGCACCGCGGGGTGGTCAGCATGGGGAGGTCAGGGAACATGCAGTGGCAATGTAGGATAGGTTTCTGAAAAACATCGCGGGGTGGTGCGCATTGTATGGGTGTGTGTTACATTACATTCACTAGTAGGAGTGAGAAAAACATCACGGGGTGGTGCGCATTGTATGGGTGTGTGTTACATTACATTCACTAGTAGGAGTGAGAAAAACATCACGGGGTGGTGTGAATCAGACGGTCTGAATTAGGATAGGCAGTGAGTGGCAATGTAGGATGGAGAAAAGCAACGCGGGGTGGTCAGCATGGGAAGGTCAGGGAACATGCAGTGGCAATGTAGGATAGGTTTCTGAAAAACATCGCGGGGTTGTGCGCATTGTATGGGTGTGTGTTACATTACATTCACTAGTAGGACTGAGAAAAACATCGCGGGGTGGTGCGCATTGTATGGGTGTGTGTTACATTACATTCACTAGTAGGAGTGAGAAAAACATCACGGGGTGGTGCGCATTGTATGGGTGTGTGTTACATTACATTCACTAGTAGGAGTGAGAAAAACATCACGGGGTGGTGTGAATCAGACGGTCTGAATTAGGATAGGCAGTGAGTGGCAATGTAGGATGGAGAAAAGCAACGCGGGGTGGTCAGCATGGGAAGGTCAGGGAACATGCAGTGGCAATGTAGGATAGGTTTCTGAAAAACATCGCGGGGTTGTGCGCATTGTATGGGTGTGTGTTACATTACATTCACTAGTAGGACTGAGAAAAACATCGCGGGGTGGTGCGCATTGTATGTGTGTGTGTTACATTGCATTCACTAGTAGGACTGAGAAAAACATCGCTTGGTGGTGCGCATTGTATGGGTGTGTGTTACATTACATTCACTAGTAGGAGTGAGAAAAACATCACGGGGTGGTGTGAATCGGAGGGTCTGAATTAGGATACTCAGTGAGTGGCAATGTAGGATGGAGAAAAGCACCGCGGGGTGGTCAGCATGGGGAGGTCAGGGAACATGCAGTGGCAATGTAGGATAGGTTTCTGAAAAAGATCGCGGGGTGGTGCGCATTGTATGGGTATGTATTACATTACATTCACTAGTAGGAGTGAGAAAAACATCACGGGGTGTTGCGCATTGTATGGGTGTGTGTTACATTACATTCACTAGTAGAAGTGTGAAAACCATCACGGGGTGGTGTGAATCGGAGGGTCTGAATTAGGATAGGCAGTGAGTGGCAATGTAGGATGGAGAAAAGCACCGCGGGGTGGTCAGCATGGGGAGGTCAGGGAACATGCAGTGGCAATGTAGGATAGGTTTCTGAAAAACATCCGGGGTGGTGCGCATTGTATAGGTGTGTGTTACATTACATTCACTAGTAGGAGTGAGAAAAACATCACGGGGTGGTGTGAATCGGAGGGTCTGAATTAGGATAGGCAGTGAGTGGCAATGTAGGATGGAGAAAAGCACCGCGGGGTGGTCAGCATGGGGAGGTCAGGGAACATGCAGTGGCAATGTAGGATAGGTTTCTGAAAAAGATCGCGGGGTGGTGCCATTGTATGGGTGTGTGTTACATTACATTCACTAGTAGGAGTGAGAAAAACATCACGGGGTGGTGCGCATTGTATGGGTGTGTGTTACATTACATTCATTAGTAGGAGTGAGAAAAACATCACGGGGTGGTGTGAATCGGAGGGTCTGAATTAGGATAGGCAGTGAGTGGCAATGTAGGATGGAGAAAAGCACCGCGGGGTGGTCAGCATGGGGAGGTCAGGGAACATACAGTGGCAATGTAGGATAGGTTTCTGAAAAACATGGCGGGGTGGTGCGCATTGTATGTGTGGGTTACATTACATTCACTAGTAGGAGTGAGAAAAACATCACGGGGTGGTGCGCATTGTATGGGTGTGTTTTACATTACATTCACTAGTAGGAGTGAGAAAAACATCACGGGGTGGTGTGAATCGGAGGGTCTGAATTAGGATAGGCAGTGAGTGGCAATGTAGGATGGAGAAAAGCACCGCGGGGTGGTAAGCATGGGGAGGTCAGGGAACATGCAGTGGCAATGTAGGATAGGTTTCTGAAAAACATCGCGGGGTGGTGCGCATTGTATGGGTGTGTGTTACATTACATTCACTAGTAGGAGTGAGAAAAACATCACAGGGTGGTGCGCATTGTATGGGTGTGTGTTACATTACATTCACTAGTAGGAGTGAGAAAAACATCACGGGATGGTGTGAATCGGAGGGTCTGAATTAGGATAGACAGTGAGTGGCAATGTAGGATGGAGAAAAGCACCGCGGGGTGGTAAGCATGGGGAGGTCAGGGAACATGCAGTGGCAATGTAGGATAGGTTTCTGAAAAACATCACGGGGTGGTGCGCATTGTATGGGTGTGTGTTACATTACATTCACTAGTAGGAGTGAGAAAAACATCACGGGGTGGTGCGCATTGTATGGGTGTGTGTTACATTACATTCACTAGTAGGAGTGAGAAAAACATCACGGGGTGGTGTGAATCGGAGGGTCTGAATTAGGATAGGCAGTGAGTGGCAATGTAGGATGCAGAAAAGCACCGCGGGGGGGTCAGCATGGGGAGGTCAGGGAACATGCAGTGGCAATGTAGGATAGGTTTCTGAAAAACATCGCGGGGTGGTGCGCATTGTATGGGTGTGTGTTACATTACATTCACTAGTAGGAGTGAAAAAAACATCACGGGGTGGTGCGCATTATATGGGTGTGTGTTACATTACATTCACTAGTAGGAGTGAGAAATACATCACGGGGTGGTGTGAATCGGAGGGTCTGAATTAGGATAGGCAGTGAGTGTCAATGTAGGATGGAGAAAAGCACCGCGGGGTGGTCAGCATGGGGAGGTCAGGGAACATGCAGTGGCAGTGTACCATAGGTTTCTGAAACACAACGCGGGGTGGTGCGCATTGTATGGGTGTGTGTTACATTACATTCATTAGTAGGAGTGAGAAGAACATCACCGGGTGGTGCGCATTGTATGGGTGTGTGTTACATTACATTCACTAGTAGGAGTGAGAAAAACATCACGGGGTGGTGCGCATTGTATGGGTGTGTGTTACATTACATTCACTAGTAGGAGTGAGAAAAACATCACGGGGTGGTGTGAATCGGAGGGTCTGAATTAGGATAGGCAGTGAGTGGCAATGTAGGATGGAGAAAAGCACCGCGGGGTGGTCAGCATGGGGAGGTCAGGGAACATACAGTGGCAATGTAGGATAGGTTTCTGAAAAACATCGCGGGGTGGTGCGCATTGTATGTGTGTGTTACATTACATTCACTAGTAGGAGTGAGAAAAACATCACGGGGTGGTGCGCATTGTATGGGTGTGTGTTACATTACATTCACTAGTAGGAGTGAGAAAAACATCGCGGGGTGGTGCGCATTGTATGGGTGTGTGTTACATTGCATTCACTAGTAGGACTGAGAAAAACATCGCGGGGTGGTGCGCATTGTATGGGTGTGTGTTACATTACATTCACTAGTAGGAGTGAGAAAAACATCGCGGGGTGGTGCGCATAGTATGGGTGTGTGTTACATTACATGCACTAGAAGGACTGAGAAAAACATCGCGGGGTGGTGCGCATTGTATGGGTGTGTGTTACATTACATTCACTAGTAGGAGTGAGAAAAACATCACGGGGTGGTGCGCATAGTATGGGTGTGTGTTACATTACATTCACTAGTAGGAGTGAGAAAAACATCACGGGGTGGTGTGAATCAGAGGGTCTGAAGTAGGATAGGCAGTGAGTGGCAATGTAGGATGGAGAAAAGCAACGCGGGGTGGTCAGCATGGGAAGGTCAGGGAACATGCAGTGGCAATGTAGGATAGGTTTCTGAAAAACATCGCGGGGTGGTGCGCATTGTATGGGTGTGTGTTACATTACATTCACTAGTAGGAGTGAGAAAAACATCACGGGGTGGTGTGAATCGGAGGGTCTGAATTAGGATAGGCAGTGAGTGGCAATGTAGGATGCAGAAAAGCACCGCGGGGGGGTCAGCATGGGGAGGTCAGGGAACATGCAGTGGCAATGTAGGATAGGTTTCTGAAAAACATCGCGGGGTGGTGCGCATTGTATGGGTGTGTGTTACATTACATTCACTAGTAGGAGTGAAAAAAACATCACGGCGTGGTGCGCATTATATGGGTGTGTGTTACATTACATTCACTAGTAGGAGTGAGAAATACATCACGGGGTGGTGTGAATCGGAGGGTCTGAATTAGGATAGGCAGTGAGTGTCAATGTAGGATGGAGAAAAGCACCGCGGGCTGGTCAGCATGGGGAGGTCAGGGAACATGCAGTGGCAGTGTACCATAGGTTTCTGAAACACAACGCGGGGTGGTGCGCATTGTATGGGTGTGTGTTACATTACATTCATTAGTAGGAGTGAGAAGAACATAACCGGGTGGTGCGCATTGTATGGGTGTTGTGTTACATTACATTCACTAGTAGGAGTGAGAAAAACATCACGGGGTGGTGCGCATTGTATGGGTGTGTGTTACATTACATTCACTAGTAGGAGTGAGAAAAACATCACGGGGTGGTGTGAATCGGAGGGTCTGAATTAGGATAGGCAGTGAGTGGCAATGTAGGATGGAGAAAAGCACAGCGGGGTGGTCAGCATGGGGAGGTCAGGGAACATACAGTGGCAATGTAGGATAGGTTTCTGAAAAACATCGCGGGGTGGTGCGCATTGTATGTGTGTGTTACATTACATTCACTAGTAGGAGTGAGAAAAACATCACGGGGTGGTGCGCATTGTATGGGTGTGTGTTACATTACATTCACTAGTAGGAGTGAGAAAAACATCACGGGGTGGTGTGAATCGGAGGGTCTGAATTAGGAGAGGCAGTGAGTGGCAATGTAGGATGGAGAAAAGCAACGCGGGGTGGTCAGCATGGGAAGGTCAGGGAACATGCAGTGGCAATGTAGGATAGGTTTCTGAAAAACATCGCGGGGTGGTGCGCATTGTATGGGTGTGTGTTACATTGCATTCACTAGTAGGACTGAGAAAAACATCGCGGGGTGGTGCGCATTGTATGGGTGTGTGTTACATTACATTCACTAGTAGGAGTGAGAAAAACATCACGGGGTGGTGCGCATAGTATGGGTGTGTGTTACATTACATTCACTAGTAGGACTTAGAAAAACATCGCGGGGTGGTGCGCATTGTATGGGTGTGTGTTACATTACATTCACTAGTAGGAGTGAGAAAAACATCACGGGGTGGTGCGCATAGTATGGGTGTGTGTTACATTACATTCACTAGTAGGAGTGAGAAAAACATCACGGGGTGGTGTGAATCAGAGGGTCTGAAGTAGGATAGGCAGTGAGTGGCAATGTAGGATGGAGAAAAGCAACGCGGGGTGGTCAGCATGGGAAGGTCAGGGAACATGCAGTGGCAATGTAGGATAGGTTTCTGAAAAACATCGCGGGGTGGTGCGCATTGTATGGGTGTGTGTTACATTACATTCACTAGTACGAGTGAGAAAAACATCACGGGCTGGTGTGCATTGTATGGGTGTGGGTTACGTTACATTCACTAGTAGGAGTGAGAAATACATCACGGGGTGGTGTGAATCGGAGGGTCTGAATTAGGATAGGCAGTGAGTGGCAATGTAGGATGCAGAAAAGCACCGCGGGGTGGTCAGCATGGGGAGGTCAGGGAACATGCAGTGGCAGTGTACCATAGGTTTCTGAAAAACATCGCGGGGTGGTGCGCATTGTATGGGTGTGTGTTACATTACATTCACTAGTAGGAGTGAGAAAAGCATCACGGGGTGGTGTGGATCGGAGGGTCTGAATTAGGATAGGCAGTGAGTGGCAATGTAGGATGGAGAAAAGCACCGCGGGGTGGTCAGCATGGGGAGGTCAGGGAACATGCAGTGGCAATGTAGGATAGGTTTCTGAAAAACATCGTGGGGTGGTGCGCATTGTATGGGTGTGTGTTACATTACATTCACTAGTAGGAGTGAGAAAAACATCACGGGGTGGTGTGAATCGGAGGGTCTGAATTAGGAGAGGCAGTGAGTGGCAATGTAGGATGGAGAAAAGCAACGCGGGGTGGTCAGCATGGGAAGGTCAGGGAACATGCAGTGGCAATGTAGGATAGGTTTCTGAAAAACATCGCGGGGTGGTGCGCATTGTATGGGTGTGTGTTACATTGCATTCAGTAGTAGGACTGAGAAAAACATCGCGGGGTGGTGCGCATTGTATGGGTGTGTGTTACATTACATTCACTAGTAGGAGTTAGAAAAACATCACGGGGTGGTGCGCATTGTATGGGTGTGTGTTACATTAAATTCACTAGTAGGAGTGAGTAAAACATCACGGGGTGGTGCGCATTGTATGGGTGTGGGTTACATTACATTCACTAGTAGGAGTAAGAAAAACATCACGGGGTGGTGTGAATCGGAGGGTCTGAATTAGGATAGGCAGTGAGTGGCAATGTAGGATGGAGAAAAGCACCGCGGGGTGGTCAGCATGGGGAGGTCAGGGAACATGCAGTGGCAATGTAGGATAGGATTCTGAAAAACATCGCGTGGTGGTGCGCATTGTATGGGTGTGTGTTACATTACATTCACTAGTAGGAGTGAGAAGAACATCACCGGGTGGTGCGCATTCTATGGGTGTGTGTTACATTACATTCACTAGTAGGAGTGAGAAAAACATCACGGGGTGGTGTGGATCGGAGGGTCTGAATTAGGATAGGCAGTGAGTGGCAATGTAGGATGGAGAAAAGCACCGCGGGGTGGTCAGCATGGGGAGGTCAGGGAACATGCAGTGGCAATGTAGGATAGGTTTCTGAAAAACATTGTGGGGTGGTGCGCATTGTATGGGTGTGTGTTACATTACATTCACTAGTAGGAGTGAGAAAAACATCACGGGGTGGTGCGCATTGTATGGGTGTGTGTTACATTACATTCACTAGTAGGAGTGAGAAAAACATCACGGGGTGGTGTGAATCAGAGGGTCTGAATTAGGATAGGCAGTGAGTGGCAATGTAGGATGGAGAAAAGCACAGCGGGGTGGTCAGCATGGGGAGGTCAGGGAACATACAGTGGCAATGTAGGATAGGTTTCTGAAAAACATCGCGGGGTGGTGCGCATTGTATGTGTGTGTTACATTACATTCACTAGTAGGAGTGAGAAAAACATCACGGGGTGGTGCGCATTGTATGGGTGTGTGTTACATTACATTCACTAGTAGGAGTGAGAAAAACATCACGGGGTGGTGTGAATCGGAGGGTCTGAAGTAGGAGAGGCAGTGAGTGGCAATGTAGGATGGAGAAAAGCAACGCGGGGTGGTCAGCATGGGAAGGTCAGGGAACATGCAGTGGCAATGTAGGATAGGTTTCTGAAAAACATCGCGGGGTGGTGCGCATTGTATGGGTGTGTGTTACATTGCATTCACTAGTAGGACTGAGAAAAATATCGCGGGGTGGTGCGCATTGTATGGGTGTGTGTTACATTACATTCACTAGTAGGAGTGAGAAAAACATCACGGGGTGGTGCGCATAGTATGGGTGTGTGTTACATTACATTCACTAGTAGGAGTGAGAAAAACATCACGGGGTGGTGCGCATAGTATGGGTGTGTGTTACATTACATTCACTAGTTGGAGTGAGAAAAACATCACGGGGTGGTGTGAATCAGAGGGTCTGAAGTAGGATAGGCAGTGAGTGGCAATGTAGGATGGAGAAAAGCAACGCGGGGTGGTCAGCATGGGAAGGTCAGGGAACATGCAGTGGCAATGTAGGATAGGTTTCTGAAAAACATCGCGGGGTGGTGCGCATTGTATGGGTGTGTGTTACATTACATTCACTAGTACGAGTGAGAAAAACATCACGGGCTGGTGTGCATTGTATGGGTGTGGGTTACGTTACATTCACTAGTAGGAGTGAGAAATACATCACGGGGTGGTGTGAATCGGAGGGTCTGAATTAGGATAGGCAGTGAGTGGCAATGTAGGATGCAGAAAAGCACCGCGGGGTGGTCAGCATGGGGAGGTCAGGGAACATGCAGTGGCAGTGTACCATAGGTTTCTGAAAAACATCGCGGGGTGGTGCGCATTGTATGGGTGTGTGTTACATTACATTCACTAGTAGGAGTGAGAAAAACATCACGGGGTGGTGTGGATCGGAGGGTCTGAATTAGGATAGGCAGTGAGTGGCAATGTAGGATGGAGAAAAGCACCGCGGGGTGGTCAGCATGGGGAGGTCAGGGAACATGCAGTGGCAATGTAGGATAGGTTTCTGAAAAACATCGTGGGGTGGTGCGCATTGTATGGGTGTGTGTTACATTACATTCACTAGTAGGAGTGAGAAAAACATCACGGGGTGGTGTGAATCGGAGGGTCTGAATTAGGAGAGGCAGTGAGTGGCAATGTAGGATGGAGAAAAGCAACGCGGGGTGGTCAGCATGGGAAGGTCAGGGAACATGCAGTGGCAATGTAGGATAGGTTTCTGAAAAACATCGCGGGGTGGTGCGCATTGTATGGGTGTGTGTTACATTGCATTCAGTAGTAGGACTGAGAAAAACATCGCGGGGTGGTGCGCATTGTATGGGTGTGTGTTACATTACATTCACTAGTAGGAGTTAGAAAAACATCACGGGGTGGTGCGCATTGTATGGGTGTGTGTTACATTAAATTCACTAGTAGGAGTGAGTAAAACATCACGGGGTGGTGCGCATTGTATGGGTGTGGGTTACATTACATTCACTAGTAGGAGTAAGAAAAACATCACGGGGTGGTGTGAATCGGAGGGTCTGAATTAGGATAGGCAGTGAGTGGCAATGTAGGATGGAGAAAAGCACCGCGGGGTGGTCAGCATGGGGAGGTCAGGGAACATGCAGTGGCAATGTAGGATAGGTTTCTGAAAAACATCGCGTGGTGGTGCGCATTGTATGGGTGTGTGTTACATTACATTCACTAGTAGGAGTGAGAAGAACATCACCGGGTGGTGCGCATTCTATGGGTGTGTGTTACATTACATTCACTAGTAGGAGTGAGAAAAACATCACGGGGTGGTGTGGATCGGAGGGTCTGAATTAGGATAGGCAGTGAGTGGCAATGTAGGATGGAGAAAAGCACCGCGGGGTGGTCAGCATGGGGAGGTCAGGGAACATGCAGTGGCAATGTAGGATAGGTTTCTGAAAAACATCGTGGGGTGGTGCGCATTGTATGGGTGTGTGTTACATTACATTCACTATTAGGAGTTAGAAAAACATCACGGGGTGGTGCGCATTGTATGGGTGTGTGTTACATTACATTCACTAGTAGGAGTGAGAAAAACATCACGGGGTGGTGTGAATCGGAGGGTCTGAATTAGGATAGGCAGTGAGTGGCAATGTAGGATGGAAAAAAGCACCGCGGGGTGGTCAGCATGGGGAGGTCAGGGAACATGCAGTGGCAATGTAGGATAGGTTTCTGAAAAACATCGCGGGATGGTGCGCATTGTATGGGGGTGTGTTACATTACATTCACTAGTAGGAGTGACAAAAACATCACGGGGTGGTGCGCATTGTATGGGTGTGTGTTACATTACATTCACTAGTAGGAGTGAGAAAAACATCACGGGGTGGTGTGAATCGGAGGGTCTGAATTAGGATAGGCAGTGAGTGGCAATGTAGGATGGAGAAAAGCACCGCGGGGTGGTCAGCATGGGGAGGTCAGGGAACATGCAGTGGCAATGTAGGATAGGTTTCTGAAAAAGATCGTGGGGTGGTGCGCATTGTATTGGTGTGTATTACATTACATTCACTAGTAGGAGTGAGAAAAACATCACGGGGTGGTGCGCATTGTATGGGTGTGTGTTACATTACATTCACTAGTAGGAGTGAGAAAAACATCACGGGGTGGTGTGAATCGGAGGGTCTGAATTAGGATAGGCAGTGAGTGGCAATGTAGGATGGAGAAAAGCACCGCGGGGTGGTCATCATGGGGAGGTCAGGTAACATGCAGTGGCAATGTACGATAGGTTTCTGAAAAACATCGCGGGGTGGTGCGCATTGTATGGGTGTGTTACATTACATTCACTAGTAGGAGTGAGAAAAACATGACGGGGTGGTGCGGATTGTATGGGTGTGTGTTACATTACATTCACTAGTAGGAGTGAGAAAAACATCACCGGGTGGTGTGATTCGGAGGGTCTGAATTAGGATAGGCAGTGAGTGGCAATGTAGGATGCAGAAAAGCACCGCGGGTTGGTCAGCATGGGGAGGTCAGGGAACATGCAGTGGCAATGTAGGATAGGTTTCTGAAAAACATCGCGGGGTGGTGCGCATTGTATGGGTGTGTGTTACATTACATTCACTAGTAGGAGTGAGAAAAACATCACGGGGTGGTGCGCATTGTATGGGTGTGTGTTACATTACATTCACTAGTAGGAGTGAGAAAAACATCACGGGGTGGTGTGAATCGGACGGTCTGAATTAGGATAGGCAGTGAGTGGCAATGTAGGATGGAGAAAAGCAACGCGGGGTGGTCAGCATGGGAAGGTCAGGGAACATGCAGTGGCAATGTAGGATAGGTTTCTGAAAAACATCGCGTGGTTGTTCGCATTGTATGGGTGTGTGTTACATTACATTCACTAGTAGGACTGAGAAAAACATCGCGGGGTGGTGCGCATTGTATGGGTGTGTGTTACATTACATTCACTAGTAGGAGTGAGAAAAACATCACGGGGTGGTGCGCATTGTATGGGTGTGTGTTACATTACATTCACTAGTAGGAGTTAGAAAAACATCACGGGGTGGTGTGAATCGGAGGGTGTGAATTAGGAGAGGCAGTGAGTGGCAATGTAGGATGGAGAAAAGCAACGCGGGGTGGTCAGCATGGGAAGGTCAGGGAACATGCAGTGGCAATGTAGGATAGGTTTCTGAAAAACATCGCGGGGTGGTGCGCATTGTATGGGTGTGTGTTACATTGCATTCACTAGTAGGACTGAGAAAAACATCGCGGGGTGGTGCGCATTGTATGGGTGTGTGTTACATTACATTCACTAGTAGGAGTGAGAAAAACATCACGGGGTGGTGCGCATTGTATGGGTGTGTGTTACATTACATTCACTAGTAGGAGTGAGAAAAACATCACGGGGTGGTGTGAATCGGAGGGTCTGAATTAGGATAGGCAGTGAGTGGCAATGTAGGATGGAGAAAAGCACCGCGGGGTGGTCAGCATGGGGAGGTCAGGGAACATGCAGTGGCAATGTAGGATAGGTTTCTGAAAAACATCGCGGGATGGTGCGCATTGTATGGGTGTGTGTTACATTACATTGACTACTAGGAGTGAGAAAGACATCACGGGGTGGTGCGCATTGTATGGGTTTGTGTTACATTACATTCACTAGTAGGAGTGAGAAAAACATCACGGGGTGCTGTCAATCGGACGGTCTGAATTAGGATAGGCAATGAGTGGCAATGTAGGATGGAGAAAAGCACCGCGGGGTGGTCAGCATGGGGAGGTCAGGGAACATGCAGTGGCAATGTAGGATAGGTTTCTGAAAAAGATCGCGGGGTGGTGCTCATTGTATGGGTGTGTATTACATTACATTCACTAGTAGAAGTGAGAAAAACATCACGGGGTGGTGCGCATTGCATGGGTGTGTGTTACATTACATTCACTAGTAGGATTGAGAAAAACATCACGGGGTGGTGTGAATCGGAGGGTCTGAATTAGGATAGGCAGTGAGTGGCAATGTAGGATGGAGAAAAGCACCGCGGGGTGGTCAGCATGGGGAGGTCAGGGAACATGCAGTGGAAATTTAGGATAGGTTTCTGAAAAAGATCGCGGGGTGGTGCCATTGTATGGGTGTGTGTTACATTACATTCACTAGTAGGAGTGAGAAAAACATCACGGGGTGGTGCGCATTGTATGGGTGTGTGTTACATTACATTCACTAGTAGGAGTGAGAAAAACATCACGGGGTGGTGTGAATCGGAGGGTCTGAATTAGGATAGGCAGTGACTGGCAATGTAGGATGTAGAAAAGCACCACGGGGAGGTCAGCATGGGGAGGTCAGGGAACATGCAGTGGCAATGTAGGATAGGTTTCTGAAAAACATCGCGGGGTGGTGCGCATTGTATGGGTGTGTGTTACATTACATTCACTAGTAGGAGTGAGAAAAACATCACAGGGTGGTGCGCATTGTATGGGTGTGTGTTACATTACATTCAATAGTAGGAGTGAGAAAAACATCACGGGGTGGTGTGAATCGGAGGGTCTGAATTAGGATAGATAGTGAGTGGCAATGTAGGATGGAGAAAAGCACCGCGGGGTGGTCAGCATGGGGAGGTCAGGGAACATGCAGTGGCAATGTAGGATAGGTTTCTGAAAAACATCGCGGGGTGGTGCGCATTGTATGGGTGTGTGTTACATTACATTCACTAGTAGGAGTGAGAAAAACATCACGGGGTGGTGCGCATTGTATGGGTGTGTGTTACATTACATTCACTAGTAGGAGTGAGAAAAACATCTCGGGGTGGTGTGAATCGGAGGGTCTGAATTAGGATAGGCAGTGATTGGCAATGTAGGATGCAGAAAAGCACCGCTGGGGGGTCAGCATGGGGAGGTCAGGGAACATGCAGTGGCAATGTAGGATAGGTTTCTGAAAAACATCGCGGGGTGGTGCGCATTGTATGGGTGTGTGTTACATTACATTCACTAGTAGGAGTGAAAAAAACATCACGGGGTGGTGCGCATTATATGGGTGTGTGTTACATTACATTCACTAGTAGGAGTGAGAAATACATCACGGGGTGGTGTGAATCGGAGGGTCTGAATTAGGATAGGCAGTGAGTGTCAATGTAGGATGGAGAAAAGCACCGCGGGGTGGTCAGAATGGGGAGGTCAGGGAACTTGCAGTGGCAGTGTACCATAGGTTTCTGAAACACATCGCGGGGTGGTGCGCATTGTATGGGTGTGTGTTACATTACATTCATTAGTAGGAGTGAGAAAAACATCACCGGGTGGTGCGCATTGTATGGGTGTGTGTTACATTACATTCACTAGTAGGAGTGAGAAAAACATCACGGGGTGGTGCGCATTGTATGGGTGTGTGTTACATTACATTCACTAGTAGGAGTGAGAAAAACATCACGGGGTGGTGTGAATCGGAGGGTCTGAATTAGGATAGGCAGTGAGTGGCAATGTAGGATGGACAAAAGCACCGCGGGGTGGTCAGCATGGGGAGGTCAGGGAACATACAGTGGCAATGTAGGATAGGTTTCTGAAAAACATCGCGGGGTGGTGCGCATTGTATGTGTGTGTTACATTACATTCACTAGTAGGAGTGAGAAAAACATCACAAGGTGGTGCGCATTGTATGGGTGTGTGTTACATTACATTCACTAGTAGGAGTGAGAAAAACATCACGGGGTGGTGTGAATCGGAGGGTGTGAATTAGGATAGGCAGTGAGTGGCAATGTAGGATGGAGAAAAGCAACGCGGGGTGGTCAGCATGGGAAGGTCAGGGAACATGCAGTGGCAATGTAGGATAGGTTTCTGAAAAACATCGCGGGGTGGTGCGCATTGTATGGGTGTGTGTTACATTGCATTCACTAGTAGGACTGAGAAAAACATCGCGGGGTGGTGCGCATTGTATGGGTGTGTGTTACATTACATTCACTAGTAGGAGTGAGAAAAACATCATGGGGTGGTGCGCATAGTATGGGTGTGTGTTACATTACATTCACTAGTAG
The DNA here is from genome assembly GCF_034190915.1 of Cavia porcellus. Lineage (NCBI taxonomy): Eukaryota > Metazoa > Chordata > Mammalia > Rodentia > Caviidae > Cavia > Cavia porcellus. The sequence goes on along the minus strand of NW_026947561.1, from coordinate 611,329 downwards.
GAGTGAGAAAAACATCACGGGGTGGTGTGAATCAGAGGGTCTGAATTAGGATAGGCAGTGAGTGGCAATGTAGGATGGAGAAAAGCAACGCGGGGTGGTCAGCATGGGAAGGTCAGGGAACATGCAGTGGCAATGTAGGATAGGTTTCTGAAAAACATCGCGGGGTGGTGCGCATTGTATGGGTGTGTGTTACATTACATTCACTAGTAGGAGTGAGAAAAACATCACGGGCTGGTGCGCATTGTATGGGTGTGTGTTACATTACATTCACTAGTAGGAGTGAGAAATACATCACGGGGTGGTGTGAATCGGAGGGTCTGAATTAGGATAGGCAGTGAGTGGCAATGTAGGATGCAGAAAAGCACCGCGGGGTGGTCAGCATGGGGAGGTCAGGGAACATGCAGTGGCAGTGTACCATAGGTTTCTGAAAAACATTGCGGGGTGGTGCGCATTGTATGGGTGTGTGTTACATTACATTCACTAGTAGGAGTGAGAAAAACATCACGGGGTGGTGCGCTTTGTATGGTTGTGTGTTACATTACATTCACTAGTAGGAGTGAGAAAAACATCACGGGGTGTTGTGAATCGGAGGGTCTGAATTAGGATAGGCAGTGAGTGGCAATGTAGGATGGAGAAAAGCACCACGGGGTGGTCAGCATGGGGAGGTCAGGGAACATGCAGTGGCAATGTAGGATAGGTTTCTGAAAAACATCGCGGGATGGTGCGCATTGTATGGGTGTGTGTTACATTACATTCACTAGTAGGAGTGAGAAGAACATCACCGGGTGGTGCGCATTGTATGGGTGTGTGTTACATTACATTCACTAGTAGGAGTGAGAAAAACATCACGGGGTGGTGTGGATCGGAGGGTCTGAATTAGGATAGGCAGTGAGTGGCAATGTAGGATGGAGAAAAGCACCGCGGGGTGCTCAGCATGGGGAGGTCAGGGAACATGCAGTGGAAATGTAGGACAGGTTTCTGAAAAACATCGCGGGATGGTGCGCATTGTATGGGTGTGTGTTACATTACATTGACTAGTAGGAGTGACAAAAACATCACGGGGTGGTGCGCATTGTATGGGTGTGTGTTACATTACATTCACTAGTAGGAGTGAGAAAAACATCACGGGGTTGTGTGAATCGGAGGGTCTGAATTAGGATAGGCAGTGAGTGGCAATGTAGGATGGAGAAAAGCACCGCGGGGTGGTCAGCATGGGGAGGTCAGGGAACATGCAGTGGCAATGTAGGATAGGTTTCTGAAAAACATCGCGGGATGGTGCGCATTGTATGGGTGTGTGTTACATTACATTGACTACTAGGAGTGAGAAAGACATCATGGGGTGGTGCGCATTGTATGGGTTTGTGTTACATTACATTCACTAGTAGGAGTGAGAAAAACATCACGGGGTGCTGTCAATCGGACGGTCTGAATTGGATAGGCAATGAGTAGCAATGTAGGATGGAGAAAAGCACCGCGGGGTGGTCAGCATGGGGAGGTCAGGGAACATGCAGTGGCAATGTAGGATAGGTTTCTGAAAAAGATCGCGGGGTGGTGCGCATTGTATGGGTGTGTATTACATTACATTCACTAGTAGAAGTGAGAAAAACATCACGGGGTGGTGCGCATTGCATGGGTGTGTGTTACATTACATACACTAGTAGGATTGAGAAAAACATCACGGGGTGGTGTGAATCGGAGGGTCTGAATTAGGATAGGCAGTGACTGGCAATGTAGGATGTAGAAAAGCACCACGGGGAGGTCAGCATGGGGAGGTCAGGGAACATGCAGTGGCAATGTAGGATAGGTTTCTGAAAAACATCGCGGGGTGGTGCGCATTGTATGGGTGTGTGTTACATTACATTCACTAGTAGGAGTGAGAAAAACATCACAGGGTGGTGCGCATTGTATGGGTGTGTGTTACATTACATTCAATAGTAGGAGTGAGAAAAACATCACGGGGTGGTGTGAATCGGAGGGTCTGAATTAGGATAGACAGTGAGTGGCAATGTAGGATGGAGAAAAGCACCGCGGGGTGGTCAGCATGGGGAGGTCAGGGAACATGCAGTGGCAATGTAGGATAGGTTTCTGAAAAACATCGCGGGGTGGTGCGCATTGTATGGGTGTGTGTTACATTACATTCACTAGTAGGAGTGAGAAAAACATCACGGGGTGGTGCGCATTGTATGGGTGTGTGTTACATTACATTCACTAGTAGGAGTGAGAAAAACATCTCGGGGTGGTGTGAATCGGAGGGTCTGAATTAGGATAGGCAGTGATTGGCAATGTAGGATGCAGAAAAGCACCGCTGGGGGGTCAGCATGGGGAGGTCAGGGAACATGCAGTGGCAATGTAGGATAGGTTTCTGAAAAACATCGCGGGGTGGTGCGCATTGTATGGGTGTGTGTTACATTACATTCACTAGTAGGAGTGAAAAAAACATCACGGGGTGGTGCGCATTATATGGGTGTGTGTTACATTACATTCACTAGTAGGAGTGAGAAATACATCACGGGGTGGTGTGAATCGGAGGGTCTGAATTAGGATAGGCAGTGAGTGTCAATGTAGGATGGAGAAAAGCACCGCGGGGTGGTCAGAATGGGGAGGTCAGGGAACTTGCAGTGGCAGTGTACCATAGGTTTCTGAAACACATCGCGGGGTGGTGCGCATTGTATGGGTGTGTGTTACATTACATTCATTAGTAGGAGTGAGAAAAACATCACCGGGTGGTGCGCATTGTATGGGTGTGTGTTACATTACATTCACTAGTAGGAGTGAGAAAAACATCACGGGGTTGTGCGCATTGTATGGGTGTGTGTTACATTACATTCACTAGTAGGAGTGAGAAAAACATCACGGGGTGGTGTGAATCGGAGGGTCTGAATTAGGATAGGCAGTGAGTGGCAATGTAGGATGGACAAAAGCACCGCGGGGTGGTCAGCATGGGGAGGTCAGGGAACATACAGTGGCAATGTAGGATAGGTTTCTGAAAAACATCGCGGGGTGGTGCGCATTGTATGTGTGTGTTTCATTACATTCACTAGTAGGAGTGAGAAAAACATCACGGGGTGGTGCGCATTGTATGGGTGTGTGTTACATTACATTCACTAGTAGGAGTGAGAAAAACATCACGGGGTGGTGTGAATCGGAGGGTCTGAATTAGGATAGGCAGTGAGTGGCAATGTAGGATGGAGAAAAGCAACGCGGGGTGGTCAGCATGGGAAGGTCAGGGAACATGCAGTGGCAATGTAGGATAGGTTTCTGAAAAACATCGCGGGGTGGTGCGCATTGTATGGGTGTGTGTTACATTGCATTCACTAGTAGGACTGAGAAAAACATCGCGGGGTGGTGCGCATTGTATGGGTGTGTGTTACATTACATTCACTAGTAGGAGTGAGAAAAACATCACAGGGTGGTGCGCATTGTATGGGTGTGTGTTACATTACATTCAATAGTAGGAGTGAGAAAAACATCACGGGGTGGTGTGAATCGGAGGGTCTGAATTAGGATAGACAGTGAGTGGCAATGTAGGATGGAGAAAAGCACCGCGGGGTGGTCAGCATGGGGAGGTCAGGGAACATGCAGTGGCAATGTAGGATAGGTTTCTGAAAAACATCGCGGGGTGGTGCGCATTGTATGGGTGTGTGTTACATTACATTCACTAGTAGGAGTGAGAAAAACATCACGGGGTGGTGCGCATTGTATGGGTGTGTGTTACATTACATTCACTAGTAGGAGTGAGAAAAACATCTCGGGGTGGTGTGAATCGGAGGGTCTGAATTAGGATAGGCAGTGATTGGCAATGTAGGATGCAGAAAAGCACCGCTGGGGGGTCAGCATGGGGAGGTCAGGGAACATGCAGTGGCAATGTAGGATAGGTTTCTGAAAAACATCGCGGGGTGGTGCGCATTGTATGGGTGTGTGTTACATTACATTCACTAGTAGGAGTGAAAAAAACATCACGGGGTGGTGCGCATTATATGGGTGTGTGTTACATTACATTCACTAGTAGGAGTGAGAAAAACATCACGGGGTGTTGTGAATCGGAGGGTCTGAATTAGGATAGGCAGTGAGTGTCAATGTAGGATGGAGAAAAGCACCGCGGGGTGGTCAGAATGGGGAGGTCAGGGAACTTGCAGTGGCAGTGTACCATAGGTTTCTGAAACACATCGCGGGGTGGTGCGCATTGTATGGGTGTGTGTTACATTACATTCATTAGTAGGAGTGAGAAAAACATCACCGGGTGGTGCGCATTGTATGGGTGTGTGTTACATTACATTCACTAGTAGGAGTGAGAAAAACATCACGGGGTGGTGCGCATTGTATGGGTGTGTGTTACATTACATTCACTAGTAGGAGTGAGAAAAACATCACGGGGTGGTGTGAATCGGAGGGTCTGAATTAGGATAGGCAGTGAGTGGCAATGTAGGATGGACAAAAGCACCGCGGGGTGGTCAGCATGGGGAGGTCAGGGAACATACAGTGGCAATGTAGGATAGGTTTCTGAAAAACATCGCGGGGTGGTGCGCATTGTATGTGTGTGTTTCATTACATTCACTAGTAGGAGTGAGAAAAACATCACGGGGTGGTGCGCATTGTATGGGTGTGTGTTACATTACATTCACTAGTAGAAGTGAGAAAAACATCACGGGGTGGTGTGAATCGGAGGGTCTGAATTAGGATAGGCAGTGAGTGGCAATGTAGGATGGAGAAAAGCAACGCGGGGTGGTCAGCATGGGAAGGTCAGGGAACATGCAGTGGCAATGTAGGATAGGTTTCTGAAAAACATCGCGGGGTGGTGCGCATTGTATGGGTGTGTGTTACATTGCATTCACTAGTAGGACTGAGAAAAACATCGCGGGGTGGTGCGCATTGTATGGGTGTGTGTTACATTACATTCACTAGTAGGAGTGAGAAAAACATCATGGGGTGGTGCGCATAGTATGGGTGTGTGTTACATTACATTCACTAGTAGGAGTGAGAAAAACATCACGGGGTGGTGTGAATCAGAGGGTCTGAATTAGGATAGGCAGTGAGTGGCAATGTAGGATGGAGAAAAAGCAACGCGGGGTGGTCAGCATGGGAAGGTCAGGGAACATGCAGTGGCAATGTAGGATAGGTATCTGAAAAACATCGCGGGGTGGTGCGCATTGTATGGGTGTGTGTTACATTACATTCACTAGTAGGAGTGAGAAAAACATCACGGGCTGGTGCGCATTGTATGGGTGTGTGTTACATTACATTCACTAGTAGGAGTGAGAAATACATCACGGGGTGGTGTGAATCGGAGGGTCTGAATTAGGATAGGCAGTGAGTGGCAATGTAGGATGCAGAAAAGCACCGCGGGGTGGTCAGCATGGGGAGGTCAGGGAACATGCAGTGGCAGTGTACCATAGGTTTCTGAAAACATTGCGGGGTGGTGCGCATTGTATGGGTGTGTGTTACATTACATTCACTAGTAGGAGTGAGAAAAACATCACGGGGTGGTGCGCTTTGTATGGTTGTGTGTTACATTACATTCACTAGTAGGAGTGAGAAAAACATCACGGGGTGTTGTGAATCGGAGGGTCTGAATTAGGATAGGCAGTGAGTGGCAATGTAGGATGGAGAAAAGCACCACAAGGTGGTCAGCATGGGGAGGTCAGGGAACATGCAGTGGCAATGTAGGATAGGTTTCTGAAAACATCGCGGGATGGTGCGCATTGTATGGGTGTGTGTTACATTACATTCACTAGTAGGAGTGAGAAGAACATCACCGGGTGGGTGTGCATTGTATGGGTGTGTGTTACATTACATTCACTAGTAGGAGTGAGAAAAACATCACGGGGTGGTGTGGATCGGAGGGTCTGAATTAGGATAGGCAGAGAGTGGCAATGTAGGATGGAGAAAAACACCGCGGGGTGGTCAGCATGGGGAGGTCAGGGAACATGCAGTGGCAATGTAGGACAGGTTTCTGAAAAACATCGCGGGATGGTGCGCATTGTATGGGTGTGTGTTACATTACATTGACTAGTAGGAGTGACAAAAACATCACGGGGTGGTGCGCATTGTATGGGTGTGTGTTACATTACATTCACTAGTAGGAGTGAGAAAAACATCACGGGGTGGTGTGAATCGGAGGGTCTGAATTAGGATAGGCAGTGAGTGGCAATGTAGGATGGAGAAAAGCACCGCAGGGTGGTCAGCATGGGGAGGTCAGGGAACATGCAGTGGCAATGTAGGATTGGTTTCTGAAAAAGATCGCGGGGTGGTGCGCATTGTATGGGTGTGTATTACATTACATTCACTAGTAGGAGTGAGAAAAATATCACGGGGTGGTGCGCATTGTATGGGTGTGTGTTACATTACATTCACTAGTAGGAGTGAGAAAAACATCACGGGGTGGTGTGAATCGGAGGGTCTGAATTAGGATAGGCAGTGAGTGGCAATGTAGGATGGAGAAAAGCACCGCGGGGTGATCATCATGGGGAGGTCAGGGAACATGCAGTGGCAATGTACGATAGGTTTCTGAAAAACATCGCGGGGTGGTGCGCATTGTATGGGTGTGTGTTACATTACATTCACTAGTAGGAGTGAGAAAAACATCACGGGGTGGTGCGCATTGTATGGGTGTGTGTTACATTACATTCACTAGTAGGAGTGAGAAAAACATCACGGGGTGGTGTGAATCGGAGGGTCTGAATTAGGATAGGCAGTGAGTGGCAATGTAGGATGGAGAAAAGCACCGCGGGGTGGTCAGCCTGGGGAGGTCAGGGAACATGCAGTGGCAATGTAGGATAGGTTTCTGAAAAACATCGCGGGGTGGTGCGCATTGTATGGGTGTGTGTTACATTACATTCACTAGTAGGAGTGAGAAAAACATCACGGGGTGGTGCGCATTGTATGGGTGTGTGTTACATTACATTCACTAGTAGGAGTGAGAAAAACATCACGGGGTGGTGTGAATCGGAGGGTCTGAATTAGGATAGCCAGTGAGTGGCAATGTAGGATGGAGAAAAGCAACGCGGGGTGGTCAGCATGGGAAGGTCAGGGAACATGCAGTGGCAATGTAGGATAGGTTTCTGAAAAACATCGCGGGGTGGTGCGCATTGTATGGGTGTGTGTTACATTGCATTCACTAGTAGGACTGAGAAAAACATCGCGGGGTGGTGCGCATTGTATGGGTGTGTGTTACATTACATTCACTAGTAGGAGTGCGAAAAACATCATGGGGTGGTGCGCATTGTATGGGTGTGTGTTACATTACATTCACTACTAGGAGTGAGAAAAACATCACGGGGTGGTGTGAATCGGAGGGTCTGAATTAGGAGAGGCAGTGAGTGGCAATGTAGGATGGAGAAAAGCAACACGGGTGGTCAGCATGGGAAGGTCAGGGAACATGCAGTGGCAATGTAGGATAGGTTTCTGAAAAACATCGCGGGGTGGTGCGCATTGTATGGGTGTGTGTTACATTGCATTCACTAGTAGGACTGAGAAAAACATCGCGGGGTGGTGCGCATTGTATGGGTGTGTGTTACATTACATTCACTAGTAGGAGTGAGAAAAATATCACGGGGTGGTGCGCATTGTATGGGTGTGGGTTACATTACATTCACTAGTAGGAATAAGAAAAACATCACGGGGTGGTGTGAATCGGAGGGTCTGAATTAGGATAGGCAGTGAGTGGCAATGTAGGATGGAGAAAAGCACCGCGGGGTGGTCAGCATGGGGAGGTCAGGGAACATGCATTGGCAATGTAGGATAGGTTTCTGAAAAACATCGCGGGCTGGCGCGCATTGTATGGGTGTGTGTTACATTACATTCACTAGTAGGAGTGAGAAGAACATCACCGGGTGGTGCGCATTCTATGGGTGTGTGTTACATTACATTCACTAGTAGGAGTGAGAAAAACATCACGGGTGGTGTGGATCGGAGGGTCTGAATTAGTATAGGCAGTGAGTGGCAATGTAGGATGGAGAAAAGCACCGCCGGGTGGTCAGCATGGGGAGGTCAGGGAACATGCAGTGGCAATGTAGGATAGGTTTCTGAAAAACATCGTGGGGTGGTGCGCATTGTATGGGTGTGTGTTACATTACATTCACTATTAGGAGTGAGAAAAACATCACGGGGTGGTGCGCATTGTATGGGTGTGTGTTACATTACATTCACTAGTAGGAGTGAGAAAAACATCACGGGGTGGTGTGAATCGGAGGGTCTGAATTAGGATAGGCAGTGAGTGGCAATGTAGGATGGAGAAAAGCACCGCGGGGTGATCATCATGGGGAGGTCAGGGAACATGCAGTGGCAATGTACGATAGGTTTCTGAAAAACATCGCGGGGTGGTGCGCATTGTATGGGTGTGTGTTACATTACATTCACTAGTAGGAGTGAGAAAAACATCACGGGGTGGTGCGCATTGTATGGGTGTGTGTTACATTACATTCACTAGTAGGAGTGAGAAAAACATCACGGGGTGGTGTGAATCGGAGGGTCTGAATTAGGATAGGCAGTGAGTGGCAATGTAGGATGGAGAAAAGCACCGCGGGGTGGTCAGCCTGGGGAGGTCAGGGAACATGCAGTGGCAATGTAGGATAGGTTTCTGAAAAACATCGCGGGGTGGTGCGCATTGTATGGGTGTGTGTTACATTACATTCACTAGTAGGAGTGAGAAAAACATCACGGGGTGGTGCGCATTGTATGGGTGTGTGTTACATTACATTCACTAGTAGGAGTGAGAAAAACATCACGGGGTGGTGTGAATCGGAGGGTCTGAATTAGGATAGCCAGTGAGTGGCAATGTAGGATGGAGAAAAGCAACGCGGGGTGGTCAGCATGGGAAGGTCAGGGAACATGCAGTGGCAATGTAGGATAGGTTTCTGAAAAACATCGCGGGGTGGTGCGCATTGTATGGGTGTGTGTTACATTGCATTCACTAGTAGGACTGAGAAAAACATCGCGGGGTGGTGCGCATTGTATGGGTGTGTGTTACATTACATTCACTAGTAGGAGTGCGAAAAACATCATGGGGTGGTACGCATTGTATGGGTGTGTGTTACATTACATTCACTACTAGGAGTGAGAAAAACATCACGGGGTGGTGTGAATCGGAGGGTCTGAATTAGGAGAGGCAGTGAGTGGCAATGTAGGATGGAGAAAAGCAACACGGGGTGGTCAGCATGGGAAGGTCAGGGAACATGCAGTGGCAATGTAGGATAGGTTTCTGAAAAACATCGCGGGGTGGTGCGCATTGTATGGGTGTGTGTTACATTGCATTCACTAGTAGGACTGAGAAAAACATCGCGGGGTGGTGCGCATTGTATGGGTGTGTGTTACATTACATTCACTAGTAGGAGTGAGAAAAATATCACGGGGTGGTGCGCATTGTATGGGTGTGGGTTACATTACATTCACTAGTAGGAGTAAGAAAAACATCACGGGGTGGTGTGAATCGGAGGGTCTGAATTAGGATAGGCAGTGAGTGGCAATGTAGGATGGAGAAAAGCACCGCGGGGTGGTCAGCATGGGGAGGTCAGGGAACATGCATTGGCAATGTAGGATAGGTTTCTGAAAAACATCGCGGGCTGGCGCGCATTGTATGGGTGTGTGTTACATTACATTCACTAGTAGGAGTGAGAAGAACATCACCGGGTGGTGCGCATTCTATGGGTGTGTGTTACATTACATTCACTAGTAGGAGTGAGAAAAACATCACGGGGTGGTGTGGATCGGAGGGTCTGAATTAGTATAGGCAGTGAGTGGCAATGTAGGATGGAGAAAAGCACCGCCGGGTGGTCAGCATGGGGAGGTCAGGGAACATGCAGTGGCAATGTAGGATAGGTTTCTGAAAAACATCGTGGGGTGGTGCGCATTGTATGGGTGTGTGTTACATTACATTCACTATTAGGAGTGAGAAAAACATCACGGGGTGGTGCGCATTGTATGGGTGTGTGTTACATTACATTCACTAGTAGGAGTGAGAAAAACATCACGGGGTGGTGTGAATCGGAGGGTCTGAATTAGGATAGGCAGTGAGTGGCAATGTAGGATGGAAAAAAGCACCGCGGGGTGGTCAGCATGGGGAGGTCAGGGAACATGCAGTGGCAATGTAGGATAGGTTTCTGAAAAACATCGCGGGATGGTGCGCATTGTATGGGTGTGTGTTACGTTACATTAACTAGTAGGAGTGACAAAAACATCACGGGGTGGTGCGCATTGTATGGGTGTGTGTTACATTACATTCACTAGTAGGAGTGAGAAAAACATCACGGGGTGGTGTGAATCGGAGGGTCTGAATTAGGATAGGCAGTGAGTGGCAATGTAGGATGGAGAAAAGCACCGCGGGGTGGTCAGCATGGGGAGGTCAGGGAACATGCAGTGGCAATGTAGGATAGGTTTCTGAAAAAGATCGCGGGGTGGTGCGCATTGTATGGGTGTGTATTACATTACATTCACTAGTAGGAGTTAGAAAAACATCACGGGGTGGTGCGCATTGTATGGGTGTGTGTTACATTGCATTCACTAGTAGGAGTGAGAAAAACATCACGGGGTGGTGTGAATCGGAGGGTCTGAATTAGGATAGGCAGTGAGTGGCAATGTAGGATGGAGAAAAGCACCGCGGGGTGGTCATCATGGGGAGGTCAGGTAACATGCAGTGGCAATGTACGATAGGTTTCTGAAAAACATCGCGGGGTGGTGCGCATTGTATGGGTGTGTGTTACATTACATTCACTAGTAGGAGTGAGAAAAACATGACGGGGTGGTGCGCATTGTATGGGTGTGTGTTACATTACATTCACTAGTAGGAGTGAGAAAAACATCACGGGGTCGTGTGATTCGGAGGGTCTGAATTAGGATAGGCAGTGAGTGGCAATGTAGGATGGAGAAAAGCACCGCGGTGTGGTCAGCATGGGGAGGTCAGGGAACATGCAGTGGCAATGTAGGATAGGTTTCTGAAAAACATCGCGGGGTGGTGCGCATTGTATGGGTGTGTGTTACATTACATTCACTAGTAGGAGTGAGAAAAACATCACGGGGTGGTGCGCATTGTATGGGTGTGTGTTACATTACATTCACTAGTAGGAGTGAGAAAAACATCACGGGGTGGTGTGAATCGGAGGGTCTGAATTAGGATAGGCAGTGAGTGGCAATGTAGGATGGAGAAAAGCAACGCGGGGTGGTCAGCATGGGAAGGTCAGGGAACATGCAGTTGCAATGTAGGATAGGATTCTGAAAAACATCGCGGGGTTGTGCGCTTTGTATGGGTGTGTGTTACATTACATTCACTAGTAGGACTGAGATAAACATCGCGGGGTGGTGCGCATTGTATGGGTGTGTGTTACATTACATTCATTAGTAGGAGTGAGAAAAACATCACGGGGTGGTGCACATTGTATGGGTGTGTGTTACATTACATTCACTAGTAGGAGTGAGAAAAACATCACGGGGTGGTGTGAATCGGAGGGTCTGAATTAGGAGAGGCAGTGAGTGGCAATGTAGGATGGAGAAAAGCAACGCGGGGTGGTCAGCATGGGAAGGTCAGGGAACATGCAGTGGCAATGTAGGATAGGTTTCTGAAAAACATCGCGGGGTGGTGCGCATTGTATGGGTGTGTGTTACATTGCATTCACTAGTAGGACTGAGAAAAACATCGCGGGGTGGTGCGCATTGTATGGGTGTGTGTTACATTACATTCACTAGTAGGAGTGACAAAAACATCATGGGGTGGTGCGCACTGTATGGGTGTGTGTTACATTACATTCACTAGTAGGAGTGAGAAAAACATCACGGGGTGGTGTGAATCGGAGGGTCTGAATTAGGATAGGCAGTGAGTGGCAAGGTAGGATGGAGAAAAGCACCGCGGGGTGGTCAGCATGGGGAGGTCAGGGAACATGCAGTGGCAATGTAGGATAGGTTTCTGAAAAACATCGCGGGATGGTGCGCATTGTATGGGTGTGTGTTACATTACATTGACTAGTAGGAGTGAGAAAGACATCACGGGGTGGTGCGCATTGTATGGGTGTGTGTTACATTACATTCACTAGTAGGAGTGAGAAAAACATCACGGGGTGGTGTGAATCGGAGGGTCTGAATTAGGATAGGGAGTGAGTGGCAATGTAGGATGGAGAAAAGCACCGCGGGGTGGTCAGCATGGGGAGGTCAGGGAACATGCAGTGGCAATGTAGTATAGGTTTCTGAAAAAGATCGCGGGGTGGTGCGCATTGTATGGGTGTGTATTACATTACATTCACTAGTAGGAGTGAGAAAAACATCACGGGGTGGTGCGCATTTTATGGGTGTGTGTTACATTACATTCACTAGTAGGAGTGTGAAAAACATCACGGGGTGGTGTGAATCGGAGGGTCTGAATTAGGATAGGCAGTGAGTGGCAATGTAGGATGTAGAAACGCACCGCGGGGTGGTCAGCATGGGGAGGTCAGGGAACATGCAGTGGCAATGTAGGATAGGTTTTTGAAAAACATCGCTGGGTGGTGCGCATTGTATGGGTGTGTGTTACATTACATTCACTAGTAGGAGTGAGAAAACCATCACGGGGTGGTGCGCATTGTATGGGTGTGTGTTACATTACATTCACTAGTAGGAGTGAGAAAAACATCACGGGGTGGGGTGAATCAGAGGGTCTGAATTAGGATAGGCAGTGAGTGGCAATGTAGGATGGAGAAAAGCAACGCGGGGTTGTCAGCATGGGAAGGTCAGGGAACATGCAGTGGCAATGTAGGATAGGTTTCTGAAAAACATCGTGGTGTGGTGCGCATTGTATGGGTGTGTGTTACATTACATTCACTAGTAGGAGTGAGAAAAACATCACGGGGTGGTGCGCATTGTATGGGTGTGTGTTACATTCCATTCACTAGTAGGAGTGAGAAAAACATCACGGGGTGGTGTGAATCGGAGGGTCTGAATTAGGATAGCCAGTGAGTGGCAATGTAGGATGGAGAAAAGCAACGCGGGGTGGTCAGCATGGGAAGGTCAGGGAACATGCAGTGGCAATGTAGGATAGGTTACTGAAAAACATCGCGGGGTGGTGCGCATTGTATGGGTGTGTGTTACATTGCATTCACTAGTAGGACTGAGAAAAACATCGCGGGGTGGTGCGCATTGTATGGGTGTGTGTTACATTACATTCACTAGTAGGAGTGAGAAAAACATCACGGGGTGGTGCGCATTGTATGGGTGTGTGTTACATTACATTCACTAGTAGGAGTGAGAAAAACATCACGGGGTGGTGTGAATCGGAGGGTCTGAATTAGGATAGGCAGTGAGTGGCAATGTAGGATGGAGAAAAGCAACGCGGGGTGGTCAGCATGGGGAGGTCAGGGAACATGCAGTGGCAATGTAGGATAGGTTTCTGAAAAACATCGCGGGCTGGTGTGCATTTTATGGGTGTGTGTTACATTACATTCACTAGTAGGAGTGAGAAAAACATCACGGGGTGGTGCGCATTGTATGGGTGTGGGTTACATTACATTCACTAGTAGGAGTGAGAAAAACATCACGGGGTGGTGTGAATCGGAGGGTCTGAATTAGGATAGGCAGTGAGTGGCAATGTAGGATGGAGAAAAGCACCGCGTGGTGGTCAGCATGGGGAGGTCAGGGAACATGCAGTGGCAATGTAGGATAGGTTTCTGAAAAACATCGCGTGGTGGTGCGCATTGTATGGGTGTGTGTTACATTACATTCACTAGTAGGAGTGAGAAAAACATCACGGGGTGGTGCGCATTGTATGGGTGTGTGTTACATTACATTCACTAGTAGGAGTGAGAAAAACATCACGGGGTGGTGTGAATCGGAGGGTCTGAATTAGGATAGGCAGTGAGTGGCAATGTAGGATGGACAAAAGCACCGCGGGGTGGTCAGCATGGGGAGGTCAGGGAACATGCAGTGGCAATGTAGGATAGGTTTCTGAAAAACATCGCGGGGTGGTGCGCATTGTATGGGTGTGTGTTACATTACATTCACTAGTAGGACTGAGAAAAACATCGCGGGGTGGTGCGCATTGTATGGGTGTGTGTTACATTACATTCACTAGTAGGAGTGAGAAAAACATCACGGGGTGGTGTGAATCGGACGGTCTGAATTAGGATAGGCAGTGAGTGGCAATGTAGGATGGAGAAAAGCAACGCGGGGTGGTCAGCATGGGAAGGTAAGGGAACATGCAGTGGCAATGTAGGATAGGATTCTGAAAAACATCGCGGGGTTGTGCGCTTTGTATGGGTGTGTGTTACATTACATTCACTAGTAGGACTGAGAAAAACATCGCGGGGTGGTGCGCATTGTATGGGTGTGTGTTACATTACATTCACTAGTAGGAGTGAGAAAAACATCACGGGGTGGTGCGCATTGTATGGGTGTGTGTTACATTACATTCACTAGTAGGAGTGAGAAAAACATCACGGGGTGGTGTGAATCGGAGGGTCTGAATTAGGAGAGGCAGTGAGTGGCAATGTAGGATGGAGAAAAGCAACGCGGGGTGGTCAGCATGGGAAGGTCAGGGAACATGCAGTGGCAATGTAGGATAGGTTTCTGAAAAACATCGCGGGGTGGTGCGCATTGTATGGGTGTGTGTTACATTGCATTCACTAGTAGGACTGAGAAAAACATCGCGGGGTGGTGCGCATTGTATGGGTGTGTGTTACATTACATTCACTAGTAGGAGTGACAAAAACATCATGGGGTGGTGCGCACTGTATGGGTGTGTGTTACATTACATTCACTAGTAGGAGTGAGAAAAACATCACGGGGTGGTGTGAATCGGAGGGTCTGAATTAGGATAGGCAGTGAGTGGCAATGTAGGATGGAGAAAAGCACCGCGGGGTGGTCAGCATGGGGAGGTCAGGGAACATGCAGTGGCAATGTAGGATAGGTTTCTGAAAAACATCGCGGGATGGTGCGCATTGTATGGGTGTGTGTTACATTACATTGACTAGTAGGAGTGAGAAAGACATCACGGGGTGGTGCGCATTGTATGGGTGTGTGTTACATTACATTCACTAGTAGGAGTGAGAAAAACATCACGGGGTGGTGTGAATCGGAGGGTCTGAATTAGGATAGGCAGTGAGTGGCAATGTAGGATGGAGAAAAGCACCGCGGGGTGGTCAGCATGGGGAGGTCAGGGAACATGCAGTGGCAATGTAGGATAGGTTTCTGAAAAAGATCGCGGGGTGGTGCGCATTGTATGGGTGTGTATTACATTACATTCACTAGTAGGAGTGAGAAAAACATCACGGGGTGGTGCGCATTTTATGGGTGTGTGTTACATTACATTCACTAGTAGGAGTGTGAAAAACATCACGGGGTGGTGTGAATCGGAGGGTCTGAATTAGGATAGGCAGTGAGTGGCAATGTAGGATGGAGAAAAGCACCGCGGGGTGGTCAGCATGGGGAGGTCAGGGAACATGCAGTGGCAATGTAGGATAGGTTTCTGAAAAACATCGCTGGGTGGTGCGCATTGTATGGGTGTGTGTTACATTACATTCACTAGTAGGAGTGAGAAAAACATCACGGGGTGGTGCGCATTGTATGGGTGTGTGTTCCATTCCATTCACTAGTAGGAGTGAGAAAAACATCACGGGGTGGTGTGAATCGGAGGGTCTGAATTAGGATAGCCAGTGAGTGGCAATGTAGGATGGAGAAAAGCAACGCGGGGTGGTCAGCATGGGAAGGTCAGGGAACATGCAGTGGCAATGTAGGATAGGTTACTGAAAAACATCGCGGGGTGGTGCGCATTGTATGGGTGTGTGTTACATTGCATTCACTAGTAGGACTGAGAAAAACATCGCGGGGTGGTGCGCATTGTATGGGTGTGTGTTACATTACATTCACTAGTAGGAGTGAGAAAAACATCACGGGGTGGTGTGAATCGGAGGGTCTGAATTAGGATAGGCAGTGAGTGGCAATGTAGGATGGAGAAAAGCACCGCGGGGTGGTCAGAATGGGGAGGTCAGGGAACATGAAGGGCAATGTAGGATAGGTTTCTGAAAAACATCGCGGGCTGGTGCGCATTGTATGGGTGTGTGTTACATTACATTCACTAGTAGGAGTGAGAAAAACATCATGGGGTGGTGCGCATTGTATGGGTGTGTGTTACATTACATTCACTAGTAGGAGTGAGAAAAACATCACGGGGTGGTGTGAATCGGAGGGTCTGAATTAGGATAGGCAGTGAGTGGCAATGTAGGATAGAGAAAAGCAACGCGGGGTGGTCAGCATGGGAAGGTCAGGGAACATGCAGTGGCAATGTAGGATAGGTTTCTGAAAAATATCGCGGGGTGGTGCGCATTGTATGGGTGTGTGTTACATTGCATTCACTAGTAGGACTGAGAAAAACTTCGCGGCATGGTGCGCATTGTATGGGTGTGTGTTACATTACATTCACTAGTAGGAGTGAGAAAAACATCACGGGGTGGTGCGCATTGTATGGGTGTGTGTTACATTACATTCACTAGTAGGAGTGAGAAAAACATCACGGGGTGGTGTGAATCGGAGGGTCTGAATTAGGATAGGCAGTGAGTGGCAATGTAGGATGGAGAAAAGCAACGCGGGGTGGTCTTCATGGGGAGGTCAGGGAACATGCAGTGGCAATGTAGGATAGGTTTCTGAAAAACATCGCGGGCTGGTGTGCATTTTATGGGTGTGTGTTACATTACATTCACTAGTAGGAGTGAGAAAAACATCACGGGGTGGTGCGCATTGTATGGGTGTGGGTTACATTACATTCACTAGTAGGAGTGAGAAAAACATCACGGGGTGGTGTGAATCGTAGGGTCTGAATTAGGATAGGCAGTGAGTGGCAATGTAGGATGGAGAAAAGCACCGCGGGGTGGTCAGCATGGGGAGGTCAGGGAACATGCAGTGGCAATGTAGGATAGGTTTCTGAAAAACATCGCGTGGTGGTGCGCATTGTATGGGTGTGTGTTACATTACATTCACTAGTAGGAGTGAGAAAAACATCACGGGGTGGTGCGCATTGTATGGGTGTGTGTTACATTACATTCACTAGTAGGAGTGAGAAAAACATCACGGGGTGGTGTGAATCCGAGGGTCTGAAATAGGATAGGCAGTGAGTGGCAATGTAGGATGGACAAAAGCACCGCGGGGTGGTCAGCATGGGGAGGTCAGGGAACATGCAGTGGCAATGTAGGATAGGTTTCTGAAAAACATCGCGGGGTGGTGCGCATTGTATGGGTGTGTGTTACATTACATTCACTAGTAGGACTGAGAAAAACATCGCGGGGTGGTGCGCATTGTATGGGTGTGTGTTACATTACATTCACTAGTAGGTGTGAGAAAACCATCACGGGTTGGTGCGCATTGTATGGGTGTGTGTTACATTACATTCACTAGTAGGAGTGAGAAAAACATCACGGGGTGGTGTGAATCGGAGGGTCTGAATTAGGATAGGCAGTGAGTGGCAATGTAGGATGGAGAAAAGCACCGCGGGCTGGTCACCATGGGGAGGTCAGGGAACATGCAGTGGCAATGTAGGATAGGTTTCTGAAAAACATCGCGGGGTGGTGCGCATTGTATGGGTGTGTGTTACATTACATTCACTAGTAGGAGTGAGAAAAACATCACGGGGTTTTGCGCATTGTATGGGTGTGTGTTATATTACATTCACTAGTAGCAGTGAGAAAAACACGGTGTGGTGTGAATCGGAGGGTCTGAATTAGGATAGGCAGTGAGTGGCAATGTAGGATGGAGAAAAGCACCGCGGGGTGGTCAGCATGGGGAGGTCAGGGAACATGCAGTGGCAATGTTTGATAGGTTTCTGAAAAACATCGCGGGGTGGTGCGCATTGTATGGGTGTGTGTTGCATTACATTCACTAGTAGGACTGAGAAAAACATCGCGGGGTGGTGCGCATTGTATGGGTGTGTGTTACATTACATTCACTAGTAGGTGTGAGAAAACCATCACGGGTTGGTGCACATTGTATGGGTGTGTGTTACATTACATTCACTAGTAGGTGTGAGAAAAACATCACGGGGTGGTGCGCATTGTATGAGTGTGTTATATTACATTCACTCACAGGAGTGAGAAAAACATCACGGGGTGGTGTGAATCGGAGGGTCTGAATTAGGATAGGCAGTGAGTGGCAATGTAGGATGGAGAAAAGCACCGCGGGGTGGTCAGCATAGGGAGGTCAGGGAACATGCAGTGGCAATGTAGGATAGGTTTCTGAAAAACATCGCGGGGTGGTGCGCATTGTATGGGTGTGTGTTACATTACATTCACTAGTAGGAGTGAGAAAAACATCACGAGGTGGTGCGCATTGTATGGGTGTGTGTTATTTTACATTCACTAGTAGGAGTGAGAAAAACGTCACAGGGTGTTGTGAATCGGAGGGTCTGAATTAGGATAGGCAGTGAGTGGCAATGTAGGATGGAGAAAAACACCGCGGGGTGGTCAGCATTGGGAGGTCAGGGAACATGCAGTCGCAATGTAGGATAAGTTTCTGAAATACATCGCGGGGTGGTGCGCATTGCATGGGTGTGTGTTACATTACATTCACTAGTAGGAGTGAGAAAAACATCTCGGGGTGGTGCGCATTGTATGGGTGTGTGTTACATTACATTCACTAGTAGGAGTGAGAAAAACATCACGCGGTGGTGTGAATCGGAGGGTCTGAATTAGGATATTCAGTGAGTGGCAATGTAGGATGGAGAAAAGCACCGCGGGGTGGTCAGCATGGGGAGGTCAGGGAACATGCAGTGGCAATGTAGGATAGGTTTCTGAAAATCATCGCGGGGTGGTGCGCATTGTATGGGTGTGTGTTACATTACATTCACTAGTAGGAGTGAGAAAAACATCACGGGGTGGTGCGCAATATATGGGTGTGTGTAACATTACATTCACTAGTAGGAGTGAGAAAAACATCACGGGGTGGTGTGAATCGGAGGGTCTGAATTAGGATAGGCTGTGAGGGGCAATGTAGGATGGAGAAAAGCACCGCGGGGTTGTCAGCATGGGGAGGTCAGGGAACATGCAGTGGCAATGTAGGATAGGTTTCTGAAAATCATCGCGGAGTGGTGCGCATTGTATGGGTGTGTGTTACATTACATTCACTAGTAGGAGTGAGAAAAACATCACGGGGTGGTGCGCATTGTATTACGGATGTGTGTTACATTATATTCACTAGTAGGAGTGAGTAAAACATCACGGGGTGGTGTGAATCGGAGGGTCTGAATTAGGATAGGCAGTGAGTGGCAATGTAGGATCCAGAAAAGCACCGCGGGGTGGTCAGCATGGGGAGGTCAGGGAACATGCAGTGGCAATGTAGGATAGGTTTCTGAAAAACATCGCGCGGTGGTGCGCATTGTATGGGTGTGTGTTACATTACATTCACTAGTAGGAGTGAGAAAAACATCACGGGGTGGTGTGCATTGTATGAGTGTGTGTTACATTACATTCACTAGTAGGAGTGAGAAAAACATCAAGGGGTGGTGTGAATCGGAGGGTCTAAATTAGGATAGGCAGTGAGTGGCAATGTAGGATGGAGAAAAGCACCGCGGGGTGGTCAGCATGGGGAGGTCAGGGAACATGCAGTGGCAATGTAGGATAGGTTTCTGAAAAATATCGCGGGGTGGTGCGCATTGTATGGGTTTGTGTTACATTACATTCACTATTAGGAGTGAGAAAAACATCACGGGGTGGTGCGCATTGTATGGGTGTGTGTTACATTACATTCACTAGTAGGAGTGAGAAAAACATCACGGGGTGGTGTGAATCGGAGGGTCTGAATTAGGATAGGCAGTGAGTGGCAATGTAGGATGGAGAAAAGCACCGCGTGGTGGTCAGCCTGGGGAGGTCAGGGAACATGCAGTGGCAATGTAGGATAGGTTTCTGAAAAACATTGCGGGATGGTGCGCATTGTATGGGTGTGTGTTACAATACATTGACTATTAGGAGTGAGAAAAACATCACGGGGTGGTGCGCATTGTATGGGTGTGTGTTACATTACATTCACTAGTAGGAGTGAGAAAAGCATCACGGGGTGGTGGGAATCGGAGGGTCTGAATTAGGATAGGCAGTGAGTGGCAATGTAGGATGGAGAAAAGCACCGTGGGGTGGTCAGCATGGGGAGGTCAGGGAACTTGCAGTGGCAATGTAGGATAGGTTTCTGAAAAACATCGCTGGGTGGTGCGCATTGTATGGGTGTGTATTACATTACATTCACTAGTAGGAGTGAGAAAAACATCACGGGGTGGTGCGCATTGTATGGGTGTGTGTTACATTACATTCACTAGTAGGAGTGTGAAAAACATCACGGGTGGTGTGAATCGGAGTGTCTGAATTAGGATAGGCAGTGAGTGGCAATGTAGGATGGAGAAAAGCACCGCGGGGTGGTCAGCATGGGGAGGTCAGGGAACATGCAGTGGCAATGTAGGATAGGTTTCTGAAAAACATCGCGGGGTGGTGCGCATTGTATGGGTGTGTGTTACATTACATTCACTAGTAGGAGTGAGAAAAACATCACGGGGTGGTGCGCATTGTATGGGTGTGTGTTACATTACATTCACTAGTAGGAGTGAGAAAAACATCACGGGGTAGTGTGAATTGGAGGGTCTGAATTAGGATAGGCAGTGAGTGGCAATGTAGGATGGAGAAAAGCAACGCGGGGTGGTCAGCATGGGAAGGTCAGGGAACATGCAGTGGCAATGTAGGATAGGTTTCTGAAAAACATCGCGGGGTGGTGCGCATTGTATGGGTGTGTGTTACATTACATTCACTAGTAGGAGTGAGAAAAACATCACGGGGTGGTGCGCATTGTATGGGTGTGTGTTACATTACATTCACTAGTAGGAGTGAGAAAAACATCACGGGGTGGTGTTAATCGGAGGGTCTGAATTAGGATAGGCAGTGACTGGCAATGTAGGATGGAGAAAAGCAACGCGGGGTGCTCAGCATGGGAAGGTCAGGGAACATGCAGTGGCAATGTAGGATAGGTTTCTGAAAAACATCGCGTGGTGGTGCGCATTGTATGGGTGTGTGTTACATTACATTCACTAGTAGGAGTGAGAAAAACATCACGGGGTGGTGCGCATTGTATGGGTGTGTGTTACATTACATTCACTAGTAGGAGTGAGAAAAACATCACGGGGTGGTGTGAATCGGAGGGTCTGAATTAGGATAGGCAGTGAGTGGCAATGTAGGATGGACAAAAGCACCGCGGGGTGGTCAGCATGGGGAGGTCAGGGAACATGCAGTGGCAATGTAGGATAGGTTTCTGAAAAAGATCGCGGGGTGGTGCGCATTGTATGGGTGTGTGTTACATTACATTCACTAGTAGGAGTGTGAAAAACATCACGGGGTGGTGTGAATCGGAGGGTCTGAATTAGGATAGGCAGTGAGTGGCAATGTAGGATGGAGAAAAGCACCGCGGGGTGGTCAGCATGGGGAGGTCAGGAAACATGCAGTGGCAATGTAAGATAGGTTTCTGAAAAACATCGCGGGGTGGTGCAGATTGTATGGCTGTGTGTTACATTACATTCACTAGTAGGAGTGAGAAAAACATCACGGGGTGGTGCGCATTGTATGGGTGTGTGTTACATTACATTCACTAGTAGGAGTGAGAAAAACATCACGGGGTGGTGTGAATCGGAGTGTCTGAATTAGGATAGGCAGTGAGTGGCAATGTAGGATGGAGAAAAGCAACGTGGGGTGGTCAGCATGGGAAGGTCAGGGAACATGCAGTGGCAATGTAGGATAGGTTTCTGAAAAACATCGCGGGGTGGTGCGCATTGTATGGGTGTGTGTTACATTACATTCACTAGTAGGACTGAGAAAAACATCGCGGGGTGGTGCGCATTGTATGGGTGTGTGTTACATTACATTCACTAGTAGGAGTGAGAAAACCATCACGGGTTGGTGCGCATTGTATGGGTGTGTGTTACATTACATTCACTAGTAGGAGTGAGAAAAACATCACGGGGTGGTGTGAATCGGAGGGTCTGAATTAGGATAGGCAGTGAGTGGCAATGTAGGATGGAGAAAAGCACCGCGGGCTGGTCAGCATGGGGAGGTCAGGGAACATGCAGTGGCAATGTAGGATAGGTTTCTGAAAAACATCGCGGGGTGGTGCGCATTGTATGGGTGTGTGTTACATTACATTCACTAGTAGGAGTGAGAAAAACATCACGGGGTGGTGCGCATTGTATGGGTGTGTGTTATATTACATTCACTAGTAGGAGTGAGAAAAACATCACGGTGTGGTGTGAATCGGAGGGTCTGAATTAGGATAGGCAGTGAGTGGCAATGTAGGATGGAGAAAAGCACCGCGGGGTGGTCAGCATGGGGAGGTCAGGGAACATGCAGTGGCAATGTTGGATAGGTTTCTGAAAAAGATCGCGGGGTGGTGCGCATTGTATGGGTGTGTGTTACATTACATTCACTAGTAGGAGTGAGAAAAACATGACGGGGTGGTGCGCATTGTATGGGTGTGTGTTACATTACATTCACTAGTAGGAGTGAGAAAAGCATCACGGGGTGGTGTGAATCGGAGGGTCTGAATTAGGATAGGCAGTGAGTGGCAATGTAGGATGGAGAAAAGCACCGCGGGGTGGTCAGCATGGGGAGGTCAGGGAACATGCAGTGGCAATGTAGGATAGGTTTCTGAAAAACATCGCGGGCTGGTGAGCATTGTATGGCTGTGTGTTACATTACATTCACTAGTAGGAGTGAGAAAAACATCACGGGGTGGTGCGCATTGTATGGGTGTGTGTTACATTACATTCACTAGTAGGAGTGAGAAAAACATCACGGGGTGGTGTGAATCGGAGGGTCTGAATTAGGATAGGCAGTGAGTGGCAATGTAGGATGGAGAAAAGCACCGCGGGCTGGTCAGCATGGGGAGGTCAGGGAACATGCAGTGGCAATGTAGGATAGGTTTCTGAAAAACATCGCGGGGTGGTGCGCATTGTATGGGTGTGTGTTACCTTACATTCACTAGTAGGACTGAGAAAAACATCGCTGGGTGGTGCGCATTGTATGGGTGTGTGTTACATTACATTCACTAGTAGGAGTGAGAAAACCATCACGGGTTGGTGCGCATTGTATGGGTGTGTGTTACATTACATTCACTAGTAGGAGTGAGAAAAACATCACGGGGTGGTGTGAATCGGAGGGTCTGAATTAGGATAGGCAGTGAGTGGCAATGTAGGATGGAGAAAAGCACCGCGGGCTGGTCAGCATGTGGAGGTCAGGGAACATGCAGTGGCAATGTAGGATAGGTTTCTGAAAAACATCGCGGGGTGGTGCGCATTGTATGGGTGTGTGTTACATTACATTCACTAGTAGGAGTGAGAAAAACATCACGGGGTGGTGCGCATTGTATGGGTGTGTGTTATATTACATTCACTAGTAGGAGTGAGAAAAACATCACGGTGTGGTGTGAATCGGAGGGTCTGAATTAGGATAGGCAGTGAGTGGCAATGTAGGATGGAGAAAAGCACCGCGGGGTGGTCAGCATGGGGAGGTCAGGGAACATGCAGTGGCAATTTTGGATAGGTTTCTGAAAAACATCGCGGGGTGGTGCGCATTGTATGGGTGTGTGTTACATTACATTCACTAGTAGGAGTGAGAAAAACATCACGGGGTGGTGCGCATTGTATGTGTGTGTGTTATATTACATTCACTCGCAGGAGTGAGAAAAACATCACGGGGTGGTGTGAATCGGAGGGTCTGAATTAGGATAGGCAGTGACTGGCAATGTAGGATGGAGAAAAGCACCGCGGGGTGGTCAGCATAGGGAGGTCAGGGAACATGCAGTGGCAATGTAGGATAGGTTTCTGAAAAACATCGCGGGGTGGTGCGCATTGTATGGGTGTGTGTTACATTACATTCACTAGTAGGAGTGAGAAAAACATCACGGGGTGGTGCGCATTGTATGGGTGTGTGTTACATTACATTCACTAATAGGAGTGGGAAAAACGTCACAGGGTGTTGTGAATCGGAGGGTCTGAATTAGGATAGGCAGTGAGTGGCAATGTAGGATGGAGAAAAGCACCGCGGGGTGGTCAGCATGGGGAGGTCAGGGAACATGCAGTCGCAATGTAGGATAGGTTTCTGAAAAACATCGCGGGGTGGTGCGCATTGTATGGGTGTGTGTTACATTACATTCACTAGTAGGAGTGAGAAAAACATCACGGGGTGGTGCGCATTGTATGGGTGTGTGTAACATTACATTCACTAGTAGGAGTGAGAAAAACATCACGGGGTGGTGTGAATCGGAGGGTCTGAATTAGGATAGGCAGTGAGTGGCAATGTAGGATGGAGAAAAGCACCGCGGGGTGGTCAGCATGGGGAGGTCAGGGAACATGCAGTGGCAATGTAGGATAGGTTTGTGAAAAACATCGCGGGGTGGTGCGCATTGTATGGGTGTGTGTTACATTACATTCACTAGTAGGAGTGAGAAAAACATCACGGGGTGGTGCGCAATATATGGGTGTGTGTAACATTACATTCACTAGTAGGAGTGAGAAAAACATCACGGGGTGGTGTGAATCGGAGGGTCTGAATTAGGATAGGCTGTGAGGGGCAATGTAGGATGGAGAAAAGCACCGCGGGGTGGTCAGCATGGGGAGGTCAGGGAACATGCAGTGGCAATGTAGGATAGGTTTCTGAAAATCATCGCGGGGTGGTGCGCATTGTATGGGTGTGTGTTACATTACATTCACTAGTAGGAGTGAGAAAAACATCACGGGGTGGTGCGCATTGTATTATGGATGTGTGTTACATTATATTCACTAGTAGGAGTGAGTAAAACATCACGGGGTGGTGTGAATCGGAGTGTCTGAATTAGGATAGGCAGTGAGTGGCAATGTAGGATGGAGAAAAGCACCGCGGGGTGGTCAGCATGGGGAGGTCAGGGAACATGCAGTGGCAATGTAGGATAGGTTTCTGAAAAACATCGCGGGGTGGTGCGCATTGTATGGGTGTGTGTTACATTACATTCACTAGTAGGAGTGAGAAAAACATCACGGGGTGGTGTGCATTGTATGGGTGTGTGTTACATTACATTCACTAGTAGGAGTGAGAAAAACATCAAGGGGTGGTATGAATCGGAGGGTCTGAATTAGGATAGGCAGTGAGTGGCAATGTACGATGGAGAAAAGCACCGCGGGGTGGTCAGCATGGGGAGGTCAGGGAACATGCAGTGGCAATGTAGGATAGGTTTCTGAAATACATCGCGGGGTGGTGCGCATTGTATGGGTGTGTGTTACATTGCATTCACTAGTAGGACTGAGAAAAACATCGCGGGGTGGTGCGCATTGTATGGGTGTGTGTTACATTACATTCACTAGTAGGAGTGAGAAAAACATCACGGGGTGGTGCGCATTGTATGGGTGTGTGTTACATTAAATTCGCTAGTAGGAGTGAGAAAAACATCACGGGGTGGTGCGCATTGTATGGGTGTGTGTTACATTACATTCACTAGTAGGAGTGAGAAAAACATCACGGGGTGGTGTGAATCGGAGGGTCTGAATTAGGATAGGCAGTGAGTGGCAATGTAGGATGGAGAAAAGCACCGCGGGCTGGTCAGCATGGGGAGGTCAGGGAACATGCAGTGGCAATGTAGGATAGGTTTCTGAAAAACATCGCGGGGTGGTGCGCATTGTATGGGTGTGTGTTACATTACATTCACTAGTAGGAGTGAGAAAAACATCACGGGGTGGTGCGCATTGTATGGGTGTGTGTTATATTACATTCACTAGTAGGAGTAAGAAAAACATCACGGTGTGGTGTGAATCGGAGGGTCTGAATTAGGATAGGCAGTGAGTGGCAATGTAGGATGGAGAAAAGCACCGCGGGGTGGTCAGCATGGGGAGGTCAGGGAACATGCAGTGGCAATGTTGGATAGTTTTCTGAAAATGATCGCGGGGTGGTGCGCATTGTATGGGTGTGTGTTACATTACATTCACTAGTAGGAGTGAGAAAAACATGACGGGGTGGTGCGCATTGTATGGGTGTGTGTTACATTACATTCACTAGTAGGAGTGAGAAAAACATCACGGGGTGGTGTGAATCAGAGGGTCTGAATTAGGATAGGCAGTGAGTGGCAATGTAGGATGGAGAAAAGCACCGCGGGGTGGTCAGCATGGGGAGGTCAGGGAACATGCAGTGGCAATGTAGGATAGGTTTCTGAAAAACATCGCGGGGTGCTGCAGATTGTATGGCTGTGTGTTACATTACATTCACTAGTAGGAGTGAGAAAAACATCACGGGGTGGTGCGCATTGTATGGGTGTGTGTTACATTACATTCACTAGTAGGAGTGAGAAAAACATCACGGGGTGGTGTGAATCGGAGGGTCTGAATTAGGATAGGCAGTGAGTGGCAATGTAGGATGGAGAAAAGCAACGCGGGGTGGTCAGCATGGGAAGGTCAGGGAACATGCAGTGGCAATGTAGGATAGGTTTCTGAAAAACATCGCGGGGTGGTGCGCATTGTATGGGTGTGTGTTACATTACATTCACTAGAAGGACTGAGAAAAACATCGCGGGGTGGTGCGCATTGTATGGGTGTGTGTTACATTACATTCACTAGTAGGAGTGAGAAAATCATCACGGGTTGGTGCGCATTGTATGGGTGTGTGTTACATTACATTCACTAGTAGGAGTGAGAAAAACATAACGGGGTGGTGTGAATCGGAGGGTCTGAATTAGGATAGGCAGTGAGTGGCAATGTAGGATGGAGAAAAGCACCGCGGGGTGGTCAGCATGGGGAGGTCAGGGAACATGCAGTGGCAATGTAGGATAGGTTTCTGAAAAACATCTCGGGGTGGTGCGCATTGTATGGATGTGTGTTACATTACATTCACTAGTAGGAGTGAGAAAAACATCACGGGGTGGTGCGCATTGTATTATGGATGTGTGTTACATTATATTCACTAGTAGGAGTGAGTAAAACATCACGGGGTGGTGTGAATCGGAGTGTCTGAATTAGGATAGGCAGTGAGTGGCAATGTAGGATGGAGAAAAGCACCGCGGGGTGGTCAGCATGGGGAGGTCAGGGAACATGAAGTGGCAATGTAGGATAGGTTTCTGAAAAACATCGCGGGGTGGTGCGCATTGTATGGGTGTGTGTTACATTACATTCACTAGTAGGAGTGAGAAAAACATCACGGGGTGGTGTGCATTGTATGGGTGTGTGTTACATTACATTCACTAGTAGGAGTGAGAAAAACATCAAGGGGTGGTGTGAATCGGAGGGTCTGAATTAGGATAGGCAGTGAGTGGCAATGTAGGATGGAGAAAAGCACCGCGGGGTGGTCAGCATGGGGAGGTCAGGGAACATGCAGTGGCAATGTAGGACAGTTTTCTGAAAAACATCGCGGGGTGGTGCGCATTGTATGGGTGTGTGTTACACTGCATTCACTAGTAGGAGTGAGAAAAACATCATGGGGTGGTGCGCATTGTATGGGTGTGTGTTACATTACATTCACTAGTAGGAGTGAGAAAAACATCACGGGGTGGTGTGAATCGGAGGGTCTGAATTAGGATAGGCAGTGAGTGGCAATGTAGGATGGAGAAAAGCAACGCGGGGTGGTCAGCATGGGAAGGTCAGGGAACATGCAGTGGCAATGTAGGATAGGTTTCTGAAATACATCGCGGGGTGGTGCGCATTGTATGGGTGTGTGTTACATTGCATTCACTAGTAGGACTGAGAAAAACATCGCGGGGTGGTGCGCATTGTATGGGTGTGTGTTACATTACATTCACTAGTAGGAGTGAGAAAAACATCACGGGGTGGTGCGCATTGTATGGGTGTGTGTTACATTACATTCACTAGTAGGAGTGAGAAAAACATCACGGGGTGGTGCGCATTGTATGGGTTTGTGTTACATTACATTCACTAGTAGGAGTGAGAAAAACATCACGGGGTGGTGTGAATCGGAGGGTCTGAATTAGGATAGGCAGTGAGTGGCAATGTAGGATGGAGAAAAGCACCGCGGGCTGGTCAGCATGGGGAGGTCAGGGAACATGCAGTGGCAATGTAGGATAGGTTTCTGAAAAACATCGCGGTGTGGTGCGCATTGTATGGGTGTGTGTTACATTACATTCACTAGTAGGAGTGAGAAAAACATCACGGGGTGGTGCGCATTGTATGGGTGTGTGTTACATTACATTCACTAGTAGGAGTGAGAAAAACATCAAGGGGTGGTATGAATCGGAGGGTCTGAATTAGGATAGGCAGTGAGTGGCAATGTACGATGGAGAAAAGCACCGCGGGGTGGTCAGCATGGGGAGGTCAGGGAACATGCAGTGGCAATGTAGGACAGTTTTCTGAAAAACATCGCGGGGTGGTGCGCATTGTATGGGTGTGTGTTACACTGCATTCACTAGTAGGAGTGAGAAAAACATCATGGGGTGGTGCGCATTGTATGGGTGTGTGTTACATTACATTCACTAGTAGGAGTGAGAAAAACATCACGGGGTGGTGTGAATCGGAGGGTCCGAATTAGGATAGGCAGTGAGTGGCAATGTAGGATGGAGAAAAGCAACGCGGGGTGGTCAGCATGGGAAGGTCAGGGAACATGCAGTGGCAATGTAGGATAGGTTTCTGAAATACATCGCGGGGTGGTGCGCATTGTATGGGTGTGTGTTACATTGCATTCACTAGTAGGACTGAGAAAAACATCGCGGGGTGGTGCGCATTGTATGGGTGTGTGTTACATTACATTCACTAGTAGGAGTGAGAAAAACATCACGGGGTGGTGCGCATTGTATGGCTGTGTGTTACATTAAATTCGCTAGTAGGAGTGAGAAAAACATCACGGGGTGGTGCGCATTGTATGGGTGTGTGTTACATTACATTCACTAGTAGGAGTGAGAAAAACATCACGGGGTGGTGTGAATCGGAGGGTCTGAATTAGGATAGGCAGTGAGTGGCAATGTAGGATGGAGAAAAGCACCGCGGGCTGGTCAGCATGGGGAGGTCAGGGAACATGCAGTGGCAATGTAGGATAGGTTTCTGAAAAACATCGCGGGGTGGTGCGCATTGTATGGGTGTGTGTTACATTACATTCACTAGTAGGAGTGAGAAAAACATCACGGGGTGGTGCGCATTGTATGGGTGTATGTTATATTACATTCACTAGTAGGAGTAAGAAAAACATCACGGTGTGGTGTGAATCGGAGGGTCTGAATTAGGATAGGCAGTGAGTGGCAATGTAGGATGGAGAAAAGCACCGCGGGGTGGTCAGCATGGGGAGGTCAGGGAACATGCAGTGGCAATGTTGGATAGTTTTCTGAAAATGATCGCGGGGTGGTGCGCATTGTATGGGTGTGTGTTACATTACATTCACTAGTAGGAGTGAGAAAAACATGACGGGGTGGTGCGCATTGTATGGGTGTGTGTTACATTACATTCACTAGTAGGAGTGAGAAAAACATCACGGGGTGGTGTGAATCGGAGGGTCTGAATTAGGATAGGCAGTGAGTGGCAATGTAGGATGGAGAAAAGCACCGCGGGGTGGTCAGCATGGGGAGGTCAGGGAACATGCAGTGGCAATGTAGGATAGGTTTCTGAAAAACATCGCGGGGTGGTGCAGATTGTATGGCTGTGTGTTACATTACATTCACTAGTAGGAGTGAGAAAAACATCACGGGGTGGTGCGCATTGTATGGGTGTGTGTTACATTACATTCACTAGTAGGAGTGAGAAAAACATCACGGGGTGGTGTGAATCGGAGGGTCTGAATTAGGATAGGCAGTGAGTGGCAATGTAGGATGGAGAAAAGCAACGCGGGGTGGTCAGCATGGGAAGGTCAGGGAACATGCAGTGGCAATGTAGGATAGGTTTCTGAAAAACATCGCGGGGTGGTGCGCATTGTATGGGTGTGTGTTACATTACATTCACTAGAAGGACTGAGAAAAACATCGCGGGGTGGTGCGCATTGTATGGGTGTGTGTTACATTACATTCACTAGTAGGAGTGAGAAAATCATCACGGGTTGGTGCGCATTGTATGGGTGTGTGTTACATTACATTCACTAGTAGGAGTGAGAAAAACATCACGGGGTGGTGTGAATCGGAGGGTCTGAATTAGGATAGGCAGTGAGTGGCAATGTAGGATGGAGAAAAGCACCGCGGGGTGGTCAGCATGGGGAGGTCAGGGAACATGCAGTGGCAATGTAGGATAGGTTTCTGAAAAACATCGCGGGGTGGTGCGCATTGTATGGATGTGTGTTACATTACATTCACTAGTAGGAGTGAGAAAAACATCACGGGGTGGTGCGCATTGTATTATGGATGTGTGTTACATTATATTCACTAGTAGGAGTGAGTAAAACATCACGGGGTGGTGTGAATCGGAGTGTCTGAATTAGGATAGGCAGTGAGTGGCAATGTAGGATGGAGAAAAGCACCGCGGGGTGGTCAGCATGGGGAGGTCAGGGAACATGAAGTGGCAATGTAGGATAGGTTTCTGAAAAACATCGCGGGGTGGTGCGCATTGTATGGGTGTGTGTTACATTACATTCACTAGTAGGAGTGAGAAAAACATCACGGGGTGGTGTGCATTTTATGGGTGTGTGTTACATTACATTCACTAGTAGGAGTGAGAAAAACATCAAGGGGTGGTGTGAATCGGAGGGTCTGAATTAGGATAGGCAGTGAGTGGCAATGTAGGATGGAGAAAAGCACCGCGGGGTGGTCAGCATGGGGAGGTCAGGGAACATGCAGTGGCAATGTAGGACAGTTTTCTGAAAAACATCGCGGGGTGGTGCGCATTGTATGGGTGTGTGTTACACTGCATTCACTAGTAGGAGTGAGAAAAACATCATGGGGTGGTGCGCATTGTATGGGTGTGTGTTACATTACATTCACTAGTAAGAGTGAGAAAAACATCACGGGGTGGTGTGAATCGGAGGGTCTGAATTAGGATAGGCAGTGAGTGGCAATGTAGGATGGAGAAAAGCAACGCGGGGTGGTCAGCATGGGAAGTTCAGGGAACATGCAGTGGCAATGTAGGATAGGTTTCTGAAATACATCGCGGGGTGGTGCGCATTGTATGGGTGTGTGTTACATTGCATTCACTAGTAGGACTGAGAAAAACATCGCGGGGTGGTGCGCATTGTATGGGTGTGTGTTACATTACATTCACTAGTAGGAGTGAGAAAAACATCACGGGGTGGTGCGCATTGTATGGGTGTGTGTTACATTACATTCACTAGTAGGAGTGAGAAAAACATCACGGGGTGGTGCGCATTTTATGGGTGTGTGTTACATTACATTCACTAGTAGGAGTGAGAAAAACATCACGGGGTGGTGTGAATCGGAGGGTCTGAATTAGGATAGGCAGTGAGTGGCAATGTAGGATGGAGAAAAGCACCGCGGGCTGGTCAGCATGGGGAGGTCAGGGAACATGCAGTGGCAATGTAGGATAGGTTTCTGAAAAACATCGCGGGGTGGTGCGCATTGTATGGGTGTGTGTTACATTACATTCACTAGTAGGAGTGAGAAAAACATCACGGGGTGGTGCGCATTGTATGGGTGTGTGTTATATTACATTCACTAGTAGGAGTGAGAAAAACATCACGGTGTGGTGTGAATCGGAGGGTCTGAATTAGGATAGGCAGTGAGTGGCAATGTAGGATGGAGAAAAGCACCGCGGTGTGGTCAGCATGGGGAGGTCAGGGAACATGCAGTGGCAATGTTGGATAGGTTTCTGAAAAAGATCGCGGGGTGGTGCGCATTGTATGGGTGTGTGTTACATTACATTCACTAGTAGGAGTGAGAAAAACATGACGGGGTGGTGCGCATTGTATGGGTGTGTGTTACATTACATTCAGTAGTAGGAGTGAGAAAAACATCACGGGGTGGTGTGAATCGGAGGGTCTGAATTAGGATAGGCAGTGAGTGGCAATGTAGGATGGAGAAAAGCACCGCGGGGTGGTCAGCATGGGGAGGTCAGGGAACATGCAGTGGCAATGTAGGATAGGTTTCTGAAAAACATCGCGGGGTGGTGCAGATTGTATGGCTGTGTGTTACATTACATTCACTAGTATGAGTGAGAAAAACATCACGGGGTGGTGCGCATTGTATGGGTGTGTGTTACATTACATTCACTAGTAGGAGTGAGAAAAACATCACGGGGTGGTGTGAATCGGAGGGTCTGAATTAGGATAGGCAGTGAGTGGCAATGTAGGATGGAGAAAAGCAACGCGGGGTGGTCAGCTTAGGAAGGTCAGGGAACATGCAGTGGCAATGTAGGATAGGTTTCTGAAAAACATCGCGGGGTGGTGCGCATTGTATGGGTGTGTGTTACATTACATTCACTAGAAGGACTGAGAAAAACATCGCGGGGTGGTGCGCATTGTATGGGTGTGTGTTACATTACATTCACTAGTAGGAGTGAGAAAACCATCACGGGTTGGTGCGCATTGTATGGGTGTGTGTTACATTACATTCACTAGTAGGAGTGAGAAAAACATCACGGGGTGGTGTCAATCGGAGGGTCTGAATTAGAATAGGCAGTGAGTGGCAATGTAGGATGGAGAAAAGCACCGCGGGGTGGTCAGCATGGGGAGGTCAGGGAACATGCAGTGGCAATGTAGGATAGGTTTCTGAAAAACATCGCGGGGTGGTGCGCATTGTATGGGTGTGTGTTACATTACATTCACTAGTAGGAGTGAGAAAAACATCACGGGGTGGTGCGCATTGTATGGGTGTGTGTTATATTACATTCACTAGTAGGAGTGAGAAAAACATCACGGTGTGGTGTGAATCGGAGTGTCTGAATTAGGATAGGCAGTGAGTGGCAATGTAGGATGGAGAAAAGCACCGCGGGGTGGTCAGCATGGGGAGGTCAGGGAACATGCAGTGGCAATGTTGGATAGGTTTCTGAAAAACATCGCGGGGTGGTGCGCATTGTATGGGTGTGTGTTACATTACATTCACTAGTAGGAGTGAGAAAAACATCACGGGGTGGTGTGAATCGGAGGGTCTGAATTAGGATAGGCAGTGAGTGGCAATGTAGGATGGAGAAAAGCACCGTGGGGTGGTCAGCATGGGGAGGTCAGGGAACATGCAGTCGCAATGTAGGATAGGTTTCTGAAAAACATCGCGGGGTGGTGCGCATTGTATGGGTGTGTGTTACATTACATTCACTAGTAGGAGTGAGAAAAACATCACGGGGTGGTGCGCATTGTATGGGTGTGTGTTACATTACATTCACTAGTAGGAGTGAGAAAAACATCACGGGGTGGTGTGAATCGGAGGGTCTGAATTAGGATAGGCAGTGAGTGGCAATGTAGGATGGAGAAAAGCACCGCGGGGTGGTCAGCATGGGGAGGTCAGGGAACATGCAGTGGCAATGTAGGATAGGTTTCTGAAAAACATCGCGGGGTGGTGCGCATTGTATGGGTGTGTGTTACATTACATTCACTAGTAGGAGTGAGAAAAACATCACGGGGTGGTGCGCAATATATGGGTGTGTGTAACATTACATTCACTAGTAGGAGTGAGAAAAACATCACGGGGTGGTGTGAATCAGAGGGTCTGAATTAGGATAGGCTGTGAGGGGCAATGTAGGATGGAGAAAAGCACCGCGGGGTGGTCAGCATGGGGAGGTCAGGGAACATGCAGTGGCAATGTAGGATAGGTTTCTGAAAATCATCGCGGGGTGGTGCGCATTGTATGGGTGTGTGTTACATTACATTCACTAGTACGAGTGAGAAAAACATCACGGGGTGGTGCGCATTGTATGGGTGTGTGTTACACTGCATTCACTAGTAGGAGTGAGAAAAACATCACGGGGTGGTGCGCATTGTATGGGTGTGTGTTACATTACATTCACTAGTAGGAGTGAGAAAAACATCACGGGGTGGTGTGAATCGGAGGGTCTGAATTAGGATAGGCAGTGAGTGGCAATGTAGGATGGAGAAAAGCAACGCGGGGTGGTCAGCATGGGAAGGTCAGGGAACATGCAGTGGAAATGTAGGACAGTTTTCTGAAAAACATCGCGGGGTGGTGCGCATTGTATGGGTGTGTGTTACATTGCATTCACTAGTAGGACTGAGAAAAACATCGCGGGGTGGTGCGCATTGTATGGGTGTGTGTTACATTACATTCACTAGTAGGAGTGAGAAAAACATCACGGGGTGGTGCGCATTGTATGGGTGTGTGTTACATTACATTCACTAGTAGGAGTGAGAAAAACATCACGGGGTGGTGCGCATTGTATGGGTGTGTGTTACATTACATTCACTAGTAGGAGTGAGAAAAACATCACGGGGTGGTGTGAATCGGAGGGTCTGAATTAGGATAGGCAGTGAGTGGCAATGTAGGATGGAGAAAAGCAACGCGGGGTGGTCAGCATGGGGAGTTCAGGGAACATGCAGTGGCAATGTAGGATAGGTTTCTGAAAAACATCGCGGGCTGGTGTGCATTGTATGGGTGTGTGTTACATTACATTCACTAGTAGGAGTGAGAAAAACATCACGGGGTGGTGCGCATTGTATGGGTGTGTGTTACATTACATTCACTAGTAGGAGTGAGAAAAAATCACGGGGTGGTGTGAATCAGAGGGTCTGAATTAGGATACGCAGTGAGTGGCAATGTAGGATGGAGAAAAGCACCGCGGGGTGGTCAGCATGGGGAGGTCAGGGAACATGCAGTGGCAATGTAGGATAGGTTTCTGAAAAACATCGCGGGGTGGTGCGCATTGCATGGGTGTGTGTTACATTACATTCACTATTAGGAGTGAAAAAAACATCACGGGGTGGTGCGCATTGTATGGGTGTGTGTTACATTACATTCACTAGTAGGAGTGAGAAAAACATCACGGGGTGGTGTGAATCGGAGGGTCTGAATTAGGATAGGCAGTGAGTGGCAATGTAGGATGGAGAAAAGCACCGCGGGGTGGTCAGCATGGGGATGTCAGGGAACATGCAGTGGCAATGTAGGATAGGTTTCTGAAAAACATCGCGGGATGGTGCGCATTGTATGGGTGTGTGTTACATTACATTGACTAGTAGGAGTGAGAAAAACATCATGGGGTGGTGCGCATTGTATGGGTGTGTGTTACATTACATTCACTAGTAGGAGTGAGAAAAACATCACGGGGTGGTGTGAATCGGAGGGTCTGAATTAGGATAGGCAGTGAGTGGCAATGTAGGATGGAGAAAAGCACCGCGGGGTGGTCAGCATGGGGAGGTCAGGGAACATGCAGTGGCAATGTAGGATAGGATGATGAAAAACATCGCGGGGTGGTGCGCATTGTATGGGTGTGTATTACATTACATTCACTAGTAGGAGTGAGAAAAACATCACGGGGTGGTGCGCATTGTATGGGTGTGTGTTACATTACATTCACTAGTAGGAGTGAGAAAAACATCACGGGGTGGTGTGAATCGGAGGGTCTGAATTATGATAGGCAGTGAGTGGCAATGTAGGATGGAGAAAAGCACCGCGGGGTGGTCAGCATGGGGAAGTCAGGGAACATGCAGTGGCAATGTAGGATAGGTTTCTGAAAAACATTGCGGGGTGGTGCGCATTGTATGGGTGTGTGTTACATTACATTCACTAGTAGGAGTGATAAAAACATCACGGGGTGGTGCGCATTGTATGGGTGTGTGTTACATTACATTCACTAGTAGGAGTGAGAAAAACATCACGGGGTGGTGTGAACTGGAGGGTCTGAAATAGGATAGGCAGTGAGTGGCAATGTAGGATGGAGAAAAGCAATGCGGGGTGGTCAGCATGGGAAGGTCAGGGAACATGCAGTGGCAATGTAGGATAGGTTTCTTAAAAACATCGTGGGGTGGTGCGCATTGTATGGGTGTGTGTTACATTACATTCACTAGTAGGAGTGAGAAAAACATCACGGGGTGGTGTGCATTGTATGGGTGTGTGTTACATTACATTCACTAGTAGGAGTGAGAAAAACATCACGGGGTGGTGTGAATAGGAGGGTCTGAATTAGGATAGGCAGTGAGTGGCAATGTAGGATGGAGAAAAGCACCGCGGGGTGGTCAGCATGGGAAGGTCAGGGAACATGCAGTGGCAATGTAGGATAGGTTTCTGAAATACATCGCGGGGTGGTGCGCATTGTATGGGTGTGTGTTACATTGCATTCACTAGTAGGACTGAGAAAAACATCGCGGGGTGGTGCGCATTGTATGGGTGTGTGTTACATTACATTCACTAGTAGGAGTGAGAAAAACATCACGGGGTGGTGCGCATTGTATGGGTGTGTGTTACATTACATTCACTAGTAGGAGTGAGAAAAACATCACGGGGTGGGGCGCATTGTATGGGTGTGTGTTACATTACATTCACTAGTAGGAGTGAGAAAAACATCACGGGGTTGTGTGAATCAGAGTTTCTGAATTAGGATAGGCAGTGAGTGGCAATGTAGGATGGAGAAAAGCACCGCGGGGTGGTCAGCATAGGGAGGTCAGGGAACATGCAGTGGCAATGTAGGATAGGTTTCTGAAAAACATCGCGGGCTGGTGCGCATTGTATGGGTGTGTGTTACATTACGTTCACTAGTAGGAGTGAGAAAAACATCACGGGGTGGTGCGCATTGTATGGGTGTGTGTTACATTACATTCACTAGTAGGAGTGAGAAAAACATCACGGGGTTGTGTGAATCGGAGGGTCTGAATTAGGATAGGCAATGAGTGGCAATGTAGGATGGAGAAAAGCACCGCGGGGTGGTCAGCATAGGGAGGTCAGGGAACATGCAGTGGCAATGTAGGATAGGTTTCTGAAAAACATCACGGGGTGGTGCGCATTGTATGGGTGTGTGTTACATTACGTTCACTAGTAGGAGTGAGAAAAACATCACGGGGTGGTGCGCATTGTATGGGTGTGTGTTACATTACATTCACTAGTAGGAGTGAGAAAAACATCACGGGGTGGTGCGCATTGTATTAAGGGTGTGTGTTACATTACATTCACTAGTAGGAGTGAGTAAAACATCACGGGGTGGTGTGAATCGGAGGGTCTGAATTAGGATAGGCATTGAGTGGCAATGTAGGATGGAGAAAAGCACCGCGAGGTGGTCAGATTGGGAAGGTCAGGAAACATGCAGTGGCAATGTAGGATAGGTTTCTGAAAAACATCGCGGGGTGGTGCGCATTGTATGGGTGTGTGTTACATTACATTCACTAGTAGGAGTGAGAAAAACATCACGGGGTGGTGCGCATTGTATGGGTGTGTGTTACATTACATTCACTAGTAGGAGTGAGAAAAACATCACGGGGTTGTGTGAATCGGAGGGTCTGAATTAGGATAGGCAGTGAGTGGCAATGTAGGATGGAGAAAAGCACCGCGGGGTGGTCAGCATAGGGAGGTCAGGGAACATGCAGTGGGAATGTAGGATAGGTTTCTGAAAAACATCGCGGGGTGGTGCGCATTGTATGGGTGTGTGTTACATTACGTTCACTAGTAGGAGTGAGAAAAACATCACGGGGTGGTGCGCATTGTATGGGTGTGTGTTACATTACATTCACTAGTAGGAGTGAGAAAAACCTCACGGGGTGGTGTGAATCGGAGGGTCTGAATTAGGATAGGCAGTGAGTGGCAATGTAGGATGGAGAAAAGCACCACGGGGTGGTCAGCATGGGGAGGTCAGGGAACATGCAGTGGCAATGTAGGATAGGTTTCGGAAAA
The DNA here is from genome assembly GCF_034190915.1 of Cavia porcellus. Lineage (NCBI taxonomy): Eukaryota > Metazoa > Chordata > Mammalia > Rodentia > Caviidae > Cavia > Cavia porcellus. Next base: position 573,718 of record NW_026947561.1, on the reverse strand, counting down.
ACATCGCGGAGTGGTGCGCATTGTATGGGTGTGTGTTACATTACGTTCACTAGTAGGAGTGAGAAAAACATCACGGAGTGGTGCGCATTGTATGGGTGTGTGTTACATTACATTCACTAGTAGGAGTGAGAAAAACATCACGGGGTGGTGTGAATCGGAGGGTCTGAATTAGGATAGGCACTGAGTGGCAATGTAGGATGGAGAAAAGCACCGCGGGATGGTCAGCATGGGGAGGTCAGGGAACATGAAGGGCAATGTAGGATAGGTTTCTGAAAAACATCGCGGGGTGGTGCGCATTATATGGGTGTGTGTTACATTACATTCACTAGTAGGAGTGAGAATAACATCACGGGGTGGTGCGCATTGTATGGGTGTGTGTTACATTACATTCACTAGTAGGAGTGAGAAAAACATCACGGGGTGGTGCGCATTGTATGGGTGTGTGTTACATTACATTCACTAGTAGGAGTGAGAAAAACATCACGGGGTTGTGTGAATCGGAGGGTCTGAATTAGGATAGGCAGTGAGTGGCAATGTAGGATGGAGAAAAGCACCGCGGGGTGGTCAGCATGGGGAGGTCAGGGAACATGCAGTGGCAATGTAGGATAGGTTTCTGAAAAACATCGCGGGGTGGTGCGCATTGTATGGGTGTGTGTTACATTACATTCACTAGTAGGAGTGAGAAAAACATCACAGGGTGGTGCGCATTGTATGGGTGTGTGTTCCATTACATTCACTAGTAGGAGTGAGAAAACATCACAGGGTGCTGTGAATCGGAGGGTCTGAATTAGGATAGGCAGTGAGTGGCAATGTATGATGGAGAAAAGCACCGCGGGGTGGTCAGCATGGGGAGGTCAGGGAACATGCAGTGGCAATGTAGGATAGGTTTCTGAAAAACATCGCGGGGTGGTGCGCATTGTACGGGTGTGTGTTACATTACATTCACTAGTAGGAGTGAGAAAAACATCAAGGGGTGGTGCGCATTGTATGGGTGTGTGTTACATTACATTCACTAGTAGGAGTGAGAAAAGCAGCACGTGGTGGTGCACATTGAATTAAGGGTGTGTGTTACATTACATTCACTAGTAGGAGTGAGTAAAACATCACGGGGTGGTGTGAATCGGAGGGTCTGAATTAGGATAGGCAGTGAGTGGCAATGTAGGATGGAGAAAAGCACCGCGAGGTGGTCAGCATGGGGAGGTCAGGGAACATGCAGTGGCAATGTAGGATAGGTTTCTGAAAAACATCGCGGGGTGGTGCGCATTGTATGGGTGTGTGTTACATTACATTCACTAGTTTGAGTGAGAAAAACATCACGGGGTGGTGCGCATTGTATGGGTGTGTGTTACATTACATTCACTAGTAGGAGTGAGAAAAACATCACGGGGTGGTGTGAATCGGAGGGTCTGAATTAGGTTAGGCAGTGAGTGGCAATGTAGGATGGAGAAAAGCACCGCGGGGTGGTCAGCATGGGGAGGTCAGGGAACATGAAGGGCAATGTAGGATAGTTTCTGAAAAACATCGCGGGGTGGTGCGCATTGTATGGGTGTGTGTTACATTACATTCACTAGTAGGAGTGAGAAAATCATCACGGGGTGGTGTGAATTGGAGGGTCTGAATTATGATAGGCAGTGAGTGGCAATGTAGGATGGAGAAAAGCACCGCGGGGTGGTCAGCATGGGGAGGTCAGGGAACATGCAGTGGCAATGTAGGATAGGTTTCGGAAAAACATTGCGGGATGGTGCGCATTGTATGGGTGTGTGTTACATTACATTCACTAGTAGAAGTGAGAAAAACATCACGTGGTTGTGCGCATTGTATGGGTGTGTGTTACATTACATTCACTAGTAGGAGTGAGAAAAACATCACGGGGTGGTGCGCATTGTATGGGTGTGTGTTACATTACATTCACTAGTAGGAGTGAGAAAAACATCACGGGGTGGTGTGAATCGGATGGTCTGAATTAGGATAGGCAGTGAGTGGCAATGTAGGATGGAGAAAAGCACCGCGGGGTGGTCAGCATGGGAAGGTCAGGGAACATGCAGTGGCAATGTAGGATAGGTTTCTGAAATACATCGCGGGGTGGTGCGCATTGTATGGGTGTGTGTTACATTGCATTCACTAGTAGGACTGACAAAAACATCGCGGGGTGGTGCGCATTGTATGGGTGTGTGTTACATTACATTCACTAGTAGGAGTGAGAAAAAACATCACGGGGTGGTGCGCATTGTATGGGTGTGTGTTACATTACATTCACTAGTAGGAGTGAGAAAAACATCACGGGGTGGTGCGCATTGTATGGGTGTGTGTTACATTACATTCACTAGTAGGAGTGAGAAAAACATCACGGGGTTGTGTGAATCGGAGGGTCTGAATTAGGATAGGCAGTGAGTGGCAATGTAGGATGGAGAAAAGCACCGCGGGGTGGTCAGCATAGGGAGGTCAGGGAACATGCAGTGGCAATGTAGGATAGGTTTCTGAAAAACATCGCGGGCTGGTGCGCATTGTATGGGTGTGTGTTACATTACGTTCACTAGTAGGAGTGAGAAAAACATCACGGGGTGGTGCGCATTGTATGGGTGTGTGTTACATTACATTCACTAGTAGGAGTGAGAAAAACATCACGGGGTTGTGTGAATCGGAGGGTCTGAATTAGGATAGGCAGTGAGTGGCAATGTAGGATGGAGAAAAGCACCGCGGGGTGGTCAGCATAGGGAGGTCAGGGAACATGCAGTGGGAATGTAGGATAGGTTTCTGAAAAACATCGCGGGGTGGTGCGCATTGTATGGGTGTGTGTTACATTACGTTCACTAGTAGGAGTGAGAAAAACATCACGGGGTGGTGCGCATTGTATGGGTGTGTGTTACATTACATTCACTAGTAGGAGTGAGAAAAACCTCACGGGGTGGTGTGAATCGGAGGGTCTGAATTAGGATAGGCAGTGAGTGGCAATGTAGGATGGAGAAAAGCACCACGGGGTGGTCAGCATGGGGAGGTCAGGGAACATGCAGTGGCAATGTAGGATAGGTTTCGGAAAAACATCGCGGAGTGGTGCGCATTGTATGGGTGTGTGTTACATTACGTTCACTAGTAGGAGTGAGAAAAACATCACGGAGTGGTGCGCATTGTATGGGTGTGTGTTACATTACATTCACTAGTAGGAGTGAGAAAAACATCACGGGGTGGTGTGAATCGGAGGGTCTGAATTAGGATAGGCACTGAGTGGCAATGTAGGATGGAGAAAAGCACCGCGGGATGGTCAGCATGGGGAGGTCAGGGAACATGAAGGGCAATGTAGGATAGGTTTCTGAAAAACATCGCGGGGTGGTGCGCATTATATGGGTGTGTGTTACATTACATTCACTAGTAGGAGTGAGAAAAACATCACGGGGTGGTGCGCATTGTATGGGTGTGTGTTACATTACATTCACTAGTAGGAGTGAGAAAAACATCACGGGGTGGTGCGCATTGTATGGGTGTGTGTTACATTACATTCACTAGTAGGAGTGAGAAAAACATCACGGGGTTGTGTGAATCAGAGGGTCTGAATTAGGATAGGCAGTGAGTGGCAATGTAGGATGGAGAAAAGCACCGCGGGGTGGTCAGCATGGGGAGGTCAGGGAACATGCAGTGGCAATGTAGGATAGGTTTCTGAAAAACATCGCGGGGTGGTGCGCATTGTATGGGTGTGTGTTACATTACATTCACTAGTAGGAGTGAGAAAAACATCACAGGGTGGTGCGCATTGTATGGGTGTGTGTTCCATTACATTCACTAGTAGGAGTGAGAAAACATCACAGGGTGCTGTGAATCGGAGGGTCTGAATTAGGATAGGCAGTGAGTGGCAATGTAGGATGGAGAAAAGCACCGCGGGCTGGTCAGCATGGGGAGGTCAGGGAACATGCAGTGGCAATGTAGGATAGGTTTCTGAAAAACATCGCGGGGTGGTGCGCATTGTACGGGTGTGTGTTACATTACATTCACTAGTAGGAGTGAGAAAAACATCAAGGGGTGGTGCGCATTGTATGGGTGTGTGTTACATTACATTCACTAGTAGGAGTGAGAAAAGCAGCACGTGGTGGTGCACATTGAATTAAGGGTGTGTGTTACATTACATTCACTAGTAGGAGTGAGTAAAACATCACGGGGTGGTGTGAATCGGAGGGTCTGAATTAGGATAGGCAGTGAGTGGCAATGTAGGATGGAGAAAAGCACCGCGAGGTGGTCAGCATGGGGAGGTCAGGGAACATGCAGTGGCAATGTAGGATAGGTTTCTGAAAAACATCGCGGGGTGGTGCGCATTGTATGGGTGTGTGTTACATTACATTCACTAGTTTGAGTGAGAAAAACATCACGGGGTGGTGCGCATTGTATGGGTGTGTGTTACATTACATTCACTAGTAGGAGTGAGAAAAACATCACGGGGTGGTGTGAATCGGAGGGTCTGAATTAGGTTAGGCAGTGAGTGGCAATGTAGGATGGAGAAAAGCACCGCGGGGTGGTCAGCATGGGGAGGTCAGGGAACATGAAGGGCAATGTAGGATAGTTTCTGAAAAACATCGCGGGGTGGTGCGCATTGTATGGGTGTGTGTTACATTACATTCACTAGTAGGAGTGAGAAAATCATCACGGGGTGGTGTGAATCGGAGGGTCTGAATTATGATAGGCAGTGAGTGGCAATGTAGGATGGAGAAAAGCACCGCGGGGTGGTCAGCATGGGGAGGTCAGGCAACATGCAGTGGCAATGTAGGATAGGTTTCTGAAAAACATTGCGGGATGGTGCGCATTGTATGGGTGTGTGTTACATTACATTCACTAGTAGAAGTGAGAAAAACATCACGTGGTTGTGCGCATTGTATGGGTGTGTGTTACATTACATTCACTAGTAGGAGTGAGAAAAACATCACGGGGTGGTGCGCATTGTATGGGTGTGTGTTACATTACATTCACTAGTAGGAGTGAGAAAAACATCACGGGGTGGTGTGAATCGGATGGTCTGAATTAGGATAGGCAGTGAGTGGCAATGTAGGATGGAGAAAAGCACCGCGGGGTGGTCAGCATGGGAAGGTCAGGGAACATGCAGTGGCAATGTAGGATAGGTTTCTGAAATACATCGCGGGGTGGTGCGCATTGTATGGGTGTGTGTTACATTGCATTCACTAGTAGGACTGACAAAAACATCGCGGGGTGGTGCGCATTGTATGGGTGTGTGTTACATTACATTCACTAATAGGAGTGAGAAAAAACATCACGGGGTGGTGCGCATTGTATGGGTGTGTGTTACATTACATTCACTAGTAGGAGTGAGAAAAACATCACGGGGTGGTGCGCATTGTATGGGTGTGTGTTACATTGCATTCACTAGTAGGAGTGAGAAAAACATCACGGGGTTGTGTGAATCGGAGGGTCTGAATTAGGATAGGCAGTGAGTGGCAATGTAGGATGGAGAAAAGCACCGCGGGGTGGTCAGCATAGGGAGGTCAGGGAACATGCAGTGGCAATGTAGGATAGGTTTCTGAAAAACATCGCGGGCTGGTGCGCATTGTATGGGTGTGTGTTACATTACGTTCACTAGTAGGAGTGAGAAAAACATCACGGGGTGGTGCGCATTGTATGGGTGTGTGTTACATTACATTCACTAGTAGGAGTGAGAAAAACATCACGGGGTTGTGTGAATCGGAGGGTCTGAATTAGGATAGGCAGTGAGTGGCAATGTAGGATGGAGAAAAGCACCGCGTGGTGGTCAGCATAGGGAGGTCAGGGAACATGCAGTGGCAATGTAGGATAGGTTTCTGAAAAACATCACGGGGTGGTGTGCATTGTATGGGTGTGTGTTACATTACGTTCACTAGTAGGAATGAGAAAAACATCACGGGGTGGTGCGCATTGTATGGGTGTGTGTTACATTACATTCACTAGTAGGAGTGAGAAAAACATCACGGGGTGGTGCGCATTGTATTAAGGGTGTGTGTTACATTACATTCACTAGTAGGAGTGAGTAAAACATCATGGGGTGGTGTGAATCGGAGGGTCTGAATTAGGATAGGCAGTGAGTGGCAATGTAGGATGGAGAAAAGCACCGCGAGGTGGTCAGATTGGGAAGGTCAGGGAACATGCAGTGGCAATGTAGGATAGGTGTCTGAAAAACATTGTGAGGTGGTGCGCATTGTATGGGTGTGTGTTACATTACGTTCACTAGTAGGAGTGAGAAAAACATCACGGGGTGGTGCGCATTGTATGGGTGTGTGTTACATTACATTCACTAGTAGGAGTGAGAAAAACATCACGGGGTGGTGTGAATCGGAGGGTCTGAATTAGGATAGGCAGTGAGTGGCAATGTAGGATGGAGAAAAGCACCGCGGGGTGGTCAGCATGGGGAGGTCAGGGAACATGAAGCGCAATGTAGGATAGGTTTCTGAAAAACATCGCGGGGTGGTGCGCATTGTATGGGTGTGTGTTACATTACATTCACTAGTAGGAGTGAGAAAAACATCACGGGGTGGTGCGCATTGTATGGGTGTGTGTTACATTACATTCACTAGTAGGAGTGAGAAAAACATCACGGGGTGGTGTGAATCGGAGGGTCTGAATTAGGATAGGCAGTGAGTGGCAATGTAGGATGGAGAAAAGCAACGCGGGGTGGTCAGCATGGGAAGGGCAGGGAACATGCAGTGGCAATGTAGGATTGGTTTCTGAAATACATCGCGGGGTGGTGCGCATTGTATGCGTGTGTGTTACATTGCATTCACTAGTAGGACTGAGAAAAACATCGCGGGGTTGTGCGCATTGTATGGGTGTGTGTTACATTACATTCACTAGTAGGAGTGAGAAAAACATCACGGGGTGGTGCGCATTGTATGGGTGTGTGTTACATTACATTCACTAGTAGGAGTGAGAAAAACATCACGGGGTGGTGCGCATTGTATGGGTGTGTGTTACATTACATTCACTAGTAGGAGTGAGAAAAACATCACGGGGTTGTGTGAATCGGAGGGTCTGAATTAGGATAGGCAGTGAGTGGCAATGTAGGATGGAGAAAAGCAACGCGGGGTGGTCAGCATGGGAAGGTCAGAGAACATGCAGTGGCAATGTAGGATAGGTTTCTGAAATACATCGCGGGGTGGTGCGCATTGTATGGGTGTGTGTTACATTGCATTCACTAGTAGGACTGAGAAAAACATCGCGGGGTGGTGCGCATTATATGGGTGTGTGTTACATTACATTCACTAGTAGGAGTGAGAAAAACATCACGGGGTGGTGCGCATTGTATGGGTGTGTGTTACATTACATTCACTAGTAGGAGTGAGAAAAACATCACGGGGTGGTGCGCATTGTATGGGTGTGTGTTACATTACATTCACTAGTAGGAGTGAGAAAAACATCACGGGGTTGTGTGAATCGGAGGGTCTGAATTAGGATAGGCAGTGAGTGGCAATGTAGGATGGAGAAAAGCACCGCGGGGTGGTCAGCATGGGGAGGTCAGGGAACATGCAGTGGCAATGTAGGATAGGTTTCTGAAAAACATCGCGGGGTGGTGCGCATTGTATGGGTGTGTGTTACATTACATTCACTAGTAGGAGTGAGAAAAACATCACAGGGTGGTGCGCATTGTATGGGTGTGTGTTCCATTACATTCACTAGTAGGAGTGAGAAAACATCACAGGGTGCTGTGAATCGGAGGGTCTGAATTAGGATAGGCAGTGAGTGGCAATGTATGATGGAGAAAAGCACCGCGGGGTGGTCAGCATGGGGAGGTCAGGGAACATGCAGTGGCAATGTAGGATAGGTTTCTGAAAAACATCGCGGGGTGGTGCGCATTGTACGGGTGTGTGTTACATTACATTCACTAGTAGGAGTGAGAAAAACATCAAGGGGTGGTGCGCATTGTATGGGTGTGTGTTACATTACATTCACTAGTAGGAGTGAGAAAAACAGCACGTGGTGGTGCGCATTGAATTAAGGGTGTGTGTTACATTACATTCACTAGTAGGAGTGAGTAAAACATCACGGGGTGGTGTGAATCGGAGGGTCTGAATTAGGATAGGCAGTGAGTGGCAATGTAGGATGGAGAAAAGCACCGCGAGGTGGTCAGCATAGGGAGGTCAGGGAACATGCAGTGGCAATGTAGGATAGGTTTCTGAAAAACATCGCGGGGTGGTGCGCATTGTATGGGTGTGTGTTACATTACATTCACTAGTTTGAGTGAGAAAAACATCACGGGGTGGTGCGCATTGTATGGGTGTGTGTTACATTACATTCACTAGTAGGAGTGAGAAAAACATCACGGGGTGGTGTGAATCGGAGGGTCTGAATTAGGTTAGGCAGTGAGTGGCAATGTAGGATGGAGAAAAGCACCGCGGGGTGGTCAGCATGGGGAGGTCAGGGAACATGAAGGGCAATGTAGGATAGTTTCTGAAAAACATCGCGGGGTGGTGCGCATTGTATGGGTGTGTGTTACATTACATTCACTAGTAGGAGTGAGAAAATCATCACGGGGTGGTGTGAATCGGAGGGTCTGAATTATGATAGGCAGTGAGTGGCAATGTAGGATGGAGAAAAGCACCGCGGGGTGGTCAGCATGGGGAGGTCAGGGAACATGCAGTGGCAATGTAGGATAGGTTTCTGAAAAACATTGCGGGATGGTGCGCATTGTATGGGTGTGTGTTACATTACATTCACTAGTAGAAGTGAGAAAAACATCACGTGGTTGTGCGCATTGTATGGGTGTGTTTTACATTACATTCAGTAGTAGGAGTGAGAAAAACATCACGGGGTGGTGCGCATTGTATGGGTGTGTGTTACATTACATTCACTAGTAGGAGTGAGAAAAACATCACGGGGTGGTGTGAATCGGATGGTCTGAATTAGGATAGGCAGTGAGTGGCAATGTAGGATGGAGAAAAGCACCGCGGGGTGGTCAGCATGGGAAGGTCAGGGAACATGCAGTGGCAATGTAGGATAGGTTTCTGAAATACATCGCGGGGTGGTGCGCATTGTATGGGTTTGTGTTACATTGCATTCACTAGTAGGACTGACAAAAACATCGCGGGGTGGTGCGCATTGTATGGGTGTGTGTTACATTACATTCACTAGTAGGAGTGAGAAAAACATCACGGGGTGGTGCGCATTGTATGGGTGTGTGTTACATTACATTCACTAGTAGGAGTGAGAAAAACATCACGGGGTGGTGCGCATTGTATGGGTGTGTGTTACATTACATTCACTAGTAGGAGTGAGAAAAACATCACGGGGTTGTGTGAATCGGAGGGTCTGAATTAGGATAGGCAGTGAGTGGCAATGTAGGATGGAGAAAAGCACCGCGGGGTGGTCAGCATAGGTAGGTCAGGGAACATGCAGTGGCAATGTAGGATAGGTTTCTGAAAAACATCGCGGGCTGGTGCGCATTGTATGGGTGTGTGTTACATTACGTTCACTAGTAGGAGTGAGAAAAACATCACGGGGTGGTGCGCATTGTATGGGTGTGTGTTACATTACATTCACTAGTAGGAGTGAGAAAAACATCACGGGGTTGTGTGAATCGGAGGGTCTGAATTAGGATAGGCAGTGAGTGGCAATGTAGGATGGAGAAAAGCACCACGTGGTGGTCAGCATAGGGAGGTCAGGGAACATGCAGTGGCAATGTAGGATAGGTTTCTGAAAAACATCACGGGGTGGTGTGCATTGTATGGGTGTGTGTTACATTACGTTCACTAGTAGGAGTGAGAAAAACATCACGGGGTGGTGCGCATTGTATGGGTGTGTGTTACATTACATTCACTAGTAGGAGTGAGAAAAACATCACGGGGTGGTGCGCATTGTATTAAGGGTGTGTGTTACATTACATTCACTAGTAGGAGTGAGTAAAACATCACGGGGTGGTGTGAATCGGAGGGTCTGAATTAGGATAGGCAGTGAGTGGCAATGTAGGATGGAGAAAAGCACCGCGAGGTGGTCAGATTGGGAAGGTCAGGGAACATGCAGTGGCAATGTAGGATAGGTTTCTGAAAAACATTGTGAGGTGGTGCGCATTGTATGGGTGTGTGTTACATTACGTTCACTAGTAGGAGTGAGAAAAACATCACGGGGTGGTGCGCATTGTATGGGTGTGTGTTACATTACATTCACTAGTAGGAGTGAGAAAAACATCACGGGGTGGTGTGAATCGGAGGGTCTGAATTAGGATTGGCAGTGAGTGGCAATGTAGGATGGAGAAAAGCACCGCGGGGTGGTCAGCATGGGGAGGTCAGGGAACATGAAGCGCAATGTAGGATAGGTTTCTGAAAAACATCGCGGGGTGGTGCGCATTGTATGGGTGTGTGTTACATTACATTCACTAGTAGGAGTGAGAAAAACATCAAGGGGTGGTGCGCATTGTATGGGTGTGTGTTACATTACATTCACTAGTAGGAGTGAGAAAAACAGCACGTGGTGGTGCGCATTGAATTAAGGGTGTGTGTTACATTACATTCACTAGTAGGAGTGAGTAAAACATCACGGGGTGGTGTGAATCGGAGGGTCTGAATTAGGATAGGCAGTGAGTGGCAATGTAGGATGGAGAAAAGCACCGCGAGGTGGTCAGCATAGGGAGGTCAGGGAACATGCAGTGGCAATGTAGGATAGGTTTCTGAAAAACATCGCGGGGTGGTGCGCATTGTATGGGTGTGTGTTACATTACATTCACTAGTTTGAGTGAGAAAAACATCACGGGGTGGTGCGCATTGTATGGGTGTGTGTTACATTACATTCACTAGTAGGAGTGAGAAAAACATCACGGGGTGGTGTGAATCGGAGGGTCTGAATTAGGTTAGGCAGTGAGTGGATATGTAGGATGGAGAAAAGCACCGCGGGGTGGTCAGCATGGGGAGGTCAGGGAACATGAAGGGCAATGTAGGATAGTTTCTGAAAAACATCGCGGGGTGGTGCGCATTGTATGGGTGTGTGTTACATTACATTCACTAGTAGGAGTGAGAAAATCATCACGGGGTGGTGTGAATCGGAGGGTCTGAATTATGATAGGCAGTGAGTGGCAATGTAGGATGGAGAAAAGCACCGCGGGGTGGTCAGCATGGGGAGGTCAGGGAACATGCAGTGGCAATGTAGGATAGGTTTCTGAAAAACATTGCGGGATGGTGCGCATTGTATGGGTGTGTGTTACATTACATTCACTAGTAGAAGTGAGAAAAACATCACGTGGTTGTGCGCATTGTATGGGTGTGTTTTACATTACATTCACTAGTAGGAGTGAGAAAAACATCACGGGGTGGTGCGCATTGTATGGGTGTGTGTTACATTACATTCACTAGTAGGAGTGAGAAAAACATCACGGGGTGGTGTGAATCGGATGGTCTGAATTAGGATAGGCAGTGAGTGGCAATGTAGGATGGAGAAAAGCACCGCGGGGTGGTCAGCATGGGAAGGTCAGGGAACATGCAGTGGCAATGTAGGATAGGTTTCTGAAATACATCGCGGGGTGGTGCGCATTGTATGGGTTTGTGTTACATTGCATTCACTAGTAGGACTGACAAAAACATCGCGGGGTGGTGCGCATTGTATGGGTGTGTGTTACATTACATTCACTAGTAGGAGTGAGAAAAACATCACGGGGTGGTGCGCATTGTATGGGTGTGTGTTACATTACATTCACTAGTAGGAGTGAGAAAAACATCACGGGGTGGTGCGCATTGTATGGGTGTGTGTTACATTACATTCACTAGTAGGAGTGAGAAAAACATCACGGGGTTGTGTGAATCGGAGGGTCTGAATTAGGATAGGCAGTGAGTGGCAATGTAGGATGGAGAAAAGCACCGCGGGGTGGTCAGCATAGGTAGGTCAGGGAACATGCAGTGGCAATGTAGGATAGGTTTCTGAAAAACATCGCGGGCTGGTGCGCATTGTATGGGTGTGTGTTACATTACGTTCACTAGTAGGAGTGAGAAAAACATCACGGGGTGGTGCGCATTGTATGGGTGTGTGTTACATTACATTCACTAGTAGGAGTGAGAAAAACATCACGGGGTTGTGTGAATCGGAGGGTCTGAATTAGGATAGGCAGTGAGTGGCAATGTAGGATAGAGAAAAGCACCACGTGGTGGTCAGCATAGGGAGGTCAGGGAACATGCAGTGGCAATGTAGGATAGGTTTCTGAAAAACATCACGGGGTGGTGTGCATTGTATGGGTGTGTGTTACATTACGTTCACTAGTAGGAGTGAGAAAAACATCACGGGGTGGTGCGCATTGTATGGGTGTGTGTTACATTACATTCACTAGTAGGAGTGAGAAAAACATCACGGGGTGGTGCGCATTGTATTAAGGGTGTGTGTTACATTACATTCACTAGTAGGAGTGAGTAAAACATCACGGGGTGGTGTGAATCGGAGGGTCTGAATTAGGATAGGCAGTGAGTGGCAATGTAGGATGGAGAAAAGCACCGCGAGGTGGTCAGATTGGGAAGGTCAGGGAACATGCAGTGGCAATGTAGGATAGGTTTCTGAAAAACATTGTGAGGTGGTGCGCATTGTATGGGTGTGTGTTACATTACGTTCACTAGTAGGAGTGAGAAAAACATCACGGGGTGGTGCGCATTGTATGGGTGTGTGTTACATTACATTCACTAGTAGGAGTGAGAAAAACATCACGGGGTGGTGTGAATCGGAGGGTCTGAATTAGGATTGGCAGTGAGTGGCAATGTAGGATGGAGAAAAGCACCGCGGGGTGGTCAGCATGGGGAGGTCAGGGAACATGAAGCGCAATGTAGGATAGGTTTCTGAAAAACATCGCGGGGTGGTGCGCATTGTATGGGTGTGTGTTACATTACATTCACTAGTAGGAGTGAGAAAAACATCACGGGGTGGTGCGCATTGTATGGGTGTGTGTTACATTACATTCACTAGTAGGAGTGAGAAAAACATCACGGGGTGGTGTGAATCGGAGGGTCTGAATTAGGATAGGCAGTGAGTGGCAATGTAGGATGGAGAAAAGCAACGCGGGGTGGTCAGCATGGGAAGGTCAGGGAACATGCAGTGGCAATGTAGGATTGGTTTCTGAAATATATCGCGGGGTGGTGCGCATTGTATGCGTGTGTGTTACATTGCATTCACTAGTAGGACTGAGAAAAACATCGCGGGGTGGTGTGCATTGTATGGGTGTGTGTTACATTACATTCACTAGTAGGAGTGAGAAAAACATCACGGGGTGGTGCGCATTGTATGGGTGTGTGTTACATTACATTCACTAGTAGGAGTGAGAAAAACATCACGGGGTGGTGCGCATTGTATGGGTGTGTGTTACATTACATTCACTAGTAGGAGTGAGAAAAACATCACGGGGTTGTGTGAATCGGAGGGTCTGAATTAGGATAGGCAGTGAGTGGCAATGTAGGATGGAGAAAAGCACCGCGGGGTGGTCAGCATAGGGAGGTCTGGGAACATGCAGTGGCAATGTAGGATAGGTTTCTGAAAAACATCGCGGGGTGGTGCGCATTGTATGGGTGTGTGTTACATTACGTTCACTAGTAGGAGTGAGAAAAACATCACGGGGTGGTGCGCATTGTATGGGTGTGTGTTACATTACATTCACTAGTAGGAGTGAGAAAAACATCACGTGGTGGTGCGCATTGAATTAAGGGTGTGTGTTACATTACATTCACTAGTAGGAGTGAGTAAAACATCACGGGGTGGTGTGAATCGGAGGGTCTGAATTAGGTTAGGCAGTGAGTGGCAATGTAGGATGGAGAAAAGCACCGTGGGGTGGTCAGCATGGGGAGGTCAGGGAACATGAAGGGCAATGTAGGATAGTTTCTGAAAAACATCGCGGGGTGGTGCGCATTGTATGGGTGTGTGTTTCATTACATTCACTAGTAGGAGTGAGAAAATCATCACGGGGTGGTGTGAATCGGAGGGTCTGAATTAGGATAGGCAGTGAGTGGCAATGTAGGATGGAGAAAAGCAACGCGGGGTGGTCAGCATGGGAAGGTCAGGGAACATGCAGTGGCAATGTAGGATAGGTTTCTGAAAAACATCACGGGGTGGTGCGCATTGTATGGGTGTGTGTTACATTGCATTCACTATTAGGACTGAGAAAAACATCGCGGGGTGGTGCGCATTGTATGGGTGTGTGTTACATTACATTCACTAGTAGGAGTGAGAAAAACATCACGGAGTGGTGCGCATTGTATGGGTGTGTGTTACATTACATTCACTAGTAGGAGTGAGAAAAACATCACGGGGTGGTGTGAATCGGAGGGTCTGAATTAGGATAGGCAGTGAGTGGCAATGTAGGATGGAGAAAAGCAACGCGGGGTGGTCAGCATGGGGAGGTCAGGGAACATGCAGTGGCTATGTAGGATAGGTTTCTGAAAAACATTGCGGGCTGGTGTGCATTGTATGAGTGTGTGTTACATTACATTCACTAGTAGGAGTGAGAAAAACATCACGGGGTGGTGCGCATTGTATTAAGGGTGTGTGTTACATTACATTCACTAGTAGGAGTGAGTAAAACATCACGGGGTGGTGTGAATCGGAGGGTCTGAATTAGGATAGGCAGTGAGTGGCAATGTAGGATGGAGAAAAGCACCGCGAGGTGGTCAGCATGGGGAGGTCAGGGAACATGCAGTGGCAATGTAGGATAGGTTTCTGAAAAACATCGCGGGGTGGTGCGCATTGTATGGGTGTGTGTTACATTACATTCACTAGTTGGAGTGAGAAAAACATCACGGGGTGGTGCGCATTGTATGGGTGTGTGTTACATTACATTCACTAGTAGGAGTGAGAAAAACATCACGGGGTGGTGTGAATCGGAGGGTCTGAATTAGGTTAGGCAGTGAGTGGGAATGTAGGATGGAGAAAAGCACCGCGGGGTGGTCAGCATGGGGAGGTCAGGGAACATGAAGGGCAATGTAGGATAGTTTCTGAAAAACATCGCGGGGTGGGGCGCATTGTATGGGTGTGTGTTACATTACATTCACTAGTAGGAGTGAGAAAATCATCACGGGGTGGTGTGAATCGGAGGGTCTGAATTAGGATAGGCAGTGAGTGGCAATGTAGGATGGAGAAAAGCACTGCGGGGTGGTCAGCATGGGGAGGTCAGGGAACATGCAGTGGCAATGTAGGATAGGTTTCTGAAATACATCGCGGGATGGTGCGCATTGTATGGGTGTGTGTTACATTGCATTCACTAGTATGACTGAGAAAAACATCGCGGGGTGGTGCGCATTGTATGGGTGTGTGTTACATTACATTCACTAGTAGGAGTGAGAAAAACATCACGGGGTGGTGCGCATTGTATGGGTGTGTGTTACATTGCATTCACTAGTAGGAGTGAGAAAAACATCACGGGGTGGTGCGCATTGTATGGGTGTGTGTTACATTACATTCACTAGTAGGAGTGAGAAAAACATCACGGGGTTGTGTGAATCGGAAGGTCTGAATTAGGATAAGCAGTGAGTGGCAATGTAGGATGGAGAAAAGCACCGCGGGGTGGTCAGCATAGGGAGGTCAGGGAACATGCAGTGGCAATGTAGGATAGGTTTCTGAAAAACATCGCGGGGTGGTGCGCATTGTATGGGTGTGTGTTACATTACGTTCACTAGTAGGAGTGAGAAAAACATCACGGGGTGGTGCGCATTGTATGGGTGTGTGTTACATTACATTCACTAGTAGGAGTGAGAAAAACTTCACGTGGTGGTGCGCATTGAATTAAGGGTGTGTGTTACATTACATTCACTAGTAGGAGTGAGTAAAACATCACGGGGTGGTGTGAATCGGAGGGTCTGAATTAGGATAGGCAGTGAGTGGCAATGTAGGATGGAGAAAAGCACCGCGAAGTGGTCAGCATGGGGAGGTCAGGGAACATGCAGTGGCAATGTAGGATAGGTTTCTGAAAAACATCGCGGGGTGGTGCGCATTGTATGGGTGTGTGTTACATTACATTCACTAGTTGGAGTGAGAAAAACATCACGGGGTGGTGCGCATTGTATGGGTGTGTGTTACATTACATTCACTAGTAGGAGTGAGAAAAACATCACGGGGTGGTGTGAATCGGAGGGTCTGAATTAGGTTAGGCAGTGAGTGGCAATGTAGGATGGAGAAAAGCACCGCGGGGTGGTCAGCATGGGGAGGTCAGGGAACATGAAGGGCAATGTAGGATAGTTTCTGAAAAACATCGCGGGGTGGTGCGCATTGTATGGGTGTGTGTTACATTACATTCACTAGTAGGAGTGAGAAAATCATCACGGGGTGGTGTGAATCTGAGGGTCTGAATTAGGATAGGCAGTGAGTGGCAATGTAGGATGGAGAAAAGCAACGCGGGGTTGGTCAGCATGGGAAGGTCAGGGAACATGCAGTGGCAATGTAGGATAGGTTTCTGAAAAACATCACGGGGTGGTGCGCATTGTATGGGTGTGTGTTACATTGCATTCACTAGTAGGACTGAGAAAAACATCGCGGGGTGGTGCGCATTGTATGGGTGTGTGTTACATTACATTCACTAGTAGGAGTGAGAAAAACATCACGGGGTGGTGCGCATTGTATGGGTGTGTGTTACATTACATTCACTAGTAGGAGTGAGAAAAACATCACGGGGTGGTGTGAATCGGAGTGTCTGAATTAGGATAGGCAGTGAGTGGCAATGTAGGATGGAGAAAAGCACCGCGGGGTGGTCAGCATGGGGAGGTCAGGGAACATGCAGTGGCAATGTAGGATAGGTTTCTGAAAAACATTGCGGGCTGGTGTGCATTGTATGAGTGTGTGTTACATTACATTCACTAGTAGGAGTGAGAAAAACATCACGGGGTGGTGCGCATTGTATTAAGGGTGTGTGTTACATTACATTCACTAGTAGGAGTGAGTAAAACATCACGGGGTGGTGTGAATCGGAGGGTCTGAATTAGGATAGGCAGTGAGTGGCAATGTAGGATCGAGAAAAGCACCGCGAGGTGGTCAGCATGGGGAGGTCAGGGAACATGCAGTGGCAATGTAGGATAGGTTTCTGAAAAACATCGCGAGGTGGTGCGCATTGTATGGGTGTGTGTTACATTACATTCACTAGTTGGAGTGAGAAAAACATCACGGGGTGGTGCGCATTGTATGGGTGTGTGTTACATTACATTCACTAGTAGGAGTGAGAAAAACATCACGGGGTGGTGTGAATCGGAGGGTCTGAATTAGGATAGGCAGTGAGTGGCAATGTAGGATGGAGAAAAGCACCGCGGGGTGGTCAGCATGGGGAGGTCAGGGAACATGCAGTGGCAATGTAGGATAGTTTCTGAAAAACATCGCGGGGTGGTGCGCATTGTATGGGTGTGTGTTACATTACATTCACTAGTAGGAGTGAGAAAATCATCACGGGGTGGTGTGAATCGGAGGGTCTGATTTAGGATAGGCAGTGAGTGGCAATGTAGGATGGAGAAAAGCAACGCGGGGTGGTCAGCATGGAAAGGTCAGGGAACATGCAGTGGCAATGTAGGATAGGTTTCTGAAAAACATCGCGGGGTGGTTCGCATTGTATGGGTATGTGTTACATTACATTCACTAGTAGGAGTGAGAAAAACATCACGGGGTGGTGCGCATTGTATGGGTGTGTGTGACATTACATTCACTAGTAGGAGTTAGAAAAACATCACGGGGTGGTGTGAATCGGAGGGTCTGAATTAGGATAGGCAGTGAGTGGCAATGTAGGATGGAGAAAAGCAACGCGGGGTGGTAAGCATGGGAAGGTCAGGGAACATGCAGTGGCAATGTAGGATAGGTTTCTGAAAAACATCGCGGGGTGGTGCCCATTGTATAAGTGTGTGTTACATTGCATTCACTAGTAGGACTGAGAAAAACATCGCGGGGTGGTGCGCATTGTATGGGTGTGTGTTACATTACATTCACTAGTAGGAGTGAGAAAAACATCACGGGGTGGTGCGCATTGTATGGGTGTGTGTTACATTACATTCACTAGTAGGAGTGAGAAAAACATCACGGGGTGGTGTGAATCGGAGGGTCTGAATTAGGATAGGCAGTGAGTGGCAATGTAGGATGGAGAAAAGCAACGCGGGGTGGTCAGCATGGGGAGGTCAGGGAACATGCAGTGGCAATGTAGGATAGGTTTCTGAAAAACATTGCGGGCTGGTGTGCATTGTATGAGTGAGTGTTACATTACATTCACTAGTAGGAGTGAGAAAAACATCACGGGGTGGTGCGCATTGTATTAAGGGTGTGTGTTACATTACATTCACTAGTAGGAGTGAGTAAAACATCACGGGGTGGTGTGAATCGGAGGGTCTGAATTAGGATAGGCAGTGAGTGGCAATGTAGGATGGAGAAAAGCACCGCGAGATGGTCAGCATGGGGAGGTCAGGGAACATGCAGTGGCAATGTAGGATAGGTTTCTGAAAAACATCGCGGGGTGGTGCGCATTGTATGGGTGTGTGTTACATTACATTCACTAGTTGGAGTGAGAAAAACATCACGGGGTGGTGCGCATTGTATGGGAGTGTGTTACATTACATTCACTAGTAGGAGTGAGAAAAACATCACGGGCTGGTGTGAATCGGACGGTCTGAATTAGGATAGGCAGTGAGTGGCAATGTAGGATGGAGAAAAGCACCGCGGGGTGGTCAGCATGGGGAGGTCAGGGAACATGAAGGGCAATGTAGGATAGTTTCTGAAAAACATCGCGGGGTGGTGCGCATTGTATGGGTGTGTGTTACATTACATTCACTAGTAGGAGTGAGAAAAACATCACGGGGTGGTGCGCATTGTATTAAGGGTGTGTGTTACATTACATTCACTAGTAGGAGTGAGTAAAACATCACGGGGTGGTGTGAATCGGAGGGTCTGAATTAGGATAGGCAGTGAGTGGCAATGTAGGATGGAGAAAAGCACCGCGAGGTGGTCAGCATGGGGAGGTCAGGGAACATGCAGTGGCAATGTAGGATAGGTTTCTGAAAAACATCGCGTGGTGGTGCGCATTGTATGGGTGTGTGTTACATTACATTTACTAGTTGGAGTGAGAAAAACATCACGGGGTGGTGCGCATTGTATGGGTGTGTGTTACATTACATTCACTAGTAGGAGTGAGAAAAACATCACGGGGTTGTGTGAATCGGAGGGTCTGAATTAGGATAGGCAGTGAGTGGCAATGTAGGATGGAGAAAAGCACCGCGAGGTGGTCAGCATGGGGAGGTCAGGAAACATGCAGTGGCAATGTAGGATAGGTTTCTGAAAAACATCGCGGGGTGGTGCGCATTGTATGGGTGTGTGTTACATTACATTCACTAGTTGGAGTGAGAAAAACATCACGGGGTGGTGCGCATTGTATGGGTGTGTGTTACATTACATTCACTAGTAGGAGTGAGAAAAACATCACGGGGTGGTGTGAATCGGAGGGTCTGAATTAGGTTAGGCAGTGAGTGGCAATGTAGGATGGAGAAAAGCACCGCGGGGTGGTCAGCATGGGGAGGTCAGGGAACATGAAGGGCAATGTAGGATAGTTTCTGAAACACATCGCGGGGTGGTGCGCATTGTATGGGTGTGTGTTACATTACATTCACTAGTAGGAGTGAGAAAATCATCACGGGGTGGTGTGAATCGGAGGGTCTGAATTAGGATAGGCAGTGAGTGGCAATGTAGGATGGAGAAAAGCAACGCGGGGTGGTCAGCATGGGAAGGTCAGGGAACATGCAGTGGCAATGTAGGATAGGTTTCTGAAAAACATCACGGGGTGGTGCGCATTGTATGGGTGTGTGTTACATTGCATTCACTAGTAGGACTGAGAAAAACATCGCGGGGTGGTGCGCATTGTATGGGTGTGTGTTACATTACATTCACTATTAGGAGTGAGAAAAACATCACGGGGTGGTGTGAATCGGAGGGTCTGAATTAGGATAGGCAGTGAGTGGCAATGTAGGATGGAGAAAAGCACCGCGGGGTGGTCAGCATGGGGAGGTCAGGGAACATGCAGTGGCAATGTAGGATAGGTTTCTGAAAAACATTGCGGGCTGGTGTGCATTGTATGAGTGTGTGTTACATTACATTCACTAGTAGGAGTGAGAAAAACATCACGGGGTGGTGCGCATTGTATTAAGGGTGTGTGTTACATTACATTCACTAGTAGGAGTGAGTAAAACATCACGGGGTGGTGTGAATCGGAGGGTCTGAATTGGGATAGGCAGTGAGTGGCAATGTAGGATGGAGAAAAGCACCGCGAAGTGGTCAGCATGGGGAGGTCAGGGAACATGCAGTGGCAATGTAGGATAGGTTTCTGAAAAACATCGCGGGGTGGTGCGCATTGTATGGGTGTGTGTTACATTACATTCACTAGTTGGAGTGAGAAAAACATCACGGGGTGGTGCGCATTGTATGGGTGTGTGTTACATTACATTCACTAGTAGGAGTGAGAAAAACATCACGGGGTGGTGTGAATCGGAGGGTCTGAATTAGGTTAGGCAGTGAGTGGCAATGTAGGATGGAGAAAAGCACCGCGGGGTGGTCAGCATGGGGAGGTCAGGGAACATGAAGGGCAATGTAGGATAGTTTCTGAAAAACATCGCGGGGTGGTGCGCATTGTATGGGTGTGTGTTACATTACATTCACTAGTAGGAGTGAGAAAATCATCACGGGGTGGTGTGAATCTGAGGGTCTGAATTAGGATAGGCAGTGAGTGGCAATGTAGGATGGAGAAAAGCACCGCGGGGTGGTCAGCATGGGAAGGTCAGGGAACATGCAGTGGCAATGTAGGATAGGTTTCTGAAAAACATCACGAGGTGGTGCGCATTGTATGGGTGTGTGTTACATTGCATTCACTAGTAGGACTGAGAAAAACATCGCGGGGTGGTGCGCATTGTATGGGTGTGTGTTACATTACATTCACTAGTAGGAGTGAGAAAAACATCACGGGGTGGTGCGCATTGTATGGGTGTGTGTTACATTACATTCACTAGTAGGAGTGAGAAAAAATCACGGGGTGGTGTGAATCGGAGTGTCTGAATTAGGATAGGCAGTGAGTGGCAATGTAGGATGGAGAAAAGCACCGCGGGTTGGTCAGCATGGGGAGGTCAGGGAACATGCAGTGGCAATGTAGGATAGGTTTCTGAAAAACATTGCGGGCTGGTGTGCATTGTATGAGTGTGTGTTACATTACATTCACTAGTAGGAGTGAGAAAAACATCACGGGGTGGTGCGCATTGTATTAAGGGTGTGTGTTACATTACATTCACTAGTAGGAGTGAGTAAAACATCACGGGGTGGTGTGAATCGGAGGGTCTGAATTAGGATAGGCAGTGAGTGGCAATGTAGGATCGAGAAAAGCACCGCGAGGTGGTCAGCATGGGGAGGTCAGGGAACATGCAGTGGCAATGTAGGATAGGTTTCTGAAAAACATCGCGGGGTGGTGCGCATTGTATGGGTGTGTGTTACATTACATTCACTAGTTGGAGTGAGAAAAACATCACGGGGTGGTGCGCATTGTATGGGTGTGTGTTACATTACATTCACTAGTAGGAGTGAGAAAAACATCACGGGGTGGTGTGAATCGGAGGGTCTGAATTAGGATAGGCAGTGAGTGGCAATGTAGGATGGAGAAAAGCACCGCGGGGTGGTCAGCATGGGGAGGTCAGGGAACATGCAGTGGCAATGTAGGATAGTTTCTGAAAAACATCGCGGGGTGGTGCGCATTGTATGGGTGTGTGTTACATTACATTCACTAGTAGGAGTGAGAAAATCATCACGGGGTGGTGTGAATCAGAGGGTCTGATTTAGGATAGGCAGTGAGTGGCAATGTAGGATGGAGAAAAGCAACGCGGGGTGGTCAGCATGGAAAGGTCAGGGAACATGCAGTGGCAATGTAGGATAGGTTTCTGAAAAACATCGCGGGGTGGTTCGCATTGTATGGGTATGTGTTACATTACATTCACTAGTAGGAGTGAGAAAAACATCACGGGGTGGTGCGCATTGTATGGTTGTGTGTGACATTACATTCACTAGTAGGAGTGAGAAAAACATCACGGGGTGGTGTGAATCGGAGGGTCTGAATTAGGATAGGCAGTGAGTGGCAATGTAGGATGGAGAAAAGCAACGCGGGGTGGTAAGCATGGGAAGGTCAGGGAACATGCAGTGGCAATGTAGGATAGGTTTCTGAAAAACATCGCGGGGTGGTGCCCATTGTATAAGTGTGTGTTACATTGCATTCACTAGTAGGACTGAGAAAAACATCGCGGGGTGGTGCGCATTGTATGGGTGTGTGTTACATTACATTCACTAGTAGGAGTGAGAAAAACATCACGGGGTGGTGCGCATTGTATGGGTGTGTGTTACATTACATTCACTAGTAGGAGTGAGAAAAACATCATGGGGTGGTGTGAATCGGAGGGTCTGAATTAGGATAGGCAGTGAGTGGCAATGTAGGATGGAGAAAAGCAACGCGGGGTGGTCAGCATGGGGAGGTCAGGGAACATGCAGTGGCAATGTAGGATAGGTTTCTGAAAAACATTGCGGGCTGGTGTGCATTGTATGAGTGAGTGTTACATTACATTCACTAGTAGGAGTGAGAAAAACATCACGGGGTGGTGCGCATTGTATTAAGGGTGTGTGTTACATTACATTCACTAGTAGGAGTGAGTAAAACATCACGGGGTGGTGTGAATCGGAGGGTCTGAATTAGGATAGGCAGTGAGTGGCAATGTAGGATGGAGAAAAGCACCGCGAGATGGTCAGCATGGGGAGGTCAGGGAACATGCAGTGGCAATGTAGGATAGGTTTCTGAAAAATATCGCGGGGTGGTGCGCATTGTATGGGTGTGTGTTACATTACATTCACTAGTTGGAGTGAGAAAAACATCACGGGGTGGTGCGCATTGTATGGGAGTGTGTTACATTACATTCACTAGTAGGAGTGAGAAAAACATCACGGGCTGGTGTGAATCGGAGGGTCTGAATTAGGATAGGCAGTGAGTGGCAATGTAGGATGGAGAAAAGCACCGCGGGGTGGTCAGCATGGGGAGGTCAGGGAACATGAAGGGCAATGTAGGATAGTTTCTGAAAAACATCGCGGGGTGGTGCGCATTGTATGGGTGTGTGTTACATTACATTCACTAGTAGGAGTGAGAAAAACATCACGGAGTGGTGCGCATTGTATTAAGGGTGTGTGTTACATTACATTCACTAGTAGGAGTGAGTAAAACATCACGGGGTGGTGTGAATCGGAGGGTCTGAATTAGGATAGGCAGTGAGTGGCAATGTAGGATGGAGAAAAGCACCGCGAGGTGGTCAGCATGGGGAGGTCAGGGAACATGCAGTGGCAATGTAGGATAGGTTTCTGAAAAACATCGCGTGGTGGTGCGCATTGTATGGGTGTGTGTTACATTACATTTACTAGTTGGAGTGAGAAAAACATCACGGGGTGGTGCGCATTGTATGGGTGTGTGTTACATTACATTCACTAGTAGGAGTGAGAAAAACATCACGGGGTGGTGTGAATCGGAGGGTCTGAATTAGGATAGGCAGTGAGTGGCAATGTAGGATGGAGAAAAGCACCGCGAGGTGGTCAGCATGGGGAGGTCAGGAAACATGCAGTGGCAATGTAGGATAGGTTTCTGAAAAACATCGCGGGGTGGTGCGCATTGTATGGGTGTGTGTTACATTACATTCACTAGTTGGAGTGAGAAAAACATCACGGGGTGGTGCGCATTGTATGGGTGTGTGTTACATTACATTCACTAGTAGGAGTGAGAAAAACATCACGGGGTGGTGTGAATCGGAGGGTCTGAATTAGGTTAGGCAGTGAGTGGCAATGTAGGATGGAGAAAAGCACCGCGGGGTGGTCAGCATGGGGAGGTCAGGGAACATGAAGGGCAATGTAGGATAGTTTCTGAAACACATCGCGGGGTGGTGCGCATTGTATGGGTGTGTGTTACATTACATTCACTAGTAGGAGTGAGAAAATCATCACGGGGTGGTGTGAATCGGAGGGTCTGAATTAGGATAGGCAGTGAGTGGCAATGTAGGATGGAGAAAAGCAACGCGGGGTGGTCAGCATGGGAAGGTCAGGGAACATGCAGTGGCAATGTAGGATAGGTTTCTGAAAAACATCACGGGGTGGTGCGCATTGTATGGGTGTGTGTTACATTGCATTCACTAGTAGGACTGAGAAAAACATCGCGGGGTGGTGCGCATTGTATGGGTGTGTGTTACATTACATTCACTATTAGGAGTGAGAAAAACATCACGGGGTGGTGTGAATCGGAGGGTCTGAATTAGGATAGGCAGTGAGTGGCAATGTAGGATGGAGAAAAGCACCGCGGGGTGGTCAGCATGGGGAGGTCAGGGAACATGCAGTGGCAATGTAGGATAGGTTTCTGAAAAACATTGCGGGCTGGTGTGCATTGTATGAGTGTGTGTTACATTACATTCACTAGTAGGAGTGAGAAAAACATCACGGGGTGGTGCGCATTGTATTAAGGGTGTGTGTTACATTACATTCACTAGTAGGAGTGAGTAAAACATCACGGGGTGGTGTGAATCGGAGGGTCTGAATTAGGATAGGCAGTGAGTGGCAATGTAGGATGGAGAAAAGCACCGCGAGGTGGTCAGCATGGGGAGGTCAGGGAACATGCAGTGGCAATGTAGGATAGGTTTCTGAAAAACATCGCGGGGTGGTGCGCATTGTATGGGTGTGTGTTACATTACATTCACTAGTTGGAGTGAGAAAAACATCACGGGGTGGTGCGCATTGTATGGGTGTGTGTTACATTACATTCACTAGTAGGAGTGAGAAAAACATCACGGGGTGGTGTGAATCGGAGGGTCTGAATTAGGATAGGCAGTGAGTGGCAATGTAGGATGGAGAAAAGCACCGCGGGGTGGTCAGCATGGGGAGGTCAGGGAACATTCAGTGGCAATGTAGGATAGTTTCTGAAAAACTTCGCGGCGTGGTGCGCATTGTATGGGTGTGTGTTACATTACATTCACTAGTAGGAGTGAGAAAATCATCACGGGGTGGTGTGAATCGGAGGGTCTGAATTAGGATCGGCAGTGAGTGGCAATGTAGGATGGAGAAAAGCAACGCGGGGTGGTCAGCATGGAAAGGTCAGGGAACATGCAGTGGCAATGTAGGATAGGTTTCTGAAAAACATCGCGGGGTGGTGCCCATTGTATAAGTGTGTGTTACATTGCATTCACTAGTAGGACTGAGAAAAACATCGCGGGGTGGTGCGCATTGTATGGGTGTGTGTTACATTACATTCACTAGTAGGAGTGAGAAAAACATCACGGGGTGGTGCGCATTGTATGGGTGTGTGTTACATTACATTCACTAGTAGGAGTGAGAAAAACATCACAAGGTGGTGTGAATCGGAGGGTCTGAATTAGGATAGGCAGTGAGTGGCAATGTAGGATGGAGAAAAGCAACGCGGGGTGGTCAGCATGGGGAGGTCAGGGAACATGCAGTGGCAATGTAGGATAGGTTTCTGAAAAACATTGCGGGCTGGTGTGCATTGTATGAGTGAGTGTTACATTACATTCACTAGTAGGAGTGAGAAAAACATCACGGGGTGGTGCGCATTGTATTAAGGGTGTGTGTTACATTACATTCACTATTAGGAGTGAGTAAAACATCACGGGGTGGTGTGAATCGGAGGGTCTGAATTAGGATAGGCAGTGAGTGGCAATGTAGGATGGAGAAAAGCACCGCGAGATGGTCAGCATGGGGAGGTCAGGGAACATGCAGTGGCAATGTAGGATAGGTTTCTGAAAAACATCGCGGTGTGGTGCGCATTGTATGGGTGTGTGTTACATTACATTCACTAGTTGGAGTGAGAAAAACATCACGGGGTGGTGCGCATTGTATGGGAGTGTGTTACATTACATTCACTAGTAGGAGTGAGAAAAACATCACGGGCTGGTGTGAATCGGAGGGTCTGAATTAGGATAGGCAGTGAGTGGCAATGTAGGATGGAGAAAAGCACCGCGGGGTGGTCAGCATGGGGAGGTCAGGGAACATGAAGGGCAATGTAGGATAGTTTCTGAAAAACATCGCGGGGTGGTGCGCATTGTATGGGTGTGTGTTACATTACATTCACTAGTAGGAGTGAGAAAAACATCACGGGGTGGTGCGCATTGTATTAAGGGTGTGTGTTACATTACATTCACTAGTAGGAGTGAGTAAAACATCACGGGGTGGTGTGAATCGGAGGGTCTGAATTAGGATAGGCAGTGAGTGGCAATGTAGGATGGAGAAAAGCACCGCGAGGTGGTCAGCATGGGGAGGTCAGGGAACATGCAGTGGCAATGTAGGATAGGTTTCTGAAAAACATCGCGGGGTGGTGCGCATTGTATGGGTGTGTGTTACATTACATTTACTAGTTGGAGTGAGAAAAACATCACGGGGTGGTGCGCATTGTATGGGTGTTTGTTACATTACATTCACTAGTAGGAGTGAGAAAAACATCACGGGTTGGTGTGAATCGGAGGGTCTGAATTAGGATAGGCAGTGAGTGGCAATGTAGGATGGAGAAAAGCACCGCGAGGTGGTCAGCATGGGGAGGTCAGGGAACATGCAGTGGCAATGTAGGATAGGTTTCTGAAAAACATCGCGGGGTGGTGCGCATTGTATGGGTGTGTGTTACATTACATTCACTAGTTGGAGTGAGAAAAACATCACGGGGTGGTGCGCATTGTATGGGTGTGTGTTACATTACATTCACTAGTAGGAGTGAGAAAAACATCACGGGGTGGTGTGAATCGGAGGGTCTGAATTAGGTTAGGCAGTGAGTGGCAATGTAGGATGGAGAAAAGAACCGCGGGGTGGTCAGCATGGGGAGGTCAGGGAACATGAAGGGCAATGTAGGATAGTTTCTGAAACACATCGCGGGGTGGTGCGCATTGTATGGGTGTGTGTTACATTACATTCACTAGTAGGAGTGAGAAAATCATCAAGGGGTGGTGTGAATCGGAGGGTGTGAATTAGGATAGGCAGTGAGTGGCAATGTTGGATGGAGAAAAGCAACGCGGGGTGGTCAGCATGGGAAGGTCAGGGAACATGCAGTGGCAATGTAGGATAGGTTTCTGAAAAACATCGCGGGGTGGTGCGCATTGTATGGGTGTGTGTTACATTGCATTCACTAGTAGGACTGAGAAAAACATCGCGGGGTGGTGCGCATTGTATGGGTGTGTGTTACATTACATTCACTAGTAGGAGTGAGAAAAACATCACGGGGTGGTGCGCATTGTATGGGTGTGTGTTACATTACATTCACTAGTAGGAGTGAGAAAAACATCACGGGGTGGTGTGAATCGGAGGGTCTGAATTAGGATAGGCAGTGAGTGGCAATGGAGGATGGAGAAAAGCAACGCGGGGTGGTCAGCATGGGGAGGTCAGGGAACATGCAGTGGCAATGTAGGATAGGTTTCTGAAAAACATTGCGGGCTGGTGTGCATTGTATGAGTGTGTGTTACATTACATTCACTAGTAGGAGTGAGAAAAACATCACGGGGTGGTGCGCATTGTATTAAGGGTGTGTGTTACATTACATTCACTAGTAGGAGTGAGTAAAACATCACGGGGTGGTGTGAATCGGAGGGTCTGAATTAGGATAGGCAGTGAGTGGCAATGTAGGATGGAGAAAAGCACCGCGAGGTGGTCAGCATGGGGAGGTCAGGGAACATGCAGTGGCAATGTAGGATAGGTTTCTGAAAAACATCGCGGGGTGGTGCGCATTGTATGGGTGTGTGTTACATTACATTCACTAGTTGGAGAGAGAAAAACATCACGGGGTGGTGCGCATTGTATGGGTGTGTGTTACATTACATTCACTAGTAGGAGTGAGAAAAACATCACGGGGTGGTGTGAATCGGAGGGTCTGAATTAGGATAGGCAGTGAGTGGCAATGTAGGATGGAGAAAAGCACCGCGGGGTGGTCAGCATGGGGAGGTCAGGGAACATGAAGGGCAATGTAGGATAGTTTCTGAAAAACATCGCGGGGTGGTGCGCATTGTATGGGTGTGTGTTACATTACATTCACTAGTAGGAGTGAGAAAATCATCACGGGGTGGTGTGAATCGGAGGGTCTGAATTAGGATAGGCAGTGAGTGGCAATGTAGGATGGAGAAAAGCAACGCGGGGTGGTCAGCATGGGAAGGTCAGGGAACATGCAGTGGCAATGTAGGATAGGTTTCTGAAAAACATCGCGGGGTGGTGCGCATTGTATGGGTATGTGTTACATTACATTCACTAGTAGGAGTGAGAAAAACATCACGGGGTGGTGCGCATTGTATGGGTGTGTGTTACATTACATTCACTAGTAGGAGTGAGAAAAACATCACGGGGCGGTGCGCATTGTATGGGTGTGTGTTACATTACATTCACTAGTAGGAGTGAGAAAAACATCACGGGGTGGTGTGAATCGGAGGGTCTCAATTAGGATAGGCAGTGAGTGGCAATGTAGGATGGAGAAAAGCAACGCGGGGTGGTCAGCATGGGGAGGTCAGGGAACATGCAGTGGCAATGTAGGATAGGTTTCTGAAAAACATTGCGGGCTGGTGTGCATTGTATGAGTGAGTGTTACATTACATTCACTAGTAGGAGTGAGAAAAACATCACGGGGTGGTGCGCATTGTATTAAGGGTGTGTGTTACATTACATTCACTAGTAGGAGTGAGAAAAACATCACGGGCTGGTGTGAATCGGAGGGTCTGAATTAGGATAGGCAGTGAGTGGCAATGTAGGATGGAGAAAAGCACCGCGGGGTGGTCAGCATGGGGAGGTCAGGGAACATGAAGGGCAATGTAGGATAGTTTCTGAAAAACATCGCGGGGTGGTGCGCATTGTATGGGTGTGTGTTACATTACATTCACTAGTAGGAGTGAGAAAAACATCACGGGGTGGTGCGCATTGTATTAAGGGTGTGTGCTACATTACATTCACTAGTAGGAGTGAGTAAAACATCACGGGGTGGTGTGAATCGGAGGGTCTGAATTAGGATAGGCAGTGAGTGGCAATGTAGGATGGAGAAAAGCACCGCGAGGTGGTCAGCATGGGGAGGTGAGGGAACATGCAGTGGCAATGTAGGATAGGTTTCTGAAAAACATCGCGGGGTGGTGCGCATTGTATGGGTGTGTGTTACATTACATTTACTAGTTGGAGTGAGAAAAACATCACGGGGTGGTGCGCATTGTATGGGTGTGTGTTACATTACATTCACTAGTAGGAGTGAGAAAAACATCACGGGGTGGTGTGAATCAGAGGGTCTGTATTAGGATAGGCAGTGAGTGGCAATGTAGGATGGAGAAAAGCACCGTGGGGTGGTCAGCATGGGGAGGTCAGGGAACATGCAGTGGCAATGTAGGATAGGTTTCTGAAAAACATCGCGGGATGGTGCGCATTGTATGGGTGTGTGTTACATTACATTGACTAGTAGGAGTGAGAAAAACATCACGGGGTGGTGCGCATTGTATGGGTGTGTGTTACATTACATTCAATAGTAGGAGTGAGAAAAACATCACGGGGTGGTGTGAATCGGAGGGTCTGAATTAGGATAGGCAGTGAGTGGCAATGTAGGATGGAGAAAAGCACCGCGGGGTGGTCAGCATGGGGAGGTCAGGGAACATGCAGTGGCAATGTAGGATAGGTTTCTGAAAAACATCGCGGGGTGGTGCGCATTGTATGGGTGTGTGTTACATTACATTCACTAGTAGGAGTGAGAAAAACATCACGGGGTGGTGCGCATTGTATGGGTGTGTGTTACATTACATTCACGAGTAGGAGTGTGAAAAACATCACGGGGTGGTGTGAATCGGAGGGTCTGAATTATGATAGGCAGTGAGTGGCAATGTAGCATGGAGAAAAGCACCTCAGGGTGGTCAGCATGGGGAGGTCAGGGAACATGCAGTGGCAATGTAGGATAGGTTTCTGAAAAACATCGCGGGGTGGTGCGCATTGTATGGGTGTGTGTTACATTACATTCACTAGTAGGAGTGAGAAAAACATCACGGGGTGGTGCGCATTGTATGGGTGTGTGTTACATTACATTCACTAATAGGAGTGAGAAAAACATCACGGGGTTGTGTGAATCGGAGGGTCTGAATTAGGATAGGCAGTGAGTGGCAATGTAGGATGGAGAAAAGCACCGCGGGGTGGTCAGCATAGGGAGGTCAGGGAACATGCAGTGGCAATGTAGGATAGGTTTCTGAAAAACATCGCGGGCTGGTGCGCATTGTATGGGTGTGTGTTACATTACATTCACTAGTAGGAGTGAGAAAAACATCACGGGGTGGTGCGCATTGTATGGGTGTGTGTTACATTACATTCACTAGTAGGAGTGAGAAAAACATCACGGGGTGGTGTGAATCGGAGGGTCTGAATTAGGATAGGCAGTGAGTGGCAATGTAGGATGGAGAAAAGCAACGCGGGGTGGTCAGCATGGGAAGGTCAGGGAACATGCAGTGGCAATGTAGGATAGGTTTCTGAAATACATCGCGGGGTGGTGCACATTGTATGGGTGTGTGTTACATTGCATTCACTAGTAGGACTGAGCAAAACATCGCGGGGTGGTGCGCATTGCATGGGTGTGTGTTACATTACATTCACTAGTAGGAGTGAGAAAAACATCACGGGGTGGTGCGCATTGTATGGGTGTGTGTTACATTACATTCACTAGTAGGAGTGAGAAAAACATCACGGGGTGGTGCGCATTGTATGAGTGTGTGTTACATTACATTCACTAGTAGGAGTGAGAAAAACATCACGGGGTTGTGTGAATCGGAGGGTCTGAATTAGGATAGGCATTGAGTGGCAATGTAGGATGGAGAAAAGCACCGCGGGGTGGTCAGCATAGGGAGGTCAGGGAACATGCAGTGGCAATGTAGGATAGGTTTCTGAAAAACATCGCGGGGTGGTGCGCATTGTATGGGTGTGTGTTACATTACGTTCACTAGTAGGAGTGAGAAAAACATCACGGGGTGGTGCGCATTGTATGGGTGTGTGTTACATTACATTCACTAGTAGGAGTGAGAAAAACATCACGTGGTGGTGTGCATTGAATTAAGGGTGTGTGTTACATTACATTCACTAGTAGGAGTGAGTAAAACATCACGGGGTGGTGTGAATCGGAGGGTCTGAATTAGGATAGGCAGTGAGTGGCAATGTAGGATGGAGAAAAGCACCGCGAGGTGGTCAGCATGGGGAGATCAGGGAACATGCAGTGGCAATGTAGGATAGGTTTCTGAAAAACATCGCGGGGTGGTGCGCATTGTATGGGTGTGTGTTACATTACATTCACAAGTTGGAGTGAGAAAAACATCACGGGGTGGTGCGCATTGTATGGGTGTGTGTTACATTACATTCACTAGTAGGAGTGAGAAAAACATCACGGGGTGGTGTGAATCGGAGGGTCTGAATTAGGATAGGCAGTGAGTGCCAATGTAGGAGGGAGAAAAGCACCGCGGGGTGGTCAGCATGGGGAGGTCAGGGAACATGAAGGGCAATGTAGGATAGTTTCTGAAAAACATCGCGGGTGGTGCGCAATGTATGGGTGTGTGTTACATTACATTCACTAGTAGGAGTGAGAAAATCATCACGGGGTGGTGTGAATCGGAGGGTCTGAATTAGGATAGGCAGTGAGTGGCAATGTAGGATGGAGAAAAGCAACGCGGGGTGGTCAGCATGGGGAGGTCAGGGAACATGCAGTGGCAATGTAGGATAGGTTTCTGAAAAACATCGCGGGCTGGTGTGCATTGTATGTGTGTGTGTTACATTACATTCACTAGTAGGAGTGAGAAAAACATCACGGGGTGGTGCGCATTGCATTAAGGGTGTGTGTTACATTACATTCACTAGTAGGAGTGAGTAAAACATCACGGGGTGGTGTGAATCGGAGGGTCTGAATTAGGATAGGCAGTGAGTGGCAATGTAGGATGGAGAAAAGCACCGCGAGGTTGTCAGCATGTGGAGGTCAGGGAACATGCAGTGGCAATGTAGGATAGGTTTCTGAAAAACATCGCGGGGTGGTGCGCATTGTATGGTTGTGTGTTACATTACATTCACTAGTTGGAGTGAGAAAAACATCACGGGGTGGTCGCATTGTATGGGTGTGTGTTACATTACATTCACTAGTAGGAGTGAGAAAAACATCACGGGGTGGTGTGAATCGGAGGGTCTGAATTAGGATAGGCAGTGAGTAGCAATGTAGGATGGAGAAAAGCACCGCGGGGTGGTCAGCATGGGGAGGTCAGGGAACATGAAGGGCAATGTAGGATAGGTTTCTGAAAAACATCGCGGGGTGGTGCGCATTGTATGGGTGTGTGTTACATTACATTCACTAGTAAGAGTGAGAAAAACATCACGGGGTGGTGCGCATTGTATGGGTGTGTGTTACATTACATTCACTAGTAGGAGTGAGAAAAACATCACGGGGTGGTGTGAATCGGAGGGTCTGAGTTAGGATAGGCAGTGAGTGGCAATGTAGGATGGAGAAAAGCAACGCGGGGTGGTCAGCATGGGAAGGTCAGGGAACATGCAGTGGCAATGTAGGATAGGTTTCTGAAAAACATCGCGGGGTGGTGCGCATTGTATGGGTGTGTGTTACATTGCATTCACTAGTAGGACTGAGAAAAACATCGCGGGGTGGTGCGCATTGTATGGGTGTGTGTTACATTACATTCACTAGTAGGAGTGAGAAAAACATCACGGGGTGGTGCACATTGTATGGGTGTGTGTTACATTACATTCACTAGTAGGAGTGAGAAAAACATCACGGGGTGGTGTGAATCGGAGGGTCTGAATTAGGATAGGCAGTGAGTGGCAATGTAGGATGGAGAAAAGCACCGCGGGGTGGTCAGCATGGGGAGGTCAGGGAACATGCAGTGGCAATGTAGGATAGGTTTCTGAAAAACATTGCGGGCTGGTGTGCATTGTATGAGTGTGTGTTACATTACATTCACTAGTAGGAGTGAGAAAAACATCACGGGATGGTGCGCATTGTATTAAGGGTGTGTGTTACATTACATTCACTAGTAGGAGTGAGTAAAACATCACGGGGTGGTGCGCATTGTATGGGTGTGTGTTACATTACACTCACTAGTAGGAGTGAGAAAAACATCACGGGGTGGTGCGCATTGTATGGGGGTGTGTTACATTACATTCACTAGTAGGAGTGAGAAAAACATCACGGGGTGGTGTGAATCGGAGGGTCTGAATTAGGATAGGCAGTGAGTGGCAATGTAGGATGGAGAAAAGCACCGCGGGGTGGTCAGCATGGGGAGGTCAGGGAACATGCAGTGGCAATGTTGGATAGGTTTCTGAAAAACATCGCGGGGTGGTGCGCATTGTATGGGTGTGTATTACATTACATTCACTAGTAGGAGTGAGAAAAACATCACGGGGTGGTGCGCATTGTATGGGTGTGTGTTACATTACATTCACTAGTAGGAGTGAGAAAAACATCACGGGGTGGTGTGAATCGGAGGGTCTGAATTAGGATAGGCAGTGAGTGGCAATGTAGGATGGAGAAAAGCACCGCGGGGTGGTCAGCATGGGGAGGTCAGGGAACATTCAGTGGCAATGTAGGATACGTTTCTGAAAAACATTGCGGGGTGGTGCGCATTGTATGGGTGTGTGTTACATTACATTCACTAGTAAGAGTGAGAAAAACATCACGGGGTGGTGCGCATTGTATGGGTGTGTGTTACATTACATTCACTAGTAGGAGTGAGAAAAACATCACGGGGTGGTGTGAATCGGAGGGTCTGAATTAGGATAGGCAGTGAGTGGCAATGTAGGATGGAGAAAAGCACCACGGGGTGATTAGCATGGGGAGGTCAGGGAACATGCAGTGGCAATGTAGGATAGGTTTCTGAAAAACATCGCGGGGTGGTGCGCATTGTATGGGTGTGTGTTACATTACATTCACTAGTAGGAGTGAGAAAAACATCATGGTATGGTGCGCATTGTATGGGTGTGTGTTATATTACATTCACTAGTAGGAGTGAGAAAAACATCACGGAGTGGTGTGAATCGGAGGGTCTGAATTAGGATAGGCAGTGAGTGGCAATGTAGGATGGAGAAAAGCACCGCGGGGTGGTCAGCATGGGGAGGTCAGGGAACATGCAGTGGCAATACAGGATAGGTTTCTAAAAAACATTGCGGGGTGGTGCGCATTGTATGGGTGTGTGTTACATTACATTCACTAGTAGGAGTGAGAAAAACATCACGGTGTGGTGCGCATTGTATGCGTGTGTGTTACATTACATTCACTAGTAGGAGTGAGAAAAACATCTCGGGGTGGTGTGAATCGGAGGGTCTGAATTAGGATAGGCAGTGAGTGGCAATGTAGGATGGAGAAAAGCACCGCGGGGTGGTCAGCATGGGGAGGTCAGGGAACATGAAAGGCAATGTAGGATAGTTTCTGAAAAACATCGCGGGGTGGTGCGCATTGTATGGGTGTGTGTTACATTACATTCACTAGTAGGAGTGAGAAAAACATCACGGGGTGGTGCGCATTGTATTAAGGGTGTGTGTTACATTACATTCACTAGTAGGAGTGAGTGAAACATCACGGGGTGGTGTGAATCGGAGGGTCTGAATTAGGATAGGCAGTGAGTGGCAATGTAGGATGGAGAAAAGCACCGCGAGGTGGTCAGCATGGGGAGGTCAGGGAACATGCAGTGGCAATGTAGGATAGGTTTCTGTAAAACATCGCGTGGTGGTGCGCATTGTATGGGTGTGTGTTACATTACATTTACTAGTTGGAGTGAGAAAAACATCACGGGGTGGTGCGCATTGTATGGGTGTGTGTTACATTACATTCACTAGTAGGAGTGAGAAAAACATCACGGGGTGGTGTGAATCAGAGGGTCTGTATTAGGACAGGCAGTGAGTGGCAATGTAGGATGGAGAAAAGCACCGTGGGGTGGTCAGCATGGGGAGGTCAGGGAACATGCAGTGGCAATGTAGGATAGGTTTCTGAAAAACATCGCGGGATGGTGCGCATTGTATGGGTGTGTGTTACATTACATTGACTAGTAGGAGTGAGAAAAACATCATGGGGTGGTGCGCATTGTATGGGTGTGTGTTACATTACATTCACTAGTAGGAGTGAGAAAAACATCACGGGGTGGTGTGAATCGGAGGGTCTGAATTAGGATAGGCAGTGAGTGGCAATGTAGGATGGAGAAAAGCACCGCGGGGTGGTCAGCATGTGGAGGTCAGGGAACATGCAGTGGCAATGTAGGATAGGTTTCTGAAAAACATCGCGGGGTGGTGCGCATTGTATGGGTGTGTGTTACATTGCATTCACTAGTAGGAGTGAGAAAAACATCACGTGGTGGTGCGCATTGAATTAAGGGTGTGTGTTACATTACATTCACTAGTAGGAGTGAGTAAAACATCACGGGGTGGTGTGAATCGGAGGGTCTGAATTAGGATAGGCAGTGAGTGGCAATGTAGGATGGAGAAAAGCACCGCGAGGTGGTCAGCATGGGGAGGTCAGGGAACATGAAGGGCTATGTAGGATAGTTTCTGAAAAACATCGCGGGTGGTGCGCATTGTATGGGTGTGTGTTACATTACATTCACTAGTAGGAGTGAGAAAATCATCACGGGGTGGTGTTAATCGGAGGGTCTGAATTAGGATAGGCAGTGAGTGGCAATGTAGGATGGAGAAAAGCAACGCGGGGTGGTCAGCATGGGGATGTCAGGGAACATGCAGTGGCAATGTAGGATAGGTTTCTGAAAAACACCGCGGGCTGGTGTGCATTGTATGTGTGTGTGTTACATTACATTCACTAGTAGGAGTGAGAAAAACATCACGGGGTGGTGCGCATTGTATTAAGGGTGTGTGTTACATTACATTCACTAGTAGGAGTGAGTAAAACATCACGGGGTGGTGTTAATCGGAGGGTCTGAATTAGGATAGGCAGTGAGTGGCAATGTAGGATGGAGAAAAGCACCGCGAGGTTGTCAGCATGGGGAGGTCAGGGAACATGCAGTGGCAATGTAGGATAGGTTTCTGAAAAACATCGCG
Source organism: Cavia porcellus (assembly GCF_034190915.1). Classification (NCBI taxonomy): domain Eukaryota; kingdom Metazoa; phylum Chordata; class Mammalia; order Rodentia; family Caviidae; genus Cavia; species Cavia porcellus. The sequence goes on along the minus strand of NW_026947561.1, from coordinate 537,727 downwards.
GGGTGGTGCGCATTGTATGGTTGTGTGTTACATTGCATTCACTAGTTGGAGTGAGAAAAACATCACGGGGTGGTCGCATTGTATGGGTGTGTGTTACATTACATTCACTAGTAGGAGTGAGAAAAACATCACGGGGTGGTGTGAATTGGAGGGTCTAAATTAGGATAGGCAGTGAGTGGCAATGTAGGATGGAGAAAAGCAACGCGGGGTCGTCAGCATGGGGAGGTCAGGGAACATGCAGTGGCAATGTAGGATAAGTTTCTGAAAAACATTGCGGGCTGGTGTGCATTGTATGAGTGTGTGTTACATTACATTCACTAGTAGGAGTGAGAAAAACATCACGGGATGGTGCGCATTGTATTAAGGGTGTGTGTTACATTACATTTACTAGTAGGAGTGAGTAAAACATCACGGGGTGGTGCGCATTGTATGGGTGTGTGTTACATTACACTCACTAGTAGGAGTGAGAAAAACATCACGGGGTGGTGCGCATTGTATGGGGGTCTGTTACATTACATTCACTAGTAGGAGTGAGAAAAACATCACGGGGTGGTGTGAATCGGAGGGTCTGAATTAGGATAGGCAGTGAGTGGCAATGTAGGGTGGAGAAAAGCACCGCGGGGTGGTCAGCATGGGGAGGTCAGGGAACATGCAGTGGCAATGTACGATAGGTTTCTGAAAAACATCGCGGGGTGGTGCGCATTGTATGGGTGTGTATTACATTACATTCACTAGTAGGAGTGAGAAAAACATCACGGGGTGGTGCGCATTGTATGGGTGTGTGTTACATTACATTCACTAGTAGGAGTGAGAAAAACATCACGGGGTGGTGTGAATCGGAGGGTCTGAATTAGGATAGGCAGTGAGTGGCAATGTAGGATGGAGAAAAGCACCGCGGGGTGGTCAGCATGGGGAGGTCAGGGAACATTCAGTGGCAATGTAGGATACGTTTCTGAAAAACATTGCGGGGTGGTGCGCATTGTATGGGTGTGTGTTACATTACATTCACTAGTAAGAGTGAGAAAAACATCACGGGGTGGTGCGCATTGTATGGGTGTGTGTTACATTACATTCACTAGTAGGAGTGAGAAAAACATCACGGGGTGGTGTGAATCGGAGGGTCTGAATTAGGATAGGCAGTGAGTGGCAATGTAGGATGGAGAAAAGCACCACGGGGTGATTAGCATGGGGAAGTCAGGGAACATGCAGTGGCAATGTAGGATAGGTTTCTGAAAAACATCGCGGGGTGGTGCGCATTGTATGGGTGTGTGTTACATTACATTCACTAGTAGGACTGAGAAAAACATCACGGGGTGGTGCGCATTGTATGGGTGTGTGTTACATTACATTCACTAGTAGGAGTGAGAAAAACATCACGGGGTGGTGTGAATCGGAGGTTCTGAATTAGCATAGGCAGTGAGGGGCAATGTAGGATGGAGAAAAGCACCGCGGGGTGGTCAGCATGGGGAGGTCAGGGAACACGCAGTGGCAATGTAGGATAGGTTTCTGAAAAACATCGCGGGGTGGTGCGCATTGTATGGTTGTGTGTTACATTACGTTCACTAGTAGGAGTGAGAAAAACATCACGGGGTGGTGCGCATTGTATGTGTGTGTGTTACATTACATTCACTAGTAGGAGTGAGAAAAACATCTCAGGGTGGTGTGAATCGGAGGGTCTGAATTAGGATAGGCAGTGAGTGGCAATGTAGGATGGAGGAAAGCACCGCGGGGTGGTCAGCATGGGGAGGTCAGGGAACATGCAGTGGCAATGTAGGATAGGTTTCTGAAAAAGATCGCGGGGTGGTACGCATTGTATGGGTGTGTGTTACATTACATTCACTAGCAGGAGTGAGAAAAACATCACGGGGTGGTGCGCATTGTATGGGTGTGTGTTACATTACATTCACTAGTAGGAGTGAGAAAACCATCACGGGGTGGTGTGAATCGGAGGGTCTGAATTAGGATAGGCAGTGAGTGGCAATGTAGGATGGAGAAAAGCACCGCGGGGTGGTTAGCATGGGGAAGTCAGGGAACATGCAGTGGCAATGTAGGATAGGTTTCTGAAAAACATCGCGGGGTGGTGCGCATTGTATGGGTGTGTGTTACATTACATTCATTAGTAGGAGTGAGAAAAACATCATGGGGTGGTGGGCATTGTATGGGTGTGTGTTACATTACATTCATTAGTAGGAGTGAGAAAAACATCACGGGGTGGTGTGAATCGGAGGGTCTTAATTAGGATAGGCAGTGAGTGGCAATGTAGGATGGAGAAAAGCACCGCGGGGTGGTCAGCATGGGGAGGTCAGAAAACATGCAGTGTCAATGTAGGATAGGTTTCTGAAAAACATAGCGGGGTGGTGCGCATTGTATGGGTGTGTGTTACATTACATTCACTAGCAGGAGTGAGAAAAACATCACGGGGTGGTGCGCATTGTATGGGTGTGTGTTACATTACATTCACTAGTAGGAGTGAGAAATACATCACGGGTTGGTGTGAATCGCAGGGTCTGAATTAGGATAGGCAGTGAGTGGCAATGTAGGATGGAGAAAAGCACCGCGGGGTGGTCAGCATGGGGAGGTCAGGGAACATGCAGTGGCAATGTACCATAGGTTTCTGAAAAACATCGCGGGGTGGTGCGCATTGTATGGGTGTGTGTTACATTACATTCACTAGTAGGAGTGAGAAAAACATCACGGGGTGGTGCGCTTTGTATGGGTGTGTGTTACATTACATTCACTAGTAGGAGTGAGAAAAACATCACGGGGTGGTGTGAATCGGAGGGTCTGAATTAGGATAGGCAGTGAGTGGCAATGTAGGATGGAGAAAAGCACCACGGGGTGGTCAGCATGGGGAGGTCAGGGAACATGCAGTGGCAATGTAGGATAGGTTTCTGAAAAACATCGCGGGGTGGTGCGCATTGTATGGGTGTGTGTTACATTACATTCACTAGTAGGAGTGAGAAAAACATCACGGGGTGGTGTGAATCAGAGGGTCTGTATTAGGACAGGCAGTGAGTGGCAATGTAGGATTGAGAAAAGCACCGTGGGGTGGTCAGCATGGGGAGGTCAGGGAACATGCAGTGGCAATGTAGGATAGGTTTCTGAAAAACATCGCGGGATGGTGCGCATTGTATGGGTGTGTGTTACATTACATTGACTAGTAGGAGTGAGAAAAACATCATGGGGTGGTGCGCATTGTATGGGTGTGTGTTACATTACATTCACTAGTAGGAGTGAGAAAAACATCACGGGGTGGTGTGAATCGGAGGGTCTGAATTAGGATAGGCAGTGAGTGGCAATGTAGGATGGAGAAAAGCACCGCGGGGTGGTCAGCATGTGGAGGTCAGGGAACATGCAGTGGCAATGTAGGATAGGTTTCTGAAAAACATCGCGGGGTGGTGCGCATTGTATGGGTGTGTGTTACATTGCATTCACTAGTAGGAGTGAGAAAAACATCACGTGGTGGTGCGCATTGAATTAAGGGTGTGTGTTACATTACATTCACTAGTAGGAGTGAGTAAAACATCACGGGGTGGTGTGAATCGGAGGGTCTGAATTAGGATAGGCAGTGAGTGGCAATGTAGGATGGAGAAAAGCACCGCGAGGTGGTCAGCATGGGGAGGTCAGGGAACATGAAGGGCTATGTAGGATAGTTTCTGAAAAACATCGCGGGTGGTGCGCATTGTATGGGTGTGTGTTACATTACATTCACTAGTAGGAGTGAGAAAATCATCACGGGGTGGTGTTAATCGGAGGGTCTGAATTAGGATAGGCAGTGAGTGGCAATGTAGGATGGAGAAAAACAACGCGGGGTGGTCAGCATGGGGATGTCAGGGAACATGCAGTGGCAATGTAGGATAGGTTTCTGAAAAACATCGCGGGCTGGTGTGCATTGTATGTGTGTGTGTTACATTACATTCACTAGTAGGAGTGAGAAAAACATCACGGGGTGGTGCGCATTGTATTAAGGGTGTGTGTTACATTACATTCACTAGTAGGAGTGAGTAAAACATCACGGGGTGGTGTTAATCGGAGGGTCTGAATTAGGATAGGCAGTGAGTGGCAATGTAGGATGGAGAAAAGCACCGCGAGGTTGTCAGCATGGGGAGGTCAGGGAACATGCAGTGGCAATGTAGGATAGGTTTCTGAAAAACATCGCGGGGTGGTGCGCATTGTATGGTTGTGTGTTACATTGCATTCACTAGTTGGAGTGAGAAAAACATCACGGGGTGGTCGCATTGTATGGGTGTGTGTTACATTACATTCACTAGTAGGAGTGAGAAAAACATCACGGGGTGGTGTGAATTGGAGGGTCTAAATTAGGATAGGCAGTGAGTGGCAATGTAGGATGGAGAAAAGCAACGCGGGGTCGTCAGCATGGGGAGGTCAGGGAACATGCAGTGGCAATGTAGGATAAGTTTCTGAAAAACATTGCGGGCTGGTGTGCATTGTATGAGTGTGTGTTACATTACATTCACTAGTAGGAGTGAGAAAAACATCACGGGATGGTGCGCATTGTATTAAGGGTGTGTGTTACATTACATTCACTAGTAGGAGTGAGTAAAACATCACGGGGTGGTGCGCATTGTATGGGTGTGTGTTACATTACACTCACTAGTAGGAGTGAGAAAAACATCACGGGGTGGTGCGCATTGTATGGGGGTCTGTTACATTACATTCACTAGTAGGAGTGAGAAAAACATCATGGGGTGGTGTGAATCGGAGGGTCTGAATTAGGATAGGCAGTGAGTGGCAATGTAGGATGGAGAAAAGCACCGCGGGGTGGTCAGCATGGGGAGGTCAGGGAACATGCAGTGGCAATGTACGATAGGTTTCTGAAAAACATCGCGGAGTGGTGCGCATTGTATGGGTGTGTATTACATTACATTCACTAGTAGGAGTGAGAAAAACATCACGGGGTGGTGCGCATTGTATGGGTGTGTGTTACATTACATTCACTAGTAGGAGTGAGAAAAACATCACGGGGTGGTGTGAATCGGAGGGTCTGAATTAGGATAGGCAGTGAGTGGCAATGTAGGATGGAGAAAAGCACCGCGGGGTGGTCAGCATGGGGAGGTCAGGGAACATTCAGTGGCAATGTAGGATACGTTTCTGAAAAACATTGCGGGGTGGTGCGCATTGTATGGGTGTGTGTTACATTACATTCACTAGTAAGAGTGAGAAAAACATCACGGGGTGGTGCGCATTGTATGGGTGTGTGTTACATTACATTCACTAGTAGGAGTGAGAAAAACATCACGGGGTGGTGTGAATCGGAGGGTCTGAATTAGGATAGGCAGTGAGTGGCAATGTAGGATGGAGAAAAGCACCACGGGGTGATTAGCATGGGGAGGTCAGGGAACATGCAGTGGCAATGTAGGATAGGTTTCTGAAAAACATCGCGGGGTGGTGCGCATTGTATGGGTGTGTGTTACATTACATTCACTAGTAGGACTGAGAAAAACATCACGGGGTGGTGCGCATTGTATGGGTGTGTGTTACATTACATTCACTAGTAGGAGTGAGAAAAACATCACGGGGTGGTGTGAATCGGAGGTTCTGAATTAGCATAGGCAGTGAGGGGCAATGTAGGATGGAGAAAAGCACCGCGGGGTGGTCAGCATGGGGAGGTCAGGGAACACGCAGTGGCAATGTAGGATAGGTTTCTGAAAAACATCGCGGGGTGGTGCGCATTGTATGGTTGTGTGTTACATTACGTTCACTAGTAGGAGTGAGAAAAACATCACGGGGTGGTGCGCATTGTATGTGTGTGTGTTACATTACATTCACTAGTAGGAGTGAGAAAAACATCTCGGGGTGGTGTGAATCGGAGGATCTGAATTAGGATAGGCAGTGAGTGGCAATGTAGGATGGAGGAAAGCACCGCGGGGTGGTCAGCATGGGGAGGTCAGGGAACATGCAGTGGCAATGTAGGATAGGTTTCTGAAAAAGATCGCGGGGTGGTACGCATTGTATGGGTGTGTGTTACATTACATTCACTAGCAGGAGTGAGAAAAACATCACGGGGTGGTGCGCATTGTATGGGTGTGTGTTACATTACATTCACTAGTAGGAGTGAGAAAACCATCACGGGGTGGTGTGAATCGGAGGGTCTGAATTAGGATAGGCAGTGAGTGGCAATGTAGGATGGAGAAAAGCACCGCGGGGTGGTTAGCATGGGGAAGTCAGGGAACATGCAGTGGCAATGTAGGATAGGTTTCTGAAAAACATCGCGGGGTGGTGCGCATTGTATGGGTGTGTGTTACATTACATTCATTAGTAGGAGTGAGAAAAACATCATGGGGTGGTGGGCATTGTATGGGTGTGTGTTACATTACATTCATTAGTAGGAGTGAGAAAAAATCACGGGGTGGTGTGAATCGGAGGGTCTTAATTAGGATAGGCAGTGAGTGGCAATGTAGGATGGAGAAAAGCACCGCGGGGTGTTCAGCATGGGGAGGTCAGAAAACATGCAGTGTCAATGTAGGATAGGTTTCTGAAAAACATAGCGGGGTGGTGCGCATTGTATGGGTGTGTGTTACATTACATTCACTAGCAGGAGTGAGAAAAACATCACGGGGTGGTGCGCATTGTATGGGTGTGTGTTACATTACATTCACTAGTAGGAGTGAGAAATACATCACGGGGTGGTGTGAATCGCAGGGTCTGAATTAGGATAGTCAGTGAGTGGCAATGTAGGATGGAGAAAAGCACCGCGGGGTGGTCAGCATGGGGAGGTCAGGGAACATGCAGTGGCAATGTACCATAGGTTTCTGAAAAACATCGCGGGGTGGTGCGCATTGTATGGGTGTGTGTTACATTACATTCACTAGTAGGAGTGAGAAAAACATCACGGGGTGGTGCGCTTGGTATGGGTGTGTGTTACATTACATTCACTAGTAGGAGTGAGAAAAACATCACGGGGTGGTGTGAATCGGAGGGTCTGAATTAGGATAGGCAGTGAGTGGCAATGTAGGATGGAGAAAAGCACCACGGGGTGGTCAGCATGGGGAGGTCAGGGAACATGCAGTGGCAATGTAGGATAGGTTTCTGAAAAACATCGCGGGGTGGTGCGCATTGTATGGGTGTGTGTTACATTACATTCACTAGTAGGAGTGAGAAAAACATCACGGGGTGGTGCGCATTGTATGGGTGTGTGTTATATTACATTCACTATTAGGAGTGAGAAAAACATCACGGAGTGGTGTGAATCGGAGTGTCTGAATTAGGATAGGCAGTGAGTGGCAATGTAGGATGGAGAAAAGCACCGCGGGGTGGTCAGCATGGGGAGGTCAGGGAACATGCAGTGGCAATACAGGATAGGTTTCTGAAAAATATCGCGGGGTGGTGCGCATTGTATGGGTGTGTGTTACATTACATTCACTAGTAGGAGTGAGAAAAGCATCACAGGGTGGTGCGCATTGTATGTGTGTGTGTTACATTACATTCACTAGTGGGAGTGAGAAAACCATCTCGGGGTGGTGTGAATCGGAGGGTCTAAATTAGGATAGGCAGTGAGTGGCAATGTAGGATGGAGAAAAGCACCGCGGTGTGGTCAGCATGGGGAGGTCAGGGAACATGCAGTGGCAATGTAGGATAGGTTTCTGAAAAACATCGCGGGGTGGTGCGCATTGTATGGGTGTGTGTTACATTACATTCACTAGTAGGAGTGAGAAAAACATCACGGGGTGGTGCGCATTGTATGGGTGTGTGTTACATTACATTCACTAGTAGGAGTGAGAAAAACATCACGGTGTGGTGTGAATCGGAGGGTCTGAATTAGGATAGGCAGTGAGTGGCAATGTAGGATGGAGAAAAGCAACGCGGGGTGGTTAGCATGGGGAAGTCAGGGAACATGCAGTGGCAATGTAGGATAGGTTTCTGAAAAACATCGCGGGGTGGTGCGCATTGTATGGGTGTGTGTTACATTACATTCACTAGTAGGGGTGAGAAAAACATCATGGGGTGGTGCGCATTGTATGGGTGTGTGTTACATTACATTCACTAGTAGGAGTGAGAAAATCATCACGGGTTGGTGTGAATCGGAGGGTCTGAATTAGGATAGGCAGTGAGTGGCAATGTAGGATGGAGAAAAGCACCGCGGGGTGGTCAGCATGGGGAGGTCAGAAAACATGCAGTGGCAATGTAGGATAGGTTTCTGAAAAACATCGCGGGGGGGTGCGCATTGTATGGGTGTGTGTTACATTACATTCACTAGTAGGAGTGAGAAAATCATCACGGGGTGGTGTGAATCGGAGGGTCTGAATTAGGATAGGCAGTGAGTGGCAATGTAGGATGGAGAAAAGCACCGCGGGGTGGTCAGCATGGGGAGGTCAGGGAACATGCAGTGGCAATGTAGGATAGGTTTCTGAAAAACATCGCGGGGTGGTGCGCATTGTATGGGTGTGTGTTACATTACATTCACTAGTAGGAGTGAGAAAACCATCACAGCGTGGTGCGCATTGTATGGCTGTGTGTTACATTACATTCACTAGTAGGAGTGAGAAAAACATCACGGGGTGGTGTGCATTGTATGGGTGTGTGTTACATTATATTCACTAGTAGGAGTGAGAAAAACATCACGGGGTGGTGTGAATTGGAGGGTCTGAATTAGGATAGGCAGTGAGTGGCAATGTAGGATGGAGTAAAGCACCGCGGGGTGGTCAGCATGTGGAGGTCAGGGAACATGCAGTGGCAAGGTAGGATAGGTTTCTGAAAAACATCGCGGGGTGGTGCGCATTTCATGGGTGTGTGTTACATTACATTCACTATTAGGAGTGATAAAAACATCACGAGGTGGTGCGCATTGTATGGGTGTGTGTTACATTACATTCACTAGTAGGAGTGAGAAAAACATCACGGGGTGGTGTGAATCGGAAGGTCTGAATTAGGATAGGCAGTGAGTGGCAATGTAGGATGGAGAAAAGCACCGCGGGGTGGTCAGCATGGGGAGGTCAGGGAACATGCAGTGGCAATGTAGGATAGGTTTCTGAAAAACATCGCGGGATGGTGCACATTGTATAGGTGTGTGTTACATTACATTCACTAGTAGGAGTGAGAAAAACATCACGGGGTGGTGCGCATTGTATGGGTGTGTGTTACATTACATTCACTAGTAGGAGTGAGAAAAACATCACGGGGTGGTGTGAATCGGAGGGTCTGAATTAGGATAGGCAGTGAGTGGCAATGTAGGATGGAGAAAAGCACCGCGGGGTGGTCAGCATGGGGAGGTCAGGGAACATGCAGTGGCAAAGTAGGATAGGTTTCTGAAAAAGATCGCGGGGTGGTGCGCATTGTATGGGTGTGTGTTACATTACATTCACAAGTAGGAGTGAGAAAAACATCACGGGGTGGTGCGCATTGTATGGGTGTGTGTTACATTACATTCACTAGTAGTAGTGAGAAAAACATCACGGGGTGGTGTGAATCGGAGGGTCTGAATTAGGATAGGCAGTGAGTGGCAATGTAGGATGGAGAAAAGAACCGCGGGGTGGTCAGCATGGGGAGGTCAGGGAACATGCAGTGGCAATGTAGGATAGGTTTCTGAAAAACATTGCGGGGTGGTGTGCATTTTATGGGTGTGTGTTACATTACATTCACTAGTAGGAGTGAGAAAAACATCACGGGGTGGTTCGCATTGTATGGGTGTGTGTTACATTACATTCACTAGTAGGAGTGAGAAAAACATCACGGGGTGGTGTGAATCGGAGGGTCTGAATTAGGATAGGCAGTGAGTGGCAATGTAGGATGGAGAAAAGCACCGCAGGGTGGTCAGCATGGGGAGGTCAGGGAACATGCAGTGGCAATGTAGGATAGGTTTCTGAAAAACATCGCGGGGTGGTGCGCATTGTATGGGTGTGTGTTAGATTACATTCACTAGTAGGAGTGAGAAAAACATCACGGGGTGGTGCGCATTGTATGGGTGTGTGTTACATTACATTCACTAGTAGGAGTGAGAAAAACATCACGGGGTGGTGTGAATCGGAGGGTCAGAATTAGGATAGGCAGTGAGTGGCAATATAGGATGGAGAAAAGCAACGCGGAGTGGTCAGCATGGGAAGGTCAGGGAACATGCAGTGGCAATGTAGGATAGGTTTCTGAAAAACATCGCGGGGTGGTGCGCATTGTATGGGTGTGTGTTACATTACATTCACTAGTAGGACTGAGAAAAACATCGCGGGGTGGTGCTCATTGTATGGGTGTGTGTTACATTACATTCACTAGTAGGAGTGAGAAAAACATCGCGGGGTGGTGCGCATTGTATGGGTGTGTGTTACATTACATTCACTAGTAGGAGTGAGAAAAACATCGCGGGGTGGTGCGCATTGTATGGGTGTGTGTTACATTACATTCACTAGTAGGACTGAGAAAAACATCGCGGGGTGGTGCGCACTATATGGGTGTGTGTTACATTACATTCACTAGTAGGAGTGAGAAAAACATCACGGGGTGGTGCGCATTGTATGGGTGTGTGTTACATTACATTCACTAGTAGGAGTGAGAAAAATATCACGGGGTGGTGCGCATTGTATGGGTGTGTGTTACATTACATTCACTAGTAGGAGTGAGAAAAACATCATGGGGTGGTGTGAATTGGAGGGTCTGAATTAGGATAGGCAGTGAGTGGCAATGTAGGATGGAGAAAAGCAACACGGGATGGTCAGCATGGGAAGGTCAGGGAACATGCGGTGGCAATGTAGGATAGGTTTATGAAAAACATCACGGGGTGGTGCGCATTGTATGGGTGTGTGTTACATTACATTCACTAGTAGGACTGAGAAAAACATCGCGGGGTGGTGCGCACTGTATGAGTGTGTGTTACATTACATTCACTAGTAGGAGTGAGAAAAACATCACGGGGTGGTGCGCATTGTATGGGTGTGTGTTACATTACATTCACTAGTAGGAGTGAGAAAAACATCACGGGGTGGTGTGAATCAGAGGGTCTGAATTAGGATAGGCAGTGAGTGGCAATGTAGGATGGAGAAAAGCACCGCGGGGTGGTCAGCATGGGGAGGTCAGGGAACATGCAGTGGCTCGGTAGGATCGGTTTCTGAAAAACATCGCGGGGTGGTGCGCATTGTATGGGTGTGTGTTACATTACATTCACTAGTAGGAGTGAGAAAAACATCATGGGGTGGTGCGCATTGTATGGGTGTGTGTTACATTACATTCACTAGTAAGAGTGAGAAAAACATCACGGGGTGGTGTGAATCGGAGGGTCTGAATTAGGATAGGCAGTGAGTGGCAATGTAGGATGGAGAAAAGCACCGCGGGGTGGTCAGCATGGCGAGGTCAGGGAACATGCAGTGGCAAAGTAGGATAGGTTTCTGAAAAACATCGCGGGGTGGTGCGCATTGTATGGGTGTGTGTTACATTACATTAACTAGTAGGAGTGAGAAAAACATCACGGGGTGGTGCGCATTGTATGGGTGTGTGTTACATTACATTCACTAGTAGGAGTGAGAAAAACATCACCGGGTGGTGTGAATCGGAGGGTCTGAATTAGGATAGGCAGTGAGTGGCAATGTAGGATGGAGAAAAGCACCGCGGGGTGGTCATCATGGGGAGGTCAGGGAACATGTAGTGGCAATGTAGGATAGGTTTCTGAAAAACATCGTGGGGTGGTGCGCATTGTATGGGTGTGTGTTACATTACATTCACTAGTAGGAGTGAGAAAAACATCACGGGGTGGTGCGCTTTGTATGGGTGTGTGTTACATTACATTCACTAGTAGGAGTGAGAAAAACATCACGGGGTGGTGTGAATCGGAGGGTCTGAATTAGGATAGGCAGTGAGTGGCAATGTAGGATGGAGAAAAGCACCACGGGGTGGTCAGCATGGGGAGGTCAGGGAACATGCAGTGGCAATGTAGGATAGGTTTCTGAAAAACATCGTGGGCTGGTGAGCATTGTATGGGTATGTGTTACATTACATTCACTAGTAGGAGTGAGAAAAACATCACGGGGTGGTGCGCATTGTATGGGTGTGTGTTACATTACATTCACTAGTAGGAGTGAGAAAAACATCACGGGGTGGTGTGAATCGGAGGGTCTGAATCAGGATAGGCAGTGAGTGGCAATGTAGGATGGAGAAAAGCACCGTGGGGTGGTCAGCATGGGGAGGTCAGGGAACATGCAGTGGCAAAGTAGAATAGGTTTCTGAAAAATATCGCGGGGTGGTGCGCATTGTATGGGTGTGTGTTACATTACATTCACTAGTAGGAGTGAGAAAAACATCACGGGGTGGTTCGCATTGTATGGGGGTGTGTTACATTACATTCACTAGTAGGAGTGAGAAAAACATCACGGGGTGGTGTGAATCGGAGGGTCTGAATTAGGATAGGCAGTGAGTGGCAATGTAGGATGCAGAAAAGCACCGCAGGGTGGTCAGCATGGGGAGGTCAGGGAACATGCAGTGGCAATACAGGATAGGTTTCTGAAAAATATCGCGGGGTGGTGCGCATTGTATGGGTGTGTGTTACATTACATTCACTAGTAGGAGTGAGAAAAGCATCACAGGGTGGTGCGCATTGTATGTGTGTGTGTTACATTACATTCACTAGTGGGAGTGAGAAAACCATCTCGGGGTGGTGTGAATCGGAGGGTCTAAATTAGGATAGGCAGTGAGTGGCAATGTAGGATGGAGAAAAGCACCGCGGTGTGGTCAGCATGGGGAGGTCAGGGAACATGCAGTGGCAATGTAGGATAGGTTTCTGAAAAACATCGCGGGGTGGTGCGCATTGTATGGGTGTGTGTTACATTACATTCACTAGTAGGAGTGAGAAAAACATCACGGGGTGGTGCGCATTGTATGGGTGTGTGTTACATTACATTCACTAGTAGGAGTGAGAAAAACATCACGGTGTGGTGTGAATCGGAGGGTCTGAATTAGGATAGGCAGTGAGTGGCAATGTAGGATGGAGAAAAGCAACGCGGGGTGGTTAGCATGGGGAAGTCAGGGAACATGCAGTGGCAATGTAGGATAGGTTTCTGAAAAACATCGCGGGGTGGTGCGCATTGTATGGGTGTGTGTTACATTACATTCACTAGTAGGGGTGAGAAAAACATCATGGGGTGGTGCGCATTGTATGGGTGTGTGTTACATTACATTCACTAGTAGGAGTGAGAAAATCATCACGGGTTGGTGTGAATCGGAGGGTCTGAATTAGGATAGGCAGTGAGTGGCAATGTAGGATGGAGAAAAGCACCGCGGGGTGGTCAGCATGGGGAGGTCAGAAAACATGCAGTGGCAATGTAGGATAGGTTTCTGAAAAACATCGCGGGGGGGTGCGCATTGTATGGGTGTGTGTTACATTACATTCACTAGTAGGAGTGAGAAAATCATCACGGGGTGGTGTGAATCGGAGGGTCTGAATTAGGATAGGCAGTGAGTGGCAATGTAGGATGGAGAAAAGCACCGCGGGGTGGTCAGCATGGGGAGGTCAGGGAACATGCAGTGGCAATGTAGGATAGGTTTCTGAAAAACATCGCGGGGTGGTGCGCATTGTATGGGTGTGTGTTACATTACATTCACTAGTAGGAGTGAGAAAACCATCACAGCGTGGTGCGCATTGTATGGCTGTGTGTTACATTACATTCACTAGTAGGAGTGAGAAAAACATCACGGGGTGGTGTGCATTGTATGGGTGTGTGTTACATTATATTCACTAGTAGGAGTGAGAAAAACATCACGGGGTGGTGTGAATTGGAGGGTCTGAATTAGGATAGGCAGTGAGTGGCAATGTAGGATGGAGTAAAGCACCGCGGGGTGGTCAGCATGTGGAGGTCAGGGAACATGCAGTGGCAAGGTAGGATAGGTTTCTGAAAAACATCGCGGGGTGGTGCGCATTTCATGGGTGTGTGTTACATTACATTCACTATTAGGAGTGATAAAAACATCACGAGGTGGTGCGCATTGTATGGGTGTGTGTTACATTACATTCACTAGTAGGAGTGAGAAAAACATCACGGGGTGGTGTGAATCGGAAGGTCTGAATTAGGATAGGCAGTGAGTGGCAATGTAGGATGGAGAAAAGCACCGCGGGGTGGTCAGCATGGGGAGGTCAGGGAACATGCAGTGGCAATGTAGGATAGGTTTCTGAAAAACATCGCGGGATGGTGCACATTGTATAGGTGTGTGTTACATTACATTCACTAGTAGGAGTGAGAAAAACATCACGGGGTGGTGCGCATTGTATGGGTGTGTGTTACATTACATTCACTAGTAGGAGTGAGAAAAACATCACGGGGTGGTGTGAATCGGAGGGTCTGAATTAGGATAGGCAGTGAGTGGCAATGTAGGATGGAGAAAAGCACCGCGGGGTGGTCAGCATGGGGAGGTCAGGGAACATGCAGTGGCAAAGTAGGATAGGTTTCTGAAAAAGATCGCGGGGTGGTGCGCATTGTATGGGTGTGTGTTACATTACATTCACAAGTAGGAGTGAGAAAAACATCACGGGGTGGTGCGCATTGTATGGGTGTGTGTTACATTACATTCACTAGTAGTAGTGAGAAAAACATCACGGGGTGGTGTGAATCGGAGGGTCTGAATTAGGATAGGCAGTGAGTGGCAATGTAGGATGGAGAAAAGAACCGCGGGGTGGTCAGCATGGGGAGGTCAGGGAACATGCAGTGGCAATGTAGGATAGGTTTCTGAAAAACATTGCGGGGTGGTGTGCATTTTATGGGTGTGTGTTACATTACATTCACTAGTAGGAGTGAGAAAAACATCACGGGGTGGTTCGCATTGTATGGGTGTGTGTTACATTACATTCACTAGTAGGAGTGAGAAAAACATCACGGGGTGGTGTGAATCGGAGGGTCTGAATTAGGATAGGCAGTGAGTGGCAATGTAGGATGGAGAAAAGCACCGCAGGGTGGTCAGCATGGGGAGGTCAGGGAACATGCAGTGGCAATGTAGGATAGGTTTCTGAAAAACATCGCGGGGTGGTGCGCATTGTATGGGTGTGTGTTAGATTACATTCACTAGTAGGAGTGAGAAAAACATCACGGGGTGGTGCGCATTGTATGGGTGTGTGTTACATTACATTCACTAGTAGGAGTGAGAAAAACATCACGGGGTGGTGTGAATCGGAGGGTCAGAATTAGGATAGGCAGTGAGTGGCAATATAGGATGGAGAAAAGCAACGCGGAGTGGTCAGCATGGGAAGGTCAGGGAACATGCAGTGGCAATGTAGGATAGGTTTCTGAAAAACATCGCGGGGTGGTGCGCATTGTATGGGTGTGTGTTACATTACATTCACTAGTAGGACTGAGAAAAACATCGCGGGGTGGTGCGCATTGTATGGGTGTGTGTTACATTACATTCACTAGTAGGAGTGAGAAAAACATCGCGGGGTGGTGCGCATTGTATGGGTGTGTGTTACATTACATTCACTAGTAGGAGTGAGAAAAACATCGCGGGGTGGTGCGCATTGTATGGGTGTGTGTTACATTACATTCACTAGTAGGACTGAGAAAAACATCGCGGGGTGGTGCGCACTATATGGGTGTGTGTTACATTACATTCACTAGTAGGAGTGAGAAAAACATCACGGGGTGGTGCGCATTGTATGGGTGTGTGTTACATTACATTCACTAGTAGGAGTGAGAAAAATATCACGGGGTGGTGCGCATTGTATGGGTGTGTGTTACATTACATTCACTAGTAGGAGTGAGAAAAACATCATGGGGTGGTGTGAATTGGAGGGTCTGAATTAGGATAGGCAGTGAGTGGCAATGTAGGATGGAGAAAAGCAACACGGGATGGTCAGCATGGGAAGGTCAGGGAACATGCGGTGGCAATGTAGGATAGGTTTATGAAAAACATCACGGGGTGGTGCGCATTGTATGGGTGTGTGTTACATTACATTCACTAGTAGGACTGAGAAAAACATCGCGGGGTGGTGCGCACTGTATGAGTGTGTGTTACATTACATTCACTAGTAGGAGTGAGAAAAACATCACGGGGTGGTGCGCATTGTATGGGTGTGTGTTACATTACATTCACTAGTAGGAGTGAGAAAAACATCACGGGGTGGTGTGAATCAGAGGGTCTGAATTAGGATAGGCAGTGAGTGGCAATGTAGGATGGAGAAAAGCACCGCGGGGTGGTCAGCATGGGGAGGTCAGGGAACATGCAGTGGCACGGTAGGATCGGTTTCTGAAAAACATCGCGGGGTGGTGCGCATTGTATGGGTGTGTGTTACATTACATTCACTAGTAGGAGTGAGAAAAACATCATGGGGTGGTGCGCATTGTATGGGTGTGTGTTACATTACATTCACTAGTAAGAGTGAGAAAAACATCACGGGGTGGTGTGAATCGGAGGGTCTGAATTAGGATAGGCAGTGAGTGGCAATGTAGGATGGAGAAAAGCACCGCGGGGTGGTCAGCATGGCGAGGTCAGGGAACATGCAGTGGCAAAGTAGGATAGGTTTCTGAAAAACATCGCGGGGTGGTGCGCATTGTATGGGTGTGTGTTACATTACATTAACTAGTAGGAGTGAGAAAAACATCACGGGGTGGTGCGCATTGTATGGGTGTGTGTTACATTACATTCACTAGTAGGAGTGAGAAAAACATCACCGGGTGGTGTGAATCGGAGGGTCTGAATTAGGATAGGCAGTGAGTGGCAATGTAGGATGGAGAAAAGCACCGCGGGGTGGTCATCATGGGGAGGTCAGGGAACATGTAGTGGCAATGTAGGATAGGTTTCTGAAAAACATCGTGGGGTGGTGCGCATTGTATGGGTGTGTGTTACATTACATTCACTAGTAGGAGTGAGAAAAACATCACGGGGTGGTGCGCTTTGTATGGGTGTGTGTTACATTACATTCACTAGTAGGAGTGAGAAAAACATCACGGGGTGGTGTGAATCGGAGGGTCTGAATTAGGATAGGCAGTGAGTGGCAATGTAGGATGGAGAAAAGCACCACGGGGTGGTCAGCATGGGGAGGTCAGGGAACATGCAGTGGCAATGTAGGATAGGTTTCTGAAAAACATCGTGGGCTGGTGAGCATTGTATGGGTATGTGTTACATTACATTCACTAGTAGGAGTGAGAAAAACATCACGGGGTGGTGCGCATTGTATGGGTGTGTGTTACATTACATTCACTAGTAGGAGTGAGAAAAACATCACGGGGTGGTGTGAATCGGAGGGTCTGAATCAGGATAGGCAGTGAGTGGCAATGTAGGATGGAGAAAAGCACCGTGGGGTGGTCAGCATGGGGAGGTCAGGGAACATGCAGTGGCAAAGTAGAATAGGTTTCTGAAAAATATCGCGGGGTGGTGCGCATTGTATGGGTGTGTGTTACATTACATTCACTAGTAGGAGTGAGAAAAACATCACGGGGTGGTTCGCATTGTATGGGGGTGTGTTACATTACATTCACTAGTAGGAGTGAGAAAAACATCACGGGGTGGTGTGAATCGGAGGGTCTGAATTAGGATAGGCAGTGAGTGGCAATGTAGGATGCAGAAAAGCACCGCAGGGTGGTCAGCATGGGGAGGTCAGGGAACATGCAGTGGCAATGTAGGATAGGTTTCTGAAAAACATCGCGGGGTGGTGCGCATTGTATGGGTGTGTGTTACATTACATTCACTAGTAGGAGTGAGAAAAACATCACGGGGTGGTGCGCATTGTATGGGTGTGTGTTACATTACATTCACTAGTAGGAGTGAGAAAAACATCACAGGGTGGTGTGAATCGGAGGGTCTGAATTAGGATAGGCAGTAAGTGGCAATGTAGGATGGAGAAAAGCAACGCGGAGTGGTCAGCATGGGAAGGTCAGGGAACATGCAGTGGCAATGTAGGATAGGTTTCTGAAAAACATCGCGGGGTGGTGCGCATTGTATGGGTGTGTGTTACATTACATTCACTAGTAGGACTGAGAAAAACATCGCGGGGTGGTGCGCATTGTATGGGTGTGTGTTACATTACATTCACTAGTAGGACTGAGAAAAACATCGCGGGGTGGTGCGCACTGTATGAGTGTGTGTTACATTACATTCACTAGTAGGAGTGAGAAAAACATCACGGGGTGGTGCGCATTGTATGGGTGTGTGTTACATTACATTCACTAGTAGGAGTGAGAAAAACATCACGGGGTGGTGTGAATCGGAGGGTCTGAATTAGGATAGGCAGTGAGTGGCAATGTAGGATGGAGAAAAGCACCGCGGGGTGGTCAGCATGGGGAGGTCAGGGAACATGCAGTGGCAAGGTAGGATCGGTTTCTGAAAAACATCGCGGGGTGGTGCGCATTGTATGATGTGTGTTACATTACATTCACTAGTAGGAGTGAGAAAAACATCACGGGGTGGTGTGAATCGGAGGGTCTGAATTAGGATAGGCAGTGAGTGGCAATGTAGGATGGAGAAAAGCACCGCGGGGTGGTCAGCATGGGGAGGTCAGGGAACATGCAGTGGCAAAGTAAGATAGGTTTCTGAAAAACATCGCGGGGTGGTGCGCATTGTATGGGTGTGTGTTACATTACATTCACTAGTAGGAGTGAGAAAAACATCACGGAGTGGTGCGCATTGTATGGGTGTGTGTTACATTACATTCACTAGTAGGAGTGAGAAAAACATCACGGGGTGGTGTGAATCGGAGGGTCTGAATTAGGATAGGCAGTGAGTGGCAATGTAGGATGGAGAAAAGCACCGCGGGGTGGTCAGCATGGGGAGGTCAGGGAACAGGCAGTGGCAATGTAGGATAGGTTTCTGAAAAACATCGCGGGGTGGTGTGCATTGTATGGGTGTGTTACATTACATTCACTAGTAGGAGTGAGAAAAACATCACGGGGTGGTTCGCATTGTATGGGTGTGTGTTACATTACATTCACTAGTAGGAGTGAGAAAAACATCACGGGGTGGTGTGAATCGGAGGGTCTGAATTAGGATAGGCAGTGAGTGGCAATGTAGGATGGAGAAAAGCACCGCGGGGTGGTCAGCATGGGGAGGTCAGGGAACATGCAGTGGCAATGTAGGATAGGTTTCTGAAAAACATCGCGGGGTGGTGCGCATTGTATGGGTGTGTGTTACATTACATTCACTAGTAGGAGTGAGAAAAACATCACGGGGTGGTGCGCATTGTATGGGTGTGTGTTACATTACATTCACTAGTAGGAGTGAGAAAAACATCACGGGGTGGTGTTAATCTGAGGGCCTGAATTAGGATAGGCAGTGAGTGGCAATGTAGGATGGAGAAAAGCAACGCGGAGTGGTCAGCATGGGAAGGTCAGGGAACATGCAGTGGCAATGTAGGATAGGTTTCTGAAAAACATCGCGGGTTGGTGCGCATTGTATGGGTGTGTGTTACATTACATTCACTAGTAGGACTGAGAAAAACATCGCGGGGTGGTGCGCATTGTATGGGTGTGTGTTACATTACATTCACTAGTAGGAGTGAGAAAAACATCACGGGGTGGTGCGCATTGTATGGGTGTGTGTTACATTACATTCACTAGTAGGAGTGAGAAAAACATCACGGGGTGGTGTGAATCGGAGGGTCTGAATTAGGATAGGCAGTGAGTGGCAATGTAGGATGCAGAAAAGCAACGTGGGATGGTCAGCATGGGAAGGTCAGGGAACATGCAGTGGCAATGTAGGATAGGTTTCTGAAAAACATCGCGGGGTGGTGCGCATTGTATGCGTGTGTGTTACATTACATTCACTAGTAGGAGTGAGAAAAACATCACGGGGTGGTGCGCATTGTATGGGTGTGTGTTACATTACATTCACTAGTAGGAGTGAGAAAAACATCACGGGGTGGTGTGAATCGGAGGGTCTGAATTAGGATAGGCAGTGAGTGGCAATGTAGGATGGAGAAAAGCACCGCGGGGTGTTCAGCATGGGGTGGTCAGGGAACATGAAGGGCAATGTAGGATAGTTTCTGAAAAACATCGCGGGGTGGTGTGCATTGTATGGGTGTGTGTTACATTACATTCACTAGTAGGAGTGAGAAAAACATCACGGGGTGGTGCGCATTGTATGGGTGTGTGTTACATTACATTCACTAGTAGGAGTGAGAAAAACATCACGGGGTGGTGCGCATTGTATGGGTGTGTGTTACATTACATTCACTAGTAGGAGTGAGAAAAACATCACGGGGTGGTGTGAATCGGAGGGTCTGAATTAGGATAGGCAGTGAGTGGCAATGTAGGATGGAGAAAAGCACCGCGGGGTGGTCAGCATGGGGAGGTCAGAGAACATGCAGTGGCAATGTAGGATAGGTTTCTGAAAAAGATCGCGGGGTGGTGCGCATTGTATGGGTGTGTGTTACATTACATTCACTAGTAGGAGTGAGAAAAACATCACGGGGTGGTGCGCATTGTATGGGTGTGTGTTACATTACATTCACTAGTAGGAGTGAGAAAAACATCACAGGGTGATGTGAATCGGAGGTTCTGAATTAGGATAGGCAGTGAATGTCAATGTAGGATGGAGAAAAGCACCGCGGGGTGGTCAGCATGGGGAGGTCAGGGAACATGCAGTGGCAATGTAGGATAGGTTTCTGAAAAACATCGCGGGGTGGTGCGCATTGTATGGGTGTGTGTTACATTACATTCACTAGTAGGAGTGAGAAAAACATCACGGGGTGGTGCGCATTGTATGGGTGTGTGTTACATTACATTCACTAGTAGGAGTGATAAAAACATCACGCGGTGGTGTGAATCGGATGGTCTGAATCAGGATAGGCAGTGAGTGGCAATGTAGGATGGACAAAAGCACCGCGGGGTGGTCAGCATGGGGAGGTCAGGGAACATGCAGTGGCAAAGTAGAATAGGTTTCTGAAAAAGATCGCGGCGTGGTGCGCATTGTATGGGTGTGTGTTACATTACATTTACTAGTAGGAGTGAGAAAAACATCACGGGGTGGTGCGCATTGTATGGGTGTGTGTTACATTACATTCACTAGTAGGAGTGAGAAAAACATCACGGGGTGGTGTGAATCGGAGGGTCTGAATTAGGATAGGCAGTGAGTGGAAATGTAGGATGGAGAAAAGCACCGCGGGGTGGTCAGCATGGGGAGGTCAGGGAACATGCAGTGGCAATGTAGGATAGGTTTCTGAAAAACATCGCGGGGTGGTGTGCATTGTATGGGTGTGTGTTACATTACATTCACTAGTAGGAGTGAGAAAAACATCACGGGGTGGTTCGCATTGTATGGGTGTGTGTTACATTACATTCACCAGTAGGAGTGAGAAAAACATCACGGGGTGGTGTGAATCGGAGGGTCTGAATTAGGATAGGCAGTGAGTGGCAATGTAGGATGGAGTAAAGCACCGCAGGGTGGTCAGCATGGGGAGGTCAGGGAACATGCAGTGGCAATGTAGGATAGGTTTCTGAAAAACATCGCGGGGTGGTGCGCATTGTATGGGTGTGTGTTACATTACATTCACTAGTAGGAGTGAGAAAAACATCATGGGGTGGTGCGCATTGTATGGGTGTGTGTTACATTACATTCACTAGTAGGAGTGAGAAAAACATCACGGGGTGGTGTGAATCGGAGGGGCTGAATTAGGATAGGCAGTAAGTGGCAATGTAGGATGGAGAAAAGCAACGCGGAGTGGTCAGCATGGGAAGGTCAGGGAACATGCAGTGGCAATGTAGGATAGGTTTCTGAAAAACATCGCGGGGTGGTGCGCATTGTATGGGTGTGTGTTACATTACATTCACTAGTAGGACTGAGAAAAACATCGCGGGGTGGTGCGCATTGTATGGGTGTGTGTTACATTACATTCACTAGTAGTAGTGAGAAAAACATCTCGGGGTGGTGCGCATTGTATGGGTGTGTGTTACATTACATTCACTAGTAGGAGTGAGAAAAACATCAAGGGGTGGTGTGAATCGGAGGGTCTGAATTAGGATAGGCAGTGAGTGGCAATGTAGGATGGAGAAAAGCAACGCGGGATGGTCAGCATGGGAAGGTCAGGGAACAGGCGGTGGCAATGTAGGATAGGTTTCTGAAAAACATCGCGGGGTGGTGCGCATTGTATGGGTGTGTGTTACATTACATTCACTAGTAGGACTGAGAAAAACATCGCGGGGTGGTGAGCACTGTATGAGTGTGTGTTACATTACATTCACTAGTAGGAGTGAGAAAAATATCACGGTGTGGTGCGCATTGTATGGGTGTGTGTTACATTACATTCACTAGTAGGAGTGAGAAAAACATCACGGGGTGGTGTGAATCGGAGGGTCTGAATTAGGATAGGCAGTGAGTGGCAATGTAGGATAGAGAAAAGCACCGCGGGGTGGTCAGCATGGGGAGGTCAGGGAACATGCAGTGGCAAGGTAGGATCGGTTTCTGAAAAACATCGCGGGGTGGTGCGCATTGTATGGGTGTGTGTTACATTACATTCACTAGTAGGAGTGAGAAAAACATCACGGGGTGGTGCGCATTGTATGGGTCTGTGTTACATTACATTCACTAGTAGGAGTGAGAAAAACATCACGGGGTGGTGTGAATCGGAGGGTCTGAATTAGGATAGGCAGTGAGTGGCAATGTAGGATGGAGAAAAGCACCGCGGGGTGGTCAGCATGGGGAGGTCAGGGAACATGCAGTGGCAATGTAGGATAGGTTTCTGAAAAACATCGCGGGATGGTGCACATTGTATGGGTGTGTGTTACATTACATTCACTAGTAGGAGTGAGAAAAACATCACGGGGTGGTGCGCATTGTATGGGTTTGTGTTACATTACATTCACTAGTAGGAGTGAGAAAAACATCACGGGGTGGTGTGAATCGGAGGGTCTGAATTAGGATAGGCAGTGAGTGGCAATGTAGGATGGAGAAAAGCACCGCGGGGTGGTCAGCATGGGGAGGTCAGGGAACATGCAGTGGCACAGTAGGATAGGTTTCTGAAAAACATCGCGGGGTGGTGCGCATTGTATGGGTGTGTTTTACATTACATTCACTAGTAGGAGTGAGAAAAACATCACGGAGTGGTGCGCATTGTATGGGTGTGTGTTACATTACATTCACTAGTAGGAGTGAGAAAAACATCACGGGGTGGTGTGAATCCGAGGGTCTGAATTAGGATAGGCAGTGAGTGGCAATGTAGGATGGAGAAAAGCAACGCGGGATGGTCAGCATGGGAAGGTCAGGGAACATGCAGTGGCAATGTAGGATAGGTTTCTGAAAAAAATCGCGGGGTGGTGCGCATTGTATGCGTGTGTGTTACATTACATTCACTAGTAGGACTGAGAAAAACATCGCGGGGTGGTGCGCACTGTATGGGTGTGTGTTACATTACATTCACTAGTAGGAGTGAGAAAAACATCACGGGGTGGTGCGCATTGTATGGGTGTGTGTTACATTACATTCACTAGTAGGAGTGAGAAAAACATCACGGGGTGGTGTGAATAGGAGGGTCTGAATTAGGATAGGCAGTGAGTGGCAATGTAGGATGGAGAAAAGCACCGCGGGGTGGTCAGCATGGGGAGGTCAGGGAACATGAAGGGCAATGTAGGATAGTTTCTGAAAAACATCGCGGGGTGGTGCGCATTGTATGGGTGTGTGTTACATTACATTCACTAGTAGGAGTGAGAAAAACATCACGGGCTGGTGCGCATTGTATGGGTGTGTGTTACATTACATTCACAAGTAGGAGTGAGAAAAACATCACGGGGTGGTGTGAATCGGAGGGTCTGAATTAGGATAGGCAGTGAGTGGCAATGTATGATGGAGAAAAGCACCGCGGGGTGGTCAGCATGGGGAGGTCAGAGAACATGCAGTGGCAATGTAGGATAGGTTTCTGAAAAAGATCGCGGGGTGGTGCGCATTGTATGGGTGTGTGTTACATTACATTCACTAGTAGGAGTGAGAAAAACATCACAGGGTGGTGCGCATTGTATGGGTGTGTGTTACATTACATTCACTAGTAGGAGTGAGAAAAACATCACAGGGTGGTGTGAATCGGAGGGTCTGAATTAGGATAGGCAGTGAGTGTCAATGTAGGATGGAGAAAAGCACCGCGGGGTGGTCAGCATGGGGAGGTCAGGGAACATGCAGTGGCAATGTAGGATAGGTTTCTGAAAAACATCGCGGGGTGGTGCGCATTGTATGGGTGTGTGTTACATTACATTCACTAGTAGGAGTGAGAAAAACATTACGGGGTGGTGCGCATTGTATGGGTGTGTGTTACATTACATTCACTAGTAGGAGTGAGAAAAACATCACGGGGTGGTGTGAATCGGAGGGTCTGAATTAGGATAGGCAGTCTGTGGCAATATAGGATGGAGAAAAGCACCGCGGGGTGGTCAGCATGGGGAGGTCAGGGAACATGCAGTGGCAATGTAGGATAGGTTTCTGAAAAACATCGCGGGGTGGTGCGCATTGTATGGGTGTGTGTTACATTACATTCACTAGTAGGAGTGAGAAAAACATCACGGGGTGGTGCGCATTGTATGGGTGTGTGTTACATTACATTCACTAGTAGGAGTGAGAAAAACATCACGGGGTGGTGTGAATCGGAGGGTCTGAATTAGGATAGGCAGTGAGTGGCAAAGTAGGATGGAGAAAAGCACCGCGGGGTGGTCAGCATGGGGATGTCAGGGAACATGCAGTGGCAATGTATTATAGGTTTCTGAAAAACATCGCGGGGTGGTGCGCATTGTATGGGTGTGTGTTACATTACATTCACTAGTAGGAGTGAGAAAAACATCACGGGGTGGTGTGAATCGGAGGGTCTGAATTAGGATAGGCAGTGAGTGGCAATGTAGGATGGAGAAAAGCACCACTGGGTGGTCAGCATGGGGAAGTCAGGGAACATGCAGTGGCAATGTAGGATAGGTTTCTGAAAAACATCACGGGGTGGTGCGCATTGTATGGGTGTGTGTTACATTACATTCACTAGTAGGAGTGAGAAAAACATCACGGGGTGGTGTGAATCGGAGGGTCTGAATTAGGATAGGCAGTGAGTGGCAATGTAGGATTGAGAAAAGCAACGCGGGATGGTCAGCATGGGAAGGTCAGGGAACATGCAGTGGCAATGTAGGATAGGTTTCTGAAAAACATCGCGGGGTGGTGCGCATTGTATGGGTGTGTGTTACATTACATTCACTAGTAGGACTGAGAAAAACATCGCGGGGTGGTGCGCATTGTATGGGTGTGTGTTACATTACGTTCACTAGTAGGAGTGAGAAAAACATCACGGTGTGGTGTGAATCGTAGGGTCTGAATTAGGATAGGCAGTGAGTGGCAATGTAGGATGGAGAAAAGCACCGCGGGGTGGTCAGCATGGGGAGGTCAGGGAACATGCAGTGGCAATGTAGGATAGGTTTCTGAAAAACATCGCGGGGTGGTGTGCATTGTATGGGTGTGTGTTACATTACATTCACTAGTAGGAGTGAGAAAAACATCACGGGGTGGTTCGCATTGTATGGGTGTGTGTTACATTGCATTCACTAGTAGGAGTGAGAAAAACATCACGGGGTGGTGTGAATCGGAGGGTCTGAATTAGGATAGGCAGTGAGTGCCAATGTAGGATGGAGAAAAGCACCGCGGGGTGGTCAGCATGGGGAGGTCAGGGAACATGCAGTGGCAATGTAGGATAGGTTTCTGAAAAACATCGCGGGGTGGTGCGCATTGTATGGGTGTGTGTTACATTACATTCACTAGTAGGAGTGAGAAAAACATCACGGGGTGGTGCGCATTGTATGGGTGTGTGTTACATTACATTCACTAGTAGGAGTGAGAAAAACATCACGGGGTGGTGTGAATCGGAGGGGCTGAATTAGGATAGGCATTGAGTGGCAATGTAGGATGGAGAAAAGCAACGCGGAGTGGTCAGCATGGGAAGGTCAGGGAACATGCAGTGGCAATGTAGGATAGGTTTCTGAAAAACATCGCGGGGTGGTGCGCATTGTATAGGTGTGTGTTACATTACATACACTAGTAGGACTGAGAAAAACATCGCGGGGTGGTGCGCATTGTATGGGTGTGTGTTACATTACATTCACTAGTAGGAGTGAGAAAAACATCACGGGGTGGTGCGCATTGTATGGGTGTGTGTTACATTACATTCACTAGTAGGAGTGAGAAAAACATCACGGGGTGGTGTGAATCGGAGGGTCTGAATTAGGATAGGCAGTGAGTGGCAATGTAGGATGGAGAAAAGCAACGCGGGATGGTCAGCATGGGAAGGTCAGGGAACATGCAGTGGCAATGTAGGATAGGTTTCTGAAAAACATCGCGGGGTGGTGCGCATTGTATGGGTGTGTGTTACATTACATTCACTAGTAGGAGTGAGAAAAACATCACGGGGTGGTGCGCATTGTATGGGTGTGTGTTACATTACATTCACTAGTAGGAGTGAGAAAAACATCACAGGGTGGTGTGAATCGGAGGGTCTGAATTAGGATAGGCAGTGAGTGGCAATGTAGGATGGAGAAAAGCACCGCGGGGTGGTCAGCATGGGGAGCTCAGTGAACATGCAGTGGCAATGTAGGATAGGTTTCTGAAAAACATCGCGGGGTGGTGCGCATTGTTTGGGTGTGTGTTACATTACATTCACTAGTAGGAGTGAGAAAAACATCACGGGGTGGTGCGAATTGTATGGGTGTGTGTTACATTACATTCACTAGTAGGAGTGAGAAAAACATCACGGGGTGGTGAGAATCGGAGGGTCTGAATTAGGATAGGCAGTGAGTGGCAATGTAGGATGGAGAAAAGCACCGCGGGGTGGTCAGCATGGGGAGGTCAGGGAACATGCAGTGGCAATGTAGGATAGGTTTCTGAAAAACATCGCGGGGTGGTGCGCATTGTATGGGTGTGTGTTACATTATATTCACTAGTAGGAGTGAGAAAAACATCACGGGGTGGTGCGCTTTGTATGGGTTTGTGTTACATTACATTCACTAGTAGGAGTGAGAAAAACATCACGGGGTGGTGTGAATCGGAGGGTCTGAATTAGGATAGGCAGTGAGTGGCAATGTAGGATGGAGAAAAGCACCACGGGGTGGTCAGCATGGGGAGGTCAGGGAACATGCAGTGGCAATGTAGGATAGGTTTCTGAAAAACATCGCGGGCTGGTGAGCATTGTATGGGTGTGTGTTACATTACATTCACTAGTAGGAGTGAGAAAAACATCACGGGGTGGTTCGCATTGTATGGGTGTGTGTTACATTACATTCACCAGTAGGAGTGAGAAAAACATCACGGGGTGGTGTGAATCGGAGGGTCTGAATTAGGATAGGCAGTGAGTGGCAATGTAGGATGGAGTAAAGCACCGCAGGGTGGTCAGCATGGGGAGGTCAGGGAACATGCAGTGGCAATGTAGGATAGGTTTCTGAAAAACATCGCGGGGTGGTGCGCATTGTATGGGTGTGTGTTACATTACATTCACTAGTAGGAGTGAGAAAAACATCACGGGGTGGTGCGCATTGTATGGGTGTGTGTTACATTACATTCACTAGTAGGAGTGAGAAAAACATCACGGGGTGGTGTGAATCGGAGGGGCTGAATTAGGATAGGCAGTAAGTGGCAATGTAGGATGGAGAAAAGCAACGCGGAGTGGTCAGCATGGGAAGGTCAGGGAACATGCAGTGGCAATGTAGGATAGGTTTCTGAAAAACATCGCGGGGTGGTGCGCATTGTATGGGTGTGTGTTACATTACATTCACTAGTAGGACTGAGAAAAACATCGCGGGGTGGTGCGCATTGTATGGGTGTGTGTTACATTACATTCACTAGTAGTAGTGAGAAAAACATCTCGGGGTGGTGCGCATTGTATGGGTGTGTGTTACATTACATTCACTAGTAGGAGTGAGAAAAACATCA
This sequence comes from Cavia porcellus, assembly GCF_034190915.1. Taxonomy (NCBI): domain Eukaryota; kingdom Metazoa; phylum Chordata; class Mammalia; order Rodentia; family Caviidae; genus Cavia; species Cavia porcellus. Next base: position 509,941 of record NW_026947561.1, on the reverse strand, counting down.
AGGGGTGGTGTGAATCGGAGGGTCTGAATTAGGATAGGCAGTGAGTGGCAATGTAGGATGGAGAAAAGCAACGCGGGATGGTCAGCATGGGAAGGTCAGGGAACAGGCGGTGGCAATGTAGGATAGGTTTCTGAAAAACATCGCGGGGTGGTGCGCATTGTATGGGTGTGTGTTACATTACATTCACTAGTAGGACTGAGAAAAACATCGCGGGGTGGTGAGCACTGTATGAGTGTGTGTTACATTACATTCACTAGTAGGAGTGAGAAAAATATCACGGTGTGGTGCGCATTGTATGGGTGTGTGTTACATTACATTCACTAGTAGGAGTGAGAAAAACATCACGGGGTGGTGTGAATCGGAGGGTCTGAATTAGGATAGGCAGTGAGTGGCAATGTAGGATAGAGAAAAGCACCGCGGGGTGGTCAGCATGGGGAGGTCAGGGAACATGCAGTGGCAAGGTAGGATCGGTTTCTGAAAAACATCGCGGGGTGGTGCGCATTGTATGGGTGTGTGTTACATTACATTCACTAGTAGGAGTGAGAAAAACATCACGGGGTGGTGCGCATTGTATGGGTCTGTGTTACATTACATTCACTAGTAGGAGTGAGAAAAACATCACGGGGTGGTGTGAATCGGAGGGTCTGAATTAGGATAGGCAGTGAGTGGCAATGTAGGATGGAGAAAAGCACCGCGGGGTGGTCAGCATGGGGAGGTCAGGGAACATGCAGTGGCAATGTAGGATAGGTTTCTGAAAAACATCGCGGGATGGTGCACATTGTATGGGTGTGTGTTACATTACATTCACTAGTAGGAGTGAGAAAAACATCACGGGGTGGTGCGCATTGTATGGGTTTGTGTTACATTACATTCACTAGTAGGAGTGAGAAAAACATCACGGGGTGGTGTGAATCGGAGGGTCTGAATTAGGATAGGCAGTGAGTGGCAATGTAGGATGGAGAAAAGCACCGCGGGGTGGTCAGCATGGGGAGGTCAGGGAACATGCAGTGGCACAGTAGGATAGGTTTCTGAAAAACATCGCGGGGTGGTGCGCATTGTATGGGTGTGTTTTACATTACATTCACTAGTAGGAGTGAGAAAAACATCACGGAGTGGTGCGCATTGTATGGGTGTGTGTTACATTACATTCACTAGTAGGAGTGAGAAAAACATCACGGGGTGGTGTGAATCCGAGGGTCTGAATTAGGATAGGCAGTGAGTGGCAATGTAGGATGGAGAAAAGCAACGCGGGATGGTCAGCATGGGAAGGTCAGGGAACATGCAGTGGCAATGTAGGATAGGTTTCTGAAAAAAATCGCGGGGTGGTGCGCATTGTATGCGTGTGTGTTACATTACATTCACTAGTAGGACTGAGAAAAACATCGCGGGGTGGTGCGCACTGTATGGGTGTGTGTTACATTACATTCACTAGTAGGAGTGAGAAAAACATCACGGGGTGGTGCGCATTGTATGGGTGTGTGTTACATTACATTCACTAGTAGGAGTGAGAAAAACATCACGGGGTGGTGTGAATAGGAGGGTCTGAATTAGGATAGGCAGTGAGTGGCAATGTAGGATGGAGAAAAGCACCGCGGGGTGGTCAGCATGGGGAGGTCAGGGAACATGAAGGGCAATGTAGGATAGTTTCTGAAAAACATCGCGGGGTGGTGCGCATTGTATGGGTGTGTGTTACATTACATTCACTAGTAGGAGTGAGAAAAACATCACGGGCTGGTGCGCATTGTATGGGTGTGTGTTACATTACATTCACAAGTAGGAGTGAGAAAAACATCACGGGGTGGTGTGAATCGGAGGGTCTGAATTAGGATAGGCAGTGAGTGGCAATGTATGATGGAGAAAAGCACCGCGGGGTGGTCAGCATGGGGAGGTCAGAGAACATGCAGTGGCAATGTAGGATAGGTTTCTGAAAAAGATCGCGGGGTGGTGCGCATTGTATGGGTGTGTGTTACATTACATTCACTAGTAGGAGTGAGAAAAACATCACAGGGTGGTGCGCATTGTATGGGTGTGTGTTACATTACATTCACTAGTAGGAGTGAGAAAAACATCACAGGGTGGTGTGAATCGGAGGGTCTGAATTAGGATAGGCAGTGAGTGTCAATGTAGGATGGAGAAAAGCACCGCGGGGTGGTCAGCATGGGGAGGTCAGGGAACATGCAGTGGCAATGTAGGATAGGTTTCTGAAAAACATCGCGGGGTGGTGCGCATTGTATGGGTGTGTGTTACATTACATTCACTAGTAGGAGTGAGAAAAACATTACGGGGTGGTGCGCATTGTATGGGTGTGTGTTACATTACATTCACTAGTAGGAGTGAGAAAAACATCACGGGGTGGTGTGAATCGGAGGGTCTGAATTAGGATAGGCAGTGAGTGGCAATATAGGATGGAGAAAAGCACCGCGGGGTGGTCAGCATGGGGAGGTCAGGGAACATGCAGTGGCAATGTAGGATAGGTTTCTGAAAAACATCGCGGGGTGGTTCGCATTGTATGGGTGTGTGTTACATTACATTCACTAGTAGGAGTGAGAAAAACATCACGGGGTGGTGCGCATTGTATGGGTGTGTGTTACATTACATTCACTAGTAGGAGTGAGAAAAACATCACGGGGTGGTGTGAATCGGAGGGTCTGAATTAGGATAGGCAGTGAGTGGCAAAGTAGGATGGAGAAAAGCACCGCGGGGTGGTCAGCATGGGGAGGTCAGGGAACATGAAGGGCAATGTAGGATAGTTTCTGAAAAACATCGCGGGGTGGTGCGCATTGTATGGGTGTGTGTTACATTACATTCACTAGTAGGACTGAGAAAAACATCGCGGGGTGGTGCGCATTGTATGGGTGTGTGTTACATTACGTTCACTAGTAGGAGTGAGAAAAACATCACGGTGTGGTGTGAATCGTAGGGTCTGAATTAGGATAGGCAGTGAGTGGCAATGTAGGATGGAGAAAAGCACCGCGGGGTGGTCAGCATGGGGAGGTCAGGGAACATGCAGTGGCAATGTAGGATAGGTTTCTGAAAAACATCGCGGGGTGGTGTGCATTGTATGGGTGTGTGTTACATTACATTCACTAGTAGGAGTGAGAAAAACATCACGGGGTGGTTCGCATTGTATGGGTGTGTGTTACATTGCATTCACTAGTAGGAGTGAGAAAAACATCACGGGGTGGTGTGAATCGGAGGGTCTGAATTAGGATAGGCAGTGAGTGCCAATGTAGGATGGAGAAAAGCACCGCGGGGTGGTCAGCATGGGGAGGTCAGGGAACATGCAGTGGCAATGTAGGATAGGTTTCTGAAAAACATCGCGGGGTGGTGCGCATTGTATGGGTGTGTGTTACATTACATTCACTAGTAGGAGTGAGAAAAACATCACGGGGTGGTGCGCATTGTATGGGTGTGTGTTACATTACATTCACTAGTAGGAGTGAGAAAAACATCACGGGGTGGTGTGAATCGGAGGGGCTGAATTAGGATAGGCATTGAGTGGCAATGTAGGATGGAGAAAAGCAACGCGGAGTGGTCAGCATGGGAAGGTCAGGGAACATGCAGTGGCAATGTAGGATAGGTTTCTGAAAAACATCGCGGGGTGGTGCGCATTGTATAGGTGTGTGTTACATTACATACACTAGTAGGACTGAGAAAAACATCGCGGGGTGGTGCGCATTGTATGGGTGTGTGTTACATTACATTCACTAGTAGGAGTGAGAAAAACATCACGGGGTGGTGCGCATTGTATGGGTGTGTGTTACATTACATTCACTAGTAGGAGTGAGAAAAACATCACCTGGTGGTGTGAATCGGAGGGTCTGAATTAGGATAGGCAGTGAGTGGCAATGTAGGATGGAGAAAAGCAACGCGGGATGGTCAGCATGGGAAGGTCAGGGAACATGCAGTGGCAATGTAGGATAGGTTTCTGAAAAACATCGCGGGGTGGTGCGCATTGTATGGGTGTGTGTTACATTACATTCACTAGTAGGAGTGAGAAAAACATCACGGGGTGGTGCGCATTGTATGGGTGTGTGTTACATTACATTCACTAGTAGGAGTGAGAAAAACATCACAGGGTGGTGTGAATCGGAGGGTCTGAATTAGGATAGGCAGTGAGTGGCAATGTAGGATGGAGAAAAGCACCGCGGGGTGGTCAGCATGGGGAGCTCAGTGAACATGCAGTGGCAATGTAGGATAGGTTTCTGAAAAACATCGCGGGGTGGTGCGCATTGTTTGGGTGTGTGTTACATTACATTCACTAGTAGGAGTGAGAAAAACATCACGGGGTGGTGCGAATTGTATGGGTGTGTGTTACATTGCATTCACTAGTAGGAGTGAGAAAAACATCACGGGGTGGTGTGAATCGGAGGGTCTGAATTAGGATAGGCAGTGAGTGCCAATGTAGGATGGAGAAAAGCACCGCGGGGTGGTCAGCATGGGGAGGTCAGGGAACATGCAGTGGCAATGTAGGATAGGTTTCTGAAAAACATCGCGGGGTGGTGCGCATTGTATGGGTGTGTGTTACATTACATTCACTAGTAGGAGTGAGAAAAACATCACGGGGTGGTTCGCATTGTATGGGTGTGTGTTACATTGCATTCACTAGTAGGAGTGAGAAAAACATCACGGGGTGGTGTGAATCGGAGGGTCTGAATTAGGATAGGCAGTGAGTGCCAATGTAGGATGGAGAAAAGCACCGCGGGGTGGTCAGCATGGGGAGGTCAGGGAACATGCAGTGGCAATGTAGGATAGGTTTCTGAAAAACATCGCGGGGTGGTGCGCATTGTATGGGTGTGTGTTACATTACATTCACTAGTAGGAGTGAGAAAAACATCACGGGGTGGTGCGCATTGTATGGGTGTGTGTTACATTACATTCACTAGTAGGAGTGAGAAAAACATCACGGGGTGGTGTGAATCGGAGGGGCTGAATTAGGATAGGCATTGAGTGGCAATGTAGGATGGAGAAAAGCAACGCGGAGTGGTCAGCATGGGAAGGTCAGGGAACATGCAGTGGCAATGTAGGATAGGTTTCTGAAAAACATCGCGGGGTGGTGCGCATTGTATAGGTGTGTGTTACATTACATACACTAGTAGGACTGAGAAAAACATCGCGGGGTGGTGCGCATTGTATGGGTGTGTGTTACATTACATTCACTAGTAGGAGTGAGAAAAACATCACGGGGTGGTGCGCATTGTATGGGTGTGTGTTACATTACATTCACTAGTAGGAGTGAGAAAAACATCACGGGGTGGTGTGAATCGGAGGGTCTGAATTAGGATAGGCAGTGAGTGGCAATGTAGGATGGAGAAAAGCAACGCGGGATGGTCAGCATGGGAAGGTCAGGGAACATGCAGTGGCAATGTAGGATAGGTTTCTGAAAAACATCGCGGGGTGGTGCGCATTGTATGGGTGTGTGTTACATTACATTCACTAGTAGGAGTGAGAAAAACATCGCGGGGTGGTGCGCATTGTATGGGTGTGTGTTACATTACATTCACTAGTAGGAGTGAGAAAAACATCACAGGGTGGTGTGAATCGGAGGGTCTGAATTAGGATAGGCAGTGAGTGGCAATGTAGGATGGAGAAAAGCACCGCGGGGTGGTCAGCATGGGGAGCTCAGTGAACATGCAGTGGCAATGTAGGATAGGTTTCTGAAAAACATCGCGGGGTGGTGCGCATTGTTTGGGTGTGTGTTACATTACATTCACTAGTAGGAGTGAGAAAAACATCACGGGGTGGTGCGAATTGTATGGGTGTGTGTTACATTACATTCACTAGTAGGAGTGAGAAAAACATCACGGGGTGGTGAGAATCGGAGGGTCTGAATTAGGATAGGCAGTGAGTGGCAATGTAGGATGGAGAAAAGCACCGCGGGGTGGTCAGCATGGGGAGGTCAGGGAACATGCAGTGGCAATGTAGGATAGGTTTCTGAAAAACATCGCGGGGTGGTGCGCATTGTATGGGTGTGTGTTACATTATATTCACTAGTAGGAGTGAGAAAAACATCACGGGGTGGTGCGCTTTGTATGGGTTTGTGTTACATTACATTCACTAGTAGGAGTGAGAAAAACATCACGGGGTGGTGTGAATCGGAGGGTCTGAATTAGGATAGGCAGTGAGTGGCAATGTAGGATGGAGAAAAGCACCACGGGGTGGTCAGCATGGGGAGGTCAGGGAACATGCAGTGGCAATGTAGGATAGGTTTCTGAAAAACATCGCGGGCTGGTGAGCATTGTATGGGTGTGTGTTACATTACATTCACTAGTAGGAGTGAGAAAAACATCACGGGGTGGTGCGCATTGTATGGGTGTGTGTTACATTAAATTCACTAGTAGGAGTGAGAAAATCATCACGGGATGGTGTTGATCGGAGGGCCTGAATTAAGATAGGCAGTGAGTGGCAATGTAGGATGGAGAAAAGCACCGCGGTGTGGTCAGCATGGGGAGGTCAGGGAACATGCAGTGGCAATGTAGGATAGGTTTCTGAAAAACATCGCGGGGTGGTGCGCATTGTATGGGTGTGTGTTACATTACATTCACTAGTAGGAGTGAGAAAAACATCACGGGGTGGTGTGCATTGTATGGGTGTGTGTTACATTACATTCACTAGTAGGAGTGAGAAAAACATCACGGGGTGGTGTGAATCGGCGGGTCTGAATTAGGATAGGCAGTGAGTGGCAATGTAGGATGGAGTAAAGCACCGCAGGGTGGTCAGCATGGGGAGGTCAGGGAACATGCAGTGGCAATGTAGGATAGGTTTCTGAAAAACATCGCGGGGTGGTGCGCATTGTATGGGTGTGTGTTACATTACATTCACTAGTAGGAGTGAGAAAAACATCACGGGGTGGTGCGCATTGTATGGGTGTGTGTTACATTACATTCACTAGTAGGAGTGAGAAAAACATCACGGGGTGGTGTGAATCGGAGGGGCTGAATTAGGATAGGCAGTAAGTGGCAATGTAAGGTGGAGAAAAGCAACGCGGAGTGGTCAGCATGGGAAGGTCAGGGAACATGCAGTGGCAATGTAGGATAGGTTTCTGAAAAACATCGCGGGGTGGTGCGCATTGTATGGGTGTGTGTTACATTACATTCACTAGTAGGACTGAGAATAACATCGCGGGGTGGTGCGCATTGTATGGGTGTGTGTTACATTACATTCACTAGTAGTAGTGAGAAAAACATCACGGGGTGGTGCGCATTGTATGGGTGTGTGTTACAATACATTCACTAGTAGGAGTGAGAAAAACATCAAGGGGTGGTGTGAATCGGAGGGTCTGAATTAGGATAGGCAGTGAGTGGCAATGTAGGATGGAGAAAAGCAACGCGGGATGGTCAGCATGGGAAGGTCAGGGAACATGCGGTGGCAATGTAGGATAGGTTTCTGAAAAACATCGCGGGGTGGTGCGCATTGTATGGGTGTGTTTTACATTACATTCACTAGTAGGACTGAGAAAAACATCGCGGGGTGGTGCGCACTGTATGAGTGTGTGTTACATTACATTCACTAGTAGGAGTGAGAAAAACATCACGGGGTGGTGCGCATTGTATGGGTGTGTGTTACATTACATTCACTAGTAGGAGTGAGAAAAACATCATGGGGTGGTGTGAATCGGAGGGTCTGAATTAGGATAGGCAGTGAGTGGCAATGTAGGATAGAGAAAAGCACCGCGGGGTGGTCAGCATGGGGAGGTCAGGGAACATGCAGTGGCAAGGTAGGATCGGTTTCTGAAAAACATCGCGGGGTGGTGCGCATTGTATGGGTGTGTGTTACATTACATTCACTAGTAGGAGTGAGAAAAACATCACGGGGTGGTGCGCATTGTATGGGTGTGTGTTACATTACATTCACTAGTAGGAGTGAGAAAAACATCACGGGGTGGTGTGAATCGGAGGGTCTGAATTAGGATAGGCAGTGAGTGGCAATGTAGGATGGAGAAAAGCACCGCGGGGTGGTCAGCATGGGGAGGTCAGGGAACATGCAGTGGCAATGTAGGATAGGTTTCTGAAAAACATCGCGGGATGGTGCACATTGTATGGGTGTGTGTTACATTACATTCACTAGTAGGAGTGAGAAAAACATCACGGGGTGGTGCGCATTGTATGGGTTTGTGTTACATTACATTCACTAGTAGGAGTGAGAAAAACATCACGGGGTGGTGTGAATCGGAGGGTCTGAATTAGGATAGGCAGTGAGTGGCAATGTAGGATGGAGAAAAGCACCGCGGGGTGGTCAGCATGGGGAGGTCAGGTAACATGCAGTGGCAAAGTAGGATAGGTTTCTGAAAAACATCGCGGGGTGGTGCGCATTGTATGGGTGTGTGTTACATTACATTCACTAGTAGGAGTGAGAAAAACATCACGGAGTGGTGCGCATTGTATGGGTGTGTGTTACATTACATTCACTAGTAGGAGTGAGAAAAACATCACGGGGTGGTGTGAATCGGAGGGTCTGAATTAGGATAGGCAGTGAGTGGCAATGTAGGATGGAGAAAAGCACCGCGGGATGGTCAGCATGGGCAGGTCAGGGAACATGCAGTGGCAATGTAGGATAGGTTTCTGAAAAACATCGCGGGGTGGTGCGCATTGTATGCGTGTGTGTTACATTACATTCACTAGTAGGACTGAGAAAAACATCGCGGGGTGGTGCGCACTGTATGGGTGTGTGTTACATTACATTCACTAGTAGGAGTGAGAAAAACATCACGGGGTGGTGCGCATTATATGGGTGTGTGTTACATTACATTCACTAGTAGGAGTGAGAAAAACATCACGGGGTGGTGTGAATCGGATGGTCTGAATTAGGATAGGCAGTGAGTGGCAATATAGGATGGAGAAAAGCACCGCGGGGTGGTCAGCATGGGGAAGTCAGGGAACATGCAGTGGCAATGTAGGATAGGTTTCTGAAAAACATCGCGGGGTGGTGCGCATTGTATGGGTGTGTGTTACATTACATTCACTAGTAGGAGTGAGAAAAACATCACGGGGTGGTGTGAATCGGAGGGTCTGAATTAGGATAGGCAGTGAGTGGCAAAGTAGGATGGAGAAAAGCACCGCGGGGTGGTCAGCATGGGGATGTCAGGGAACATGCAGTGGCAATGTAGTATAGGTTTCTGAAAAACATCGCGGGGTGGTGCGCATTGTATGGGTGTGTGTTACATTACATTCACTAGTAGGAGTGAGAAAAACCTCACGGGGTGGTGTGAATCGGAGGGTCTGAATTAGGATAGGCAGTGAGTGGCAATGTAGGATGGAGAAAAGCACCACTGGGTGGTCAGCATGGGGAAGTCAGGGAACATGCAGTGGCAATGTAGGATAGGATTCTGAAAAACATCACGGGGTGGTGCGCATTGTATGGGTGTGTGTTACATTACATTCACTAGTAGGAGTGAGAAAAACATCACGGGGTGGTGTGAATCGGAGGGTCTGAATTAGGATAGGCAGTGAGTGGCAATGTAGGATGGAGAAAAGCAACGCGGAGTGGTCAGCATGGGAAGGTCAGGGAACATGCAGTGGCAATGTAGGATAGGTTTCTGAAAAACATCGCGGGGTGGTGCGCATTGTAAGGGTGTGTGTTACATTACATTCACTAGTAGGACTGAGAAAAACATCGCGGGGTGGTGCGCATTGTATGGGTGTGTGTTACATTACGTTCACTAGTAGGAGTGAGAAAAACATCACGGGGTGGTGTGAATCGTAGGGTCTGAATTAGGATAGGCAATGAGTGGCAATGTAGGATGGAGAAAAGCACCGCGGGGCGGTCAGCATGGGGAGGTCAGAGAACATGCAGTGGCAATGTAGGATAGGTTTCTGAAAAACATCGCGGGGTGGTGTGCATTGTATGGGTGTGTGTTACATTACATTCACTAGTAGGAGTGAGAAAAACATCACGGGGTGGTTCGCATTGTATGGGTGTGTGTTACATTGCATTCACTAGTAGGAGTGAGAAAAACATCACGGGGTGGTGTGAATCGGAGGGTCTGAATTAGGATAAGCAGTGAGTGCCAATGTAGGATGGAGAAAAGCACCGCGGGGTGGTCAGCATTGGGAGGTCAGGGAACATGCAGTGGCAATGTAGGATAGGTTTCTGAAAAACATCGCGGGGTGGTGCGCATTATATGGGTGTGTGTTACATTACATTCAATAGTAGGAGTGAGAAAAACATCACGGGGTGGTGCGCATTGTATGGGTGTGTGTTACATTACATTCACTAGTAGGAGTGAGAAAAACATCACGGGGTGGTGTGAATCGGAGGGGCTGAATTAGGATAGGCAGTGAGTGGAAATGTAGGATGGAGAAAAGCAACGCGGAGTGGTCACCATGGGAAGGTCAGGGAACATGCAGTGGCAATGTAGGATAGGTTTCTGAAAAACATCGCGGGGTGGTGCGCATTGTATGGGTGTGTGTTACATTACATACACTAGTAGGACTGAGAAAAACATCGCGGGGTGGTGCGCATTGTATGGGTGTGTGTTACATTACATTCACTAGTAGGAGTGAGAAAAACATCACGGGGTGGTGCGCATTGTATGGGTGTGTGTTACATTACATTCACTAGTAGGAGTGAGAAAAACATCACGGGGTGGTGTGAATCGGAGGGTCTGAATTAGGATAGGCAGTGAGTGGCAATGTAGGATGGAGAAAAGCAACGCGGATGGTCAGCATGGGAAGGTCAGGGAACATGCAGTGGCAATGTAGGATAGGTTTATGAAAAACATCGCGGGGTGGTGCACATTGTATGGGTGTGTGTTACATTACATTCACTAGTAGGAGTGAGAAAAACATTACGGGGTGGTGCGCATTGTATGGGTGTGTGTTACATTACATTCACTAGTAGGAGTGAGAAAAACATCACGGGGTGGTGTGAATCGGAGGGTCTGAATTAGGATAGGCAGTGAGTGGCAAAGTAGGATGGAGAAAAGCACCGCGGGGTGGTCAGCCTGGGGATGTCAGGGAACATGCAGTGGCAATGTATTATAGGTTTCTGAAAAACATCGCGGGGTGGTGCGCATTGTATGGGTGTGTGTTACATTACATTCACTAGTAGGAGTGAGAAAAACATCACGGGGTGGTGTGAATCGGAGGGTCTGAATTAGGATAGGCAGTGAGTGGCAATGTAGGATGGAGAAAAGCACCACTGGGTGGTCAGCATGGGGAAGTCAGGGAACATGCAGTGGCAATGTAGGATAGGTTTCTGAAAAACATCACGGGGTGGTGCGCATTGTATGGGTGTGTGTTACATTACATTGACTAGTAGGAGTGAGAAAAACATCACGGGGTGGTGTGAATCGGAGGGTCTGAATTAGGATAGGCAGTGAGTGGCAATGTAGGATGGAGAAAAGCAACGCGGGATGGTCAGCATGGGAAGGTCAGGGAACATGCAGTGGCAATGTAGGATAGGTTTCTGAAAAACATCGCGGGGTGGTGCGCATTGTATGGGTGTGTGTTACATTACATTCACTAGTAGGACTGAGAAAAACATCGCGGGGTGGTGCGCATTGTATGGGTGTGTGTTACATTACGTTCACTAGTAGGAGTGAGAAAAACATCACGGGGTGGTGTGAATCGTAGGGTCTGAATTAGGATAGGCAGTGAGTGGCAATGTAGGATGGAGAAAAGCACCGCGGGGTGGTCAGCATGGGGAGGTCAGGGAACATGCAGTGGCAATGTAGGATAGGTTTCTGAAAAACATCGCGGGGTGGTGTGCATTGTATGGGTGTGTGTTACATTACATTCACTAGTAGGAGTGAGAAAAACATCACGGGGTGGTTCGCATTGTATGGGTGTGTGTTACATTGCATTCACTAGTAGGAGTGAGAAAAACATCACGGGGTGGTGTGAATCGGAGGGTCTGAATTAGGATAGGCAGTGAGTGCCAATGTAGGATGGAGAAAAGCACCGCGGGGTGGTCAGCATGGGGAGGTCAGGGAACATGCAGTGGCAATGTAGGATAGGTTTCTGAAAAACATCGCGGGGTGGTGCGCATTGTATGGGTGTGTGTTACATTACATTCACTAGTAGGAGTGAGAAAAACATCACGGGGTGGTGCGCATTGTATGGGTGTGTGTTACATTACATTCACTAGTAGGAGTGAGAAAAACATCACGGGGTGGTGTGAATCGGAGGGGCTGAATTAGGATATGCAGTGAGTGGCAATGTAGGATTGAGAAAAGCAACGCGGAGTGGTCAGCATGGGAAGGTCAGGGAACATGCAGTGGCAATGTAGGATAGGTTTCTGAAAAACATCGCGGGGTGGTGCGCATTGTATGGGTGTGTGTTACATTACATACACTAGTAGGACTGAGAAAAACATCGCGGGGTGGTGCGCATTGTATGGGTGTGTGTTACATTACATTCACTAGTAGGAGTGAGAAAAACATCACGGGGTGGTGCGCATTGTATGGGTGTGTGTTACATTACATTCACTAGTAGGAGTGAGAAAAACATCACCTGGTGGTGTGAATCAGAGGGTCTGAATTAGGATAGGCAGTGAGTGGCAATGTAGGATGGAGAAAAGCAACGCGGGATGGTCAGCATGGGAAGGTCAGGGAACATGCAGTGGCAATGTAGGATAGGTTTCTGAAAAACATCGCGGGGTGGTGCGCATTGTATGGGTGTGTGTTACATTACATTCACTAGTAGGAGTGAGAAAAACATCACGGGGTGGTGCGCATTGTATGGGTGTGTGTTACATTACATTCACTAGTAGGAGTGAGAAAAACATCACAGGGTGGTGTGAATCGGAGGGTCTGAATTAGGATAGGCAGTGAGTGGCAATGTAGGATGGAGAAATGCACCGCGGGGTGGACAGCATGGGGAGGTCAGTGAACATGCAGTGGCAATGTAGGATAGGTTTCTGAAAAAGATCGCGGGGTGGTGCGCACTGTATGGGTGTGTGTTACATTACATTCACTAGTAGGAGTGAGAAAAACATCACGGGGTGGTGCGCATTGTATGGGTGTGTGTTACATTACATTCACTAGTAGGAGTGAGAAAAACATCACGGGGTGGTGCGCATTGTATGGGTGTGTGTTACATTACATTCACTAGTAGGAGTGAGAAAAACATCACGGGGTGGTGTGAATCGGAGGGTCTGAATTAGGATAGGCAGTGAGTGGCAAAGTAGGATGGAGAAAAGCACCGCGGGGTGGTCAGCATGGGGATGTCAGGGAACATGCAGTGGCAATGTAGTATAGGTTTCTGAAAAACATCGCGGGGTGGTGCGCATTGTATGGGTGTGTGTTACATTACATTCACTAGTAGGAGTGAGAAAAACATCACGGGGTGGTGTGAATCGGAGGGTCTGAATTAGGATAGGCAGTGAGTGGCAATGTAGGATGGAGAAAAGCACCACTGGGTGGTCAGCATGGGGAAGTCAGGGAACATGCAGTGGCAATGTAGGATAGGTTTCTGAAAAACATCACGGGGTGGTGCGCATTGTATGGGTGTGTGTTACATTACATTCACTAGTAGGAGTGAGAAAAACATCACGGGGTGGTGTGAATTGGAGGGTCTGAATTAGGATAGGCAGTGAGTGGCAATGTAGGATGGAGAAAAGCACCGCGGGGTGGTCAGCATGTGGAGGTCAGGGAACATGCAGTGGCAAGGTAGGATAGGTTTCTGAAAAACATCGCGGGGTGGTGCGCATTGTATGGGTGTGTGTTACATTACATTCACTATTAGGAGTGAGAAAAACATCACGAGGTGGTGCGCATTGTATGGGTGTGTGTTACATTACATTCACTAGTAGGAGTGAGAAAAACATCACGGGGTGGTGTGAATCGGAGGGTCTGAATTAGGATAGGCAGTGAGTGGCAATGTAGGATGGAGAAAAGCACCGCGGGATGGTCAGCATGGGCAGGTCAGGGAACATGCAGTGGCAATGTAGGATAGGTTTCTGAAAAACATCGCGGGGTGGTGCGCATTGTATGCGTGTGTGTTACATTACATTCACTAGTAGGACTGAGAAAAACATCGCGGGGTGGTGCGCACTGTATGGGTGTGTGTTACATTACATTCACTAGTAGGAGTGAGAAAAACATCACGGGGTGGTGCGCATTATATGGGTGTGTGTTACATTACATTCACTAGTAGGAGTGAGAAAAACATCACGGGGTGGTGTGAATCGGATGGTCTGAATTAGGATAGGCAGTGAGTGGCAATATAGGATGGAGAAAAGCACCGCGGGGTGGTCAGCATGGGGAAGTCAGGGAACATGCAGTGGCAATGTAGGATAGGTTTCTGAAAAACATCGCGGGGTGGTGCGCATTGTATGGGTGTGTGTTACATTACATTCACTAGTAGGAGTGAGAAAAACATCACGGGGTGGTGCGCATTGTATGGGTGTGTGTTACATTACATTCACTAGTAGGAGTGAGAAAAACATCACGGGGTGGTGTGAATCGGAGGGTCTGAATTAGGATAGGCAGTGAGTGGCAAAGTAGGATGGAGAAAAGCACCGCGGGGTGGTCAGCATGGGGATGTCAGGGAACATGCAGTGGCAATGTAGTATAGGTTTCTGAAAAACATCGCGGGGTGGTGCGCATTGTATGGGTGTGTGTTACATTACATTCACTAGTAGGAGTGAGAAAAACCTCACGGGGTGGTGTGAATCGGAGGGTCTGAATTAGGATAGGCAGTGAGTGGCAATGTAGGATGGAGAAAAGCACCACTGGGTGGTCAGCATGGGGAAGTCAGGGAACATGCAGTGGCAATGTAGGATAGGATTCTGAAAAACATCACGGGGTGGTGCGCATTGTATGGGTGTGTGTTACATTACATTCACTAGTAGGAGTGAGAAAAACATCACGGGGTGGTGTGAATCGGAGGGTCTGAATTAGGATAGGCAGTGAGTGGCAATGTAGGATGGAGAAAAGCAACGCGGAGTGGTCAGCATGGGAAGGTCAGGGAACATGCAGTGGCAATGTAGGATAGGTTTCTGAAAAACATCGCGGGGTGGTGCGCATTGTAAGGGTGTGTGTTACATTACATTCACTAGTAGGACTGAGAAAAACATCGCGGGGTGGTGCGCATTGTATGGGTGTGTGTTACATTACGTTCACTAGTAGGAGTGAGAAAAACATCACGGGGTGGTGTGAATCGTAGGGTCTGAATTAGGATAGGCAATGAGTGGCAATGTAGGATGGAGAAAAGCACCGCGGGGCGGTCAGCATGGGGAGGTCAGAGAACATGCAGTGGCAATGTAGGATAGGTTTCTGAAAAACATCGCGGGGTGGTGTGCATTGTATGGGTGTGTGTTACATTACATTCACTAGTAGGAGTGAGAAAAACATCACGGGGTGGTTCGCATTGTATGGGTGTGTGTTACATTGCATTCACTAGTAGGAGTGAGAAAAACATCACGGGGTGGTGTGAATCGGAGGGTCTGAATTAGGATAAGCAGTGAGTGCCAATGTAGGATGGAGAAAAGCACCGCGGGGTGGTCAGCATTGGGAGGTCAGGGAACATGCAGTGGCAATGTAGGATAGGTTTCTGAAAAACATCGCGGGGTGGTGCGCATTATATGGGTGTGTGTTACATTACATTCAATAGTAGGAGTGAGAAAAACATCACGGGGTGGTGCGCATTGTATGGGTGTGTGTTACATTACATTCACTAGTAGGAGTGAGAAAAACATCACGGGGTGGTGTGAATCGAAGGGGCTGAATTAGGATAGGCAGTGAGTGGAAATGTAGGATGGAGAAAAGCAACGCGGAGTGGTCACCATGGGAAGGTCAGGGAACATGCAGTGGCAATGTAGGATAGGTTTCTGAAAAACATCGCGGGGTGGTGCGCATTGTATGGGTGTGTGTTACATTACATACACTAGTAGGACTGAGAAAAACATCGCGGGGTGGTGCGCATTGTATGGGTGTGTGTTACATTACATTCACTAGTAGGAGTGAGAAAAACATCACGGGGTGGTGCGCATTGTATGGGTGTGTGTTACATTACATTCACTAGTAGGAGTGAGAAAAACATCACGGGGTGGTGTGAATCGGAGGGTCTGAATTAGGATAGGCAGTGAGTGGCAATGTAGGATGGAGAAAAGCAACGCGGATGGTCAGCATGGGAAGGTCAGGGAACATGCAGTGGCAATGTAGGATAGGTTTATGAAAAACATCGCGGGGTGGTGCACATTGTATGGGTGTGTGTTACATTACATTCACTAGTAGGAGTGAGAAAAACATTACGGGGTGGTGCGCATTGTATGGGTGTGTGTTACATTACATTCACTAGTAGGAGTGAGAAAAACATCACGGGGTGGTGTGAATCGGAGGGTCTGAATTAGGATAGGCAGTGAGTGGCAAAGTAGGATGGAGAAAAGCACCGCGGGGTGGTCAGCCTGGGGATGTCAGGGAACATGCAGTGGCAATGTATTATAGGTTTCTGAAAAACATCGCGGGGTGGTGCGCATTGTATGGGTGTGTGTTACATTACATTCACTAGTAGGAGTGAGAAAAACATCACGGGGTGGTGTGAATCGGAGGGTCTGAATTAGGATAGGCAGTGAGTGGCAATGTAGGATGGAGAAAAGCACCACTGGGTGGTCAGCATGGGGAAGTCAGGGAACATGCAGTGGCAATGTAGGATAGGTTTCTGAAAAACATCACGGGGTGGTGCGCATTGTATGGGTGTGTGTTACATTACATTGACTAGTAGGAGTGAGAAAAACATCACGGGGTGGTGTGAATCGGAGGGTCTGAATTAGGATAGGCAGTGAGTGGCAATGTAGGATGGAGAAAAGCAACGCGGGATGGTCAGCATGGGAAGGTCAGGGAACATGCAGTGGCAATGTAGGATAGGTTTCTGAAAAACATCGCGGGGTGGTGCGCATTGTATGGGTGTGTGTTACATTACATTCACTAGTAGGACTGAGAAAAACATCGCGGGGTGGTGCGCATTGTATGGGTGTGTGTTACATTACGTTCACTAGTAGGAGTGAGAAAAACATCACGGGGTGGTGTGAATCGTAGGGTCTGAATTAGGATAGGCAGTGAGTGGCAATGTAGGATGGAGAAAAGCACCGCGGGGTGGTCAGCATGGGGAGGTCAGGGAACATGCAGTGGCAATGTAGGATAGGTTTCTGAAAAACATCGCGGGGTGGTGTGCATTGTATGGGTGTGTGTTACATTACATTCACTAGTAGGAGTGAGAAAAACATCACGGGGTGGTTCGCATTGTATGGGTGTGTGTTACATTGCATTCACTAGTAGGAGTGAGAAAAACATCACGGGGTGGTGTGAATCGGAGGGTCTGAATTAGGATAGGCAGTGAGTGCCAATGTAGGATGGAGAAAAGCACCGCGGGGTGGTCAGCATGGGGAGGTCAGGGAACATGCAGTGGCAATGTAGGATAGGTTTCTGAAAAACATCGCGGGGTGGTGCGCATTGTATGGGTGTGTGTTACATTACATTCACTAGTAGGAGTGAGAAAAACATCACGGGGTGGTGCGCATTGTATGGGTGTGTGTTACATTACATTCACTAGTAGGAGTGAGAAAAACATCACGGGGTGGTGTGAATCGGAGGGGCTGAATTAGGATATGCAGTGAGTGGCAATGTAGGATTGAGAAAAGCAACGCGGAGTGGTCAGCATGGGAAGGTCAGGGAACATGCAGTGGCAATGTAGGATAGGTTTCTGAAAAACATCGCGGGGTGGTGCGCATTGTATGGGTGTGTGTTACATTACATACACTAGTAGGACTGAGAAAAACATCGCGGGGTGGTGCGCATTGTATGGGTGTGTGTTACATTACATTCACTAGTAGGAGTGAGAAAAACATCACGGGGTGGTGCGCATTGTATGGGTGTGTGTTACATTACATTCACTAGTAGGAGTGAGAAAAACATCACCTGGTGGTGTGAATCAGAGGGTCTGAATTAGGATAGGCAGTGAGTGGCAATGTAGGATGGAGAAAAGCAACGCGGGATGGTCAGCATGGGAAGGTCAGGGAACATGCAGTGGCAATGTAGGATAGGTTTCTGAAAAACATCGCGGGGTGGTGCGCATTGTATGGGTGTGTGTTACATTACATTCACTAGTAGGAGTGAGAAAAACATCACGGGGTGGTGCGCATTGTATGGGTGTGTGTTACATTACATTCACTAGTAGGAGTGAGAAAAACATCACAGGGTGGTGTGAATCGGAGGGTCTGAATTAGGATAGGCAGTGAGTGGCAATGTAGGATGGAGAAATGCACCGCGGGGTGGACAGCATGGGGAGGTCAGTGAACATGCAGTGGCAATGTAGGATAGGTTTCTGAAAAAGATCGCGGGGTGGTGCGCACTGTATGGGTGTGTGTTACATTACATTCACTAGTAGGAGTGAGAAAAACATCACGGGGTGGTGCGCATTGTATGGGTGTGTGTTACATTACATTCACTAGTAGGAGTGAGAAAAACATCACGGGGTGGTGCGCATTGTATGGGTGTGTGTTACATTACATTCACTAGTAGGAGTGAGAAAAACATCACGGGGTGGTGTGAATCGGAGGGTCTGAATTAGGATAGGCAGTGAGTGGCAAAGTAGGATGGAGAAAAGCACCGCGGGGTGGTCAGCATGGGGATGTCAGGGAACATGCAGTGGCAATGTAGTATAGGTTTCTGAAAAACATCGCGGGGTGGTGCGCATTGTATGGGTGTGTGTTACATTACATTCACTAGTAGGAGTGAGAAAAACATCACGGGGTGGTGTGAATCGGAGGGTCTGAATTAGGATAGGCAGTGAGTGGCAATGTAGGATGGAGAAAAGCACCACTGGGTGGTCAGCATGGGGAAGTCAGGGAACATGCAGTGGCAATGTAGGATAGGTTTCTGAAAAACATCACGGGGTGGTGCGCATTGTATGGGTGTGTGTTACATTACATTCACTAGTAGGAGTGAGAAAAACATCACGGGGTGGTGTGAATTGGAGGGTCTGAATTAGGATAGGCAGTGAGTGGCAATGTAGGATGGAGAAAAGCACCGCGGGGTGGTCAGCATGTGGAGGTCAGGGAACATGCAGTGGCAAGGTAGGATAGGTTTCTGAAAAACATCGCGGGGTGGTGCGCATTGTATGGGTGTGTGTTACATTACATTCACTATTAGGAGTGAGAAAAACATCACGAGGTGGTGCGCATTGTATGGGTGTGTGTTACATTACATTCACTAGTAGGAGTGAGAAAAACATCACGGGGTGGTGTGAATCGGAGGGTCTGAATTAGGATAGGCAGTGAGTGGCAATGTAGGATGGAGAAAAGCACCGCGGGGTGGTCAGCATGGGGAGGTCAGGGAACATGCAGTGGCAAAGTAGAATAGGTTTCTGAAAAAGATCGCGGGGTGGTGCGCATTGTATGGGTGTGTGTTACATTACATTCACTAGTAGGAGTGAGAAAAAAATCACGGGGTGGTGCGCATTGTATGGGTGTGTGTTACATTACATTCACTAGTAGGAGTGAGAAAAACATCACAGGGTGGTGTGAATCGGAGGGTCTGAATTAGGATAGGCAGTGAGTGTCAATGTAGGATGGAGAAAAGCACCGTGGGGTGGTCAGCATGTGGAGGTCAGGGAACATGCAGTGGCAATGTAGGATAGGTTTCTGAAAAACATCGCGAGGTGGTGCGCATTGTATGGGTGTGTGTTACATTACATTCACTAGTAGGAGTGAGAAAAACATTACGGGGTGGTGCGCATTGTATGGGTGTGTGTTACATTACATTCACTAGTAGGAGTGAGAAAAACATCACGGGGTGGTGTGAATCGGATGGTCTGAATTAGGATAGGCAGTGAGTGGCAATATAGGATGCAGAAAAGCACCGCGGGGTGGTCAGCATGGGGAAGTCAGGGAACATGCAGTGACAATGTAGGATAGGTTTCTGAAAAACATCGCGGGGTGGTGCGCATTGTATGGGTGTGTGTTACATTACATTCACTAGTAGGAGTGAGAAAAACATCACGGGGTGGTGCGCATTGTATGGGTGTGTGTTACATTACATTCACTAGTAGGAGTGAGAAAAACATCACGGGGTGGTGTGAATCGGAGGGTCTGAATTAGGATAGGCAGTGAGTGGCAAAGTAGGATGGAGAAAAGCACCGCGGGGTGGTCAGCATGGGGATGTCAGGGAACATGCAGTGGCAATGTAGTATAGGTTTCTGAAAAACATCGCGGGGTGGTGCGCATTGTATGGGTGTGTGTTACATTACATTCACTAGTAGGAGTGAGAAAAACATCACGGGGTGGTGTGAATCGGAGGGTCTGAATTAGGATAGGCAGTGAGTGGCAATGTAGGATGGAGAAAAGCACCGCGGGGTGGTCAGCATGTGGAGGTCAGGGAACATGCAGTGGCAAGGTAGGATAGGTTTCTGAAAAACATCGCGGGGTGGTGCGCATTGTATGGGTGTGTGTTACATTACATTGACTAGTAGGAGTGAGAAAAACATCACGGGGTGGTGTGAATCGGAGGGTCTGAATTAGGATAGGCAGTGAGTGGCAATGTAGGATGGAGAAAAGCACCGCGGGGTGGTCAGCATGGGGAGGTCAGGGAACATGAAGTGGCAATGTAGGTTAGGTTTCTGAAAAACATCGCGGGATGGTGCACATTGTATGGGTGTGTGTTACATTACATTCACTAGTAGGAGTGAGAAAAACATGACGGGGTGGTGCGCATTGTATGGGTGTGTGTTACATTACATTCACTAGTAGGAGTGAGAAAAACATCACGCGGTGGTGTGAATCGGAGGGTCTGAATCAGGATAGGCAGTGAGTGGCAATGTAGGATGGAGAAAAGCACCGCGGGGTGGTCAGCATGGGGAGGTCAGGGAACATGCAGTGGCAAAGTAGAATAGGTTTCTGAAAAAGATCGCGGGGTGGTGCGCATTGTATGGGTGTGTGTTACATTACATTCACTAGTAGGAGTGAGAAAAACATCACGGGGTGGTGCGCATTGTATGGGTGTGTGTTACATTACATTCACTAGTAGGAGTGAGAAAAACATCACAGGGTGGTGTGAATCGGAGGGTCTGAATTAGGATAGGCAGTGAGTGTCAATGTAGGATGGAGAAAAGCACCGCGGGGTGGTCAGCATGGGGAGGTCAGGGAACATGCAGTGGCAATGTAGGATAGGTTTCTGAAAAACATCGCGAGGTGGTGCGCATTGTATGGGTGTGTGTTACATTACATTCACTAGTAGGATTGAGAAAAACATCACGGGGTGGTGCGCATTGTATGGGTGTGTGTTACATTACATTCACTAGTAGGAGTGAGAAAAACACCACGGGGTGGTGTGAATCGGAGGGTCTGAATTAGGATAGGCAGTGAGTGGCAAAGTAGGATGGAGAAAAGCACCGCGGGGTGGTCAGCATGGGGATGTCAGGGAACATGCAGTGGCAATGTAGTATAGGTTTCTGAAAAACATCGCGGGGTGGTGCGCATTGTATGGGTGTGTGTTACATTACATTCACTAGTAGGAGTGAGAAAAACATCACGGGGTGGTGTGAATCGGAGGGTCTGAATTAGGATAGGCAGTGAGTGGCAATGTAGGATGGAGAAAAGCACCACTGGGTGGTCAGCATGGGGAAGTCAGGGAACATGCAGTGGCAATGTAGGATAGGTTTCTGAAAAACATCACGGGGTGGTGCGCATTGTATGGGTGTGTGTTACATTACATTCACTAGTAGGAGTGAGAAAAACATCACGGGGTGGTGTGAATTGGAGGGTCTGAATTAGGATAGGCAGTGAGTGGCAATGTAGGATGGAGAAAAGCACCGCGGGGTGGTCAGCATGTGGAGGTCAGGGAACATGCAGTGGCAAGATAGGATAGGTTTCTGAAAAACATCGCGGGGTGGTGTGCATTGTATGGGTGTGTGTTACATTACATTCACTAGTAGGAGTGAGAAAAACATCACGGGGTGGTTCGCATTGTATGGGTGTGTGTTACATTGCATTCACTAGTAGGAGTGAGAAAAACATCACGGGGTGGTGTGAATCGGAGGGTCTGAATTAGGATAGGCAGTGAGTGCCAATGTAGGATGGAGAAAAGCACCGCGGGGTGGTCAGCATGGGGAGGTCAGGGAACATGCAGTGGCAATGTAGGATAGGTTTCTGAAAAACATCGCGGGGTGGTGCGCATTATATGGGTGTGTGTTACATTACATTCAATAGTAGGAGTGAGAAAAACATCACGGGGTGGTGCGCATTGTATGGGTGTGTGTTACATTACATTCACTAGTAGGAGTGAGAAAAACATCACGGGGTGGTGTGAATCGGAGGGGCTGAATTAGGATAGGCAGTGAGTGGCAATGTAGGATGGAGAAAAGCAACGCGGAGTGGTCACCATGGGAAGGTCAGGGAACATGCAGTGGCAATGTAGGATAGGTTTCTGAAAAACATCGCGGGTGGTGCGCATTGTATGGGTGTGTGTTACATTACATACACTAGTAGGACTGAGAAAAACATCGCGGGGTGGTGCGCTTTGTATGGGTGTGTGTTACATTACATTCACTAGTAGGAGTGAGAAAAACATCACGTGGTGGTGCGCATTGTATGGGTGTGTGTTACATTACATTCACTAGTAGGAGTGAGAAAAACATCACGGGGTGGTGTGAATCGGAGGGTCTGAATTAGGATAGGCAGTGAGTGGCAATGTAGGATGGAGAAAAGCAACGCGGATTGTCAGCATGGGAAGGTCAGGGAACATGCAGTGGCAATGTAGGATAGGTTTCTGAAAAACATCGCGGGGTGGTGCGCATTGTATGGGTGTGTGTTACATTACATTCACTAGTAGGAGTGAGAAAAATATCACGGGGTGGTGCGCATTGTATGGGTGTGTGTTACATTACATTCACTAGTAGGAGTGAGAAAAACATCACGGGGTGGTGAGAATCGGAGGGTCTGAATTAGGATAGGCAGTGAGTGGCAATGTAGGATGGAGAAAAGCACCGCGGGGTGGTCAGCATGGGGAGGTCAGGGAACATGTAGTGGCAATGTAGGATAGGTTTCTGAAAAACATCGCGGGGTGGTGCGCATTGTATGGGTGTGTGTTACATCACATTCACTAGTAGGAGTGAGAAAAACATCACGGGGTGGTGCGCTTTGTATGGGTGTGTGTTACATTACATTCACTAGTAGGAGTGAGAAAAACATCACGGGGTGGTGTGAATCGAAGGGTCTGAATTAGGATAAGCAGTGAGTGGCAATGTAGGATGGAGAAAAGCACCACGGGGTGGTCAGCATGGGGAGGTCAGGGAACATGCAGTGGCAATGTAGGATAGGTTTCTGAAAAACATCGCGGGCTGGTGAGCATTGTATGGGTGTGTGTTACATTACATTCACTAGTAGGAGTGAGAAAAACATCACGGGGTGGTGCGCATTGTATGGGTGTGTGTTACATTAAATTCACTAGTAGGAGTGAGAAAAACATCACGGGATGGTGTTGATCGGAGGGCCTGAATTAAGATAGGCAGTGAGTGGCAATGTAGGATGGAGAAAAGCACCGCGGGGTGGTCAGCATGGGGAGGTCAGGGAACATGCAGTGGCAATGTAGGATAGGTTTCTGAAAAACATCGCGGGGTGGTGCGCATTGTATGGGTGTGTGTTACATTACATTCACTAGTAGGAGTGAGAAAAACATCACGGGGTGGTGTGCATTGTATGGGTGTGTGTTACATTACATTCACTAGCAGGAGTGAGAAAAACATCACGGGGTGGTGTGAATTGGAGGGTCTGAATTAGGATAGGCAGTGAGTGGCAATGTAGGATGGAGAAAAGCACCGCGGGGTGGTCAGCATGTGGAGGTCAGGGAACATGCAGTGGCAAGGTAGGATAGGTTTCTGAAAAACATCGCGGGGTGGTGCGCATTGTATGGGTGTGTGTTACATTACATTCACTATTAGGAGTGAGAAAAACATCACGAGGTGGTGCGCATTGTATGGGTGTGTGTTACATTACATTCACTAGTAGGAGTGAGAAAAACATCACGGGGTGGTGTGAATCGGAGGGTCTGAATTAGGATAGGCAGTGAGTGGCAATGTAGGATGGAGAAAAGCACCGCGGGGTGGTCAGCATGGGGAGGTCAGGGAACATGCAGTGGCAATGTAGGATAGGTTTCTGAAAAACATCGCGGGATGGTGCACATTGTATGGGTGTGTGTTACATTACATTCACTAGTAGGAGTGAGAAAAACATGACGGGGTGGTGCGCATTGTATGGGTGTGTGTTACATTACATTCACTAGTAGGAGTGAGAAAAACATCACGCGGTGGTGTGAATCGGAGGGTCTGAATCAGGATAGGCAGTGAGTGGCAATGTAGGATGGAGAAAAGCACCGCGGGGTGGTCAGCATGGGGAGGTCAGGGAACATGCAGTGGCAAAGTAGAATAGGTTTCTGAAAAAGATCGCGGGGTGGTGCGCATTGTATGGGTGTGTGTTACATTACATTTACTAGTAGGAGTGAGAAAAACATCACGGGGTGGTGCGCATTGTATGGGTGTGTGTTACATTACATTCACTAGTAGGAGTGAGAAAAACATCACGGGGTGGTGTGAATCGGAGGGTCTGAATTAGGATAGGCAGTGAGTGGCAATGTAGGATGGAGAAAAGCACCGCGGGGTGGTCAGCATGGGGAGGTCAGGGAACATGCAGTGGCAATGTAGGATAGGTTTCTGAAAAACATCGCGGGGTGGTGTGCATTGTATGGGTGTGTGTTACATTACATTCACTAGTAGGAGTGAGAAAAACATCACGGGGTGGTTCGCATTGTATGGGTGTGTGTTACATTACATTCACTAGTAGGAGTGAGAAAAACATCACGGGGTGGTGTGAATCGGAGGGTCTGAATTAGGATAGGCAGTGACTGGCAATGTAGGATGGAGAAAAGCACCGCAGGGTGGTCAGCATGGGGAGGTCAGGGAACATGCAGTGGCAATGTAGGATAGGTTTCTGAAAAACATCGCGGGGTGGTGTGCATTGTATGGGTGTGTGTTACATTACATTCACTAGTAGGAGTGAGAAAAACATCACGGGGTGGTGCGCATTGTATGGGTGTGTGTTACATTACATTCACTAGTAGGAGTGAGAAAAACATCACGCGGTGGTGTGAATCGGAGGGTCTGAATTAGGATAGGCAGTGAGTGGCAATGTAGGATGGAGAAAAGAACCGCGGGGTGGTCAGCATGGGGAGGACAGGGAACATGCAGTGGCAATGTAGGATAGGTTTCTGAAAAACATCGCGGGATGGTGCACATTGTATGGGTGTGTTTTACATTACATTCACTAGTAGGAGTGAGAAAAACATGACGGGGTGGTGCGCATTGTATGGGTGTGTGTTACATTACATTCACTAGTAGGAGTGAGAAAAACATCACGCGGTGGTGTGAATCGGAGGGTCTGAATCAGGATAGGCAGTGAGTGGCAATGTAGGATGGAGAAAAGCACCGCGTGGTGGTCAGCATGGGGAGGTCAGGGAACATGCAGTGGCAAAGTAGAATAAGTTTCTGAAAAAGATCGCGGGGTGGTGCGCATTGTATGGGTGTGTGTTACATTACATTTACTAGTAGGAGTGAGAAAAACATCACGGGGTGGTGCGCATTGTATGGGTGTGTGTTACATTACATTCACTAGTAGAAGTGAGAAAAACATCACGGGGTGGTGTGAATCGGAGGGTCTGAATTAGGATAGGCAGTGAGTGGCAATGTAGGATGGAGAAAAGCACCGCGGGGTGGTCAGCATGGGGAGGTCAGGGAAAATGCAGTGGCAATGTAGGATAGGTTTCTGAAAAACATCGCGGGGTGGTGTGCATTGTATGGGTGTGTGTTACATTACATTCACTAGTAGGAGTGAGAAAAACATCACGGGGTGGTTCGCATTGTATGGGTGTGTGTTACATTACATTCACTAGTAGGAGTGAGAAAAACATCACGGGGTGGTGTGAATCGGAGGGTCTGAATTAGGATAGGCAGTGAGTGGCAATGTAGGATGGAGAAAAGCACCGCAGGGTGGTCAGCATGGGGAGGTCAGGAAACATGCAGTGGCAATGTAGGATAGGTTTCTGAAAAACATCGCGGGGTGGTGCGCATTGTATGGGTGTGTGTTACATTACATTCACTAGTAGGAGTGAGAAAAACATCACGTGGTGGTGTGAATCGGAGGGGCTGAATTAGGATAGGCAGTAAGTGGCAATGTAGGATGGAGAAAAGCAACGCGGAGTGGTCAGCATGGGAAGGTCAGGGAACATGCAGTGGCAATGTAGGATTGGTTTCTGAAAAACATCGCGGGATGGTGCACATTGTATGGGTGTGCGTTACATTACATTCACTAGTAGGAGTGAGAAAAACATGACGGGGTGGTGCGCATTGTATGGGTGTGTGTTACATTACATTCACTAGTAGGAGTGAGAAAAACATCACGCGGTGGTGTGAATCGGAGGGTCTGAATCAGGATAGACAGTGAGTGGCAATGTAGGATGGAGAAAAGCACCGCGGGGTGGTCAGCATGGGGAGGTCAGGGAACATGCAGTGGCAAAGTAGAATAGGTTTCTGAAAAAGATCGCGGGGTGGTGCGCATTGTATGGGTGTGTGTTACATTACATTTACTAGTAGGAGTGAGAAAAACATCACGGGGTGGTGCGCATTGTATGGGTGTGTGTCACATTACATTCACTAGTTGGAGTTAGAAAAACATCACGGGGTGGTGTGAATCGGAGGGTCTGAATTAGGATAGGCAGTGAGTGGCAATGTAGGATGGAGAAAAGCACCGCGGGGTGGTCAGCATGGGGAGGTCAGGGAACATGCAGTGGCAATGTAGGATAGGTTTCTGAAAAACATCACGGGGTGGTGTGCATTGTATGGGTGTGTGTTACATTACATTCACTAGTAGGAGTGAGAAAAACATCACGGGGTGGTTCGCATTGTATGGGTGTGTGTTACATTACATTCACTAGTAGGAGTGAGAAAAACATCACGGGGTGGTGTGAATCGGAGGGTCTGAATTAGGATAGGCAGTGAGTGGCAATGTAGGATGGAGAAAAGCACTGCAGGGTGGTCAGCATGGGGAGGTCAGGGAACATGCAGTGGCAATGTAGGATAGGTTTCTGAAAAACATCGCGGGGTGGTGCGCATTGTATGGGTGTGTGTTACATTACATTCACTAGTAGGAGTGAGAAAAACATCACCGGGTGGTGCGCATTGTATGGGTGTGTGTTACATTACATTCACTAGTAGGAGTGAGAAAAACATCACGCGGTGGTGTGAATCGGAGGGTCTGAATTAGGATAGGCAGTGAGTGGCAATGTAGGATGGAGAAAAGCACCGTGGGGTGGTCAGCATGGGGAGGTCAGGGAACATGCAGTGGCAATGTAGGATAGGTTTCTGAAAAACATCGCGGGATGGTGCACATTGTATGGGTGTGTGTTACATTACATTCACTAGTAGGAGTGAGAAAAACATGACGGGGTGGTGCGCATTGTATGGGTGTGTGTTACATTACATTCACTAATAGGAGTGAGAAAAACATCACGCGGTGGTGTGAATCGGAGGGTCTGAATCAGGATAGGCAGTGAGTGGCAATGTAGGATGGAGAAAAGCACCGCGGGGTGGTCAGCATGGGGAGGTCAGGGAACATGCAGTGGCAAAGTAGAATAGGTTTCTGAAAAAGATCGCGGGGTGGTGCGCATTGTATGGGTGTGTGTTACATTACATTTACTAGTATGAGTGAGAAAAACATCACGGGGTGGTGCGCATTGTATGGGTGTGTGTTACATTACATTCACTAGTAGGAGTGAGAAAAACATCACGGGGTGGTGTGAATCGGAGGGTCTGAATTAGGATAGGCAGCGAGTGGCAATGTAGGATGGAGAAAAGCACCGCGGGGTGGTCAGCATGGGGAGGTCAGGGAACATGCAGTGGCAATGTAGGATAGGTTTCTGAAAAACATCGCGGGGTGGTTTGCATTGTATGGGTGTGTGTTACATTACATTCACTAGTAGGAGTGAGAAAAACATCACGGGGTGGTTCGCATTGTATGGGTGTGTGTTACATTACATTCACTAGTAGGAGTGAGAAAAACATCACGGGGTGGTGTGAATCGGAGGGTCTGAATTAGGATAGGCAGTGAGTGGCAATGTAGGATGGAGAAAAGCACCGCAGGGTGGTCAGCATGGGGAGGTCAGGGAACATGCAGTGGCAATGTAGGATAGGTTTCTGAAAAACATCGCGGGGTGGTGCGCATTGTATGGGTGTGTGTTACATTACATTCACTAGTAGGAGTGAGAAAAACATCACGGGGTGGTGCGCATTGTATGGGTGTGTGTTACATTACATTCACTAGTAGGAGTGAGAAAAACATCACGCGGTGGTGTGAATCGGAGGGTCTGAATTAGGATAGGCAGTGAGTGGCAATGTAGGATGGAGAAAAGCACCGCAGGGTGGTCAGCATGGGGAGGTCAGGGAACATGCAGTGGCAATGTAGGATAGGTTTCTGAAAAACATCGCGGGGTGGTGCGCATTGTATGGGTGTGTGTTACATTACATTCACTAGTAGGAGTGAGAAAAACATCACGGGGTGGTGCGCATTGTATGGGTGTGTGTTACATTACATTCACTAGTAGGAGTGAGAAAAACATCACGCGGTGGTGTGAATCGGAGGGTCTGAATTAGGATAGGCAGTGAGTGGCAATGTAGGATGGAGAAAAGCACCGTGGGGTGGTCAGCATGTGGAGGTCAGGGAACATGCAGTGGCAATGTAGGATAGGTTTCTGAAAAACATCGCGGGATGGTGCACATTGTATGGGTGTGTGTTACATTACATTCACTAGTAGGAGTGAGAAAAACATGACGGGGTGGTGCGCATTGTATGGGTGTGTGTTACATTACATTCACTAATAGGAGTGAGAAAAACATCACGCGGTGGTGTGAATCGGAGGGTCTGAATCAGGATAGGCAGTGAGTGGCAATGTAGGATGGAGAAAAGCACCGCGGGGTGGTCAGCATGGGGAGGTCAGGGAACATGCAGTGGCAAAGTAGAATATGTTTCTGAAAAAGATCGCGGGGTGGTGCGCATTGTATGGGTGTGTGTTACATTACATTTACTAGTAGGAGTGAGAAAAACATCACGGGGTGGTGCGCATTGTATGGGTGTGTGTTACATTACATTCACTAGTAGGAGTGAGAAAAACATCACGGGGTGGTGTGAATCGGAGGGTCTGAATTAGGATAGGCAGTGAGTGGCAATGTAGGATGGAGAAAAGCACCGCGGGGTGGTCAGCATGGGGAGGTCAGGGAACATGCAGTGGCAATGTAGGATAGGTTTCTGAAAAACATCGCGGGGTGGTGTGCATTGTATGGGTGTGTGTTACATTACATTCACTAGTAGGAGTGAGAAAAACATTACGGGGTGGTTCGCATTGTATGGGTGTGTGTTACATTACATTCACTAGTAGGAGTGAGAAAAACATCACGGGGTGGTGTGAATCGGAGGGTCTGAATTAGGATAGGCAGTGAGTGGCAATGTAGGATGGAGAAAAGCACCGCAGGGTGGTCAGCATGGGGAGGTCTGGGAACATGCAGTGGCAATGTAGGATAGGTTTCTGAAGAACATCGCGGGGTGGTGCGCATTGTATGGGTGTGTGTTACATTACATTCACTAGTAGCAGTGAGAAAAACATCACGAGGTGGTGTGAATCGGAGGGGCTGAATTAGGATAGGCAGTAAGTGGCAATGTAGGATGGAGAAAAGCAACGCGGAGTGGTCAGCATGGGAAGGTCAGGGAACATGCAGTGGCAATGTAGGATAGGTTTCTGAAAAACATCGCGGGGTGGTGCGCATTGTATGGGTGTGTGTTACATTACATTCACTAGTAGGACTGAGAAAAACATCGCGGGGTGGTGCGCATTGTATGGGTGTGTGTTACATTACATTCACTAGTAGGAGTGAGAAAAACATCACGTGGTGGTGCACATTGTATGGGTGTGTGTTACACTACATTCACTAGTAGGAGTGAGAAAAACATCACGGGGTGGTGTGAATCGGAGGGTCTGAATTAGGATAGGCAGTGAGTGGCAATGTAGGATGGAGAAAAGCACCGCGGGTTGGTCAGCATGCGGAGGTCAGGGAACATGCAGTGGCAAGGTAGGATCGGTTTCTGAAAAACATCGCGGGGTGGTGCGCATTGTATGGGTGTGTGTTACATTACATTCACTAGTAGGAGTGATAAAAACATCACCGGGTGGTGCGCATTGTATGGGTGTGTGTTACATTACATTCACTAGTAGGAGTGAGAAAAACATCACGGGGTGGTGCGCATTGTATGGGTGTGTGTTACATTACATTCACTAGTAGGAGTGAGAAAAACATCACGGGGTGGTGTGAATCGGAGGGTCTGAATTAGGATAGGCAGTGAGTGGCAATGTAGGATGGAGAAAAGCACCGCGTGGTGGTCAGCATGGGGAGGTCAGGGAACATGCAGTGGCAATGTAGGATAGGTTTCTGAAAAACATCGCGGGGTGGTGTGCATTGTATGGGTGTGTGTTACATTACATTCACTAGTAGGAGTGAGAAAAACATTACGGGGTGGTTCGCATTGTATGGGTGTGTGTTACATTACATTCACTAGTAGGAGTGAGAAAAACATCACGGGGTGGTGTGAATCGGAGGGTCTGAATTAGGATAGGCAGTGAGTGGCAATGTAGGATGGAGAAAAGCACCGCAGGGTGGTCAGCATGGGGAGGTCTGGGAACATGCAGTGGCAATGTAGGATAGGTTTCTGAAGAACATCGCGGGGTGGTGCGCATTGTATGGGTGTGTGTTACATTACATTCACTAGTAGCAGTGAGAAAAACATCACGAGGTGGTGTGAATCGGAGGGGCTGAATTAGGATAGGCAGTAAGTGGCAATGTAGGATGGAGAAAAGCAACGCGGAGTGGTCAGCATGGGAAGGTCAGGGAACATGCAGTGGCAATGTAGGATAGGTTTCTGAAAAACATCGCGGGGTGGTGCGCATTGTATGGGTGTGTGTTACATTACATTCACTAGTAGGACTGAGAAAAACATCGCGGGGTGGTGCGCATTGTATGGGTGTGTGTTACATTACATTCACTAGTAGGAGTGAGAAAAACATCACGTGGTGGTGCACATTGTATGGGTGTGTGTTACACTACATTCACTAGTAGGAGTGAGAAAAACATCACGGGGTGGTGTGAATCGGAGGGTCTGAATTAGGATAGGCAGTGAGTGGCAATGTAGGATGGAGAAAAGCACCGCGGGTTGGTCAGCATGCGGAGGTCAGGGAACATGCAGTGGCAAGGTAGGATCGGTTTCTGAAAAACATCGCGGGGTGGTGCGCATTGTATGGGTGTGTGTTACATTACATTCACTAGTAGGAGTGATAAAAACATCACCGGGTGGTGCGCATTGTATGGGTGTGTGTTACATTACATTCACTAGTAGGAGTGAGAAAAACATCACGGGGTGGTGCGCATTGTATGGGTGTGTGTTACATTACATTCACTAGTAGGAGTGAGAAAAACATCACGGGGTGGTGTGAATCGGAGGGTCTGAATTAGGATAGGCAGTGAGTGGCAATGTAGGATGGAGAAAAGCACCGCGTGGTGGTCAGCATGGGGAGGTCAGGGAACATGCAGTGGCAATGTAGGATAGGTTTCTGAAAAACATCGCGGGGTGGTGTGCATTATATGGGTGTGTGTTACATTACATTCACTAGTAGGAGTGAGAAAAACATCACGGGGTGGTTCGCATTGTATGGGTGTGTGTTACATTACATTCACTAGTAGGAGTGAGAAAAACATCACGGGGTGGTGTGAATCGGAGGGTCTGAATTAGGATAGGCAGTGAGTGGCAATGTAGGATGGAGAAAAGCACCGCGGGGTGGTCAGCATGGGGAGGTCAGGGAACATGCAGTAGCAATGTAGGATAGGTTTCTGAAAAACATCGCGGGGTGGTGCGCATTGTATGGGTGTGTGTTACATTACATTCACTAGTAGGAGTGAGAAAAACATCACGGGGTGGTGCGCATTGTATGGGTGTGTGTTACATTACATTCACTAGTAGGAGTGAGAAAAACATCACGGGGTGGTGTGAATCGGAGGGGCTGAATTAGGATAGGCAGCGAGTGGCAATGTAGGATGGAGAAAAGCAACGCGGAGTGGTCAGCATGGGAAGGTCAGGGAACATGCAGTGGCAATGTAGGATAGGTTTCTGAAAAACATTGCGGGGTGGTGCGCATTGTATGGGTGTGTGTTACATTACATTCACTAGTAGGACTGAGAAAAACATCTCGGGGTGGTGCGCACTGTATGGGTGTGTGTTACATTATATTCACTAGTAGGAGTGAGAAAAACATCACGGGGTGGTGCGCATTGTATGGGTGTGTGTTACATTACATTCACTAGTAGGAGTGAGAAAAACATCACGGGGTGGTGTGAATTGGAGGGTCTGAATTAGGATAGGCAGTGAGTGGCAATGTAGGATGGAGAAAAGCACCGCGGAGTGGTCAGCATGGGGAGGTAGGGAACATGAAGGGCAATGTAGGATAGTTTCTGAAAAACATCACGGGGTGGTGCGCATTGTATGGGTGTGTGTTACATTACATTCACTAGTAGGAGTGAGAAAAACATCACGGGCTGGTGCGCATTGTATGGGTGTGTGTTACATTACATTCACTAGTAGGAGTAAGAAAAACATCACGGGGTGGTGTGAATCGGAGGGTCTGAATTAGGATAGGCAGTGAGTGGCAATGTAGGATGGAGAAAAGCACCGCGGGGTGGTCAGCATGGGGAGGTCAGAGAACATGCAGTGGCAATGTAGGATAGGTTTCTGAAAAAGATCGCGGGGTGGTGCGCATTGTATGGGTGTGTGTTACATTACATTCACTAGTAGGAGTGAGAAAAACATCACGGGGTGGTGCGCATTGTATGGGTGTGTGTTACATTACATTCACTAGTAGGAGTGAGAAAAACATCACGGGGTGGTGCGCATTGTATGGGTGTGTGTTACATTACATTCACTAGTAGGAGTGAGAAAAACATCACGGGGTGGTGTGAATCGGAGGGTCTGAATTAGGATAGGAAGTGAGTGGCAATATAGGATGGAGAAAAGCACCAGGGGGTAGTCAGCATGGGGAGGTCAGGGAACATGCAGTGGCAATGTAGGATAGGTTTCTGAAAAACATCGCGGGGTGGTGCGCATTGTATGGGTGTGTGTTACATTACATTCACTAGTAAGAGTGAGAAAAACATCACGGGGTGGTGCGCATTGTATGGGTGTGTGTTACATTACATTCACTAGTAGGAGTGACAAAAACATCACGGGGTGGTGTGAATCGGAGGGTCTGAATTAGGATAGGCAGTGAGTGGCAAAGTAGGATGGAGAAAAGCACCGCGGGTTGGTCAGCATGGGGATGTCAGGGAACATGCAGTGGCAATGTAGTATAGGTTTGTGAAAAACATCGCGGGGTGGTGCGCATTGTATGGGTGTGTGTTACATTACATTCACTAGTAGGAGTGAGAAAAACATCACGGGCTGGTGCGCATTGTATGGGTGTGTGTTACATTACATTCACTAGTAGGAGTAAGAAAAACATCACGGGGTGGTGTGAATCGGAGGGTCTGAATTAGGATAGGCAGTGAGTGGCAATGTAGGATGGAGAAAAGCACCGCGGGGTGGTCAGCATGGGGAGGTCAGAGAACATGCAGTGGCAATGTAGGATAGGTTTCTGAAAAAGATCGCGGGGTGGTGCGCATTGTATGGGTGTGTGTTACATTACATTCACTAGTAGGAGTGAGAAAAACATCACGGGGTGGTGCGCATTGTATGGGTGTGTGTTACATTACATTCACTAGTAGGAGTGAGAAAAACATCACGGGGTGGTGCGCATTGTATGGGTGTGTGTTACATTACATTCACTAGTAGGAGTGAGAAAAACATCACGGGGTGGTGTGAATCGGAGGGTCTGAATTAGGATAGGAAGTGAGTGGCAATATAGGATGGAGAAAAGCACCAGGGGGTAGTCAGCATGGGGAGGTCAGGGAACATGCAGTGGCAATGTAGGATAGGTTTCTGAAAAACATCGCGGGGTGGTGCGCATTGTATGGGTGTGTGTTACATTACATTCACTAGTAAGAGTGAGAAAAACATCACGGGGTGGTGCGCATTGTATGGGTGTGTGTTACATTACATTCACTAGTAGGAGTGACAAAAACATCACGGGGTGGTGTGAATCGGAGGGTCTGAATTAGGATAGGCAGTGAGTGGCAAAGTAGGATGGAGAAAAGCACCGCGGGTTGGTCAGCATGGGGATGTCAGGGAACATGCAGTGGCAATGTAGTATAGGTTTCTGAAAAACATCGCGGGGTGGTGCGCATTGTATGGGTGTGTGTTACATTACATTCACTAGTAGGAGTGAGAAAAACATCACGGGGTGGTGTGAATCGGAGGGTCTGAATTAGGATAGGCAGTGAGTGGCAATGTAGGATGGAGAAAAGCAACGCGGAATGGTCAGCATGGGAAGGTCAGGGAACATGCAGTGGCAATGTAGGATAGGTTTCTGAAAAACATCGCGGGGTGGTGCGCATTGTATGGGTGTGTGTTACATTACATTCACTAGTAGGACTGAGAAAAACATCGCAGGGTGGTGCGCATTGTATGGGTGTGTGTTACATTACGTTCACTAGTAGGACTGAGAAAAACATCACGGGGTGGTGTGAATCGGAGGGTCTGAATTAGGATAGGCAGTGAGTGGCAATGTAGGATGGAGAAAAGCACCGCGGGGTGGTCAGCATGGGGAGGTCAGGGAACATGCAGTGGCAATGTAGGATAGGTTTCTGAAAAACATCGCGGGGTGGTGTGCATTGTATGGGTGTGTGTTACATTACATTCACTAGTAGGAGTGAGAAAAACATCACGGGGTGGTTCGCATTGTATGGGTGTGTGTTACATTGCATTCACTAGTAGGAGTGAGAAAAACATCACGGGGTGGTGTGAATCGGAGGGTCTGAATTAGGATAGGCAGTGAGTTCCAATGTAGGATGGAGAAAAGCACCGCGGGGTGGTCAGCATGGGGAGGTCAGGGAACATGCAGTGGCAATGTAGGATAGGTTTCTGAAAAACATCGCGGGGTGGTCCGCATTGTATGGGTGTGTGTTACATTACATTCACTAGTAGGAGTGAGAAAAACATCACGGGGTGGTGCGCATTGTATGGGTGTGTGTTACATTACATTCACTAGTAGGAGTGAGAAAAACATCACGGGGTGGTGTGAATCGGAGGGGCTGAATTAGGATAGGCAGTGAGTGGCAATGTAGGATGGAGAAAAGCAACGCGGAGTGGTCAGCATGGGAAGGTCAGGGAACATGCAGTGGCAATGTAGGATAGGTTTCTGAAAAACATCGCGGGGTGGTGCGCATTGTATGGGTGT
Source organism: Cavia porcellus (assembly GCF_034190915.1). Taxonomy (NCBI): domain Eukaryota; kingdom Metazoa; phylum Chordata; class Mammalia; order Rodentia; family Caviidae; genus Cavia; species Cavia porcellus. Next base: position 474,537 of record NW_026947561.1, on the reverse strand, counting down.
GTGTTACATTACATTCACTAGTAGGACTGAGAAAAACATCGCGGGGTGGTGCGCATTGTATGGGTGTGTGTTACATTACATTCACTAGTAGGAGTGAGAAAAACATCACGGGGTGGTGCGCATTGTATGGGTGTGTGTTACATTACATTCACTAGTAGGCGTGAGAAAAACATCACGGGGTGGTGTGAATCGGAGGGTCTGAATTAGGATAGGCAGTGAGTGGCAATGTAGGATGGAGAAAAGCAACGCGGGATGGTCAGCATGGGAAGGTCAGGGAACATGCAGTGGCAATGTAGGATAGGTTTCTGAAAAACATCGCGGGGTGGTGCGCATTGTATGCGTGTGTGTTACATTACATTCACTAGTAGGACTGAGAAAAACATCGCGGGGTGGTGCGCACAGTATGGGTGTGTGTTACATTACATTCAATAGTAGGAGTGAGAAAAACATCACGGGGTGGTGCGCATTGTATGGGTGTGTGTTACATTACATTCACTAGTAGGAGTGAGAAAAACATCACGGGGTGGTGTGAATCGGAGGGTCTGAATTAGGATAGGCAGTGAGTGGCAATGTAGGATGGAGAAAAGCACCGCGGGGTGGTCAGCATGGGGAGGTCAGGGAACATGAAGGGCAATGTAGAATATTTCTGAAAAACATCGCGGGGTGGTGCGCATTGTATGGGTGTGTGTTACATTACATTCACTAGTAGGAGTGAGAAAAACATCACGGGGTGGTGCGCATTGTATGGGTGTGTGCTACATTACATTCACTAGTACGAGTGAGAAAAACATCACGGGGTGGTGTGAATCGGAGGGTCTGAATTAGGATAGGCAGTGAGTGGCAATGTAGGATGGAGAAAAGCACCGCGGGGTGGTCAGCATGGGGAGGTCAGAGAACATGCAGTGGCAATGTAGGATAGGTTTCTGAAAAAGATCGCGGGGTGGTGCGCATTGTATGGCTGTGTGTTACATTACATTCACTAGTAGGAGTGAGAAAAACATCACGGGGTGGTGCGCATTGTATGGGTGTGTGTTACATTACATTCACTAGTAGGAGTGAGAAAAACATCACAGGGTGGTGTGAATCGGAGGGTCTGAATTAGGATAGGCAGTGAGTGTCAATGTAGGATGGAGCAAAGCACCGCGGGGTGGTCAGCATGGGGAGGTCAGGGAACATGCAGTGGCAATGTAGGATAGGTTTCTGAAAAACATCGCGGGGTGGTGCGCATTGTATGGGTGTGTGTTACATTACATTCACTAGTAGGAGTGAGAAAAACATCACGGGGTGGTGCGCATTGTATGGGTGTGTGTTACATTACATTCACTAGTAGGAGTGAGAAAAACATCACGGGGTGGTGTGAATCGGAGGGTCTGAATTAGGATAGGCAGTGAGTGGCAATATAGGATGGAGAAAAGCACCGCGTGGTGGTCAGCATGGGGAGGTCAGGGAACATGCAGTGGCAATGTAGGATAGGTTTCTGAAAAACATCGCGGGGTGGTGCGCATTGTATGTGTGTGTGTTACATTACATTCAATAGTAGGAGTGAGAAAAACATCATGGGGTGGTGCGCATTGTATGGGTGTGTGTTACATTACATTCACTAGTAGGAGTGAGAAAAACATCACGGGGTGGTGTGAATTGGAGGGTCTGAATTAGGATAGGCAGTGAGTGGCAATGTAGGATGGAGAAAAGCACCACTGGGTGGTCAGCATGGGGAGGTCAGGGAACATGCAGTGGCAATGTAGGATAGGTTTCTGAAAAACATCGCGGGGTGGTGCGCATTGTATGGGTGTGTGTTACATTACATTCACTAGTAGGAGTGAGAAAAACATCACGGGGTGGTGTGAATCGGAGGGTCTGAATTAGGATAGGCAGTGAGTGGCAATGTAGGATGGAGAAAAGCAACGCGGGATGGTCATCATGGGAATGTCAGGGAACATGCAGTGGCAATGTAGGATAGGTTTCTGAAAAACATCGCGGGGTGGTGCGCATTGTATGCGTGTGTGTTACATTACATTCACTAGTAGGACTGAGAAAAACATCGCGGGGTGGTGCGCACTGTATGGGTGTGTGTTACATTACATTCAATAGTAGGAGTGAGAAAAACATCACGGGGTGGTGCGCATTGTATGGGTGTGTGTTACATTACATTCACTAGTAGGAGTGAGAAAAACATCACGGGGTGGTGTGAATCGGAGGGTCTGAATTAGGATAGGCAGTGAGTGGCAATGTAGGATGGAGAAAAGCACCGCGGGGTGGTCAGCATGGGGAGGTCAGGGAACATGAAGGGCAATGTAGAATAGTTTCTGAAAAACATCGCGGGGTGGTGCGCATTGTATGGGTGTGTGTTACATTACATTCACTAGTAGGAGTGAGAAAAACATCACGGGGTGGTGCGCATTGTATGGGTGTGTGCTACATTACATTCACTAGTACGAGTGAGAAAAACATCACGGGGTGGTGTGAATTGGAGGGTCTGAATTAGGATAGGCAGTGAGTGGCAATGTAGGATGGAGAAAAGCACCGCGGGGTGGTCACCATGGGGAGGTCAGAGAACATGCAGTGGCAATGTAGGATAGGTTTCTGAAAAAGATCGCGGGGTGGTGCGCATTGTATGGGTGTGTGTTACATTACATTCACTAGTAGGAGTGAGAAAAACATCACAGGGTGGTGTGAATCGGAGGGTCTGAATTAGGATAGGCAGTGAGTGGCAAAGTAGGATGGAGAAAAGCACCGCGGGGTGGTCAGCATGGGGATGTCAGGGAACATGCAGTGGCAATGTAGTATAGGTTTCTGAAAAACATCGCGGGGTGGTGCGCATTGTATGGGTGTGTGTTCCATTACATTCACTAGTAGGAGTGAGAAAAACATCGCGGGGTGGTGTGAATCGGAGGGTCTGAATTAGGATAGGCAGTGAGTGGCAATGTAGGATGGAGAAAAGCACCGCGGGGTGGTCAGCATGGGGAGGTCAGGGAACATGCAGTAGCAATGTAGGATAGGTTTCTGAAAAACATCGCGGGGTGGTGCGCATTGTATGGGTGTGTGTTACATTACATTCACTAGTAGGAGTGAGAAAAACATCACGGGGTGGTGCGCATTGTATGGGTGTGTGTTACATTACATTCACTAGTAGGAGTGAGAAAAACATCACGGGGTGGTGTGAATCGGAGGGGCTGAATTAGGATAGGCAGCGAGTGGCAATGTAGGATGGAGAAAAGCAACGCGGAGTGGTCAGCATGGGAAGGTCAGGGAACATGCAGTGGCAATGTAGGATAGGTTTCTGAAAAACATCGCGGGGTGGTGCGCATTGTATGGGTGTGTGTTACATTACATTCACTAGTAGGACTGAGAAAAACATCGCGGGGTGGTGCGCACTGTATGGGTGTGTGTTACATTATATTCACTAGTAGGAGTGAGAAAAACATCACGGGGTGGTGCGCATTGTATGGGTGTGTGTTACATTACATTCACTAGTAGGAGTGAGAAAAACATCACGGGGTGGTGTGAATTGGAGGGTCTGAATTAGGATAGGCAGTGAGTGGCAATGTAGGATGGAGAAAAGCACCGCGGAGTGGTCAGCATGGGGAGGTAGGGAACATGAAGGGCAATGTAGGATAGTTTCTGAAAAACATCGCGGGGTGGTGCGCATTGTATGGGTGTGTGTTACATTACATTCACTAGTAGGAGTGAGAAAAACATCACGGGCTGGTGCGCATTGTATGGGTGTGTGTTACATTACATTCACTAGTAGGAGTAAGAAAAACATCACGGGGTGGTGTGAATCGGAGGGTCTGAATTAGGATAGGCAGTGAGTGGCAATGTAGGATGGAGAAAAGCACCGCGGGGTGGTCAGCATGGGGAGGTCAGGGAACATGCAGTGGCAATGTAGGATAGGTTTCTGAAAAACATCGCGGGGTGGTGCGCATTGTATGGGTGTGTGTTACATTACATTCACTAGTAGGAGTGAGAAAAACATCACGGGGTGGTGCGCATTGTATGGGTGTGTGTTACATTACATTCACTAGTAGGAGTGAGAAAAACATCACGGGGTGGTGTGAATCGGAGGGTCTGAATTAGGATAGGAAGTGAGTGGCAATATAGGATGGAGAAAAGCACCAGGCGGTGGTCAGCATGGGGAGGTCAGGGAACATGCAGTGGCAATGTAGGATAGGTTTCTGAAAAACATCGCGGGGTGGTGCGCATTGTATGGGTGTGTGTTACATTACATTCACTAGTAAGAGTGAGAAAAACATCACGGGGTGGTGCGCATTGTATGGGTGTGTGTTACATTACATTCACTAGTAGGAGTGAGAAAAACATCACGGGGTGGTGTGAATCGGAGGGTCTGAATTAGGATAGGCAGTGAGTGGCAAAGTAGGATGGAGAAAAGCACCGCGGGTTGGTCAGCATGGGGATGTCAGGGAACATGCAGTGGCAATGTAGTATAGGTTTCTGAAAAACATCGCGGGGTCGTGCGCATTGTATGGGTGTGTGTTACATTACATTCACTAGTAGGAGTGAGAAAAACATCACGGGGTGGTGTGAATCGGAGGGTCTGAATTAGGATAGGCAGTGAGTGGCAATGTAGGATGGAGAAAAGCACCACTGGGTGGTCAGCATGGGGAAGTCAGGGAACATGCAGTGGCAATGTAGGATAGGTTTCTGAAAAACATCACGGGGTGGTGCGCATTGTATGGGTGTGTGTTACATTACATTCACTAGTAGGAGTGAGAAAAACATCACGGGGTGGTGTGAATCGGAGGGTCTGAATTAGGATAGGCAGTGAGTGGCAATGTAGGATGGAGAAAAGCAACGCGGAGTGGTCAGCATGGGAAGGTCAGGGAACATGCAGTGGCAATGTAGGATAGGTTTCTGAAAAACATCGCGGGGTGGTGCGCATTGTATGGGTGTGTGTTACATTACATTCACTAGTAGGACTGAGAAAAACATCGCGGTGTGGTGCGCATTGTATGGGTGTGTGTTACATTACGTTCACTAGTAGGACTGAGAAAAACATCACGGGGTGGTGTGAATCGGAGGGTCTGAATTAGGATAGGCAGTGAGTGGCAATGTAGGATGGAGAAAAGCACCGCGGGGTGGTCAGCATGGGGAGGTCAGGGAACATGCAGTGGCAATGTAGGATAGGTTTCTGAAAAACATCGCGGGGTGGTGTGCATTGTATGGGTGTGTGTTACATTACATTCACTAGTAGGAGTGAGAAAAACATCACGGGGTGGTTCGCATTGTATGGGTGTGTGTTACATTGCATTCACTAGTAGGAGTGAGAAAAACATCACGGGGTGTTGTGAATCGGAGGGTCTGAATTAGGATAGGCAGTGAGTGCCAATGTAGGATGGAGAAAAGCACCGCGGGGTGGTCAGCATGGGGAGGTCAGGGAACATGCAGTGGCAATGTAGGATAGGTTTCTGAAAAACATCGCGGGGTGGTCCGCATTGTATGGGTGTGTGTTACATTACATTCACCAGTAGGAGTGAGAAAAACATCACGGGGTGGTGTGCATTGTATGGGTGTGTGTTACATTACATTCACTAGTAGGAGTGAGAAAAACATCACGGGGTGGTGTGAATCGGAGGGGCTGAATTAGGATAGGCAGTGAGTGGCAATGTAGGATGGAGAAAAGCAACGCGGAGTGGTCAGCATGGGAAGGTCAGGGAACATGCAGTGGCAATGTAGGATAGGTTTCTGAAAAACATCGCGGGGTGGTGCGCATTGTATGGGTGTGTGTTACATTACATTCACTAGTAGGACTGAGAAAAACATCGCGGGGTGGTGCGCATTGTATGGGTGTGTGTTACATTACATTCACTAGTAGGAGTGAGAAAAACATCACGGGGTGCTGCGCATTGTATGAGTGTGTGTTACATTACATTCACTAGTAGGCGTGAGAAAAACATCACGGGGTGGTGTGAATCGGAGGGTCTGAATTAGGATAGGCAGTGAGTGGCAATGTAGGATGGAGAAAAGCAACGCGGGATGGTCAGCATGGGAAGGTCAGGGAACATGCAGTGGCAATGTAGGATAGGTTTCTGAAAAACATCGCGGGGTGGTGCGCATTGTATGCGTGTGTGTTACATTACATTCACTAGTAGGACTGAGAAAAACATCGCGGGGTGGTGCGCACTGTATGGGTGTGTGTTACATTACATTCAATAGTAGGAGTGAGAAAAACATCACGGGGTGGAGCGCATTGTATGGGTGTGTGTTACATTACATTCACTAGTAGGAGTGAGAAAAACATCACGGGGTGGTGCGCATTGTATGGGTGTGTGTTACATTACATTCACTAGTAGGAGTGAGAAAAACATCACGGGGTGGTGTGAATCGGAGGGTCTGAATTAGGATAGGCAGTGAGTGGCAATATAGGATGGAGAAAAGCACCGCGGGGTGGTCAGCAAGGGGAGGTCAGGGAACATGCAGTGGCAATGTAGGATAGGTTTCTGAAAAACATCGCGGGGTGGTGCGCATTGTATGGGTGTGTGTTACATTACATTCACTAGTAGGAGTGAGAAAAACATCATGGGGTGGTGCGCATTGTATGGGTGTGTGTTACATTACATTCACTAGTAGGAGTGAGAAAAACATCACGGGGTGGTGTGAATTGGAGGGTCTGAATTAGGATAGGCAGTGAGTGGCAATGTAGGATGGAGAAAAGCACCACTGGGTGGTCAGCATGGGGAGGTCAGGGAACATGCAGTGGCAATGTAGGATAGGTTTCTGAAAAACATCGCGGGGTGGTGCGCATTGTATGGGTGTGTGTTACATTACATTCACTAGTAGGAGTGAGAAAAACATCACGGGGTGGTGTGAATCGGAGGGTCTGAATTAGGATAGGCAGTGAGTGGCAATGTAGGATGGAGAAAAGCAACGCGGGATGGTCAGCATGGGAAGGTCAGGGAACATGCAGTGGCAATGTAGGATAGGTTTCTGAAAAACATCGCGGGGTGGTGCGCATTGTATGCGTGTGTGTTACATTACATTCACTAGTAGGACTGAGAAAAACATCGCGGGGTGGTGCGCACTGTATGGGTGTGTGTTACATTACATTCAATAGTAGGAGTGAGAAAAACATCACGGGGTGGTGCGCATTGTATGGGTGTGTGTTACATTACATTCACTAGTAGGAGTGAGAAAAACATCACGGGGTGGTGTGAATCGGAGGGTCTGAATTAGGATAGGCAGTGAGTGGCAATGTAGGATGGAGAAAAGCACCGCGGGGTGGTCAGCATGGGGAGGTCAGGGAACATGAAGGGCAATGTAGAATAGTTTCTGAAAAACATCGCGGGGTGGTGCGCATTGTATGGGTGTGTGTTACATTACATTCACTAGTAGGAGTGAGAAAAACATCACTGGGTGGTGCGCATTGTATGGGTGTGTGCTACATTACATTCACTAGTACGAGTGAGAAAAACATCACGGGGTGGTGTGAATTGGAGGGTCTGAATTAGGATAGGCAGTGAGTGGCAATGTAGGATGGAGAAAAGCACCGCGGGGTGGTCAGCATGGGGAGGTCAGAGAACATGCAGTGGCAATGTAGGATAGGTTTCTGAAAAAGATCGCGGGGTGGTGCGCATTGTATGGCTGTGTGTTACATTACATTCACTAGTAGGAGTGAGAAAAACATCACGGGGTGGTGCGCATTGTATGGGTGTGTGTTACATTACATTCACTAGTAGGAGTGAGAAAAACATCACAGGGTGGTGTGAATCGGAGGGTCTGAATTAGGATAGGCAGTGAGTGGCAAAGTAGGATGGAGAAAAGCACCGCGGGGTGGTCAGCATGGGGATGTCAGGGAACATGCAGTGGCAATGTAGTATAGGTTTCTGAAAAACATCGCGGGGTGGTGCGCATTGTATGGGTGTGTGTTACATTACATTCACTAGTAGGAGTGAGAAAAACATCGCGGGGTGGTGTGAATCGGAGGGTCTGAATTAGGATAGGCAGTGAGTGGCAATGTAGGATGGAGAAAAGCACCACTGGGTGGTCAGCATGGGGAGGTCAGGGAACATGCAGTGGCAATGTAGGATAGGTTTCTGAAAAACTTCGCAGGGTGGTGCGCATTGTATGGGTGTGTGTTACATTACATTCACTAGTAGGAGTGAGAAAAACATCACGGGGTGGTGCGCATTGTATGGGTGTGTGTTACATTACATTCACTAGTAGGAGTGAGAAAAACATCACGGGGTGGTGCGCATTGTATGGGTGTGTGTTACATTACATTCACTAGTAGGAGTGAGAAAACCATCACGGGGTGGTGTGAATCGGAGGGTCTGAATTAGGATAGGCATTGAGTGGCAATGTAGGATGGAGAAAAGCACCGCGGGGTGGTCAGCATGGGGAGGTCAGGGAACATGCAGTGGCAAAGTAGGATAGGTTTCTGAAAAACATCGCGGGGTGGTGCGCATTGTATGGGTGTGTGTTACATTAGATTCACTAGTAGGAGTGAGAAAAACATCACGGGGTGGTGCGCATTGTATGGGTGTGTGTTACATTACATTCACTAGTAGGAGTGAGAAAAACATCACGGGGTGGTGTGAATCGGAGGGTCTGAATTAGGATAGGCAGTGAGTGGCAAAGTAGGACGGAGAAAAGCACCGCGGGGTGGTCAGCATGGGGAGGTCAGGTAACATGCAGTGGCAATGTAGGATAGGTTTCTGAAAAACATCGCGGGGTGGTGCGCATTGTATGGGTGTGTGTTACTTTACATTCTCTAGTAGGAGTGAGAAAAACATCACGGGGTGGTGCGCATTGTATGGGTGTGTGTTACATTACATTCACTAGTAGGAGTGAGAAAAACATCACGGGGTGGTGTGAATCGGAGGGTCTGAATTAGGATAGGCAGTGAGTGGCAATGTAGGATGGAGAAAAGCACCGCGGGGTGGTCAGCATGGGGAGGTCAGGGAACATGCAGTGGCAATGTAGGATAGGTTTCTGAAAAACATCGCGGGGTGGTGCGCATTGTATGGGTGTGTGTTACATAACATTCACTAGTAGGAGTGAGAAAAACATCACGGGGTGGTGCGCATTGTATGGGTGTGTGTTACATTACATTCACTAGTAGGAGTGAGAAAAACATCACAGGGTGGTGTGAATCGGAGGGTCTGAATTAGGATACGCAGTGAGTGGCAATGTAGGATGGAGAAAAGCACCGCGGGGTGGTCAGCATGGGGAGGGCAGGGAACATGCAGTGGCAATGTAGGATAGGTTTCTGAAAAACATCGCGGGGTGGTGCGCATTGTATGGGTGTGTGTTACATTCCATTCACTAGTAGGAGTGAGAAAAACATCACAGGGTGCTGCGCATTGTATGGGTGTGTGTTACATTACATTCACTAGTAGGAGTGAGAAAAACATCACGGGGTGGTGTGAATCGGAGGGTCTGAATTAGGATAGGCAGTGAGTGGCAATGTAGGATGGAGAAAAGCACCGCGGGGTGGTCAGCATGGGGAGGGCAGGGAAGATGGAGTGGCAATGTAGGATAGGTTTCTGAAAAACATCGCAGGGTGGTGCGCATTGTATGGGTGTGTGTTACATTACATTCACTAGTAGGAGTGAGAAAAACATCACGGGGTGGTGGGCAATGTATGGGTGTGTGTTACATTACATTCACTAGTAGGAGTGAGAAAAACATCACGGGGTGGTGTGAATCGGAGGGTCTGAATTAGGATAGGCTGTGAGTGGCAATGTAGGATGGAGAAAAGCACCGCGGGGTGGTCAGCATGGGGAGGTCAGGTAACATGCAGTGGCCATGTAGGATAGGTTTCTGAAAAACATCGCGGGGTGGTGCGCATTGTATGGGTGTGTGTTACATTACATTCACTAGTAGGAGTGAGAAAAACATGACGGGGTGGTGCGCATTGTATGGGTGTGTGTTACATTACATTCACTAGTAGGAGTGAGAAAAACATGACGGGGTGGTGCGCATTGTATGGGTGTGTGTTACATTACATTCACTAGTAGGACTGAGAAAAACATCACGGGGTGGTGTGAATGGGAGGGTCTGAATTAGGATAGGCAGTGAGTGGCAATGTAGGATGGAGAAAAGCACGGCGGGGTGGTCACCATGGGGAGGTCAGGGAACATGCAGTGGCAATGTATGATACGTTTCAGAAAACCACCGCGGGGTGGTGCGCATTGTATGGGTGTGTGTTACATTACATTCACTAGTAGGAGTGAGAAAAACATCACGGGGTGGTGTGCATTTTATGGGTGTGTGTTACATTACATTCACTAGTAGGAGTGAGAAAAACATCACGGGGTCGCGTGAATCGGAGGGTCTGTGTTAGGATAGGCAGTGAGTGGCAATGTAGGATGGAGAAAAGCACGGCGGGGTGGTCAGCATGTGGAGGTCAGGGAACATACAGTGGCAATTTAGGATAGGTTTCTGAAAAACATCGCGGGCTGGTGCGCATTGTATGGGTGTGTGTTACATTACATTCACTAGTAGGAGTGCGAAAAATATCACGGGGTGGTGCGCATTGTATGGGTGTGTGTTACATTACATTCAGTAGTAGGAGTGAGAAAAACATCACAGGGTGGTGTGAATCGGAGTGTCTGAATTAGGATAGGCAGTGAGTGGCAATGTAGTATGGAGAAAAGCACCGCGGGGTGGTCAGCATGGGGAGGTCAGGGAACATGCAGTGGCAATGTAGGATAGGTTTCTGAAAAAGATCGCGGGGTGGTGCGCATTGTATGGGTGTGTGTTACATTACATTCACTAGTAGGAGTGAGAAAAACATCACGGGGTGGTGTGAATCGGAGGGTCTGAATTAGGATAGGCAGTGAGTGGCAATATAGGATGGAGAAAAGCACCGCGGGGTGGTCAGCATGGGGAGGTCAGGGAACATGCAGTGGCAATGTAGGATAGGTTTCTGAAAAACATCGCGGGGTGGTGCGCATTGTATGGGTGTGTGTTACATTACATTCACTAGTAGGAGTGAGAAAAACATCATGGGGTGGTGCGCATTGTATGGGTGTGTGTTACATTACATTCACTAGTAGGAGTGAGAAAAACATCACGGGGTGGTGTGAATTGGAGGGTCTGAATTAGGATAGGCAGTGAGTGGCAATGTAGGATGGAGAAAAGCACCACTGGGTGGTCAGCATGGGGAGGTCAGGGAACATGCAGTGGCAATGTAGGATAGGTTTCTGAAAAAACATCGCGGGGTGGTGCGCATTGTATGGGTGTGTGTTACATTACATTCACTAGTAGGAGTGAGAAAAACATCACGGGGTGGTGTGAATCGGAGGGTCTGAATTAGGATAGGCAGTGAGTGGCAATGTAGGATGGAGAAAAGCAACGCGGGATGGTCAGCATGGGAAGGTCAGGGAACATGCAGTGGCAATGTAGGATAGGTTTCTGAAAAACATCGCGGGGTGGTGCGCATTGTATGCGTGTGTGTTACATTACATTCACTAGTAGGACTGAGAAAAACATCGCGGGGTGGTGCGCACTGTATGGGTGTGTGTTACATTACATTCAATAGTAGGAGTGAGAAAAACATCACGGGGTGGTGCGCATTGTATGGGTGTGTGTTACATTACATTCACTAGTAGGAGTGAGAAAAACATCACGGGGTGGTGTGAATCGGAGGGTCTGAATTAGGATAGGCAGTGAGTGGCAATGTAGGATGGAGAAAAGCACCGCGGGGTGGTCAGCATGGGGAGGTCAGGGAACATGAAGGGCAATGTAGAATAGTTTCTGAAAAACATCGCGGGGTGGTGCGCATTGTATGGGTGTGTGTTACATTACATTCACTAGTAGGAGTGAGAAAAACATCACGGGGTGGTGCGCATTGTATGGGTGTGTGCTACATTACATTCACTAGTACGAGTGAGAAAAACATCACGGGGTGGTGTGAATTGGAGGGTCTGAATTAGGATAGGCAGTGAGTGGCAATGTAGGATGGAGAAAAGCACCGCGGGGTGGTCAGCATGGGGAGGTCAGAGAACATGCAGTGGCAATGTAGGATAGGTTTCTGAAAAAGATCGCGGGGTGGTGCGCATTGTATGGCTGTGTGTTACATTACATTCACTAGTAGGAGTGAGAAAAACATCACGGGGTGGTGCGCATTGTATGGGTGTGTGTTACATTACATTCACTAGTAGGAGTGAGAAAAACATCACAGGGTGGTGTGAATCGGAGGGTCTGAATTAGGATAGGCAGTGAGTGGCAAAGTAGGATGGAGAAAAGCACCGCGGGGTGGTCAGCATGGGGATGTCAGGGAACATGCAGTGGCAATGTAGTATAGGTTTCTGAAAAACATCGCGGGGTGGTGCGCATTGTATGGGTGTGTGTTACATTACATTCACTAGTAGGAGTGAGAAAAACATCGCGGGGTGGTGTGAATCGGAGGGTCTGAATTAGGATAGGCAGTGAGTGGCAATGTAGGATGGAGAAAAGCACCACTGGGTGGTCAGCATGGGGAGGTCAGGGAACATGCAGTGGCAATGTAGGATAGGTTTCTGAAAAACATCGCAGGGTGGTGCGCATTGTATGGGTGTGTGTTACATTACATTCACTAGTAGGAGTGAGAAAAACATCACGGGGTGGTGCGCATTGTATGGGTGTGTGTTACATTACATTCACTAGTAGGAGTGAGAAAAACATCACGGGGTGGTGCGCATTGTATGGGTGTGTGTTACATTACATTCACTAGTAGGAGTGAGAAAACCATCACGGGGTGGTGTGAATCGGAGGGTCTGAATTAGGATAGGCAGTGAGTGGCAATGTATGATGGAGAAAAGCACCGCGGGGTGGTCAGCATGGGGAGGTCAGGGAACATGCATTGGCAAAGTAGGATAGGTTTCTGAAAAACATCGCGGGGTGGTGCGCATTGTATGGGTGTGTGTTACATTAGATTCACTAGTAGGAGTGAGAAAAACATCACGGGGTGGTGCGCATTGTATGGGTGTGTGTTACATTACATTCACTAGTAGGAGTGAGAAAAACATCACGGGGTGGTGTGAATCGGAGGGTCTGAATTAGGATAGGCAGTGAGTGGCAAAGTAGGACGGAGAAAAGCACCGCGGGGTGGTCAGCATGGGGAGGTCAGGTAACATGCAGTGGCAATGTAGGATAGGTTTCTGAAAAACATCGCGGGGTGGTGCGCATTGTATGGGTGTGTGTTACTTTACATTCTCTAGTAGGAGTGAGAAAAACATCACGGGGTGGTGCGCATGGTATGGGTGTGTGTTACATTACATTCACTAGTAGGAGTGAGAAAAACATCACGGGGTGGTGTGAATCGGAGGGTCTGAATTTGGATAGGCAGTGAGTGGCAATGTAGGATGGAGAAAAGCACCGCGGGGTGGTCAGCATGGGGAGGTCAGGGAACATGCAGTGGCAATGTAGGATAGGTTTCTGAAAAACATCGCGGGGTGGTGCGCATTGTATGGGTGTGTGTTACATGACATTCACTAGTAGGAGTGAGAAAAACATCACGGGGTGGTGCGCATTGTATGGGTGTGTGTTACATTACATTCACTAGTAGGAGTGAGAAAAACATCACAGGGTGGTGTGAATCGGAGGGTCTGAATTAGGATACGCAGTGAGTGGCAATGTAGGATGGAGAAAAGCACCGCGGGGTGGTCAGCATGGGGAGGGCAGGGAACATGCAGTGGCAATGTAGGATAGGTTTCTGAAAAACATCGCGGGGTGGTGCGCATTGTATGGGTGTGTGTTACATTCCATTCACTAGTAGGAGTGAGAAAAACATCACAGGGTGCTGCGCATTGTATGGGTGTGTGTTACATTACATTCACTAGTAGGAGTGAGAAAAACATCACGGGGTGGTGTGAATCGGAGGGTCTGAATTAGGATAGGCAGTGAGTGGCAATGTAGGATGGAGAAAAGCACCGCGGGGTGGTCAGCATGGGGAGGGCAGGGAACATGGAGTGGCAATGTAGGATAGGTTTCTGAAAAACATCGCAGGGTGGTGCGCATTGTATGGGTGTGTGTTACATTACATTCACTAGTAGGAGTGAGAAAAACATCACGGGGTGGTGCGCAATGTATGGGTGTGTGTTACATTACATTCACTAGTAGGAGTGAGAAAAACATCACGGGGTGGTGTGAATCGGAGGGTCTGAATTAGGATAGGCAGTGAGTGGCAATGTAGGATGGAGAAAAGCACCGCGGGGTGGTCAGTATGGGGAGGTCAGGTAACATGCAGTGGCCATGTAGGATAGGTTTCTGAAAAACATCGCGGGGTGGTGCGCATTGTATGGGTGTGTGTTACATTACATTTACTAGTAGGAGTGAGAAAAACATGACGTGGTGGTGCGCATTGTATGGGTGTGTGTTACATTACATTCACTAGTAGGAGTGAGAAAAACATGACGGGGTGGTGCGCATTGTATGGGTGTGTGTTACATTACATTCACTAGTAGGAGTGAGAAAAACATCACGGGGTGGTGTGAATCGGAGGGTCTGAATTAGGATAGGCTGTGAGTGGCAATGTAGGATGGAGAAAAGCACGGCGGGGTGGTCACCATGGGGAGGTCAGGGAACATGCAGTGGCAATGTAGGATACGTTTCAGAAAACCACCGCGGGTTGGTGCGCATTGTATGGGTGTGTGTTACATTACATTCACTAGTAGGAGTGAGAAAAACATCACGGGGTGGTGTGCATTTTATGGGTGTGTGTTACATTACATTCACTAGAAGGAGTGAGAAAAACATCACGGGGTCGCGTGAATCGGAGGGTCTGAGTTAGGATAGGCAGTGAGTGGCAATGTAGGATGGAGAAAAGCACGGCGGGGTGGTCAGCATGTGGAGGTCAGGGAACATACAGTGGCAATTTAGGATAGGTTTCTGAAAAACATCGCGGGGTGGTGCGCATTGTATGGGTGTGTGTTACATTACATTCACTAGTAGGAGTGCGAAAAATATCACGGGGTGGTGCGCATTGTATGGGTGTGTGTTACATTACATTCAGTAGTAGGAGTGAGAAAAACATCACAGGGTGGTGTGAATCGGAGTGTCTGAATTAGGATAGGCAGTGAGTGGCAATGTAGTATGGAGAAAAGCACCGCGGGGTGGTCAGCATGGGGAGGTCAGGGAACATGCAGTGGCAATGTAGGATAGGTTTCTGAAAAAGATCGCGGGGTGGTGCGCATTGTATGGGTGTGTGTTACATTACATTCACAAGTAGGAGTGAGAAAAAATCACGGGGTGGTGCGCATTGTATGGGTGTGTGCTACATTACATTCACTAGAAGGAGTGAGAAAAATATCACGGGGTTGTGTGAATCATAGGGTTGATTTAGGATAGGCAGTGAGTGGCAATTTAGGATGCAGAAAATCACCACAGGGTGGTCATCATGGGGAGGTCAGGAAACATGCAGTGGCAATGTAGGATAGGTTTCTGAAAAACATCGCGGGGTGGTGCGCATTGTATGGGTGTGTAACATTACATTCACTAGTAGGAGTGAGAAAAACATCACGGGGTGGTGTGAATCGGAGGGTCTGAATTAGGATAGGCAGTGAGTGGCAATGTAGGATGGAGAAAAGCACCGCGGGGTGGTCAGCATGGGGAGGTCAGGGAACATGCAGTGGGAATGTAGGATAGGTTTCTGAAAAAGATCGCGGGGTGGTGCGCATTGTATGGGTGTGTGTTACATTACATTCACTAGTAGGAGTGAGAAAAACATCACGGTGTGGTGTGCATTGTATGGGAGTGTGTTACATTACATTCACTAGTAGGAGTGAGAAAAACATCACGGGGTGGTGTGAATCGGAGGGTCTGAAATAGGATAGGCAGTGAGTGGCAATGTAGGACGGAGAAAAGCACCGCGGGATGTTCAGCATGGGGAGGTCAGGGAACATGCAGTAGCAATGTAGGATAGGTTTCTGAAAAACATCGCGGGGTGGTGCGCATTGTATGGGTGTGTGTTACATTACATTCACTAGTAGGAGTGAGAAAAACATCACGGGTGGTGCGCATTGTATGGGTGTGTGTTAGATTACATTCACTAGTAGGAGTGAGAAAAACATCACGGGGTGGTGCGCATTGTATGGGTGTGTGTTACATTACATTTACTAGTAGGAGTGAGAAAAACATCACGGGGTGGTGTGAATCAGAGGGTCTGAATTAGGATAGGCAGTGAGTGGCAATGTATGATGGAGAAAAGCACCGCGGGGTCGTCAGCATGGGGAGGTCAGGGAACATGCAGTGGCAATGTAGGATAGGTTTCTGAAAAACATCGCGGGGTGGTGCGCATTGTATGGGTGTGTGTTACATTACATTCACTAGTATGAGTGAGAAAAACATCACGGGGTGGTGCGCATTGTATGGGTGTGTGTTACATTACATTCACTAGTAGGAGTGAGAAAAACATCACGGGGTGGTGTGAATCGGAGGGTCTGAATTAGGATAGGCAGTGAGTGGCAATGTAGGATGGAGAAAAGCACCGCGGGGTGGTCAGCATGGGGAGGTCAGGGAACATGCAGTGGCAATGTAGGATAGGTTTCTGAAAAACATCGCGGGGTGGTGCGCATTGTATGGGTGTGTGTTACATTACATTCGCTAGTAGGAGTGAGAAAAACATCACGGGGTGGTGCGCATTGTATGGGTGTGTGTTACATTACATTCACTAGTAGGAGTAAGAAAAACATCACGGGGTGGTGTGAATCGGAGGGTCTGAATTAGGATAGGCAGTGAGTGGCAATGTAGGATGGAGAAAAGCACCGCGGGGTGGTCAGCATGGGGAGGTCAGGGAACACGCAGTGGCAATGTAGGATAGGTTTCTGAAAAACATCGCTGGGTGGTGCGCATTGTATGGGTGTGTGTTACATTACATTCACTAGTAGGAGTGAGAAAAACATCACGGGGTGGTGCGCATTGTGTGGGTGTGTGTTACATTACATTCACTAGTAGGAGTGAGAAAAACATCACGGGGTGGTGTGAATCGGAGGGTCTGAATTAGGATAGGCAGTGAGTGGCAATGTAGGATGGAGAAAAGCACCGCGGGGTGGTCAGCATGGGGAGGTCAGGGAACATGCAGTGGCAATGTAGGATAGGTTTCTGAAAAACATCGCGGGGTGGTGTGCATTGTATGGGTGTGTGTTACATTACATTCACTAGTAGGAGTGAGAAAAACATCACGGGGTGGTTCGCATTGTATGGGTGTGTGTTACATTACATTCACTAGTAGGAGTGAGAAAAACATCACGGGGTGGTGTGAATCGGAGGGTCTGAATTAGGATAGGCAGTGAATGGCAATGTAGGATGGAGAAAAGCACCGCGGGGTGGTCAGCATGGGGAGTTCAGGGAACATGCAGTGGCAATGTAGAATAGGTTTCTGAAAAACATCGCGGGGCGGTGCGCATTGTATGGGTGTGTGTTACATTACATTCACTAGTAGGACTGAGAAAAACATCGCGGGGTGGTGCGCATTGTATGGGTGTGTGTTACATTACATTCACTAGTAGGAGTGAGAAAAACATCACGGGGTGGTGCGCATTGTATGGGTGTGTGTTACATTACATTCACTAGTAGGAGTGAGAAAAACATCACGGGGTGGTGGGAATCGGAGGGTCTGAATTAGGATAGGCAGTGAGTGGCAATGTAGGATGGAGAAAAGCAAGGCGGGATGGTCAGCATGGGAAGGTCAGGGAACATGCAGTGGCAATGTAGGATATGTTTCTGAAAAACATCGCGGGGTGGTGCGCATTGTATGGGTGTGTGTTACATTACATTCACTAGTAGGAGTGAGAAAAACATCATGGGGTGGTGCGCATTGTATGGGTGTGTGTTACATTACATTCACTAGTAGGAGTGAGAAAAACATCACGGGGTGGTGTGAATTGGAGGGTCTGAATTAGGATAGGCAGTGAGTGGCAATGTAGGATGGAGAAAAGCACCACTGGGTGGTCAGCATGGGGAGGTCAGGGAACATG
The DNA here is from genome assembly GCF_034190915.1 of Cavia porcellus. NCBI lineage: Eukaryota > Metazoa > Chordata > Mammalia > Rodentia > Caviidae > Cavia > Cavia porcellus. The sequence continues at coordinate 456,619 of NW_026947561.1, read as the reverse complement.
CAGTGGCAATGTAGGATAGGTTTCTGAAAAAACATCGCGGGGTGGTGCGCATTGTATGGGTGTGTGTTACATTACATTCACTAGTAGGAGTGAGAAAAACATCACGGGGTGGTGTGAATCGGAGGGTCTGAATTAGGATAGGCAGTGAGTGGCAATGTAGGATGGAGAAAAGCAACGCGGGATGGTCAGCATGGGAAGGTCAGGGAACATGCAGTGGCAATGTAGGATAGGTTTCTGAAAAACATCGCGGGGTGGTGCGCATTGTATGCGTGTGTGTTACATTACATTCACTAGTAGGACTGAGAAAAACATCGCGGGGTGGTGCGCACTGTATGGGTGTGTGTTACATTACATTCAATAGTAGGAGTGAGAAAAACATCACGGGGTGGTGCGCATTGTATGGGTGTGTGCTACATTACATTCACTAGTACGAGTGAGAAAAACATCACGGGGTGGTGTGAATTGGAGGGTCTGAATTAGGATAGGCAGTGAGTGGCAATGTAGGATGGAGAAAAGCACCGCGGGGTGGTCAGCATGGGGAGGTTAGAGAACATGCAGTGGCAATGTAGGATAGGTTTCTGAAAAAGATCGCGGGGTGGTGCGCATTGTATGGCTGTGTGTTACATTACATTCACTAGTAGGAGTGAGAAAAACATCACGGGGTGGTGCGCATTGTATGGGTGTGTGTTACATTACATTCACTAGTAGGAGTGAGAAAAACATCACAGGGTGGTGTGAATCGGAGGGTCTGAATTAGGATAGGCAGTGAGTGGCAAAGTAGGATGGAGAAAAGCACCGCGGGGTGGTCAGCATGGGGATGTCAGGGAACATGCAGTGGCAATGTAGTATAGGTTTCTGAAAAACATCGCGGGGTGGTGCGCATTGTATGGGTGTGTGTTACATTACATTCACTAGTAGGAGTGAGAAAAACATCGCGGGGTGGTGTGAATCGGAGGGTCTGAATTAGGATAGGCAGTGAGTGGCAATGTAGGATGGAGAAAAGCACCACTGGGTGGTCAGCATGGGGAGGTCAGGGAACATGCAGTGGCAATGTAGGATAGGTTTCTGAAAAACATCGCAGGGTGGTGCGCATTGTATGGGTGTGTGTTACATTACATTCACTAGTAGGAGTGAGAAAAACATCACGGGGTGGTGCGCATTGTATGGGTGTGTGTTACATTACATTCACTAGTAGGAGTGAGAAAAACATCACGGGGTGGTGCGCATTGTATGGGTGTGTGTTACATTACATTCACTAGTAGGAGTGAGAAAACCATCACGGGGTGGTGTGAATCGGAGGGTCTGAATTAGGATAGGCAGTGAGTGGCAATGTATGATGGAGAAAAGCACCGCGAGGTGGTCAGCATGGGGAGGTCAGGGAACATGCATTGGCAAAGTAGGATAGGTTTCTGAAAAACATCGCGGGGTGGTGCGCATTGTATGGGTGTGTGTTACATTAGATTCACTAGTAGGAGTGAGAAAAACATCACGGGGTGGTGCGCATTGTATGGGTGTGTGTTACATTACATTCACTAGTAGGAGTGAGAAAAACATCACGGGGTGGTGTGAATCGGAGGGTCTGAATTAGGATAGGCAGTGAGTGGCAAAGTAGGACGGAGAAAAGCACCGCGGGGTGGTCAGCATGGGGAGGTCAGGTAACATGCAGTGGCAATGTAGGATAGGTTTCTGAAAAACATCGCGGGGTGGTGCGCATTGTATGGGTGTGTGTTACTTTACATTCTCTAGTAGGAGTGAGAAAAACATCACGGGGTGGTGCGCATGGTATGGGTGTGTGTTACATTACATTCACTAGTAGGAGTGAGAAAAACATCACGGGGTGGTGTGAATCGGAGGGTCTGAATTTGGATAGGCAGTGAGTGGCAATGTAGGATGGAGAAAAGCACCGCGGGGTGGTCAGCATGGGGAGGTCAGGGAACATGCAGTGGCAATGTAGGATAGGTTTCTGAAAAACATCGCGGGGTGGTGCGCATTGTATGGGTGTGTGTTACATGACATTCACTAGTAGGAGTGAGAAAAACATCACGGGGTGGTGCGCATTGTATGGGTGTGTGTTACATTACATTCACTAGTAGGAGTGAGAAAAACATCACAGGGTGGTGTGAATCGGAGGGTCTGAATTAGGATACGCAGTGAGTGGCAATGTAGGATGGAGAAAAGCACCGCGGGGTGGTCAGCATGGGGAGGTCAGGGAACATGCAGTGGCAATGTAGGATAGGTTTCTGAAAAACATCGCGGGGTGGTGCGCATTGTATGGGTGTGTGTTACATTCCATTCACTAGTAGGAGTGAGAAAAACATCACAGGGTGCTGCGCATTGTATGGGTGTGTGTTACATTACATTCACTAGTAGGAGTGAGAAAAACATCACGGGGTGGTGTGAATCGGAGGGTCTGAATTAGGATAGGCAGTGAGTGGCAATGTAGGATGGAGAAAAGCACCGCGGGGTGGTCAGCATGGGGAGGGCAGGGAACATGGAGTGGCAATGTAGGATAGGTTTCTGAAAAACATCGCAGGGTGGTGCGCATTGTATGGGTGTGTGTTACATTACATTCACTAGTAGGAGTGAGAAAAACATCACGGGGTGGTGCGCAATGTATGGGTGTGTGTTACATTACATTCACTAGTAGGAGTGAGAAAAACATCACGGGGTGGTGTGAATCGGAGGGTCTGAATTAGGATAGGCAGTGAGTGGCAATGTAGGATGGAGAAAAGCACCGCGGGGTGGTCAGTATGGGGAGGTCAGGTAACATGCAGTGGCCATGTAGGATAGGTTTCTGAAAAACATCGCGGGGTGGTGCGCATTGTATGGGTGTGTGTTACATTACATTCACTAGTAGGAGTGAGAAAAACATGACGTGGTGGTGCGCATTGTATGGGTGTGTGTTACATTACATTCACTAGTAGGAGTGAGAAAAACATGACGGGGTGGTGCGCATTGTATGGGTGTGTGTTACATTACATTCACTAGTAGGAGTGAGAAAAACATCACGGGGTGGTGTGAATCGGAGGGTCTGAATTAGGATAGGCAGTGAGTGGCAATGTAGGATGGAGAAAAGCACGGCGGGGTGGTCACCATGGGGAGGTCAGGGAACATGCAGTGGCAATGTAGGATACGTTTCAGAAAACCACCGCGGGGTGGTGCGCATTGTATGGGTGTGTGTTACATTACATTCACTAGTAGGAGTGAGAAAAACATCACGGGGTGGTGTGCATTTTATGGGTGTGTGTTACATTACATTCACTAGTAGGAGTGAGAAAAACATCACGGGGTCGCGTGAATCGGAGGGTCTGAGTTAGGATAGGCAGTGAGTGGCAATGTAGGATGGAGAAAAGCACGGCGGGGTGGTCAGCATGTGGAGGTCAGGGAACATACAGTGGCAATTTAGGATAGGTTTCTGAAAAACATCGCGGGGTGGTGCGCATTGTATGGGTGTGTGTTACATTACATTCACTAGTAGGAGTGCGAAAAATATCACGGGGTGGTGCGCATTGTATGGGTGTGTGTTACATTACATTCAGTAGTAGGAGTGAGAAAAACATCACAGGGTGGTGTGAATCGGAGTGTCTGAATTAGGATAGGCAGTGAGTGGCAATGTAGTATGGAGAAAAGCACCGCGGGGTGGTCAGCATGGGGAGGTCAGGGAACATGCAGTGGCAATGTAGGATAGGTTTCTGAAAAAGATCGCGGGGTGGTGCGCATTGTATGGGTGTGTGTTACATTACATTCACAAGTAGGAGTGAGAAAAAATCACGGGGTGGTGCGCATTGTATGGGTGTGTGCTACATTACATTCACTAGTAGGAGTGAGAAAAATATCACGGGGTTGTGTGAATCATAGGGTTGATTTAGGATAGGCAGTGAGTGGCAATTTAGGATGCAGAAAATCACCACAGGGTGGTCATCATGGGGAGGTCAGGAAACATGCAGTGGCAATGTAGGATAGGTTTCTGAAAAACATCGCGGGGTGGTGCGCATTGTATGGGTGTGTAACATTACATTCACTAGTAGGAGTGAGAAAAACATCACGGGGTGGTGTGAATCGGAGGGTCTGAATTAGGATAGGCAGTGAGTGGCAATGTAGGATGGAGAAAAGCACCGCGGGGTGGTCAGCATGGGGAGGTCAGGGAACATGCAGTGGGAATATAGGATAGGTTTCTGAAAAAGATCGCGGGGTGGTGCGCATTGTATGGGTGTGTGTTACATTACATTCACTAGTAGGAGTGAGAAAAACATCACGGGGTGGTGTGCATTGTATGGGAGTGTGTTACATTACATTCACTAGTAGGAGTGAGAAAAACATCACGGGGTGGTGTGAATCGGAGGGTCTGAAATAGGATAGGCAGTGAGTGGCAATGTAGGACGGAGAAAAGCACCGCGGGATGTTCAGCATGGGGAGGTCAGGGAACATGCAGTAGCAATGTAGGATAGGTTTCTGAAAAACATCGCGGGGTGGTGCGCATTGTATGGGTGTGTGTTACATTACATTCACTAGTAGGAGTGAGAAAAACATCACGGGTGGTGCGCATTGTATGGGTGTGTGTTAGATTACATTCACTAGTAGGAGTGAGAAAAACATCACGGGGTGGTGCGCATTGTATGGGTGTGTGTTACATTACATTTACTAGTAGGAGTGAGAAAAACATCACGGGGTGGTGTGAATCAGAGGGTCTGAATTAGGATAGGCAGTGAGTGGCAATGTATGATGGAGAAAAGCACCGCGGGGTCGTCAGCATGGGGAGGTCAGGGAACATGCAGTGGCAATGTAGGATAGGTTTCTGAAAAACATCGCGGGGTGGTGCGCATTGTATGGGTGTGTGTTACATTACATTCACTAGTATGAGTGAGAAAAACATCACGGGGTGGTGCGCATTGTATGGGTGTGTGTTACATTACATTCACTAGTAGGAGTGAGAAAAACATCACGGGGTGGTGTGAATCGGAGGGTCTGAATTAGGATAGGCAGTGAGTGGCAATGTAGGATGGAGAAAAGCACCGCGGGGTGGTCAGCATGGGGAGGTCAGGGAACATGCAGTGGCAATGTAGGATAGGTTTCTGAAAAACATCGCGGGGTGGTGCGCATTGTATGGGTGTGTGTTACATTACATTCGCTAGTAGGAGTGAGAAAAACATCACGGGGTGGTGCGCATTGTATGGGTGTGTGTTACATTACATTCACTAGTAGGAGTAAGAAAAACATCACGGGGTGGTGTGAATCGGAGGGTCTGAATTAGGATAGGCAGTGAGTGGCAATGTAGGATGGAGAAAAGCACCGCGGGGTGGTCAGCATGGGGAGGTCAGGGAACACGCAGTGGCAATGTAGGATAGGTTTCTGAAAAACATCGCTGGGTGGTGCGCATTGTATGGGTGTGTGTTACATTACATTCACTAGTAGGAGTGAGAAAAACATCACGGGGTGGTGCGCATTGTGTGGGTGTGTGTTACATTACATTCACTAGTAGGAGTGAGAAAAACATCACGGGGTGGTGTGAATCGGAGGGTCTGAATTAGGATAGGCAGTGAGTGGCAATGTAGGATGGAGAAAAGCACCGCGGGGTGGTCAGCATGGGGAGGTCAGGGAACATGCAGTGGCAATGTAGGATAGGTTTCTGAAAAACATCGCGGGGTGGTGTGCATTGTATGGGTGTGTGTTACATTACATTCACTAGTAGGAGTGAGAAAAACATCACGGGGTGGTTCGCATTGTATGGGTGTGTGTTACATTACATTCACTAGTAGGAGTGAGAAAAACATCACGGGGTGGTGTGAATCGGAGGGTCTGAATTAGGATAGGCAGTGAGTGGCAATGTAGGATGGAGAAAAGCACCGCGGGGTGGTCAGCATGGGGAGTTCAGGGAACATGCAGTGGCAATGTAGAATAGGTTTCTGAAAAACATCGCGGGGCGGTGCGCATTGTATGGGTGTGTGTTACATTACATTCACTAGTAGGACTGAGAAAAACATCGCGGGGTGGTGCGCATTGTATGGGTGTGTGTTACATTACATTCACTAGTAGGAGTGAGAAAAACATCACGGGGTGGTGCGCATTGTATGGGTGTGTGTTACATTACATTCACTAGTAGGAGTGAGAAAAACATCACGGGGTGGTGGGAATCGGAGGGTCTGAATTAGGATAGGCAGTGAGTGGCAATGTAGGATGGAGAAAAGCAAGGCGGGATGGTCAGCATGGGAAGGTCAGGGAACATGCAGTGGCAATGTAGGATATGTTTCTGAAAAACATCGCGGGGTGGTGCGCATTGTATGCGTGTGTGTTACATTACATTCACTAGTAGGACTGAGAAAAACATCGCGGGGTGGTGCGCACTGTATGGGTGTGTGTTAAATTACATTCACTAGTAGGAGTGAGAAAAACATCACGGGGTGGTGCGCATTGTATGGGTGTGTGTTACATTACATTCACTAGTAGGAGTGAGAAAAACATCACGGGGTGGTGTGAATCGGAGGGTCTGAATTAGGATAGGCTGTGAGTGGCAATGTAGGATGGAGAAAAGCACCGTGGGGTGGTCAGCATGGGGAGGTCAGGGAACATGCAGTGGCAATGTAGGATAGGTTTCTGAAAAACATCGCGGGGTGGTGCGCATTGTATGGGTGTTTGTTACATTACATTCACTAGTAGGAGTGAGAAAAACATCACGGGGTGGTGCGCATTGTATGGGTGTGTGTTACATTACATTCACTAGTAGGAGTGAGAAAAACATCACGGGGTGGTGTGAATCGGAGGGTCTGAACTAGGATAGGAAGTGAGTGGCAATATAGGATGGAGAAAAGCACCGCGGGGTGGTCAGCATGGGGAGGTCAGGGAACATGCAGTGGCAATGTAGGATAGGTTTCTGAAAAACATCGCGGGGTGGTGCTCATTGTATGGGTGTGTGTTACATTACATTCACTAGTAGGAGTGAGAAAAACATCACGGGGTGGTGCGCATTGTATGGGTGTGTGTTACATTACATTCACTAGTAGGAGTGAGAAAAACATCATGGGGTGGTGTGAATCGGAGGGTCTGAATTAGGATAGGCAGTGAGTGGCAAAGTAGGATGGAGAAAAGCACCGCGGGTTGGTCAGCATGGGGATATCAGGGAACATGCAGTGGCAATGTAGTATAGGTTTCTTAAAAACATCGCGGGGTGGTGCGCATTGTATGGGTGTGTGTTACATTACATTCACTAGTAGGAGTGAGAAAAACATCACGGGGTGGTGTGAATCGGAGGGTCTGAATTAGGATAGGCAGTGAGTGGCAATGTAGGATGGAGAAAAGCACCACTGGGTGGTCAGCATGGGGAAGTCAGGGAACATGCAGTGGCAATGTAGGATAGGTTTCTGAAAAACATCACGGGGTGGTGCGCATTGTATGGGTGTGTGTTACATTACATTCACTAGTAGGAGTGAGAAAAACATCACGGGGTGGTGTGAATCGGAGGGTCTGAATTAGGATAGGCAGTGAGTGGCAATGTAGGATGGAGAAAAGCAACGCGGAGTGGTCAGCATGGGAAGGTCAGGGAACATGCAGTGGCAAAGTAGGATAGGTTTCTGAAAAACATCGCGGGGTGGTGCGCATTGTATGGGTGTGTGTTACATTACATTCACTAGTAGGACTGAGAAAAACATCGCGGGGTGGTGCGCATTGTATGGGTGTGTGTTACATTACGTTCACTAGTAGGAGTGAGAAAAACATCACGGGGTGGTGTGAATCGGAGGGTCTGAATTAGGATAGGCAGTGAGTGGCAATGTAGGATGGAGAAAAGCAACGCGGGATGGTCAGCATGGGAAGGTCAGGGAACATGCAGTGGCAATGTAGGATAGGTTTCTGAAAAACATCGCGGGGTGGTGCGCATTGTATGCGTGTGTGTTACATTACATTCACTAGTAGGACTGAGAAAAACATCGCGGGGTGGTGCGCACTGTATGGGTGTGTGTTACATTACATTCACTAGTAGGAGTGAGAAAAACATCACGGGGTGGTGCGCATTGTATGGGTGTGTGTTACATTACATTCACTAGTAGGAGTGAGAAAAACATCACGGGGTGGTGTGAATCGGAGGGTCTGAATTAGGATAGGCAGTGAGTGGCAATGTAGGATGGAGAAAAGCACCGCGGGGTGGTCAGCATGGGGAGCTCAGGGAACATGAAGGGCAATGTAGGATAGTTTCTGAAAAACATCGCGGGGTGGTGCGCATTGTATGGGTGTGTGTTACATTACATTCACTAGTAGGAGTGAGAAAAACATCACGGGGTGGTGCGCATTGTATGGGTGTGTGTTACATTACATTCACTAGTAGGAGTGAGAAAAACATCACGGGGTGGTGTGAATCGGAGGGTCTGAATTAGGATAGGCAGTGAGTGGCAATGTAGGATGGAGAAAAGCACCGCGGGGTGGTCAGCATGGGGAGGTCAGAGAACATGCAGTGGCAATGTAGGATAGGTTTCTAAAAAAGATCGCGGGGTGGTGCGCATTGTATGGCTGTGTGTTACATTACATTCACTAGTAGGAGTGAGAAAAACATCACGGGGTGGTGCGCATTGTATGGGTGTGTGTTACATTACATTCACTAGTAGGAGTGAGAAAAACATCACAGGGTGGTGTGAATCGGAGGGTCTGAATTAGGATAGGCAGTGAGTGTCAATGTAGGATGGAGAAAAGCACCGCGGGGTGGTCAGCATGGGGAGGTCAGGGAACATGCAGTGGCAATGTAGGATAGGTTTCTGAAAAACATCGCGGGGTGGTGCGCATTGTATGGGTGTGTGTTACATTACATTCACTAGTAGTAGTGAGAAAAACATCACGGGGTGGTGCGCATTGTATGGGTGTGTGTTACATTACATTCACTAGTAGGAGTGAGAAAAACATCACGGGGTGGTGCGCATTGTATGGGTGTGTGTTACATTACATTCACTAGTAGGAGTGAGAAAAACATCACGGGGTGGTGCGCATTGTATGGGTGTGTGTTACATTACATTCACTAGTAGGAGTGAGAAAAACATCACGGGGTGGTGCGCATTGTATGGGTGTGTGTTACATTACATTCACTAGTAGGAGTGAGAAAAACATCACGGGGTGGTGCGCATTGTATGGGTGTGTGTTACATTACATTCACTAGTAGGAGTGAGAAAAACATCACGGGGTGGTGCGCATTGTATGGGTGTGTGTTACATTACATTCACTAGTAGGAGTGAGAAAAACATCACGGGGTGGTGTGAATCGGAGGGTCTGAATTAGGATAGGCAGTGAGTTGCAATATAGGATGGAGAAAAGCACCGCGGAGTGGTCAGCATGGGGAGGTCAGGGAACATGCAGTGGCAATGTAGGATAGGTTTCTGAAAAACATCGCGGGGTGGTGCGCATTGTATGGGTGTGTGTTACATTACATTCACTAGTAGGAGTGAGAAAAACATCACGGGGTGGTGCGCATTGTATGGGTGTGTGTTACATTACATTCACTAGTAGGAGTGAGAAAAACATCACGGGGTGGTGTGAATCGGAGGGTCTGAATTAGGATAGGCAGTGAGTGGCAAAGTAGGATGGAGAAAAGCACCGCGGGGTGGTCAGCATGGGGATGTCAGGGAACATGAAGTGGCAATGTAGTATAGGTTTCTGAAAAACATCGCGGGGTGGTGCGCATTGTATGGGTGTGTGTTACATTACATTACTAGTAGGAGTGAGAAAAACATCGCGGGGTGGTGTGAATCGGAGGGTCTGAATTAGGATAGGCAGTGAGTGGCAATGTAGGATGGAGAAAAGCACCACTGGGTGGTCAGCATGGGGAGGTCAGGGAACATGCAGTGGCAAGGTAGGATAGGTTTCTGAAAAACATCGCAGGGTGGTGCGCATTGTATGGGTGTGTGTTACATTACATTCACTAGTAGGAGTGAGAAAAACATCACGGGGTGGGGCGCATTGTATGGGTGTGTGTTACATTACATTCACTAGTAGGAGTGAGAAAAACATCACGGGGTGGTGTGAATCGGAGGGTCTGAATTAGGATAGGCAGTGAGTGTCAATGTAGGATGGAGAAAAGCACCGCGGGGTGGTCAGCATGGGGAGGTCAGGGAACATGCAGTGGCAATGTAGGATATGTTTCTGAAAAACATCGCGGGGTGGTGCGCATTGTATGGGTGTGTGTTACATTACATTCACTAGTAGGAGTGAGAAAATATCACGGGGTGGTGCGCATCGTATGGGTGTGTGTTACATTACATTCACTAGTAGGAGTGAGAAAAACATCACAGGGTGCTGCGCATTGTGTGGGTGTGTGTTACATTACATTCACTAGTAGGAGTGAGAAAAACATCACGGAGTGGTGTGAATCGGAGGGTCTGAATTAGGATAGGCAGTGAGTGGCAATGTAGGATGGAGAAAAGCACCGCGGGGTGGTCAGCATGGGGAGGGCAGGGAACATGGAGTGGCAATGTAGGATAGGTTTCTGAAAAACATCGCAGGGTGGTGCGCATTGTATGCCTGTGTGTTACATTACATTCACTAGTATGAGTGAGAAAAACATCACGGGGTGGTGCGCAATGTATGGGTGTGTGTTACATTACATTCACTAGTAGGAGTGAGAAAAACATCACGGGGTGGTGTGAATCGGAGGGTCTGAATTAGGATAGGCAGTGAGTGGCAATGTAGGATGGAGAAAAGCACCGCGGGGTGGTCAGCATGGGGAGGTCAGGTAACATGCAGTGGCCAAGTAGGATAGGTTTCTGAAAAACATCGCGGGGTGGTGCGCATTGTATGGGTGTGTGTTACATTACATTCACTAGTAGGAGTGAGAAAAACATGACGGGGTGGTGCGCATTGTATGGGTGTGTGTTACATTACATTCACTAGTAGGAGTGAGAAAAACATGACGGGGTGGTGCGCATTGTATGGGTGTGTGTTACATTACATTCACTAGTAGGAGTGAGAAAAACATCACGGGGTGGTGTGAATCGGAGGGTCTGAATTAGGAAAGGCAGTGAGTGGCAATGTAGGATGGAGAAAAGCACCGAGGGGTGGTCACCATGGGGAGGTCAGGGAACATGCAGTGGCAATGTAGGATACGTTTCAGAAAACCACCGCGGGGTGGTGCGCATTGTATGGGTGTGTGTTACATTACATTCACTAGTAGGAGTGAGAAAAACATCACGGGGTGGTGTGCATTTTATGGGTGTGTGTTACATTACATTCACTAGTAGGAGTGAGAAAAACATCACGGGGTCGCGTGAATCGGACGGTCTGAGTTAGGATAGGCAGTGAGTGGCAATGTAGGATGGAGAAAAGCACGGCGGGGTGGTCAGCATGTGGAGGTCAGGGAACATACAGTGGCAATTTAGGATAGGTTTCTGAAAAACATCGCGGGGTGGTGCGCATTGTATGGGTGTGTGTTACATTACATTCACTAGTAGGAGTGCGAAAAATATCACGGGGTGGTGCGCATTGTATGGGTGTGTGTTACATTACATTCAGTAGTAGGAGTGAGAAAAACATCACAGGGTGGTGTGAATCGGAGTGTCTGAATTAGGATAGGCAGTGAGTGGCAATGTAGTATGGAGAAAAGCACCGCCGGGTGGTCAGCATGGGGAGGTCAGGGAACATGCAGTGGCAATGTAGGATAGGTTTCTGAAAAAGATCGCGGGGTGGTGCGCATTGTATGGGTGTGTGTTACATTACATTCACTAGTAGGAGTGAGAAAAAATCACGGGGTGGTGCGCATTGTATGGGTGTGTGCTACATTACATTCACTAGTAGGAGTGAGAAAAATATCACGGGGTTGTGTGAATCATAGGGTTGATTTAGGATAGGCAGTGAGTGGCAATTTAGGATGCAGAAAATCACCACAGGGTGGTCATCATGGGGAGGTCAGGGAACATGCAGTGGCAATTTAGGATAGGTTTCTGAAAAACATCGCGGGGTGGTGCGCATTGTATGGGTGTGTAACATTACATTCACTAGTAGGAGTGAGAAAAACATCACGGGGTGGTGTGAATCGGAGGGTCTGAATTAGGATAGGCAGTGAGTGGCAATGTAGGATGGAGAAAAGCACCGCGGGGTGGTCAGCATGGGGAGGTCAGGGAACATGCAGTGGGAATGTAGGATAGGTTTCTGAAAAAGATCGCGGGGTGGTGCGCATTGTATGGGTGTGTGTTACATTACATTCACTAGTAGGAGTGAGAAAAACATCACGGGGTGGTGTGCATTGTATGGGTGTGTGTTACATTACATTCACTAGTAGGAGTGAGAAAAACATCACGGGGTGGTGTGAATCGGAGGGTCTGAAATAGGATAGGCAGTGAGTGGCAATGTAGGATGGAGAAAAGCACCGCGGGATGTTCAGCATGGGGAGGTCAGGGAACATGCAGTAGCAATGTAGGATAGGTTTCTGAAAAACATCGCGGGGTGGTGCGCATTGTATGGGTGTGTGTTACATTACATTCACTAGTAGGAGTGAGAAAAACATCACGGGTGGTGCGCATTGTATGGGTGTGTGTTACATTACATTCACTAGTAGGAGTGAGAAAAACATCACGGGGTGGTGCGCATTGTATTGGTGTGTGTTACATTACATTTACTAGTAGGAGTGAGAAAAACATCACGGGGTGGTGTGAATCGGAGGTCTGAATTAGGATAGGCAGTGAGTGGCAATGTATGATGGAGAAAAGCACCGCGGGGTCGTCAGCATGGGGAGGTCAGGGAACATGCAGTGGCAATGTAGGATATGTTTCTGAAAAACATCGCGGGGTGGTGCGCATTGTATGGGTGTGTGTTACATTACATTCACTAGTATGAGTGAGAAAAACATCACGGGGTGGTGCGCATTGTATGGGTGTGTGTTACATTACATTCACTAGTAGGAGTGAGAAAAACATCACGGGGTGGTGTGAATCGGAGGGTCTGAATTAGGATAGGCAGTGAGTGGCAATGTAGGATGGAGAAAAGCACCGCGGGGTGGTCAGCATGGGGAGGTCAGGGAACATGCAGTGGCAATGTAGGATAGGTTTCTGAAAAACATCGCGGGGTGGTGCGCATTGTATGGGTGTGTGTTACATTACATTCGCTAGTAGGAGTGAGAAAAACATCACGGGGTGGTGCGCATTGTATGGGTGTGTGTTACATTACATTCACTAGTAGGAGTAAGAAAAACATCACGGGGTGGTGTGAATCGGAGGGTCTGAATTAGGATAGGCAGTGAGTGGCAATGTAGGATGGAGAAAAGCACCGCGGGGGGGTCAGCATGGGGAGGTCAGGGAACATGCAGTGGCAATGTAGGATAGGTTTCTGAAAAACATCGCGGGGTGGTGTGCATTGTATGGGTGTGTGTTACATTACATTCACTAGTAGGAGTGAGAAAAATTTCACGGGGTGGTTCGCATTGTATGGGTGTGTGTTACATTATATTCACTAGTAGGTGTGAGAAAAACATCACGGGGTGGTGTGAATCGGAGGGTCTGAATTAGGATAGGCAGTGAGTGGCAATGTAGGATGGAGAAAAGCACCGCGGGGTTGTCAGCATGGGGAGTTCAGGGAACATGCAGTGGCAATGTAGAATAGGTTTCTGAAAAACATCGCGGGGCGGTGCCCATTGTATGGGTGTGTGTTACATTACATTCACTAGTAGGACTGAGAAAAACATCGCGGGGTGGTGCGCATTGTATGGGTGTGTGTTACATTACATTCACTAGTAGGAGTGAGAAAAACATCACGGGGTGGTGTGCATTTTATGGGTGTGTGTTACATTACATTCACTAGTAGGAGTGAGAAAAACATCACGGGGTCGCGTGAATCGGAGGGTCTGAGTTAGGATAGGCAGTGAGTGGCAATGTAGGATGGAGAAAAGCACGGCGGGGTGGTCAGCATGTGGAGGTCAGGGAACATACAGTGGCAATTTAGGATAGGTTTCTGAAAAACATCGCGGGGTGGTGCGCATTGTATGGGTGTGTGTTACATTACATTCACTAGTATGAGTGCGAAAAATATCACGGGGTGGTGCGCATTGTATGGGTGTGTGTTACATTACATTCACTAGTAGGAGTGAGAAAAATATCACGGGGTTGTGTGAATCATAGTGTTGATTTAGGATAGGCAGTGAGTGGCAATTTAGGATGCAGAAAATCACCACAGGGTGGTCATCATGGGGAGGTCAGGAAACATGCAGTGGCAATGTAGGATAGGTTTCTGAAAAACATCGCGGGGTGGTGCGCATTGTATGGGTGTGTAACATTACATTCACTAGTAGGAGTGAGAAAAACATCACGGGGTGGTGTGAATCGGAGGGTCTGAATTAGGATAGGCAGTGAGTGGCAATGTAGGATGGAGAAAAGCACCGCGGGGTGGTCAGCATGGGGAGGTCAGGGAACATGCAGTGGGAATGTAGGATAGGTTTCTGAAAAAGATCGCGGGGTGGTGCGCATTGTATGGGTGTGTGTTACATTACATTCACTAGTAGGAGTGAGAAAAACATCACGGGGTGGTGTGCATTGTATGGGTGTGTGTTACATTACATTCACTAGTAGGAGTGAGAAAAACATCACGGGGTGGTGTGAATCGGAGGGTCTGAAATAGGATAGGCAGTGAGTGGCAATGTAGGATGGAGAAAAGCACCGCGGAATGTTCAGCATGGGGAGGTCAGGGAACATGCAGTAGCAATGTAGGATAGGTTTCTGAAAAATATCGCGGGGTGGTGCGCATTGTATGGGTGTGTGTTACATTACATTCACTAGTAGGAGTGAGAAAAACATCACGGGTGGTGCGCATTGTATGGGTGTGTGTTACATTACATTCACTAGTAGGAGTGAGAAAAACATCACGGGGTGGTGCGCATTGTATGGGTGTGTGTTACATTACATTTACTAGTAGGAGTGAGAAAAACATCACGGGGTGGTGTGAATCGGAGGGTCTGAATTAGGATAGGCAGTGAGTGGCAATGTATGATGGAGAAAAGCACCGCGGGGTCGTCAGCATGGGGAGGTCAGGGAACATGCAGTGGCAATGTAGGATAGGTTTCTGAAAAACATCGCGGGGTGGTGCGCATTGTATGGGTGTGTGTTACATTACATTCACTAGTATGAGTGAGAAAAACATCACGGGGTGGTGCGCATTGTATGGGTGTGTGTTACATTACATTCACTAGTAGGAGTGAGAAAAACATCACGGGGTGGTGTGAATCGGAGGGTCTGAATTAGGATAGGCAGTGAGTGGCAATGTAGGATGGAGAAAAGCACCGCGGGGTGGTCAGCATGGGGAGGTCAGGGAACATGCAGTGGCAATGTAGGATAGGTTTCTGAAAAACATCGCGGGGTGGTGCGCATTGTATGGGTGTGTGTTACATTACATTCGCTAGTAGGAGTGAGAAAAACATCACGGGGTGGTGCGCATTGTATGGGTGTGTGTTACATTACATTCACTAGTAGGAGTAAGAAAAACATCACGGGGTGGTGTGAATCGGAGGGTCTGAATTAGGATAGGCAGTGAGTGGCAATGTAGGATGGAGAAAAGCACCGCGGGGTGGTCAGCATGGGGAGGTCACGGAACACGCAGTGGCAATGTAGGATAGGTTTCTGAAAAACATCGCTGGGTGGTGCGCATTGTATGGGTGTGTGTTACATTACATTCACTAGTAGGAGTGAGAAAAACATCACGGGGTGGTGCGCATTGTGTGGGTGTGTGTTACATTACATTCACTAGTAGGAGTGAGAAAAACATCACGGGGTGGTGTGAATCGGAGGGTCTGAATTAGGATAGGCAGTGAGTGGCAATGTAGGATGGAGAAAAGCACCGCGGGGTGGTCAGCATGGGGAGGTCAGGGAACATGCAGTGGCAATGTAGGATAGGTTTCTGAAAAACATCGCGGGGTGGTGTGCATTGTATGGGTGTGTGTTACATTACATTCACTAGTAGGAGTGAGAAAAACTTCACGGGGTGGTTCGCATTGTATGGGTGTGTGTTACATTATATTCACTAGTAGGAGTGAGAAAAACATCACGGGGTGGTGTGAATCGGAGGGTCTGAATTAGGATAGGCAGTGAGTGGCAATGTAGGATGGAGAAAAGCACCGCGGGGTTGTCAGCATGGGGAGTTCAGGGAACATGCAGTGGCAATGTAGAATATGTTTCTGAAAAACATCGCGGGGCGGTGCGCATTGTATGGGTGTGTGTTACATTACATTCACTAGTAGGACTGAGAAAAACATCGCGGGGTGGTGCGCATTGTATGGGTGTGTGTTACATTACATTCACTAGTAGGAGTGAGAAAAACATCACGGGGTGGTGCGCATTGTATGGGTGTGTGTTACATTACATTCACTAGTAGGAGTGAGAAAAACATCACGGGGTGGTGGGAATCGGGTGGTCTGAATTAGGATAGGCAGTGAGTGGCAATGTAGGATGGAGAAAAGCAAGGCGGGATGGTCAGCATGGGAAGGTCAGGGAACATGCAGTGGCAATGTAGGATAGGTTTCTGAAAAACATCGCGGGGTGGTGCGCATTGTATGCGTGTGTGTTACATTACATTCACTAGTAGGACTGAGAAAAACATCGCGGGGTGGTGCGCACTGTATGGGTGTGTGTTCCATTACATTCACTAGTAGGAGTGAGAAAAACATCACGGGGTGGTGCGCATTGTATGGGTGTGTGTTACATTACATTCACTAGTAGGAGTGAGAAAAACATCACGGGGTGGTGTGAATCGGAGGGTCTGAATTAGGATAGGCTGTGAGTGGCAATGTAGGATGGAGAAAAGCACCGCGGGGTGGTCAGCATGGGGAGGTCAGGGAACATGCAGTGGCAATGTAGGATAAGTTTCTGAAAAACATCGCGGGGTGGTGCGCATTGTATGGGTGTGTGTTACATTACATTCACTAGTAGGAGTGAGAAAAACATCACGGGGTGGTGCGCATTGTATGGGTGTGTGTTACATTACATTCACTAGTAGGAGTGAGAAAAACATCACGGGGTGGTGTGAATGGGAGGGTCTGAACTAGGATAGGAAGTGAGTGGCAATATAGGATGGAGAAAAGCACCGCGGGGTGGTCAGCATGGGGAGGTCAGGGAACATGCAGTGGCAATGTAGGATAGGTTTCTGTAAAACATCGCGGGGTGGTGCTCATTGTATGGGTGTGTGTTACATTACATTCACTAGTAGGAGTGAGAAAAACATCACGGGGTGGTGCGCATTGTATGGGTGTGTGTTACATTACATTCACTAGTAGGAGTGAGAAAAACATCATGGGGTGGTGTGAATCGGAGGGTCTGAATTAGGATAGGCAGTGAGTGGCAAAGTAGGATGGAGAAAAGCACCGCGGGTTGGTCAGCATGGGGATATCAGGGAACATGCAGTGGCAATGTAGTATAGGTTTCTTAAAAACATCGCGGGGTGGTGCGCATTGTATGGGTGTGTGTTACATTACATTCACTAGTAGGAGTGAGAAAAACATCACGGGGTGGTGTGAATCGGAGGGTCTGAATTAGGATAGGCAGTGAGTGGCAATGTAGGATGGAGAAAAGCACCACTGGGTGGTCAGCATGTGGAAGTCAGGGAACATGCAGTGGCAATGTAGGATAGGTTTCTGAAAAACATCACGGGGTGGTGCGCATTGTATGGGTGTGTGTTACATTACATTCACTAGTAGGAGTGAGAAAAACATCACGGGGTGGTGTGAATCGGAGGGTCTGTATTAGGATAGGCAGTGAGTGGCAATGTAGGATGGAGAAAAGCAACGCGGAGTGGTCAGCATGGGAAGGTCAGGGAACATGCAGTGGCAATGTAGGATAGGTTTCTGAAAAACATCGCGGGGTGGTGCGCATTGTATGGGTGTGTGTTACATTACATTCACTAGTAGGACTGAGAAAAACATCGCGGGGTGGTGCGCATTGTATGGGTGTGTGTTACATTACGTTCACTAGTAGGAGTGAGAAAAACATCACGGGGTGGTGTGAATCGGAGGGTCTGAATTAGGATAGGCAGTGAGTGGCAATGTAGGATGGAGAAAAGCAACGCGGGATGGTCAGCATGGGAAGGTCAGGGAACATGCAGTGGCAATGTAGGATAGGTTTCTGAAAAACATCGCGGGGTGGTGCGCATTGTATGCGTGTGTGTTACATTACATTCACTAGTAGGACTGAGAAAAACATCGCGGGGTGGTGCGCACTGTATGGGTGTGTGTTACATTACATTCACTAGTAGGAGTGAGAAAAACATCACGGGGTGGTGCGCATTGTATGGGTGTGTGTTACATTATATTCACTAGTAGGAGTGAGAAAAACATCACGGGGTGGTGTGAATCGGAGGGTCTGAATTAGGATAGGCAGTGAGTGGCAATGTAGGATGGAGAAAAGCACCGCGGGGTGGTCAGCATGGGGAGCTCAGGGAACATGAAGGGCAATGTAGGATCGTTTCTGAAAAACATCGCAGGGTGGTGCGCATTGTATGGGTGTGTGTTACATTACATTCACTAGTAGGAGTGAGAAAAACATCACGGGGTGGTGCGCATTGTATGGGTGTGTGTTACATTACATTCACTAGTAGGAGTGAGAAAAACATCACGGGGTGGTGTGAATCGGAGGGTCTGAATTAGGATAGGCAGTGAGTGGCAATGTAGGATGGAGAAAAGCACCGCGGGGTGGTCAGCATGGGGAGGTCAGAGAACATGCAGTGGCAATGTAGGATAGGTTTCTAAAAAAGATCGCGGGGTGGTGCGCATTGTATGGCTGTGTGTTACATTACATTCACTAGTAGGAGTGAGAAAAACATCACGGGGTGGTGCGCATTGTATGGGTGTGTGTTACATTACATTCACTAGTAGGAGTGAGAAAAACATCACAGGGTGGTGTGAATCGGAGGGTCTGAATTAGGATAGGCAGTGAGTGTCAATGTAGGATGGAGAAAAGCACCGCGGGGTGGTCAGCATGGGGAGGTCAGGGAACATGCAGTGGCAATGTAGGATAGGTTTCTGAAAAACATCGCGGGGTGGTGCGCATTGTATGGGTGTGTGTTACATTACATTCACTAGTAGTAGTGAGAAAAACATCACGGGGTGGTGCGCATTGTATGGGTGTGTGTTACATTACATTCACTAGTAGGAGTGAGAAAAACATCACGGGGTGGTGCGCATTGTATGGGTGTGTGTTACATTACATTCACTAGTAGGAGTGAGAAAAACATCACGGGGTGGTGCGCATTGTATGGGTGTGTGTTACATTACATTCACTAGTAGGAGTGAGAAAAACATCACGGGGTGGTGTGAATCGGAGGGTCTGAATTAGGATAGGCAGTGAGTTGCAATATAGGATGGAGAAAAGCACCGCGGAGTGGTCAGCATGGGGAGGTCAGGGAACATGCAGTGGCAATGTAGGATAGGTTTCTGAAAAACATCGCGGGGTGGTGCGCATTGTATGGGTGTGTGTTACATTACATTCACTAGTAGGAGTGAGAAAAACATCGCGGGGTGGTGCGCATTGTATGGGTGTGTGTTACATTACATTCACTAGTAGGAGTGAGAAAAACATCACGGGGTGGTGTGAATCGGAGGGTCTGAATTAGGATAGGCAGTGAGTGGCAAAGTAGGATGGAGAAAAGCACCGCGGGGTGGTCAGCATGGCTATGTCAGGGAACATGCAGTGGCAATGTAGTATAGGTTTCTGAAAAACATCGCGGGGTGGTGCGCATTGTATGGGTGTGTGTTACATTACATTCACTAGTAGGAGTGAGAAAAACATCGCGGGGTGGTGTGAATCGGAGGGTCTGAATTAGGATAGGCAGTGAGTGGCAATGTAGGATGGAGAAAAGCACCACTGGGTGGTCAGCATGGGGAGGTCAGGGAACATGCAGTGGCAAGGTAGGATAGGTTTCTGAAAAACATCGCAGGGTGGTGCGCATTGTATGGGTGTGTGTTACATTACATTCACTAGTAGGAGTGAGAAAAACATCACGGGGTGGTGCGCATTGTATGGGTGTGTGTTACATTACATTCACTAGTAGGAGTGAGAAAAACATCACGGGGTGGTGTGAATCGGAGGGTCTGAATTAGGATAGGCAGTGAGTGTCAATGTAGGATGGAGAAAAGCACCGCGGGGTGGTCAGCATGGGGAGGTCAGGGAACATGCAGTGGCAATGTAGGATATGTTTCTGAAAAACATCGCGGGGTGGTGCGCATTGTATGGGTGTGTGTTACATTACATTCACTAGTAGGAGTGAGAAAATATCACGGGGTGGTGCGCATCGTATGGGTGTGTGTTACATTACATTCACTAGTAGGAGTGAGAAAAACATCACGGGGTGGTGTGAATCGGAAGGTCTGAATTAGGATAGGCAGTGAGTGGCAATGTAGGATGGAGAAAAGCACCGCGGGGTGGTCAGCATGGGGAGGTCAGGGAACATGCAGTGGGAATGTAGGATAGGTTTCTGAAAAAGATCGCGGGGTGGTGCGCATTGTATGGGTGTGTGTTACATTACATTCACTAGTAGGAGTGAGAAAAACATCACGGGGTGGTGTGCATTGTATGGGTGTGTGTTACATTACATTCACTAGTAGGAGTGAGAAAAACATCACGGGGTGGTGTGAATCGGAGGGTCTGAATTAGGAAAGGCAGTGAGTGGCAATGTAGGACGGAGAAAAGCACCGCGGGGTGGTCAGCATCGGGAGGTCAGGGAACATGCAGTAGCAATGTAGGATAGGATTCTGAAAAACATCGCGGTGTGGTGCGCATTGTATAGGTGTGTGTTACATTACATTCACTAGTAGGAGTGAGAAAAACATCACGGGGTGGTGCGCATTGTATGGGTGTGTGTTACATTACATTCACTAGTAGGAGTGAGAAAAAGATCACGGGGTGGTGCGCATTGTATGGGTGTGTGTTACATTACATTTACTAGTAGGAGTGAGAAAAACATCACGGGGTGGTGTGAATCGGAGGGTCTGAATTAGGATAGGCAGTGAGTGGCAATGTATGATGGAGAAAAGCACCGCGGGGTCGTCAGCATGGGGAGGTCAGGGAACATGCAGTGGCAATGTAGGATAGGTTTCTGAAAAACATCGCGGGGTGGTGCGCATTGTATGGGTGTGTGTTACATTACATTCACTAGTAGGAGTGAGAAAAACATCACGGGGTGGTGCGCATTGTATGGGTGTGTGTTACATTACATTCACTAGTAGGAGTGAGAAAAACATCACGGGGTGGTGTGAATGGGAGGGTCTGAATTAGGATAGGCAGTGAGTGGCAATGTAGGATCGAGAAAAGCACCGCGGGGTGGTCAGCATGGGGAGGTCAGGGAACATGCAGTGGCAATGTAGGATAGGTTTCTGAAAAACATCGCGGGGTGGTGCGCATTTTATGGGTGTGTGTTACATTACATTCGCTAGTAGGAGTGAGAAAAACATCACGTGGTGGTGCGCATTGTATGGGTGTGTGTTACATTACATTCACTAGTAGGAGTGAGAAAAACATCACGGGGTGGTGCGCATTGTATGGGTGTGTGTTACATTACATTCACTAGTAGGAGTGAGAAAAACATCACGGGGTGGTGTGAATCGGAGGGGCTGAATTAGGATAGGCAGTAAGTGGCAAAGTAGGATGGAGAAAAGCACCGCGGGTTGGTCAGCATGGGGATGTCAGGGAACATGCAGTGGCAATGTAGTATAGGTTTCTGAAAAACATCGCGGGGTGGTGCGCATTGTATGGGTGTGTGTTACATTACATTCACTAGTAGGAGTGAGAAAAACATCACGGGGTGGTGTGAATCGGAGGGTCTGAATTAGGATAGGCAGTGAGTGGCAATGTAGGATGGAGAAAAGCACCACTGGGTGGTCAGCATGGGGAAGTCAGGGAACATGCAGTGGCAATGTAGGATAGGTTTCTGAAAAACATCACGGGGTGTTGCGCATTGTATGGGTGTGTGTTACATTACATTCACTAGTAGGAGTGAGAAAAACATCACGGGGTGGTGTGAATCGGAGGGTCTGAATTAGGATAGGCAGTGAGTGGCAATGTAGGATGGAGAAAAGCAACGCGGAGTGGTCAGCATGGGAAGGTCAGGGAACATGCAGTGGCAATGTAGGATAGGTTTCTGAAAAACATCGCGGGGTGGTGCGCATTGTATGGGTGTGTGTTGCATTACATTCACTAGTAGGACTGAGAAAAACATCGCGGGGTGGTGCGCATTGTATGGGTGTGTGTTACATTACGTTCACTTTTAGGAGTGAGAAAAACATCACGGGGTGGTGTGAATCGGAGGGTCTGAATTAGGATAGGCAGTGAGTGTCAATGTAGGATGGAGAAAAGCACCGCGGGGTGGTCAGCATGGGGAGGTCAGGGAACATGCAGTGGCAATGTAGGATAGGTTTCTGAAAAACATCGCGGGGTGGTGCGCATTGTATGGGTGTGTGTTACATTACATTCACTTGTAGGAGTGAGAAAAACATCACGGGGTGGTGCGCATTGTATGGGTGTGTGTTACATTACATTCACTAGTAGGAGTGAGAAAAACATCACGGGGTGGTGTGAATCGGAGGGTCTGAATTAGGATAGGCAGTGAGTGGCAATATAGGATGCAGAAAAGCACCGCGGGGTGGTCAGCATGGGGAGGTCAGGGAACATGCAGTGGCAATGTAGGATAGGTTTCTGAAAAACATCGCGGGGTGGTGCGCATTGTATGGGTGTGTGTTACATTACATTCACTAGTAGGAGTGAGAAAAACATCACGGGGTGGTGCGCATTGTATGGGTGTGTGTTACATTACATTCACTAGTAGGAGTGACAAAAACATCACGGGGTGGTGTGAATCGGAGGGTCTGAATTAGGATAGGCAGTGAGTGGCAAAGTAGGATGGAGAAAAGCACCGCGGGTTGGTCAGCATGGGGATGTCAGGGAACATGCAGTGGCAATGTAGTATAGGTTTCTGAAAAACATCGCGGGGTGGTGCGCATTGTATGGGTGTGTGTTACATTACATTCACTAGTAGGAGTGAGAAAAACATCACGGGGTGGTGTGAATCGGAGTGTCTGAATTAGGATAGGCAATGAGTGGCAATGTAGGATGGAGAAAAGCACCACTGGGTGGTCAGCATGGGGAAGTCAGGGAACATGCAGTGGCAATGTAGGATAGGTTTCTGAAAAACATCACGGGGTGGTGCGCATTGTATGGGTGTGTGTTACATTACATTCACTAGTAGGAGTGAGAAAAACATCACGGGGTGGTGTGCATTGTATGGGTGTGTGTTACATTACATTCACTAGTAGGAGTGAGAAAAACATCACGGGGTGGTGTAAATCATAGGGTCTGAATTAGGATAGGCAGTGATTGGCAATGTAGGATGGAGAAAAGCACCACGGGGTGCTCAGCTCTGGGAGGTCAGAAAACATGCAGTGGCAATGTAGGATATGTTTCTGAAAAACATCGCGGGGTTGTGCGCATTGTATGGGTGTGTAACCTTACATTCACTAGTAGGAGTGAGAACAACGTCACGGGGTGGTGTGAATTATAGGGTCTGAATAAGGATATGCAGTGAGTGGCAATTTAGGGTGGAGTAAAGCACCACGGGGTGGTCAGCATGGGGAGGTCAGGAAACATGCAGTGGCAATGTAGGATAGGTTTCTGAAAAACTTCACGGGGTGATGCGCATTGTATGGGTGTGTAACATTACATTCACTAGTAGGAGTGAGAAAAACATCACAGGGTGGTGTGAATCATAGGGTCTGAATTACGATAGGCAGTGAGTGGCAATGTGGGATGGAGAAAATCACCACGTGGTGGTCAGCATGGTGAGGTCAGGAAACATGCAGTGGAAATGTAGGATAGGTTTCTGAAAAACATCGCGGGGTGGTGCGCATTGTATGGGTGTGTAACCTTACATTCACTAGTAGGAGTGAGAAAAACATCACGGGGTGGTGTGAATCATAAGGTCTGAATTAGGATAGGCAGTGAGCGTCAATGTAGGATGGAGAAAAGCACCACGGGGTAGTCAGTATGTGGAGGTCTGGAAACGTGCAGTGGCAATGTAGGATAGGATTCTGAAAAACAACGCGGGGTGGTGCGCATTGTATGGGTGTGTAAAATTACGTTCACTAGTAGGAGTGAAAAATACGTCACGGGGTCGTGTGAATCATAGGGTCTGAATTAGGATAGGCAGTGTGTGGCAATGTAGGATGGAGAAAAGCACCATGGGGAGGTCAGCACGGGGAGATCAGGAAACATGCAGTGGCAATGTAGGATAGGTTTCTGAAAAACATCGCAGGGTGGTGCTCATTTTATGGGTGTGTAACATTACATTCACTAGTAGGAGTGAAAAAAACGTCACGGGGTGGTGTGAATTATAGGGTCTGAATTAGGATAGGCACTGAGTAGCAAAGTAGGATGGAGAAAAGCACCATGGGGTGGTCAGCATGGGGAGGTCAGGAAACATGCTGTGTCAATGTAGGTTAGGTTTCTGAAAAACATCGTGGGGTTGTGCTCATTGTATCGGTGTGTAAACTTACATTCACTAGTAGGAGTGAGATAAACATCACGGGGTGGTGTGAATCATAGGGTCTGAATTAGGATAGGCAGTGAGTGGCAATGTAGGATGGAGAAAAGCACCACGGGGTGGTCAGCATGGGGAGGTCAGGAAACATGCAGTGGCAATGTAGGATAGGTTTCTGAAAAACATCGCGGGGTGGTGAGCATTGTATGGGTGTGTAACCTTACATTCACTAGTAGGAGTGAAAAAAACATCACGGGGTGGTGTGAATCATAGGGTCTGAATTAGGATGGGCAATGATTCGCAATGTAGGATGGAGAAAAGCACCACGGGGTGGTCAACATGGGGAGGTCAGGAAACATGCAGTGGCAATGTAGGATAGGATTCTGAAAAACATCACGGGGTGGTGCGCATTGTATGGGTGTGTAACATTACATTCACTAGTAGGAGTGAGAAAAGCATCACAGGGTGGTGTGAATCATAGGGTCTGAATTAGGATAGGCAGTGAGTGGCAATGTAGGATGGAGAAAAGCACCACGGGGTGCTCAGCTCTGGGAGGTCAGAAAAAATGCAGTGGCAATGTAGGATAGGTTTCTGAAAAACATCGCAGGGTTGTGCGCATTTTATGGGTGTGTAACATTACATTCACTAGTAGGAGTGACAAAAACGTCACGGGGTGGTGTGAATTATAGGGTCTCAATTAGGATAGGCAGTGAGTGGCAAAGTAGAATGGAGAAAAGCACAACGGGGTGGTCAGCATGGGGAGGTCAGGAAACATGCTGTGTCAATGTAGGATAGGTTTCTGAAAAACATTGTGCGGTTGTGCGCATTGTATCGGTGTGTAACCTTACAATCACTAGTAGGAGTGAGATAAAAATCACGGGGTGGTGTGAATCATAGGGTCTGAATTGGGATAGGCAGTGAGGGGCAATGTAGGATGGAGAAAAGCACCACGGGGTGGTCAGCATGGGTAGGTCAGGAAACATGCAGTGGCATTGTAGGATAGGTTTCTGAAAAACATCGCAGGGTGGTGCGCATTGTATGGGTGTGTAACCTTACATTCACTAGTAGGAGTGAAAAAAACATCACAGGGTGTTGTGAATCATAGGGTCTGAATTAGGATGGGCAATTATTCGCAATGTAGGATGGAGAAAAGCACCACGGGGTGGTCAACATGGGGAGGTCAGGAAACATGCAGTGACAATGTAGGATAGGTTTCTGAAAAACATCGCGAGGTGGTGCGCATTGTATCGGTGTGTAACCTTACATTCACTAGTATGAGTGAGAAAAACATCACAGGGTGGTGTGAATCATAGGGTCTGAATTAGGATAGGCAGTGAGTGGCAAGGTAGGATTTAGAAAAGCACCACGGGGTGGTCAGCATGGGGAGGTCAGGAAACATGCAGTGGCAATGTAGGATAGGTTTCTGAAAAACATCGCGGTGTGGTGCGCACTGTATGGGTGTTTAGCATTACATTCACTAGTAGGAGTGAGAAAAACGTCACGGGGTGGTGTAAATCATAGGGTCTGAATTAGGATAGGCAGTGATTGGCAATGTAGGATGGAGAAAAGCACCACGGGGTGCTCAGCTCTGGGAGGTCAGAAAACATGCAGTGGCAATGTAGGATATGTTTCTGAAAAACATCGCGGGGTTGTGCGCATTGTATGGGTGTGTAACCTTACATTCATTAGTAGGAGTGAGAACAACGTCACGGGGTTTTGTGAATTATAGGGTCTGAATAAGGATATGCAGTGAGTGGCAATTTAGGGTGGAGTAAAGCACCACGGGGTGGTCAGCATGGGGAAGTCAGGAAACATGCAGTGTCAATGTAGGATAGGTTTCTGAAAAACATCGCGGGGTTGGGCGCATTGTATGGGTGTGTAACCTTACATTCACTAGTAGGAGTGAGAAAAACATCACGGGGTGGTGTGAATCATAGGGTCTGAATTAGGATAGGCAGTGAGTGGCAATGTAGGATGAGGAAAAGCACCACGGGGTGGTCAGCATGTGGAGGTCAGGAAACATGCAGTGGCAATGTAGGATAGGTTTCTGAAAAACATCGCCGGGTGGTGCGTATGGTATGGGTGTGTAACATTACATTCACTAGTAGGAGTGAGAAAAACATCACGGGGTGGTGTGAATCATAGGGTTGATTTAGGATAGGCAGTGAGTGGCAATGTAGGATGCAGAAAAGCACCACAGGGTGGTCAGCATGGGGAGGTCAGGAAACATGCAGTGGCAATGTAGGATAGGTTTCTGAAAAACTTCACGGGGTGATGCGCATTGTATGGGTGTGTAACATTACATTCACTAGTAGGAGTGAGAAAAACATCACAGGGTGGTGTGAATCATAGGGTCTGAATTACGATAGGCAGTGAGTGGCAATGTGGGATGGAGAAAATCACCACGGGGTGGTCAGCATGGTGAGGTCAGGAAACATGCAGTGGCAATGTAGGATAGGTTTCTGAAAAACATCGCGGGATGGTGCGCATTGTATGGGTGTGTAACCTTACATTCACTAGTAGGAGTGAGAAAAACATCACGGGGTGGTGTGAATCATAAGGTCTGAATTAGGATAGGCCGTGAGTGGCAATGTAGGATGGAGAAAAGCACCACGGGGTGGTCAGCATTGGGAGGTCAGGAAACATGCAGTGGCAATGTAGGATAGGTTTCTGAAAAACATCGCGGGGTGGTGCGCATTGTATGGGTGTGTAACCTTACAATCACTAGTAGTAGTGAGAAAAACATCACGGGGTGGTGTGAATCATAGGGTCTGAATTAGGATAGGCAGTGACTGGCAATGTAGGATGGAGAAAAGCACCACGGGGTAGTCAGTATGTGGAGGTCTGGAAACGTGCAGTGGCAATGTAGGATAGGATTCTGAAAAACAACGCGGGGTGGTGCGCATTGTATGGGTGTGTGTTACATTACATTCACTAGTAGGAGTGAAAAATACGTCACGGGGTCGTGTGAATCATAGGGTCTGAATTAGGATAGGCAGTGAGTGGCAATGTAGGATGGAGAAAAGCACCATGGGGAGGTCAGCACGGGGAGATCAGGAAACATGCAGTGGCAATGTAGGATAGGTTTCTGAAAAACATCGCAGGGTGGTGCTCATTTTATGGGTGTGTAACATTACATTCACTAGTAGGAGTGAAAAAAACGTCACGGGGTGGTGTGAATTATAGGGTCTGAATTAGGATAGGCACTGAGTAGCAAAGTAGGATGGAGAAAAGCACCACGGGGTGGTCAGCATGGGGAGGTCAGGAAACATGCTGTGTCAATGTAGGTTAGGTTTCTGAAAAACATCGTGGGGTTGTGCTCATTGTATCGGTGTGTAAACTTACATTCACTAGTAGGAGTGAGATAAACATCACGGGGTGGTGTGAATCATAGGGTCTGAATTAGGATAGGCAGTGAGTGGCAATGTAGGATGGAGAAAAGCACCACGGGGTGGTCAGCATGGGGAGGTCAGGAAACATGCAGTGGCAATGTAGGATAGGTTTCTGAAAAACATCACGGGGTGGTGAGCATTGTATGGGTGTGTAACCTTACATTCACTAGTAGGAGTGAAAAAAACATCACGGGGTGGTGTGAATCATAGGGTCTGAATTAGGATGGGCAATGATTCGCAATGTAGGATGGAGAAAAGCACCACGGGGTGGTCAACATGGGGAGGTCAGGAAACATGCAGTGGCAATGTAGGATAGGATTCTGAAAAACATCACGGGGTGGTGCGCATTGTATGGGTGTGTAACATTACATTCACTAGTAGGAGTGAGAAAAGCATCACAGGGTGGTGTGAATCATAGGGTCTGAATTAGGATAGGCAGTGAGTGGCAATGTAGGATGGAGAAAAGCACCACGGGGTGCTCAGCTCTGGGAGGTCAGAAAAAATGCAGTGGCAATGTAGGATAGGTTTCTGAAAAACATCGCGGGGTGGTGCGCATTGTATGGGTGTGTAATGTTACATTCACTAGTAGGAGTGAGAACAACGTCACGGGGTGGTGTGAATTATAGAGTCTGAATAAGGATATGCAGTGAGTGGCAATTTAGGATGGATAAAGCACCACGGGGTGGTCAGCATGGGGAAGTCAGGAAACATGCAGTGGCAATGTAGGATAGGTTTCTGAAAAACATCGCGGGGTTGGGCGCGTTCTAAGGGTGTGTAACCTTACATTCACTAGTAGGAGTGAGAAAAACATCACGGGGTGGTGTGAATCATAGTGTCTGAATTACGATAGGCAATGACTGGCAATGTAGGATGGAGAAAATCACCACGGCGTGGTCAGCATGGGGAGGTCAGGAAACATGCAGTGGCAATGTAGGATAGGTTTCTGAAAAACATCGCGGGGTGGTGCGCATTGTATGGGTGTGTAACCTTACATTCACTAGTAGGAGTGAGAAAAACATCACGGGGTGGTGTGAATCATAGGGTCTGAATTAGAATAGGCAGTGAGTGGCAATGTAGGATGGAGAAAAGCACCACGGGGTGGTCAGCATTGGGAGGTCAGGAAACATGCAATGGCAATGTAGGATAGGTTTCTGAAAAACATCGCGGGGTGGTGCGCATTGTATGGGTGTGTAACCTTGCAATCACTAGAAGTAGTGAGGAAAACATCACGGGGTGGTGTGAATCATAAGGTCTGAATTAGGATAGGCAGTGAGCGGCAATGTAGGATGAAGAAAACACCACGGGGTGGTCAAAATGGGGAGGTCAGGAAACATGCAGTGGCAATGTAGGATAGGTTTCTGAAAAACATCACGAGGTGGTGCGCATTGTATGGGTGTGTAAGCTTACATTCACTAGTAGGAGTGACAAAAACATCACAGGGTGGTGTGAATCATAGGGACTGAATTAGGATAGGCAGTGAGTGGCAATGTAGGATTTAGAAAAGCACCACGGGGTGGTCAGCATGGGGAGGTCAGGAAACATGCAGTGGCAATGTAGGACCGGTTTCTGAAAAACATCGCAGGGTGGTGCGCATTTTATGGGTGTGTAACATTACATTCACTAGTAGGAGTGACAAAAACGTCACGGGGTGGTGTGAATTATAGGGTCTCAATTAGGATAGGCAGTGAGTGGCAAAGTAGGATGGAGAAAAGCACAACGGGGTGGTCAGCATGGGGAGGTCAGGAAACATGCTGTGTCAATGTAGGATAGGTTTCTGAAAAACATTGTGCGGTTGTGCGCATTGTATCGGTGTGTAACCTTACAATCACTAGTAGGAGTGAGATAAACATCACGGGGTGGTGTGAATCATAGGGTCTGAATTAGGATAGGCAGTGAGGGGCAATGTAGGATGGAGAAAAGCACCACGGGGTGGTCAGCATGCGTAGGTCAGGAAACATGCAGTGGCATTGTAGGATAGGTTTCTGAAAAACATCGCAGGGTGGTGCGCATTGTATGGGTGTGTAACCTTACATTCACTAGTAGGAGTGAAAAAAACATCACAGGGTGTTGTGAATCATAGGGTCTCAATTAGGATGGGCAATTATTCGCAATGTAGGATGGAGAAAAGCACCACGGGGTGGTCAACATGGGGAGGTCAGGAAACATGCAGTGACAATGTAGGATAGGTTTCTGAAAAACATCGCGAGGTGGTGCACATTGTATCGGTGTGTAACCTTACATTCACTAGTATGAGTGAGAAAAACATCACAGGGTGGTGTGAATCATAGGGTCTGAATTAGGATAGGCAGTGAGTGGCAAGGTAGGATTTAGAAAAGCACCACGGGGTGGTCAGCATGGGGAGGTCAGGAAACATGCAGTGGCAATGTAGGATAGGTTTCTGAAAAACATCGCGGTGTGGTGCGCACTGTATGGGTGTTTAGCATTACATTCACTAGTAGGAGTGAGAAAAACGTCACGGGGTGGTGTAAATCATAGGGTCTGAATTAGGATAGGCAGTGATTGGCAATGTAGGATGGAGAAAAGCACCACGGGGTGCTCAGCTCTGGGAGGTCAGAAAACATGCAGTGGCAATGTAGGATATGTTTCTGAAAAACATCGCGGGGTTGTGCGCATTGTATGGGTGTGTAACCTTACATTCATTAGTAGGAGTGAGAACAACGTCACGGGGTTTTGTGAATTATAGGGTCTGAATAAGGATATGCAGTGAGTGGCAATTTAGGGTGGAGTAAAGCACCACGGGGTGGTCAGCATGGGGAAGTCAGGAAACATGCAGTGTCAATGTAGGATAGGTTTCTGAAAAACATCGCGGGGTTGGGCGCATTGTATGGGTGTGTAACCTTACATTCACTAGTAGGAGTGAGAAAAACATCACGGGGTGGTGTGAATCATAGGGTCTGAATTAGGATAGGCAGTGAGTGGCAATGTAGGATGAGGAAAAGCACCACGGGGTGGTCAGCATGTGGAGGTCAGGAAACATGCAGTGGCAATGTAGGATAGGTTTCTGAAAAACATCGCCGGGTGGTGCGTATTGTATGGGTGTGTAACATTACATTCACTAGTAGGAGTGAGAAAAACATCACGGGGTGGTGTGAATCATAGGGTTGATTTAGGATAGGCAATGAGTGGCAATGTAGGATGCAGAAAAGCACCACAGGGTGGTCAGCATGGGGAGGTCAGGAAACATGCAGTGGCAATGTAGGATAGGTTTCTGAAAAACTTCACGGGGTGATGCGCATTGTATGGGTGTGTAACATTACATTCACTAGTAGGAGTGAGAAAAACATCACAGGGTGGTGTGAATCATAGGGTCTGAATTAAGATAGGCAGTGAGTGGCAATGTGGGATGGAGAAAATCACCACGGGGTGGTCAGCATGGTGAGGTCAGGAAACATGCAGTGGCAATGTAGGATAGGTTTCTGAAAAACATCGCGGGATGGTGCGCATTGTATGGGTGTGTAACCTTACATTCACTAGTAGGAGTGAGAAAAACATCACGGGGTGGTTTGAATCATAAGGTCTGAATTAGGATAGGCCGTGAGTGGCAATGTAGGATGGAGAAAAGCACCACGGGGTGGTCAGCATTGGGAGGTCAGGAAACATGCAGTGGCAATGTAGGATAGGTTTCTGAAAAACATCGCGGGGTGGTGCGCATTGTATGGGTGTGTAACCTTACAATCACTAGTAGTAGTGAGAAAAACATCACGGGGTGGTGTGAATCATAGGGTCTGAATTAGGATAGGCAGTGACTGGCAATGTAGGATGGAGAAAAGCACCACGGGGTAGTCAGTATGTGGAGGTCTGGAAACGTGCAGTGGCAAAGTAGGATAGGATTCTGAAAAACAACGCGGGGTGGTGCGCATTGTATGGGTGTGTAAAATTACATTCACTAGTAGGAGTGAAAAATACGTCACGGGGTCGTGTGAATCATAGGGTCTGAATTAGGATAGGCAGTGAGTGGCAATGTAGGATGGAGAAAAGCACCATGGGGAGGTCAGCACGGGGAGATCAGGAAACATGCAGTGGCAATGTAGGATAGGTTTCTGAAAAACATCGCAGGGTGGTGCTCATTTTATGGGTGTGTAACATTACATTCACTAGTAGGAGTGAAAAAAACGTCACGGGGTGGTGTGAATTATAGGGTCTGAATTAGGATAGGCACTGAGTAGCAAAGTAGGATGGAGAAAAGCACCACGGGGTGGTCAGCATGGGGAGGTCAGGAAACATGCTGTGTCAATGTAGGTTAGGTTTCTGAAAAACATCGCGGGGTTGTGCTCATTGTATCGGTGTGTAAACTTACATTCACTAGTAGGAGTGAGAAAAGCATCACAGGGTGGTGTGAATCATAGGGTCTGAATTAGGATAGGCAGTGAGTGGCAATGTAGGATTTAGAAAAGCACCACGGGTTGGTCAGCATGGGGAGGTCAGGAAACATGCAGTGGCAATGTAGGATAGGTTTCTGAAAAACATCGCGGGGTGGTGCGCACTGTATGGGTGTTTAGCATTACATTCACTAGTAGGAGTGAGAAAAACGTCACGGGGTGGTGTAAATCATAGGGTCTGCATTAGGATAGGCAGTGATTGGCAATGTAGGATGGAGAAAAGCACCACGGGGTGCTCAGCTCTGGGAGGTCAGAAAACATGCAGTGGCAATGTAGGATAGGTTTCTGAAAAACATCGCGGGGTGGTGCGCATTGTATGGGTGTGTAATGTTACATTCACTAGTAGGAGTGAGAACAACGTCACGGGGTGGTGTGAATTATAGGGTCTGAATAAGGATATGCAGTGAGTGGCAATTTAGGATGGAGAAAAGCACCACGGGGTGGTCAGCATGGGGAAGTCAGGAAACATGCAGTGGCAATGTAGGATAGGTTTCTGAAAAACATCGCGGGGTTGGGCACGTTCTAAGGGTGTGTAACCTTACATTCACTAGTAGGAGTGAGAAAAACATCACGGGGTGGTGTGAATCATAGGGTCTGAATTAGAATAGGCAGTGAGTGGCAATGTAGGATGGAGAAAAGCACCACGGGGTGGTCAGCATGGGGAGGTCAGGAAACATGCAGTGGCAATGTAGGATAGGTTTCTGAAAAACATCGCCTGGTGGTGCGCATTGTATGGGTGTGTAACATTACATTCACTAGTAGGAGTGAGAAAAACATCACGGGGCGGTGTGAATCATAGGGTTGATTTAGGATAGGCAGTGAGTGGCAATGTAGGATGCAGAAAAGCACCACAGGGTGGTCAGCATGGGGAGGTCAGGAAACATGCAGTGGCAATGTAGGATAGGTTTCTGAAAAACATCGCGGGGTGGTGAGCATTGTATGGGTGTGTAACCTTACATTCACTAGTAGGAGTGAAAAAAACATCACGGGGTGGTGTGAATCATAGGGTCTGAATTAGGATGGGCAATGATTCGCAATGTAGGATGGAGAAAAGCACCACGGGTTGGTCAACATGGGGAGGTCAGGAAACATGCAGTGGCAATGTAGGATAGGATTCTGAAAAACATCACGAGGTGGTGCGCATTGTATGGGTGTGTAACATTACATTCACTAGTAGGAGTGAGAAAAGCATCACAGGGTGGTGTGAATCATAGGGTCTGAATTAGGATAGGCAGTGAGTGGCAATGTAGGATGGAGAAAAGCACCACGGGGTGCTCAGCTCTGGGAGGTCAGAAAAAATGCAGTGGCAATGTAGGATAGGTTTCTGAAAAACATCGCGGGGTGGTGCGCATTGTATGGGTGTGTAATGTTACATTCACTAGTAGGAGTGAGAACAACGTCACGGGGTGGTGTGAATTATAGAGTCTGAATAAGGATATGCAGTGAGTGGCAATTTAGGATGGATAAAAGCACCACGGGGTGGTCAGCATGGGGAAGTCAGGAAACATGCTGTGGCAATGTAGGATAGGTTTCTGAAAAACATCGCGGGGTTGGGCGCGTTCTAAGGGTGTGTAACCTTACATTCACTAGTAGGAGTGAGAAAAACATCACGGGGTGGTGTGAATCATAGTGTCTGAATTACGATAGGCAGTGACTGGCAATGTAGGATGGAGAAAATCACCACGGCGTGGTCAGCATGGGGAGGTCAGGAAACATGCAGTGGCAATGTAGGATAGGTTTCTGAAAAACATCGCGGGGTGGTGCGCATTGTATGGGTGTGTAACCTTACATTCACTAGTAGGAGTGAGAAAAACATCACGGGGTGGTGTGAATCATAGGGTCTGAATTAGAATAGGCAGTGAGTGGCAATGTAGGATGGAGAAAAGCACCACGGGGTGGTCAGCATTGGGAGGTCAGGAAACATGCAATGGCAATGTAGGATAGGTTTCTGAAAAACATCGCGGGGTGGTGCGCATTGTATGGGTGTGTAACCTTGCAATCACTAGTAGTAGTGAGGAAAACATCACGGGGTGGTGTGAATCATAAGGTCTGAATTAGGATAGGCAGTGAGCGGCAATGTAGGATGAAGAAAACACCACGGGGTGGTCAAAATGGGGAGGTCAGGAAACATGCAGTGGCAATGTAGGATAGGTTTCTGAAAAACATCACGAGGTGGTGCGCATTGTATGGGTGTGTAAGCTTACATTCACTAGTAGGAGTGACAAAAACATCACAGGGTGGTGTGAATCATAGGGACTGAATTAGGATAGGCAGTGAGTGGCAATGTAGGATTTAGAAAAGCACCACGGGGTGGTCAGCATGGGGAGGTCAGGAAACATGCAGTGGCAATGTAGGACCGGTTTCTGAAAAACATCGCAGGGTGGTGCGCATTTTATGGGTGTGTAACATTACATTCACTAGTAGGAGTGACAAAAACGTCACGGGGTGGTGTGAATTATAGGGTCTCAATTAGGATAGGCAGTGAGTGGCAAAGTAGGATGGAGAAAAGCACAACGGGGTGGTCAGCATGGGGAGGTCAGGAAACATGCTGTGTCAATGTAGGATAGGTTTCTGAAAAACATTGTGCGGTTGTGCGCATTGTATCGGTGTGTAACCTTACAATCACTAGTAGGAGTGAGATAAACATCACGGGGTGGTGTGAATCATAGGGTCTGAATTAGGATAGGCAGTGCGGGGCAATGTAGGATGGAGAAAAGCACCACGGGGTGGTCAGCATGGGTAGGTCAGGAAACATGCAGTGGCATTGTAGGATAGGTTTCTGAAAAACATCGCAGGGTGGTGCGCATTGTATGGGTGTGTAACCTTACATTCACTAGTAGGAGTGAAAAAAACATCACAGGGTGTTGTGAATCATAGGGTCTCAATTAGGATGGGCAATTATTCGCAATGTAGGATGGAGAAAAGCACCACGGGGTGGTCAACATGGGGAGGTCAGGAAACATGCAGTGACAATGTAGGATAGGTTTCTGAAAAACATCGCGAGGTGGTGCGCATTGTATCGGTGTGTAACCTTACATTCACTAGTATGAGTGAGAAAAACATCACAGGGTGGTGTGAATCATAGGGTCTGAATTAGGATAGGCAGTGAGTGGCAAGGTAGGATTTAGAAAAGCACCACGGGGTGGTCAGCATGGGGAGGTCAGGAAACATGCAGTGGCAATGTAGGATAGGTTTCTGAAAAACATCGCGGTGTGGTGCGCACTGTATGGGTGTTTAGCATTACATTCACTAGTAGGAGTGAGAAAAACGTCACGGGGTGGTGTAAATCATAGGGTCTGAATTAGGATAGGCAGTGATTGGCAATGTAGGATGGAGAAAAGCACCACGGGGTGCTCAGCTCTGGGAGGTCAGAAAACATGCAGTGGCAATGTAGGATATGTTTCTGAAAAACATCGCGGGGTTGTGCGCATTGTATGGGTGTGTAACCTTACATTCATTAGTAGGAGTGAGAACAACGTCAAGGGGTTTTGTGAATTATAGGGTCTGAATAAGGATATGCAGTGAGTGGCAATTTAGGGTGGAGTAAAGCACCACGGGGTGGTCAGCATGGGGAAGTCAGGAAACATGCAGTGTCAATGTAGGATAGGTTTCTGAAAAACATCGCGGGGTTGGGCGCATTGTATGGGTGTGTAACCTTACATTCACTAGTAGGAGTGAGAAAAACATCACGGGGTGGTGTGAATCATAGGGTCTGAATTAGGATAGGCAGTGAGTGGCAATGTAGGATGAGGAAAAGCACCACGGGGTGGTCAGCATGTGGAGGTCAGGAAACATGCAGTGGCAATGTAGGATAGGTTTCTGAAAAACATCGCCGGGTGGTGCGTATTGTATGGGTGTGTAACATTACATTCACTAGTAGGAGTGAGAAAAACATCACGGGGTGGTGTGAATCATAGGGTTGATTTAGGATAGGCAGTGAGTGGCAATGTAGGATGCAGAAAAGCACCACAGGGTGGTCAGCATGGGGAGGTCAGGAAACATGCAGTGGCAATGTAGGATAGGTTTCTGAAAAACTTCACGGGGTGATGCGCATTGTATGGGTGTGTAACATTACATTCACTAGTAGGAGTGAGAAAAACATCACAGGGTGGTGTGAATCATAGGGTCTGAATTACGATAGGCAGTGAGTGGCAATGTGGGATGGAGAAAATCACCACGGGTGGTCAGCATGGTGAGGTCAGGAAACATGCAGTGGCAATGTAGGATAGGTTTCTGAAAAACATCGCGGGATGGTGCGCATTGTATGGGTGTGTAACCTTACATTCACTAGTAGGAGTGAGAAAAACATCACGGGGTGGTGAGAATCATAAGGTCTGAATTAGGATAGGCCGTGAGTGGCAATGTAGGATGGAGAAAAGCACCACGGGGTGGTCAGCATTGGGAGGTCAGGAAACATGCAGTGGCAATGTAGGATAGGTTTCTGAAAAACATCGCGGGGTGGTGCGCATTGTATGGGTGTGTAACCTTACAATCACTAGTAGTAGTGAGAAAAACATCACGGGGTGGTGTGAATCATAGGGTCTGAATTAGGATAGGCAGTGACTGGCAATGTAGGATGGAGAAAAGCACCACGGGGTAGTCAGTATGTGGAGGTCTGGAAACGTGCAGTGGCAATGTAGGATAGGATTCTGAAAAACAACGCGGGGTGGTGCGCATTGTATGGGTGTATAAAATTACATTCACTAGTAGGAGTGAAAAATACGTCACGGGGTCGTGTGAATCATAGGGTCTGAATTAGGATAGGCAGTGAGTGGCAATGTAGGATGGAGAAAAGCACCATGGGGAGGTCAGCACGGGGAGATCAGGAAACATGCAGTGGCAATGTAGGATAGGTTTCTGAAAAACATCGCAGGGTGGTGCTCATTTTATGGGTGTGTAACATTACATTCACTAGTAGGAGTGAAAAAAACGTCACGGGGTGGTGTGAATTATAGGGTCTGAATTAGGATAGGCACTGAGTAGCAAAGTAGGATGGAGAAAAGCAACACGGGGTGGTCAGCATGGGGAGGTCAGGAAACATGCTGTGTCAATGTAGGTTAGGTTTCTGAAAAACATCGCGGGGTTGTGCTCATTGTATCGGTGTGTAAACTTACATTCACTAGTAGGAGTGAGATAAACATCACGGGGTGGTGTGAATCATAGGGTCTGAATTAGGATAGGCAGTGAGTGGCAATGTAGGATGGAGAAAAGCACAACGGGGTGGTCAGCATGGGGAGGTCAGGAAACATGCAGTGGCAATGTAGGATAGGTTTCTGAAAAACATCGCGGGGTGGTGCGCATTGTATGGGTGTGTAACCTTACATTCACTAGTAGGAGTGAAAAAAATATCACGGGGTGGTGTGAATCATAGGGTCTGAATTAGGATGGGCAATGATTCGCAATGTAGGATGGAGAAAAGCACCACGGGGTGGTCAACATGGGGAGGTCAGGAAACATGCAGTGGCAATGTAGGATAGGATTCTGAAAAACATCACGGGGTGGTGCGCATTGTATGGGTGTGTAACATTACATTCACTAGTAGGAGTGAGAAAAGCATCACAGGGTGGTGTGAATCATAGGGTCTGAATTAGGATAGGCAGTGAGTGGCAATGTAGGATTTAGAAAAGCACCACGGGTTGGTCAGCATGGGGAGGTCAGGAAACATGCAGTGGCAATGTAGGATAGGTTTCTGAAAAACATCGCGGGGTGGTGCGCACTGTATGGGTGTTTAGCATTACATTCACTAGTAGGAGTGAGAAAAACGTCACGGGGTGGTGTAAATCATAGGGTCTGAATTAGGATAGGCAGTGATTGGCAATGTAGGATGGAGAAAAGCACCACGGGGTGCTCAGCTCTGGGAGGTCAGAAAACATGCAGTGGCAATGTAGGATAGGTTTCTGAAAAACATCGCGGGGTGGTGCGCATTGTATGGGTGTGTAATGTTACATTCACTAGTAGGAGTGAGAACAACGTCACGGGGTGGTGTGAATTATAGGGTCTGAATAAGGATATGCAGTGAGTGGCAATTTAGGATGGAGAAAAGCACCACGGGGTGGTCAGCATGGGGAAGTCAGGAAACATGCAGTGGCAATGTAGGATAGGTTTCTGAAAAACATCGCGGGGTTGGGCGCGTTCTAAGGGTGTGTAACCTTACATTCACTAGTAGGAGTGAGAAAAACATCACGGGGTGGTGTGAATCATAGGGTCTGAATTAGAATAGGCAGTGAGTGGCAATGTAGGATGGAGAAAAGCACCACGGGGTGGTCAGCATGGGGAGGTCAGGAAACATGCAGTGGCAATGTAGGATAGGTTTCTGAAAAACATCGCCTGGTGGTGCGCATTGTATGGGTGTGTAACATTACATTCACTAGTAGGAGTGAGAAAAACATCACGGGGCGGTGTGAATCATAGGGTTGATTTAGGATAGGCAGTGAGTGGCAATGTAGGATGCAGAAAAGCACCACAGGGTGGTCAGCATGGGGAGGTCAGGAAACATGCAGTGGCAATGTAGGATAGGTTTCTGAAAAACTTCACGGGGTGATGCGCATTGTATGGGTGTGTAACATTACATTCACTAGTAGGAGTGAGAAAAACATCACGGGGTCGGGTGAATCATAGGGTCTGAATTAGGATAGGCAGTGAGTGGCAATGTAGGATGGAGAAAAGCACCACGGGGTAGTGAGTATGGGGAGGTCAGGAAACGTGCAGTGGCAATGTAGGATAGGTTTCTGAAAAACATCGCGGGGTGGTGCGCATTGTATGGGTGTGTAACATTACATTCACTAGTAGGAGTGAGAAAAACATCACGGGGTGGTGTGAGTCATAGGGTCTGAATTACGATAGGCAGTGAGTGGCAATGTAGGATGGAGAAAATCACCACGGCATGGTCAGCATGGGGAGGTCAGGAAACATGCAGTGGCAATGTAGGATAGGTTTCTGAAAAACATCGCGGGGTGGTGCGCATTGTATGGGTGTGTAACCTTACATTCACTAGTAGGAGTGAGAACAACATCACGGGGTGGTGTGAATCATAGGGTCTGAATTAGGATAGGCAGTGAGTGGCAATGTAGGATGGAGAAAAGCACCACGGGGTGGTCAGCATTGGGAGGTCAGGAAACATGCAATGGCAATGTAAGATAGGTTTCTGAAAAACATCGCGGGGTGGTGCGCATTGTATGGGTGTGTAACCTTACATTCACTAGTAGGAGTGAGAAAAACATCACAGGGTGGTGTGAATCATAGGGACTGAATTAGGATAGGCAGTGAGTGGCAATGTAGGATTTAGAAAAGCACCACGGGGTGGTCAGCATGGGGAGGACAGGAAACATGCAGTGGCAATGTAGGACAGGTTTCTGAAAAACATCGCAGGGTGGTGCGCATTTTATGGGTGTGTATCATTACATTCACTAGTAGGAGTGACAAAAATATCACGGGGTGGTGAGAATTATAGGGTCTGAATTAGGATAGGCAATGAGTGGCAAAGTAGGATCGAGAAAAGCACAACGGGGTGGTCAGCATGGGGAGGTCAGGAAACATGCTGTGTCAATGTAGGATAGGTTTCTGAAAAACATTGTGGGGTTGTGCGCATTGTATCGGTGTGTAACCTTACATTCACTAGTAGGAGTGAGATAAACATCACGGGGTGGTGTGAATCATAGGGTCTGAATTAGGATAGGCAGTGAGTGGCAATGTAAGATGGAGAAAAGCACCACGGGGTGGTCAGCATGGGTAGGTCAGGAAACATGCAGTGGCAATGTAGGATAGGTTTCTGAAAAACATCGCGGGGTGGTGCGCATTGTATGGGTGTGTAACCTTACATTCACTAGTAGGAGTGAAAAAAACATCACGGGGTGTTGTGAATCATAGGGTCTGAATTAGGATGGGCAATTATTCGCAATGTAGGATGGAGAAAAGCACCACGGGGTGGTCAACATGGGGAGGTCAGGAAACATGCAGTGACAATGTAGGATAGGTTTCTGAAAAACATCGCGAGGTGGTGCGCATTGTATCGGTGTGTAACCTTACATTCACTAGTAGGAGTGAGAAAAACATCACGGGGTGGTGTGAATCATAGGGTCTGAATTAGGATAGGCACTGAGTAGCAAAGTAGGATGGAGAAAAGCACCACGGGGTGGTCAGCATGGGGAGGTCAGGAAACATGCTGTGTCAATGTAGGTTAGGTTTCTGAAAAACATCGCGGGGTTGTGCTCATTGTATCGGTGTGTAAACTTACATTCACTAGTAGGAGTGAGATAAACATCACGGGGTGGTGTGAATCATAGGGTCTGAATTAGGATAGGCAGTGAGTGGCAATGTAGGATGGAGAAAAGCACCACGGGGTGGTCAGCATGGGGAGGTCAGGAAACATGCAGTGGCAATGTAGGATAGGTTTCTGAAAAACATCGCGGGGTGGTGCGCATTGTATGGGTGTGTAACCTTACATTCACTAGTAGGAGTGAAAAAAATATCACGGGGTGGTGTGAATCATAGGGTCTGAATTAGGATGGGCAATGATTCGCAATGTAGGATGGAGAAAAGCACCACGGGGTGGTCAACATGGGGAGGTCAGGAAACATGCAGTGGCAATGTAGGATAGGATTCTGAAAAACATCACGGGGTGGTGCGCATTGTATGGGTGTGTAACATTACATTCACTAGTAGGAGTGAGAAAAGCATCACAGGGTGGTGTGAATCATAGGGTCTGAATTAGGATAGGCAGTGAGTGGCAATGTAGGATTTAGAAAAGCACCACGGGTTGGTCAGCATGGGGAGGTCAGGAAACATGCAGTGGCAATGTAGGATAGGTTTCTGAAAAACATCGCGGGGTGGTGCGCACTGTATGGGTGTTTAGCATTACATTCACTAGTAGGAGTGAGAAAAACGTCACGGGGTGGTGTAAATCATAGGGTCTGAATTAGGATAGGCAGTGATTGGCAATGTAGGATGGAGAAAAGCACCACGGGGTGCTCAGCTCTGGGAGGTCAGAAACATGCAGTGGCAATGTAGGATAGTTTCTGAAAAACATCGCGGGGTGGTGCGCATTGTATGGGTGTGTAATGTTACATTCACTAGTAGGAGTGAGAACAACGTCACGGGGTGGTGTGAATTATAGGGTCTGAATAAGGATATGCAGTGAGTGGCAATTTAGGATGGAGAAAAGCACCACGGGGTGGTCAGCATGGGGAAGTCAGGAAACATGCAGTGGCAATGTAGGATAGGTTTCTGAAAAACATCGCGGGGTTGGGCGCGTTCTAAGGGTGTGTAACCTTACATTCACTAGTAGGAGTGAGAAAAACATCACGGGGTGGTGTGAATCATAGGGTCTGAATTAGAATAGGCAGTGAGTGGCAATGTAGGATGGAGAAAAGCACCACGGGGTGGTCAGCATGGGGAGGTCAGGAAACATGCAGTGGCAATGTAGGATAGGTTTCTGAAAAACATCGCCTGGTGGTGCGCATTGTATGGGTGTGTAACATTACATTCACTAGTAGGAGTGAGAAAAACATCACGGGGCGGTGTGAATCATAGGGTTGATTTAGGATAGGCAGTGAGTGGCAATGTAGGATGCAGAAAAGCACCACAGGGTGGTCAGCATGGGGAGGTCAGGAAACATGCAGTGGCAATGTAGGATAGGTTTCTGAAAAACTTCACGGGGTGATGCGCATTGTATGGGTGTGTAACATTACATTCACTAGTAGGAGTGAGAAAAACATCACGGGGTCGGGTGAATCATAGGGTCTGAATTAGGATAGGCAGTGAGTGGCAATGTAGGATGGAGAAAAGCACCACGGGGTAGTCAGTATGGGGAGGTCAGGAAACGTGCAGTGGCAATGTAGGATAGGTTTCTGAAAAACATCGCGGGGTGGTGCGCATTGTATGGGTGTGTAACATTACATTCACTAGTAGGAGTGAGAAAAACATCACGGGGTGGTGTGAGTCATAGGGTCTGAATTACGATAGGCAGTGAGTGGCAATGTAGGATGGAGAAAATCACCACGGCATGGTCAGCATGGGGAGGTCAGGAAACATGCAGTGGCAATGTAGATAGGTTTCTGAAAACATCGCGGGGTGGTGCGCATTGTATGGGTGTGTAACCTTACATTCACTAGTAGGAGTGAGAACAACATCACGGGGTGGTGTGAATCATAGGGTCTGAATTAGGATAGGCAGTGAGTGGCAATGTAGGATGGAGAAAAGCACCACGGGGTGGTCAGCATTGGGAGGTCAGGAAACATGCAATGGCAATGTAAGATAGGTTTCTGAAAAACATCGCGGGGTGGTGCGCATTGTATGGGTGTGTAACCTTACATTCACTAGTAGGAGTGAGAAAACATCACAGGGTGGTGTGAATCATAGGGACTGAATTAGGATAGGCAGTGAGTGGCAATGTAGGATTTAGAAAAGCACCACGGGGTGGTCAGCATGGGGAGGACAGGAAACATGCAGTGGCAATGTAGGACAGGTTTCTGAAAAACATCGCAGGTGGTGCGCATTTTTATGGGTGTGTATCATTACATTCACTAGTAGGAGTGACAAAAATGTCACGGGGTGGTGGGAATTATAGGGTCTGAATTAGGATAGGCAATGAGTGGCAAAGTAGGATCGAGAAAAGCACACGGGGTGGTCAGCATGGGGAGGTCAGGAAAAATGCTGTGTCAATGTAGGATAGGTTTCTGAAAAACATTGTGGGGTTGTGCGCATTGTATCGGTGTGTAACCTTACATTCACTAGTAGGAGTGAGATAAACATCACGGGGTGGTGTGAATCATAGGGTCTGAATTAGGATAGGCAGTGAGTGGCAATGTAAGATGGAGAAAAGCACCACGGGGTGGTCAGCATGGGTAGGTCAGGAAACATGCAGTGGCAATGTAGGATAGGTTTCTGAAAAACATCGCGGGGTGGTGCGCATTGTATGGGTGTGTAACCTTACATTCACTAGTAGGAGTGAAAAAACATCACGGGGTGTTGTGAATAATAGGGTCTGAATTAGGATGGCAATTATTCGCAATGTAGGATGGAGAAAGCACCACGGGGTGGTCAACATGGGGAGGTCAGGAAACATGCAGTGACAATGTAGGATAGGTTTCTGAAAAACATCGCGAGGTGGTGCGCATTGTATCGGTGTGTAACCTTACATTCACTATTAGGAGTGAGAAAAACATCACGGGGTGGTGTGAATCATAGGGTCTGAATTAGGATAGGCAGTGAGTGGCAAGGTAGGATTTAGAAAAGCACCACAGCGTGGTCAGCATGGGGAGGTCAGGAAACATGCAGTGGCAATGTAGGATAGGTTTCTGAAAAACATCGCGGGGTTGGGCGCATTGTATGGGTGTGTAACCTTACATTCACTAGTAGGAGTGAGAACAACGTCAGGGGTGGTGTGAATTATAGGGTCTGAATAAGGATATGCAGTGAGTGGCAATTTAGGGTGGAGTAAAGCACCACGGGTTGGTCAGCATGGGGAAGTCAGGAAACATGCAGTGTCAATGTAGGATAGGTTTCTGAAAAACATCGCGGGGTTGGGCGCATTGTATGGGTGTGTAACCTTACATTCACTAGTAGGAGTGAGAAAAACATCACGGGGTGGTGTGAATCATAGGGTCTGAATTAGGATAGGCAGTGAGTGGCAATGTAGGATGAGGAAAAGCACCACGGGGTGGTCAGCATGGGGAGGTCAGGAAAATGCAGTGGCAATGTAGGATAGGTTTCTGAAAAACTTCACGGGGTGATGCGCATTGTATGGGTGTGTAACATTACATTCACTAGTAGGAGTGAGAAAAACATCACAGGGTGGTGTGAATCATAGGGTCTGAATTACGATAGGCAGTGAGTGGCAATGTTGGATGGAGAAAATCACCACGGGGTGGTCAGCATGGTGAGGTCAGGAAACATGCAGTGGCAATGTAGGATAGGTTTCTGAAAAACATCGCGGGATGGTGCGCATTGTATGGGTGTGTAACCTTACATTCACTAGTAGGAGTGAGAAAAACATCACGGGGTGGTGTGAATCATAAGGTCTGAATTAGGATAGGCAGTGAGTGGCAATGTAGGATGGAGAAAAGCACCACAGGGTGGTCAGCATTGGGAGGTCAGGAAACATGCAGTGGCAATGTAGGATAGGTTTCTGAAAAACATCGCGGGGTGGTGCGCATTGTATGGGTGTGTAACCTTACAAT
The DNA here is from genome assembly GCF_034190915.1 of Cavia porcellus. NCBI lineage: Eukaryota > Metazoa > Chordata > Mammalia > Rodentia > Caviidae > Cavia > Cavia porcellus. The sequence goes on along the minus strand of NW_026947561.1, from coordinate 412,192 downwards.
CACTAGTAGTAGTGAGAAAAACATCACGGGGTGGTGTGAATCATAGGGTCTGAATTAGGATAGGCAGTGAGCGGCAATGTAGGATGGAGAAAAGCACTGCGGGGTAGTCAGTATGTAGAGGTCAGGAAACGTGCAGTGGCAATGTAGGATAGGATTCTGAAAAACAACGCGGGGTGGTGCGCATTGTATGGGTGTGTAACATTACATTCACTAGTAGGAGTGAAAAAAACGTCACGGGGTGGTGTGAATTATAGGGTCTGAATTAGGATAGGCACTGAGTAGCAAAGTAGGATGGAGAAAAGCACCACGGGGTGGTCAGCATGGGGAGGTCAGGAAACATGCTGTGTCAATGTAGGTTAGGTTTCTGAAAAACATCGCGGGGTTGTGCTCATTGTATCGGTGTGTAAACTTACATTCACTAGTAGGAGTGAGATAAACATCACGGGGTGGTGTGAATAATAGGGTCTGAATTAGGATAGGCAGTGAGTGGCAATGTAGGATGGAGAAAAGCAACACGGGGTGGTCAGCATGTGGACGTCAGGAAACATGCAGTGGCAATTTAGGATAGGTTTCTGATAAACATCGCGGGGTGGTGCGCATTGTATGGGTGTGTAAACTTACATTCACTAGTAGGAGTGAAAAAAACATCACGGGGTGGTGTGAATCATAGGGTCTGAATTAGGATGGGCAATGATTCGCAATGTAGGATGGAGAAAAGCACCACGGGGTGGTCAATATGGGGAGGTCAGGAAACATGCAGTGGCAATGTAGGATAGGTTTCTGAAAAACATCGCGGAGTTGGGCGCGTTCTAAGGGTGTGTAACCTTACATTCACTAGTAGGAGTGAGAAAAACATCACGGGGTGGTGTGAATCATAGGGTCTGAAATAGGATAGGCAGTGAGTGGCAATGTAGGATCGAGAAAAGCACCATGTGGTGGTCAGCATGGGGAGGTCAGGAAACATGCAGTGGCAATGTAGGATAGGTTTCTGAAAAACATCGCCTGGTGGTGCGCATTGTATGGGTGTGTAACATTACATTCACTAGTAGGAGTGAGAAAAACATCACGGGGCGGTGTGAATCATAGGGTTGATTTAGGATAGGCAGTGAGTGGCAATGTAGGATGCAGAAAAGCACCACAGGGTGGTCAGCATGGGGAGGTCAGGAAACATGCAGTGGCAATGTAGGACAGGTTTCTGAAAAACTTCACGGGGTTATGCGCATTGTATGGGTGTGTAAACATTACATTCACTAGTAGGAGTGAGAAAAACATCACGGGGTCGGGTGAATCATAGGGCCTGAATTAGGATAGGCAGTGAGTGGCAATGTAGGATGGAGAAAGCACCACGGGGTAGTCAGTATGGGGAGGTCAGGAAACGTGCAGTGGCAATGTAGGATAGGTTTCTGAAAAACATCGCGGGGTGGTGCGCATTGTATGGGTGTGTAACATTACATTCACTAGTAGGAGTGAGAAAAACATCACGGGGTGGTGTGAGTCATAGGGTCTGGAATTACGATAGGCAGTGAGTGGCAATGTAGGATGGAGAAAATCACCACGGCATGGTCAGCATGGGGAGGTCAGGAAACATGCAGTGGCAATGTAGGATAGGTTCTGAAAAACATCGCGGGGTGGTGCGCATTGTATGGGTGTGTAACCTTGCAATCACTAGTAGTAGTGAGGAAAACATCACGGGGTGGTGTGAATCATAAGGTCTGAATTAGGATAGGCAGTGAGCGGCAATGTAGGATGAAGAAAACACCACGGGGTGGTCAAAATGGGGAGGTCAGGAAACATGCAGTGGCAATGTAGGATAGGTTTCTGAAAAACATCACGAGGTGGTGCGCATTGTATGGGTGTGTAAGCTTACATTCACTAGTAGGAGTGACAAAAACATCACAGGGTGGTGTGAATCATAGGGACTGAATTAGGATAGGCAGTGAGTGGCAATGTAGGATTTAGAAAAGCACCACGGGGTGGTCAGCATGGGGAGGTCAGGAAACATGCAGTGGCAATGTAGGACCGGTTTCTGAAAAACATCGCAGGGTGGTGCGCATTTTATGGGTGTGTAACATTACATTCACTAGTAGGAGTGACAAAAACGTCACGGGGTGGTGTGAATTATAGGGTCTCAATTAGGATAGGCAGTGAGTGGCAAAGTAGGATGGAGAAAAGCACAACGGGGTGGTCAGCATGGGGAGGTCAGGAAACATGCTGTGTCAATGTAGGATAGGTTTCTGAAAAACATTGTGCGGTTGTGCGCATTGTATCGGTGTGTAACCTTACAATCACTAGTAGGAGTGAGATAAACATCACGGGGTGGTGTGAATCATAGGGTCTGAATTAGGATAGGCAGTGAGGGGCAATGTAGGATGGAGAAAAGCACCACGGGGTGGTCAGCATGGGTAGGTCAGGAAACATGCAGTGGCATTGTAGGATAGGTTTCTGAAAAACATCGCAGGGTGGTGCGCATTGTATGGGTGTGTAACCTTACATTCACTAGTAGGAGTGAAAAAAACATCACAGGGTGTTGTGAATCATAGGGTCTCAATTAGGATGGGCAATTATTCGCAATGTAGGATGGAGAAAAGCACCACGGGGTGGTCAACATGGGGAGGTCAGGAAACATGCAGTGACAATGTAGGATAGGTTTCTGAAAAACATCGCGAGGTGGTGCGCATTGTATCGGTGTGTAACCTTACATTCACTAGTATGAGTGAGAAAAACATCACAGGGTGGTGTGAATCATAGGGTCTGAATTAGGATAGGCAGTGAGTGGCAAGGTAGGATTTAGAAAAGCACCACGGGGTGGTCAGCATGGGGAGGTCAGGAAACATGCAGTGGCAATGTAGGATAGGTTTCTGAAAAACATCGCGGTGTGGTGCGCACTGTATGGGTGTTTAGCATTACATTCACTAGTAGGAGTGAGAAAAACGTCACGGGGTGGTGTAAATCATAGGGTCTGAATTAGGATAGGCAGTGATTGGCAATGTAGGATGGAGAAAAGCACCACGGGGTGCTCAGCTCTGGGAGGTCAGAAAACATGCACTGGCAATGTAGGATATGTTTCTGAAAAACATCGCGGGGTTGTGCGCATTGTATGGGTGTGTTACCTTACATTCATTAGTAGGAGTGAGAACAACGTCACGGGGTTTTGTGAATTATAGGGTCTGAATAAGGATATGCAGTGAGTGGCAATTTAGGGTGGAGTAAAGCACCACGGGGTGGTCAGCATGGGGAAGTCAGGAAACATGCAGTGTCAATGTAGGATAGGTTTCTGAAAAACATCGCGGGGTTGGGCGCATTGTATGGGTGTGTAACCTTACATTCACTAGTAGGAGTGAGAAAAACATCACGGGGTGGTGTGAATCATAGGGTCTGAATTAGGATAGGCAGTGAGTGGCAATGTAGGATGAGGAAAAGCACCACGGGGTGGTCAGCATGTGGAGGTCAGGAAACATGCAGTGGCAATGTAGGATAGGTTTCTGAAAAACATCGCCGGGTGGTGCGTATTGTATGGGTGTGTAACATTACATTCACTAGTAGGAGTGAGAAAAACATCACGGGGTGGTGTGAATCATAGGGTTGATTTAGGATAGGCAGTGAGTGGCAATGTAGGATGCAGAAAAGCACCACAGGGTGGTCAGCATGGGGAGGTCAGGAAACATGCAGTGGCAATGTAGGATAGGTTTCTGAAAAACTTCACGGGGTGATGCGCATTGTATGGGTGTGTAACATTACATTCACTAGTAGGAGTGAATAAAACATCACGGGGTGTTGTGAATCATAGGGTCTGAATTAGGATGGGCAATTATTCGCAATGTAGGATGGAGAAAAGCACCACGGGGTGGTCAACATGGGGAGGTCAGGAAACATGCAGTGACAATGTAGGATAGGTTTCTGAAAAACATCGCGAGGTGGTGCGCATTGTATCGGTGTGTAACCTTACATTCACTAGTAGGAGTGAGAAAAACATCACGGGGTGGTGTGAATCATAGGGTCTGAATTAGGATAGGCAGTGAGTGGCAAGGTAGGATTTAGAAAAGCACCACAGCGTGGTCAGCATGGGGAGGTCAGGAAACATGCAGTGGCAATGTAGGATAGGTTTCTGAAAAACATCGCGGGGTTGGGCGCATTGTATGGGTGTGTAACCTTACATTCACTAGTAGGAGTGAGAACAACGTCAGGGGTGGTGTGAATTATAGGGTCTGAATAAGGATATGCAGTGAGTGGCAATTTAGGGTGGAGTAAAGCACCACGGGTTGGTCAGCATGGGGAAGTCAGGAAACATGCAGTGTCAATGTAGGATAGGTTTCTGAAAAACATCGCGGGGTTGGGCGCATTGTATGGGTGTGTAACCTTACATTCACTAGTAGGAGTGAGAAAAACATCACGGGGTGGTGTGAATCATAGGGTCTGAATTAGGATAGGCAGTGAGTGGCAATGTAGGATGAGGAAAAGCACCACGGGGTGGTCAGCATGGGGAGGTCAGGAAAAATGCAGTGGCAATGTAGGATAGGTTTCTGAAAAACTTCACGGGGTGATGCGCATTGTATGGGTGTGTAACATTACATTCACTAGTAGGAGTGAGAAAAACATCACAGGGTGGTGTGAATCATAGGGTCTGAATTACGATAGGCAGTGAGTGGCAATGTTGGATGGAGAAAATCACCACGGGGTGGTCAGCATGGTGAGGTCAGGAAACATGCAGTGGCAATGTAGGATAGGTTTCTGAAAAACATCGCGGGGTGGTGCGCATTGTATGGGTGTGTAACCTTACATTCACTAGTAGGAGTGAGAAAAACATCACGGGGTGGTGTGAATCATAAGGTCTGAATTAGGATAGGCAGTGAGTGGCAATGTAGGATGGAGAAAAGCACCACAGGGTGGTCAGCATTGGGAGGTCAGGAAACATGCAGTGGCAATGTAGGATAGGTTTCTGAAAAACATCGCGGGGTGGTGCGCATTGTATGGGTGTGTAACCTTACAATCACTAGTAGTAGTGAGAAAAACATCACGGGGTGGTGTGAATCATAGGGTCTGAATTAGGATAGGCAGTGAGCGGCAATGTAGGATGGAGAAAAGCACTGCGGGGTAGTCAGTATGTAGAGGTCAGGAAACGTGCAGTGGCAATGTAGGATAGGATTCTGAAAAACAACGCGGGGTGGTGCGCATTGTATGGGTGTGTAACATTACATTCACTAGTAGGAGTGAAAAAAACGTCACGGGGTGGTGTGAATTATAGGGTCTGAATTAGGATAGGCACTGAGTAGCAAAGTAGGATGGAGAAAAGCACCACGGGGTGGTCAGCATGGGGAGGTCAGGAAACATGCTGTGTCAATGTAGGTTAGGTTTCTGAAAAACATCGCGGGGTTGTGCTCATTGTATCGGTGTGTAAACTTACATTCACTAGTAGGAGTGAGATAAACATCACGGGGTGGTGTGAATAATAGGGTCTGAATTAGGATAGGCAGTGAGTGGCAATGTAGGATGGAGAAAAGCAACACGGGGTGGTCAGCATGTGGACGTCAGGAAACATGCAGTGGCAATTTAGGATAGGTTTCTGATAAACATCGCGGGGTGGTGCGCATTGTATGGGTGTGTAAACTTACATTCACTAGTAGGAGTGAAAAAAACATCACGGGGTGGTGTGAATCATAGGGTCTGAATTAGGATGGGCAATGATTCGCAATGTAGGATGGAGAAAAGCACCACGGGGTGGTCAATATGGGGAGGTCAGGAAACATGCAGTGGCAATGTAGGATAGGTTTCTGAAAAACATCGCGGAGTTGGGCGCGTTCTAAGGGTGTGTAACCTTACATTCACTAGTAGGAGTGAGAAAAACATCACGGGGTGGTGTGAATCATAGGGTCTGAAATAGGATAGGCAGTGAGTGGCAATGTAGGATCGAGAAAAGCACCATGGGGTGGTCAGCATGGGGAGGTCAGGAAACATGCAGTGGCAATGTAGGATAGGTTTCTGAAAAACATCGCATGGTGGTGCGCATTGTATGGGTGTGTAACATTACATTCACTAGTAGGAGTGAGAAAAACATCACGGGGCGGTGTGAATCATAGGGTTGATTTAGGATAGGCAGTGAGTGGCAATGTAGGATGCAGAAAAGCACCACAGGGTGGTCAGCATGGGGAGGTCAGGAAACATGCAGTGGCAATGTAGGACAGGTTTCTGAAAAACTTCACGGGGTTATGCGCATTGTATGGGTGTGTAACATTACATTCACTAGTAGGAGTGAGAAAAACATCACGGGGTCGGGTGAATCATAGGGTCTGAATTAGGATAGGCAGTGAGTGGCAATGTAGGATGGAGAAAAGCACCACGGGGTAGTCAGTATGGGGAGGTCAGGAAACGTGCAGTGGCAATGTAGGATAGGTTTCTGAAAAACATCGCGGGGTGGTGCGCATTGTATGGGTGTGTAACATTACATTCACTAGTAGGAGTCAGAAAAACATCACGGGGTGGTGTGAATCATAGGGTCTGAATTACGATAGGCAGTGAGTGGCAATGTAGGATGGAGAAAATCCCCACGGCATGGTCAGCATGGGGAGGTCAGGAAACATGCAGTGGCAATGTAGGATAGGTTTCTGAAAAACATCGCGGGGTGGTGCGCATTGTATGGGTGTGTAACCTTACATTCACTAGTAGGAGTGAAAAAAACATCACGGGGTGTTGTGAATCATAGGGTCTGAATTAGGATGGACAATTATTCGCAATGTAGGATGGAGAAAAGCACCACGGGGTGGTCAACATGGGGAGGTCAGGAAACATGCAGTGACAATGTAGGATAGGTTTCTGAAAAACATCGCGAGGTGGTGCGCATTGTATCGGTGTGTAACCTTACATTCACTAGTAGGAGTGAGAAAAACATCACAGGGTGGTGTGAATCATAGGGACTGAATTAGTATAGGCAGTGAGTGGCAATGTAGGATTTAGAAAAGCACCACGGGGTGGTCAGCATGGGGAGGTCAGGAAACATGCAGTGGCAATGTAGGACAGGTTTCTGAAAAACATCGCAGGGTGGTGCGCATTTTATGGGTGTGTAACATTACATTCACTAGTAGGAGTGACAAAAACGTCACGGGGTGGTGTGAATTATAGGGTCTGAATTAGGATAGGCAGTGAGTGGCAAGTAGGATGGAGAAAAGCACAACGGGGTGGTCAGCATGGGGAGGTCAGGAAACATGCTGTGTCAATGTAGGATAGGTTTCTGAAAAACATTGTGGGGTTGTGCGCATTGTATCGGTGTGTAACCTTACATTCACTAGTAGGAGTGAGATAAACATCACGGGGTAGTGTGAATCATAGGGTCTGAATTAGGATAGGCAGTGAGTGGCAATGTAAGATGGAGAGAAGCACCACGGGGTGGTCAGCATGGGTAGGTCAGGAAACATGCAGTGGCAATGTAGGATAGGTTTCTGAAAAACATCGCGGGGTGGTGCGCATTGTATGGGTGTGTAACCTTACATTCACTAGTAGGAGTGAAAAAAACATCACGGGGTGTTGTGAATCATAGGGTCTGAATTAGGATGGGCAATTATTCGCAATGTAGGATGGAGAAAAGCACCACGGGGTGGTCAACATGGGGAGGTCAGGAAACATGCAGTGACAATGTAGGATAGGTTTCTGAAAAACATCGCGAGGTGGTGCTCATTGTATTGGTGTGTAACCTTACATTCACTAGTAGGAGTGAGAAAAACATCACGGGGTGGTGTGAATCATAGGGTCTGAATTAGGATAGGCAGTGAATGGCAAGGTAGGATTTAGAAAAGCACCACGGGGTGGTCAGCATGGGGAGGTCAGGAAACATGCAGTGGCAATGTAGGATAGGTTTCTGAAAAACATCGCGGTGTGGTGCGCACTGTATGGGTGTTTAGCATTACATTCACTACTAGGAGTGAGAAAAACGTCACGGGGTGGTGTAAATCATACGGTCTGAATTAGGATAGGCAGTGATTGGCAATGTAGGATGGAGAAAAGCACCACGGGGTGCTCAGCTCTGGGAGGCCAGAAAACATGCAGTGGCAATGTAGGATATGTTTCTGAAAAACATCGCGGGGTTGTGCGCATTTTATGGGTGTGTAACCTTACATTCACTAGTAGGAGTGAGAATAACGTCACGGGGTGGTGTGAATTATAGGGTCTGAATAAGGATATGCAGTGAGTGGCAATTTAGGGTGGAGTAAAGCACCACGGGTTGGTCAGCATGGGGAAGTCAGGAAACATGCAGTGTCAATGTAGGATAGGTTTCTGAAAAACATCGCGGGGTTGGGCGCATTGTATGGGTGTGTAACCTTACATTCACTAGTAGGAGTGAGAAAAACATCACGGGGTGGTGTGATTCATAGGGTCTGAATTAGGATAGGCAGTGAGTGGCAATGTAGGATGAGGAAAAGCACCACGGGGTGGTCAGCATGGGGAGGTCAGGAAACATGCAGTGGCAATGTAGGATAGGTTTCTGAAAAACATCGCCGGGTGGTGCGCATTGTATGGGTGTGTAACATTACATTCACTAGTAGGAGTGAGAAAAACATCACGGGGTGGTGTGAATCATAGGGTTGATTTAGGATATGCAGTGAGTGGCAATGTAGGATGCAGAAAAGCACCACAGGGTGGTCAGCATGGGGAGGTCAGGAAACATGCAGTGGCAATGTAGGATAGGTTTCTGAAAAACTTCACGGGGTGATGCGCATTGTATGGGTGTGTAACATTACATTCACTAGTAGGAGTGAGAAAAACATCACAGGGTGGTGTGAATCATAGCCTCTGAATTACGATAGGCAGTGAGTGGCAATGTGGGATGGAGAAAATCACCACGGGGTGGTCAGCATGGTGAGGTCAGGAAACATGCAGTGGCAATGTAGGATAGGTTTCTGAAAAACATCGCGGGGTGGTGCGCATTGTATGGGTGTGTAACCTTACATTCACTAGTAGGAGTGAGAAAAACATCATGGGGTGGTGTGAATCATAAGGTCTGAATTAGGATAGGCAGTGGGTGGCAATGTAGGATGGAGAAAAGCACCACGGGGTGGTCAGCATTGGGAGGTCAGGAAACATGCAGTGGCAATGTAGGATAGGTTTCTGAAAAACATCGCGGTGTGGTGCGCATTGTATGGGTGTGTAACCTTACAATCACTAGTAGTAGTGAGAAAAACATCACGGGGTGGTGTGAATCATAGGGTCTGAATTAGGATAGGCAGTGAGCGGCAATGTAGGATGGAGAAAAGCACCACGGGGTAGTCAGTATGTGGAGGTCAGGAAACATGCTGTGGCAATGTAGGATAGGATTCTGAAAAACAACGCGGGGAGGTGCGCATTGTATGGGTGTGTAACATTACATTCACTATAGGAGTGAAAAATACGTCACGGGGTCGTGTGAATCATAGGGTCTGAATTAGGATAGGTAGTGAGTGGCAATGTAGGATGGGGAAAAGCACCATGGGGAGGTCAGCACGGGGAGATCAGGAAACATGCAGTGGCAATGTAGGATAGGTTTCTGAAAAACATCGCAGGGTGGTGCTCATTTTATGGGTGTGTAACATTACATTCACTAGTAGGAGTGAGAAAAAGAAAACGGGGTGGTGTGAATCATAGGGTCTGAATTAGGATAGGCACTGAGTAGCAAAGTAGGATGGAGAAAAGCACCACGGGGTGGTCAGCATGGGGAGGTCAGGAAACATGCTGTGTCAATGTAGGTTAGGTTTCTGAAAAACATCGCGGGGTTGTGCTCATTGTATCAGTGTGTAAACTTACATTCACTAGTAGGAGTGAGATAAACATCACGGGGTGGTGTGAATCATAGAGTCTGAATTAGGATAGGCAGTGAGTGGCAATGTAGGATGGAGAAAAGCAACACGCGGTGGTCAGCATGTGGACGTCAGGAAAAATGCAGTGGCAATGTAGGATAGGTTTCTGATAAACATCGCGGGGTGGTGCGCATTGTATGGGTGTGTAAACTTACATTCACTAGTAGGAGTGAAAAAAACATCACGGGGTGGTGTGAATCATAGGGTCTGAATTAGGATGGGCAATGATTCGCAATGTAGGATGGAGAAAAGCACCACGGGGTGGTCAATATGGGGAGGTCAGGAAACATGCAGTGGCAATGTAGGATAGGTTTCTGAAAAACATCACGGGGTGGTGCTCATTGTATGGGTGTGTAACATTACATTCACTAGTAGGAGTGAAAAAAGCATCACAGGGTGGTGTGAATCATAGGGTCTGAATTAGGATATTCAGTGACTGGCAATGTACGATGGAGAAAAGCACCATGGGGTGGTCAGCATGGGGAGGTCAGGAAACATGCAGTGGAAATATAGGATAGGTTTCTGAAAAACATTGCGGGGTGGTGCGCATTGTATGGGTGTGTAACATTACATTCACTAGTATGAGTGAGAAAAAGAAAACGGGGTGGTGTGAATCATAGGGTCTGAATTAGGATACGCCGTGAGTGGCAATGTAGGATGGAGAAAAGCACCACGGGGTGGTCAGCATGGGGAGGTCAGGAAACATGCAGTGGCAATATAGGATAGGTTTCTGAAAAACATCGCGGAGTGGTGCACATTGTATGGGTGTGTAACATTACATTCACTATTAGGAATGAGAAAAACATCACGGGGTGGTGTGTATCATAGGGTCTGAATTAGGGTAGGCAGTGAGTGGCAATGTAGGATGGAGAAAAACACCACGGGGTGGTCAGCATTGGGAAGTCAGGAAACATGCAGTGGCAATATAGGATAGGTTTCTGAAAAATATCGCGGGGTGGTGCGCAATGTATTGGTGTGTAGCATCACATTCACTAGTAGGAGTGAGAAAAACATCACGGGGTGGTGTGAATCATAGGGTCTGAATTAGGATAGGCAGTGAGTGCCAATGTAGGATGGAGAAAAACACCACGGGGTTGTCAGCACGGGGATGTCAGGAAACATGCAGTGGCAATGTAGGATAGGTTTCTGAAAAACATCGCGGGGTGGTGCGCATTGTATGGGTGTGTAACACTACATTCACTAGTAGGAGTGAAAAAAACGTAACGGGGTCGTGTGAATCATAGGGTCTGAATTAGGATAGGCAGTGAGTGGCAATGTAGGATGGGGAAAAGCACCATGGGGAGTTCAGTACGGGGATGTCAGGAAACATGCAATGGCAATGTTGGATAGGTCTCTGAAAAACATCGCGGGGTGGTGCGCATTGTATGGGTGTGTAATATTTCATTCACTAGTAGGAGTCAGAAAAGCGTCACGGGGTGGTGTGAACTATAGGGTCTGAATTAGGATAGGCAATGAGTGGAAATGTAGGATGGAGAAAAGCACCACGGGGTGGTCAGCATGGGGAGGTCAGGAAACATGCAGTGTCAATGTAGGATAGGTTTCTGAAAAACATCGCGGGGTTCTGCGCATTGTATGGGTGTATACCCATACATTCACTAGTAGGAGTGAGAAAAACATCGCGGGGTGGTGCGCATTGTATGGGTGTGTAACATTACATTCACTAGTAGGACTGAGAAAAACATCACGGGGTGGTGTGAATCATAGGGTCTGAATTAGGATAGGCAGTGAGTGGCAATGTAGGAGGGAGAAAAGCACCACCGGGTGGTCAGCATGGGGAGGTCAGGAAACATGCAGTGGCAATGTAGGATAGGTTTCTGAAAAACATCGCGTAGTGGTGCGCATTATAAGGGTGTGTAACATTACATTCACTATTACGAATGAGAAAAACGTCACGGGGTGGTGTGAATCATAGGGTCGGAATTAGGATAGGCAGTGAGTGCCAATGTAGGATGGAGAAAAACACCACGGGGTTGTCAGCATGGGGAGTTCAGGAAACATGCAGTGGCAATGTAGGATAGGTTTCTGAAAAACTTTGCGGGGTGATGCGCATTGTATGAGTGTGTAACATTACCTTCACTAGGAGGAGTGAGAAAAACATCATGGGGTCGGGTGAATCATAGGTTCTGAATTAGGACAGGCAGTGAGTGGCAATGTAGGATGGAGAAAAGCACCACGTGGTAGTCAGTATGGGGAGGTCAGGAAACGTGCAGTGGAAATGTAGGATAGGTTTCTGAAAAACATCGCGGGGTGGTGCGTATTGTATGGGTGTGTAACATTACATTCACTAGTAGGAGTGAGAAAAACATTGCGGGGTGGTGTGAATCATAGGGTCTGAATTACGAGAGGCAGTGAGTGGCAATGTAGGATGGAGAAAATCACCACGGGGTGGTCAGCATGGGGAGGTCAGGAAACATGCAGTGGCAATGTAGGATAGGTTTCTGAAAAACATTGCGGGGTGGTGCACATTGTATGGGTGTGTAACATTACATTAGTAGGAGTGAGAGAAACATCACGGGGTGGTGTGAATCATAGGGTCTGAATTAGGATAGGCAGTGAGTGGCAATGTAGGATGAAGAAAAGCACCACGGGGTGGTCAGCATGGGGAGATCAGGAAACGTGCAGTGGCAATGTAGGATAGGTTTCTGAAAAATATCGCCGGGTGGTGCGCATTGTATGGGTGTGTAGCATTACATTCACTAGTAGGAGTGAGAAAAACATCACGGGGTGGTGTGAATCATAGGGTTGATTTAGGATAGGCAGTGAGTGGCAATGTAGGATGCAGAAAAGCACCACAGGGTGGTCAGCATAAGGAGGTTAGGAAACATGCAGTGGCAATGTAGGATAGGTTTCTGAAAAACATCGCGGGGTGGTGCGCATTGTATGGGTGTGTAACATTACATTCACTAGTAGGAGTGAGAAAAACATCACGGGGTGGTGTGAATCATAGGGTCTGAATTAGGATAGGCAGTGAGTGGCAATGTAGGAGGGAGAAAAGCACCACCGGGTGGTCAGCATGGGGAGGTCAGGAAACATGCAGTGGCAATGTAGGATAGGTTTCTGAAAAACATCGCGTAGTGGTGCGCATTATAAGGGTGTGTAACTTTACATTCACTATTACGAATGAGAAAAACGTCACGGGGTGGTGTGAATCATAGGGTCGGAATTAGGATAGGCAGTGAGTGCCAATGTAGGATGGAGAAAAACACCACGGGGTTGTCAGCATGGGGAGTTCAGGAAACATGCAGTGGCAATGTAGGATAGGTTTCTGAAAAACATCGCGGGGTGGTGCGCATTGTATGGGTGTGTAACATTACATTCACTAGTAGGAGTGAAAAAAACGTAACGGGGTCGTGTGAATCATAGGGTCTGAATTAGGATAGGCAGTGAGTGGCAATGTAGGATGGGGAAAAGCACCATGGGGTGGTCAGTAAGGGGATGTCAGGAAACATGCAGTGGCAATGTTGGATAGGTCTCTGAAAAACATCGCGGGTGGTGCGCATTGTATGGGTGTGTAATATTTCATTCACTAGTAGGAGTGAGAAAAGCGTCACGGGGTGGTGTGAATTATAGGGTCTGAATTAGGATACGCAATGAGTGGAAATGTAGGATGGAGAAAAGCCCCACGGGGTGGTCAGCATGGGGAAGTAAGGAAACATGCAGTGTCAATGTAGGATAGGTTTCTGAAAAACATCGCGGGGTTGTGCGCATTGTATGGGTGTGTAACCTTACATTCACTAGTAGGAGTGAGAAAAACATCACGGGGTGGTGTGAATCATAGGGTCTGAATTAGGATAGGCAGTGAGTGGCAATGTAGGATGCAGAAAAGCACCACAGGGTGGTCAGCATGGGGAGGTCAGGAAACATGCAGTGGCAATGTAGGATAGGTTTCTGAAAAACATCGCGGGGTTGTGCGCATTGTATGGGTGTGTAACCTTACATTCACTAGTAGGAGTGAGAAAAATATCACGGGGTTGTGTGAATCATAGGGTTGATTTAGGATAGGCAGTGAGTGGCAATTTAGGATGCAGAAAATCACCACAGGGTGGTCATCATGGGGAGGTCAGGAAACATGCAGTGGCAATGTAGGATAGGTTTCTGAAAAACTTCGCGGGGTGATGCGCATTGTATGGGTGTGTAACCTTACATTCACTAGTAGGAGTGAGAGAAACATCACGGGGTGGTGTGAATCATAGGGTCTGAATTACGATAGGCAGTGAGTGGCAATGTAGGATGGAGAAAAGCACCACGGGGTGGTCAGCATGGGGAAGTCAGGAAACCTGCAGTGTCCATGTAGCACAGGTTTCTGAAAAACATCGCGGGGTGGTGCGCATTGTAAGGGTGTGTAACATTACATTCACTAGTAGGAGTGAGAAAAACGTCACGGGGTGTTGTGAATTATAGGGTCTGAATTAGGATATGCAATGAGTGGTAATGTACGATGGAGAAAAGCACCACGGGGTGGTCAGCATGGGGAAGTCAGGAAACCTGCAGTGTCCATGTAGGATAGGTTTCTGAAAAACATCGCGGGGTGGTGCGCATTGTATGGGTGTGTAACCTTACATTCACTAGTAGGAGTGAGAAAAACATCACCGGGTGGTGTGAATCATAGGGTCTGAATTAGGAAAGGCAGTGAGTGGCAATGTAGGATGGAGAAATGCACCACGGGGTGGTCAGCATGGGGAGGTCAGGAAACATGCAGTAGCAATGTAGGATAGGTTTCTGAAAAACATCGCGTGGTGGTGCGCATTGTATGGGTGTGTAACTTTACATTAGTAGGAGTGAGAGAAACATCAAGGGGTGGTGTGAATCATAGGGCCTGAATTAGGATAGGCAGTGAGTGGCAATGTAGGATGAAGAAAAGCACCACGGGGTGGTCAGCATGGGGAGGTCAGGAAACATGCAGTGGCAATGTAGGATAGGTTTCTGAAAAACTTCGCGGGGTGATGCACATTGTATGGGTGTGTAACATTACATTTACTAGTAGGAGTGAGAAAAACATCACGGGGTCGGGTGAATCATAGGGTCTGAATTAGGACAGGCAGTGAGTGGCAATGTAGGATGGAGAAAAGCACCACGGGGTAGTCCGTATGGGGAGGTCAGGAAACATGCAGTGGCAATGTAGGATAGGTTTCTGAAAAACATCGCGGTGTGGTGCGCATTGTATGGGTGTGTAACATTACATTCACTAGTAGGAGTGAGAAAAGCATCACAGGGTGGTGTGAATCATAGGGTCTGAATTAGGATAGGCAGTGAGTGGCAATGTAGGATGGAGAAAAGCAACACGGGGTGGTCAGCATGGGGACGTCAGGAAACATGCAGTGGCAATGTATGATAGGTTTCTGATAAACATCGCGGGGTGGTGCGCATTGTAGGGGTGTGTAACCTTACATTCACTAGTAGGAGTGAAAAAAACATCACGGGGTGGTGTGAATCATAGGGTCTGAATTAGGATGGGCAATGATTCGCAATGTAGGATGGAGAAAAGCACCACGGGGTGGTCAATATGGGGAGGTCAGGAAACATGCAGTGGCAATGTAGGATAGGTTTCTGAAAAACATCACGGGGTGGTGCGCATTGTATGGGTGTGTAACATTACATTCACTAGTAGGAGTGAGAAAAGCATCACACGGTGGTGTGAATCATAGGGTCTGAATTAGGATAGGCAGTGACTGGCAATGTAGGATGGAGAAAAGCACCTTGGGGTGGTCAGGATGAGTAGGACAGGAAACATGCAGTGGCAATGTAGGATAGGTTTCTGAAAAACATCGCGGGGTGGTGCGCATTGTATGGGTGTGTAACATTACATTCACTAGTAGGAGTGAGAAAAACATCACGGGGTGGTGTGAATCATAGGGTCTGAATTAGGATAGGCAGTGAGTGGCAATGTAGGATGGAGAAAAGCACCACCGAGTGGTCAGCATGAGGAGGTCAGGAAACATGCAGTATCAATATAGGATAGGTTTCTGAAAAACATCGCAGAGTGGTGCGCATTATAAGGGTGTGTAACATTACATTCACTATTAGGAATGAGAAAAACGTCATGGGGTGGTGTGAATCATAGGGTCTGAATTAGGATAGGCAGTGAGTGCCAATGTAGGATGGAGAAAAACACCACGGGGTGGTCAGCATGTGGAGTTCAGGAAACATGCAGTGGCAATGTTGGATAGGTCTCTGAAGAACATCGCGGGTGGTGCGCATTGTATGGGTGTGTAATATTTCATTCACTAGTAGGAGTGAGAAAAGCGTCACGGGGTGGTGTGAATTGTAGTGTCTGAATTAGGATACGCAATGAGTGGAAATGTAGGATGGAGTAAAGCACCACGGGGTGGTCAGCATGGGGAAGTCAGGAAACATGCAGTGTCAATGTAGGATAGGTTTCTGAAAAATATCGCGGGGTTGTGCGCATTGTATGGGTGTGTAACCTTACATTCACTAGTAGGAGTGAGAAAAACATCACGGGGTGGTGTGAATCATAGGGTCTGAATTAGGATAGGCAGTGAGTGGCAATGTAGGATGCAGAAAATCACCACGGGGTGGTCAGCATGGGGAGGTCATGAAACGTGCAGTGGCAATGTAGGATAGGTTTGTGAAAAATATCGCCGGGTGGTGCGCATTTTATGGGTGTGTAGCATTACATTAACTAGTAGGAGTGAGAAAAACATCACGGGGTGGTGTGAATCATAGGGTCTGAATTACGATAGGCAGTGACTGGCAATGTAGGATGGAGAAAATCACCACGTGGTGGTCCGTATGGGGAGGTCAGGAAACATGCAGTGTCAATGTAGGATAGGTTTCTGAAAAACATCGCGGGGTGGTGCACATTGTATGGGTGTGTAACCTTACATTCACTAGCAGGAGTGAAAAAAACATCACGGGGTGGTGTGAATCATAGGGTCTGAATTAGGAAGGGCAATGATTCGCAATGTAGGATGGAGAAAAGCACCACGGGGTGGTCAACATAGGGAGGTCAGGAAACAAGCAGTGGCAATGTAGGATAGGTTTCTGAAAAACATCACGGTGTGGTGCACACTGTATGGGTGTGTAACATTACATTCACTAGTAGGAGTGAGAAAAGCATCACAGGGTGGTGTCAATCATAGGGTCTGAATTACGATAGGCAGTGAGTGGCAATGTAGGATGGAGAAACGCAACACGGGGTGGTCAGCATGGGGACGTCAGGAAACATGCAGTGGCAATGTAGGATAGGTTTCTGATAAACATCACGGGGTGGTGCGCATTGTATGGGTGTGTAACCTTACATTCACTAGTAGGAGTGAAAAAAACTTCACGGGGTGTTGTGAATCATAGGGTCTGAATTAGGATGGGCAATGATTCGCAATGTAGGATGGAGAAAAGCACTACGGGGTGGTCAACATGGGGAGGTCAGGAAACATGCAGTGGCAATGTAGGATAGGTTTCTGAAAAACATCACGGGGTGGTACGCATTGTATGGGTGTGTAACTTTACATTCACTAGTAGGAGTGAGAAAAGCATCACAGGGTGGTGTGAATCATAGGGTCTGAATTAGGATATGCAGTGACTGGCAATGTAGGATGGAGAAAAGCACCATGGGGTGGTCAGCATGGGGAGGTCAGGAAACATGCAGTGGCAATGTAGGATAGGTTTCTGAAAAACATCGGGGCGTGGTGCGCATTGTATGGGTGTGTAACATTACATTCACTAGTAGGAGTGAGAAAAACATCACGGGGTGGTGTGAATCATAGGGTCTGAATTAGGATAGGCAGTGAGTGACAATGTAGGATGGAGAAAAGCACCACCGGGTTGTCAGCATGGGGAGGTCAGGAAACATGCATTGGCAATGTAGGATAGGTTTCTGAAAAACATCGCGGAGTGGTGCGCATTATAAGGGTGTGTAACATTACATTCACTATTAGGAATGAGAAAAACGTTACGGGGTGGTGTGAATCATATGGTCTGAATTAGGATAGGCAGTGAGTGCCAATGTAGGATGGAGAAAAACACCACGGGGTTGTCAGCATGGGGAGTTCAGGAAACATGCAGTGGCAATGTAGGATAGGTTTCTGAAAAACATCGCGGGGTGGTGCGCATTGTATGGGTGTGTAACATTACATTCACTAGTAGGAGTGAAAAAAACGTAACGGGGTCGTGTGAATCATAGGGTCTGAATTAGGATAGGCAGTGAGTGGCAATGTAGGATGGGGAAAAGCACCATGGGGAGGTCAGTAAGGGGATGTCAGGAAACATGCTGTGGCAATGTTGGATAGGTCTCTGAAAAACATCGCGGGTGGTGCGCATTGTATTGGTGTGTAATATTTCATTCACTAGTAGGAGTGAGAAAAGCGTCACGGGGTGGTGTGAATTATAGGGTCTGAATTAGGATACGCAATGAGTGGAAATGTAGGATGGAGAAAAGCACCACGGGGTGGTCAGCATGGGGAAGTCAGGAAACATGCAGTGTCAATGTAGGATAGGTTTCTGAAAAACATCGCGGGGTTGTGCGCATTGTATGGGTGTGTAACCTTACATTCACTAGTAGCAGTGAGAAAAACATCACGGGGTGGTGTGAATCATAGGGTCTGAATTAGGATAGGCAGTGAGTGGCAATGTAGGATGCAGAAAAGCACCACAGGGTGGTCAGCATGGGGAGGTCAGGAAACATGCAGTGGCAATGTAGGATAGGTTTCTGAAAAACATCGCGTGGTTGTGCGCATTGTATGGGTGTGTAACCTTACATTCACTAGTAAGAGTGAGAAAAATATCACGGGGTTGTGTGAATCATAGGGTTGATTTAGGATAGGCAGTGAGTGGCAATTTAGGATGCAGAAAATCACCACAGGGTGGTCATCATGGGGAGGTCAGGAAACATGCAGTGGCAATGTAGGATAGGTTTCTGAAAAACTTCGCGGGGTGATGCGCATTGTATGGGTGTGTAACCTTACATTCACTAGTAGGAGTGAGAGAAACATCACGGGGTGGTGTGAATCATAGGGTCTGAATTACGATAGGCAGTGAGTGGCAATGTAGGATGGAGAAAAGCACCACGGGGTGGTCAGCATGGGGAAGTCAGGAAACCTGCAGTGTCCATGTAGCACAGGTTTCTGAAAAACATCGCGGGGTGGTGCGCATTGTATGGGTGTGTAACATTACATTCACTAGTAGGAGTGAGAAAAACGTCACGGGGTGGTGTGAATTATAGGGTCTGAATTAGGATAGGCAATGAGTGGCAATGTACGATGGAGAAAAGCACCACGGGGTGGTCAGCATGGGGAAGGCAGGAAACCTGCAGTGTCCATGTAGGATAGGTTTCTGAAAAATATCGCGGGGTGGTGCGCATTGTATGGGTGTGTAACCTTACATTCCCTAGTAGGAGTGAGAAAAACATCACCGGGTGGTGTGAATCAGAGGGTCTGAATTAGGAAAGGCAGCGAGTGGCAATGTAGGATGGAGAAATGCACCACGGGGTGGTCAGCATGGGGAGGTCAGGAAACATGCAGTAGCAATGTAGGATAGGTTTCTGAAAAACATCGCGGGCTGGTGCGCATTGTATGGGTGTGTAACTTTACATTAGTAGGAGTGAGAGAAACATCAAGGGGTGGTGTGAATCATAGGGTCTGAATTAGGATAGGCAGTGACTGGCAATGTAGGATGAAGAAAAGCACCACGGGGTGGTCAGCATGGGGAGGTCTGGAAACGTGCAGTGGCAATGTAGGATAGGTTTCTGAAAAATATCGCCGGGTGGTGCGCATTGTATGGGTGTGTAGCATTACATTCACTAGTAGGAGTGAGAAAAACATCACGGGGTCGGGGGAATCATAGGGTCTGAATTAGGACAGGCAGTGAGTGGCAATGTAGGATGGAGAAATGCACCACGGGGTAGTCCGTATGGGGAGGTCAGGAAACATGCAGTGGCAATGTAGGATAGGTTTCTGAAAAACATCGCGGTGTGGTGCGCATTGTATGGGTGTGTAACATTACATTCACTAGTAGGAGTGAGAAAAGCATCACAGGGTGGTGTGAATCATAAGGTCTGAATTAGGATAGGCAGTGAGTGGCAATGTAGGATGGAGAAAAGCAACACGGGGTGGTCAGCATGGGGACGACAGGAAACATGCTGTGGCAATGTATGATAGGTTTCTGATAAACATCGCGGGGTGGTGCGCATTGTAGGGGTGTGTAACCTTACATTCACTAGTAGGAGTGAAAAAAACATCACGGGGTGGTGTGAATCATAGGGTCTGAATTAGGATGGGCAATGATTCGTAATGTAGGATGGAGAAAAGCACCACGGGGTGGTCAACATGGGGAGGTCAGGAAACATGCAGTGGCAATGTAGGATAGGTTTTTTGAAAAACATCACGGGGTGGTGCGCATTGTATGGGTGTGTAACATTACATTCACTAGTAGGAGTGAGAAAAGCATCACAGGGTGGTGTGAATCATAGGGTCTGAATTACAATAGGCAGTGACTGGCAATGTAGGATGGAGAAAAGCACCTTGGGGTGGTCAGGATGAGTAGGTCAGGAAACATGCAGTGGCAATGTAGGATAGGTTTCTGTAAAACATCGCGGGGTGGTGCGCATTGTATGGGTGTGTAACATTACATTCACTAGTAGGAGTGAGAAAAACATCACGGGGTGGTGTGAATCATAGGGTCTGAATTAGGATAGGCAGTGAGTGGCAATGTAGGATGGAGAAAAGCACCACCGGGTGGTCAGCATGGGGAGGTCAGGAAACATGCAGTATCAATATAGGATAGGTTTCTGAAAAACATCGCGGAGTGGTGCGCATTATAAGGGTGTGTAACATTACATTCACTATTAGGAATGAGAAAAACGTCATGGGGTGGTGTGAATCATAGGGTCTGAATTAGGATAGGCAGTGAGTGCCAATGTAGGATGGAGAAAAACACCACGGGGTGATCAGCATGGGGAGTTCAGGAAACATGCAGTGGCAATGTTGGATAGGTCTCTGAAGAACATCGCGGGTGGTGCGCATTGTATGGGTGTGTAATATTTCATTCACTAGTAGGAGTGAGAAAAGCGTCACGGGGTGGTGTGAATTGTAGTGTCTGAATTAGGATACGCAATGAGTGGAAATGTAGGATGGAGAAAAGCACCACGGGGTGGTCAGCATGGGGAAGTCAGGAAACATGCAGTGTCAATGTAGGATAGGTTTCTGAAAAACATCGCGGGGTTGTGCGCATTGTATGGGTGTGTAACCTTACATTCACTAGTAGGAGTGAGAAAAACATCACGGGGTGGTGTGAATCATAGGGTCTGAATTAGGATAGGCAGTGAGTGGCAATGTAGGATGCAGAAAAGCACGACGGGGTGGTCAGCATGGGGAGGTCATGAAACGTGCAGTGGCAATGTAGGATAGGTTTCTGAAAAATATCGCCGGGTGGTGCGCATTTTATGGGTGTGTAGCATTACATTCACTAGTAGGAGTGAGAAAAACATCACGGGGTGGTGTGAATCATAGGGTCTGAATTACGATAGGCAGTGACTGGCAATGTAGGATGGAGAAAATCACCACGGGGTGGTCAGTATGGGGAGGTCAGGAAACATGCAGTGGCAATGTAGGATAGGTTTCTGAAAAACATCGCGGGGTGGTGCACATTGTATGGGTGTGTAACCTTACATTCACTAGCAGGAGTGAAAAAAACATCACGGGGTGGTGTGAATCATAGGGTCTGAATTAGGAAGGGCAATGATTCGCAATGTAGGATGGAGAAAAGCACCACGGGGTGGTCAACATAAGGAGGTCAGGAAACATGCAGTGGCAATGTAGGATAGGTTTCTGAAAAACATCACGGTGTGGTGCACACTGTATGGGTGTGTAACATTACATTCACTAGTAGGAGTGAGAAAAGCATCACAGGGTGGTGTGAATCATAGGGTCTGAATTACGATAGGCAGTGAGTGGCAATGTAGGATGGAGAAACGCAACACGGGGTGGTCAGCATGGGGACGTCAGGAAACATGCAGTGGCAATGTAGGATAGGTTTCTGATAAACATCACGGGGTGGTGCGCATTGTATGGGTGTGTAATCTTACATTCACTAGTAGGAGTGAAAAAAACATCACGGGGTGGTGTGAATCATAGGGTCTGAATTAGGATGGGCAATGATTCACAAGGTAGGATGGAGAAAAGCACTACGGGGTGGTCAACATGGGGAGGTCAGGAAACATGCAGTTGCAATGTAGGATAGGTTTCTGAAAAACATCACGGGGTGGTGCGCATTGTATGGGTGTATAACATTACATTCACTAGTAGGAGTGAGAAAAGCATCACAGGGTGGTGTGAATCATAGGGTCTGAATTAGGATAGGCAGTGACTGGCAATGTAGGATGGAGAAAAGCACCATGGGGTGGTCAGCATGGGGAGGTCAGGAAACATGCAGTGGCAATGTAGGATAGGTTTCTGAAAAACATCGGGGGGTGGTGCGCATTGTATGGGTGTGTAACATTACATTCACTAGTAGTGAGAAAAACATCACGGGGTGGTGTGAATCATAGGGTCTGAATTAGGATAGGCAGTGAGTGGCAATGTAGGATGGAGAAAAGCACCACCGGGTGGTCAGCATGGGGAGGTGAGGAAACATGCAGTGGCAATGTAGGATAGGTTTCTGAAAAACATCGCAGAGTGGTGCGCATTATATGGGTGTGTAATATTACATTCACTAGTACGAGTGAGAAAAACATCACGGGGTGGTGTGAATCATAGGGTTGATTTAGGATAGGCAGTGAGTGGCAATGTAGCATGCAGAAAAGCACGACAGGGTCGTCAGCATGGGGAGGTCAGGAAACATGCAGTGGCAATGTAGGATAGGTTTCTGAAAAACTTCGCGGGGTGATGCGCATTGTATGGGTGTGTAACATTACATTCACTAGTAGGAGTGAGAAAAACATCACGGGGTCGGGTGAATCATAGGGTCGGAATTAGAATAGGCAGTGAGTGGCAATGTAGGCTGGAGAAAAGCACCACGGGGTAGTCAGTATGGGGAGTTCAGGAAACGTGCAGTGGCAATGTAGGATAGGTTTCTGAAAAACATCGCGGGGTGGTGCGCATTGTATGGGTGTGTAACATTACATTCACTAGTAGGAGTGAGAAAAACATCATGGGGTGGTGTGAATCATAGGGTCTGAATTACGATAGGCAGTGAGTGGCAATGTAGGACGGAGAAAAGCACCACGGGGTGGTCAGCATGGGGAAGTCAGGAAACCTGCAGTGTCCATGTAGTACAGGTTTCTGAAAAACATCGCGGGGTGGTGCGCATTGTATGGGTGTGTAACATTACATTCACTAGTAGGAGTGAGAAAAACGTCACGGGGTGGTGTGAATTATAGGGTCTGAATTAGGATAGGCAATAAGTGGCAATGTACGATGGAGAAAAGCACCACGGGGTGGTCAGCATGGGGAAGTCAGGAAACCTGCAGTGGCAATGTAGGATAGGTTTCTGAAAAACATCACGGGGTGGTGCGCATTGTATGGATGTGTAACGTTACATTCACTAGTAGGAGTGAGAAAAGCATCACAGGGTGGTGTGAATCATAGGGTCTGAATTAGGATAGGCAGTGACTGGCAATGTAGGATGGAGAAAAGCACCATGGGCTGGTCAGCATGGGGATGTCAGGAAACATGCAGTGGCAATGTAGGATAGGTTTCTGAAAAACATCGCGGGGTGGTGCGCATTGTATGGGTGTGTAACATTACATTCACTAGTAGGAGTGAGAAAAACATCACGGGGTGGTGTGAATCATAGTGTGTGAATTAGGATAGGCAGTGAGTGGCAATGTAGGAGGGAGAAAAGCACGACCGGGTGGTCAGCATGGGGAGGTCAGGAAACATGCAGTGGCAATGTAGGATAGGTTTCTGAAAAACATCGCGGGGTGGTGCGCATTGTATGGGTGTGTAACATTACATTCACTAGTAGGAGTGAGAAAAACATCACGGGGTGGTGTGAATCATAGGGTCTGAATTAGGATAGGCAGTGAGTGGCAATGTAGGTGGGAGAAAAGCACCACCGGGTGGTCAGCATGGGGAGGTCAGGAAACATGCAGTGGCAATGTAGGATAGGTTTCTGAAAAACATCGCGGAGTGGTGCGCATTATAAGGGTGTGTAACATTACATTCACTATTAGGAATGAGAAAAACCTCACGGGGTGGTGTGAATCATAGGGTCTGAATTAGGATAGGCAGTGAGTGCCAATGTAAGATGGAGAAAAACACCACGGGGTTGTCAGCATGGGGAGTTCAGGAAACATGCAGTGGCAATGTAGGATAGGTTTCTGAAAAACATCGCGGGGTGGTGCGCATTGTATGGGTGTGTAACATTACATTCACTAGTAGGAGTGAAAAAAACGTAACGGGGTCGTGTGAATCATAGGGTCTGAATTAGGATAGGCAGTGAGTGGCAATGTAGGATGGGGAAAAGCACCATGGGGAGGTCAGTAAGGGGATGTCAGGAAACATGCAGTGGCAATGTTGGATAGGTCTCTGAAAAACATCGCTGGTGGTGCGCATTGTATGGGTGTGTAATATTTCATTCACTAGTAGGAGTGAGAAAAGCGTCACGGGGTGGTGTGAATTATAGGGTCTGAATTAGGATACGCAATGAGTGGAAATGTAGGATGGAGAAAAGCACCACGGGGTGGTCAGCATGGGGAAGTCAGGAAACATGCAGTGTCAATGTAGGATAGGTTTCTGAAAAACATCGCGGGGTTGTGCGCATTGTATGGGTGTGTAACCTTACATTCACTAGTAGGAGTGAGAAAAACATCACGGGGTGGTGTGAATCATAGGGTCTGAATTAGGATAGGCAGTGAGTGGCAATGTCGGATGCAGAAAAGCACCACAGGGTGGTCAGCATGGGGAGGTCAGGAAACATGCAGTGGCAATGTAGGATAGGTTTCTGAAAAACATCGCGGGGTTGTGCGCATTGTATGGGTGTGTAACCTTACATTCACTAGTAGGAGTGAGAAAAATTTCACGGGGTTGTGTGAATCATAGGGTTGATTTAGGATAGGCAGTGAGTGGCAATTTAGGATGCAGAAAATCACCACAGGGTGGTCATCATGGGGAGGTCAGGAAACATGCAGTGGCAATGTAGGATAGGTTTCTGAAAACCTTCGCGGGGTGATGCGCATTGTATGGGTGTGTAACCTTACATTCACTAGTAGGAGTGAGAGAAACATCACGGAGTGGTGTGAATCATAGGGTCTGAATTACGATAGGCAGTGAGTGGCAATGTAGGATGGAGAAAAGCACCACGGGGTGGTCAGCATGGGGAAGTCAGGAAACCTGCAGTGTCCATGTAGGACAGGTTTCTGAAAAACATCGCGGGGTGGTGCGCATTGTATGGGTGTGTAACATTACATTCACTAGTAGGAGTGAGAAAAACCTCACGGGGTGGTGTGAATTATAGGGTCTGAATTAGGATAGGCAATGAGTGGCAATGTACGATGGAGAAAAGCACCACGGGGTGGTCAGCATGGGGAAGTCAGGAAACCTGCAGTGTCCATGTAGGATAGGTTTCTGAAAAACATCGCGGGGTGATGCGCATTGTATGGGTGTGTAACCTTACATTCACTAGTAGGAGTGAGAAAAACATCACCGGGTGGTGTGAATCATAGGGTCTGAATTAGGAAAGGCAGTGAGTGGCAATGTAGGATGGAGAAATGCACCACGGGGTGGTCAGCATGGGGAGGTCAGGAAACATGCAGTAGCAATGTAGGATAGGTTTCTGAAAAACATCGCGGGGTGGTGCGCATTGTATGGGTGTGTAACATTACATTAGTAGGAGTGAGAGAATCATCAATGGGTGGTGTGAATCATAGGGTCTGAATTAGGATAGGCAGTGAGTGGCAATGTAGGATGAAAAAAGCACCACGGTGTGGTCAACATAGGGAGGTCAGGAAACATGCAGTGGCAATGTAGGATAGGTTTCTGAACAACATCACGGTGTGGTGCACACTGTATGGGTGTGTAACATTACATTCACTAGTAGGAGTGAGAAAAACATCACGGGGTGGTGTGAATCATAGGGTCTGAATTAGGAAGGGCAATGATTCGCAATGTAGGATGGAGAAAAGCACCACGGGGTGGTCAACATAGGGAGGTCAGGAAACATGCAGTGGCAATGTAGGATAGGTTTCTGAAAAACATCACGGTGTGGTGCACACTGTATGGGTGTGTAACATTACATTCACTAGTAGGAGTGAGAAAAACATCACGGGGTCGGGTGAATCATAGGGTCTGAATTAGGACAGGCAGTGAGTGGCAATGTAGGATGGAGAAAAGCACCACGGGGTGGTCAGCATGGGGAAGTCAGGAAACA
Organism: Cavia porcellus; assembly: GCF_034190915.1. NCBI lineage: Eukaryota > Metazoa > Chordata > Mammalia > Rodentia > Caviidae > Cavia > Cavia porcellus. The sequence goes on along the minus strand of NW_026947561.1, from coordinate 386,033 downwards.
TGCAGTGGCAATGTAGGATAGGTTTCTGAAAAACATCACGGGGTGGTGCGCATTGTATGGGTGTGTAACATTACATTCAATAGTAGGAGTGAGAAAAGCATCACAGGGTGGTGTGAATCATAGGGTCTGAATTAGGATAGGCAGTGACTGGCAATGTAGGATGGAGAAAAGCACCATGGGGTGGTCAGCATGGGGAGGTCAGGAAATATGCAGTGGCAATGTAGGATAGGTTTCTGAAAAACATCGGGGGGTGGTGCGCATTGTATGGGTAAGTAACATTACATTCACTAGGTGGAGTGAGAAAAACATCACGGGGTGGTGTGAATCATAGGGTCTGAATTAGGATAGGCAGTGAGTGGCAATGTAGGATGGAGAAAAGCACCACCGGGTGGTCAGCATGGGGAGGTCAGGAAAGATGCAGTGGCAATGTAGGATAGGTTTCTGAAAAACATCGCGGAGTGGTGCGCATTATATGGGTGTGTAACATTACATTCACTAGTAGGAGTGAGAATAACATCACGGGGTGGTGTGAATCATAGGGTTGATTTAGGATAGGCAGTGAGTGGCAATGTAGCATGCAGAAAAGCACGACAGGGTCGTCAGCATGGGGAGTTCAGAAACATGCAGTGGCAATGTAGGATAGGTTTCTGAAAAACTTCGCGGGGTGATGCGCATTGTATGGGCGTGTAACATTACATTCACTAGTAGGAGTGAGAAAAACATCAAGGGGTGGTGTGAATCATAGGGTCTGAATTAGGATAGGCAGTGAGTGGCAATGTAGGATGGAGAAAAGCAACACGGGGTGGTCAGCATGGGGACGTCAGGAAACATGCAGTGGCAATGTAGGATAGGTTTCTGATAAACATCGCGGGGTGGTGCGCATTGTAGGGGTGTGTAACCTTACATTCACTAGTAGGAGTGAAAAAAACATCACGGGGTGGTGTGAATCATAAGGTCTGAATTAGGATGGTCAATGATTCGCAATGTAGGATGGAGAAAAGCACCACGGGGTGGTCAACATGGGGAGGTCAGGAAACATGCAGTGGAAATGTTGGATAGGTCTCTGAAAAACATCGCGGGTGGTGCGCATTGTATGGGTGTGTAACATTACATTCACTAGTAGGAGTGAGAAAAACCTCACGGGATGGTGTGAATCATAGGGTCTGAATTACGATAGGCAGTGAGTGGCAATGTAGGATGGAGAAAAGCACCACGGGGTGGTCAGCATGGGGAAGTCAGGAAACCTGCAGTGTCCATGTAGGACAGGTTTCTGAAAAACATCGCGCTGTGGTGCGCATTGTATGGGTGTGTAACATTACATTCACTAGTAGGAGTGAGAAAAACGTCACGGGGTGGTGTGAATTATAGGGTCTGAATTAGGATAGGCAATGAGTGGCAATGTACGATGGAGAAAAGCACCACGGGGTGGTCAGCATGGGGAAGTCAGGAAACCTGCAGTGTCCATGTAGGATAGGTTTCTGAAAAACATCGCTGGTAGGTGCGCATTGTATGGGTGTGTAACCTTACATTCACTAGTAGGAGTGAGAAAAACATCACCGGGTGGTGTGAATCATAGGGTCTGAATTAGGATAGGCAGTGAGTGGCAATGTAGGATGGAGAAAAGCAACACGGGGTGGTCAGCATGGGGAGTTCAGGAAACATGCAGTGGCAATGTAGGATAGGTTTCTGATAAACATCGCGGGGTGGTGCGCATTGTAGGGGTGTGTAACCTTACATTCACTAGTAGGAGTGAAAAAAACATCACGGGGTGGTGTGAATCATAGGGTCTGAATTAGGATGGGCAATGATACGCAATGTAGGATGGAGAAAAGCACCACGGGGTGGTCAACATGGGGAGGTCAGGAAACATGCAGTGGAAATGTTGGATAGGTCTCTGAAAAACATCGCGGGTGGTGCGCATTTTATGGGTGTGTAATATTTCATTCACTAGTAGGAGTGAGAAAAGCGTCACGGGGTGGTGTGAATTATAGGGTCTGAATTAGGATACGCAATGAGTGGAAATGTAGTTTGGAGAAAAGCACCACGCGGTGGTCATCATGGGGAGGTCAGGAAACGTGCAGTGGCAATGTAGGATAGGTTTCTGAAAAACATCGCGGGGTGGTGCACATTGTATTGGTGTGTAACCTTACATTCACTAGTAGGAGTGAGAAAAACATCACGGGGTCGGGTGAATCATAGGGTCTGAATTAGGACAGGCAGTGAGTGGCAATGTAGGATGGAGAAAAGCACCACGGGGTAGTCAGTATGGGGAGGTCAGGAAACGTGCAGTGGCAATGTAGGATAGGTTTCTGAAAAACATCGCGGGGTGGTGCGCATTGTATGGGTGTGTAACATTACATTCACTAATAGGAGTGAGAAAAACATCGCGGGGTGGTGTGAATCATAGGGTCTGAATTACGATAGGCAGTGAGTGGCAATGTAGGATGGAGAAAATCACCACGGGGTGGTCAGCATGGGGAGGTCAGGAAACACGCAGTGGCAATGTAGGATAGGTTTCTGAAAAACATCGCGGGGTGGTGCACATTGTATTGGTGTGTAACCTTACATTCACTAGCAGGAGTGAAAAAAAAATCATGGGGTGGTGTGAATCATAGGGTCTGAATTAGGATAGGCAATGATTCGCAATGTAGGATGGAGAAAAGCACCACGGGGTGGTCATCATGGGGAAGTCAGGAAACCTGCAGTGTCCATGTAGGATAGGTTTCTGAAAAACATCGCGGGGTGGTGCGCATTGTATGGGTGTGTAACCTTACATTCACTAGTAGGAGTGAGAAAAACATCACGGGGTGGTGTGAATCATAGGGTCTGAATTAGGAAAGGCAGTGAGTGGCAATGTAGGATGGAGAAATGCACCACGGGGTGGTCAGCATGGGGAGGTCAGGAAACATGCAGTAGCAATGTAGGATAGGTTTCTGAAAAACATCCCGGAGTGGTGCGCATTGTATGGGTGTGTAACATTACATTCACTAGTAGGAGTGAGAAAAACATCACGGAGTGGTGTGAATCATAGGGTCTGAATTAGGATAGGCAGTGAGTGGCAATGTAGGATGAAGAAAAGCACCACGGGGTGGTCAGCATGGGGAGGTCAGGAAACGTGATGTGGTAATGTAGGATAGGTTTCTGAAAAATATCGCCGGGATAGTGCGCATTTTATGGGTGTGTAGCATTACATTCACTAGTAGAAGTGAGAAAAACATCACGGGGTGGTGTGAATCATAGGGTCTGAATTACGATAGGCAGTGAGTGGCAATGTAGGATGGAGAAAATCTCCACGGGGTGGTCAGCATGGGGAGGTCAGGAAACATGCATTGGCAATGTAGGATAGGTTTCTGAAAAACATCGCGGGGTGGTGCACATTGTATGGGTGTGTAACCTTACATTCACTAGCAGGAGTGAAAAAAACATCACGGGGTGGTGTGAATCATAGGGTCTGAATTAGGATGGGCAATGATTCTCAATGTAGGATGGAGAAAAGCACCACGGGTTGGTCAACATAGGGAGGTCAGGAAACATGCAGTGGCAATGTAGGATAGGTTTCTGAAAAACATCACGGTGTGGTGCGCACTGTGTGGGTGTGTAACATTACATTCACTAGTAGGAGTGAGAAAAGCATCACAGGGTGGTGTGAATCATAGGGTCTGAATTACGATAGGCAGTGAGTGGCAATGTAGGATGGAGAAACGCAACACGGGGTGGTCAGCATGGGGACGTCAGGAAACATGCAGTGGCAATGTAGGATAGGTTTCTGATAAACATCACGGGGTGGTGCGCATTGTATGGGTGTGTAACCTTACATTCACTAGGAGGAGTTAAAAAAACATCACGGGGTGGTGTGAATCATAGGGGCTGAATTAGGATGGGCAATGAGTGGAAATGTAGGATGGAGAAAAGCACCACGGGGTGGTCAGCATGGGGAAGTCAGGAAACATGCAGTGTCAATGTAGGATAGGTTTCTGAAAAACATCGCGGGGTTGTGCGCATTGTATGGGTGTGTAACCTTACATTCACTAGTAGGAGTGAGAAAAACATCACGGGGTGGTGTGAATCATAGGGTCTGAATTAGGATAGGCAGTGAGTGGCAATGTCGGATGCAGAAAAGCACCACAGGGTGGTCAGCATGGGGAGGTCAGGAAACATGCAGTGGCAATGTAGGATAGGTTTCTGAAAAACATCGCGGGGTTGTGCGCATTGTATGGGTGTGTAACCTTACATTCACTAGTAGGAGTGAGAAAAATTTCACGGGGTTGTGTGAATCATAGGGTTGATTTAGGATAGGCAGTGAGTGGCAATTTAGGATGCAGAAAATCACCACAGGGTGGTCATCATGGGGAGGTCAGGAAACATGCAGTGGCAATGTAGGATAGGTTTCTGAAAACCTTCGCGGGGTGATGCGCATTGTATGGGTGTGTAACCTTACATTCACTAGTAGGAGTGAGAGAAACATCACGGAGTGGTGTGAATCATAGGGTCTGAATTACGATAGGCAGTGAGTGGCAATGTAGGATGGAGAAAAGCACCACGGGGTGGTCAGCATGGGGAAGTCAGGAAACCTGCAGTGTCCATGTAGGACAGGTTTCTGAAAAACATCGCGGGGTGGTGCGCATTGTATGGGTGTGTAACATTACATTCACTAGTAGGAGTGAGAAAAACCTCACGGGGTGGTGTGAATTATAGGGTCTGAATTAGGATAGGCAATGAGTGGCAATGTACGATGGAGAAAAGCACCACGGGGTGGTCAGCATGGGGAAGTCAGGAAACCTGCAGTGTCCATGTAGGATAGGTTTCTGAAAAACATCGCGGGGTGATGCGCATTGTATGGGTGTGTAACCTTACATTCACTAGTAGGAGTGAGAAAAACATCACCGGGTGGTGTGAATCATAGGGTCTGAATTAGGAAAGGCAGTGAGTGGCAATGTAGGATGGAGAAATGCACCACGGGGTGGTCAGCATGGGGAGGTCAGGAAACATGCAGTAGCAATGTAGGATAGGTTTCTGAAAAACATCGCGGGGTGGTGCGCATTGTATGGGTGTGTAACATTACATTAGTAGGAGTGAGAGAATCATCAATGGGTGGTGTGAATCATAGGGTCTGAATTAGGATAGGCAGTGAGTGGCAATGTAGGATGAAAAAAGCACCACGGTGTGGTCAACATAGGGAGGTCAGGAAACATGCAGTGGCAATGTAGGATAGGTTTCTGAACAACATCACGGTGTGGTGCACACTGTATGGGTGTGTAACATTACATTCACTAGTAGGAGTGAGAAAAACATCACGGGGTGGTGTGAATCATAGGGTCTGAATTAGGAAGGGCAATGATTCGCAATGTAGGATGGAGAAAAGCACCACGGGGTGGTCAACATAGGGAGGTCAGGAAACATGCAGTGGCAATGTAGGATAGGTTTCTGAAAAACATCACGGTGTGGTGCACACTGTATGGGTGTGTAACATTACATTCACTAGTAGGAGTGAGAAAAACATCACGGGGTCGGGTGAATCATAGGGTCTGAATTAGGACAGGCAGTGAGTGGCAATGTAGGATGGAGAAAAGCACCACGGGGTGGTCAGCATGGGGAAGTCAGGAAACATGCAGTGGCAATGTAGGATAGGTTTCTGAAAAACATCACGGGGTGGTGCGCATTGTATGGGTGTGTAACATTACATTCAATAGTAGGAGTGAGAAAAGCATCACAGGGTGGTGTGAATCATAGGGTCTGAATTAGGATAGGCAGTGACTGGCAATGTAGGATGGAGAAAAGCACCATGGGGTGGTCAGCATGGGGAGGTCAGGAAATATGCAGTGGCAATGTAGGATAGGTTTCTGAAAAACATCGGGGGGTGGTGCGCATTGTATGGGTAAGTAACATTACATTCACTAGGTGGAGTGAGAAAAACATCACGGGGTGGTGTGAATCATAGGGTCTGAATTAGGATAGGCAGTGAGTGGCAATGTAGGATGGAGAAAAGCACCACCGGGTGGTCAGCATGGGGAGGTCAGGAAAGATGCAGTGGCAATGTAGGATAGGTTTCTGAAAAACATCGCGGAGTGGTGCGCATTATATGGGTGTGTAACATTACATTCACTAGTAGGAGTGAGAATAACATCACGGGGTGGTGTGAATCATAGGGTTGATTTAGGATAGGCAGTGAGTGGCAATGTAACATGCAGAAAAGCACGACAGGGTCGTCAGCATGGGGAGTTCAGAAACATGCAGTGGCAATGTAGGATAGGTTTCTGAAAAACTTCGCGGGGTGATGCGCATTGTATGGGCGTGTAACATTACATTCACTAGTAGGAGTGAGAAAAACATCAAGGGGTGGTGTGAATCATAGGGTCTGAATTAGGATAGGCAGTGAGTGGCAATGTAGGATGGAGAAAAGCAACACGGGGTGGTCAGCATGGGGACGTCAGGAAACATGCAGTGGCAATGTAGGATAGGTTTCTGATAAACATCGCGGGGTGGTGCGCATTGTAGGGGTGTGTAACCTTACATTCACTAGTAGGAGTGAAAAAAACATCACGGGGTGGTGTGAATCATAAGGTCTGAATTAGGATGGTCAATGATTCGCAATGTAGGATGGAGAAAAGCACCACGGGGTGGTCAACATGGGGAGGTCAGGAAACATGCAGTGGAAATGTTGGATAGGTCTCTGAAAAACATCGCGGGTGGTGCGCATTGTATGGGTGTGTAACATTACATTCACTAGTAGGAGTGAGAAAAACCTCACGGGATGGTGTGAATCATAGGGTCTGAATTACGATAGGCAGTGAGTGGCAATGTAGGATGGAGAAAAGCACCACGGGGTGGTCAGCATGGGGAAGTCAGGAAACCTGCAGTGTCCATGTAGGACAGGTTTCTGAAAAACATCGCGCTGTGGTGCGCATTGTATGGGTGTGTAACATTACATTCACTAGTAGGAGTGAGAAAAACGTCACGGGGTGGTGTGAATTATAGGGTCTGAATTAGGATAGGCAATGAGTGGCAATGTACGATGGAGAAAAGCACCACGGGGTGGTCAGCATGGGGAAGTCAGGAAACCTGCAGTGTCCATGTAGGATAGGTTTCTGAAAAACATCGCTGGTAGGTGCGCATTGTATGGGTGTGTAACCTTACATTCACTAGTAGGAGTGAGAAAAACATCACCGGGTGGTGTGAATCATAGGGTCTGAATTAGGATAGGCAGTGAGTGGCAATGTAGGATGGAGAAAAGCAACACGGGGTGGTCAGCATGGGGAGTTCAGGAAACATGCAGTGGCAATGTAGGATAGGTTTCTGATAAACATCGCGGGGTGGTGCGCATTGTAGGGGTGTGTAACCTTACATTCACTAGTAGGAGTGAAAAAAACATCACGGGGTGGTGTGAATCATAGGGTCTGAATTAGGATGGGCAATGATACGCAATGTAGGATGGAGAAAAGCACCACGGGGTGGTCAACATGGGGAGGTCAGGAAACATGCAGTGGAAATGTTGGATAGGTCTCTGAAAAACATCGCGGGTGGTGCGCATTTTATGGGTGTGTAATATTTCATTCACTAGTAGGAGTGAGAAAAGCGTCACGGGGTGGTGTGAATTATAGGGTCTGAATTAGGATACGCAATGAGTGGAAATGTAGTTTGGAGAAAAGCACCACGCGGTGGTCATCATGGGGAGGTCAGGAAACGTGCAGTGGCAATGTAGGATAGGTTTCTGAAAAACATCGCGGGGTGGTGCACATTGTATTGGTGTGTAACCTTACATTCACTAGTAGGAGTGAGAAAAACATCACGGGGTCGGGTGAATCATAGGGTCTGAATTAGGACAGGCAGTGAGTGGCAATGTAGGATGGAGAAAAGCACCACGGGGTAGTCAGTATGGGGAGGTCAGGAAACGTGCAGTGGCAATGTAGGATAGGTTTCTGAAAAACATCGCGGGGTGGTGCGCATTGTATGGGTGTGTAACATTACATTCACTAATAGGAGTGAGAAAAACATCGCGGGGTGGTGTGAATCATAGGGTCTGAATTACGATAGGCAGTGAGTGGCAATGTAGGATGGAGAAAATCACCACGGGGTGGTCAGCATGGGGAGGTCAGGAAACACGCAGTGGCAATGTAGGATAGGTTTCTGAAAAACATCGCGGGGTGGTGCACATTGTATTGGTGTGTAACCTTACATTCACTAGCAGGAGTGAAAAAAAAATCATGGGGTGGTGTGAATCATAGGGTCTGAATTAGGATAGGCAATGATTCGCAATGTAGGATGGAGAAAAGCACCACGGGGTGGTCATCATGGGGAAGTCAGGAAACCTGCAGTGTCCATGTAGGATAGGTTTCTGAAAAACATCGCGGGGTGGTGCGCATTGTATGGGTGTGTAACCTTACATTCACTAGTAGGAGTGAGAAAAACATCACGGGGTGGTGTGAATCATAGGGTCTGAATTAGGAAAGGCAGTGAGTGGCAATGTAGGATGGAGAAATGCACCACGGGGTGGTCAGCATGGGGAGGTCAGGAAACATGCAGTAGCAATGTAGGATAGGTTTCTGAAAAACATCCCGGAGTGGTGCGCATTGTATGGGTGTGTAACATTACATTCACTAGTAGGAGTGAGAAAAACATCACGGAGTGGTGTGAATCATAGGGTCTGAATTAGGATAGGCAGTGAGTGGCAATGTAGGATGAAGAAAAGCACCACGGGGTGGTCAGCATGGGGAGGTCAGGAAACGTGCTGTGGTAATGTAGGATAGGTTTCTGAAAAATATCGCCGGGATAGTGCGCATTTTATGGGTGTGTAGCATTACATTCACTAGTAGAAGTGAGAAAAACATCACGGGGTGGTGTGAATCATAGGGTCTGAATTACGATAGGCAGTGAGTGGCAATGTAGGATGGAGAAAATCTCCACGGGGTGGTCAGCATGGGGAGGTCAGGAAACATGCATTGGCAATGTAGGATAGGTTTCTGAAAAACATCGCGGGGTGGTGCACATTGTATGGGTGTGTAACCTTACATTCACTAGCAGGAGTGAAAAAAACATCACGGGGTGGTGTGAATCATAGGGTCTGAATTAGGATGGGCAATGATTCTCAATGTAGGATGGAGAAAAGCACCACGGGTTGGTCAACATAGGGAGGTCAGGAAACATGCAGTGGCAATGTAGGATAGGTTTCTGAAAAACATCACGGTGTGGTGCGCACTGTGTGGGTGTGTAACATTACATTCACTAGTAGGAGTGAGAAAAGCATCACAGGGTGGTGTGAATCATAGGGTCTGAATTACGATAGGCAGTGAGTGGCAATGTAGGATGGAGAAACGCAACACGGGGTGGTCAGCATGGGGACGTCAGGAAACATGCAGTGGCAATGTAGGATAGGTTTCTGATAAACATCACGGGGTGGTGCGCATTGTATGGGTGTGTAACCTTACATTCACTAGGAGGAGTTAAAAAAACATCACGGGGTGGTGTGAATCATAGGGGCTGAATTAGGATGGGCAATGATTCGCTATGTAGGATGGAGAAAAGCACCACGGGGTGGTCAACATGGGGCGGTCAGGAAAAATGCAGTGGCAATGTAGGATAGGTTTCTGAAAAACATCACGGGGTGGTGCTCATTGTATGGGTGTGTAACATTACATTCACTAGTAGGAGTGAGAAAACCATCACAGGGTGGTGTGAATCATAGGGTCTGATTAGGATAGGCAGTGACTGGCAATGTAGGATGGAGAAAAGCACCATGGGGTGGTCAGCATGGGGAGGTCAGGAAACATGCAGTGGCAATGTAGGATAGGATTCTGAAAAACATCGCGGAGTGGTGCGCATTATATGGGTGTGTAACATTACATTCACTAGTAGGAGTGAGAAAAACATCACGGGGTGGTGTGAATCATAGGGTTGATTTAGGATAGGCAGTGAGTTGCAATGTAGGATGCAGAAAAGCACGATTGGGTCGTCAGCATGGGGAGGTCAGGAACCATGCAATGGCAATGTAGGATAGGTTTCTGAAAAACTTCGCGGGGTGATGCGCATTGTATGGGTGTGTAACATTACATTCACTAGTAGGAGTGAGAAAAACATCACGGGGACGGGTGAATCATAGGGTCTGAATTCGGATAGGCAGTGAGTGGCAATGTAGGATGGAGAAAAGCACCACAGGGTAGTCAGTATGGGGAGTTCAGGAAACTTGCAGTGGCCATGTAGGATAGGTTTCTGAAAAACATCGCGGGGTGGGGCGCATTTTATGGGTATGTAAAATTACATTCACTAGTAGGAGTGAGAAAAACATCACGGGGTGGTGTGAATCATAGGGTCTGAATTACGATAGGCAGTGAGTGCCAATGTATGATGGAGAAAAGCACCACGGGGTGGTCAGCATGGGTAAGTCAGGAAACCTGCAGTGTCCATGTAGGACAGGTTTATGAAAAACATCGCGGGGTGGTGCGCATTGTATGGGTGTGTAACATTACATTCACTAGTAGGAGTGAGAAAAACGTCACGGGGTGCTGTGAATTATAGGGTCTGAATTAGGATAGGCAATGAGTGGCAATGTACGATGGAGAAAAGCACCACGGGGTGATCAGCATGGGGAAGTCAGGAAACCTGCAGTGTCCATGTAGGATAGGTTTCTGAAAAACGTCGAGGTGTGGTGCGCATTGTATGGGTGTGTAACCTTACATTCACTAGTAGGAGTGAGAAAAACATCACCGGGTGGTGTGAATCATAGGGTCTGAATTAGGAAAGGCAGTGAGAGGCAATGTAGGATGGAGAAATGCACCACGGGGTGGTCAGCATGGGGAGGTCAGGAAACATGCAGTAGCAATGTAGGATAGGTTTCTGAAAAACATCGCGGGGTGGTGCGCATTGTATGGCTGTGTAACATTACATTAGTAGGAGTGAGAGAAACATCACGGGGTGGTGTGAATCATAGGGTTGATTTAGGATAGGCAGTGAGTGGCAATGTAGGATGCAGAAAAGCACCACAGGGCGGTCAGCATGGGGAGGTCAGGAAACATGCAGTGGCAATGTAGGATAGGTTTCTGAAAAACTTCGCGGGGTGATGCGCATTGTATGGGTGTGTAACATTACATTCACTAGTAGGAGTGAGAAAAACATCACGGGGTCGGGTGAATTATAGGGTCTGAATTAGGACAGGCAGTGAGTGGCAATGTAGGATGGAGAAAAGCACCACGGGGTAGTCCGTATGGGGAGGTCAGGAAACATGCAGTGGCAATGTAGGATAGGTTTCTGAAAAACATCGCGGGGTGGTGCGCATTGTATGGGTGTGTAACATTACATTCACTAGTAGGAGTGAGAAAAGCATCACAGGGTGGTGTGAATCATAGGGTCTGAATTAGGATAGGCAGTGAGTGGCAATGTAGGATGGAGAAAAGTAACACGGGGTGCTCAGCATGGGGACGTCAGGAAACATGCAGTGGCAATGTAAGATAGGTTTCTGATAAACATCGCGGGGTGGTGCGCATTGTAGGGGTGTGTAACATTACAATCACTAGTAGGAGTGAGAAAAACATCACGGGGACGGGTGAATCATAGGGTCTGAATTCGGATAGGCAGTGAGTGGCAATGTAGGATGGAGAAAAGCACCACAGGGTAGTCAGTATGGGGAGTTCAGGAAACTTGCAGTGGCCATGTAGGATAGGTTTCTGAAAAACATCGCGGGGTGGGGCGCATTGTATGGGTATGTAACATTACATTCACTAGTAGGAGTGAGAAAAACATCACGGGGTGGTGTGAATCATAGGGTCTGAATTACGATAGGCAGTGAGTGCCAATGTATGATGGAGAAAAGCACCACGGGGTGGTCAGCATGGGTAAGTCAGGAAACCTGCAGTGTCCATGTAGGACAGGTTTATGAAAAACATCGCGGGGTGGTGCGCATTGTATGGGTGTGTAACATTACATTCACTAGTAGGAGTGAGAAAAACGTCACGGGGTGCTGTGAATTATAGGGTCTGAATTAGGATAGGCAATGAGTGGCAATGTACGATGGAGAAAAGCACCACGGGGTGATCAGCATGGGGAAGTCAGGAAACCTGCAGTGTCCATGTAGGATAGGTTTCTGAAAAACGTCGAGGTGTGGTGCGCATTGTATGGGTGTGTAACCTTACATTCACTAGTAGGAGTGAGAAAAACATCACGGGGTGGTGTGAATCATAGGGTCTGAATTAGGATGGGCAATGATTCGCAATGTAGGATGGAGAAAAGCACCACGGGGTGGTCAACATGGGGAGGTCAGGAAACATGCAGTGGAAATGTTGGATAGGTCTCTGAAAAACATCGCGGGTGGTGCGCATTTTATGGGTGTGTAATATTTCATTCACTAGTAGGAGTGAGAAAAGCGTCACGGGGTGGTGTGAATTATAGGGTCTGAATTAGGATACGCAATGAGTGGAAATGTAGTTTGGAGAAAAGCACCACGGGGTGGTCAGCATGGGGAGGTCAGGAAACATGCAGTAGCAATGTAGGATAGGTTTCTGAAAAACATCGCGGGGTGGTGCGCATTGTATGGCTGTGTAACATTACATTCGTAGGAGTGAGAGAAACATCACGGGGTGGTGTGAATCATAAGGTTGATTTAGGATAGGCAGTGAGTGGCAATGTAGGATGCAGAAAAGCACCACAGGGCGGTCAGCATGGGGAGGTCAGGAAACATGCAGTGGCAATGTAGGATAGGTTTCTGAAAAACTTCGCGGGGTGATGCGCATTGTATGGGTGTGTAACATTACATTCACTAGTAGGAGTGAGAAAAACATCACGGGGTCGGGTGAATTATACGGTCTGAATTAGGACAGGCAGTGAGTGGCAATGTAGGATGGAGAAAAGTAACACGGGGTGCTCAGCATGGGGACGTCAGGAAACATGCAGTTGCAATGTAATATAGGTTTCTGATAAACATCGCGGGGTGGTGCGCATTGTAGGGGTGTGTAACATTACATTCACTAGTAGGAGTGAAAAAAACATCACGGGGTGGTGTGAATCATAGGGTCTGAATTTGGATGGGCAATGATTCGCAATGTAGGATGGAGAAAAGCACCACGGTGTGGTCAACATGGGGAGGTCAGGAAACATGCAGTGGCAATGTAGGATAGGTTTCTGAAAAACATCACGGTGTGGTGCGCACTGTATGGGTGTGTAACATTACATTCACTAGTAGGAGTGAGAAAAACATCACAGGGTGGTGGGAATCATAGGGTCTGAATTACGATAGGCAGTGAGTGGCAATGTAGGATGGAGAAAAGCACCACCGGGTGGTCAGCATGGGGAGGTCAGGAAACATGCAGTGGCAATGTAGGACAGGTTTCTGAAAAACAACGCGGGGTGGTGCGCATTGTATGGGTGTGTAACATTACATTCACTAGTAGGAGTGAAAAAAACGTAACGGGGTCGTGTGAATCATAGGGTGTGAATTAGGATAGGCAGTGAGTGGCAATGTAGGATGGGGAAAAGCACCATGGGGAGGTCAGTAAGTGGATGTCAGGAAACATGCAGTGGCAATGTTGGATAGGTCTCTGAAAAACATCGCGGGTTGTGCGCATTGTATGGGTGTGTAATATTTCATTCACTAGTAGGAGTGAGAAAAGCGTCACGGGGTGGTGTGAATTATAGGGTCTGAATTAGGATACGCAATGAGTGGAAATGTAGGTTGGAGAAAAGCACCACGGGGTGGTCAGCATGGGGAAGTCCGGAAACATGCAGTGTCCATGTAGGATAGGTTTCTGTAAAACATCGCGGGGTTGTGCGCATTGTATTGGTGTGTAACCTTACCTTCACTAGTAGGAGTGAGAAAAACATCACGGGGTGGTGTGAATCATAGGGTCTGAATTAGGATAGGCAGTGAGTGGCAAGTAGGATGCAGAAAAGCACCACAGGGTGGTCAGCATGGGGAGGTCAGGAAAGATGCAGTGGCAATGTAGGATAGGTTTCTGAAAAACAGCGCGGGGTTGTGCGCATTGTATGGGTGTGTAACCTTACATTCACTAGTAGGAGTGAGAAAAGCATCACGTGGTTGTGTGAATCATAGGGTTGATTTAGGATAGGCAGTGAGTGGCAATTTAGGATGCAGAAAAGCACCACAGGGTGGTCAGCATGGGGAGGTCAGGAAACATGCAGTGGCAATGTAGGATAGGTTTCTGAAAAACTTCGCGGGGTGATGCGCATTGTATGGGTGTGTAACCTTACATTCACTAGTAGGAGTGAGAGAAACATCACGGGGTGGTGTGAATCATAGGGTCTGAATTACGATAGGCAGTGAGTGGCAATGTAGGATGGAGAAAAGCACCACGGGGTGGTCAGCATGGGGAAGTCAGGAAACCTGAAGTGTCCATGGAGGACAGGTTTGTGAAAAACATCGCGGGGTGGTGCGCATTGTATGGGTGTGTAACATTACATTCACTAGTAGGAGTGAGAAAAACGTCACGGGGTGGTGTGAATTATAGGGTCTGAATTAGGATAGGCAATGAGTGGCAATGTACGATGGAGAAATGCACCACGGGGTGGTCAGCATGGGGAAGTCAGGAAACCTGCAGTGTCCATGTAGTATAGGTTTCTGAAAAACATCGCGGGGTGGTGCGCATTGTATGGTTGTGTAACCTTACATTCACTAGTAGGAGTGAGAAAAACATCACCGGGTGGTGTGAATCATAGGGTCTGAATTAGGATAGGCAGTGAGTGGCAATGTAGGATGAAGAAAAGCACAAAGGGGTGGTCAGCATGGGGAGGTCAGGAAACGTGCAGTGGCAATGTAGGATAGGTTTCTCAAAAACTTCGCGGGGTGATGCCCATTGTATGGGTGTGTATCATTACATTCACTAGTAGGAGTGAGAAAAACATCACGGGGTCGGGTGAATCATAGGGTCTGAATTAGGACATGCAGTGAGTGGCAATGTAGGATGGAGAAATGCAACACGGGGTGGTCAGCATGGGGACGTCAGGAAATATGCATTGGCAATGTAGGATAGGTTTCTGATAAACATCGCGGGGTGGTGCGCATTGTATGGGTGTGTAGCATTACATTCACTAGTAGGAGTGAGAAAAACATCACAGGGTGGTGTGAATCATAGGGTTGATTTAGGATAGGCAGTGAGTGGCAATGTAGGATGCAGAAAAGCACCACAGGGTGGTCAGCATGGGGAGGTCAGGAAACATGCAGTGGCAATGTAGGATAGGTTTCTGAAAAACATCACGGGGTGGTGCGCATTGTATGGGTGTGTAACATTACATTCACTAGTAGGAGTGAGAAAAGCATCACAGGGTGGTGTGAATCATAGCGTCTGAATTAGGATAGGCAGTGACTGGCAATGTAGGATGGAGAAAAGCACCATGGGGTGGTCAGCATGGGGAGGTCAGGAAACATGCAGTGGCAATGTAGGATAGGTTTCTGAAAAACATCGCGGGGTGGTGCGCATTGTATGGGTGTGTAACATTACATTCAGTAGTAGGAGTGAGAAAAGCATCACAGGGTGGTGTGAATCATAGGGTCTGAATTAGGATAGGCAGTGAGTGACAATGTAGGATGGAGAAATGCAACAAGGGGTGGTCAGCATGGGGACGTCAGGAAACATGCAGTGGCAATGTAGGATAGGTTTCTGATAAACATCGCGGGGTGGTGCGCATTGTAGGGGTGTGTAACCTTACATTCACTAGTAGGAGTGAAAAAAACATCACGGGGTGGTGTGAATCATAGGGTCTGAATTAGGATGGGCAATGATTCGCAATATAGGATGGAGAAAAGCACCACGGGGTGGTCAACATGGGGAGGTCAGGAAACATGTAGTGGCAATGTAGGATAGGTTTCTGAAAAACATCACAGGGTGGTGCGCATTGTATGGGTGTGTAACATTACATTCACTAGTAGGAGTGAGAAAAGCATCACAGGGTGGTGTGAATCATAGGGTCTGAATTAGGATAGGCAGTGACTGGCAATGTGGGATGGAGAAAAGCACCATGGGGTGCTCAGCATGGGGAGGTCAGGAAACATGCAGTGGCATATAGGATAGGTTTCTGAAAAACATCGCGGAGTGGTGCGCATTATATGGGTGTGTAACATTACATACAATAGTAGGAGTGAGAAAAACATCACGGGGTGGTGTGAATCATAGGGTCTGAATTAGGATAGGCAGTGAGTGGCAATGTAGGATGGGGAAAAGCACCACCGGGTGGTCAGCATGGGGAGGTCAGGAAACATGCAGTGGCAATGTAGGATAGGTTTCTGAAAAACATCGCGGGGTGGTGCGCATTGTATGGGTGTGTAACATTACATTCACTAGTAGGAGTGAGAAAAACATCACGGGGTGGAGTGAATCATAGGGTCTGAATTAGGATAGGCAGTGAGTGGCAATGTAGGATGAAGAAAAGCACCTCGGGGTGGCCAGCATGGGGAGGTCAGGAAACGTGCAGTGGCAATGTAGGATAGGTTTCTGAAAAATATCGCCGGGTGGTGCGCATTGTATGGGTGTGTAGCATTCCATTCACTAGTAGGAGTGACAAAAACATCACGGGGTGGTGTGAATCATAGGGTTGATTTAGGATAGGCAGTGAGTGGCAATGTAGGATGCAGAAAAGCACCACAGGGTGGTCAGCATGGGGAGGTCAGGAAACATGCATTTGCAATGTAGGATAGGTTTCTGAAAAACTTCGCGGGGTGATGCGCATTGTATGGATGTGTAACATTACATTCACTAGTAGGAGTGAGAAAAACATCACGGGGTCGGGTGAATCATAGGGTCTGAATTAGGACAGGCAGTGAGTGGCAATGTAGGATGGAGAAAAGCACCACGGCGTAGTCAGTATGGGGAGGTCAGGAAACGTGCAGTGGCAATGTAGGATAGGTTTCTGAAAAACATCGCGGGGTGGTGCACATTGTATGGGTGTGTAACCTTACATTCACTAGCAGGAGTGAAAAAAACATCACGGGGTGGTGTGAATCATAGGGTCTGAATTAGGATGGGCAATGATTCGGAATGTAGGATGGAGAAAAGCACCACGGGTTGGTCAACATGTGGAGGTCAGGAAACATGCAGTGGCAATGTAGGATAGGTTTCTGAAAAACATCACCGGGTGGTGTGCACTGTATGGGTGTGTAACATTACATTCACTAGTAGGAGTGAGAAAATTATCACAGGGTGGTGTGAATCATAGGGTCTGAATTACGATATGCAGTGAGTGGCAATGTAGGATGGAGAAAAGCAACACGGGGTGGTTAGCATGGGAACGTCAGGAAACATGCAGTGGCAATGTAGGATAGGTTTCTGATAAACATCACGGGGTGGTGCGCATTGTATGGGTGTGTAACCTTACATTCACTAGTAGGAGTGAGAAAAACATCACGGGGTGGTGTGAATCATAGGGTCTGAATTAGGATGGGCAATGATTCGCAATGTAGGATGGAGAAAAGCACCACGGGGTGGTCAACATAGGGAGGTCAGGAAACATGCAGTGGCAATGTAGGATAGGTTTCTGAAAAACATCACGGGGTGGTGCGCATTGTATGGGTGTGTAACATTACATTCACTAGTAGGAGTGAGAAAAGCATCACAGGGTGGTGTGAATCATAGGGTCTGAATTAGGATAGGCAGTGACTGGCAGTGTAGGATGGAGAAAAGCACCATGGGGTGGTCAGCATGGGGAGGTCAGGAAACATGCAGTGGCAATGTAGGATAGGTTTCTGAAAAACATCGGAGGGTGGTGCGCATTGTATGGGTGTGTAACATTACATTCACTAGTAGGAGTGAGTAAAACATCACGGGGGGGGTGTGAATCATAGGGTCTGAATTAGGATAGGCAGTGAGTGGCAATGTAGGATGGAGAAAATCACCACGGGGTGGTCAGCATGGGGAGGTCATGAAACATGCAGTGGCAATGTAGGATAGGTTTCTGAAAAACTTCGCGGGGTGGTGCACATTTTATGGGTGTGTAACCTTACATTCACTAGCAGGAGTGAAAAAAACATCACGGGGTGGTGTGAATCATAGGGTCTGAATTAGGATCGGCAATGATTCGCAATGTAGGATGGAGATAAGCACCACGGGGTGGTCAACATGGGGAGGTCAGGAAACATGCAGTGGCAATGTAGGATAGGTTTCTGAAAAACATCACGGGGTGGTGCGCACTGTATGGGTGTGTCACATTACATTCACTAGTAGGAGTGAGTAAAGCATCACAGGGTGGTGTGAATCATAGGGTCTGAATTAGGATAGGCAGTGTGTGGCAATGTATGATGGAGAAAAGCAACACGGGGTGGTCAGCATGGGGACGTCAGGAAACATGCAGTGGCAATGTAGGATAGGTTTCTGAAAAACATCGCGGGGTGGTGCGCATTGTATGGGTGTGTAACATTACATTCACTAGTAGGAGTGAGAAAAACATCACGGGGTGGTG
The DNA here is from genome assembly GCF_034190915.1 of Cavia porcellus. NCBI lineage: Eukaryota > Metazoa > Chordata > Mammalia > Rodentia > Caviidae > Cavia > Cavia porcellus. Next base: position 367,646 of record NW_026947561.1, on the reverse strand, counting down.
TGAATCATATGGTCTGAATTAGGATAGGCAGTGAGTGGCAATGTAGAATGGAGAAAAGCACCACCGGGTGGTCAGCATGGGGAGGTCAGGAAACATGCAGTGGCAATGTAGGATAGGTTTCTGAAAGACATCGCGGAGTGGTGCGCATTATATGGGTGTGTAACATTACATTCACTATTAGGAATGAGAAAAACGTCACGGGGTGGTGTGAATCATAGGGTCTGAATTAGGATAGGCAGTGAGTGCCAATGTAGGATGGAGAAAAACACCACGGGGTTGTCAGCATGGGGAGTTCAGGAAACATTCAGTGGCAATGTAGGATAGGTTTCAGAAAAACATCGCGGGGTGGTGCACATTGTATGGGTGTGTAACATTACATTCACTAGTAGGAGTGAAAAAAACGTAACGGGGTCTTGTGAATCATAGGGTCTGAATTAGGATATGCAGTGAGTGGCAATGTAGGATGGGGAAAAGCACCATGGGGAGGTCAGTAAGGGGATGTCAGGAAACATGCAGTGGCAATGTTGGATAGGTCTCTGAAAAACATCGCGGGTGGTGCGCATTGTATGGGTGTGTAATATTTCATTCACTAGTAGGAGTGAGAAAAGCGTCAAGGGGTGGTGTGAATTATAGGGTCTGAATTAGGATAGGCAATGAGTGGCAATGTAGGATGGAGAAAAGCACCAAGGGGTGGTCAGCATGGGGAAGTCAGGAAACATGCAGTGTCAATGTAGGATAGGTTTCTGAAAAACATCGCGGGGTGGTGCGCATTGTATGCGTGTGTAACATTACATTCACTAGTAGGAGTGAGAAAAACATCGCGGGGTGGTGTGAATCATAGGGTCTGAATTACGATAGGCAGTGAGTGGAAATGTAGGATGGAGAAAATCACCACGGGGTGGTCAGCATCGGGAGGTCAGGAAACATGCAGTGGCAATGTAGGATAGGTTTCTGAAAAACATCACGGGGTGGTGCGCACTGTATGGGTGTGTAACATTACATTCACTAGTAGGAGTGAGAAAAGCATCACAGGGTGGTGTGAATCATAGGGTCTGAATTACGATAGGCAGTGAGTGGCAATGTACGATGGAGAAAAGCAACACGGGGTGGCCAGCATGGGGACGTCAGGAAACATGCAGTGGCAATGTAGGATAGGTTTCTGATAAACATCACGGGGTGGTGCGCATTGCATGGGTGTGTAAACTTACATTCACTAGTAGGACTGAAAAAAACATCACGGGGTGGTGTGAATCATAGGGTCTGAATTAGGATGGGCAATGATTCGCAATGTAGAATGGAGAAAAGCACCACGGGGTGGTCAACATGGGGAGGTCAGGAAACATGCAGTGGCAATGTAGGATAGGTTTCTGAAAAACATCACGCGGTGGTGCGCATTGTATGGGTGTGTAACATTGCATTCACTAGTAGGAGTGAGAAAAGCATCACAGGGTGGTGTGAATCATAGGGTCTGAATTATGATAGGCAGTGACTGGCAATGTAGGATGGAGAAAAGCACCATGGGGTGGTCAGCATAGGGAGGTCAGGAAACATGCAGTGGCAATGTAGGATAGGTTTCTGAAAAACATCGGGGGGTGGTGCGCATTGTATGGGTGTGTAACATTAAATTCACTAGTAGGAGTGAGAAAAACATCACGGGGTGGTGTGAATCATAGGGTCTGAATTAGGATAGGCAGTGAGTGGCAATGTAGGATGGAGAAAATCACCACAGGGTGGTCAGCATGGGGAGGTCAGGAAACATGCAGTGGCAATGTAGGATAGGTTTCTGAAAAACATCGCGGGGTGGTGCACATTGTATGGGTGTGTAACCTTACATTCACTAGCAGGAGTGAAAAAAACATCACGGGGTGGTGTGAATCATAGGGTCTGAATTCGGATCGGCAATGATTCGCAATGTAGGATGGAGAAAAGCAACACGGGGTGGTCAGCATGGGGACGTCAGGAAACATGCAGTGGCAATGTAGGATTGGATTCTGATAAACATCACGGGATGGTGCGCATTGTATGGGTGTGTAACCTTACATTCACTAGTAGGAGTGTAAAAAACATCACGGGGTGGTGTGAATCATAGGGTCTGAATTAGGATGGGCAATGATTCGCAATGTAGGATGGAGAAAAGCACCACGGGGTGGTCAACATGGGGAGGTCAGGAAACATGCAGTGGCAATGTAGGATAGGTTTCTGAAAAACATCACGGGGTGGTGCGCATTGTATGGATGTGTAACATTACATTCACTAGTAGGAGTGAGAAAAGCATCACAGGATGGTGTGAATCATAGGGTCTGAATTAGGATAGGCAGTGACTGGCAATGTAGGATGGAGAAAAGCACCATGGGGTGGTCAGCATGGGGATGTCAGGAAACATGCAGTGGCAATGTAGGATAGGTTTCTGAAAAACATCGCGGGGTGGTGCGCATTGTATGGGTGTGTAACATTACATTCACTAGTAGGAGTGAGAAAAACATCACGGGGTGGTGTGAATCATAGGGTCTGAATTAGGATAGGCAGTGAGTGGCAATGTAGGATGGGGAAAAGCACCATGAGGAGGTCAGTAAGGGGATGTCAGGAAACATGCAGTGGCAATGTTGGATAGGTCTCTGAAAAACATCGCGGGTGGTGCACATTGTATGGGTGTGTAATATTTCATTCACTAGTAGGAGTGAGAAAGCGTCACGGGGTGGTGTGAATTATAGGGTCTGAATTAGAATAGGCAATGAGTGGAAATGTAGGATGGAGAAAAGCACCACGGGGTGGTCAGCACGGGGAAGTCAGGAAACATGCAGTGTCAATGTAGCATAGGTTTCTGAAAAACATCGCGGGGTTGTGCGCATTGTATGGGTGTGTAACATTACATTCACTAGTAGGAGTGAGAAAAACATCACGGGGTGGTGTGAATCATAGGGTCTGAATTAGGATAGGCAGTGAGTGGCAATGTAGGATGGAGAAAAGCAACACGGGATGGTCAGCATGGGGATGTTAGGAAACATGCAGTGGCAATGTAGGATAGGTTTCTGAAAAACATCGCGGCGTGGTGCGCATTGTATGGGTTTGTAACATTACATTCACTAGTAGGAGTGAGAAAAACGTCACGGGGTGGTGTGAATTATAGGGTCTGAATTAGGATAGGCAATGAGTGGCAATGTAGGATGGAGAAAAGCACCACGGCGTGGTCAGCATGGGGAAGTCAGGAAAAATGCAGTGTCCATGTAGGATAGGTTTCTGAAAAACATCGCGCGTTGGTGCGCATTGTATGGGTGTATAACATCACATTCACTAGTAGGAGTGAGAAAAACATCACGGGGTGGTGTGAATCATAGGGTTGATTTAGGATAGGCAGTGAGTGGCAATGTAGGATGCAGAAAAGCACCACAGTGTGGTCAGCATGGGGAGGTCAGGAAACATGCAGTGGCAATGTAGGATAGGTTTCTGAAAATCATCGCTTGGTGGTGCGCATTGTATGGGTGTGTAACCTTACATTCACTAGTAGGAGTCAGAAAAACGTCACGGGGTGGTGTGAATCATAGGGTCTGAATTAAGATAGGCAGTGAGTGGCAATGTAGGATGGAGAAAAGCACCACGGGGTGGTCAGCATTGAGAGGTCAGGAAACATGCAGTGGCAATGTAGGATAGGTTTCTGAAAAACATCGCGGGGTGGTGCGCATTGTATGGGTGTGTAACCTTACAATCACTAGTAGTAGTGAGAAAAACATCACGGGGTCGTGTGAATCATAGGGTCTGAATTAGTATAGGCAGTGAGCGGCAATGTAGGATGGAGAAAACACCACGGGGTGGTCAGCATGGGGAGGTCAGGAAACATGCAGTGGCAATGTTGGATAGGTTTCTGAAAAACATCGCGGCGTGGTGCGCATTGTATGGGTGTGTAACATTACATTCACTAGTAGGAGTGAGAAAAACGTCACGGTGTGGTGTGAATCATAGGGCCTGAATTAGGATAGGCAGTGAGTGCCAATGTAGGATGGAGAAAAACACCACGGGGTTGTCAGCACGGGGAGGTCAGGAAACATGCAGTGGCAATGTAGGATAGGTTTCTGAAAAACATCACGGGGTGGTGCGCATTGTATGGGTGTGTAACACTACATTCACTAGTAGGTGTGAAAAAAACGTAACGGGGTCGTGTGAATCATAGGGTCTGAATTAGGATAGGCAGTGAGTGGCAATGTAGGATGGGGAAAAGCACCATGGGGAATTCAGTACGGGGATGTCAGGAAACATGCAGTGGCAATGTAGGATAGGTCTCTGAAAAACATCGAGGGGTGGTGCGCATTGTATGGGTGTGTAATATTTCTTTCACTAGTAGGAGTGAGAAAAGCGTCACGGGGTGGTGTGAATTATAGGGTCTGAATTAGGATAGGCAATGAGTGGAAATGTAGGATGGAGAAAAGCACCACGGGGTGGTCAGCATGGGGAAGTCAGGAAACATGCAGTGTCAATGTAGGATAGGTTTCTGAAAAACATCGCTGGGTTGTGCGCATTGTATGGGTGTGTACCCTTATATTCACTAGTAGGAGTGAGAAAAACATCACGGGGTGGTGTGAATCATAGGCTCTGAATTAGGATAGGCAGTGAGTGGCAATGTAGGATAGAGAAAAGCACCACGGGGTTGTCAGCATGGGGATGTGAGGAAACATGCAGTGGCAATGTAGGATAGGTTTCTGAAAAACATCCCGGGGTGGTTCGCATTGTATGGGTGTGTAACATTACATTCACTAGTAGGAGTGAAAAAAACGAAACGGGGTGGTGTGAATCATAGGGTCTGAATTAGGATAGGCAGTGAGTGGCAATGTAGGATGGGGAAAAGCACCATGGGGAGGTCAGTACGGGGAGGTCAGGAAACATGCAGTGGCAATGTAGGATAGGTTTCTGAAAAACATCGCTGCGTGGTGCGCATTGTATGGGTGTTTAACATTACATTCACTAGTAGGAGTGAGAAAAACGTCACGGAGTGGTGTGAATTATAGGGTCTGAATTAGGATAGGCAATGAGTGGCAATGTAGGATAGAGAAAAGCACCACGGGGTGGTCAGCATGGGGAAGTCAGGAAACCTGCAGTGTCCATGTAGGATAGGTTTCTGAAAAACATCACGGGGTGGTGCGAATTGTATGGGTGTGTAACCTTACATTCACTAGTAGGAGTGAGAAAAACATCACGGGGTGGTGTGAATCATAGGGTCTGAATTAGGATAGGCAGTGAGCGGCAATGTAGGATGGAGAAAACACCACGGGGTGGTCAGCATGGGGAGGTCAGGAAACATGCAGTGGCAATGTAGGATAGGTTTCTGAAAAACATCGCGGAGTGGTGCGCATTGTATGGGTGTGTACCCTCACATTCACTAGTAGGAGTGAGAAAAACATCACGGGGTGGTGTGAATCATAGGCTCTGAATTAGGATAGGCAGTGAGTGGCAATGTAGGATAGAGAAAAGCACCACGGGGTGGTCAGCATGGGGATGTTAGGAAACATGCAGTGGCAATGTAGGATAGGTTTCTGAATAACATCGCGGGGTGGTTCGCATTGTATGGGTGTGTAACATTACATTCACTAGTAGGAGTGAAAAAAACGTAACGGGGTGGTGTGAATCATAGGGTCTGAATTAGGATAGGCAGTGAGTGGCAATGTAGGATGGGGAAAAGCACCATGGGGAGGTCAGTACGGGGTGGTCAGGAAACATGCAGTGGCAATGTAGGATAGGTTTCTGAAAAACATCGCTGCGTGGTGCGCATTGTATGGGTGTTTAACATTACATTCACTAGTAGGAGTGAGAAAAACGTCACGGAGTGGTGTGAATTATAGGTTCTGAATTAGGATAGGCAATGAGTGGCAATGTAGGATAGAGAAAAGCACCACGGGGTGGTCAGCATGGGGAAGTCAGGAAACCTGCAGTGTCCATGTAGGATAGGTTTCTGAAAAACATCACGGGGTGGTGCGCATTGTATGGGTGTGTAACCTTACATTCACTAGTAGGAGTGAGAAAAACATCACGGGGTGGTGTGAATCATAGGGTCTGAATTAGGATAGGCAGTGAGCGGCAATGTAGGATGGAGAAAACACCACGGGGTGGTCAGCATGGGGAAGTCAGGAAACATGCAGTGGCAATGTAGGATAGGTTTCTGAAAAACATCGCGGAGTGGTGCGCATTGTATGGGTGTGTACCCTTACATTCACTAGTAGGAGTGAGAAAAACATCACGGGGTGGTGTGAATCATAGGCTCTGAATTAGGATAGGCAGTGAGTGGCAATGTAGGATAGAGAAAAGCACCACGGGGTGGTCAGCATGGGGATGTTAGGAAACATGCAGTGGCAATGTAGGATAGGTTTCTGAAAAACATCGCGGGGTGGTTCGCATTGTATGGGTGTGTAACATTACATTCACTAGTAGGAGTGAAAAAAACGTAACGGGGTGGTGTGAATCATAGGGTCTGAATTAGGATAGGCAGTGAGTGGCAATGTAGGATGGGGAAAAGCACCATGGGGAGGTCAGTACGGGGAGGTCAGGAAACATGCAGTGGCAATGTAGGATAGGTTTCTGAAAAACATCGCTGCGTGGTGCGCATTGTATGGGTGTTTAACATTACATTCACTAGTAGGAGTGAGAAAAACGTCACGGAGTGGTGTGAATTATAGGGTCTGAATTAGGATAGGCAATGAGTGGCAATGTAGGATAGAGAAAAGCACCACGGGGTGGTCAGCATGGGGAAGTCAGGAAACCTGCAGTGTCCATGTAGGATAGGTTTCTGAAAAACATCACGGGGTGGTGCGCATTGTATGGGTGTGTAACCTTACATTCACTAGTAGGAGTGAGAAAAACATCACGGGGTGGTGTGAATCATAGGGTCTGAATTAGGATAGGCAGTGAGCGGCAATGTAGGATGGAGAAAACACCACGGGGTGGTCAGCATGGGGAGGTCAGGAAACATGCAGTGGCAATGTAGGATAGGTTTCTGAAAAACATCGCGGAGTGGTGCGCATTGTATGGGTGTGTACCCTTACATTCACTAGTAGGAGTGAGAAAAACATCACGGGGTGGTGTGAATCATAGGCTCTGAATTAGGATAGGCAGTGAGTGGCAATGTAGGATAGAGAAAAGCACCACGGGGTGGTCAGCATGGGGATGTTAGGAAACATGCAGTGGCAATGTAGGATAGGTTTCTGAAAAACATCGCGGCGTGGTGCGCATTGTATGGGTGTGTAACATTACATTCACTAGTAGGAGTGAGAAAAACGTCACGGGGTGGTGTGAATTGTAGGGTCTGAACTAGGATAGGCAATGAGTGGCAATGTAGGATGGAGAAAAGCACCACGGCGTGGTCAGCATGGGGAAGTCAGGAAAAATGCAGTGTCCATGTAGGATAGGTTTCTGAAAAACATCGCGGGTTGGTGCGCATTGTATGGGTGTGTAACATCACATTCACTAGTAGGAGTGAGAAAAACATCACAGGGTGGTGAGAATCATAGGGTTGATTTAGGATAGGCAGTGAGTGGCAATGTATGATGCAGAAAAGCACCACAGTGTGGTCAGCATGGGGAGGTCAGGAAACATGCAGTGGCAATGTAGGATAGGTTTCTGAAAAACTTCGCGGGGTGATGCGCATTGTATGGGTGTGTAACATTACATTCACTAGTAGGAGAGAGAAAAACATCACGGGGTCGGCTGAATCATAGGGTCTGAATTACGACAGGCAGTGAGTGGCCATGTAGGATGGAGAAAAGCACCACGGGGTAGTCAGTATGGGGAGGTCAGGAAACGTGCAGTGGCAATGTAGGATATGTTTCTGAAAAACATCGCGGGGTGGTGCGCATTGTATGCGTGTGTAACATTACATTCACTAGTAGGAGTGAGAAAAATATCGCGGGGTGGTGTGAATCATAGGGTCTGAATTACGATAGGCAGCGAGTGGCAATGTAGGATGGAGAAAATCACCACGGGGTGGTCAGCATCGGGAGGTCAGGAAACATGCAGTGGCAATGTAGGATAGGTTTCTGAAAAACATCGCGGGGTGGTGCACATTGTATGGGTGTGTAACCTTACATTCACTAGCAGTAGTGAAAAAAACATCACGGGGTGGTGTGAATCATAGGGTCTGAATTAGGATGGGCAATGATTCGCAATGTAGGATGGAGAAAAGCACCACGGGTTGGTCAACATGGGGAGGTCAGGAAACATGCAGTGGTAATGTAGGATAGGTTTCTGAAAAACATCACGGGGTGGTGCGCACTGTATGGGTGTGTAACATTACATTCACTAGTAGGAGTGAGAAAAGCATCAGAGGGTGGTGTGAATCATACTGTCTGAATTACGATAGGCAGTGAGTGTCAATGTAGGATGGAGAAAAGCAACACGGGGTGCTCAGCATGGTCACGTCAGGAAACATGCAGTGGCAATGTAGGATAGGTTTCTGATAAACATCACGGGGTGGTGCGCATTGTATGGGTGTGTAACCTTACATTCACTAATAGGAGTGAATAAAACATCACGGGGTGGTGTGAATCATAGGGTCTGAATTAGGATAGGCACTGAGTGACAATGTAGGATGGAGAAAAGCACCACGGGGTGGTCAACATGGGGATGTCAGGAAACATGCAGTGGCAATGTAGGATAGGTTTCTGGAAAACATCACGGGGTGGTGCGCATTGTATGGGTGTGTAACATTACATTCACTAGTAGGAGTGAGAAAAGCATCACAGGGTGGTGTGAATCATAGGGTCTGAATTATGATAGGCAGTGACAGGCAATGTAGGATGGAGAAAAGCACCATGGGGTGGTCAGCATAGGGAGGTCAGGAAACATGCAGTGGCAATGTAGGATAGGTTTCTGAAAAACATCGGGGGGTGGTGCGCATTGTATGGGTGTGTAACATTAAATTCACTAGTAGGAGTGAGAAAAACATCACGGGGTGGTGTGAATCATAGGGTCTGAATTAGGATAGGCAGTGAGTGGCAATGTAGGATGGAGAAAATCACCACAGGGTGGTCAGCATGGGGAGGTCAGGAAACATGCAGTGGCAATGTAGGATAGGTTTCTGAAAAACATCGCGGGGTGGTGCACATTGTATGGGTGTGTAACCTTACATTCACTAGCAGGAGTGAAAAAAACATCACGGGGTGGTGTGAATCATAGGGTCTGAATTCGGATCGGCAATGATTCGCAATGTAGGATGGAGAAAAGCAACACGGGGTGGTCAGCATGGGGACGTCAGGAAACATGCAGTGGCAATGTAGGATTGGATTCTGATAAACATCACGGGGTGGTGCGCATTGTATGGGTGTGTAACCTTACATTCACTAGTAGGAGTGAAAAAAACATCACGGGGTGGTGTGAATCATAGGGTCTGAATTAGGATGGGCAATGATTCGCAATGTAGGATGGAGAAAAGCACCACTGGGTGGTCAACATGGGGAGGTCAGGAAACATGCAGTGGCAATGTAGGATAGGTTTCTGAAAAACATCACGGGGTGGTGCGCATTGTATGGATGTGTAACATTACATTCACTAGTAGGAGTGAGAAAAGCATCAAGGATGGTGTGAATCATAGGGTCTGAATTAGGATAGGCAGTGACTGGCAATGTAGGATGGAGAAAAGCACCATGGGGTGGTCAGCATGGGGATGTCAGGAAGCATGCAGTGGCAATGTAGGATAGGTTTCTGAAAAACATCGCGGGGTGGTGCGCATTATATGGGTGTGTAACATTACATTCACTGGTAGGAGTGAGAAAAACATCACGGGGTGGTGTGAATCATAGGGTCTGAATTAGGATAGGCAGTGAGTGGCAATGTAGGATGGGGAAAAGCACCATGAGGAGGTCAGTAAGGGGATGTCAGGAAACATGCAGTGGCAATGTTGGATAGGTCTCTGAAAAACATCGCGGGTGGTGCACATTGTATGGGTGTGTAATATTTAATTCACTAGTAGGAGTGAGAAAAGCGTCACGGGGTGGTGTGAATTATAGGGTCTGAATTAGGATAGGCAATGAGTGGAAATGTAGGATGGAGAAAAGCACCACGGGGTGGTCAGCATGGGGAAGTCAGGAAACATGCAGTGTCAATGTAGCATAGGTTTCTGAAAAACATCGCGGGGTTGTGCGCATTGTATGGGTGTGTAACATTACATTCACTAGTAGGAGTGAGAAAAACATCACGGGGTGGTGTGAATCATAGGGTCTGAATTAGGATAGGCAGTGAGTGGCAATGTAGGATGGAGAAAAGCAACACGGGGTGGTCAGCATGGGGATGTTAGGAAACATGCAGTGGCAATGTAGGATAGGTTTCTGAAAAACATCGCGGCGTGGTGCGCATTGTATGGGTGTGTAACATTACATTCACTAGTAGGAGTGAGAAAAACGTCACGGGGTGGTGTGAATTATAGGGTCTGAATTAGGATAGGCAATGAGTGGCAATGTAGGATGGAGAAAAGCACCACGGCGTGGTCAGCATGGGGAAGTCAGGAAAAATGCAGTGTCCATGTAGGATAGGTTTCTGAAAAACATCGCGGTTTGGTGCGCATTGTATGGGTGTGTAACATCACATTCACTAGTAGGAGTGAGAAAAACATCACGGGGTGGTGTGAATCATAGGGTTGATTTAGGATAGGCAGTGAGTGGCAATGTAGGATGCAGAAAAGCACCACAGTGTGGTCAGCATGGGGAGGTCAGGAAACATGCAGTGGCAATGTAGGATAGGTTTCTGAAAATCATCGCTTGGTGGTGCGCATTGTATGGGTGTGTAACCTTACGATCACTAGTAGTAGTGAGAAAAACATCACGGGGTCGTGTGAATCATAGGGTCTGAATTAGTATAGGCAGTGAGCGGCAATGTAGGATGGAGAAAACACCACGGGGTGGTCAGCATGGGGAGGTCAGGAAACATGCAGTGGCAATGTAGGATAGGTTTCTGAAAAACATCGCGGCGTGGTGCGCATTGTATGGGTGTGTAACATTACATTCACTAGTAGGAGTGAGAAAAACGTCACGGTGTGGTGTGAATCATAGGGCCTGAATTAGGATAGGCAGTGAGTGCCAATGTAGGATGGAGAAAAACACCACGGGGTTGTCAGCACGGGGAGGTCAGGAAACATGCAGTGGCAATGTAGGATAGGTTTCTGAAAAACATCGCGGGGTGGTGCGCATTGTATGGGTGTGTAACACTACATTCACTAGTAGGTGTGAAAAAAACGTAACGGGGTCGTGTGAATCATAGGGTGTGAATTAGGATAGGCAGTGAGTGGCAATGTAGGATGGGGAAAAGCACCATGGGGAGTTCAGTACGGGGATGTCAGGAAACATGCAGTGGCAATGTAGGATAGGTCTCTGAAAAACATCGCGGGGTGGTGCGCATTGTATGGGTGGGTAATATTTCTTTCACTAGTAGGAGTGAGAAAAGCGTCACGGGGTGGTGTGAATTATAGGGTCTGAATTAGGATAGGCAATGAGTGGAAATGTAGGATGGAGAAAAGCACCACGGGGTGGTCAGCATGGGGAAGTCAGGAAACATGCAGTGTCAATGTAGGATAGGTTTCTGAAAAACATCGCTGGGTTATGCGCATTGTATGGGTGTGTACCCTTACATTCACTAGTAGGAGTGAGAAAAACATCACGGGGTGGTGTGAATCATAGGCTCTGAATTAGGATAGGCAGTGAGTGGCAATGTAGGATAGAGAAAAGCACCACGGGGTGGTCAGCATGGGGATGTGAGGAAACATGCAGTGGCAATGTAGGATAGGTTTCTGAAAAACATCGCGGGGTGGTTCGCATTGTATGGGTGTGTAACATTACATTCACTAGTAGGAGTGAAAAAAACGAAACGGGGTGGTGTGAATCATAGGGTCTGAATTAGGATAGGCAGTGAGTGGCAATGTAGGATGGGGAAAAGCACCATGGGGAGGTCAGTACGGGGAGGTCAGGAAACATGCAGTGGCAATGTAGGATAGGTTTCTGAAAAACATCGCTGCGTGGTGCGCATTGTATGGGTGTTTAACATTACATTCACTAGTAGGAGTGAGAAAAACGTCACGGAGTGGTGTGAATTATAGGGTCTGAATTAGGATAGGCAATGAGTGGCAATGTAGGATGGAGAAAAGCACCACGGTCAGCATGGGGAAGTCAGGAAACCTGCAGTGTCCATGTAGGATAGGTATCTGAAAAACATCGCGGGGTGGTGCGCATTGTATGGGTGTGTAACCTTACATTTACTAGTAGCAGTGACAAAAACATCACGGGGTGGTGTGAATCATATGGTCTGAATTAGGATAGGCAGTGAGTTGCAATGCAGGATGGAGAAATGCACCACGGAGTGGTCAGCATGGGGAGGGCAGGAAACATGCAGTAGCAATGTAGGATAGGTTTCTGAAAAACATCGTTGGGTGGTGCGCATTGTATGGCTGTGTAACATGACATTCACTAGTAGGAGTGAGAAAAACATCACGGGGTGGTGTGAATCATAGGGTCTGAATTAGGATAGGCAGTGAATGGCAATGTAGGATGGAGAAAAGCACCACGGGGTAGTCAGTATGGGGAGGTCAGGAAACGTGCCGTGGCAATGTAGGATAGGTTTCTGAAAAACATCGGGGGGTGGTGCGCATTGTATGCTTGTGTAACATTACATTCACTAGTAGGAGTGAGAAAAACATCGCGGGGTGGTGTGAATCATAGGGTCTGAATTAGGATAGGCAGTGAGTGGCAATGTAGGATGGAGAAAAGCAACACGGGGTGGTCAGCATGGGGATGTTAGGAAACATGCAGTGGCAATGTAGGATAGGTTTCTGAAAAACATCGCGGCGTGGTGCGCATTGTATGGGTGTGTAACATTACATTCACTAGTAGGAGTGAGAAAAACATCACGGGGTCGGCTGAATCATAGGGTCTGAATTAGGACAGGCAGTGAGTGGCAATGTAGGATGGAGAAAAGCACCACGGGGTAGTCAGTATGGGGAGGTCAGGAAACGTGCAGTGGCAATGTAGGATAGGTTTCTGAAAAACATCGCGGGGTGGTGCGCATTGTATGCGTGTGTAACATTACATTCACTAGTAGGAGTGAGAAAAACATCGCGGGGTGGTGTGAATCATAGGGTCTGAATTACGATAGGCAGCGAGTGGCAATGTAGGATGGAGAAAATCACCACGGGGTGGTCAGCATCGGGAGGTCAGGAAACATGCAGTGGCAATGTAGGATAGGTTTCTGAAAAACATCGCGGGGTGGTGCACATTGTATGGGTGTGTAACCTTACATTCACTAGCAGGAGTGAAAAAAACATCACGGGGTGGTGTGAATCATAGGGTCTGAATTAGGATGGGCAATGATTCGCAATGTAGGATGGAGAAAAGCACCATGGGTTGGTCAACATGGGGAGGTCAGGAAACATGCAGTGGTAATGTAGGATAGGTTTCTGAAAAACATCACGGGGTGGTGCGCACTGTATGGGTGTGTAACATTACATTCACTAGTAGGAGTGAGAAAAGCATCAGAGGGTGGTGTGAATCATACTGTCTGAATTACGATAGGCAGTGAGTGGCAATGTAGGATGGAGAAAAGCAACACGGGGTGCTCAGCATGGTCACGTCAGGAAACATGCAGTGGCAATGTAGGATAGGTTTCTGATAAACATCACGGGTGGTGCGCATTGTATGGGTGTGTAACCTTACATTCACTAATAGGAGTGAAAAAAACATCACGGGGTGGTGTGAATCATAGGGTCTGAATTAGGATGAGCAATGATTCGCAATGTAGGATGGAGAAAAGCACCACGGGGTGGTTAACCTGGGGAGGTCAGGAAACATGCAGTGGCAATGTAGGATAGGTTTCTGGAAAACATCACGGGGTGGTGCGCATTGTATGGGTGTGTAACATTACATTCACTAGTAGGAGTGAGAAAAGCATCACAGGGTGGTGTGAATCATAGGGTCTTAATTAGGATAGGCAGTGACTGGCAATGTAGGATGGAGAAAAGCACCATGGGGTGGTCAGCATGGGGAGGTCAGGAAACATGCAGTGGCAATGTAGGATAGGTTTCTGAAAAACATCGGGGGGTGGTGCGCATTGTATGGGTGTGTAACATTAAATTCACAAGTAGGAGTGAGAAAAACATCACGGGGTGGTGTGAATCATAGGGTCTGAATTAGGATAGGCAGTGAGTGGCAATGTAGGATCGAGAAAATCACCACAGGGTGGTCAGCATGGGGAGGTCAGGAAACATGCAGTGGCAATGTAGGATAGGTTTCTGAAAAACATCGCGGGGTGGTGCACATTGTATGGGTGTGTAACATTACATTCACTAGTAGGAGTGAGAAAAGCATCACAGGGTGGTGTGAATCATAGGGTCTGAATTAGGATAGGCAGTGACTGGCAATGTAGGATGGAGAAAAGCACCATGGGGTGGTCAGCATGGGGAGGTCAGGAAACATGCAGTGGCAATGTAGGATAGGTTTCTGAAAAACATCGCGGGGTGGTGCGCATTTTATGGGTTTTTAACATTACATTCACTAGTAGGAGTGAGAAAAACATCACAGGGTGGTGTGAATCATAGGGTCTGAATTAGGATAGGCAGTGAGTGGCAATGTAGGATGGAGAAAAGCATCACCGGGTGGTCAGCATGGGGAGGTCAGGAAACATGCAGTGGCAATGTAGGATAGGTTTCTGAAAGACATCGCGGAGTGGTGCGCATTATATGGGTGTGTAACATTACATTCACTATTAGGAATGAGAAAAACCTCACGGGGTGGTGTGAATCATAGGGTCTGAATTAGGATAGGCAGTGAGTGCCAATGTAGGATAGAGAAAAACACCACGGGGTTGTCAGCATGGAGAGTTCAGGAAACATTCAGTGGCAATGTAGGATAGGTTTCTGAAAAACATCGCGGGGTGGTGCGCCTTGTATGGGTGTGTAACATTACATTCACTAGTAGGAGTGAAAAAAACGTAACGGGGTCGTGTGAATCATAGGGTCTGAATTAGGATAGGCAGTGAGTGGCAATGTAGGATGGGGAAAAGCACCATGAGGAGGTCAGTAAGGGGATGTCAGGAAACATGCAGTGGCAATGTTGGATAGGTCTCTGAAAAACTTCGCGGGTGGTGCGCATTGTATGGGTGTGTAATATTTCATTCACTAGTAGGAGTGAGAAAAGCGTCACGGGGTGGTGTGAATTATAAGGTCTGAATTAGGATAGGCAATGAGTGGAAATGTAGGATGGAGAAAAGCACCACGGGGTGGTCAGCATGGGGAAGTCAGGAAACATGCAGTGTCAATGTAGGATAGGTTTCTGAAAAACATCGCGGGGTTGTGCGCATTGTATGGGTGTGTAACATTACATTCACTAGTAGGAGTGAGAAAAACATCACGGGGTGGTGTGAATCATAGGGTCTGAATTAGGATAGGCAGTGAGTGGCAATGTAGGATGGAGAAAAGCAACACGGGGTGGTCAGCATGGGGATGTTAGGAAACATGCAGTGGCAATGTAGGATAGGTTTCTGAAAAACATCGCCCCGTGGTGCGCATGGTATGGGTGTGTAACATTACATTCACTAGTAGGAGTGAGAAAAACGTCACGGGGTGGTGTGAATTATAGGGTCTGAATTAGGATAGGCAATGAGTGGCAATGTACGATGGAGAAAAGCACCACGGCGTGGTCAGCATGGGGAAGTCAGGAAAAATGCAGTGTCCATGTAGGATAGGTTTCTGAAAAACATCGCGGGGTGGTGCGCATTGTATGGGTGTGTAACATCACATTCACTAGTAGGAGTGAGAAAAACATCACGGGGTGGTGTGAATCATAGGGTCTGAATTAGTATAGGCAGTGAGCGGCAATGTAGGTTGGAGAAAACACCACGGGGTGGTCAGCATGGGGAGGTCAGGAAACATGCAGTGGCAATGTAGGATAGGTTTCTGAAAAACATCGCGGAGTGGTGCGCATTGTATGGGTGTGTAACATTACATTCACTATTAGGAATGAGAAAAACATCACGGGGTGGTGTGAATCATAGGGTCTGAATTAGGGTAGGCAGTGAGTGCCAATGTAGGATGGAGAAAAACACCACGGGGTTGTCAGCACGGGGAGGTCAGGAAACATGCAGTGGCAATGTAGGATAGGTTTCTGAAAAACATCGCAGGTTGGTTCGCATTGTATGGGTGTGTAACATCACATTCACTAGTAGGAGTGAGAAAAACATCACAGGGTGGTGAGAATCATAGGGTTGATTTAGGATAGGCAGTGAGTGGCAATGTAGGATGCAGAAAAGCACCACAGTGTGGTCAGCATGGGGAGGTCAGGAAACATGCAGTGGCAATGTAGGATAGGTTTCTGAAAAACTTCGCGGGTTGATGCGCATTGTATGGGTGTGTAACATTACATTCACTAGTAGGAGAGAGAAAAACATCACGGGGTCGGCTGAATCATAGGGTCTGAATTAGGACAGGCAGTGAGTGGCAATGTAGGATGGAGAAAAGCACCACGGGGTAGTCAGTATGGGGAGGTCAGGAAACGTGCAGTGGCAATGTAGGATAGGTTTCTGAAAAACATCGCGGGGTGGTGCGCATTGTATGCGTGTGTAACATTACATTCACTAGTAGGAGTGAGAAAAACATCGCGGGGTGGTGTGAATCATAGGGTCTGAATTACGATAGGCAGCGAGTGGCAATGTAGGATGGAGAAAATCACCACGGGGTGGTCAGCATCGGGAGGTCAGGAAACATGCAGTGGCAATGTAGGATAGGTTTCTGAAAAACATCGCGGGGTGGTGCACATTGTATGGGTGTGTAACCTTACATTCACTAGCAGGAGTGAAAAAAACATCACGGGGTGGTGTGAATCATAGGGTCTGAATTAGGATGGGCAATGATTCGCAATGTAGGATGGAGAAAAGCACCATGGGTTGGTCAACATGGGGAGGTCAGGAAACATGCAGTGGCAATGTAGGATAGGTTTCTGGAAAACATCACGGGGTGGTGCGCATTGTATGGGTGTGTAACATTACATTCACTAGTAGGAGTGAGAAAAGCATCACAGGGTGGTGTGAATCATAGGGTCTTAATTAGGATAGGCAGTGACTGGCAATGTAGGATGGAGAAAAGCACCATGGGGTGGTCAGCATGGGGAGGTCAGGAAACATGCAGTGGCAATGTAGGATAGGTTTCTGAAAAACATCGGGGGGTGGTGCGCATTGTATGGGTGTGTAACATTAAATTCACAAGTAGGAGTGAGAAAAACATCACGGGGTGGTGTGAATCTTAGGGTCTGAATTAGGATAGGCAGTGAGTGGCAATGTAGGATGGAGAAAATCACCACAGGGTGGTCAGCATGGGGAGGTCAGGAAACATGCAGTGGCAATGTAGGATAGGTTTCTGAAAAACATCGCGGGGTGGTGCACATTGTATGGGTGTGTAACATTACATTCACTAGTAGGAGTGAGAAAAGCATCACAGGGTGGTGTGAATCATAGGGTCTGAATTAGGATAGGCAGTGACTGGCAATGTAGGATGGAGAAAAGCACCATGGGGTGGTCAGCATGGGGAGGTCAGGAAACATGCAGTGGCAATGTAGGATAGGTTTCTGAAAAACATCGCGGGGTGGTGCGCATTTTATGGGTTTTTAACATTACATTCACTAGTAGGAGTGAGAAAAACATCACAGGGTGGTGTGAATCATAGGGTCTGAATTAGGATAGGCAGTGAGTGGCAATGTAGGATGGAGAAAAGCATCACCGGGTGGTCAGCATGGGGAGGTCAGGAAACATGCAGTGGCAATGTAGGATAGGTTTCTGAAAGACATCGCGGAGTGGTGCGCATTATATGGGTGTGTAACATTACATTCACTATTAGGAATGAGAAAAACCTCACGGGGTGGTGTGAATCATAGGGTCTGAATTAGGATAGGCAGTGAGTGCCAATGTAGGATAGAGAAAAACACCACGGGGTTGTCAGCATGGAGAGTTCAGGAAACATTCAGTGGCAATGTAGGATAGGTTTCTGAAAAACATCGCGGGGTGGTGCGCCTTGTATGGGTGTGTAACATTACATTCACTAGTAGGAGTGAAAAAAACGTAACGGGGTCGTGTGAATCATAGGGTCTGAATTAGGATAGGCAGTGAGTGGCAATGTAGGATGGGGAAAAGCACCATGAGGAGGTCAGTAAGGGGATGTCAGGAAACATGCAGTGGCAATGTTGGATAGGTCTCTGAAAAACATCGCGGGTGGTGTGCATTGTATGGGTGTGTAATATTTCATTCACTAGTAGGAGTGAGAAAAGCGTCACGGGGTGGTGTGAATTATAAGGTCTGAATTAGGATAGGCAATGAGTGGAAATGTAGGATGGAGAAAAGCACCACGGGGTGGTCAGCATGGGGAAGTCAGGAAACATGCAGTGTCAATGTAGGATAGGTTTCTGAAAAACATCGCGGGGTTGTGCGCATTGTATGGGTGTGTAACATTACATTCACTAGTAGGAGTGAGAAAAACATCACGGGGTGGTGTGAATCATAGGGTCTGAATTAGGATAGGCAGTGAGTGGCAATGTAGGATGGAGAAAAGCAACACGGGGTGGTCAGCATGGGGATGTTAGGAAACATGCAGTGGCAATGTAGGATAGGTTTCTGAAAAACATCGCCCCGTGGTGCGCATGGTATGGGTGTGTAACATTACATTCACTAGTAGGAGTGAGAAAAACGTCACGGGGTGGTGTGAATTATAGGGTCTGAATTAGGATAGGCAATGAGTGGCAATGTACGATGGAGAAAAGCACCACGGCGTGGTCAGCATGGGGAAGTCAGGAAAAATGCAGTGTCCATGTAGGATAGGTTTCTGAAAAACATCGCGGGGTGGTGCGCATTGTATGGGTATGTAACATCACATTCACTAGTAGGAGTGAGAAAAACATCACGTGGTGGTGTGAATCATAGGGTCTGAATTAGTATAGGCAGTGAGCGGCAATGTAGGTTGGAGAAAACACCACGGGGTGGTCAGCATGGGGAGGTCAGGAAACATGCAGTGGCAATGTAGGATAGGTTTCTGAAAAACATCGCGGAGTGGTGCGCATTGTATGGGTGTGTAACATTACATTCACTATTAGGAATGAGAAAAACATCACGGGGTGGTGTGAATCATAGGGTCTGAATTAGGGTAGGCAGTGAGTGCCAATGTAGGATGGAGAAAAACACCACGGGGTTGTCAGCACGGGGAGGTCAGGAAACATGCAGTGGCAATGTAGGATAGGTTTCTGAAAAACATCGCGGGGTGGTGCGCATTGTATGGGTGTGTAACACTACATTCACTAGTAGGAGTGAAAAAAACGTAACGGGGTCGTGTGAATCATAGGGTCTGAATTAGGATAGGCAGTGAGTGGCAATGTAGGATGGGGAAAAGCACCATGGGGAGTTCAGTACGGGGATGTCAGGAAACATGCAGTGGCAATGTTGGATAGGTCTCTGAAAAACATCGCGGGGTGGTGCGCATTGTATGGGTGTGTAATATTTCATTCACTAGTAGGAGTGAGAAAAGCGTCACGGGGTTGTGTGAATTATAGGGTCTGAATTAGGATAGGCAATGAGTGGAAATGTAGGATGGAGAAAAGCACCACGGTGTGGTCAGCATGGGGAAGTCAGGAAACATGCAGTGTCAATGTAGGATAGGTTTCTGAAAAACATCGCTGCGTTGTGCGCATTGTATGGGTGTGTACCCTTACATTCCCTAGTAGGAGTGAGAAAAACATCACGGGGTGGTGTGAATCATAGGCTCTGAATTAGGATAGGCAGTGAGTGGCAATGTAGGATAGAGAAAAGCACCACGGGGTGGTCAGCATGGGGATGTTAGGAAACATGCAGTGGCAATGTAGGATAGGTTTCTGAAAAACATCGCGGGGTGGTTCGCATTGTATGGGTGTGTAACATTACATTCACTAGTAGGAGTGAAAAAAACGTAACGGGGTGGTGTGAATCATAGGGTCTGAATTAGGATAGGCAGTGAGTGGCAATGTAGGATGGGGAAAAGCACCATGGGGAGGTCAGTACGGGGAGGTCAGGAAACATGCAGTGGCAATGTAGGATAGGTTTCTGAAAAACATCGCTGCGTGGTGCGCATTGTATGGGTGTTTAACATTACATTCACTAGTAGGAGTGAGAAAAACGTCACGGAGTGGTGTGAATTATAGCGTCTGAATTAGGATAGGCAATGAGTGGCAATGTAGGATGGAGAAAAGCACCACGGGGTGGTCAGCATGGGGAAGTCAGGAAACCTGCAGTGTCCATGTAGGATAGGTTTCTGAAAAACATCGCGGGGTGGTGCGCATTGTATGCGTGTGTAACATTACATTCACTAGTAGGAGTGAGAAAAACATCGTGGGGTGGTGTGAATCATAGGGTCTGAATTACGATAGGCAGTGAGTGGCAATGTAGGATGGAGAAAATCACCACGGGGTGGTCAGCATCGGGAGGTCAGGAAACATGCAGTAGCAATGTAGGATAGGTTTCTGAAAAACATCGGGGGGTGGTTGCATTGTATGGGTGTGTAACATTAAATTCAGTAGTAGGAGTTAGAAAAACATCACGGGGTGGTTTGAATCATAGGGTCTGAATGAGGATAGTCAGTGAGTGGCAATGTAGGATGGAGAAAATCACCACAGGGTGGTCAGCATGGGGAGGTCAGGAAACATGCAGTGGAAATGTAGGATAGGTTTCTGAAAAACATCGCGGGGTGGTGCACATTGTATGGGTGTGTAACCTTACATTCACTAGCAGGAGTGAAAAAAACATCACGGGGTGGTGTGAATCACAGGGTCTGAATTCGGATCGGCAATGATTCGCAATGTAGGATGGAGAAAAGCACCACGGGGTGGTCAGCATGGGGAAGTCAGGAAACCTGCAGTGTCCATGTAGGATAGGTTTCTGAAAAACATCGCGTGTGGTGCGCATTGTATGGGTATGTAACCTTACATTCACTAGTAGGATTGAGAAAAACATCACGGGGTGGTGTGAATCATAGGGTCTGAATTAGGAAAGGCAGTGAGTGGCAATGTAGGATGGAGAAATGCACCACGGGGTGGTCAGCATGGGGAGGTCAGGAAACATGCAGTAGCAATGTAGGATAGGTTTCTGAAAAACATCGCGGGGTGGTGCGCATTGTATGGGTGTGTAACATTACATTCACTAGTAGGAGTGAGAAAAACATCACGGGGTGGTGTGAATCATAGGGTCTGAATTAGGATAGGCAGTGAGTGGCAATGTAGGATGGAGAAAATCACCACGGGGTGGTCAGCATGGGGAGGTCAGGAAACATGCAGTGGCAATGTAGGATAGGTTTCTGAAAAACATCGCGGGGTGGTGCACATTGTATGGGTGTGTAATATTTCATTCACTAGTAGGAGTGAGAAAAGTGTCACCGGGTGGTGTGAATTATAGGGTCTGAATTAGGATACGCAATGAGTGGAAATGTAGTTTGGAAAAAAGCACCATGGGGTGGTCAGCATGGGGAAGTCAGGAAACATGCAGTGTCAATGTAGGATAGGTTTCTGAAAAACATCGCGGGGTTGTGCGCATTGTATGGGTGTGTAACCTTACATTCACTAGTAGGAGTGAGAGAAACATCACGGGGTGGTGTGAATCATAGGGTCTGAATTAGGATAGGCAGTGAGTGGCAATGTAGGATGCAGAAAAGCACCACAGGGTGGTCAGCATGCGGAGGTCAGGAAACATGCAGTGGCAATGTAGGATAGGTTTCTGAAAAACATCGCGGGGTTGTGCGCATTGTATGGGTGTGTAACCTTACAATCACAAGTAGGAGTGAGAAAAACATCACGGGGTGGTGTGAATCATAGGGTCTGAATTAGGATAGGCAGTGAGTGCCAATGTAGGATGGAGAAGAACACCACGGGGTTGTCAGCACGGGGAGGTCAGGAAACATGCAGTGGCAATGTAGGATAGGTTTCTGAAAAACATCGCGGGGTGGTGCACATTGTATGGGTGTGCAACCTTACATTCACTAGTAGGAGTGAGAAAAACATCACGGGGTGGTGTGACTCATAGGGTCTGAATTAGGAAAGGCAGTGAGTGGCAATGTAGGATGGAGAAATGCACCACGGGGTGGTCAGCATGGTGAGGTCAGGAAACATGCAGTGGCAATGTAGGATAGGTTTCTGAAAAACTTCGCGGTGTGATGCGCATTGTATGGGTGTGTAACATTACATTCACTAGTAGGAGTGAGAAAAACATCACGGGGTCGGATGAATCTTAGGGTCTGATTTAGGACAGGCAGTGAGTGGCAATGTAGGATGGAGAAAAGCACCACGGGGTAGTCCGTATGGGGAGGTCAGGAAACATGCAGTGGCAATGTAGGATAGGTTTCTGAAAAACATCGCGGGGTGGTGCGCATTGTATGGGTGTGTAACATTACATTCACTAGTAGGAGTGAGAAAAGCATCACAGGGTGGTGTGAATCATAGGGTCTGAATTACGATAGGCAGTGAGTGGCAATGTAGGATGGAGAAAAGCAGCACGGGGTGGTCAGCATGGGGACGTCAGGAAACATGCAGTGGCAATGTAGGATAGGTTTCTGATAAACATCGCGGGGTGGTGCGCATTGTAGGGTTGTGTAAACTTACATTCACTAGTAGGAGTGAAAAAAACATCACGGGGTGGTGTGAATCATAGGGTCTGAATTAGGATGGGCAATGATTCGCAATGTGGGATGGAGAAAAGCACCACGGGGTGGTCAACATGGGGAGGTCAGGAAACATGCAGTGGCAATGTAGGATAGGTTTCTGAAAAACATCACGGGGTGGTGCGCATTGTATGCGTGTGTAACATTACATTCACTAGTAGGAGTGAGAAAAGCATCACAGGGTGGTGTGAATCATAGGGTCTGAATTAGGATAGGCAGTGAGTGGCAATGTAGGATGGAGAAAAGCACCACCGGGTGGTCAGCATGGGGAGGTCAGGAAACATGCAGTGGCAATGTAGGATAGGTTTCTGAAAAACATCGCGGAGTGGTGCGCATTATAAGGGTGTGTAACATTACATTCACTATTAGGAATGAGAAAAACGTCACGGGGTGGTGTGAATCATAGGCTCTGAATTAGGATAGGCAGTGAGTGCCAATGTAGGATGGAGAAAAACACCACGGGGTGGTCAGCATGGGGAGTTCAGGAAACATGCAGTGGCAATGTAGGATAGGTTTCTGAAAAACATCGCGGGGTGGTGCGCATTGTATGGGTGTGTAACATTACATTTACTAGTAGGAGTGAAAAAAACGTAACGGGGTCGTGTGAATCATAGGGTCTGAATTAGGATAGGCAGTGAGTGGCAATGTAGGATGGGGAAAAGCACCATGGGGAGGTCAGTAAGTGGATGTCAGGAAACATGCAGTGGCAATGTTGGATAGGTCTCTGAAAAACATCGCGGGTGGTGCGCATTGTATGGGTGTGTAATATTTCATTCACTAGTAGGAGTGAAAAAGCGTCACGGGGTGGTGTGAATTATAGGGTCTGAATTAGGATACGAAATGAGTGGAAATGTAGGATGGAGAAAATCACCACGGGGTGGTCAGCATGGGGAAGTCAGGAAACATGCAGTGTCAATGTAGGATAGGTTTCTGAAAAACATGGCGGTGTTGTACGCATTGTATGGGTGTGTAACCTTACATTCACTAGTAGGAGTGAGAAAAACATCACGGGGTGGTGTGAATCATAGGGTCTGAATTAGGATAGGCAGTGAGTGGCAATGTAGGATGCAGAAAAGCACCACAGGGTGGTCATCATGGGGAGGTCAGGAAACATGCAGTGGCAATGTAGGATAGGTTTCTGAAAAACTTCGCGGGGTGATGCGCATTGTATGTGTAACATTACATTCACTAGTAGGAGTGAGAAAAACATCACGGGGTGGTGTGAATCATAGGGTCTGAATTAGGATACGCCGTGAGTGGCAATGTAGGATGGAGAAAAGCACCACGGAGTGGTCAGCATGGGGAGGTCAGGAAACATGCAGTGGCAATATAGGATAGGTTTCTGAAAAATATCGCGGGGTGGTGTGCATTGTATGGGTTTGTAACATTACATTCACTGGTATGAGTGAGAAAAACATCACGGGGTGGTGTGTATCATAGGGTCTGAATTAGGGTAGGCAGTGAGTGGCAATGTAGGATGGAGAAAAACACCACGGGGTGGTCAGCATTGGGAAGTCAGGAAACATGCAGTGGCAATATAGGATAGGTTTCTGAAAAATATCGCGGGGTGGTGCGCATTGTATTGGTGTGTAGCATCACATTCACTAATAGGAGTGAGAAAAACATCACGGGGTGGTGTGAATCATAGGGTCTGAATTAGGATAGGCAGTGAGTGCCAATGGAGGATGGAGAAAAACACCACGGGGTTGTCAGCACGGGGAGGTCAGGAAACATGCAGTGGCAATGTTGGATAGGTCTCTGAAAAACATCGCGGGGTGGTGCGCATTGTATGGGTGTGTAATATTTCATTCACTAGTAGGAGTGAGAAAAGCGTCACTGGGTGGTGTGAATTATAGGGTCTGAATTAGGATAGGCAATGAGTGGAAATGTAGGATGGAGAAAAGCACAACGGGGTGGTCAGCATTGGGAAGTCAGGAAACATGCAGTGTCAATGTAGGATAGGTTTCTGAAAAACATCGCGGGGTTGTGCGCATTGTATGGGTGTGTACCCTTACATTCACTAGTAGGAGTGAGAAAAACATCACGGGGTGGTGTGAATCATAGGGTCTGAATTAGGATAGGCAATGAGTGGCAATGTAGGATAGAGCAAAGCACCACGTGGTGGTCAGCATGGGGATATTAGGAAACATGCAGTGGCAATGTAGGATAGGTTTCTGAAAAACATCGCGGGGTGGTTCGCATTGTATGGGTGTGTAACATTGCATTCACTAGTAGGAGTGAAAAAAACGTAACGGGGTGGTGTGAATCATAGGGTCTGAATTAGGATAGGCAGTGAGTGGCAATGTAGAATGGGGAAAAGCACCATGGGGAGGTCAGTACGGGGAGGTCAGGAAACATGCAGTGGCAATGTAGGATAGGTTTCTGAAAAACATCGCGGCGTGGTGCGCATTGTATGGGTGTTTAACATTACATTCACTAGTAGGAGTGAGAAAAACGTCACGGAGTGGTGTGAATTATAGGGTCTGAATTAGGATAGGCAATGAGTGGCAATGTAGGATTGAGAAAAGCAGCACGGGGTGGTCAGCATGGGGAAGTCAGGAAACCTGCAGTGTCCATGTAGGATAGGTTTCTGAAAAACATCGCGGGGTGGTGCGCATTGTATGGGTGTGTAACCTTACATTCACTAGTAGGAGTGAGAAAAACATCACGGGGTGGTGTGAATCATAGGGTCTGAATTAGGATAGGCAGTGAATGGCAATGTAGGATGAAGAAAAGCACCACGGGGTGGTCAGCATGGGGAGGTCATGAAACATGCAGTGGCAATGTAGGATAGGTTTCTGAAAAACATCGCCGGGTGGTGCGCATTGTATGGGTGTGTAACATTACATTCACTAGTAGGAGTGAGAAAAATATCACGGGGTGGTGTGAATCATAGGGTTGATTTAGCATAGGCAGTGAGTGGCAATGTAGGATGCAGAAAAGCACGACAGGGTGCTCAGCATGGGGAGGTCAGGAAACATGCAGTGGAAATGTAGGATAGGTTTCTGAAAAACTTCGCGGGGTGATGCGCATTGTATGGGTGTGTAACATTACATTCACTAGTAGGAGTGAGAAAAACATCACGGGGTCGGGTGAATCATAGGGTCTGAATTAGGATAGGCAGTGAGTGGCAATGTAGGATGGAGAAAAGCACCACGGGGTAGTCAGTATGGGGAGGTCAGGAAACGTGCAGTGGCAATGTAGGATAGGTTTCTGAAAAACATCGCGGGGTGGTGCGCATTGTATGGGTGTGTAACATTACATTCACTAGTAGGAGTGAGAAAAACATCACGGGGTGGTGTGAATAATAATGTCTGAATTACGATAGGCAGTG
Organism: Cavia porcellus; assembly: GCF_034190915.1. NCBI lineage: Eukaryota > Metazoa > Chordata > Mammalia > Rodentia > Caviidae > Cavia > Cavia porcellus. Next base: position 341,646 of record NW_026947561.1, on the reverse strand, counting down.
AGTGGCATTGTAGGATGGAGAAAAGCACCACGGGGTGGTCAGCATGGGGAAGTCAGGAAACCTGCAGTGTCCATGTAGGACAGGTTTCTGAAAAGCATGGCGGTGTGGTGCGCATTGTATGGGTGTGTAACATTACATTCACTAGTAGGAGTTAGAAAAACGTCACGGGGTGGTGTGAATTATAGGTTCTGAATTAGGATAGGCAATGAGTGGCAATGTAGGATGGAGAAAAGCACCACGGGGTGGTCAGCATGGGGAAGTCAGGAAACCTGCAGTGTCCATGTAGGATAGGTTTCTGAAAAACATCGAGGGGTGGTGCGCATTGTATGGGTGTGTAACCTTACATTCACTAGTATGAGTGAGAAAAACATCACGGGGTGGTGTGAATCATAGGGTCTGAATTAGGAAAGGCAGTGAGTGGCAATGTAGGATGGAGAAATGCACCACGGGGTGGTCAGCATGGGGAGGTCAGGAAACATGCAGTAGCAATGTACGATAGGTTTCTGAAAAACATCGCGGGGTGGTGCGCATTGTATGGGTGTGTAACATTACATTCACTAGTACGAGTGAGAAAAACATCACGGGGTCGGGTGAATCATAGGGTCTGAATTAGGAGAGGCAGTGAGTGGCAATGTAGGATGAAGAAAAGCACCACGGGGTGGTCAGCATGGGGAGGTCAGGAAACGTGCAGTGGCAATGTAGGATAGGTTTCTGAAAAATATCGCCGGGTGGTGCGCATTGTATGGGTGTGTAGCATTACATTCACTAGTAAGAGTGAGAAAAACATCACGGGGTGGTGTGAATCATAGGGTTGATTTAGGATAGGCAGTGAGTGGCAATGTAGGATGCAGAAAAGCACCACAGGGTGGTCAGCATGGGGAGGTCAGGAAACATACAGTGGCAATGTAGGATAGGTTTCTGATAAACATCACGGGGTGGTGCACATTGTATGGGTGTGTAACCTTACATTCACTAGTAGGAGTGAAAAAAACATCACGGGGTGGTGTGAATCATAGGGTCTGAATTAGGATGGGCAATGATTCGCAATGTAGGATGGAGAAAAGCACCATGGGGTGGTCAACATGGGGAGGTCAGGAAACATGCAGTCGCAATGTAGGATAAGTTTCTGAAAAACATCACGGGGTTGTGCGCATTGTATGGGTGTGTAACATTACATTCATTAGTAGGAGTGAGAAAAGCATCACAGGGTGGTGTGAATCATAGAGTCTGATTAGGATAGGCAGTGGCTGGCAATGTAGGATGGAGAAAAGCACCATGGAGTGGTCAGCATGGGGAGGTCAGGAAACATGCAGTGGCAATGTAGGATAGGTTTCTGAAAAACATCGGGGGGTGGTGCGCATTGTATGGGTGTGTAACATTACATTCACTAATAGGAGTGAGAAAAACATCACGGGGTGGTGTGAATCATAGGGTCTGAATTAGGATAGGCAGTGAGTGGCAATGTAGGATGGAGAAAAGCACCACCGGGTGGTCAGCATGGGGAGGTCAGGAAACATGCAGTGGCAATGTAGGATAGGTTTCTGAAAATCATCGCGGAGTGGTGCGCATTATATGGGTGTGTAACATTACATTCACTAGTAGGAGTGAGAAAAACATCACGGGGTGGTGTGAATCATTGGGTTGAATTAGGATAGACAGTGAGTGGCAATGTAGGATGCAGAAAAGCACGACAGGGTCGTCAGCATGGGGAGGTCAGGAAACATGCAGTGGCAATGTAGGATAGGTTTCTGAAAAACTTCGCGGGGTGATGCGCATTGTATGGGTGTGTAACATTACATTCACTAGTAGGAGTGAGAAAAACATCACGGGGACGGGTGAATCATAGGGTCTGAATTAGGATAGGCAGTGAGTGGCAATATAGGATGTAGAAAAGCACCACGGGGTAGTCAGTATGGGGAGTTCAGGTAACGTGCAGTGGCAATGTAGGATAGGTTTCTGAAAAACATCGCGGGGTGGTGCGCACTGTATGGGTGTGTTACATTACATTCACTAGTAGGAGTGAGAAAAACATCACGGGGTGGTGTGAATCATAGGGTCTGAATTACGATAGGCAGTGAGTGGCAATGTAGGATGGATAAAAGCACCACGGGGTGGTCAGCATGGGGAAGTCAGGAAACCTGCAGTGTCCATGTAGGACAGGTTTCTGAAAAACATCGCGGGGTGGTGCGCATTGTATGGTTGTGTAATATTTCATTCACTAGTAGGAGTGAGAAAAGCGTCACGGGGTGGTGTGAATTATAGTGTCTGAATTAGGATACGAAATGAGTGGAAATGTAGGATGGAGAAAATCACCACGGGTGGTCAGCATGGGGAAGTCAGGAAACATGCAGTGTCAATGTAGGATAGGTTTCTGAAAAACATCGCGGGGTTGTGTGCATTGTATGGGTGTGTAACCTTACATTCACTAGTAGGAGTGAGAAAAACCTCACGGCGTGGTGTGAATCATAGGGTCTGAATAAGGATAGGCAGTGAGTGGCAATGTAGGATGCAGAAAAGCACCACAGGGTGGTCATCATGGGGAGGTCAGGAAACATGCAGTGGCAATGTAGGATAGGTTTCTGAAAAACTTGGCGGGGTGATGCGCATTGTATGGGTGTGTAACATTACATTCACTAGTAGGAGTGAAAAAAACATCACGGGGTCGGGTGAATCATAGGGTCTGAATTAGGACAGGCAGTGAGTGGCAATGTAGGATGGAGAAAAGCAACACGGGGTGGTCAGCATGGGGACGTCAGGAAACATGCAGTGGCAATGTAGGATAGGTTTCTGATAAACATCGCGGGGTGGTGCGCATTGTATGGGTTTGTAACCTTACATTCACTAGTAGGAGTGAGAAAAACATCACGGGGAGGTGTGAATCATAGGGTCTGAATTAGGACAGGCAGTGAGTGGCAATGTAGGATAAAGAAAAGCACCACGGGGTGGTCAGCATGGGGAGGTCATAAAACATGCAGTGGCAATGTAGGATAGGTTTCTGAAAAACATCGCCGGGTGGTGCGCATTGTATGGGTGTGTAACATTAAATTCACTAGTAGGAGTGAGAAAAACATCACGGGGTGGTGTGAATCATAGGGTTGATTTAGCATAGGCAGTGAGTGGCAATGTAGGATGCAGAAAAGCACGACAGGGTGGTCAACATGGGGAGGTCAGGCAACATGCAGTGGCATTGTAGGATAGGTTTCTGAAAAACTTCGCGGGGTGATGCGCATTGTATGGGTGTGTAACATTACATTCACTAGTAGGAGTGAGAAAAACATCACGGGGTGGTATGAATCATAATGTCTGAATTACGATAGGCAGTGAGTGGCAATGTAGGATGGAGAAAAGCACCACGGGGTGGTCAGCATGGGGAAGTCAGGAAACCTGCAGTGTCCATGTAGGACAGGTTTCTGAAAAGCATGGCGGTGTGGTGCGCATTGTATGGGTGTGTAACATTACATTCACTAGTAGGAGTTAGAAAAACGTCACGGGGTGGTGTGAAATATAGGGTCTGAATTAGGATAGGCAATGAGTGGCAATGTAGGATGGAGAAAAGCACCACGGGGTGGTCAGCATGGGGAAGTCAGGAAACCTGCAGTGTCCATGTAGGATAGGTTTCTGAAAAACATCGCGGGGTGGTGCGCATTGTATGGGTGTGTAACATTACATTCACTAGTAGGAGTGAGAAAAACATCACGGGGTGGTATGAATCATAATGTCTGAATTACGATAGGCAGTGAGTGGCAATGTAGGATGGAGAAAAGCACCACGGGGTGGTCATCATGGGGAAGTCAGGAAACCTGCAGTGTCCATGTAGGACAGGTTTCTGAAAAGCATGGCGGTGTGGTGCGCATTGTATGGTTGTGTAACATTACATTCACTAGTAGGAGTTAGAAAAACGTCACGGGGTGGTGTGAAATATAGGGTCTGAATTAGGATAGGCAATGAGTGGCAATGTAGGATGGAGAAAAGCACCACGGGGTGGTCAGCATGGGGAAGTCAGGAAACCTGCAGTGTCCATGTAGGATAGGTTTCTGAAAAACATCGCGGGGTGGTGCGCATTGTATGGGTGTGTAACCTTACATTCACTAGTATGAGTGAGAAAAACATCACGGGGTGGTGTGAATCATAGGGTCTGAATTAGGAAAGTCAGTGAGTGGCAATGTAGGATGGAGAAATGCCCCACGGGGTGGTCAGCATGGGGAGGTCAGGAAACATGAAGTAGCAATGTAGGATAGGTTTCTGAAAAACATCGCGGGGTGGTGCGCATTGTATGGGTGTGTAACATTACATTCACTAGTAGGAGTGAGAAAAACATCACGGGTTGGTGTGAATCATAGGGTCTGAATTAGGATAGGCAGTGAGTGGCAATGTAGGATGAAGAAAAGCACCACGGGGTGGTCAGCATGGGGAGGTCAGGAAACGTGCAGTGGCAATGTAGGATAGGTTTCTGAAAAACATCGTCGGGTGGTGCGCATTGTATGGGTGTGTAGCATTACATTCACTAGTACGAGTGAGAAAAACATCACGGGGTGGTGTGAATCATAGGATTGATTTAGGATAGGCAGTGAGTGGCAATATAGGATGCAGAAAAGCACCACAGGGTGGTCAGCATGGGGAGGTCAGGAAACATGCAGTGGCAATGTAGGATAGGTTTCTGAAAAACTTCGCGGGGTGATGCGCATTGTATGGGTGTGTAACATTACATTCACTAGTAGGAGTGAGAAAAACATCACGGGGTCGGGTGAATCATAGGGTCTGAATTAGGACAGGCAGTGAGTGGCAATGTAGGATGGAGAAAAGCACCACGGGGTAGTCAGTATGGGGAGGTCAGGAAACGTGCAGTGGCAATGTAGGATAGGTTTCTGAAAAACATCGCGGGGTGGTGCACATTGTATTGGTGTGTAACCTTACATTCACTAGCAGGAGTGAAAAAAACATCACGGGGTGGTGTGAATCATAGGGTCTGAATTAGGATGGGCAATGATTCGCAATGTAGGATGGAGAAAAGCACCACGGGGTGGTCAGCATTGGGAAGTCAGGAAACCTGCAGTGTCCATGTAGGATAGGTTTCTGAAAAACATCGCCGGGTGGTGCGCATTGTATGGGTGTGTAACCTTACATTCACTAGTAGGAGTGAGAAAAACATCACGGGGTGGTGTGAATCATAGGGTCTGAATTAGGAAAGGCAGTGAGTGGCAATGTAGGATGGAGAAATGCACCACGGGGTGGTCAGCATGGGGAGGTCAGGAAACATGCAGTAGCAATGTAGGATAGGTTTCTGAAAAACATCGCGGGGTGGTGCGCATTGTATGGGTGTGTAACATTACATTCACTAGTAGGAGTGAGAAAAACATCACGGGGTGGTGTGAATCATAGGGTCTGAATTAGGATAGGCAGTGAGTGGCAATGTAGGATGAAGAAAAGCACCACGGGGTGGTCAGCATGGGGAGGTCAGGAAACGTGCAGTGGCAATGTAGGATAGGTTTCTGAAAAATATCGCCGGGTGGTGCGCATTTTATGGGTGTGTAGCATTACATTCACTAGTAGGAGTGAGAAAAACATCACGGGGTGGTGTGAATCATAGGGTCTGAATTAGGATAGGCAGTGAGTGGCAATGTAGGATGGAGAAATGCACCACGGGGTGGTCAGCATGGGGAGGTCAGGAAACATGCAGTGGCAATGTAGGATAGGTTTCTGAAAAACATCGCGGGGTGGTGCACATTGTATGGGTGTGTAACCTTACATTCACTAGCAGGAGTGAAAAGAACATCACGGGGTGGTGTGAATCATAGGGTCTGAATTAGGATGGGCAATGATTCGCAATGTAGGATGGAGAAAAGCACCACGGGGTGGTCAACATAGGGAGGTCAGGAAACATGCAGTGGCAATGTAGGATAGGTTTCTGAAAAACATCACGGTGTTGTGCGCACTGTATGGGTGTGTAACATTACATTCACTAGTAGGAGTGAGAAAAGCATCAGAGGATGGTGTGAATCATAGGGTCTGAATTACGATAGGCAGTGAGTGGCAATGTAGGATGGAGAAACGCAACACGGGGTGGTCAGCATGGGGACGTCAGGAAACATGCAGTGGCAATGTAGGATAGGTTTCTGATAAACATCACGGGGTGGTGCGCATTGTATGGGTGTGTAACCTTACATTCACTAGTAGGAGTGAAAAAAACATCACGTGGTGGTGTGAATCATAGGGTCTGAATTAGGATGGGCAATGATTCGCAATGTAGGATGGATAAAAGCACCATGGTGTGGTCAGCATGGGGAGGTCAGGAAACATGCAGTGGCAATGTAGGATAGGTTTCTGAAAAACATCGGGTGTGGTGCGCATTGTATGGGTGTGTAACATAACATTCACTAATAGGAGTGAGAAAAACATCACGGGGTGGTGTGAATCATAGGGTCTGAATTAGGATAGGCAGTGAGTGGCAATGTAGGATGGAGAAAAGCACCACCGGGTGGTCAGCATGGGGAGGTCAGGAAACATGCAGTGGCAATGTAGGATAGGTTTCTGAAAAACATCGCGGAGTGGTGCGCATTATATGGGTGTGTAACATTACATTCACTAGTAGGAGTGAGAAAAACATCACGGGGTGGTGTGAATCATAGGGTTGAATTAGGATAGGCAGTGAGTGGCAATGTAGGATGCAGAAAGCACGACAGGGTCGTCAGCATGGGGAGGTCAGGAAACATGCAGTGGCCAGGTAGGATAGGTTTCTGAAAAACTTCGCGGGGTGATGCGCATTGTATGGGTGTGTAACATTACATTCACTAGTAGGAGTGAGAAAAACATCACGGGGTCGGGTGAATCATAGGGTCTGAATTAGGATAGGCAGTGAGTGGCAATGTAGGATGTAGAAAAGCACCACGGGGTAGTCAGTATGGGGAGTTCAAGTAACGTGCAGTGGCAATGTAGGATAAGTTTCTGAAAAACATCGCGGGGTGGTGCGCATTGTATGGGTGTGTAACATTACATTCACTAGTATGAGTGAGAAAAACATCACGGGGTGGTGTGTATCATAGGGTCTGAATTAGGGTAGGCAGTGAGTGGCAATGTAGGATGGAGAAAAACACCACGGGGTGGTCAGCATTGGGAAGTCAGGAAACATGCAGTGGCAATATAGGATAGGTTTCTGAAATGTATCGCGGGGTGGTGCGCATTGTATTTGTGTGTAGCATCACATTCACTAGTAGGAGTGAGAAAAACATCACGGGGTGGTGTGAATCATAGGGTCTGAATTAGGATAGGCAGTGAATGGCAATGTAGGATGAAGAAAAGCACCACGGGGTGGTCAGCATGGGGAGGTCATGAAACATGCAGTGGCAATGTAGGATAGGTTTCTGAAAAACTTCGCGGGGTGATGCGCATTGTATGGGTGTGTAACATTACATTCACTAGTAGGAGTGAGAAAAACATCACGGGGTCGGATGAATCTTAGGGTCTGATTTAGGACAGGAAGTGAGTGGCAATGTAGGATGGAGAAAAGCACCACGGGGTAGTCCGTATGGGGAGGTCAGGAAATATGCAGTGGCAATGTAGGATAGGTTTCTGAAAAACATCGCAGGGTGGTGCGCATTGTATGGGTGTGTAACATTACATTCACTAGTAGGAGTGAGAAAAGCATCACAGGGTGGTGTGAATCATAGGGTCTGAATTACGATAGGCAGTGAGTGGCAATGTAGGATGGAGAAAAGCAGCACGGGGTGGTCAGCATGGGGACGTCAGGAAACATGCAGTGGCAATGTAGGATAGGTTTCTGATAAACATCGCGGGGTGGTGCGCATTGTAGGGGTGTGTAACCTTACATTCACTAGTAGGAGTGAAAAAAACATCACGGGGTGGTGTGAATCATAGGGTCTGAATTAGGATGGGCAATGATTCGCAATGTAGGATGGAGAAAAGCACCACGGGGTGGTCAACATGGGGAGGTCAGGAAACATGCAGTGGCAATGTAGGATAGGTTTCTGAAAAACATCACGGGGTGGTGCGCATTGTATGCGTGTGTAACATTACATTCACTAGTAGGAGTGAGAAAAGCATCACAGGGTGGTGTGAATCATAGGGTCTGAATTAGGATAGGCAGTGAGTGGCAATGTAGGATGGAGAAAAGCACCACCGGGTGGTCAGCATGGGGAGGTCAGGAAACATGCAGTGGCAATGTAGGATAGGTTTCTGAAAAACATCGCGGAGTGGTGCGCATTATAAGGGTGTGTAACATTACATTCACTATTAGGAATGAGAAAAACGTCACGGGGTGGTGTGAATCATAGGCTCTGAATTAGGATAGGCAGTGTGTGCCAATGTAGGATGGAGAAAAACACCACGGGGTGGTCAGCATGGGGAGTTCAGGAAACATGCAGTGGCAATGTAGGATAGGTTTCTGAAAAACATCGCGGGGTGGTGCGCATTGTATGGGTGTGTAACATTACATTTACTAGTAGGAGTGAAAAAAACGTAACCGGGTCGTGTGAATCATAGGGTCTGAATTAGGATAGGCAGTGAGTGGCAATGTAGGATGGGGAAAAGCACCATGGGGAGGTCAGTAAGTGGATGTCAGGAAACATGCAGTGGCAATGTTGGATAGGTCTCTGAAAAACATCGCGGGTGGTGCGCATTGTATGGGTGTGTAATATTTCATTCACTAGTAGGAGTGAAAAAGCGTCACGGGGTGGTGTGAATTATAGGGTCTGAATTAGGATACGAAATGAGTGGAAATGTAGGATGGAGAAAATCACCACTGGGTGGTCAGCATGGGGAAGTCAGGAAACATGCAGTGTCAATGTAGGATAGGTTTCTGAAAAACATGGCGGGGTTGTGCGCATTGTATGGGTGTGTAACCCTACATTCACTAGTAGGAGTGAGAAAAACATCACGGGGTGGTGTGAATCATAGGGTCTGAATTAGGATAGGCAGTGAGTGGCAATGTAGGATGCAGAAAAGCACCACAGGGTGGTCATCATGGGGAGGTCAGGAAACATGCAGTGGCAAAGTAGGATAGGTTTCTTAAAAACTTCGCGGGGTGATGCGCATTGTATGTGTAACATTACATTCACTAGTAGGAGTGAGAAAAACATCACGGGGTGGTGTGAATCATAGGGTCTCAATTAGGATACGCCGTGAGTGGCAATGTAGGATGGAGAAAAGCACCACGGAGTGGTCAGCATGGGGAGGTCAGGAAACATGCAGTGGCAATATAGGATAGGTTTCTGAAAAATATCGCGGGGTGGTGCGCATTGTATGGATTTGTAACATTACATTCACTAGTATGAGTGAGAAAAACATCACGGGGTGGTGTGTATCATAGGGTCTGAATTAGGGTAGGCAGTGAGTGGCAATGTAGGATGCAGAAAAACACCACGGGGTGGTCAGCATTGGGAAGTCAGGAAACATGCAGTGGCAATATAGGATAGGTTTCTGAAAAATATCGCGGGGTGGTGCGCATTGTATTGGTGTGTAGCATCACATTCACTAGTAGGAGTGAGAAAAACATCACGGGGTGGTGTGAATCATAGGGTCTGAATTAGGATAGGCAGTGAGTGCCAATGGAGGATGGAGAAAAACACCACGGGGTTGTCAGCACGGGGAGGTCAGGAAACATGCAGTGGCAATGTAGGATAGGTTTCTGAAAAACATCGCGGGGTGGTGCGCATTGTATGGGTGTGTAACACTACATTCACTAGTAGGAGTGAAAAAAACGTAACGGGGTCGTGTGAATCATAGGGTCTGAATTAGGATAGGCAATGAGTGGAAATGTAGGATGGAGAAAAGCACCACGGGGTGGTCAGCATTGGGAAGTCAGGAAACATGCAGTGTCAATGTAGGATAGGTTTCTGAAAAACATCACGGTGTGGTGCGCACTGTATGGGTGTGTAACACTACATTCACTAGTAGGAGTGACAAAAGCATCAGAGGATGGTGTGAATCATAGGGTCTGAATTACGATAGGCAGTGAGTGGCAATGTAGGATGGAGAAACGCAACACGGGGTGGTCAGCATGTGGACGTCAGGAAACATGCAGTGGCAATGTAGGATAGGTTTCTGATAAACATCACGGGGTGGTGCGCATTGTATGGGTGTGTAACCTTACATTCACTAGTAGGAGTGAAAAAAACATCACGTGGTGGTGTGAATCATAGGGTCTGAATTAGGATGGGCAATGATTCGCAATGTAGGATGGAGAAAAGCACCATGGTGTGGTCAGCATGGGGAGGTCAGGAAACATGCAGTGTCAATGTAGGATAGGTTTCTGAAAAACATCGCGGGGTGGTGCGCATTGTATGGGTGTGTAACATTACATTCACTAATAGGAGTGAGAAAAACATCACGGGGTGGTGTGAATCATAGGGTCTGAATTAGGATAGGCAGTGAGTGGCAATGTAGGATGGAGAAAAGCACCACCGGGTGGTCAGCATGGGGAGGTCAGGAAACATGCAGTGGCAATGTAGGATAGGTTTCTGAAAAACATCGCGGAGTGGTGCGCATTATATGGGTGTGTAACATTACATTCACTAGTAGGAGTGAGAAAAACATCACGGGGTGGTGTGAATCATAGGGTTGAATTAGGATAGGCAGTGAGTGGCAATGTAGGATGCAGAAAAGCACGACAGGGTCGTCAGCATGGGGAGGTCAGGAAACATGCAGTGGCCAGGTAGGATAGGTTTCTGAAAAACTTCGCGGGGTGATGCGCATTGTATGGGTGTGTAACATTACATTCACTAGTAGGAGTGAGAAAAACATCACGGGGTCGGGTGAATCATAGGGTCTGAATTAGGATAGGCAGTGAGTGGCAATGTAGGATGTAGAAAAGCACCACGGGGTAGTCAGTATGGGGAGTTCAAGTAACGTGCAGTGGCAATGTAGGATAACTTTCTGAAAAACATCGCGGGGTGGTGCGCATTGTATGGGTGTGTAACATTACATTCACTAGTAGGAGTGAGAAAAACATCACGGGGTGGTGTGAATCATAGGATCTGAATTACGATAGGCAGTGAGTGGCAATGTAGGATGGATAAAAGCACCACGGGGTGGTCAGCATGGGGAAGACAGGAAACCTGCAGTGTCCATGTAGAACAGGTTTCTGAAAAACATCGCGGGGTGGTGCGCATTGTATGGGTGTGTAACATTACATTCACTAGTAGGAGTGAGAAATACGTCACGGGTTGGTGTGAATTATAGGGTCTGAATTAGGATAGGCAATGAGTGGCAATGTAGGATGGAGAAAAGCACCACGGGGTGGTCAGCATGGGGAAGTCAGGAAACCTGCAGTGTTCATGTAGGATAGGTTTCTGAAAAACATCGCGGGGTGGTGCGCATTTGATGGGTGTGTAACATTACATTAGTAGGAGTGAGAGAAACATCACCGGGTGGTGTGCATCATAGCGTCTGAATTAGGAAAGGCAGTGAGTGGCAATGTAGGATGGAGAAATGCACCACGGGTTGGTCAGCATGGGGAGGTCAGGAAACATGCAGTAGCAATGTAGGATAGGTTTCTGAAAAACATCGCGGGGTGGTGCGCATTGAATGGGTGTGTAACATTACATTAGTAGGAGTGAGAGAAACATCACGGGGTGGTTTGAATCATAGGGTCTGAATTAGCATAGGCAGTGAGTGGCAATGTAGGATGAAGAAAAGCACCACGGGGTGGTCAGCATGGGGAGGTCAGGAAACGTGCAGTGGCAATGTAGGATAGGTTTCTGAAAAATATCGCCGGGTGGTGCGCATTGTATGGGTGTGTAGCATTACATTCACTAGTAGGAGTGAGAACAACATCACGGGGTGGTGTGAATCATAGGGTTGATTTAGGATAGGCAGTGAGTGGCAATGTAGGATGCAGAAAAGCACCACAGGGCGGTCAGCATGGGGAGGTCAGGAAACATGCAGTGGCAATGTAGGCTAGGTTTCTGAAAAACTTCGCGGGGTGATGCGCATTGTATGGGTGTGTAACATTACATTCACTAGTAGGAGTGAGAAAAACATCACGGGGTCGGGTGAATCTTAGGGTCTGAATTAGGACAGGCAGTGAGTGGCAATGTAGGATGGAGAAAAGCACCACGGGGTAGTCCGTATGGGGAGGTCAGGAAACATGCAGTGGCAATGTAGGATAGGTTTCTGAAAAACATCGCGGGGTGGTGCGCATTGTATGGGTGTGTAACATTACATTCACTAGTAGTAGTGAGAAAAGCATCACAGGGTGGTGTGAATCATAGGGTCTGAATTAGGATAGGCAGTGAGTGGCAATGTAGGATGGAGAAAAGTACCACCGGGTGGTCAGCATGGGGAGGTCAGGAAACATGCAGTGGCAATGTAGGATAGGTTTCTGAAAAACATCGCGGAGTGGTGCGCATTATAAGGGTGTGTAACATTACATTCACTAGTAGGAGTGAAAAAAACGTAACGGGGTCGTGTGAATCATAGGGTCTGAATTAGGATAGGCAGTGAGTGGCAATGTAGGATGTGGAAAAGCACCATGGGGAGGTCAGTAAGTGGATGTCAGGAAACATGCAGTGGCAATGTTGGATAGGTCTCTGAAAAACATCGCGGGTGGTGCGCATTGTATGGGTGTGTAATATTTCATTCACTAGTAGGAGTGAGAAAAGCGTCACGGGGTGGTGTGAATTATAGGGTCTGAATTAGGATACGAAATGAGTGGAAATGTAGGATGGAGAAAATCACGACGGAGTGGTCAGCATGGGGAAGTCAGGAAACATGCAGTGTCAATGTAGGATAGGTTTCTGAAAAACATCGCGGGGTTGTGCGCATTGTATGGGTATGTAACCTTACATTCACTAGTAGGAGTGAGAAAAACATCACGGGGTGGTGTGAATCATAGGGTCTGAATTAGGATAGGCAGTGAGTGGCAATGTAGGATGCAGAAAAGCACCACAGGTTGGTCATCATGGGGAGGTCAGGAAACATGCAGTGGCAATGTAGGATAGGTTTCTGAAAAACTTCGCGGGGTGATGCGCATTGTATGGGTGTGTAACATTACATTCACTAGTAGAAGTGAGAAAAACATCACGGGGTCGGGTGAATCATAGAGTCTGAATTAGGACAGGCAGTGAGTGGCAATGTAGGATGGAGAAAAGCAACACGGGGTGGTCACATGGGGACGTCAGGAAACATGCAGTGGCAATGTAGGATAGGTTTCTGATAAACATCGCGGGGTGGTGCGCATTGTATGGGTGTGTAACCTTACATTCACTAGTAGGAGTGAAAAAAACATCACGGGGTCTTGTGAATCATAGGGTCTGAATTAGGATGGGCAATGATTCGCAATGTAGGATGGAGAAAAGCACCATGGGGTGGTCAATATGGGGAGGTCAGGAAACATGCAGTGGCAATGTAGGATAGGTTTCTGAAAAACATTGCGGGGTGGTGCGCATTGTATGGGTGTGTAACATTACATTCACTAGTAGTAGTGAGAAAAACATCACGGGGTGGTGTGAATCATAGGGTCTGAATTAGGATACGCCGTGAGTGGCAATGTAGGATGGAGAAAAGCACCACGGAGTGGTCAGCATGGGGAGGTCAGGAAACATGCAGTGGCAATGTAGGATAGGTTTCTGAAAAATATCGCGGGGTGGTGCGCATTGTATGGGTGTGTAACATTACATTCACTAGTATGAGTGAGAAAAACATCACGGGGTGGTGTGTATCATAGGGTCTGAATTAGGGTAGGCAGTGAGTGGCAATGTAGGATGGAGAAAAACACCACGGGGTTGTCAGCATTGGGAAGTCAGGAAACATGCAGTGGCAATATAGGATAGGTTTCTGAAATATATCGCGGGGTGGTGCGCATTGTATTTGTGTGTAGCATCACATTCACTAGTAGGAGTGAGAAAAACATCACGGGGTGGTGTGAATCATAGGGTCTGAATTAGGATAGGCAGTGAATGGCAATGTAGGATGAAGAAAAGCACCACGGGGTGGTCAGCATGGGGAGGTCATGAAACATGCAGTGGCAATGTAGGATAGGTTTCTGAAAAACTTCGCGGGGTGATGCGCATTGTATGGGTGTGTAACATTACATTCACTAGTAGGAGTGAGAAAAACATCACGGGGTCGGATGAATCTTAGGGTCTGATTTAGGACAGGCAGTGAGCGGCAATGAAGGATGGAGAAAAGCACCACGGGGTAGTCCGTATGGGGAGGTCAGGAAACATGCAGTGGCAATGTAGGATAGGTTTCTGAAAAACATCGCAGGGTGGTGCGCATTGTATGGGTGTGTAACATTACATTCACTAGTAGGAGTGAGAAAAGCATCACAGGGTGGTGTGAATCATAGGGTCTGAATTACGATAGGCAGTGAGTGGCAATGTAGGATGGAGAAAAGCAGCACGGGGTGGTCAGCATGGGGACGTCAGGAAACATGCAGTGGCAATGTAGGATAGGTTTATGATAAACATCGCGGGGTGGTGCGCATTGTAGGGGTGTGTAACCTTACATTCACTAGTAGGAGTGAAAAAAACATCACGGGGTGGTGTGAATCATAGGGTCTGAATTAGGATGGGCAATGATTCGCAATGTAGGATGGAGAAAAGCACCACCGGGTGGTCAACATGGGGAGGTCAGGAAACATGCAGTGGCAATGTAGGATAGGTTTCTGAAAAACATCACGGGGTGGTGCGCATTGTATGCGTGTGTAACATTACATTCACTAGTAGGAGTGAGAAAAGCATCACAGGGTGGTGTGAATCATAGGGTCTGAATTAGGATAGGCAGTGAGTGGCAATGTAGGATGGAGAAAAGCACCACCGGGTGGTCAGCATGGGGAGGTCAGGAAACATGCAGTGGCAATGTAGGATAGGTTTCTGAAAAACATCGCGGAGTGGTGCGCATTATAAGGGTGTGTAACATTACATTCACTATTAGGAATGAGAAAAACGTCACGGGGTGGTGTGAATCATAGGCTCTGAATTAGGATAGGCAGTGAGTGCCAATGTAGGATGGAGAAAAACACCACGGGGTGGTCAGCATGGGGAGTTCAGGAAACATGCAGTGGCAATGTAGGATAGGTTTCTGAAAATCATCGCGGGGTGGTGCGCATTGTATGGGTGTGTAACATTACATTTACTAGTAGGAGTGAAAAAAACGTAACGGGGTCGTGTGAATCATAGGGTCTGAATTAGGATAGGCAGTGATTGGCAATGTAGGATGGGGAAAAGCACCATGGGGAGGTCAGTAAGTGGATGTCAGGAAACATGCAGTGGCAATGTTGGATAGGTCTCTGAAAAACATCGCGGGTGGTGCGCATTGTATGGGTGTGTAATATTTCATTCACTAGTAGGAGTGAAAAAGCGTCACGGGGTGGTGTGAATTATAGGGTCTGAATTAGGATACGAAATGAGTGGAAATGTAGGATGGAGAAAATCACCACGGGGTGGTCAGCATGGGGAAGTCAGGAAACATGCAGTGTCAATGTAGGATAGGTTTCTGAAAAACATGGCGGGGTTGTGCGCATTGTATGGGTGTGTAACCTTACATTCACTCGTAGGAGTGAGAAAAACATCACGGGGTGGTGTGAATCATAGGGTCTGAATTAGGATAGGCAGTGAGTGGCAATGTAGGATGCAGAAAAGCACCAAAGGGTGGTCATCATGGGGAGGTCAGGAAACATGCAGTGGCAATGTAGGATAGGTTTCTTAAAAACTTCGCGGGGTGATGCGCATTGTATGTGTAACATTACATTCACTAGTAGGAGTGAGAAAAACATCACGGGGTGGTGTGAATCATAGGGTCTGAATTAGGATACGCCGTGAGTGGCAATGTAGGATGGAGAAAAGCACCACGGAGTGGTCAGCATGGGGAGGTCAGGAAACATGCAGTGGCAATATAGGATAGGTTTCTGAAAAATATCGCGGGGTGGTGCGCATTGTATTGGTGTGTAGCATCACATTCACTAGTAGGAGTGAGAAAAACATCACGGGGTGGTGTGAATAATAGGGTCTGAATTAGGATAGGCAGTGAGTGCCAATGGAGGATGGAGAAAAACACCATGGGGTTGTCAGCACGGGGAGGTCAGGAAACATGCAGTGGCAATGTAGGATAGGTTTCTGAAAAACATCGCGGGGTGGTGCGCATTGTATGGGTGTGTAACACTACATTCACTAGTAGGAGTGAAAAAAACGTAACGGGGTCGTGTGAATCATAGGGTCTGAATTAGGATAGGCAGTGAGTGGCAATGTAGGATCGGGAAAAGCACCATGGGGAGTTCAGTACGGGGATGTCAGGAAACATGCAGTGGCAATGTTGGATAGGTCTCTGAAAAACATCGCGGGGTGGTGCGCATTGTATGGGTGTGTAATATTTCATTCACTAGTAGGAGTGAGAAAAGCGTCACTGGGTGGTGTGAATTATAGGGTCTGAATTAGGATAGGCAATGAGTGGAAATGTAGGATGGAGAAAAGCACGACGGGGTGGTCAGCATTGGGAAGTCAGGAAACATGCAGTGTCAATGTAGGATAGGTTTCTGAAAAACATTGCGGTGTTGTGCGCATTGTATCGGTGTGTACCCTTACATTCACTAGTAGGAGTGAGAAAAACATCACGGGGTGGTGTGAATCATAGGCTCTGAATTAGGATAGGCAGTGAGTGGCAATGTAGGATAGAGCAAAGCACCACGGGGTGGTCAGCATGGGGATATTAGGAAACATGCAGTGGCAATGTAGGATAGGTTTCTGAAAAACATCGCGGGGTGGTTCACATTGTATGGATGTGTAACATTACATTCACTAGTAGGAGTGAAAAAAACGTAACGGGGTGGTGTGAATCATAGGGTCTGAATTAGGATAGGCAGTGAGTGGCAATGTAGAATGGGGAAAAGCACCATGGGGAGGTCAGTACGGGGAGGTCAGGAAACATGCAGTGGCAATGTAGGATAGGTTTCTGAAAAACATCGCGGTGTGGTGCGCAATGTATGGGTGTTTAACATTACATTCACTAGTAGGAGTGAGAAAAACGTCACGGAGTGGTGTGAATTATAGGGTCTGAATTAGGATAGGCAATGAGTGGCAATGTAGGATGGAGAAAAGCAGCACGGGGTGGTCAGCATGGGGAAGTCAGGAAACCTGCAGTGTCCATGTAGGATAGGTTTCTGAAAAACATCGCGGGGTGGTGCGCATTGTATGGGTGTGTAACCTTACATTCACTAGTAGGAGTGAGAAAAACATCACGGGGTGGTGTGAATCATAGGGTCTGAATTAGGATAGGCAGTGAGTGGCAATGTAGGATGGAGAAATGCACCACGGGGTGGTCAGCATGGGGAGGGCAGGAAACATGCAGTAGCAATGTAGGATAGGTTTCTGAAAAACATCGCGATGTGGTGCGCATTGTATGGGTGTGTAACATTACATTCACTAGTAGGAGTGAGAAAAACATCACGGGGTGGTGTGAATCATAGGGTCTGAATTAGGATAGGCAGTGAATGGCAATGTAGGATGAAGAAAAGCACCATGGGGTGGTCAGCATGGGGAGGTCATGAAACATGCAGTGGCAATGTAGGATAGGTTTCTGAAAAACATCGCCGGGTGGTGCGCATTGTATGGGTGTGTAACATTACATTCACTAGTAGGAGTGAGAAAAACATCACGGGGTGGTGTGAATCATAGGGTTGATTTAGCATAGTCAGTGAGTGGCAATGTAGGATGCAGAAAAGCACGACAGGGTGGTCAGCATGGTGAGGTCAGGAAACATGCAGTGGCAATGCAGGCTAGGTTTCTGAAAAACTTCGCGGGGTGATGCGCATTGTATGGGTGTGTAACATTACATTCACTAGTAGGAGTGAGAAAAACATCACGGGGTCGGGTGAATCATAGGGTCTGAATTAGGATGGGCAGTGAGTGGCAATGTAGGATGGAGAAAAGCACCACGGGGTAGTCAGTATGGGGAGGTCAGGAAACGTGCAGTGGCAATGTAGGATAGGTTTCTGAAAAACATCGTGGGGTGGTGCGCATTGTATGGGTGTGTAACATTACATTCACTAGTAGGAGTGAGAAAAACATCACGGGGTGGTGTGAATAATAAGGTCTGAATTACGATAGGCAGTGAGTGGCAATGTAGGATGGAGAAAAGCACCACGGGGTGGTCAGCATGGGGAAGTCAGGAAACCTGCAGTGTCCATGTAGGACAGGTTTCCGAAAAGCATGGCGGTGTGGTGCGCATTGTATGGGTGTGTAACATTACATTCACTAGTAGTTGTTAGAAAAACGTCACGGGGTGGTGTGAATTATAGGTTCTGAATTAGGATAGGCAATGAGTGGCAATGTAGGATGGAGAAAAGCACCACGGGGTGGTCAGCATGGGGAAGTCAGGAAACCTGCAGTGTCCATGTAGGATAGGTTTCTGAAAAACATCGCGGGGTGGTGCGCATTGTATGGGTGTGTAACCTTACATTCACTAGTATGAGTGAGAAAAACATCACGGGGTGGTGTGAATCATAGGGTCTGAATTAGGAAAGGCAGTGAGTGGCAATGTAGGATGGAGAAATGCACCACGGGGTGGTCAGTATGGGGAGGTCAGGAAACATGCAGTAGCAATGTAGGATAGGTTTCTGAAAAACATCGCGGGGTGGTGTGCATTGTATGGGTGTGTAACATTACATTCACTAGTAGGAGTGAGAAAAACATCACGGGGTGGTGTGAATCATAGGGTCTGAATTAGGAGAGGCAGTGAGTGGCAATGTAGGATGAAGAAAAGCACCACGGGGTGGTCAGCATGGGGAGGTCAGGAAACGTGCAGTGGCAATGTAGGATAGGTTTCTGAAAAATACCGCCGGGTGGTGCGCATTGTATGGGTGTGTAGCATTACATTCACTAGTAAGAGTGAGAAAAACATCACGGGGTGGTGTGAATCATAGGGTTGATTTAGGATAGGCAGTGAGTGGCAATGTAGGATGCAGAAAAGCACCACAGGGTGGTCAGCATGGGGAGGTCAGGAAACATGCAGTGGCAATGTAGGATAGGTTTCTGATAAACATCACGGGGTGGTGCACATTGTATGGGTGTGTAACCTTACATTCACTAGTAGGAGTGAAAAAAACATCACGGGGTGGTGTGAATCATAGGGTCTGAATTAGGATGGGCAATGATTCGCAATGTAGGATGGAGAAAAGCACCATGGGGTGGTCAACATGGGGAGGTCAGGAAACATGCAGTCGCAATGTAGGATAAGTTTCTGAAAAACATCACGGGTTGGTGCGCATTGTATGGGTGTGTAACATTACATTCATTAGTAGGAGTGAGAAAAGCATCACAGGGTGGTGTGAATCATAGGGTCTGATTAGGATAGGCAGTGGCTGGCAATGTAGGATGGAGAAAAGCACCATGGAGTGGTCAGCATGGGGAGGTCAGGAAACATGCAGTGGCAATGTAGGATAGGTTTCTGAAAAACATCGCGGGGTGGTGCGCATTGTATGGGTGTGTAACATTACATTCACTAATAGGAGTGAGAAAAACATCACGGGGTGGTGTGAATCATAGGGTCTGAATTAGGATAGGCAGTGAGTGGCAATGTAGGATGGAGAAAAGCACCACCGGGTGGTCAGCATGGGGAGGTCAGGAAACATGCAGTGGCAATGTAGGATAGGTTTCTGATAAACCTCGCGGGGTGGTGCGCATTGTAGGGGTGTGTAACCTTACATTCACTAGTAGGAGTGAAAAAAACATCACGGGGTGGTGTGAATCATAGGGTCTGAATTAGGATGGGCAATGATTCGCAATGTAGGATGGAGAAAAGCACCACGGGGTGGTCAACATGGGGAGGTCAGGAAACATGCAGTGGCAATGTAGGATAGGTTTCTGAAAAACATCACGGGGTGGTGCGCATTGTATGCGTGTGTAACATTACATTCACTAGTAGGAGTGAGAAAAGCATCACAGGGTGGTGTGAATCATAGGGTCTGAATTAGGATAGGCAGTGAGTGGCAATGTAGGATGGAGAAAAGCACCACCGGGTGGTCAGCATGGGGAGGTCAGGAAACATGCAGTGGCAATGTAGGATGGGTTTCTGAAAAACATCGCGGAGTGGTGCGCATTATAAGGGTGTGTAACATTACATTCACTATTAGGAATGAGAAAAACGTCACGGGGTGGTGTGAATCATAGGCTCTGAATTAGGATAGGCAGTGAGTGCCAAGGTAGGATGGAGAAAAACACCACGGGGTGGTCAGCATGGGGAGTTCAGGAAACATGCAGTGGCAATGTAGGATAGGTTTCTGAAAAACATCGCGGGGTGGTGCGCATTGTATGGGTGTGTAACATTACATTTACTAGTAGGAGTGAAAAAAACGTAACGGGGTCGTGTGAATCATAGGGTCTGAATTAGGATAGGCAGTGAGTGGCAATGTAGGATGGGGAAAAGCACCATGGGGAGGTCAGTAAGTGGATGTCAGGAAACATGCAGTGGCAATGTTGGATAGGTCTCTGAAAAACATCGCGGGTGGTGCGCATTGTATGGGTGTGTAATATTTCATTCACTAGTAGGAGTGAAAAAGCGTCACGGGGTGGTGTGAATTATAGGGTCTGAATTAGGATACGAAATGAGTGGAAATGTAGGATGGAGAAAATCACCACGGGGTGGTCAGCATGGGGAAGTCAGGAAACATGCAGTGTCAATGTAGGATAGGTTTCTGAAAAACATGGCGGGGTTGTGCGCATTGTATGGGTGTGTAACCTTACATTCACTAGTAGGAGTGAGAAATACATCACGGGGTTGTGTGAATCATAGGGTCTGAATTAGGATAGGCAGTGAGTGGCAATGTAGGATGCAGAAAAGCACCACAGGGTGGTCATCATGGGGAGGTCAGGAAACATGCAGTGGCAATGTAGGATAGGTTTCTGAAAAACTTCGCGGGGTGATGCGCATTGTATGTGTAACATTACATTCACTAGTAGGAGTGAGAAAAACATCACGGGGTGGTGTGAATCATAGGGTCTGAATTAGGATACGCCGTGAGTGGCAATGTAGGATGGAGAAAAGCACCACGGAGTGGTCAGCATGGGGCGGTCAGGAAACATGCAGTGGCAATATAGGATAGGTTTCTGAAAAATATCGCGGGGTGGTGCGCATTGTATGGGTTTGTAACATTACATTCACTAGTATGAGTGAGAAAAACATCATGGGGTGGTGTGTATCATAGGGTCTGAATTAGGGTAGGCAGTGAGTGGCAATGTAGGATGGAGAAAAACACCACGGGGTGGTCAGCATTGGGAAGTCAGGAAACATGCAGTGGCAATATAGGATAGGTTTCTGAAAAATATCGCGGGGTGGTGCGCATTGAATTGGTGTGTAGCATCACATTCACTAGTAGGAGTGAGAAAAACATCACGGGGTGGTGTGAATCATAGGGTCTGAATTAGGATAGGCATTGAGTGCCAATGGAGGATGGAGAAAAACACCACGGGGTTGTCAGCACGGGGAGGTCAGGAAACATGCAGTGGCAATGTAGGATAGGTTTCTGAAAAACATCGCGGGGTGGTGCGCATTGTATGGGTGTGTAACACTACATTCACTAGTAGGAGTGAAAAAAACGTAACGGGGTCGTGTGAATCATAGGGTCTCAATTAGGATAGGCAGTGAGTGGCAATGTAGGATGGGGAAAAGCACCATTTGGAGTTCAGTACGGGGATGTCAGGAAACATGCAGTGGCAATGTTGGATAGGTCTCTGAAAAACATCGCGGGGTGGTGCGCATTGTATGGGTGTGTAATATTTCATTCACTAGTAGGAGTGAGAAAAACATCACGGGGTGGTGTGAATCATAGGGTCTGAATTAGGATAGGCAGTGAATGGCAATGTAGGATGAAGAAAAGCACCATGGGGTGGTCAGCATGGGGAGGTCATGAAACATGCAGTGGCAATGTAGGATAGGTTTCTGAAAAACATCGCCGGGTGGTGCGCATTGTATGGGTGTGTAACATTACATTCACTAGTAGGAGTGAGAAAAACATCACGGGGTGGTGTGAATCATAGGGTTGATTTAGCATAGTCAGTGAGTGGCAATGTAGGATGCAGAAAAGCACGACAGGGTGGTCAGCATGGTGAGGTCAGGAAACATGCAGTGGCAATGCAGGCTAGGTTTCTGAAAAACTTCGCGGGGTGATGCGCATTGTATGGGTGTGTAACATTACATTCACTAGTAGGAGTGAGAAAAACATCACGGGGTCGGGTGAATCATAGGGTCTGAATTAGGATGGGCAGTGAGTGGCAATGTAGGATGGAGAAAAGCACCACGGGGTAGTCAGTATGGGGAGGTCAGGAAACGTGCAGTGGCAATGTAGGATAGGTTTCTGAAAAACATCGTGGGGTGGTGCGCATTGTATGGGTGTGTAACATTACATTCACTAGTAGGAGTGAGAAAAACATCACGGGGTGGTGTGAATAATAAGGTCTGAATTACGATAGGCAGTGAGTGGCAATGTAGGATGGAGAAAAGCACCACGGGGTGGTCAGCATGGGGAAGTCAGGAAACCTGCAGTGTCCATGTAGGACAGGTTTCCGAAAAGCATGGCGGTGTGGTGCGCATTGTATGGGTGTGTAACATTACATTCACTAGTAGTTGTTAGAAAAACGTCACGGGGTGGTGTGAATTATAGGTTCTGAATTAGGATAGGCAATGAGTGGCAATGTAGGATGGAGAAAAGCACCACGGGGTGGTCAGCATGGGGAAGTCAGGAAACCTGCAGTGTCCATGTAGGATAGGTTTCTGAAAAACATCGCGGGGTGGTGCGCATTGTATGGGTGTGTAACCTTACATTCACTAGTATGAGTGAGAAAAACATCACGGGGTGGTGTGAATCATAGGGTCTGAATTAGGAAAGGCAGTGAGTGGCAATGTAGGATGGAGAAATGCACCACGGGGTGGTCAGTATGGGGAGGTCAGGAAACATGCAGTAGCAATGTAGGATAGGTTTCTGAAAAACATCGCGGGGTGGTGTGCATTGTATGGGTGTGTAACATTACATTCACTAGTAGGAGTGAGAAAAACATCACGGGGTGGTGTGAATCATAGGGTCTGAATTAGGAGAGGCAGTGAGTGGCAATGTAGGATGAAGAAAAGCACCACGGGGTGGTCAGCATGGGGAGGTCAGGAAACGTGCAGTGGCAATGTAGGATAGGTTTCTGAAAAATACCGCCGGGTGGTGCGCATTGTATGGGTGTGTAGCATTACATTCACTAGTAAGAGTGAGAAAAACATCACGGGGTGGTGTGAATCATAGGGTTGATTTAGGATAGGCAGTGAGTGGCAATGTAGGATGCAGAAAAGCACCACAGGGTGGTCAGCATGGGGAGGTCAGGAAACATGCAGTGGCAATGTAGGATAGGTTTCTGATAAACATCACGGGGTGGTGCACATTGTATGGGTGTGTAACCTTACATTCACTAGTAGGAGTGAAAAAAACATCACGGGGTGGTGTGAATCATAGGGTCTGAATTAGGATGGGCAATGATTCGCAATGTAGGATGGAGAAAAGCACCATGGGGTGGTCAACATGGGGAGGTCAGGAAACATGCAGTCGCAATGTAGGATAAGTTTCTGAAAAACATCACGGGTTGGTGCGCATTGTATGGGTGTGTAACATTACATTCATTAGTAGGAGTGAGAAAAGCATCACAGGGTGGTGTGAATCATAGGGTCTGATTAGGATAGGCAGTGGCTGGCAATGTAGGATGGAGAAAAGCACCATGGAGTGGTCAGCATGGGGAGGTCAGGAAACATGCAGTGGCAATGTAGGATAGGTTTCTGAAAAACATCGCGGGGTGGTGCGCATTGTATGGGTGTGTAACATTACATTCACTAATAGGAGTGAGAAAAACATCACGGGGTGGTGTGAATCATAGGGTCTGAATTAGGATAGGCAGTGAGTGGCAATGTAGGATGGAGAAAAGCACCACCGGGTGGTCAGCATGGGGAGGTCAGGAAACATGCAGTGGCAATGTAGGATAGGTTTCTGATAAACCTCGCGGGGTGGTGCGCATTGTAGGGGTGTGTAACCTTACATTCACTAGTAGGAGTGAAAAAAACATCACGGGGTGGTGTGAATCATAGGGTCTGAATTAGGATGGGCAATGATTCGCAATGTAGGATGGAGAAAAGCACCACGGGGTGGTCAACATGGGGAGGTCAGGAAACATGCAGTGGCAATGTAGGATAGGTTTCTGAAAAACATCACGGGGTGGTGCGCATTGTATGCGTGTGTAACATTACATTCACTAGTAGGAGTGAGAAAAGCATCACAGGGTGGTGTGAATCATAGGGTCTGAATTAGGATAGGCAGTGAGTGGCAATGTAGGATGGAGAAAAGCACCACCGGGTGGTCAGCATGGGGAGGTCAGGAAACATGCAGTGGCAATGTAGGATGGGTTTCTGAAAAACATCGCGGAGTGGTGCGCATTATAAGGGTGTGTAACATTACATTCACTATTAGGAATGAGAAAAACGTCACGGGGTGGTGTGAATCATAGGCTCTGAATTAGGATAGGCAGTGAGTGCCAAGGTAGGATGGAGAAAAACACCACGGGGTGGTCAGCATGGGGAGTTCAGGAAACATGCAGTGGCAATGTAGGATAGGTTTCTGAAAAACATCGCGGGGTGGTGCGCATTGTATGGGTGTGTAACATTACATTTACTAGTAGGAGTGAAAAAAACGTAACGGGGTCGTGTGAATCATAGGGTCTGAATTAGGATAGGCAGTGAGTGGCAATGTAGGATGGGGAAAAGCACCATGGGGAGGTCAGTAAGTGGATGTCAGGAAACATGCAGTGGCAATGTTGGATAGGTCTCTGAAAAACATCGCGGGTGGTGCGCATTGTATGGGTGTGTAATATTTCATTCACTAGTAGGAGTGAAAAAGCGTCACGGGGTGGTGTGAATTATAGGGTCTGAATTAGGATACGAAATGAGTGGAAATGTAGGATGGAGAAAATCACCACGGGGTGGTCAGCATGGGGAAGTCAGGAAACATGCAGTGTCAATGTAGGATAGGTTTCTGAAAAACATGGCGGGGTTGTGCGCATTGTATGGGTGTGTAACCTTACATTCACTAGTAGGAGTGAGAAATACATCACGGGGTTGTGTGAATCATAGGGTCTGAATTAGGATAGGCAGTGAGTGGCAATGTAGGATGCAGAAAAGCACCACAGGGTGGTCATCATGGGGAGGTCAGGAAACATGCAGTGGCAATGTAGGATAGGTTTCTGAAAAACTTCGCGGGGTGATGCGCATTGTATGTGTAACATTACATTCACTAGTAGGAGTGAGAAAAACATCACGGGGTGGTGTGAATCATAGGGTCTGAATTAGGATACGCCGTGAGTGGCAATGTAGGATGGAGAAAAGCACCACGGAGTGGTCAGCATGGGGCGGTCAGGAAACATGCAGTGGCAATATAGGATAGGTTTCTGAAAAATATCGCGGGGTGGTGCGCATTGTATGGGTTTGTAACATTACATTCACTAGTATGAGTGAGAAAAACATCATGGGGTGGTGTGTATCATAGGGTCTGAATTAGGGTAGGCAGTGAGTGGCAATGTAGGATGGAGAAAAACACCACGGGGTGGTCAGCATTGGGAAGTCAGGAAACATGCAGTGGCAATATAGGATAGGTTTCTGAAAAATATCGCGGGGTGGTGCGCATTGAATTGGTGTGTAGCATCACATTCACTAGTAGGAGTGAGAAAAACATCACGGGGTGGTGTGAATCATAGGGTCTGAATTAGGATAGGCATTGAGTGCCAATGGAGGATGGAGAAAAACACCACGGGGTTGTCAGACGGGGAGGTCAGGAAACATGCAGTGGCAATGTAGGATAGGTTTCTGAAAAACATCGCGGGGTGGTGCGCATTGTATGGGTGTGTAACACTACATTCACTAGTAGGAGTGAAAAAAACGTAACGGGGTCGTGTGAATCATAGGGTCTCAATTAGGATAGGCAGTGAGTGGCAATGTAGGATGGGGAAAAGCACCATTTGGAGTTCAGTACGGGGATGTCAGGAAACATGCAGTGGCAATGTTGGATAGGTCTCTGAAAAACATCGCGGGGTGGTGCGCATTGTATGGGTGTGTAATATTTCATTCACTAGTAGGAGTGAGAAAAGCGTCACTGGGTGGTGTGAATTATAGGGTCTGAATTAGGATAGGCAATGAGTGGAAATGTAGGATGGAGAAAAGCACCACGGGGTGGTCAGCATTGGGAAGTCAGGAAACATGCAGTGTCAATGTAGGATAGGTTTCTGAAAAACATCGCGGGGTTGTGCGCATTGTATGGGTGTGTACCCTTACATTCACTAGTAGGAGTGAGAAAAACATCACGGGGTGGTGTGAATCATAGGCTCTGAATTAGGATAGGCAGTGAGTGGCAATGTAGGATAGAGCAAAGCACCACGGGGTGGTCAGCATGGGGATATTAGGAAACACGCAGTGGCAATGTAGGATAGGTTTCTGAAAAACATCGCGGGGTGGTTCGCATTGTATGGGTGTGTAACATTACATTCACTAGTAGGAGTGAAAAAAAACGTAACGGGGTGGTGTGAATCATAGGGTCTGAATTAGGAAAGGCAGTGAGTGGCAATGTAGAATGGGGAAAAGCACCATGGGGAGGTCAGTACGGGGAGGTCAGGAAACATGCAGTGGCAATGTAGGATAGGTTTCTGAAAAACATCGCGGCGTGGTGCGCATTGTATGGGTGATTAACATTACATTCACTAGTAGGAGTGAGAAAAACGTCACGGAGTGGTGTGAATTATAGGGTCTGAATTAGGATAGGCAATGAGTGGCAATGTAGGATGGAGAAAAGCAGCACGGGGTGGTCAGCATGGGGAAGTCAGGAAACCTGCAGTGTCCATGTAGGATAGGTTTCTGAAAAACATCGCGATGTGGTGCGCATTGTATGGGTGTGTAACATTACATTCACTAGTAGGAGTGAGAAAAACATCACGGGGTGGTGTGAATCATAGGGTCTGAATTAGGATAGGCAGTGAGTGGCAATGTAGGATGGAGAAATGCACCACGGGGTGGTCAGCATGGGGAGGGCAGGAAACATGCAGTAGCAATGTAGGATAGGTTTCTGAAAAACATCGCGGGGTGGTGCGCATTGTATGGGTGTGTAACATTAAATTCACTAGTAGGAGTGAGAAAAACATCACGGGGTGGTGTGAATCATAGGGTCTGAATTAGGATAGGCAGTGAATGGCAATGTAGGATGAAGAAAAGCACCACGGGGTGGTCAGCATGGGGAGGTCATGAAACATGCAGTGGCAATGTACGATAGGTTTCTGAAAAACATCGCCGGGTGGTGCGCATTGTATGGGTGTGTACCCTTACATTCACTAGTAGGAGTGAGAAAAACATCACGGGGTGGTGTGAATCATAGGCTCTGAATTAGGATAGGCAGTGAGTGGCAATGTAGGATAGAGCAAAGCACCACGGGGTGGTCAGCATGGGGATATTAGGAAACATGCAGTGGCAATGTAGGATAGGTTTCTGAAAAACATCGCGGAGTGGTTCGCATTGTATGGGTGTGTAACATTACATTCACTAGTAGGAGTGAAAAAAAACGTAACGGGGTGGTGTGAATCATAGGGTCTGAATTAGGATAGGCAGTGAGTGGCAATGTAGAATGGGGAAAAGCACCATGGGGAGGTCAGTACGGGGAGGTCAGGAAACATGCAGTGGCAATGTAGGATAGGTTTCTGAAAAACATCGCGGCGTGGTGCGCATTGTATGGGTGTGTAACATTACATTCACTAGTAGGAGTGAGAAAAACGTCACGGAGTGGTGTGAATTATAGGGTCTGAATTAGGATAGGCAATGAGTGGCAATGTAGGATGGAGAAAAGCAGCACGGGGTGGTCAGCATGGGGAAGTCAGGAAACCTGCAGTGTCCATGTAGGATAGGTTTCTGAAAAACATCGCGGGGTGGTGCGCATTGTATGGGTGTGTAACCTTACATTCACTAGTAGGAGTGAGAAAAACATCACGGGGTGGTGTGAATCATAGGGTCTGAATTAGGATAGGCAGTGAGTGGCAATGTAGGATGGAGAAATGCACCACGGGGTGGTCAGCATGGGGAGGGCAGGAAACATGCAGTAGCAATGTAGGATAGGTTTCTGAAAAACATCGCGATGTGGTGCGCATTGTATGGGTGTGTAACATTACATTCACTAGTAGGAGTGAGAAAAACATCACGGGGTGGTGTGAATCATAGGGTCTGAATTAGGATAGGCAGTGAATGGCAATGTAGGATGAAGAAAAGCACCACGGGGTGGTCAGCATGGGGAGGTCATGAAACATGCAGTGGCAATGTACGATAGGTTTCTGAAAAACATCGCCGGGTGGTGCGCATTGTATGGGTGTGTAACATTACATTCACTAGTAGGAGTGAGAAAAACATCACGGGGTGGTGTGAATCATAGGGTTGATTTAGCATAGGCAGTGAGTGGCAATGTAGGATGCAGAAAAGCACGACAGGGTGGTCAGCATGGTGAGGTCAGGAAACATGCAGTGGCAATGTAGGCTAGTTTTCTGAAAAACTTCGCGGGGTGATGCGCATTGTATGGGTGTGTAACATTACATTCACTAGTAGGAGTGAGAAAAACATCACGGGGTGGTGTGAATAATAATGTCTGAATTACGATAGGCAGTGAGTGGCAATGTAGGATGGAGAAAAGCACCACGGGGTGGTCAGCATGGGGAAGTCAGGAAACCTGCAGTGTCCATGTAGGACAGGTTTCTGAAAAGCATGGCGGTGTGGTGCGCATTGTATGGGTGTGTAACATTACATTCACTAGTAGGAGTTAGAAAAACGTCACGGGGTGGTGTGAATTATAGGTTCTGAATTAGGATAGGCAATGAGTGGCAATGTAGGATGGAGAAAAGCACCACGGGGTGGTCAGCATGGGGAAGTCAGGAAACCTGCAGTGTCCATGTAGGATAGGTTTCTGAAAAACATCGCGGGGTGGTGCGCATTGTATGGGTGTGTAACCTTACATTCACTAGTATGAGTGAGAAAAAATCACGGGGTGGTGTGAATCATAGGGTCTGAATTAGGAAAGGCAGTGAGTGGCAATGTAGGATGGAGAAATGCACCACCGGGTGGTCAGCATGGGGAGGTCAGGAAACATGCAGTAGCAATGTAGGATAGGTTTCTGAAAAACATCGCGGGGTGGTGCGCATTGTATGGGTGTGTAACATTACATTCACTAGTAGGAGTGAGAAAAACATCACGGGGTGGTGTGAATCATAGGGTCTGAATTAGGAGAGGCAGTGAGTGGCAATGTAGGATGAAGAAAAGCACCACGGGGTGGTCAGCATGGGGAGGTCAGGAAACGTGCAGTGGCAATGTAGGATAGGTTTCTGAAAAATATCGCCGGGTGGTGCGCATTGTATGGGTGTGTAGCATTACATTCACTAGTAAGAGTGAGAAAAACATCACGGGGTGGTGTGAATCATAGGGTTGATTTAGGATAGGCAGTGAGTGGCAATGTAGGATGCAGAAAAGCACCACAGGGTGGTCAGCATGGGGAGGTCAGGAAACATGCAGTGGCAATTTAGGATAGGTTTCTGATAAACATCACGGGGTGGTGCACATTGTATGGGTGTGTAACCTTACATTCACTAGTAGGAGTGAAAAAAACATCACGGGGTGGTGTGAATCATAGGGTCTGAATTAGGATGGGCAATGATTCGCAATGTAGGATGGAGAAAAGCACCATGGGGTGGTCAACATGGGGAGGTCAGGAAACATGCAGTCGCAATGTAGGATAAGTTTCTGAAAAACATCACGGGGTGGTGCACATTGTATGGGTGTGTAACATTACATTCATTAGTAGGAGTGAGAAAAGCATCACAGGGTGGTGTGAATCATAGGGTCTGATTAGGATAGGCAGTGGCTGGCAATGTAGGATGGAGAAAAGCACCATGGAGTGGTCAGCATGGGGAGGTCAGGAAACATGCAGTGGCAATGTAGGATAGGTTTCTGAAAAACATCGGGGGGTGGTGCGCATTGTATGGGTGTGTAACATTACATTCACTAATAGGAGTGAGAAAAACATCACGGGGTGGTGTGAATCATAGGGTCTGAATTAGGATAGGCAGTGAGTGGCAATGTAGGATGGAGAAAAGCACCACCGGGTGGTCAGCATGGGGAGGTCAGGAAACATGCAGTGGCAATGTAGGATAGGTTTCTGAAAATCATCGCGGAGTGGTGCGCATTATATGGGTGTGTAACATTACATTCACTAGTAGGAGTGAGAAAAACATCACGGGGTGGTGTGAATCATAGGGTTGAATTAGGATAGGCAGTGAGTGGCAATGTAGGATGCAGAAAAGCACGACAGGGTCGTCAGCATGGGGAGGTCAGGAAACATGCAGTGGCAATGTAGGATAGGTTTCTGAAAAACTTCGCAGGGTGATGCGCATTGTATGGGTGTGTAACATTACATTCACTAGTAGGAATGAGAAAAACATCACGGGGACGGGTGAATCATAGGGTCTGAATAAGGATAGGCAGTGAGTGGCAATATAGGATGTAGAAAAGCACCACGGGGTAGTCAGTATGGGGAGTTCAGGTAACGTGCAGTGGCAATGTAGGATAGGTTTCTGAAAAACATCGCGGGGTGGTGCGCACTGTATGGGTGTGTAACATTACATTCACTAGTAGGAGTGAGAAAAACATCACGGGGACGGGTGAATCATAGGGTCTGAATTAGGATAGGCAGTGAGTGGCAATATAGGATGTAGAAAAGCACCACGGGGTAGTCAGTATGGGGAGTTCAGGTAATGTGCAGTGGCAATGTAGGATAGGTTTCTGAAAAACATCGCGGGGTGGTGCGCATTGTATGGTTGTGTAATATTTCATTCACTAGTAGGAGTGAGAAAAGCGTCACGGGGTGGTGTGAATTATAGGGTCTGAATTAGAATACGAAATGAGTGGAAATGTAGGATGGAGAAAATCACCACGGGGTGGTCAGCATTGGGAAGTCAGGAAACCTGCAGTGTCCATGTAGGATAGGTTTCTGAAAAACATCGCGGGGTTGTGCGCATTGTATGGGTGTGTACCCTTACATTCACTAGTAGGAGTGAGAAAAACATCACGGGGTGGTGTGAATCATAGGCTCTGAATTAGGATAGGCAGTGAGTGGCAATGTAGGATAGAGCAAAGCACCACGGGGTGGTCAGCATGGGGATATTAGGAAACATGCAGTGGCAATGTAGGATAGGTTTCTGAAAAACATCGCGGAATGGTTCGCATTGTATGGGTGTGTAACATTACATTCACTAGTAGGAGTGAAAAAAAACGTAACGGGGTGGTGTGAATCATATGGTCTGAATTAGGATAGGCAGTGAGTGGCAATGTAGAATGGGGAAAAGCACCATGGGGAGGTCAGTACGGGGAGGTCAGGAAACATGCAGTGGCAATGTAGGATAGGTTTCTGAAAAACATCGCGGCGTGGTGCGCATTGTATGGGTGTGTAACATTACATTCACTAGTAGGAGTGAGAAAAACGTCACGGAGTGGTGTGAATTATAGGGTCTGAATTAGGATAGGCAATGAGTGGCAATGTAGGATGGAGAAAAGCAGCACGGGGTGGTCAGCATGGGGAAGTCAGGAAACCTGCAGTGTCCATGTAGGATAGGTTTCTGAAAAACATCGCGGGGTGGTGCGCATTGTATGGGTGTGTAACCTTACATTCACTAGTAGGAGTGAGAAAAACATCACGGGGTGGTGTGAATCATAGGGTCTGAATTAGGATAGGCAGTGAATGGCAATGTAGGATGAAGAAAAGCACCACGGGGTGGTCAGCATGGGGAGGTCATGAAACATGCAGTGGCAATGTACGATAGGTTTCTGAAAAACATCGCCAGGTGGTGCGCATTGTATGGGTGTGTAACATTACATTCACTAGTAGGAGTGAGAAAAACATCACGGGGTGGTGTGAATCATAGGGTTGATTTAGCATAGGCAGTGAGTGGCAATGTAGGATGCAGAAAAGCACGACAGGGTGGTCAGCATGGTGAGGTCAGGAAACATGCAGTGGCAATGTAGTCTAGTTTTCTGAAAAACTTCGCGGGGTGATGCGCATTGTATGGGTGTGTAACATTACATTCACTAGTAGGAGTGATAAAAACGTCACGGAGTGGTGTGAATTATAGGGTCTGAATTAGGATAGGCAATGAGTGGCAATGTAGGATGGAGAAAAGCAGCACGGGGTGGTCAGCATGGGGAAGTCAGGAAACCTGCAGTGTCCATGTAGGATAGGTTTCTGAAAAACATCGCGGGGTGGTGTGCATTGTATGGGTGTGTAACCTTACATTCACTAGTAGGAGTGAGAAAAACATCACGGGGTGGTGTGAATCATAGCGTCTGAATTAGGATAGGCAGTGAGTGGCAATGTAGGATGGAGAAATGCACCACGGGGTGGTCAGCATGGGGAGGGCAGGAAACATGCAGTAGCAATGTAGGATAGGTTTCTGAAAAACATCGCGATGTGGTGCGCATTGTATGGGTGTGTAACATTACATTCACTAGTAGGAGTGAGAAAAACATCACGGGGTGGTGTGAATCATAGGGTCTGAATTAGGAGAGGCAGTGAATGACAATGTAGGATGAAGAAAAGCACCACGGGGTGGTCAGCATGGGGAGGTCATGAAGCATGCAGTGGCAATGTACGATAGGTTGCTGAAAAACATCGCCGGGTGGTGCGCATGGTATGGGTGTGTAACATTACATTCACTAGTAGGAGTGAGAAAAACATCACGGGGTGGTGTGAATCATAGGGTTGATTTAGCATAGGCAGTGAGTGGCAATGTAGGATGCAGAAAAGCACGACAGGGTGGTCAGCATGTTGAGGTCAGGAAACATGCAGTGGCAATGTAGGCTAGGTTTCTGAAAAACTTCGCGGGGTGATGCGCATTGTATGGGTGTGTAACATTACATTCACTAGTAGGAGTGAGAAAAACATCACGGGGTGGTGTGAATCATAGGGTCTGAATTAGGATAGGCAGTGAATGGCAATGTAGGATGAAGAAAAGCACCACGGGGTGGTCAGCATGGGGAGGTCATGAAACATGCAGTGGCAATGTACGATAGGTTTCTGAAAAACATCGCCGGGTGGTGCGCATTGTATGGGTGTGTAACATTACATTCACTAGTAGGAGTGAGAAAAACATCACGAGGTGGTGTGAATCATAGGGTTGATTTAGCATAGGCAGTGAGTGGCAATGTAGGATGCAGAAAAGCACGACAGGGTGGTCAGCATGGTGAGGTCAGGAAACATGCAGTGGCAATGTAGGCTAGGTTTCTGAAAAACTTCGCGGGGTGATGCGCATTGTATGGGTGTGTAACATTACATTCACTAGTAGGAGTGAGAAAAACATCACGGGGTCGGGTGAATCATAGGGTCTGAATTAGGATAGGCAGTCAGTGGCAATGTAGGATGGAGAAAAGCACCACGGGGTAGTCAGTATGGGGAGGTCAGGAAACGTGCAGTGGCAATGTAGGATAGGTTTCTGAAAAACATCGCAGGGTGGTGCGCATTGTATGGGTGTGTAACATTACATTCACTAGTAGGAGTGAGAAAAACATCACGGGGTGGTGTGAATAATAATGTCTGAATTACGATAGGCAGTGAGTGGCAATGTAGGATGGAGAAAAGCACCACGGGGTGGTCAGCATGGGGAAGTCAGGAAACCTGCAGTGTCCATGTAGGACAGGTTTCTGAAAAGCATGGCGGTGTGGTGCGCATTGTATGGGTGTGTAACATTACATTCACTAGTAGGAGTTAGAAAAACGTCACGGGGTGGTGTGAATTATAGGTTCTGAATTAGGATAGGCAATGAGTGGCAAAGTAGGATGGAGAAAAGCACCACGGGGTGGTCAGCATGGGGAAGTCAGGAAACCTGCAGTGTCCATGTAGGATAGGTTTCTGAAAAACATCGCGGGGTGGTGCGCATTGTATGGGTGTGTAACCTTACATTCACTAGTATGAGTGAGAAAAACATCACGGGGTGGTGTGAATCATAGGGTCTGAATTAGGAAAGGCAGTGAGTGGCAATGTAGGATGGAGAAATGCACCACGGGGTGGTCAGCATGGGGAGGTCAGGAAACATGCAGTAGCAATGTAGGATAGGTTTCTGAAAAACATCGCGGGGTGGTGCGCATTGTATGGGTGTGTAACATTACATTCACTAGTAGGAGTGAGAAAAACATCACGGGGTGGTGTGAATCATAGGGTCTGAATTAGCAGAGGCAGTGAGTGGCAATGTAGGATGAAGAAAAGCACCACGGGGTGGTCAGCATGGGGAGGTCAGGAAACGTGCAGTGGCAATGTAGGATAGGTTTCTGAAAAATATCGCCGGGTGGTGCGCATTGTATGGGTGTGTAGCATTACATTCACTAGTAAGAGTGAGAAAAACATCACGGGGTGGTGTGAATCATAGGGTTGATTTAGGATAGGCAGTGAGTGGCAATGTAGGATGCAGAAAAGCACCACAGGGTGGTCAGCATGGGGAGGTCAGGAAACATGCAGTGGCAATGTAGGATAGGTTTCTGATAAACATCACGGGGTGGTGCACATTGTATGGGTGTGTAACCTTACATTCACTAGTAGGAGTGAAAAAAACATCACGGGGTGGTGTGAATCATAGGGTCTGAATTAGGATGGGCAATGATTCGCAATGTAGGATGGAGAAAAGCACCATGGGGTGGTCAACATGGGGAGGTCAGGAAACATGCAGTCGCAATGTAGGATAAGTTTCTGAAAAACATCACGGGGTGGTGCGCATTGTATGGGTGTGTAACATTACATTCATTAGTAGGAGTGACAAAAGCATCACAGGGTGGTGTGAATCATAGGGTCTGATTAGGATAGGCAGTGGCTGGCAATGTAGGATGGAGAAAAGCACCATGGAGTGGTCAGCATGGGGAGGTCAGGAAACATGCAGTGGCAATGTAGGATAGGTTTCTGAAAAACATCGCGGGGTGGTGCGCATTGTATGGGTGTGTAACATTACATTCACTAATAGGAGTGAGAAAAACATCACGGGGTGGTGTGAATCATAGGGTCTGAATTAGGATGGGCAATGATTCGCAATGTAGGATGGAGAAAAGCACCACGGGTTGGTCAACATGGGGAGGTCAGGAAACATGCAGTGGCAATGTAGGATAGGTTTCTGAAAAACATCACGGGGTGGTGCGCATTGTATGCGTGTGTAACATTACATTCACTAGTAGGAGTGAGAAAAGCATCACAGGGTGGTGTGAATCATAGGGTCTGAATTAGGATAGGCAGTGAGTGGCAATGTAGGATGGAGAAAAGCACCACCGGGTGGTCAGCATGGGGAGGTCAGGAAACATGCAGTGGCAATGTAGGATAGGTTTCTGAAAAACATCGCGTAGTGGTGCGCATTATAAGGGTGTGTAACATTACATTCACTATTAGGAATGAGAAAAACGTCACGGGGTGGTGTGAATCATAGGCTCTGAATTAGGATAGGCAGTGAGTGCCAATGTAGGATGGAGAAAAACACCACGGGGTGGTCAGCATGGGGAGTTCAGGAAACATGCAGTGGCAATGTAGGATAGGTTTCTGAAAAACATCGCGGGGTGGTGCGCATTGTATGGGTGTGTAACATTACATTTACTAGTAGGAGTGAAAAAAACGTAACGGGGTCGTGTGAATCATAGGGTCTGAATTAGGATAGGCAGTGAGTGGCAATGTAGGATGGGGAAAAGCACCATGGGGAGGTCAGTAAGTGGATGTCAGGAAACATGCAGTGGCAATGTTGGATAGGTCTCTGAAAAACATCGCGGGTGGTGCGCATTGTATGGGTGTGTAATATTTCATTCACTAGTAGGAGTGAAAAAGCGTCACGGGGTGGTGTGAATTATAGGGTCTGAATTAGGATACGAAATGAGTGGAAATGTAGGATGGAGAAAATCACCACGGGGTGGTCAGCATGGGGAAGTCAGGAAACATGCAGTGTCAATGTAGGATAGGTTTCTGAAAAACATGGCGGGGTTGTGCGCATTGTATGGGTGTGTAACCTTACATTCACTAGTAGGAGTGAGAAAAACATCACGGGGTGGTGTGAATCATAGGGTCTGAATTAGGATAGGCAGTGAGTGGCAATGTAGGATGCAGAAAAGCACCACAGGGTGGTCATCATGGGGAGGTCAGGAAACATGCAGTGGCAATGTAGGATAGGTTTCTGAAAAACTTCGCAGGCTGATGCGCATTGTATGTGTAACATTACATTCACTAGTAGGAGTGAGAAAAACATCACGGGGTGGTGTGAATCATAGGGTCTGAATTAGGATACGCCGTGAGTGGCAATGTAGGATGGAGAAAAGCACCACGGAGTGGTCAGCATGGGGAGGTCAGGAAACATGCAGTGGCAATATAGGATAGGTTTCTGAAAAATATCGCGGGGTGGTGCGCATTGTATGGGTTTGTAACATTACATTCACTAGTATGAGTGAGAAAAACATCACGGGGTGGTGTGTATCATAGGGTCTGAATTAGGGTAGGCAGTGAGTGGCAATGTAGGATGGAGAAAAACACCACGGGGTGGTCAGCATTGGGAAGTCAGGAAACATGCAGTGGCAATATAGGATAGGTTTCTGAAAAATATCGCGGGGTTGTGCGCATTGTATGGGTGTGTACCCTTACATTCACTAGTAGGAGTGAGAAAAACATCACGGGGTGGTGTGAATCATAGGCTCTGAATTAGGATAGGCAGTGAGTGGCAATGTAGGATAGAGCAAAGCACCACGGGGTGGTCAGCATGGGGATATTAGGAAACATGCAGTGGCAATGTAGGATAGGTTTCTGAAAAACATCGCGGGGTGGTTTGCATTGTATGGGTGTGTAACATTACATTCACTAGTAGGAGTGAAAAAAACGTAACGGGGTGGTGTGAATCATAGGGTCTGAATTAGGATAGGCAGTGAGTGGCAATGTAGAATGGGGAAAAGCACCATGGGGAGGTCAGTACGGGGAGGTCAGGAAACATGCAGTGGCAATGTAGGATAGGTTTCTGAACAACATCGCGGCGTGGTGCGCATTGTATGGGTGTTTAACATTACATTCACTAGTAGGAGTGAGAAAAACGTCACGGAGTGGTGTGAATTATAGGGTCTGAATTAGGATAGGCAATGAGTGGCAATGTAGGATGGAGAAAAGCAGCACGGGGTGGTCAGCATGGGGAAGTCAGGAAACCTGCAGTGTCCATGTAGAAGAGGTTTCTGAAAAACATCGCGAGGTGGTGCGCATTGTATGGGTGTGTAACCTTACATTCACTAGTAGGAGTGAGAAAAACATCACGGGGTGGTGTGAATCATAGGGTCTGAATTAGGATAGGCAGTGAGTGGCAATGTAGGATGGAGAAATGCACCACGGGGTGGTCAGCATGGGGAGGGCAGGAAACATGCAGTAGCAATGTAGGATAGGTTTCTGAAAAACATCGCGATGTGGTGCGCATTGTATGGGTGTGTAACATTACATTCACTAGTAGGAGTGAGAAAAACATCACGGGGTGGTGTGAATCATAGGGTCTGAATTAGGATAGGCAGTGAATGGCAATGTAGGATGAAGAAAAGCACCACGGGGTGGTCAGCATGGGGAGGTCATGAAACATGCAGTGGCAA
Organism: Cavia porcellus; assembly: GCF_034190915.1. Lineage (NCBI taxonomy): Eukaryota > Metazoa > Chordata > Mammalia > Rodentia > Caviidae > Cavia > Cavia porcellus. The sequence continues at coordinate 303,990 of NW_026947561.1, read as the reverse complement.
TGTATAATAGGTTTCTGAAAAACATCGCCGGGTGGTGCGCATTGTATGGGTGTGTAACATTACATTCACTAGTAGGAGTGAGAAAAACATCACGGGGTGGTGTGAATCATAGGGTTGATTTAGCATAGGCAGTGAGTGGCAATGTAGGATGCAGAAAAGCACGACAGGGTGGTCAGCATGGTGAGGTCAGGAAACATGCAGTGGCAATGTAGGCTAGGTTTCTGAAAAACTTCGCGGGGTGATGCGCATTGTATGGGTGTGTAACATTACATTCACTAGTAGGAGTGAGAAAAACATCACGGGGTCGGGTGAATCATAGGGTCTGAATTAGGATAGGCAGTGAGTGGCAATGTAGGATGGAGAAAAGCACCACGGGGTAGTCAGTATGGGGAGGTCAGGAAACGTGCAGTGGCAATGTAGGATAGGTTTCTGAAAAACATCGCGGGGTGGTGCGCATTGTATGGGTGTGTAACATTACATTCACTAGTAGGAGTGAGAAAAACATCACGGGGTGGTGTGAATAATAATGTCTGAATTACGATAGGCAGTGAGTGGCAATGTAGGATGGAGAAAAGCACCACGGGGTGGTCAGCATGGGGAAGTCAGGAAACCTGCAGTGTCCATGTAGGACAGGTTTCTGAAAAGCATGGCGGTGTGGTGCGCATTGTATGGGTGTGTAACATTACATTGACTAGTAGGAGTTAGAAAAACGTCACGGGGTGGTGTGAATTATAGGTTCTGAATTAGGATAGGCAATGAGTGGCAATGTAGGATGGAGAAAAGCACCACGGGGTGGTCAGCATGGGGAAGTCAGGAAACCTGCAGTGTCCATGTAGGATAGGTTTCTGAAAAACATCGCGGGGTGGTGTGCATTGTATGGGTGTGTAACCTTACATTCACTAGTATGAGTGAGAAAAACATCACGGGGTGGTGTGAATCATAGGGTCTGAATTAGGAAAGGCAGTGAGTGGCAATGTAGGATGGAGAAATGCACCACGGGGTGGTCAGCATGGGGAGGTCAGGAAACATGCAGTAGCAATGTAGGATAGGTTTCTGAAAAACATCGCCGGGTGGTGCGCATTGTATGGGTGTGTAACATTACATTCACTAGTAGGAGTGAGAAAAACATCACGGGGTGGTGTGAATCATAGGGTCTGAATTAGGAGAGGCAGTGAGTGGCAATGTAGGATGAAGAAAAGCACCACGGGGTGGTCAGCATGGGGAGGTCAGGAAACGTGCAGTGGCAATGTAGGATAGGTTTCTGAAAAATATCGCCGGGTGGTGCGCATTGTATGGGTGTGTAGCATTACATTCACTAGTAAGTGTGAGAAAAACATCACGGGGTGGTGTGAATCATAGGGTTGATTTAGGATAGGCAGTGAGTGGCAATGTAGGATGCAGAAAAGCACCACAGGGTGGTCAGCATGGGGAGGTCAGGAAACATGCAGTGGCAATGTAGGATAGGTTTCTGATAAACATCACGGGGTGGTGCACATTGTATGGGTGTGTAACCTTACATTCACTAGTAGGAGTGAAAAAAACATCACGGGGTGGTGTGAATCATAGGGTCTGAATTAGGATGGGCAATGATTCGCAATGTAGGATGGAGAAAAGCACCATGGGGTGGTCAACATGGGGAGGTCAGGAAACATGCAGTCGCAATGTAGGATAAGTTTCTGAAAAACATCACGGGGTGGTGCGCATTGTATGGGTGTGTAACATTACATTCATTAGTAGGAGTGAGAAAAGCATCACAGGGTGGTGTGAATCATAGGGTCTGATTAGGTTAGGCAGTGGCTGGCAATGTAGGATGGAGAAAAGCACCATGGAGTGGTCAGCATGGGGAGGTCAGGAAACATGCAGTGGCAATGTAGGATAGGTTTCTGAAAAACATCGGGGGGTGGTGCGCATTGTATGGGTGTGTAACATTACATTCACTAATAGGAGTGAGAAAAACATCACGGGGTGGTGTGATTAATAGGGTCTGAATTAGGATAGGCAGTGAGTGGCAATGTAGGATGGAGAAAAGCACCACCGGGTGGTCAGCATGGGGAGGTCAGGAAACATGCAGTGGCAATGTAGGATAGGTTTCTGAAAATCATCGCGGAGTGGTGCGCATTATATGGGTGTGTAACATTACATTCACTAGTAGGAGTGTGAAAAACATCACGGGGTGGTGTGAATCATAGGGTTGAATTAGGATAGGCAGTGAGTGGCAATGTAGGATGCAGAAAAGCACGACAGGGTCGTCAGCATGGGGAGGTCAGGAAACATGCAGTGGCAATGTAGGATAGGTTTCTGAAAAACTTCGCGGGGTGATGCGCATTGTGTGGGTGTGTAACATTACATTCACTAGTAGGAGTGAGAAAAACATCACGGGGACAGGTGAATCATAGGGTCTGAATTAGGATAGGCAGTGAGTGGCAATATAGGATGTAGAAAAGCACCACGGGGTAGTCAGTATGGGGAGTTCAGGTAACGTGCAGTGGCAATGTAGGATAGGTTTCTGAAAAACATCGCGGGGTGGTGCGCACTGTATGGGTGTGTAACATTACATTCACTAGTAGGAGTGAGAAAAACATCACGGGGTGGTGTGAATCATAGGGTCTGAATTATGATAGGCAGTGAGTGGCAATGTAGGATGGATAAAAGCACCACGGGGTGGTCAGCATGGGGAAGTCAGGAAACATGCAGTGTCAATGTAGGATAGGTTTCTGAAAAACATCGCGGGGTTGTGTGCATTGTATGGGTGTGTAACCTTACATTCACTAGTAGGAGTGAGAAAAACCTCACGGCGTGGTGTGATTCATAGGGTCTGAATTAGTATAGGCAGTGAGTGGCAATGTAGGATGCAGAAAAGCACCACAGGGTGGTCATCATGGGGAGGTCAGGAAACATGCAGTGGCAATGTAGGATAGGTTTCTGAAAAACTTGGCGTGGTGATGCGCATTGTATGGGTGTGTAACATTACATTCACTAGTAGGAGTGAGAAAAACATCAGGGGTCGGGTGAATCATAGGGTCTGAATTAGGACAGGCAGTGAGTGGCAATGTAGGATGGAGAAAAGCAACACGGGGTGGTCAGCATGGGGACGTCAGGAAACATGCAGTGGCAATGTAGGATAGGTTTCTGATAAACATCGCGGGGTGGTGCGCATTGTATGGGTGTGTAACCTTACATTCACTAGTAGGAGTGAGAAAAACATCACGGGGAAGTGTGAATCATAGGGTCTGAATTAGGACAGGCAGTGAGTGGCAATGTAGGATAAAGAAAAGAACCACGGGGTGGTCAGCATGGGGAGGTCATGAAACATGCAGTGGCAATGTAGGATAGGTTTCTGAAAAACATCGCCGGGTGGTGCGCATTGTATGGGTGTGTAACATTAAATTCACTAGTAGGAGTGAGAAAAACATCACGGGGTGGTGTGAATCATAGGGTTGATTTAGCATAGGCAGTGAGTGGCAATGTAGGATGCAGAAAAGCACGACAGGGTGGTCAGCATGGGGAGGTCAGGAAACATGCAGTGGCATTGTAGGATAGGTTTCTGAAAAACTTCGCGGGGTGATGCGCATTGTATGGGTGTGTAACATTACATTCACTAGTAGGAGTGAGAAAAGCATCACGGGGTCGGGTGAATCATAGGGTCTGAATTAGGATAGGCAGTGAGTGGCAATGTAGGATGGAGAAAAGCACCACGGGGTAGTCAGTATGGGGAGGTCAGGAAACGTGCAGTGGCAATGTAGGATAGGTTTCTGAAAAACATTGCTGGGTGGTGCGCATTGTATGGGTGTGTAACATTACATTCACTAGTAGGAGTGAGAAAAACATCACGGGGTGGTATGAATCATAATGTCTGAATTACGATAGGCAGTGAGTGGCAATGTAGGATGGAGAAAAGCACCACGGGGTGGTCAGCATGGGGAAGACAGGAAACCTGCAGTGTCCATGTAGGACAGGTTTCTGAAAAGCATGGCGGTGTGGTGCGCATTGTATGGGTGTGTAACATTACATTCACTAGTAGGAGTTAGAAAAACGTCACGGGGTGGTGTGAAATATAGGGTCTGAATTAGGATAGGCAATGAGTGGCAATGTAGGATGGAGAAAAGCACCACGGGGTGGTCAGCATGGGGAAGTCAGGAAACCTGCAGTGTCCATGTAGGATAGGTTTCTGAAAAACATCGCGGGGTGGTGCGCATTGTATGGGTGTGTAACCTTACATTCACTAGTATGAGTGAGAAAAACATCACGGGGTGGTGTGAATCATAGGGTCTGAATTAGGAAAGGCAGTGAGTGGCAATGTAGGATGGAGAAATGCCCCACGGGGTGGTCAGCATGGGGAGGTCAGGAAACATGAAGTAGCAATGTAGGATAGGTTTCTGAAAAACATCGCGGGGTGGTGCGCATTGTATGGGTGTGTAACATTACATTCACTAGTAGGAGTGAGAAAAACATCACGGGGTGGTGTGAATCATAGGGTCTGAATTAGGATAGGCAGTGAGTGGCAATGTAGGATGAAGAAAAGCACCACGGGGTGGTCAGCATGGGGAGGTCAGGAAATGTGCAGTGGCAATGTAGGATAGGTTTCTGAAAAACATCGTCGGGTGGTGCGCATTGTATGGGTGTGTAGCATTACATTCACTAGTACGAGTGAGAAAAACATCACGGGGTGGTGTGAATCATAGGGTTGATTTAGGATAGGCAGTGAGTGGCAATATAGGATGCAGAAAAGCACCACAGGGTGGTCAGCATGGGGAGGTCAGGAAACATGCAGTGGCAATGTAGAATAGGTTTCTGAAAAACTTCACGGGGTGATGCGCACTGTATGGGTCTGTAACATTACATTCACTAGTAGGAGTGAGAAAAACATCACGGGGTCGGGTGTATCATAGGGTCTGAATTAGGACAGGCAGTGAGTGGCAATGTAGGATGGAGAAAAGCACCACGGGGTAGTCCGTATGGGGAGGTCAGGAAACATGCAGTGGCAATGTAGGATAGGTTTCTGAAAAACATCGCGGGGTGGTGCGCATTGTATGGGTGTGTAACCTTACATTCACTAGTAGGAGGCGGGAAAAACATCACGGGGTGGTGTGAATCATAGGGTTGATTTAGGATAGGCAGTGAGTGGTAATTTAGGATGCAGAAAAGCACCACTGGGTGGTCATCATGGGGAGGTCAGGAAACATGCAGTGGCAATGTAGGATAGGTTTCTGAAAAACTTGGCGGGGTGATGCGCATTGTATGGGTGTGTAACATTACATTCACTAGTAGGAGTGAGAAAAACATCACGGGGTCGGGTGAATCATAGGGTCTGAATTAGGACAGGCAGTGAGTGGCAATGTAGGATGGAGAAAAGCACCACGGGGTAGTCAGTATGGGGAGGTCAGGAAACGTGCAGTGGCAATGTAGGATAGGTTTCTGAAAAACATCGCGGGGTGGTGCACATTGTATTGGTGTGTAACCTTACATTCACTAGCAGGAGTGAAAAAAACATCACGGGGTGGTGTGAATCATAGGGTCTGAATTAGGATGGGCAATGATTCGCAATGTAGGATGGAGAAAAGCACCACGGGGTGGTCAGCATTGGGAAGTCAGGAAACCTGCAGTGTCCATGTAGGATAGGTTTCTGAAAAACATCGCGGGGTGGTGCGCATTGTATGGGTGTGTAACCTTACATTCACTAGTAGGAGTGAGAAAAACATCACGGGGTGGTGTGAATCATAGGGTCTGAATTAGGAAAGGCAGTGAGTGGCAATGTAGGATGGAGAAATGCACCACGGGGTGGTCAGCATGGGGAGGTCAGGAAACATGCAGTAGCAATGTAGGATAGGTTTCTGAAAAACATCGCGGGGTGGTGCGCATTGTATGGGTGTGTAACATTACATTCACTAGTAGCAGTGAGAAAAACATCACGGGGTGGTGTGAATCATAGGGTCTGAATTAGGATAGGCAGTGAGTGGCAATGTAGGATGAAGAAAAGCACCACGGGGTGGTCAGCATGGGGAGGTCAGGAAACGTGCAGTGGCAATGTAGGATAGGTTTCTGAAAAATATCGCCGGGGGGGTGCGCATTTTATGGGTGTGTAGCATTACATTCACTAGTAGGAGTGAGAAAAACATCACGGGGTGGTGTGAATCATAGGGTCTGAATAACGATAGGCAGTGAGTGGCAATGTAGGATGGAGAAAATCACCACGGGGTGGTCAGCATGGGGAGGTCAGGAAACATGCAGTGGCAATGTAGGATAGGTTTCTGAAAAACATCGCGGGGTGGTGCACATTGTATGGGTGTGTAACCTTACATTCACTAGCAGGAGTGAAAAGAACATCACGGGGTGGTGTGAATCATAGGGTCTGAATTAGGATGGGCAATGATTCGCAATGTAGGATGGAGAAAAGCACCACGTTGTGGTCAACATAGGGAGGTCAGGAAACATGCAGTGGCAATGTAGGATAGGTTTCTGAAAAACATCACGGTGTGGTGCGCACTGTATGGGTGTGTAACATTACATTCACTAGTAGGAGTGAGAAAAGCATCAGAGGATGGTGTGAATCATAGGGTCTGAATTACGATAGGCAGTGAGTGGCAATGTAGGATGGAGAAACGCAACACGGGGTGGTCAACATGGGGACGTCAGGAAACATGCAGTGGCAATGTAGGATAGGTTTCTGATAAACATCAGGGGGTGGTGCGCATTGTATGGGTGTGTAACCTTACATTCACTAGTAGGAGTGAAAAAAACATCACGTGGTGGTGTGAATCATAGGGTCTGAATTAGGATGGGCAATGATTCGCAATGTAGGATGGAGAAAAGCACCATGGTGTGGTCAGCATGGGGAGGTCCGGAAACATGCAGTGGCAATGTAGGATAGGTTTCTGAAAAACATCGGGGGGTGGTGCGCATTGTATGGGTGTGTAACATTACATTCACTAATAGGAGTGAGAAAAACATCACGGGGTGGTGTGAATCATAGGGTCTGAATTAGGATAGGCAGTGAGTGGCAATGTAGGATAGAGAAAAGCACCACCGGGTGGTCAGCATGGGGAGGTCAGGAAACATGCAGTGGCAATGTAGGATAGGTTTCTGAAAAACATTGCGGAGTGGTGCGCATTATATGGGTGTGTAACATTACATTCACTAGTAGGAGTGAGAAAAACATCACGGGGTGGTGTGAATCATAGGGTTGAATTAGGATAGGCAGTGAGTGGCAATGTAGGATGCAGAAAAGCACGACAGGGTCGTCAGCATGGGGAGGTCAGGAAACATGCAGTGGCCAGGTAGGATAGGTTTCTGAAAAACTTCGCGGGGTGATGCGCAATGTATGGGTGTGTAACATTACATTCACTAGTAGGAGTGAGAACAACATCACGGGGTCGGGTGAATCATAGGGTCTGAATTAGGATAGGCAGTGAGTGGCAATGTAGGATGTAGAAAAGCACCACCGGGTAGTCAGTATGGGGAGTTCAATAACGTGCAGTGGCAATGTAGGATAGGTTTCTGAAAAACATCGCGGGGTGGTGCGCATTGTATGGGTGTGTAACATTACATTCACTAGTAGGAGTGAGAAAAACATCACGGGGTGGTGTGAATCATAGGATCTGAATTACGATAGGCAGTGAGTGGCAATGTAGGATGGATAAAAGCACCACGGGGTGGTCAGCATGGGGAAGTCAGGAAACCTGCAGTGTCCATGTAGGACAGGTTTCTGAAAAACATCGCGGGGTGGTGCGCATTGTATGGGTGTGTAACATTACATTCACTAGTAGGAGTGAGAAAAACGTCACGGGTTGGTGTGAATTATAGGGTCTGAATTAGGATAGGCAATGAGTGGCAATGTAGGATGGAGAAAAGCACCACGGGGTGGTCAGCATGGGGAAGTCAGGAAACCTGCAGTGTTCATGTAGAATAGGTTTCTGAAAAACATCGCGGGGTGGTGCGCATTGTATGGGTGTGTAACATTACATTAGTAGGAGTGAGAGAAACATCACCGGGTGGTGTGAATCATAGCGTCTGAGTTAGGAAAGGCAGTGAGTGGCAATGTAGGATGGAGAAATGCACCACGGGTTGGTCAGCATGGGGAGGTCAGGAAACATGCAGTAGCAATGTAGGATAGGTTTCTGAAAAACATCGCGGGGTGGTACGCATTGAATGGGTGTGTAACATTACATTAGTAGGAGTGAGAGAAACATCACGGGGTGGTTTGAATCATAGGGTCTGAATTAGCATAGGCAGTGAGTGGCAATGTAGGATGAAGAAAAGCACCACGGGGTGGTCAGCATTGGGAGGTCAGGAAACGTGCAGTGTGAATGTAGGATAGGTTTCTGAAAAATATCGCCGGGTGGTGCGCATTGTATGGGTGTGTAGCATTACATTCACTAGTAGGAGTGAGAACAACATCACGGGGTGGTGTGAATCATAGGGTTGATTTAGGATAGGCAGTGAGTGGCAATGTAGGATGCAGAAAAGCACCACAGGGCGGTCAGCATGGGGAGGTCAGGAAACATGCAGTGGCAATGTAGGCTAGGTTTCTGAAAAACATCGCCGGGTGGTGCGCATTGTATGGGTGTGTAGCATTACATTCACTAGTAGGAGTGAGAACAACATCACGGGGTGGTGTGAATCATAGGGTTGATTTAGGATAGGCAGTGAGTGGCAATGTAGGATGGAGAAAAGCACCACGGGGTAGTCCGTATGGGGAGGTCAGGAAACATGCAGTGGCAAAGTAGAATAGGTTTCTGAAAAACATCGCGGGGTGGTGCGCATTGTATGGGTGTGTAACCTTACATTCACTAGCAGTAGTGAAAAAAACATCACGGGGTGGTGTGAATCATAGGGTCTGAATTAGGATGGGCAATGATTCGCAATGTAGGATGGAGAAAAGCACCACGGGTTGGTCAACATGGGGAGGTCAGGAAACATGCAGTGGCAATGTAGGATAGGTTTCTGAAAAACATCGCGGGGTGGTGCGCATTGTATGGGTGTGTAACATTACATTCACTAGTAGGAGTGAGAAAAGCATCACAGGGTGGTGTGAATCATAGGGTCTGAATTACGATAGGCAGTGAGTGGCAATGTAGGATGGAGAAAAGCAACATGGGGTGGTCAGCATGGGGACGTCAGGAAACATGCAGTGGCAATGTAGGATAGGTTTCTGATAAACATCGCGGGGTGGTGCGCATTGTAGGGGTGTGTAACCTTACATTCACTAGTAGGAGTGAAAAAAACATCATGGGGTGGTGTAAATCATAGGGTCTGAATTAGGATGGGCAATGATTCGCAATGAAGGATGGAGAAAAGCACCACGGGGTGGTCAACATGGGGAGGTCAGGAAACATGCAGTGGCAATGTAGGATAGGATTCTGAAAAACATCACGGGGTGGTGCGCATTGTATGGGTGTGTAACATTACATTCACTAGTAGAAGTGAAAAAAACGTAACGGGGTCGTGTGAATCATAGGGTCTGAATTAGGATAGGCAGTGAGTGGCAATGTAGGATGGGGAAAAGCACCATGGGGAGGTCAGTAAGTGGATGTCAGGAAACATGCAGTGGCAATGTTGGATAGGTCTCTGAAAAACATCGCGGGTGGTGCGCATTGTCTGGGTGTGTAATATTTCATTCACTAGTAGGAGTGAGAAAAGCGTCACGGGGTGGTGTGAATTATAGGGTCTGAATTAGGATACGAAATGAGTGGAAATGTAGGATGGAGAAAATCACCACGGAGTGGTCAGCATGGGGAAGTCAGGAAACATGCAGTGTCAATGTAGGATAGGTTTCTGAAAAACATCGCGGGGTTGTGCGCATTGTATGGGTATGTAACCTTACATTCACTAGTAGGAGTGAGAAAAACATCACGGGGTGGTGTGAATCATAGGGTCTGAATTAGGATAGGCAGTGAGTGGCAATGTAGGATGCAGAAAAGCACCACAGGTTGGTCATCATGGGGAGGTCAGGAAACATGCAGTGGCAATGTAGGATAGGTTTCTGAAAAACTTCGCGGGGTGATGCGCATTGTATGGGTGTGTAACATTACATTCACTAGTAGAAGTGAGAAAAACATCAGGGGGTCGGGTGAATCATAGGGTCTGAATTAGGACAGGCAGTGAGTGGCAATGTAGGATGGAGAAAAGCAACACGGGGTGGTCACATGGGGACGTCAGGAAACATGCAGTGGCAATGTAGGATAGGTTTCTGATAAACATCGCGGGGTGGTGCGCATTGTATGGGTGTGTAACCTTACATTCACTAGTAGGAGTGAAAAAAACATCACGGGGTGGTGTGAATCATAGGGTCTGAATTAGGATGGGCAATGATTCGCAATGTAGGATTGAGAAAAGCACCACGGGGTGGTCAATATGGGGAGGTCAGGAAACATGCAGTGGCAATGTAGGATAGGTTTCTGAAAAACATCACGGGGTGGTGCTCATTGTATGGGTGTGTAACATTACATTCACTAGTAGGAGTGAGAAAAGCATCACAGGGTGGTGTGAATCATAGGGTCGGAATTAGGATAGGCAGTGACTGGCAATGTACGATGGAGAAAAGCACCATGGGGTGGTCAGCATGGGGAGGTCAGGAAACATGCAGTGGCAATATAGGATAGGTTTCTGAAAAACATTGCGGGGTGGTGCGCATTGTATGGGTGTGTAACATTACATTCACTAGTATGAGTGAGAAAAACATCACGGGGTGGTGTGAATCATAGGGTCTGAATTAGGATACGCCGTGAGTGGCAATGTAGGATGGAGAAAAGCACCACGGAGTGTTCAGCATGGGGAGGTCAGGAAACATGCAGTGGCAATATAGGATAGGTTTCTGAAAAATATCGCGGGGTGGTGTGCATTGTATGGGTGTGTAACATTACATTCACTAGTATGAGTGAGAAAAACATCACGGGGTGGTGTATATCATAGGGTCTGAATTAGGGTAGGCAGTGAGTGGCAATGTAGGATGGAGAAAAACACCACGGGGTGGTCACCATTGGGAAGTCAGGAAACATGCAGTGGCAATATAGGATAGGTTTCTGAAATATATCGCGGGGTGGTGCGCATTGTATTTGTGTGTAGCATCACATTCACTAGTAGGAGTGAGAAAAACATCACGGGGTGGTGTGAATCATAGGGTCTGAATTAGGATAGGCAGTGAGTGCCAATGGAGGATGGAGAAAAACACCACGGGATTGTCAGCACGGGGAGGTCAGGAAACATGCAGTGGCAATGTAGGATAGGTTTCTGAAAAACATCGCGGGGTGGTGCGCATTGTATGGGTGTGTAACACTACATTCCCTAGTAGGAGTGAAAAAAACGTAACGGGGTCGTGTGAATCATAGGGTCTGAATTAGGATAGGCAGTGAGTGGCAATGTAGGATGGGGAAAAGCACCATGGGGTGTTCAGTATGGGGATGTCAGGAAACATGCAGTGGCAATGTTGGATAGGTCTCTGAAAAACATCGCGGGGTGGTGCGCATTGTATGGGTGTGTAATATTTCATTCACTAGTAGGAGTGAGAAAAGCGTCACTGGGTTCTGTGAATTATAGGGTCTGAATTAGGATAGGCAATGAGTGGAAATGTAGGATGGAGAAAAGCACCACGGGGTGGTCAGCATGGGGAAGTCAGGAAACATGCAGTGTCAATGTAGGATAGGTTTCTGAAAAACATCGCCGGGTTGTGCGCATTTTATGGGTGTGTACACTTACATTCACTAGTAGGAGTGAGATAAACATCACGGGGTGGTGTGAATCATAGGCTCTGAATTAGGATAGGCAGTGAGTGGCAATGTAGGATAGAGCAAAGCACCACGGGGTGGTCAGCATGGGGATATTAGGAAACATGCAGTGGCAATGTAGGATAGGTTTCTGAAAAACATCGCGGGGTGGTTCGCATTGTATGGGTGTGTAACATTACATTCACTAGTATGAGTGAGAAAAACATCACGGGGTGGTGTGAATCATGGGGTCTGAATTAGGATACGCCGTGAGTGGCAATGTAGGATGGAGAAAAGCACCACGGAGTGGTCAGCATGGGGAGGTCAGGAAACATGCAGTGGCAATATAGGATAGGTTTCTGAAAAATATCGCGGGGTGGTGTGCATTGTATGGGTGTGTAACATTACATTCACTAGTATGAGTGAGAAAAACATCACGGGGTGGTGTGTATCATAGGGTCTGAATTAGGGTAGGCAGTGAGTGGCAATGTAGGATGGAGAAAAACACCACGGGGTGGTCAGCATTGGGAAGTCAGGAAACATGCAGTGGCAATATAGGATAGGTTTCTGAAATATATCGCGGGGTGGTGCGCATTGTATTTGTGTGTAGCATCACATTCACTAGTAGGAGTGAGAAAAACATCACGGGGTGGTGTGAATCATAGGGTCTGAATTAGGATAGGCAGTGAGTGCCAATGGAGGATGGAGAAAAACACCACGGGGTTGTCAGCACGGGGAGGTCAGGAAACATGCAGTGGCAATGTAGGATAGGTTTCTGAAAAACATCGCGTGGTGGTGCGCATTGTATGGGTGTGTAACACTACATTCACTAGTAGGAGTGAAAAAAACGTAACGGGGTCGTGTGAATCATAGGGTCTGCATTAGGATAGGCAGTGAGTGGCAATGTAGGATGGGGAAAAGCACCATGGGGAGTTCAGTATGGGGATGTCAGGAAACATGCAGTGGCAATGTTGGATAGGTCTCTGAAAAACATCGCGGGGTGGTGCGCATTGTATGGGTGTGTAATATTTCATTCACTAGTAGGAGTGAGAAAAGCGTCACTGGGTGGTGTGAATTATAGGGTCTGAATTAGGATAGGCAATGAGTGGAAATGTAGGATGGAGAAAAGCACCACGGGGTGGTCAGCATGGGGAAGTCAGGAAACATGCAGTGTCAATGTAGGATAGGTTTCTGAAAAACATCGCGGGGTTGTGCGCATTTTATGGGTGTGTACACTTACATTCACTAGTAGGAGTGAGAAAAACATCACGGGGTGGTGTGAATCATAGGGTCTGAATTAGGATAGGCAGTGAGTGCCAATGGAGGATGGAGAAAAACACCACGGGGTTGTCAGCACGGGGAGGTCAGCAAACATGCAGTGGCAATGTAGGATAGGTTTCTGAAAAACATCGCGGGGTGGTGCGCATTGTATGGGTGTGTAACACTACATTCACTAGTAGGAGTGAGAAAAACATCACGGGGTGGTGTGAATCATAGGGTCTGAATTAGGATAGGCAGTGAGTGGCAATGTAGGATGGGGAAAAGCACCATGGGGAGTTCAGTATGGGGATGTCAGGAAACATGCAGTGGCAATGTTGGATAGGTCTCTGAAAAACATCGCGGGGTGGTGCGCATTGTATGGGTGTGTAATATTTCATTCACTAGTAGGAGTGAGAAAAGCGTCACTGGGTGGTGTGAATTATAGGGTCTGAATTAGGATAGGCAATGAGTGGAAACGTAGGATGGAGAAAATCACCACGGGGTGGTCAGCATGGGGAAGTCAGGAAACATGCAATGTCAATGTAGGATAGGTTTCTGAAAAACATCGCGGGGTTGTGCGCATTTTATGGGTGTGTACACTTACATTCACTAGTAGGAGTGAGAAAAACATCACGGGGTGGTGTGAATCATAGGCTCTGAATTAGGATAGGCAGTGAGTGGCAATGTAGGATAGAGCAAAGCACCACGGGGTGGTCAGCATGGGGATATTAGGAAACATGCAGTGGCAATGTAGGATAGGTTTCTGAAAAACATCGCGGGGTGGTTCGCATTGTATGGGTGTGTAACATTACATTCACTAGTAGGAGTGAAAAAAACGTAACGGGGTGGTGTGAATCATAGGGTCTGAATTAGGATAGGCAGTGAGTGGCAATGTAGGATGGAGAAATGCACCACGGGGTGGTCAGCATGGGAAGGACAGGAAACATGCAGTAGCAATGTAGGATAGGTTTCTGAAAAACATCGCGGGGTGGTGCGCATTGTATGGGTCTGTAACATTACATTCACTAGTAGGAGTGAGAAAAACATCACGGGGTGGTGTGAATCATAGGGTCTGAATTAGGATAGGCAGTGAATGGCAATGTAGGATGAAGAAAAGCACCACGGGGTGGTCAGCATGGGGAGGTCATGAAACATGCATTGGCAATGTAGGATAGGTTTCTGAAAAACATCGCGGCGTGGTGCGCATTGTATGGGTCTGTAACATTACATTCACTAGTAGGAGTGAGAAAAACATCACGGGGTGGTGTGAATCGGAGGGTCTGAATTAGGATAGGCAGTGAGTGGCAATGTAGGATGGAGAAAAGCACCGCGGGGTGGTCAGCATGGGGAGGTCAGGGAACATGCAGTGGCAATGTAGGATAGGTTTCTGAAAAACATCGCGGGGTGGTGCGCATTGTATGGGTGTGTGTTACATTACATTCACTAGTAGGAGTGAGAAAAACATCACGGGGTGGTGCGCATTGTATGGGTGTGTAACATTACATTCACTAGTAGGAGTGAGAAAAACATCACGGGGTGGTGTGAATCATAGGGTCTGAATTACGATAGGCAGTGAGTGGCAATGTAGGATGGATAAAAGCACCACGGGGTGGTCAGCATGGGGAAGTCAGGAAACATGCAGTGTCAATGTAGGATAGGTTTCTGAAAAACATCGCGGGGTTGTGTGCATTGTATGGGTGTGTAACCTTACATTCACTAGTAGGAGTGAGAAAAATCTCACGGCGTGGTGTGATTCATAGGGTCTGAATTAGGATAGGCAGTGAGTGGCAATGTAGGATGCAGAAAAGCACCACAGGGTGGTCATCATGGGGAGGTCAGGAAACATGCAGTGGCAATGTAGGATAGGTTTCTGAAAAACTTGGCGGGGTGATGCGCATTGTATGGGTGTGTAACATTACATTCACTAGTAGGAGTGAGAAAAACATCACGGGGTCGGGTGAATCATAGGGTCTGAATTAGGACAGGCAGTGAGTGGCAATGTAGGATGGAGAAAAGCAACACGGGGTGGTCAGCATGGGGACGTCAGGAAACATGCAGTGGCAATGTAGGATAGGTTTCTGATAAACATCGCGGGGTGGTGCGCATTGTATGGGTGTGTAACCTTACATTCACTAGTAGGAGTGAGAAAAACATCACGGGGAGGTGTGAATCATAGGGTCTGAATTAGGACAGGCAGTGATTGGCAATGTAGGATAAAGAAAAGCACCACGGGGTGGTCAGCATGGGGAGGTCATGAAACATGCAGTGGCAATGTAGGATAGGTTTCTGAAAAACATCGCCGGGTGGTGCGCATTGTATGGGTGTGTAACATTAAATTCACTAGTAGGAGTGAGAAAAACATCACGGGGTGGTGTGAATCATAGGGTTGATTTAGCATAGGCAGTG
The DNA here is from genome assembly GCF_034190915.1 of Cavia porcellus. NCBI lineage: Eukaryota > Metazoa > Chordata > Mammalia > Rodentia > Caviidae > Cavia > Cavia porcellus. Next base: position 288,625 of record NW_026947561.1, on the reverse strand, counting down.
AGTGGCAATGTAGGATGCAGAAAAGCACGACAGGGTGGTCAGCATGGGGAGGTCAGGAAACATGCAGTGGCATTGTAGGATAGGTTTCTGAAAAACTTCGCGGGGTGATGCGCATTGTATGGGTGTGTAACATTACATTCACTAGTAGGAGTGAGAAAAGCATCACGGGGTCGGGTGAATCATAGGGTCTGAATTAGGATAGGCAGTGAGTGGCAATGTAGGATGGAGAAAAGCACCACGGGGTAGTCAGTATGGGGAGGTCAGGAAACGTGCAGTGGCAATGTAGGATAGGTTTCTGAAAAACATTGCTGGGTGGTGCGCATTGTATGGGTGTGTAACATTACATTCACTAGTAGGAGTGAGAAAAACATCACGGGGTGGTATGAATCATAATGTCTGAATTACGATAGGCAGTGAGTGGCAATGTAGGATGGAGAAAAGCACCACGGGGTGGTCAGCATGGGGAAGACAGGAAACCTGCAGTGTCCATGTAGGACAGGTTTCTGAAAAGCATGGTGGTGTGGTGCGCATTGTATGGGTGTGTAACATTACATTCACTAGTAGGAGTTAGAAAAACGTCACGGGGTGGTGTGAAATATAGGGTCTGAATTAGGATAGGCAATGAGTGGCAATGTAGGATGGAGAAAAGCACCACGGGGTGGTCAGCATGGGGAGGTCAGGAAACCTGCAGTGTCCATGTAGGATAGGTTTCTGAAAAACATCGCGGGGTGGTGCGCATTGTATGGGTGTGTAACCTTACATTCACTAGTATGAGTGAGAAAAACATCACGGGGTGGTGTGAATCATAGGGTCTGAATTAGGAAAGGCAGTGAGTGGCAATGTAGGATGGAGAAATGCCCCACGGGGTGGTCAGCATGGGGAGGTCAGGAAACATGAAGTAGCAATGTAGGATAGGTTTCTGAAAAACATCGCGGGGTGGTGCGCATTGTATGGGTGTGTAACATTACATTCACTAGTAGGAGTGAGAAAAACATCACGGGGTGGTGTGAATCATAGGGTCTGAATTAGGATAGGCAGTGAGTGGCAATGTAGGATGAAGAAAAGCACCACGGGGTGGTCAGCATGGGGAGGTCAGGAAACGTGCAGTGGCAATGTAGGATAGGTTTCTGAAAAACATCGTCGGGTGGTGCGCATTGTATGGGTGTGTAGCATTACATTCACTAGTACGAGTGAGAAAAACATCACGGGGTGGTGTGAATCATAGGGTTGATTTAGGATAGGCAGTGAGTGGCAATATAGGATGCAGAAAAGCACCACAGGGTGGTCAGCATGGGGAGGTCAGGAAACATGCAGTGGCAATGTAGAATAGGTTTCTGAAAAACTTCACGGGGTGATGCGCACTGTATGGGTCTGTAACATTACATTCACTAGTAGGAGTGAGAAAAACATCACGGGGTCGGGTGTATCATAGGGTCTGAATTAGGACAGGCAGTGAGTGGCAATGTAGGATGGAGAAAAGCACCACGGGGTAGTCCGTATGGGGAGGTCAGGAAACATGCAGTGGCAATGTAGGATAGGTTTCTGAAAAACATCGCGGGGTGGTGCGCATTGTATGGGTGTGTAACCTTACATTCACTAGTAGGAGGCGGGAAAAACATCACGGGGTGGTGTGAATCATAGGGTTGATTTAGGATAGGCAGTGAGTGGTAATTTAGGATGCAGAAAAGCACCACTGGGTGGTCATCATGGGGAGGTCAGGAAACATGCAGTGGCAATGTAGGATAGGTTTCTGAAAAACTTCGCGGGGTGATGCGCATTGTATGGGTGTGTAACATTACATTCACTAGTAGGAGTGAGAAAAACATCACGGGGTCGGGTGAATCATAGGGTCTGAATTAGGACAGGCAGTGAGTGGCAATGTAGGATGGAGAAAAGCACCACGGGGTAGTCAGTATGGGGAGGTCAGGAAACGTGCAGTGGCAATGTAGGATAGGTTTCTGAAAAACATCGCGGGGTGGTGCACATTGTATTGGTGTGTAACCTTACATTCACTAGCAGGAGTGAAAAAAACATCACGGGGTGGTGTGAATCATAGGGTCTGAATTAGGATGGGCAATGATTCGCAATGTAGGATGGAGAAAAGCACCACGGGGTGGTCAGCATTGGGAAGTCAGGAAACCTGCAGTGTCCATGTAGGATAGGTTTCTGAAAAACATCGCGGGGTGGTGCGCATTGTATGGGTGTGTAACCTTACATTCACTAGTAGGAGTGAGAAAAACATCACGGGGTGGTGTGAATCATAGGGTCTGAATTAGGAAAGGCAGTGAGTGGCAATGTAGGATGGAGAAATGCACCACGGGGTGGTCAGCATGGGGAGGTCAGGAAACATGCAGTAGCAATGTAGGATAGGTTTCTGAAAAACATCGCGGGGTGGTGCGCATTGTATGGGTGTGTAACATTACATTCACTAGTAGCAGTGAGAAAAACATCACGGGGTGGTGTGAATCATAGGGTCTGAATTAGGATAGGCAGTGAGTGGCAATGTAGGATGAAGAAAAGCACCACGGGGTGGTCAGCATGGGGAGGTCAGGAAACGTGCAGTGGCAATGTAGGATAGGTTTCTGAAAAATATCGCCGGGGGGGTGCGCATTTTATGGGTGTGTAGCATTACATTCACTAGTAGGAGTGAGAAAAACATCACCGGGTGGTGTGAATCATAGGGTCTGAATAACGATAGGCAGTGAGTGGCAATGTAGGATGGAGAAAATCACCACGGGGTGGTCAGCATGGGGAGGTCAGGAAACATGCAGTGGCAATGTAGGATAGGTTTCTGAAAAACATCGCGGGGTGGTGCACATTGTATGGGTGTGTAACCTTACATTCACTAGCAGGAGTGAAAAGAACATCACGGGGTGGTGTGAATCATAGGGTCTGAATTAGGATGGGCAATGATTCGCAATGTAGGATGGAGAAAAGCACCACGTTGTGGTCAACATAGGGAGGTCAGGAAACATGCAGTGGCAATGTAGGATAGGTTTCTGAAAAACATCACGGTGTGGTGCGCACTGTATGGGTGTGTAACATTACATTCACTAGTAGGAGTGAGAAAAGCATCAGAGGATGGTGTGAATCATAGGGTCTGAATTACGATAGGCAGTGAGTGGCAATGTAGGATGGAGAAACGCAACACGGGGTGGTCAGCATGGGGACGTCAGGAAACATGCAGTGGCAATGTAGGATAGGTTTCTGATAAACATCACGGGGTGGTGCGCATTGTATGGGTGTGTAACCTTACATTCACTAGTAGGAGTGAAAAAAACATCACGTGGTGGTGTGAATCATAGGGTCTGAATTAGGATGGGCAATGATTCGCAATGTAGGATGGAGAAAAGCACCATGGTGTGGTCAGCATGGGGAGGTCCGGAAACATGCAGTGGCAATGTAGGATAGGTTTCTGAAAAACATCGGGGGGTGGTGCGCATTGTATGGGTGTGTAACATTACATTCACTAATAGGAGTGAGAAAAACATCACGGGGTGGTGTGAATCATAGGGTCTGAATTAAGATAGGCAGTGAGTGGCAATGTAGGATAGAGAAAAGCACCACCGGGTGGTCAGCATGGGGAGGTCAGGAAACATGCAGTGGCAATGTAGGATAGGTTTCTGAAAAACATCGCGGAGTGGTGCGCATTATATGGGTGTGTAACATTACATTCACTAGTAGGAGTGAGAAAAACATCACGGGGTGGTGTGAATCATAGGGTTGAATTAGGATAGGCAGTGAGTGGCAATGTAGGATGCAGAAAAGCACGACAGGGTCGTCAGCATGGGGAGGTCAGGAAACATGCAGTGGCCAGGTAGGATAGGTTTCTGAAAAACTTCGCGGGGTGATGCGCAATGTATGGGTGTGTAACATTACATTCACTAGTAGGAGTGAGAACAACATCACGGGGTCGGGTGAATCATAGGGTCTGAATTAGGATAGGCAGTGAGTGGCAATGTAGGATGAAGAAAAGCACCACGGGGTGGTCAGCATTGGGAGGTCAGGAAACGTGCAGTGGCAATGTAGGATAGGTTTCTGAAAAATATCGCCGGGTGGTGCGCATTGTATGGGTGTGTAGCATTACATTCACTAGTAGGAGTGAGAACAACATCACGGGGTGGTGTGAATCATAGGGTTGATTTAGGATAGGCAGTGAGTGGCAATGTAGGATGCAGAAAAGCACCACAGGGCGGTCAGCATGGGGAGGTCAGGAAACATGCAGTGGCAATGTAGGCTAGGTTTCTGAAAAACATCACGGGGTGGTGCGCATTGTATGGGTGTGTAACATTACATTCACTAGTAGGAGTGAGAAAAGCATCACAGGGTGGTGTGAATCATAGGGTCTGAATTACGATAGGCAGTGAGTGGCAATGTAGGATGGAGAAAAGCAACACGGGGTGGTCAGCATGGGGACGTCAGGAAACATGCAGTGGCAATGTAGGATAGGTTTCTGATAAACATCGCGGGGTGGTGCGCATTGTAGGGGTGTGTAACCTTACATTCACTAGTAGGAGTGAAAAAAACATCATGGGGTGGTGTAAATCATAGGGTCTGAATTAGGATGGGCAATGATTCGCAATGAAGGATGGAGAAAAGCACCACGGGGTGGTCAACATGGGGAGGTCAGGAAACATGCAGTGGCAATGTAGGATAGGATTCTGAAAAACATCACGGGGTGGTGCGCATTGTATGGGTGTGTAACATTACATTCACTAGTAGTAGTGAGAAAAGCATCACAGGGTGGTGTGAATCATAGGGTCTGAATTAGGATAGGCAGTGAGTGGCAATGTAGGATGGAGAAAAGTACCACCGGGTGGTCAGCATGGGGAGGTCAGGAAACATGCAGTGGCAATGTAGGATAGGTTTCTGAAAAACATCGCGGAGTGGTGTGCATTATAAGGGTGTGTAACATTACATTCACTAGTAGGAGTGAAAAAAACGTAACGGGGTCGTGTGAATCATAGGGTCTGAATTAGGATAGGCAGTGAGTGGCAATGTAGGATGGGGAAAAGCACCATGGGGAGGTCACTAAGTGGATGTCAGGAAACATGCAGTGGCAATGTTGGATAGGTCTCTGAAAAACATCGCGGGTGGTGCGCATTGTATGGGTGTGTAACATTACATTCACTAGTAGGAGTGAGAAAAACATCGCGGGGTGGTGTGAATCATAGGGTCTGAATTACGATAGGCAGTGAGTGGCAATGTAGGATGGAGAAAATCACCACGGGGTGGTCAGCATGGGGAGTTCAGGAAACATGCAGTGGCAATATAGGATAGGTTTCTGAAAAACTTCGCGGGGTGGTGCACATTGTATGGGTGTGTAACCTTACATTCACTAGCAGGAGTGAAAAAAACATCACGGGGTGGTGTGAATCATAGGGTCTGAATTAGGATGGGCAATGATTCGCAATGTAGGATGGAGAAAAGCACCACGAGTTGGTCAACATGGGGAGGTCAGGAAACATGCAGTGGCAATGTAGGATAGGTTTCTGAAAAACATCACGGGGTGGTGCGCACTGTATGGGTGTGTCACATTACATTCACTAGTAGGAGAGAGAAAAGCATCACAGGGTGGTGTGAATCATAGGGTCTGATTTACGATAGGCAGTGAGTGGCAATGTAGGATGGAGAAAAGCTACACGGGGTGGTCAGCATGGGGACGTCAGGAAACATGCAGTGGCAATGTAGGATAGGTTTCTGATAAACATCACGGGGTGGTGCGCATTGTATGGGTGTGTAACCTTACATTCACTAGTACGAGTGAAAAAAACATCACGGGGTGGTGTGAATCATAGGGTCTGAATTAGGATGGGCAATGATTCGCAATGTAGGATGGAGAAAAGCACCACGGGGTGGTCAACATGGGGAGGTCAGGAAACATGCAGTGGCAATGTAGGATAGGTTTCTGAAAAACATCACGGGGTGGTGCGCATTGTATGAGTGTGTAACATTACATTCACTAGTAGGAGTGACAAAAGCATCACAGGGTGGTGTGAATCATAGGCTCTGAATTAGGTTAGGCAGTGAGTGGCAATGTAGGATGGAGAAATGCACCACGGGGTGGTCAGCATGGGGAGGACAGGAAACATGCAGTAGCAATGTAGGATAGGTTTCTGAAAAACATCGCGGGGTGGTGCGCATTGTATGGGTCTGTAACATTACATTCACTAGTAGGAGTGAGAAAAACATCACGGGGTGGTGTGAATCATAGGGTTTAAATTAGGATAGGCAGTGAATGGCAATGTAGGATGAAGAAAAGCACCACGGGGTGGTCAGCATGGGGAGGTCATGAAACATGCATTGGCAATGTAGGATAGGTTTCTGAAAAACATCGCCGGGTGGTGCGCATTGTATGGGTGTGTAACATTACATTCACTAGTAGGAGTGAGAAAAACATCACGGGGTGGTGTGAATCATAGGGTTGATTTAGCATAGGCAGTGAGTGGCAATGTAGGATGCAGAAAAGCACGACAGGGTGGTCAGCATGGTGAGGTCAGGAAACATGCAGTGGCAACGTAGGCTAGGTTTCTGAAAAACTTCGCGGGGTGATGCGCATTGTATGGGTGTGTAACATTACATTCACTAGTAGGAGTGAGAAAAACATCACGGGGTCGGGTGAATCATAGGGTCTGAATTAGGATAGGCAGTGAGTGGCAATGTAGGATGGAGAAAAGCACCACGGGTTAGTCAGTATGGGGAGGTCTGGAAACGTGCAGTGGCAATGTAGGATAGGTTTCTGAAAAACATCGCGGGGTGGTGCGCATTGTATGGGTGTGTAATATTTCATTCACTAGTAGGAGTGAGAAAAGCGTCATGGGGTGGTGTGAATTATAGGGTCTGAATTAGGATAGGCAATGAGTGCCAATGGAGGATGGAGAAAAACACCACGGGGTTGTCAGCACGGGGAGGTCAGGAAACATGCAGTGGCAATATAGGATAGGTTTCTGAAAAATATCGCGGGGTGGTGCGCATTGTATGGGTGTGTAACATTACATTCACTAGTATGAGTGAGAAAAACATCACGGGGTGGTGTGTATCATAGGGTCTGAATTAGGGTAGGCAGTGAGTGGCAATGTAGGATGGAGAAAAACACCACGGGGTGGTCACCATTGGGAAGTCAGGAAACATGCAGTGGCAATATAGGATAGGTTTCTGAAATATATCGCGGGGTGGTGCGCATTGTATTTGTGTGTAGCATCACATTCACTAGTAGGAGTGAGAAAAATATCACGGGGTGGTGTGAATCATAGGGTCTGAATTAGGATAGGCAGTGAGTGCCAATGGAGGATGGAGAAAAACACCACGGGGTTGTCAGCACGGGGAGGTCAGGAAACATGCAGTGGCAATGTAGGATAGGTTTCTGAAAAACATCGCGGGGTGGTGCGCATTGTATGGGTGTGTAACACTACATTCACTAGTAGGAGTGAAAAAAACGTAACGGGGTCGTGTGAATCATAGGGTCTGAATTAGGATAGGCAGTGAGTGGCAATGCAGGATGGGGAAAAGCACCATGGGGAGTTCAGTATGGGGATGTCAGGAAACATGCAGTGGCAATGTTGGATAGGTCTCTGAAAAACATCGCGGGGTGGTGCGCATTGTATGGGTGTGTAATATTTCATTCACTAGTAGGAGTGAGAAAAGCGTCACTGGGTGGTGTGAATTATAGGGTCTGAATTAGGATAGGCAATGAGTGGAAATGTAGGATGGAGAAAAGCACCACGGGGTGGTCAGCATGGGGAAGTCAGGAAACATGCAGTGTCAATGTAGGATAGGTTTCTGAAAAACATCGCGGGGTTGTGCGCATTTTATGGGTGTGTACACTTACATTCACTAGTAGGAGTGAGAAAAACATCACGGGGTGGTTTGAATCATAGGCTCTGAATTAGGATAGGCAGTGAGTGGCAATGTAGGATAGAGCAAAGCACCACGGGGTGGTCAGCATGGGGATATTAGGAAACATGCAGTGGCAATGTAGGATAGGTTTCTTAAAAACATCGCGGGGTGGTTCGCATTGTATGGGTGTGTAACATTACATTCACTAGTAGGAGTGAAAAAAACGTAACGGGGTGGTGTGAATCATAGGGTCTGAATTAGGATAGGCAGTGAGTGGCAATGTAGGATGGAGAAATGCACCACGGGGTGGTCAGCATGGGGAGGGCAGGAAACATGTAGTAGCAATGTAGGACAGGTTTCTGAAAAACATCGCGGGGTGGTGCGCATTGTATGGGTGTGTAACATTACATTCACTAGTAGGAGTGAGAAAAACATCACGGGGTCGGGTGAATCATAGGGTCTGAATTAGGACAGGCAGTGAGTGGCAATGTAGGATGGAGAAAAGCAACACGGGGTGGTCAGCATGGGGACGTCAGGAAACATGCAGTGGCAATGTAGGATAGGTTTCTGATAAACATCGCGGGGTGGTGCGCATTGTATGGGTGTGTAACCTTACATTCACTAGTAGGAGTGAAAAAAACATCACGGGGTTGTGTGAATCATAGGGTCTGAATTAGGATGGGCAATGATTCGCAATGTAGGATGGAGAAAAGCACCACGGGGTGGTCAATATGGGGAGGTCAGGAAACATGCAGTGGCAATGTAGGATAGGTTTCTGAAAAACATCACGAGGTGGTGCTCATTGTATGGGTGTGTAACATTACATTCACTAGTAGGAGTGAGAAAAGCATCACAGGGTGGTGTGAATCATAGGGTCGGAATTAGGATAGGCAGTGACTGGCAATGTACGATGGAGAAAAGCACCATGGGGTGGTCAGCATGGGGAGGTCAGGAAACATGCAGTGGCAATATAGGATAGGTTTCTGAAAAACATTGCGGGGTGGTGCGCATTGTATGGGTGTGTAACATTACATTCACTAGTATGAGTGAGAAAAACATCACGGGGTGGTGTGAATCATAGGGTCTGAATTAGGATACGCCGTGAGTGGCAATGTAGCATGGAGAAAAGCACCACGGAGTGGTCAGCATGGGGAGGTCAGGAAACATGCAGTGGCAATATAGGATAGGTTTCTGAATAATATCGCGGGGTGGTGCGCATTGTATGGGTGTGTAACATTACATTCACTAGTATGAGTGAGAAAAACATCACGGGTTGGTGTGTATCATAGGGTCTGAATTAGGGTAGGCAGTGAGTGGCAATGTAGGATGGAGAAAAACACCACGGGGTGGTCAGCATTGGGAAGTCAGGAAACATGCAGTGGCAATATAGGATAGGTTTCTGAAAAATATCGCGGGGTGGTGCGCATTGTATTGGTGTGTAGCATCACATTCACTAGTAGGAGTGAGAAAAACATCACGGGGTGGTGTGAATCATAGGGTCTGAATTAGCATAGGCAGTGAGTGCCAATGGAGGATGGAGAAAAACACCACGGGGTTGTCAGCACGGGGAGGTCAGGAAACATGCAGTGGCAATGTAGGATAGGTTTCTGAAAAACATCGCGGGGTGGTGCGCATTGTATGGGTGTGTAACACTACATTCACTAGTAGGAGTGAGAAAAACATCACGGGGTGGTGTGAATCATAGGGTCTGAATTAGGATAGGCAGTGAGTGGCAATGTAGGATGGGGAAAAGCACCATGGGGAGTTCAGTATGGGGATGTCAGGAAACATGCAGTGGCAATGTTGGATAGGTCTCTGAAAAACATCGCGGGGTGGTGCGCATTGTATGGGTGTGTAATATTTCATTCACTAGTAGGAGTGAGAAAAGCGTCACTGGGTGGTGTGAATTATAGGGTCTGAATTAGGATAGGCAATGAGTGGAAACGTAGGATGGGGAAAAGCACCACGGGGTGGTCAGCATGGGGAAGTCAGGAAACATGCAGTGTCAATGTAGGATAGGTTTCTGAAAAACATCGCGGGGTTGTGCGCATTTTATGGGTGTGTACACTTACATTCACTAGTAGGAGTGAGAAAAACATCACGGGGTGGTGTGAATCATAGGCTCTGAATTAGGATAGGCAGTGAGTGGCAATGTAGGATAGAGCAAAGCACCACGGGGTGGTCAGCATGGGGATATTAGGAAACATGCAGTGGCAATGTAGGATAGGTTTCTGAAAAACATCGCGGGGTGGTTCGCATTGTATGGGTGTGTAACATTACATTCACTAGTAGGAGTGAAAAAAACGTAACGGGGTGGTGTGAATCATAGGGTCTGAATTAGGATAGGCAGTGAGTGGCAATGTAGGATGGAGAAATGCACCACGGGGTGGTCAGCATGGGGAGGGCAGGAAACATGCAGTAGCAATGTAGGATAGGTTTCTGAAAAACATCGCGGGGTGGTGCGCATTGTATGGGTCTGTAACATTACATTCACTAGTAGGAGTGAGAAAATCATCACGGGGTGGTGTGAATCATAGGGTCTGAATTAGGATAGGCAGTGAATGGCAATGTAGGATGAAGAAAAGCACCACGGGGTGGTCAGCATGGGGAGGTCATGAAACATGCAGTGGCAATGTAGGATAGGTTTCTGAAAAACATCGCCGGGTGGTGCGCATTGTATGGGTGTGTAACATTACATTCACTAGTAGGAGTGAGAAAAACATCACGGGGTGGTGTGAATCATAGGGTTGATTTAGCATAGGCAGTGAGTGGCAATGTAGGATGCAGAAAAGCACGACAGGGTGGTCAGCATGGTGAGGTCAGGAAACATGCAGTGGCAATGTAGGCTAGGTTTCTGAAAAACTTCGCGGGGTGATGCGCATTGTATGGGTGTGTAACATTACATTCACTAGTAGGAGTGAGAAAAACATCACGGGGTCGGGTGAATCATAGTGTCTGAATTAGGATAGGCAGTGAGTGGCAATGTAGGATGGAGAAAAGCACCACGGGTTAGTCAGTATGGGGAGGTCAGGAAACGTGCAGTGGCAATGTAGGATAGGTTTCTGAAAAACATCGCGGGGTGGTGCGCATTGTATGGGTGTGTAACATTACATTCACTAGTAGGAGTGAGAAAAACATCACGGGGTGGTGTGAATCATAGGGTCTGAATTAGGATAGGCAGTGAGTGGCAATGTAGGATGGAGAAAAGCACCACGGGGTGGTCAGCATGGGGAAGTCAGGAAACATGCAGTGTCCATGTAGGACAGGTTTCTGAAAAGCATGGCGGTGTGGTGCGCATTGTATGGGTGTGTAACATTACATTCACTAGTAGGAGTGAGAAAAACGTCACGGGGTGGTGTGAATTATAGGGTCTGAATTAGGATAGGCAATGAGTGGCAATGTAGGATGGAGAAAAGCACCACGGGGTGGTCAGCATGGGGAAGTCAGGAAACCTGCAGTGTCCATGTAGGATAGGTTTCTGAAAAACATCGCGGGGTGGTGCGCATTGTATGGGTGTGTAGCATTACATTCACTAGTAGGAGTGAGAAAAACATCACGGGGTGGTGTGAATCATAGGGTTGATTTAGGATAGGCAGTGAGTGGCAATGTAGGATGCAGAAAAGCACCACAGGGTGGTCAGCATGGGGAGGTCAGGAAACATGCAGTGGCAATGTAGGATAGGTTTCTGAAAAACTTCGTGGGGTGATGCGCATTGTATGGGTGTGTAACATTACATTCACTAGTAGGTGTGAGAAAAACATCACGGGGTCGGGTGAATCATAGGGTCTGAATTAGGACAGGCAGTGAGTGGCAATGTAGGATGGATAAAAGCACCACGGGGTAGTCAGTATGGGGAGGTCAGGAAACGTGCAGTGGCAATGTAGGATAGGTTTCTGAAAAACATCGCGGGGTGGTGCGCATTGTATGGGTGTGTAACATTACATTCACTAGTAGGAGTGAGAAAAACATCGCGGGGTGGTGTGAATCATAGGGTCTGAATTAGGGTAGGCAGTGAGTGGCAATGTAGGATGGAGAAAATCACCACGGGGTGGTCAGCATGGGGAGTTCAGGAAACATGCAGTGGCAATATAGGATAGGTTTCTGAAAAACATCGCGGGGTGGTGCACATTGTATGGGTGTGTAACCTTACATTCACTAGCAGGAGTGAAAAAAACATCACGGGGTGGTGTGAATCATAGGGTCTGAATTAGGATGGGAAATGATTCGCAATGTAGGATGGAGAAAAGCACCACGAGTTGGTCAACATGGGGAGGTCAGGAAACATGCAGTGGCAATGTAGGATAGGTTTCTGAAAAACATCACGGGGTGGTGCGCACTGTATGGGTGTGTCACATTACATTCACTAGTAGGAGAGAGAAAAGCATCACAGGGTGGTGTGAATCATAGGGTCTGAATTAGGATAGGCAGTGAGCGGCAATGTAGGATGGAGAAAACACCACGGGGTGGTCAGCATGGGGAGGTCAGGAAACATGCAGTGGCAATGTAGGATAGGTTTCTGAAAAACATCGCGAGGTGGTGCGCATTGTATGGGTGTGTAACCTTACATTCACTAGTAGGAGTGAGAAAAACATCACAGGGTGGTGTGAATCATAGCGACTGAATTAGGATAGGCAGTGAGTGGAAACGTAGGATGTAGAAAAGCACCACGGGGTGGTCAGCATGGGGAGGTCAGGAAACATGCAGTGGCAATGTAGGATAGGTTTCTAAAAAACATCGCGGTGTGGTGCGCACTGTATGGGTGTTTAGCATTACATTCACTACTAGGAGTGAGAAAAACGTCACGGGGTGGTGTAAATCATAGGGTCTGAATTAGGATAGGCAGTGAATGGCAATGTAGGATGGAGAAAAGCACCACGGGGTGCTCAGCTCTGGGAGGTCAGAAAACATGCAGTGGCAATGTAGTATAGGTTTCTGAAAAACAACGCGGGGTGGTGCGCATTGTATGGGTGTGTAACATTACATTCCGTAGTAGGAGTGAAAAATTCGTCACGGGGTCGTGTGAATCATAGGGTCTGAATTAGGATAGGCAGTGAGTGGCAATGTAGGATGGAGAAAAGCACCATGGGGAGGTCAGCACGGGGAGGTCAGGAAACATGCAGTGGCAATGTAGGATAGGTTTCTGAAAAACATCGCAGGGTGGTGATCATTTTATGGGTGTGTAACATTACATTCACTAGTAGGAGTGACAAAAACATCACGGGGTGGTGTGAATTATAGGGTCTGAATTAGGATAGGCAGTGAGTGGCAATGTAGGATGGAGAAAAGCACCACGGGGTGGTCAGCATGGGGAAGTCAGGAAACCTGCAGTGTCCATGTAGCCAGGTTTCTGAAAAACATCGCGGGGTGGTGCGCATTGTGTGGGTGTGTAACATTACATTCACTAGTAGGTGTGAGAAAAACATCACGGGGTGGTGTGAATCATAGGGTCTGAATTAGGACTGGCAGTGAGTGGCAATGTAGGATGAAGAAAAGCACCACGGGGTGGTCAGCATGGGGAGGTCAGGAAACGTGCAGTGGCAATGTAGGATAGGTTTCTGAAAAATATCGCCAGGTGTTGCGCATTGTATGGGTGTGTAGCATTACATTCACTAGTAGGAGTGAGAAAAACATCACGGGGTGCTGTGAATCATAGGGTCTGAATTACGATAGGCAGTGAGTGGCAGTGGAGGATGGAGAAAATCACCACGGGGTGGTAAGCATGGGGAGGTCAGGAAACATGCAGTGGCAATGTAGGATAGGTTTCTGAAAAACATCGTGGGGTGGTGCATATTGTATGGGTGTGTAAACTTACATTCACTAGCAGGAGTGAAAAAGCATCACGGGGTGGTGTGAATCATAGGGTCTGAATTAGGATGGGCAATGATTCGCAATGTAGGATGGGGAAAAGCACCACGGGGTGGTCAACATAGGGAGGTCAGGAAACATGCAGTGGAAATGTAGGATAGGTTTCTGAAAAACATCACGGTGTGGTGCGCACTGTATGGGTGTGTAACATTACATTCACTAGTAGGAGTGAGAAAAGCATCACAGGGTGGTGTGAATCATAGGGTCTGAATTACGATAGGCAGTGAGTGGCAATGTAGGATGGAGAAAAGCACCACCGGGTGGTCAGCATGGGGAGGTCAGGAAACATGCAGTGGCAATGTAGGATAGGTTTCTGAAAAACATCGCGGAGTGGTGCGCATTATAAGGGTGTGTAACATTACATTCACTAGTAGGAGTGAAAAAAACGTAACGGGGTCGTGTGAATCATAGGGTCTGAATTAGGATAGGCAGTGAGTGGCAATGTAGGATGGGGAAAAGCACCATGGGGAGGTCAGCATGGGGAAGTCAGGAAACATGCAGTGGCAATGTTGGATAGATCTCTGAAAAACATCGCGGGTGGTGCGCATTGTATGGGTGTGTAATATTTCATTCACTAGTAGGAGTGAGAAAAGCGTCACGGGGTGGTGTGAATCATAGGGTCTGAATTAGGATACGCAATGAGTGGAAATGTAGGATGGAGAAAAGCACCACGGGGTGGTCAGCATGGGGAAGTCAGGAAACATGCAGTGTCAATGTAGGATAGGTTTCTGAAAAACATCGCGGGGTTGTGCGCATTGTATGGGTGTGTAACCTTACATTCACTAGTAGGAGTGAGAAAAACATCACGGGGTGGTGTGAATCATAGGATCTGAATTAGGATAGGCAGTGAGTGGCAATGTAGGATGCAGAAAAGCACCACAGGGTGGTCAGCATGGGGAGGTCAGGAAACATGCAGTGGCAATGTAGGATAGGTTTCTGAAAAACATCGCAGGGTGGTGCTCATTTTATGGGTGTGTAACATTACATTCACTAGTAGGAGTGACAAAAACATCACGGGGTGGTGTGAAATATAGGGTCTGAATTAGGATAGGCAGTGAGTAGCAAAGTAGGATGGAGAAAAGCACCAAGGGGTGGTCAGCATGGGGAGGTCAGGAATCATGCTGTGTCAATGTAGGTTAGGTTTCTGAAAAACATCGCGGGGTTGTACACATTGTATCGGTGTGTAAATTTACATTCACTAGTAGGAGTGAGATAAACATCACGGGGTGGTGTGAATCATAGGGTCTGAATTAGGATAGGCAGTGAGTGGCAATGTAGGATAGAGAAAAGCACCACGGGGTGGTCAGCATGGGGAGGTCAGGAAACATGCAGTGGCAATGTAGGATAGGTTTCTGAAAAACATCACGGGGTGGTGCACATTGTATCGGTGTGTGTTACATTACATTCACTAGTAGGAGTGAGAAAAATATCACGGGGTGGTCTGAATCATAGGGTTGATTTAGGATAGGCAGTGAGTGGCAATGTAGGATGCAGAAAAGCACGACAGGGTGGTCATCATGGGGAGGTCAGGAAACATGCAGTGGCAATGTAGGATAGGTTTCTGAAAAACTTCGCGGGGTGATGCGCATTGTATGGGTGTGTAACATTACATTCACTAGTAGGAGTGAGAAAAACATCACGATGTCGGGTGAATCATAGGGTCTGAATTAGGATAGGCAGTGAGTGGCAATGTAGGATGGAGAAAAGCACCACAGGGTAGTCAGTATGGGTAGGTCAGGAAACGTGCAGTGGCAATGTAGGATAGGTTTCTGAAAAATATCGCGTGGTGGTGCGCATTGTATGGGTGTGTAACATTACATTCACTAGTAGGAGTGAGAAAAACATCACGGGGTGGTGTGAATCATAGGGTCTGAATTACGATAGGCAGTGAGTGGCAATGTAGGATGGAGAAAAGCACCACGGGGTGGTCAGCATGGGGAAGTCAGGAAACCTGCAGTGTCCATGTAGCCAGGTTTCTGAAAAACAACGCGGGGTGGTGCGCATTGTATGGGTGTGTAACATTACATTCACTAGTAGGAGTGAGAAAAACGTCACGGGGTGGTGTGAATTATAGGGTCTGAATTAGGATAGGCAATGAGTGGCAATGTAGGATGGAGAAAAGTACCACGGGGTGGTCAGCATGGGGAAGTCAGGAAACCTGCAGTGTCCATGTAGGATAGGTTTCTGAAAAACATCGCCGGGTGGTGCGCATTGTATGGGTGTGTAACATTACATTCACTAGTAGGAGTGAGAAAAACATCACGGGGTGGTGTGAATCATAGGGTCTGAATTAGGATAGGCAGTGAGTGGCAATGTAGGATGAAGAAAAGCACCACGGGGTGGTCAGCATGGGGAGGTCAGGAAACGTGCAGTGGCAATGTAGGATAGGTTTCTGAAAAATATCGCCGGGTGTTGCGCATTGTATGGGTGTGTAGCATTACGTTCACTAGTAGGAGTGAGAAAAGCATCACAGGGTGGTGTGAATCATAGGGTCTGAATTACGATAGGCAGTGAGTGGCAATGTAGGATGGAGAAAAGCACCACCGGGTGGTCAGCATGGGGAAGTCAGGAAACATGCAGTGGCAATGTAGGATAGGTTTCTGAAAAACATCGCCGAGTGGTGCGCATTATATGGGTGTGTAACATTACATTCACTAGTAGGAGTGAGAAAAACATCACGGGGTGGTGTGAATCATAGGGTTGATTTAGGATAGGCAGTGAGTGGCAATGTAGGATACAGAAAACCACGACAGGGTCGTCAGCATGGGGAGGTCAGGAAACATGCAGTGGCAATGTAGGATAGGTTTCTGAAAAACTTCGCGGGGTGATGCGCATTGTATGGGTGTGTAACATTACATTCACTAGTAGGAGTGAGAAAAACATCACGGGGTTGTGTGAATCATAGGGTCTGAATTACGATAGGCAGTGAGTGGCAATGTAGGATGGAGAAAAGCACCACGGGGTAGTCAGTATGGGGAGTTCAGGAAACGTGCAGTGGCAATGTAGGATAGGTTTCTGAAAAACATCGCGGGGTGGTGCGCATTGTATGGGTGTGTAACATTACATTCACTAGTAGGAGTGAGAAAAACATCACGGGGTGGTGTGAATCATAGGGTCTGAATTACGATAGGCAGTGAGTGGCAATGTAGGATGGAGAAAAGCACCACAGGGTGGTCAGCATGGGGAAGTCCGGAAACCTGCAGTGTCCATGTAGGACAGCTTTCTGAAAAACATCGCGGGGTGGTGTGAATCATAGGGTCTCAATTCGGATAGGCAATGAGTGGCAATGTACGATGGAGAAAAGCACCACGGGGTGGTCAGCATGGGGAAGTCAGGAAACCTGCAGTGTCCATGTAGGTTAGGTTTCTGAAAAACATCGCGGGGTGGTGCGCATTGTATGGGTGTGTAACCTTACATTCACTAGTAGGAGTGAGAAAAACATCACGGGGTGGTGTGTATCATAGGGTCTGAATTAGGATAGGCAGTGAGTGGCAATGTAGGATGAAGAAAAGCACCACGGGGTGGTCAGCATGGGGAGGTCAGGAAACGTGCAGTGGCAATGTAGGATAGGTTTCTTAAAAATATTGCTGGGTGGTGCACATTGTATGGGTGTGTAGCATTACATTCACTAGTAGGAGTGAGAAAAACATCACGGGGTGGTGTGAATCATAGGGTTGATTTAGGATAGGCAGTGAGTGGCAATGTAGGATGCAGAAAAGCACCACAGGGCGGTCAGCATGGGGAGGTCAGGAAACATGCAGTGGCAAAGTAGGATAGGTTTCTGAAAAACTTCGCGGGGTGATGCGCATTGTATGGGTGTGTAACATTACATTCACTAGTAGGAGTGAGAAAAACATCACGGGGTCGGGTGAATCATAGGGTCTGAATTAGGACAGGCAGTGAGTGGCTATGTAGGATGGAGAAAAGCACCACGGGGTAGTCCGTATGGGGAGGTCAGGAAACATGCAGTGGCAATGTAGGATAGGTTTCTGAAAAATATCGCGGGGTGGTGCGCATTGTATGGGTGTGTAACATTACATTCACTAGTAGGAGTGAGAAAAGCATCACAGGGTGGTGTGAATCATAGGGTCTGAATTAGGATAGGCAGTGAGTGGCAATGTAGGATGGAGAAAAGCAACACGGGGTGGTCAGCATGGGGACGTCAGGAAACATGCAGTGGCAATGTAGGATAGGTTTCTGATAAACATCGCGGGGTGGTGCGCATTGTAGGGGTGTGTAACCTTACATTCACTAGTAGGAGTGAAAAAAACATCACGGAGTGGTGTGAATCATAGGGTCTGAATTAGGATGGGCAATGATTCGCAATGTAGGATGGAGAAAAGCACCAAGGGGTGGTCAACATGGGGAGGTCAGGAAACATGCAGTGGCAATGTGGGATAGGTTTCTGAAAAACATCACGGGGTGGTGCGCATTGTATGGGTGTGTAACATTACATTCACTAGTAGGAGTGATAAAAGCATCACAGGGTGGTGTGAATCATAGGGTCTGAATTAGGATAGGCAGTGAGTGCCAATGTAGGATGGAGAAAAACACCATGGGGAGGTCAGTAAGTGGATGTCAGGAAACATGCAGTGGCAATGTGGGATAGGTCTCTGAAAAACATCGCGGGTGGTGCGCATTGTATGGGTGTGTAATATTTCATTCACTAGTAGGAGTGAGAAAAGCGTCACGGGGTGGTGTGAATTATAGGGTCTGAATTAGGATAAGCAATGAGTGGAAATGTATGATGGAGAAAAGCACCACGGGGTGGTCAGCATGGGGAAGTCAGGAAGCATGTAGTGTCAATGTAGGATAGGTTTCTGAAAAACATCGCGCGGTTGTGCGCATTGTATGGGTGTGTAACCTTACATTCACTAGTAGGAGTGAGAAAAACATCACGGGGTGGTGTGAATCATAGGGTCTGAATTAGGATAGGCAGTGAGTGGCAATGTAGGATGCAGAAAAGCACCACAGGGTGGTCAGCATGGGGAGGTCAGGAAACATGCAGTGGCAATGTAGGATAGGTTTCTGAAAAACATCGCGGGGTTGTGCGCATTGTATGGGTGTGTAACCTTACATTCACTAGTAGGAGTGAGAAAAACATCACGGGATGGTGTGAATCATAGGGTTGATTTAGGATAGGCAGTGAGTGGCAATTTAGGATGCAGAAAAGCACCACAGGGTGGTCATCATGGGGAGGTCAGGAAACATGCAGTGGCAATGTAGGATAGGTTTCTGAAAAACTTCGCGGGGTGATGCGCATCGTATGGGTGTGTTACCTTACATTCACTAGTAGGAGTGAGAAAAATATCACGGGGTGGTGTGAATCATAGGGTTGATTTAGGATAGGCAGTGAGTGGCAATGTAGGATGTAGAAAAGCACCATGCGGAGGTCAGCAGGGGGAGATCAGGAAACATGCAGTGGCAATGTAGGATAGGTTTCTGAAAAACATCACGGGGTGGTGCGCACTGTATGGGTGTGTAACATTACATTCACTAGTAGGAGTGAGAAAAGCATCGCAGGGTGGTTTGAATCATAGGGTCTGAATTAGGATAGGCAGTGAGTGGCAATGTAGGATGGAGAAAAGCACCACGGGGTAGTCCGTATGGGGAGATCAGGAAACATGCAGTGGCATTGTAGGATAGGTTTCTGAAAAACATCGCGGGGTGGTGCGCATTGTATGGGTGTGTAACATTACATTCACTAGTAGGAGTGAGAAAAGCATCACAGGGTGGTGTGAATCATAGGGTCTGATTAGGATAGGCAGTGACTGGCAATGTAGGATGGAGAAAAGCACCATGGGGTGGTCAGCATGGGGAGGTCAGGAAACATGCAGTGGCAATGTAGGATAGGTTTCTGAAAAACATCGGGGTGTGGTGCGCATTGTATGGGTGTGTAACATTACATTCACTAGTAGGAGTGAGAAAAACATCACGGGATCGTGTGAATCATAGGGTCTGATTTAGGATAGGCAGTGAGTGGCAATGTAGGATGGAGAAAAGCACCACGGGGTGGTCAACATGGGGAGGTCAGGAAACATGCAGTGGCAATGTAGGATAGGTTTCTGAAAAACATCACGGGGTGGTGCGCATTGTATGGGTGTGTAACATTACATTCACTAGTAGGAGTGAGAAAAGCATCACAGGGTGGTGTGAATCATAGGGTCTGATTAGGATAGGCAGTGACTGGCAATGTAGGATGGAGAAAAGCACCATGGGGTGGTCAGCATGGGGAGGTCAGGAAACATGCAGTGGCAATGTAGGATAGGTTTCTGAAAAACATCGGGGGGTGGTGCGCATTGTATGGGTGTGTAACATTACATTCACTAGTAGGAGTGAGAAAAACATCACGGGGTGGTTTGAATCATAGGGTCTGAATTAGGATAGGCAGTGAGTGGCAATGTATGATGGAGAAAAGCACCACCGGGTGGTCAGCATGGGGAGGTCAGGAAACATGCAGTGGCAATGTAGGATAGGTTTCTGAAAAACATCGCGTGGTGGTGCGCATTGTATGGGTGTGTAACATTACATTCACTAGTAGGAGTGAGAAAAACATCACGGGGTCGGGTGAATCATAGGGTCTGAATTAGGATAGGCAGTGAGTGGCAATGTAGGATGGAGAAAAGCACCACGGGGTGGTCAACATAGGGAGGTCAGGAAACATGCAGTGGCAATGTAGGATAGGTTTCTGAAAAACATCACGGTGTGGTGCGCACTGTATGGGTGTGTAACATTACATTCACTAGTAGGAGTGAGAAAAGCATCACAGGGTGGTGTGGATCATAGGGTATGAATTACGATAGGCAGTGAGTGGCAATGTAGGTTGGAGAAACGCAACACGGGCTGGTCAGCATGGGGACGTCAGGAAACATGCAGTGGCAATGTAGGATAGGTTTCTGATAAACATCACGGGGTGGTGCGCATTGTATGGGTGTGTAACCTTACATTCACTAGTAGGAGTGAAAAAAACATCACGGGGTGGTGTGAATCATAGGGTCTGAATTAGGATGGGCAATGATTCGCAATGTAGGATGGAGAAAAGCACCACGGGGTGGTCAACATGGGGAGGTCAGGAAACATGCAGTGGCAATGTAGGATAGGTTTCTGAAAAACATCTCGGGGTGGTGCGCATTGTATGGGTGTGTAACATTACATTCACTAGTAGGAGTGAGAAAAGCATCACAGGGTGGTGTGAATCATATGGTCTGATTAGGATAGGCAGTGACTGGCAATGTAGGATGGAGAAAAGCACCATGGGGTGGTCAGCATGGGGAGGTCAGGAAACATGCAGTGGCAATGTAGGATAGGTTTCTGAAAAACATCGCGGAGTGGTGCACATTATATGGGTGTGTAACATTACATTCACTAGGAGGAGTGAGAAAAACATCACGGGGTGGTGTGAATCATAGGGTTGATATAGGATAGGCAGTGAGTGGCAATGTAGGATACAGAAAAGCACGACAGGGTCGTCAGCATGGGGAGGTCAGGAAACATGCAGTGGCAATGTAGGATAGGTTTCTGAAAAACATCGCGGGGTGGTGCGCATTGTATGGGTGTGTAACCTTACATTCACTAGTAGAAGTGAGAAAAACATCACGGGGTGGTGTGAATCATAGGGTCTGAATTACGATAGGCAGTGAGTGGCAATGTAGGATGGAGAAAAGCACCACGGGGTGGTCAGCATGGGGAAGTCAGGAAACCTGCAGTGTCCATGTAGGACAGGTTTCTGAAAAACATCGCGGGGTGGTGCGCACTGTATGGGTGTGTAACATTACATTCACTAGTAGGAGTGAGAAAAACGTCACGGGGTGGTGTGAATTATAGGGTCTGAATTAGGATAGGCAATGAGTGGCAATGTACGATGGAGAAAAGCACCACGGGGTGGTCAGCATGGGGAAGTCAGGAAACCTGCAGTGTACCTGTAGGATAGGTTTCTGAAAAACATCGCGGGGTGGTGCGCATTGTATGGGTGTGTAACCTTACATTCACTAGTAGGAGTGAGAAAAACATCACCGGGTGGTGTGAATCATAGCGTCTGAGTTAGGAAAGGCAGTGAGTGGCAATGTAGGATGGAGAAATGCACCACGGGGTGGTCAGCATGGGGAGGTCAGGAAACATGCAGTAGCAATGTAGGATAGGTTTCTGAAAAACATCGCGGGGTGGTGCGCATTGTATGGGTGTGTAACATTACATTAGTAAGAGTGAGAGAAACATCACGGGGTGGTGTGAATCATAGGGTCTGAATTAGGATAGGCAGTGAGTGGCAATGTAGGATGAAGAAAAGCACCACGGGGTGGTCAGCGTGGGGAGGTCAGGAAACGTGCAGTGGCAATGTAGGATAGGTTTCTGAAAAATATCGCTGGGTTGTGCGCATTGTATGGGTGTGTAGCATTACATTCACTAGTAGGAGTGAGAAAAACATCACGGGGTGGTGTGAATCATAGGGTCTGAATTACGATAGGCAGTGAGTGGCAATGTAGGATGAAGAAAAGCACCACGGGGTGGTCAGCATGGGGAGGTCAGGAAACATGCAGTGGCAATATAGGATAGGTTTCTGAAAAACATTGCGGGGTGGTGCGCATTGTATGGGTGTGTAACATTACATTCACTAGTAGGAGTGAGCAAAACATCACGGGGAGGTGTGAATCATAGGGTCTGAATTACGATAGGCAGTGAGTGGCAATGTAGGATGAAGAAAAGCACCACGGTGTGGTCAGCATGGGGAGGTCAGGAAACGTGCAGTGGCAATGTAGGATAGGTTTCTGAAAAATATCGCCGGGTGGTGCGCATTGTATGGGTGTGTAGCATTACATTCACTAGTAGGAGTGAGAAAAACATCACGGGGTGGTGTGAATCATAGGGTTGATTTAGGATAGGCAGTGAGTGGCAATGTAGGTTGCAGAAAAGCACCACAGGGTGGTCAGCATGGGGAGGTCAGGAAACATGCAGCGGCAATATAGGATAGGTTTCTAAAAAACTTCGCGGGGTGATGCGCATTGTACGGTTGTGTAACATTACATTCACTAGTAGGAGTGAGAAAAACATCACGGGGTCGGGTGAATCATAGGGTCTGAATTAGGACAGGCAGTGAGTGGCTATGTAGGATGGAGAAAAGCACCACGGGGTAGTCCGTATGGGGAGGTCAGGAAACATGCAGTGGGAATGTAGGATAGGTTTCTGAAAAACATCACGGGGTGGTGCGCATTGTAGGGGTGTGTAACCTTACATTCACTAGTAGGAGTGAAAAAAACATCACGGGGTGGTGTGAATCATAGGGTCTGAATTAGGATGGGCAATGATTCGCAATGTAGGATGGAGAAAAGCACCACGGGGTGGTCAACATAGGGAGGTCTAGAAACATGCAGTGGCAATGTAGGATAGGTTTCTGAAAAACATCACGGGGTGGTGCGCATTGTATGGGTGTGTAACATTACATTCACTAGTAGGAGTGAGAAAAGCAACACAGGGTGGTGTGAATCATAGGGTCTGAGTTAGGATAGGCAGTGAGTGGCAATGTAGGATGGAGAAAAGCACCACCGGGTGGTCAGCATGGGGAGGTCAGGAAACATGCAGTGGCAATGTAGGATAGGTTTCTGAAAAACATCGCGGAGTGGTGCGCATTATAAGGGTGTGTAACATTACATTCACTATTAGGAATGAGAAAAACGTCACGGGGTGGTGTGAATCATAGGGTCTGAATTAGGATAGGCAATGAGTGCCAATGTAGGATGGAGAAAAACACCAAGGGGTTGTCAGCATGGGGAGTTCAGGAAACATGCAGTGGCAATGTAGGATAGGTTTCTGAAAAACATCGCGGGGTGGTGCGCATTGTATGGGTGTGTAACATTACATTCACTAGTAGGAGTGAAAAAAACGTAACGGGGTCGTGTGAATCATAGGGTCTGAATTAGGATAGGCAGTGACTGGCAATGTAGGATGGGGAAAAGCACCATGGGGAGGTCAGTAAGGGGATGTCAGGAAACGTGCAGTGGCAATGTAGGATAGGTTTCTGAATAACATCGCGGGGTGGTGCGCATTGTATGGGTGTGTAACATTACATTCACTAATAGGAGGGAGAAAAACATCGCGGGGTGGTGTGAATCATAGGGTCTGAATTACGATAGGCAGTGAGTGGCAATGTAGGATGGAGAAAATCACCACGGGGTGGTCAGCATGGGGAGGTCAGGAAACACGCAGTGGCAATGTAGGATAGGTTTCTGAAAAATATCGCGGGGTGGTGCACATTGTATGGGTGTGTAACCTTACATTCACTAGCAGGAGTGAAAAAAACATCACAGGGTTGTGTGAATCATAGGGTCTGAATTAGGATAGGCAATGATTCGCAATGTAGGATGGAGAAAAGCACCACGGGGTGGTCAACATGGGGAGGTCAGGAAACATGCAGTGGCAATGTAGGATAGGTTTCTGAAAAACATCACGGGGGGGGTGCGCACTGTATGGGTGTGTAACATTACATTCACTAGTAGGAGTGAGAAAAGCATCACAGGGTGGTGTGAATCATAGGGTCTGAATTAGGATAGGCAGTGAGTCGCAATGTACGATGGAGAAAAGCAACATGGGGTGGTCAGCATGGGGACGTCAGGAAACATGCAGTGGCAATGTAGGATAGGATTCTGATAAACATCGCGGGGTGGTGCACATTGTATGGGTGTGTAACCTTCATTCACTAGTAGAGGTGAAAAAAACATCACGGGGTGGTGTGAATCATAGGGTCTGAATTAGGATGGGCAATGATTCGCAATGTAGGATGGAGAAAAGCACCACGGGGTGGTCAACATGGGGAAGTCAAGAAACATGCAGTGGCAATGTAGGATAGGTTTCTGAAAAACATCACGGGGTGGTGCGCAATGTATGGGTGTGTAACATTACATTCACTAGTGGGAGTGAGAAAAGCATCACAGGGTGGTGTGAATCATAGGGTCTGAATTAGGATAGGCAGTGACTGGCAATGTAGGATGGAGAAATGCACCATGGGGTGGTCAGCATGGGGATGTCAGGAAACATGCAGTGGCAATGTTGGATAGGTCTCTGAAAAACATCGCGGGTGGTGCGCATTGTATGGGTGTGTAATATTTCATTCACTAGTAGGAGTGAGAAAAGCGTCACGGGGTGGTGTGAATTATAGGGTCTGAATTAGGATAGGCAATGAGTGGAAATGTAGGATGGAGAAAAGCACCACGGGGTGGTCAGCATGGGGAAGTCAGGAAACATGAAGTGTCAATGTAGGATAGGTTTCTGAAAAACATCGCAGGGTTGTGCGCATTGTATGGGTGTGTAACCTTACATTCACTAGTAGGAGTGAGAAAAACATCACGGGGTGGTGTGAATCATAGTGTCTGAATTAGGATAGGCAGTGAGTAGCAATGTAGGATGGAGAAAAGCAACACGGGGTGGTCAGCATGGGGATGTTAGGAAACATGCAGTGGCAATGTAAGATAGGTTTCTGAAAAACATCGCGACGTGGTGCGCATTGTATGGGTGTGTAACATTACATTCACTAGTAGGAGTGAGAAAAACATCACGGGGTGGTGTGAATCATAGGGTTGATTTAGGATAGGCAGTGAGTGGCAATGTAGGATGCAGAAAAGCACCACAGTGTGGTCAGCATGGGGAGGTCAGGAAACATGCAGTGGCAATGTAGGATAGGTTTCTGAGAAACATCGCTTGGTGGTGCGCATTGTATGGGTGTGTAACCTTACATTCACTAGTAGGAGTGAGAAAAACATCACGGGGTGGTGTGAATCATAGGGTCTGAATTAGGATAGGCAGTGAGTGGCAATGTAGGATGGAGAAAAGCACCACGGGGTGGTCAGCATTGGTAGGTCAGGAAACATGCAGTGGCAATGTAGGATAGGTTTCTGAAAAACATCGCGGGGTGGTGCGCATTGTATGGGTGTGTAACCTTACAATCACTAGTAGTAGTGAGAAAAACATCACGGGGTGGTGTGAATCATAGGGTCTGAATTAGGATAGGCAGTGAGCGGCAATGTAGGATGGAGAAAACACCACGGGGTGGTCAGCATGGGGAGGTCAGGAAACATGCAGTGGCAATGTAGGATAGGTTTCTGAAAAACATCGCGAGGTGGTGTGCATTGTATGGGTGTGTAACCTTACATACACTAGTAGGAGTGAGAAAAACATCACAGGGTGGTGTGAATCATAGGGACTGAATTAGGATAGGCAGTGAGTGGCAATGTAGGATGTAGAAAAGCACCGCGGGGTGGTCAGCATGGGGAGGTCAGGAAACATGCAGTGGTAATGTAGCATAGGTTTCTAAAAAACATCGCGGTGTGGTGCGCACTGTATGGGTGTTTAGCATTACATTCACTAGTAGGAGTGAGAAAAACGTCACGGGGTGGTGTAAATCACAGGGTCTGAATTAGGATGGGCAGTGAATGGCAATGTAGGATGGAGAAAAGCACCATGGGGTGCTCAGCTCTGGGAGGTCAGAAAAAATGCAGTGGCAATGTAGGATAGGTTTCTGAAAAACAACGCGTGGTGGTGCGCATTGTATGGGTGTGTAACATTACATTCACTAGTAGGAGTGAAAAATACGTCACGGGGTCGTGTGAATCATAGGGTCTGAATTAGGATAGGCAGTGAGTTGAAATGTAGGATGGAGAAAAGCACCATGGGGAGGTCAGCACGGGGAGGTCATGAAACATGCAGTGTCAATGTAGGATAGGTTTCTGAAAAACATCGCAGGGTGGTGCTCATTTTATGGGTGTGTAACATTACATTCACTAGTAGGAGTGACAAAAACATCACGGGGTGGTGTGAATTATAGGGTCTGAATTAGGATAGGCAGTGAGTAGGAAAGTAGGATGGAGAAAAGCACCAAGGGGTGGTCAGCATGGGGAGATCAGGAAACATGGTGTGTCAATGTAGGTTAGGTTTCTGAAAAACATCGCGGGGTTGTACACATTGTATCGGTGTGTAAACTTACATTCACTAGTAGGAGTGAGATAAACATCACGGGGTGGTGTGAATCATAGGGTCTGAATTAGGATAGGCACTGAGTGGCAATGTAGGATGGAGAAAAGCACCACGGGGTGGTCAGCATGGGGAAGTCAGGAAACATGCATTGGCAATGTAGGATAGGTTTCTGAAAAACATCGCGGGGTTGTGCGCATTGTATGGGTGTGTAACCTTACATTGACTAGTAGGAGTGAGAAAAACATCACGGGGTGGTGTGAATCATAGGGTTGATTTAGGATAGGCAGTGAGTGGCAATGTAGGATGCAGAAAAGCACCACAGGGTGGTCATCATGGGGAGGTCAGGAAACAAGCAGTTGCAATGTAGGATAGGTTTCTGAAAAACTTCGCGGGGTGATGCGCATTGTATGGGTGTGTCACATTACATTCACTAGTAGGAGTGAGAAGAACATCACGGGGTCGGGTGAATCATAGGGTCTGAATTAGGACAGGCAGTGAGTGGCAATGTAGGATGGAGAAAAGCACCACGGGGTAGTCAGTATGGGGAGGTCAGGAAACGTGCAGTGGCAATGTAAGATAGGTTTCTGAAAAACATCGCGGGGTGGTGCGCATTGTATGGGTGTGTAACATTACATTCACTAGTAGGAGTGAGAAAAACATCGCGGGGTGGTGTGAATCATAGGGTCTGAATTAGGATAGGCAGTGAGTGGCAATGTAGGATCGAGAAAATCACCACGGGGTGGTCAGCATTTGGAGGTCAGGAAACATGCAGTGGCAATGTAGGATAGGTTTCTGAAAAACATCGCGGGGTGGTGCACATTGTATGGGTGTGTAACCTTACATTCACTAGCAGGAGTGAAAAAAACATCACGGGGTGGTGTGAATCATAGGGTCTGAATTAGGATGCGCAATGATTCGCAATGTAGGATGGAGAAAAGCACCACGGGGTGGTCAACATGGGGAGGTCAGGAAACATGCAGTGGCAATGTAGGATAGGTTTCTGAAAAACATCACAGAGTGGTGCGCACTGTATGGGTGTGTAACATTACATTCACTAGTAGGAGTGAGAAAAGCATCACAGGGTGGTGTGAATCATAGGGTCTGAATTAGGATAGGCAGTGAGTGGCAATGTAGGATGGAGAAAACCAACACGGGGTGGTCAGCATGGTGACGTCAGGAAACATGCAGTGGCAATGTAGTATAGGATTCTGATAAACATCGTGGGGTGGTGCGCATTGTATGGGTGTGTAACCTTACATTCACTAGTAGGAGTGAAAAAAACATCACGGGGTGGTGTGAATCATAGGGTCTGAATTAGGATGGGCAATGATTCGCAATGTAGGATGGAGAAAAGCACCATGGGGTGGTCAGCATGGGGAGGTCAAGAAACATGCAGTGGCAATGTAGGATAGGTTTCTGAAAAACATCACGGGGTGGTGCGCATTGTATGGGTGTGTAACATTACATTCACTAGTAGGAGTGCCAAAAACATCACGGGGTGGTGTGAATCATAGGGCCTGAATTAGGATAGGCAGTGAGTGGCAATGTAGGATGGAGAAAAGCACCACCGGGTGGTCAGCATGTGGAGGTCAGGAAACATGCAGTGGCAATGTAGGATAGGTTTCTGAAAAGCATCGTGGAGTGGTGCGCATTATATGGGTGTGTAATATAACATTCACTATTAGGAATGAGAAAAACGACACGGGGTGCTGTGAATCATAGGGTCTGAATTAGGATAGGCAGTGAGTGCCAATGTAGGATGGAAAAAAACACCACGGGGTTGTCAGCATGGGGAGTTCAGGAAACATGCAGTGGAAATGTAGGATAGCTTTCTGAAAAACATCGCGGGGTGGTGCGCATTGTATGGATGTGTAACATTACATTCACTAGTAGGAGTGAAAAAAACGTAACGGGGTTGTGTGAATCATAGGGTCTGAATTAGGATAGGCAGTGAGTGGCAATGGAGGATGGGGAAAAGCACCATGGGGAGGTCAGTAAGGGGATGTCAGGAAACATGCAGTGACCATGTTCGATAGGTCTCTGAAAAACATTGCGGGTGGCGCGAATTGTATGGGTGTGTAATATTTCATTCACTAGTAGGAGTGAGAAAAGCGTCACGGGGTGGTGTGAATTATAGGGTCTGAATTAGGATAGGCAATGAGTGGAAATGTAGGATGGAGAAAAGCACCACGGGGTGGTCAGCATGGGGAAGTCAGGAAACATGCAGTGTCAATGTAGGATAGGTTTCTGAAAAACATCGCGGGGTTGTGCGCATTGTATGGGTGTGTAACCTTACATTCACTAGTAGGAGTGAGAAAAACATCACGGGGTGGTGTGAATCATAGGGTCTGAATTAGGATAGGCAGTGAGTGGCAATGTAGGATGGAGAAAAGCAACACGGGGTGGTCAGCATGGGGATGTTAGGAAATATGCAGTGGCAATGTATAATAGGTTTCTGAAAAACATCGCGGCGTGGTGCGCATTGTATGGGTGTGTAACATTACATTCACTAGTAGGAGTGAGAAAAACGTCACGGGGTGGTGTGAATTATAGGGTCTGAATTAGGATAGGCAATGAGTGGCAATGTAGGATGGAGAAAAGCACCACGGGGTGGTCAGCATGGGGAAGTCAGGAAACATGCAGTGTCCATGTAGGATAGGTTTCTGAAAAACATCGCGGGGTGGTGCGCATTGTATGGGTGTGTAACATTACATTCACTAGTAGGAGTGAGAAAAACATCACAGGGTGGTGTGAATCATAGGGTCTGAATTAGGATAGGCAGTGAGTGGCAATGTAGGATGGAGAAAAGCACCACGGGGTGGTCAGCATTGGGAGGTCAGGAAACATGCAGTGGCAATGTAGGATAGGTTTCTGAAAAACATCGCGGGGTGGTGCGCATTGTATGGGTGTGTAACCTTACAATCACTAGTAGCAGTGAGAAAAACATCACGGGGTGGTGTGAATCATAGGGTCTGAATTAGGATAGGCAGTGAGCGGCAATGTAGGATGGAGAAAACACCACGGGGTGGTCAACATGGGGAGGTCAGGAAACATGCAGTGGCAATGTAGGATAGGTTTCTGAAAAACATCACAGAGTGGTGCGCACTGTATGGGTGTGTAACATTACTTTCACTAGTAGGAGTGAGAAAAGCATCACAGGGCGGTGTGAATCATAGGGTCTGAATTAGGATAGGCAGTGAGTGGCAATGTAGGATGGAGAAAACCAACACGGGGTGGTCAGCATGGGGACGTCAGGAAACATGCAGTGGCAATGTAGTATAGGATTCTGATAAACATCGTGGGGTGGTGCGCATTGTATGGGTGTGTAACCTTACATTCACTAGTAGGAGTGAAAAAAACATCACGAGGTGGTGTGAATCATAGGGCCTGAATTAGGATGGGCAATGATTCGCAATGTAGGATGGAGAAAAGCACTACGGGGTGGTCAACATGGGGAGGTCAGGAAACATGCAGTGGCAATGTAGGATAGGTTTCTGAAAAACATCACGGGGTGGTGCGCATTGTATGGGTGTGTAACATTACATTCACTAGTGGGAGTGAGAAAAGCATCACAGGGTGGTGTGAATCATAGGGTCTCAATTAGAATAGGCAGTGACTGGCAATGTAGGATGGAGAAAAGCACCATGGGGTGGTCAGCATGGGGAGGTCAAGAAACATGCAGTGGCAATGTAGGATAGGTTTCTGAAAAACATCGCGGGGTGGTGCGCATTGTATGGGTGTGTAACATTACATTCACTAGTAGGAGTGAGAAAAACATCACGGGGTGGTGTGAATCACAGGGTCTGAATTAGGATACGCAGTGAGTGGCAATGTAGGATGGAGAAAAGCACCACAGGGTGGTCAGCATGGGGAGGTCAGGAAACATGCAGTGGCAATGTAGGATAGGTTTCTGAAAAGCATCGTGGAGTGGTGCGCATTATATGGGTGTGTAATATAACATTCACTATTAGGAATGAGAAAAACGACACAGGGTGGTGTGAATCATAGGGTCTGAATTAGGATAGGCAGTGAGTGCCAATGTAGGATGGAGAAAAACACCACGGGGTGGTCAGCATTGGGAGGTCAGGAAACATGCAGTGGCAATGTAGGATAGGTTTCTGGAAAACATCGCGGGGTGGTGCGCATTGTATGGGTGTGTAACCTTACAATCACTAGTAGTAGTGAGAAAAACATCACGGGGTGGTGTGAATCATAGGGTCTGAATTAGGATAGGCAGTGAGCGGCAATGTAGGATGGAGAAAACACCACGGGGTGGTCAGCATGGGGAGGTCAGGAAACATGCAGTGGCAATGTAGGATAGGTTTCTGAAAAACATCGCGAGGTGGTGTGCATTGTATGGGTGTGTAACCTTACATTCACTAGTAGGAGTGAGAAAAACATCACAGGTTGGTGTGAATCATAGGGACTGAATTAGGATAGGCAGTGAGTGGCAATGTAGGATGTAGAAAAGCACCACGGGGTGGTCAGCATGGGGAGGTCAGGAAACATGCAGTGGCAATGTAGGATAGGTTTCTAAAAAACATCGCGGTGTGGTGCGCACTGTATGGGTGTTTCGCATTACATTCACTAGTAGGAGTGAGAAAAACGTCACGGGGTGGTGTAAATCATAGGGTCTGAATTAGGATAGGCAGTGAATGACAATGTAGGATGGAGAAAAGCACCACGGGGTGCTCAGCTCTGGGAGGTCAGAAAACATGCAGTGGCAATGTAGGATAGGTTTCTGAAAAACAGCGCGGGGTGGTGCGCATTGTATGGGTGTGTAACATTACATTCACTAGTAGGATTGAAAAATACGACACGGGGTCGTGTGAATCATAGGGTCTGAATTAGGATAGGCAGTGAGTGGCAACGTAGGATGGAGAAAAGCACCATGTGGAGGTCAGCACGGGGAGGTCAGGAAACATGCAGTGGCAATGTAGGATAGGTTTCTGAAAAACATCGCAGGGTGGTGCTCATTTTATGGGTGTGTAACATTACATTCACTAGTAGGAGTGACAAAAACATCACGGGGTGGTGTGAATTATAGGGTCTGAATTAGGACAGGCAGTGAGTAGCAAAGCAGGATGGAGAAAAGCACCAAGTGGTGGTCAGCATGGGGAGGTCAGGAAACATGGTGTGTCAATGTAGGTTAGGTTTCTGAAAAACATCGCGGGGTTGTACACATTGTATCGGTGTGTAAACTTACATTCACTAGTACGAGTGAGATAAACATCACGGGGTGGTGTGAATCATAGCGTCTGAATTAGGATAGGCAGTGAGTGGCAATGTAGGATGGAGAAAAGCACCACGGGGTGGTCAGCATGGGGAGGTCAGGAAACATGCAGTGGCAATGTAGGATAGGTTTCTGAAAAACATCGCGGGGTGGTGAGCATTGTATGGGTGTGTAACCTTACATTCACTAGTAGGAGTGAAAAAAATATCACGGGGTGGTGTGAATCATAGGGTCTGAATTAGGATCGGCAATGATTTGCAATATAGGAAGGAGAAAAGCACCACGGGGTGGTCAACATGGGGAGGTCAGGAAACATGCAGTGGCAATGTAGGATAGGTTTCTGAAAAACATCACGGGGTGGTGCGCATTGTATGGGTGTGTAACATTACATTCACTAGTAGGAGTGAGAAAAGCATCACAGGGTGGTGTGAATCATAGGGTCTGAATTAGGATAGGCAGTGAGCGGCAATGTAGCATGGAGAAAAGCACCACTGGGTGGTCAGCATGGGGAGGTCAGGAAATATGCAGTGGCAATGTAGGATAGGTTTCTGAAAAACATCGCGGAGTGGTGCGCATTATAAGGGTGTGTAACATTACATTCACTATTAGGAATGAGAAAAACGTCACGGGGTGGTGTGAATCATAGGGTCTGAATTAGGATAGGCAGTGAGTGCCAATGTAGGATGGAGAAAAACACCACGGGGTTGTCAGCATGGGGAGTTCAGGAAACATGCAGTGGCAATGTAGGATAGGTTTCTGAAAAACATCGCGGGGTGGTGCGCATTGTATGGGTGTGTAACATTACATTCACTAGTAGGAGTGAAAAAAACGTAACGGGGTCGTGTGAATCATAGGGTCTGAATTAGGATAGGCAGTGAGTGGCAATGTAGGATGGGGAAAAGCACCATGGGGAGGTCAGTATGGGGATGTCAGGAAACATGCAGTGGCAATGTTGGATAGGTCTCTGAAAAACATCGCGGGTGGTGCGCATTGTATGGCTGTGTAATATTTCATTCACTAGTAGGAGGGAGAAAAGCATCACGGGGTGGTGTGAATTATAGGGTCTGAATTAGGATACGCAATGAGTGGAAATGTAGGATGGAGAAAAGCACCACGGGGTGGTCAGCATGGGGAAGTCAGGAAACATGCAGTGTCAATGTAGGATAGGTTTCTGAAAAACATCTCGGGGTTGTGCGCATTGTATGGGTGTGTAACCTTACATTCACTAGTAGGAGTGAGAAAAACATCACGGGGTGGTGTGAATCATAGGGTCTGAATTAGGATAGGCAGTGAGTGGCAATGTAGGATGCAGAAAAGCACCACAGGGTGGTCAGCATGGGGAGGTCAGGAAACATGCAGTGGCAATGTAGGATAGGTTTCTGAAAAACATCGCGGGGCTGTGTGCATTGTATGTGTGTGTAACTTTACATTCACTAGTAGGAGTGAGAAAAACTTCACGGGGTCGGGTGAATCATAGGGTCTGAATTAGGACAGGCAGTGAGTGGCAATGTAGGATGGAGAAAAGCACCACGGGTTAGTCAGTATCGGGATGTCAGGAAACGTGCAGTGGCAATGTAGGATAGGTTTCTGAAAAACATCGCGGGGTGGTGCGCATTGTATGGGTGTGTAACATTTCATTCACTAGTAGGAGTGAGAAAAACATCGCGGGGTGGTGTGATCATAGGGTCTGAATTACGATAGGCAGTGAGTGGCAATGTAGGATGGAGAAAATCACCACGGGGTGGTCAGCATGGGGAGGTCAGGAAACATGCAGTGGCAATGTAGGATAGGTTTCTGAAAAACATCACGGGGTGGTGCGCACTGTATGGGTGTGTAACATTACATTCATTAGTAGGAGTGAGAAAAGCATCACAGGGTGGTGTGAATCATAGGGTCTGAATTAGGATAGGCAGTGAGTCGCAATGTACGATGGAGAAAAGCAACACAGGGTGGTCAGCATGGGGACGTCAGGAAACATGCAGTGGCAATGTAGGATAGGATTCTGATAAACATCGCGGGGTGGTGCAAATTGTATGGGTGTGTAACCTTACATTCACTAGTAGAGGTGAAAAAAACATCACGGGGTGGTGTGAATCATAGGGTCTGAATTAGGATGGGCAATGATTCGCAATGTAGGATGGAGAAAAGCACCACGGGGTGGTCAACATGGGGAGGTCAAGAAACATGCAGTGGCAATGTAGGATAGGTTTCTGAAAAACATCACGGGTGGTGCGCATTGTATGGCTGTGTAACATTACATTCACTAGTGGGAGTGAGAAAAGCATCACAGGGTGGTGTGAATCATAGGGTCTGAATTAGGATAGGCAGTGACTGGCAATGTAGGATGGAGAAATGCACCATGGGGTGGTCAGCATGGGGAGGTCAGGAAACATGCAGTGGCAATGTAGGATAGGTTTCTGAAAAACATCGCGGGGTGGTGCGCATTGTATGGGTGTGTAACATTACATTCACTAGTAGGAGTGAGAAAAACATCACGGGGTCGGGTGAATCATAGGGTCTGAATTAGGATAGGCAGTGAGTGGCAATGTAGGATGGAGAAAAGCACCAGCGGGTGGTCAGGATGGGGAGGTCAGGAAACATGCAGTGGCAATTTAGGATAGGTTTCTGAAAAACATCGCGGGGTGGTGCGCATTGTATGGGTGTGTAACATTACATTCACTAGTAGGAGTGAAAAAAACGTAACGGGGTCGTGTGAATCATAGGGTCTTAATTAGGACAGGCAGTGAGTGGCAATGTAGGATGGGGAAAAGCACCATGGGGTGGTCAGTAAGGGGATGTCAGGAAACATGCAGTGGCAATGTTGGATAGGTCTCTGAAAAACATCGCGGGTGGTGCGCATTGTATGGGTGTGTAATATTTCATTCACTAGTAGGAGTGAGAAAAGCGTCACGGGGTGGTGTGAATTATAGGGTCTGAATTAGGATATGCAATGAGTGGAAATGTAGGATGGAGAAAAGCACCACGGGGTGGTCAGCATGGGGAAGTCAGGAAACATGCAGTGTCAATGTAGGATAGGTTTCTGAAAAACATCGCGGGGTTGTGCGCATTGTATGTGTGTGTAACCTTACATTCACTAGTAGGAGTGAGAAAAACATCACGGGGTGGTGTGAATCATAGTGTCTGAATTAGGATAGGCAGTGAGTGGCAATGTAGGATGGAGAAAAGCAACACGGGGTGGTCAGCATGGGGATGTTAGGAAACATGCAGTGGCAATGTAGGATAGGTTTCTGAAAAACATCGCGGCGTGGTGCGCATTGTATGGGTGTGTAACATTACATTCACTAGTAGGAGAGAGAAAAATATCACGGGGTGGTGTGAATCATAGGGTTGATTTAGGATAGGCAGTGAGTGGCAATGTAGGATGCAGAAAAGCACCACAGTGTGGTCAGCATGGGGAGGTCAGGAAACATGCAGTGGCAATGTAGGATAGGTTTCTGAAAAACATCGCTTGGTGGTGCGCATTGTATGGGTGTGTAACCTTATATTCACTAGTAGGAG
Organism: Cavia porcellus; assembly: GCF_034190915.1. Taxonomy (NCBI): domain Eukaryota; kingdom Metazoa; phylum Chordata; class Mammalia; order Rodentia; family Caviidae; genus Cavia; species Cavia porcellus. The sequence goes on along the minus strand of NW_026947561.1, from coordinate 253,215 downwards.
TGAGAAAAACATCACGGGGTGGTGTGAATCATAGGGTCTGAATTAGGATAGGCAGTGAGTAGCAAAGTAGGATGGAGAAAAGCACCAAGGGGTGGTCAGCATGGGGAGGTCAGGAAACATGCAGTGGCAATGAAGGATAGGTTTCTAAAAAACATCGCGTTGTGGTGCGCACTGTATGGGTGTTTAGCATTACATTCACTAGTAGGAGTGAGAAAAACGTCACGGGGTGGTGTAAATCATAGGGTCTGAATTAGGATAGGCAGTGAATGGCAATGTAGGATGGAGAAAAGCACCACGGGGTGCTCAGCTCTGGGAGGTCAGAAAACATGCCGTGGCAATGTAGGATAGGTTTCTGAAAAACATCGCGGGGTTGTGCGCATTGTATGGGTGTGTAACATTACATTCACTAGTAGGAGTGAAAAATACGTCACGGGGTCGTGTGAATCATAGGGTCTGAATTAGGACAGGCAGTGAGTTGCAATGTAGGATGGAGAAAAGCACCATGGGGAGGTCAGCACGGGGAGGTCATGAAACATGCAGTGGCAATGTAGGATAGGTTTCTGAAAAACATCGCAGGGTGGTGCTCATTTTATGGGTATGTAACATTACATTCACTAGTAGGAGTGACAAAAACATCACGGGGTGGTGTGAATTATAGGGTCTGAATTAGGATAGGCAGTGTGTAGCAAAGTAGGATGGAGAAAAGCACCAAGGGGTGGTCAGCATGGGGAGGTCAGGAAACATGGTGTGTCAATGTAGGTTAGGTTTCTGAAAAACATAGCGGGGTTGTACACATTGTATCGGTGTGTAAACTTACATTCACTAGTAGGAGTGAGATAAACATCACGGGTTGGTGAGAATCATAGGGTCTGAATTAGGATAGGCAGTGAGTGGCAATGTAGGATCGAGAAAATCACCACGGGGTGGTCAGCATGGGGAGGTCAGGAAACATGCAGTGGCAATGTAGGATAGGTTTCTGAAAAACATCGCGGGGTGGTGCACATTGTACGGGTGTGTAACCTTACATTCACTAGCAGGAGTGAAAAAAACATCACGGGGTGGTGTGAATCATAAGGTCTGAATTAGGATGGGCAATGATTCGCAATGTAGGATGGAGAAAAGCACCACGGGGTGGTCAACATGGGGAGGTCAGGAAACATGCAGTGGCAATGTAGGATAGGTTTCTGAAAAACATCACAGTGTGGTGCGCACTGTATGGGTGTGTAACATTACATTCACTAGTAGGAGTGAGAAAAGCATCACAGGGTGGTGTGAATCATAGGGTCTGAATTAGGATAGGCAGTGAGTGGCAATGTAGGATGGAGAAAACCAACACGGGGTGGTCAGCATGGGGACGTCAGGAAACATGCAGTGGCAATGTAGTATAGGATTCTGATAAACATCGTGGGGTGGTGCGCATTGTATGGGTGTGTAACCTTACATTCACTAGTAGGAGTGAAAAAAACATCACCGGGTGGTGTGAATCATAGGGTCTGAATTAGGATGGGCAATGATTCGCAATGTAGGATGGAGAAAAGCACTACGGGGTGGTCAACATGGGGAGGTCAGGAAACCTGCAGTGGCAATGTAGGATAGGTTTCTGAAAAACATCACGGGGTGGTGCGCATTGTATGGGTGTGTAACATTACATTCACTAGTGGGAGTGAGAAAAGCATCACAGGGTGGTGTGAATCATAGGGTCTGAATTAGGATAGGCAGTGACTGGCAATGTCGGATGGAGAAAAGCACCATGGGGTTGTCAGCATGGGGAGGTCAAGAAACATGCAGTGGCAATGTAGGATAGGTTTCTCAAAAACATCGCGGGGTGGTGCGCATTGTATGGGTGTGTAACATTACATTCACTATTAGGAGTGAGAAAAACATCACGGGGTGGTGTGAATCATAGGGTCTGAATTAGGATAGGCAGTGAGTGGCAATGTAGGATGGAGAAAAGCACCACCGGGTGGTCAGCATGGGGAGGTCAGGAAACATGCAGTGGCAATGTAGGATAGGTTTCTGAAAAAACATCGCGGGGTGGTGAGCGTTGTATAGGTGTGTAACCTTACATTCACTAGTAGGAGGGCAAAAAATATCACGGGGTGGTGTGAATCATAGGGTCTGAATTAGGATCGGCAATGATTCGCAATATAGGATGGAGAAAAGCACCACGGGGTGGTCAACATGGGGAGGTCAGGAAACATGCAGTGGCAATGTAGGATAGGTTTCTGAAAAACATCACGGGGTGGTGCGCATTGTATGGGTGTGTAACATTACATTCACTAGTAGGAGTGAGAAAAACATCACGGGGTGGTGTGAATCATAGGGTCTGAATTAGGATAGGCAGTGAGTGGCAATGTAGGATGGAGAAAAGCACCACGGGGTGGTCAGCATTAGGATGTTAGGAAACATGCAGTGGCAATGTAGGATAGGTATCTGAAAAACATCGCGGGGTGGTGCGCATTGTATGGGTGTGTAGCATTACATTAACTAGTAAGAGTGAGAAAAACGTCACGGGATCGTGTGAATCATAGGGTCTGAATTAGGATAGGCAGTGAGTGGCAATGTAGGATGGAGAAAAGCACCATGGGGTGGTCAGCTCTGGGAGGTCCGGAAACATGTAGTGGCAATGTAGGATAGGTTTCTGAAAAACATCGCGGGTGGTTCGCATTGTATGAGTGTGTAACATTACATTCACTAGTAGGAGTGAGAAAAACATCTCGGGTTGGTGTGAATCATAGGGTCTGATTAGGATAGGCAGTGAGTGGCAATGTAGGATGGGGAAAAGCACCATGGGGAGGTCAGTACGGGGAGTTCAGGAAACATGCTGTGGCAATGAAGATTAGGTTTCTGAAAAACATCGCGGCGTGGTGCGCATTGTATGGGTGTGTAACATTACATTCACTAGTAGAAGTGAGAAAAACGTCACGGGGTGGTGTGAATTATAGGGTCTGAATTAGGATAGGGAATGAGTGGCAATTTAGGATGGAGAAAACACCACGGGGTGGTCAGCATGGGGAAGTCAGGAAACATGCATTGTCCATGTAGGATAGGTTTCTGAAAAACATCGTGGGCTTGTGCGCATTGTATGGGTGTGTAACCTTACATTCACTAGTAGGAGTGAGAAAAACATCACGGGGTGGGGTGAATCATAGGGTCTCAATTAGGATAGGCAGTGAGTGGCAATGTAGGATGGAGAAATGCACCACGGGGTGGTCAGCATGGGGAGGTCAGGAAACATGCAGTAGCAATGTAGGATAGGTTTCTGAAAAACATCGCGGGGTGTTGCGCATTGTATGGGTGTGTAACATTACATTCACTAGTAGGAGTGAGAAAAACATCACGGGGAGGTGTGAATCATAAGGTCTGAACTAGGATAGGCATGAGTGGCAATGTAGGGTGGAGAAAAGCACCACGGTGTGGTCAGCATGGGGAGGTGAGGAAACATGCAGTGGCAATGTAGGATAGCTTTCTGAAAAACATCTCGGGGTGGTGCGCATTGTATGGGTGTGTAACCTTACGTTCACTAGTAGGAGTGAGAAAAATATCACGGGGTGGTGTGAATCATAGGGTTGATTTAGGTTAGGCAGTGAGTGGCAATGTTGGATGCAGAAAAGCACCACAGTGTGGTCAGCATGGGGAGGTCAGGAAACATGCAGTGGCAATGTAGGATAGGTTTCTGAAAAACATCGCGGGGTGGTGCACATTGTATGGGTGTGTAACCTTACAATCACTAGTAGTAGTGAGAAAAACATCACGGGGTGGTGTGAATCATAGGGTCTGAATTAGGATAGGCAGTGAGCGGCAATATAGGATGGAGAAAACACCACGGGGTGGTCAGCATGGGGAGGTCAGGAAACATGCAGTGGCAATATAGGATAGGTTTCTGAAAAACATCCGAGGTGGTGTGCATTGTATGGGTGTGTAACCTTACAATCACTAGTAGTAGTGAGAAAAACATCACGGGGTGGTGTGAATCATAGGGTCTGAATTAGGATAGGCAGTGAGCGGCAATATAGGATGGAGAAAACACCACGGGGTGGTCAGCATGGGGAGGTCAGGAAACATGCAGTGGCAATGTAGGATAGGTTTCTGAAAAACATCGCGAAGTGGTGTGCATTGTATGGGTGTGTAACCTTACATTCACTAGTAGGAGTGAGAAAAACATCGCAGGGTGGTGTGAATCATAGGGACTGAATTAGGATAGACAGTGAGTGGCAATGTAGGATGTAGAAAAGCACCACGGGGTGGTCAGCATGGGGAGGTCAGGAAACATGCAGTGGCAATGTAGGATAGTTTTCTAAAAAACATCGCGGTGTGGTGCGCACTGTATGGGTGTGTAGCATTACATTCACTAGTAGGAGTGAGAAAAACGTCACGGGGTGGTGTAAATCATAGGGTCTGAATTAGGATAGGCAGTGAATGGCAATGTAGGATGGAGAAAAGCACCACGGGGTGCTCAGCTCTGGGAGGTCAGAAAACATGCAGTGGCAATGTAGAATAGGTTTCTGAAAAACATCCCGGAGTGGTGCGCATTGTATGGGTGTGTAACATTACATTCACTAGTAGGAGTGAAAAAAACGTAACGGGGTCGTGTGAATCATAGGGTCTGAATTAGGATAGGCAGTGAGTGGCAATGTAGGATGGGGAAAAACACCACGGGGTTGTCAGCATGGGGAGGTCAGGAAACATGCAGTGGCAATGTAGGATAGGTTTCTGAAAAACATCGCGGGTGGTGCGCATTGTATGGGTGTGTAGCATTACATTCACTAGTAGGAGTGAGAAAAACATCACGGGGTTGTGTGAATCATAGGGTCTCAATTAGGATAGACAGTGAGTGGCAATGTAGGATGGGGAAAAACACTACGGGGTTGTCAGCATGGGGAGGTCAGGAAACATGCAGTGGCTATGTAGGATAGGTTTCTGAAAAACATCGCGGGGTGGTGCGCATTGTATGGGTGTGTAGCATTACATTCACTAGTAGGAGTGAGAAAAACATCACGGGGTTGTGTGAATCATAGGGTCTGAATTAGGATAGACAGTGAGTGGCAATGTAGGATGGGGAAAAACACTACGGGGTTGTCAGCATGGGGAGGTCAGGAAACATGCAGTGGCTATGTAGGATAGGTTTCTGAAAAACATCGCGGGGTGGTGCGCATTGTATGGGTGTGTAACATTACATTCACTAGTAGGAGTGAAAAAAACGTAACGGGGTCTTGTGAATCATAGGGTCTGAATTAGGATAGGCAGGTGAGTGGCAATGAAGGATGAGGAAAAGCACCATGGAGAGGTCAGTACCGGGAAGTCAGGAAACATGCAGTGGCAATGTTGGATAGGTCTCTGAAAAACATCGCGGGGTGGTGCGCATTGTATGGGTGTGTAATATTTCATTCACTAGTAGGAGTGAGAAAAGCGTCACGGGGTGGTGTGAATTATAGGGTCTGAATTAGGATAGGCAATGAGTGGAAATGTAGGATGGAGAAAAGCACCACGGCGTGGTCAGCATGGGGAAGTCAGGAAACATGCAGTGTCAATGTAGGATATGTTCTGAAAAACATCGCGGGTTTGTGCGCATTGTATGGGTGTGTAACGTTCCATTCACTAGTAGGAGTGAGAAAAATATCACGGGGGTGGTGTGAATCATAGGGTCTAAATTAGAATAGGCAGTGAGTGGCAATGTAGGATGGAGAAAAGCACCACGGGGTGGTCAGCATCGGGAGGTCAGGAAACATGCAGTGGCAATGTAGGATAGGTTTCTGAAAAACATCGCGGGGTGGTGCGCATTGTATGGGTGTGTAATCTTACATTCACTAGTAGGAGTGAGAAAAACATCACGGGGTGGTGTGAATCATAGGGTCTGAATTAGGATAGGCAGTGAGTGGCAATGTAGGATGGAGAAAAGCACCACGCGGTGGTCAGCATGGGAAGTCAGGAAACATGCAGTGGCAATGTAGGATAGCTTTCTGAAAAACATCGCGGGGTAGTGCGGATTGTATGGGTATATACCATTACATTCATTAGTAGGAGTGAGAAAAACATCAGGGGTTGGGGTGAATTATAGGGTCTGAATTAGGATAGGCAGTGAGAGGCAATGTAAAATGGAGAAAAGCACCACGGGGTTGTCCGCATGGGGAGGTCAGGAAACATGCAGTGGGAATGTAGGATAGGTTTCTGAAAATCATCGCGGGGTGGTGCGCATTGTATGGGTATGTAACATTTCATTCACTATTAGGAGTGAAAAAAACGTAACGGGGTCGTGTGAATCATAGGGTCTGAATTAGGATAGGCAGTGAGTGGCAATGTAGGATGGGGAAAAACACCACGGGGTTGTCAGCATGGGGAGGTCAGGAAACATGCAGTGGCAATGTAGGATAGGTTTCTGAAAAACATCGCGGGGTGGTGCGCATTGTATGGGTGTGTAACATTACATTCACTAGTAGGAGTGAAAAAAACGTAACGGGGTCGTGTGAATCATAGGGTCTGAATTAGGATAGGCAGTGAGTGGCAATGAAGGATGGGGAAAAGCACCATGGGGAGGTCAGTACGGGGATGTCAGGAATCATGCAGTGGCAATGTTGGATAGGTCTCTGAAAAACATCGAGGGGTGTTGCGCATTGTATGGGTGTGTAATATTTCATTCACTAGTAGGAGTGAGAAAAGCGTCATGGGATGGTGTGAATTATAGGGTCTTAATTAGGATAGGCAATGAGTGGAAATGTAGGATGGAGAAAAGCACCACGGGGTGGTCAGCATGGGGAAGTCAGGAAACATGCAGTGTCAATGTAGGATATGTTTCTGAAATACATCCTGGGTTGTGCGCATTGTATGGGTGTGTAAACTTACATTCACTAGTAGGAGTGAGAAAAACATCACGGGGTGGTGTGAATCATAGGGTCTGAATTACGATAGGCAGTGAGTGGCAATGTAGGATGGAGAAAAGCACCACGGGGTGGTCAGCATTAGGATGTTAGGAAACATGCAGTGGCAATGTAGGATAGGTTTCTGAAAAACATCGCGGGGTGGTGCGCATTGTATGGGTGTGTAGCATTACATTCACTAGTAGGAGTGAGAAAAACGTCACGGGGTCGTGTGAATCATAGGGTCTGAATTAGGATAGGCAGTGAGTGGCAATGTAGGATGGAGAAAAGCACCACGGGGTTGTCAGCATGGGGAGGACAGGAAACATGCAGTGGCAATGTAGGATAGGTTTCTGAAAAACATCGCGGGGTGGTGCGCATTGTATGGGTGTGTAACATTACATTCACTAGTAGGAGTGAAAAAAACGTAACGGGGTCGTGTGAATCATAGGGTCTGAATTAGGATAGGCATTGAGTGGCAATGAAGGATGGGAAAAGCACCATGGGGAGGTCAGTACGGGGATGTGAGGAAACATGCAGTGGCAATGTTGGATAGGTCTCTGAAAAACATCGCGGGGTGGTGCGCATTGTATGGGTGTGTAATATTTCATTCACTAGTAGGAGTGAGAAAAACGTCACGGGGTGGTGTGAATTATAGGGTCTGAATTAGGTTAGGCAGTGAGTGGCAATGTAGGATGGAGAAAAGCACCACGGGGTGGTCAGCTCTGGGAGGTCAGGAAACATGCAGTGGCAATGTAGGATAGGTTTCTGAAAAACATCACGGGGTGGTTCGCAATGTATGAGTGTGTAACATTACATTCACTAGTAGGAGTGAGAAAAACATCACGGGGTGGTGTGAATCATAGGGTCTGAATTAGGATAGGCAGTGAGTGGCAATGTAGGATGGGGAAAAGCACCATGGGGAGGTCAGTACGGGGAGGTCAGGAAACATGCTTTGGCAATGTAGGATAGGTTTCTGAAAAACATCGCGGCGTGGTGCGCATTTTATGGGTGTGTAACATTACATTCACTAGTAGGAGTGACAAAAACGTCACGGGGTGGTGTGAATCATAGGGTCTGAATTAGGATAGGCAGTGAGTGGCAATGTAGGATGGAGAAAAGCACCACGGGGTGGTCAGCATGGGGAGGTCTGGAAACATGCAGTGGCAATGTAGGATAGGTTTCTGAAAAACATCGCGGGGTTGTGCGCATTGTATGGGTGTGTAACCTTACATTCACTAGTAGGAGTGAAAAAAATATCACGGGGTGGTGTGAATCATAGGGTCTGAATTAGGATGGGCAATGATTCGCAATTTAGGATGGAGAAAAGCACCATGGGGTGGTCAACATGGGGAGGTCAGGAAACATGCAGTGGCAATGTAGGATAGGTTTCTGAAAAACATCACAGGGTGGTGCGCATTGTATGGGTGTGTAACATTACATTCACTAGTAGGATTGAGAAAAACATCACGGGGTGGTGTGAATCATAGGGTCTGAAGTAGGATAGGCAGTGAGTGGCAATATAGGATGGAGAAAAGCACCACGGGGTGTTCAGCATGGGGAGGTCAGGAAACATGCAGTGGCAATGTAGAATAGGTTTCTGAAAAACATCGCGGAGTGGTGCGCATTGTATGGGTGTGTAACATTACATTCACTATTAGGAATGAGAAAAACATCACGGGGTGGTGTGTATCATAGGGTCTGAATTAGGGTAGGCAGTGATTGGCAATGTAGGATGGAGAAAAACACCACGGGGTGGTCAGCATTGGGAAGTGAGGAAACATGCAGTGGCAATGTAGGATAGGTTTCTGAAAAATATCGCGGGGTGGTGCGCATTGTATGGGTGTGTAGCATTACATTCACTAGTAGGAGTGACAAAAACATCACGGGGTTGTGTGAATCATAGGGTCTGAATTAGGATAGACAGTGAGTGGCAATGTAGGATGGGGAAAAACACTACGGGGTTGTCAGCATGGGGAGGTCAGGAAACATGCAGTGGCTATGTAGGATAGGTTTCTGAAAAACATCGCCGGGTGGTGCGCATTGTATGGGTGTGTAACATTACATTCACTAGTAGGAGTGAAAAAAACGTAACGGGGTCGTGTGAATCATAGGGTCTGAATTAGGATAGGCAGTGAGTGGCAATGAAGGATGAGGAAAAGCACCATGGAGAGGTCAGTACGGGGAAGTCAGGAAACATGCAGTGGCAATGTTGGATAGGTCTCTGAAAAACATCGCGGGGTGGTGCGCATTGTATGGGTGTGTAATATTTCATTCACTAGTAGGAGTGAGAAAAGCGTCACGGGGCCGTGTGAATTATAGGGTCTGAATTAGGATAGGCAATGAGTGGAAATGTAGGATGGAGAAAAGCACCACGGGGTTGTCCGCATGGGGAGGTCAGGAAACATGCAGTGGGAATGTAGGATAGGTTTCTGAAAATCATCGCGGGGTGGTGCGCATTGTATGGGTGTGTAACATTACATTCACTAGTAGGAGTGAAAAAAACGTAACGGGGTCGTGTGAATCATAGGGTCTGAATTAGGATAGGCATTGAGTGGCAATGTAGGATGGGGAAAAACACCACGGGGTTGTCAGCATGGGGAGGTCAGGAAACATGCAGTGGCAATGTAGGATAGGTTTCTGAAAAACATCGCGGGGTGGTGCGCATTGTATGGGTGTGTAACATTACATTCACTAGTAGGAGTGAAAAAAACGTAACGGGGTCGTGTGAATCATAGGGTCTGAATTAGGATAGGCAGTGAGTGGCAATGAAGGATGGGTAAAAGCACCATGGGGAGGTCAGTACGGGGATGTCAGGAATCATGCAGTGGCAATGTTGGATAGGTCTCTGAAAAACATCGCGGGGTGTTGCGCATTGTATGGGTGTGTAATATTTCATTCACTAGTAGGAGTGAGAAAAGCGTCACGGGATGGTGTGAATTATAGGGTCTGAATTAGGATAGGCAATGAGTGGAAATGTAGGATGGAGAAAAGCACCACGGGGTGGTCAGCATGGGGAAGTTAGGAAACATGCAGTGTCAATGTAGGATATGTTTCTGAAAAACATCGCGGGGTTGTGCGCATTGTATGGGTGTGTAAACTTACATTCACTAGTAGGAGTGAGAACAACATCACGGGGTGGTGTGAATCATAGGGTCTGAATTAGGATAGGCAGTGAGTGGCAATGTAGGATGGAGAAAAGCACCACGGGGTGGTCAGCATTAGGATGTTAGGAAACATGCAGTGGCAATGTAGGATAGGTTTCTGAAAAACATCGCGGTGTGGTGCGCATTGTATGGGTGTGTAGCATTACATTCACTAGTAGGAGTGAGAAAAACGTCACGGGGTCGTGTGAATCATAGGGTCTGAATTAGGATAGGCAGTGAGTGGCAATGTAGGATGGAGAAAAGCACCACGGGGTGGTCAGCTCAGGGAGGTCAGGAAACATGCAGTAGCAATGTAGGATAGGTTTCTGAAAAACATCACGGGGTGGTGCGCATTGCATGGGTGTGTAACATTACATTCACTAGTAGGAGTGAGAAAAACATCACGGGGAGGTGTGAATAATAAGGTCTGAACTAGGATAGGCAGTGAGTGGCAATGTAGGATGTAGAAAATCACCACGGGGTGGTTACCATGGGGAGGTCAGGAAACATGCAGTGGCAATGTAGGAAAGGTTTCTGAAAAACACCGTGGCGTCATGCGCATTGTTTGGGTGTGTAACCTTACATTGACTAGTAGGAGTGAGAAAAACATCACGGGGTGGTGTGAATCATAGGGTTTGAATTAGGATAGGCAGTGAGTGGCAATGTAGGATGGAGAAAATCACCACGGGGTGGTCAGCATGGGGAGGTCAGGAAACATGCAGTATCAATATAGGATAGGTTTCTGAAAAACATCGCGGGTTTGTGCGCATTGTATGGGTGTGTAACGTTACATTCACTAGTAGGAGTGAGAAAAATATCACGGAGTGGTGTGAATCATAGGGTCTGAATTAGAATAGGCAGTGAGTGGCAATGTAGGATGGAGAAAAGCACCACGGGGTGGTCAGCATCGGGAGGTCAGGAAACATGCAGTGGCAATGTAGGATAGGTTTCTGAAAAACATCGCGGGGTGGTGCGCATTGTATGGGTGTGTAATCTTACATTCACTAGTAGGAGTGAGAAAAACATCACGGGGTGGTGTGAATCATAGGGTCTGAATTAGGATAGGCAGTGAGTGGCAAGGTAGGATGGAGAAAAGCACCACGCGGTGGTCAGCATGGGGAGGTCAGGAAACATGCAGTGGCAATGTAGGATAGGTTTCTGAAAAACATCGCGGGGTAGTGCGGATTGTATGGGTATATAACATTACATTCATTAGTAGGAGTGAGAAAAACATCAGGGGTTGGGGTGAATCATAGGGTCTGAGTTAGGATAGGCAGTGAGTGGCAATGTAAGATGGAGAAAAGCACCACGGGGTTGTCCGCAAGGGGAGGTCAGGAAACATGCAGTGGCAATGTAGGATAGGTTTCTGAAAATCATCGCGGGGTGGTGCGCATTGTATGGGTGTGTAACATTACATTCACTAGTAAGAGTGAGAAAAACATCACGGAGTGGTGTGAATCATAGGGTATGAATTAGGATAGGCAGTGAGTGGCAATGTAGGATGGAGAAAATCACCACGGGGTGGTCAGCATGGGGAGGTCAGGAAACATGCAGTGGCAACATAGGATAGCTTTCTGAAATCATCGCGGGATGGTGCGCATTGTATGGGTGTGTAACATTACATTCACTCGTAGGAGTGAGAAAAACATCACGGGATGGTGTGAATCATAGGGTCTGAATTAGGATAGGCAGTGAGTGGCAATGTAGGATGGAGAAAAGCACCACGGGGTGGTCAGCATGGGGAGGTCAGGAAACATGCAGTGGCAATGTAGGATAGCTTTCTGAAAAACATCTCGGGGTGGTGCGCATTGTATGGGTGTGTAACCTTACGTTCACTAGTAGGAGTGAGAAAAACATCACGGGGTGGTGTGAATCATAGGGTCTGAATTAGGATAGGCAGTTAGTGGCCATGTAGGATTGAGAAAAGCAACACGGGGTGGTCAGCATGGGGATGTCAGGAAGCATGCAGTGGCAATGTAGGATAGGTTTCTGATAAACATCTTGGTTTGGTGCGAATTGTATGGGTGTGTAACCTTACATTAACTAGTAGGAGTGAAAAAAACATCACGGGGTGGTGTGAATCATAGGGTATGAATTACGATGGGCAATGATTCACAATGTAGGATGGAGAAAAGCACCAAGGGGTGGTCAACATGGGGAGGTCAGGAAACATTAAGTGGCAATGTAGGATAAGTTTCTGAAAAACATCACGGGGTGGTGCGCATTGTATGGGTGTGTAACATTACATTCACTAGTAGGAGTGAGAAAAGCATCACATGGTGGTGTGAATCATAGGGGCTGAATTCGGATAGGCAGTGACTGGCAATGTAGGATGGAGAAAAGCACCATGGGGTGGTCAGCGTGGGGAGGACAGGCAACATGCAGTGGCAATGTAGGATAGGTTTCTGTTAAACAGCGCGGGGTGGTGCGTATTGTATGGGTGTGTAGCATTACATTCACTAGTAGGAGTGAGAAAAACATCACGGGGTGGTGTGAATCATAGGGTCTGAATTAGGATAGGCAGTGAGTGCCAATGTAGGATGGAGAAAAACACCACGGGGTTGTCAGCATGGGGAGGTCAGGAAACATGCAGTGGCAATGTAGGATAGGTTTCTGAAAAACATCGCAGGCTGGTGCGCATTGTATGGGTGTGTAACATTACATTCACTAGTAGGAGAGAAAAAAACGTAACGGGGTCGTGTGAATCATAGGGTCTGAATTAGGATAGGCAGTGAGTGGCAATGTAGGATGGGGAAATGCACCATGGGGAGGTCAGTACGGGGATGTCAGGAAACATGCAGTGGCAATGTTGGATAGGTCTCTGAAAAACATCGCGGGGTGGTGCGCATTGTATGGGTGTGTAATATTTCATTCACTAGTAGGAGTGAGAAATGCGTCACGGGGTGGTGTGAATTATAGGGTCTGAATTAGGATAGGCAATGAGTGGAAATGTAGGATGGAGAAAAGCACCACGGGGTGGTAAGCATGGGGAAGTCAGCAAACATGCAGTGTTAATGTAGGATAGGTTTCTGAAAAACATCGCGGGGTTGTGCGCATTGTATGGGTGTGTAATCTTACATTCACTAGTAGGAGTGAGAAAAACATCACGGGGTGGTGTGAAACATAGGGTCTGAATTAGGATAGGCAGTGAGTGGCAATGTAGGATGGAGAAAAACACCACGGGGTGGTCAGCATGGGGAGGTCAGGAAACATGCAGTGGCAATGTAGGATAGCTTTCTGAAAAACATCGTGGGGTGGTGCGCATTGTATGGGTGTGTAGCATTACATTCACTAGTAGGAGTGAGAAAAACGTCACGGGGAGGTGTGAATCATAGGGTATGAATTAGGATAGGCAGTGAGTGGCAATGTAGGATGGAGAAAATCACCACGGGGTGGTCAGCATGGGGAGGTCAGGAAACATGCAGTGGCAATGTAGGATAGGTTTCTGAAAAACATCGCGGAGTGGTGCGCATTGTATGGGTGTGTAACATTACATTCAATAGTAGGAATGAGAAAAACATCACGGGGTGGTGTGAATCATAGGGTCTCAATTAGGATAGGCAGTGAGTGGCAATGTAGGATGGAGAAAAGCACCACAGGGTGGTCAGCATTGGGAGGTCAGGAGACATGCAAGGCAATGTAGCATAGGTTTCTGAAAAACATCGCGGGGTGGTGCGCATTGTATGGGTGTGTAGCATTACATTCACTAGTAGGAGTGAGAAAAACGTCACGGGGTGGTGTGAATCATAGGGTCTGAATTAGGATAGGCAGTGAGTGGCAATGTAGGATGGCGAAAAGCACCATGGGGTGGTCAGCTCTGGGAGATCAGAAAACATGCCGTGGCAATGTAGGATAGGTTTCTGAAAAACATCGCGGGGTGGTGCGCATTGTATGTGTGTGTAACATTACATTCACTAGTAGGAGTGAGAAAAGGATCTCATGATGGTGTGAATCATAGGGTCTGAATTCGGATAGGCAGTGACTGGCAATGTAGGATGGAGAAAAGCAACATGGTGTGGTCAGCATGGGGAGGTCAGGAAACATGCAGTGGCAATGTAGGATAGGTTTCTTAAAAACTTCGCGGGGTGATGCGCATTGTATGGGTGTGTAGCATTACGTTCACTAGTAGGAGTGAGAAAAACATCACGGGGTGGTGTGAATCATAGGGTCTGAATTAGGATAGGCAGTGAGTGGCAATTTAGGATGGGGAAATGCACCATGGGGAGGTCAGTACGGGGATGTCGGGAAACATGCAGTGGCAATGTCGGATAGGTCTCTGAAAAACATCGCGGGGTGGTGCGCATTGTATGGGTGTGTAATAGTTCATTCACTAGTAGGAGTGAGAAAAGCGTCACGGGGTGGTGTGAATTATAGGGTCTGAATTAGGATAGGCAATGAGTGGCAATGTAAGATGCAGAAAAGCACCACGGTGTGGTCAGCATGTGGAGGTCAGGAAACATGCAGTGTCAATGTAGGATAGGTTTCTGAAAAACATCGCGGGTTTGTGCGCATTGTATGGGTGTGTAACGTTACATTCACTAGTAGGAGTGAGAAAAATATCACCGGGTGGTCTGAATCATAGGGTCTGAATTAGCATAGGCAGTGAGTGGCAATGTAGGATGGAGAAAAGCACCACGCGGTGGTCAGCATCGGGAGGTCAGGAAACATGCAGTGGCAATGTAGGATAGCTTTCTGAAAAACATCGCGGGGTAGTGCGGATTGTATGGTTATATAACATTACATTCATTAGTAGGAGTGAGAAAAACATCAGGGGTTGGGTGAATCATAGGGTCTGAATTAGGATAGGCAGTGAGTGGCAATGTAAGATGCAGAAAAGCACCACGGGGTTGTCCGCATGGGGTGGTCAGGAAACATGCAGTGGCAATGTAGGATAGGTTTCTGAAATCATCGCGGGGTGGTGCGCATTGTATGGGTGTGTAACATTACATTGACTAGTAGAAGTGAGAAAAACATCACGGGGTGGTGTGAATCATACGGTCTGAAGTAGGATAGGCAGTGAGGGGCAATGTAGGATGGAGAAAAGCACCACGGGGTGGTCAGCATAGGGAAGTCAGGAAACATGCAGTGGCAATGTAGGATAGGTTTCTCTAAAACAGCGCGGGGTGGTGCGCATTGTATGGGTGTGTAGCATTACATTCACTAGTAGGAGTGAGAAAAACATCACGGGGTCGTGTGAATCATAGGGTCTGAATTAGGATAGACAGTGAGTGCCAATGTAGGATGGAGAAAAACACAACGGGGTTGTCAGCATGGGGAGGTCAGGAAACATGCAGTGGCAATGTAGGATAGCTTTCTGAAAAACATCGCGGGGTGGTGCGCATTGTATGGGTGTGTAACATTACATTCACTAGTAGGAGTGAAAAAAACGTAACGGGGTCGTGTGAATCATAGGGTCTGAATTAGGATAGGCAGTGAGTGGCAATGTAGGATGGGGAATTGCACCATGGGGAGGTCAGTACGGGGATGTCAGGAAACATGCAGTGGCAATGTCGGATAGGTCTCTGAAAAACATCGCGGGGTGGTGCGCATTGTATGGGTGTGTAATATTTCATTCACTAGTAGGAGTGAGAAATGCGTCACGGGGTGGTGTGAATTATAGGGTCTGAATTAGGATAGGCAATGAGTGGAAATGTAGGATGGAGAAAAGCACCACGGGGTGGTAAGCATGGGGAAGTCAGCAAACATGCAGTGTTAATGTAGGATAGGTTTCTGAAAAACATCGCGGGGTGGTGCGCATTTTATGGGTGTGTAATCTTACATTCACTAGTAGGAGTGAGAAAAACATCACGGGGTGGTGTGAAACATAGGGTCTGAATTAGGATAGGCAGTGAGTGGCAATGTAGGATGGAGAAAAGCACCACTGGGTGGTCAGCATGGGGAGTTCAGGAAACATAAAGTGGCAATGTAGGATAGCTTTCTGAAAAACATCGTGGGGTGGTGCGCATTGTATGGGTGTGTAGCATTACATTCACTAGTAGGAGTGAGAAAAAATTCACGGGGAGGTGTGAATCATAGGGTATGAATTAGGATAGGCAGTGAGTGGCAATGTAGGATGGAGAAAATCACCACGGGGTGGTCAGCATGGGGAGGTCAGGAAACATGCAGTGGCAATGTAGGATAGGTTTCTGAAAAACATCGCGGAGTGGTGCGCATTGTATGAGTGTGTAACATTACATTCAATAGAAGGAATGAGAAAAACATCACGGGGTGGTGTGAATCATAGGGTCTCAATTAGGATAGGCAGTGAGTGGCAATGTAGGATGGAGAAAAGCACCACGGGGTGGTCAGCATTGGGAGGTCAGGAGACATGCAAGGCAATGTAGCATAGGTTTCTGAAAAACATCGAGGGGTGGTGCGCATTGTATGGGTGTGTAGCATTACATTCACTAGTAGGAGTGAGAAAAACGTCACGGGGTGGTGTGAATCATAGGGTCTGAATTAGGATAGGCAGTGAGTGGCAATGTAGGATGGAGAAAAGCACCATGGGGTGGTCAGCTCTGGGAGGTCAGAAAACATGCCGTGGCAATGTAGGATAGGTTTCTGAAAAACATCGCGGGGTGGTGCGCATTGTATGTGTGTGTAACATTACATTCACTAGTAGGAGTGAGAAAAACGTAACGGGGTCGTATGAATCATAGGGTCTGAATTAGGATAGGCAGTGAGTGGCAATGTAGGATGGGGAAAAGCACCATGGGGAGGTCAGTACGGGGAGGTCAGGAAACATGCAGTGGCAATGTAGGATAGATTTCTGAAAAACATCGCGGGGTGGTGCGCATTGTATGGGTGTGTAACATCACATTCACTAGTAGGAGTGAGAAAAACGTCACGGGGTGCTGTGAATTATAGGGTCTGAATTAGGATAGGCAATGAGTGGCAATGTAGGATGGAGAAAAGCGCCACGGTGTGGTCAGCAAGGGGAAGTCAGGAAACATGCAGTGTCAATGTCGGATAGGTTTCTGTAAAACATAGCAGGGTTGTGCGAACTGTATGGGTGTGTAACCTTACATTCACTAGTAGGAGTGAGAAAAACATCATGGGGTGGTATGAATCATAGGGTCTGAATTAGGATAGGCAGTGAGTGGCAATGTAGGATGGAGAAAAGCACCACGCGGTGGTCAACATGGGGAGGGAATGAAACATGCAGTGGCAATGTAGGATAGGTTTCTGAAAAACATCGCGGGGTGGTGCGCATTGTATGGGTGTGTAGCATTACATTCACTAGTAGGAGTGAGAAAAACGTCACGGGGTGGTGTGAATCATAGAGTCTGAATTAGGATAGACAGTGAGTGGCAATGTACGATGGAGAAAATCACCACGGGGTGGTCAGCTCTGGGAGGTCAGAAACCATGCAGTGGCAATGTAGGATAGGTTGCTGAAAAACATCGTGGGGTGGTGCGCATTGTATGGGTGTCTAACATTACATTCACTAGTAGGAGTGAAAAAACGTAATGGGGTCGTGTGAATCGTAGGGTCTGAATTAGGATAGGCAGTGAGTGGCAATGTAGGATGGGGAAAAGCACCATGGGGAGGTCAGTACGGGGAGGTCAGGAAACATGCAGTGGCAATGTAGGATAGGTTTCTGAAAAACATCACGGGGTGGTGCGCAATGTATGGGTGTGTAACATTACATTCACTAGTAGGAGTGAGAAAAGCATCACAGGGTGGTGTGAATCATAGGGTCTGAATTAGGATAGGCAGTGAGTGGCAATGTAGGATGGAGAAAAGCAACACGGGGTGGTCAGCATGGGGACGTCAGGAAACATGCAGTGGCAATGTAGGATAGGTTTCTGATAAACATCGCGGGGTGGTGCGCATTGTATGGGTGTGTAACCTTACATTCACTAGTAGGAGTGAAAAAAACATCACGGGGTGGTGTGAATCATAGGGTATGAATTAGGATGGGCAATGATTCGAAATGTAGGATGGAGAAAAGCACCACGGGGTGGTCAACATGGGGAGGTCAGGAAACATGCAGTGGCAATGTAGAATAGGTTTCTGAAAAACATCACGGGGTGGTGCGCATTGTTTGGGTGTGTAACATTACATTCACTAGTAGGAGTGAGAAAAGCATCACAGGGTGGTGCGAATCATAGGGTCTGAATTAGGATAGGCAGGGACTGGCAATGTAGGATGGAGAAAAGCGCCATGGGGTGGTCAGCATGGGGAGGTCAGGAAACATGCAGTGGCAATGTAGAATAGGTTTCTGAAAAACATCGGGGGGTGGTGCGCATTGTATGGGTGTGTAACATTACATTCACTAGTAGGAGTGAGAAAAACATCACGCGGTTGTGTGAATCATAGGGTCTGAATTAGGATAGGCAGTGAGTGGCAATGTAGGATGGAGAAAAGCACCACCGGGTGGTCAGCATGGGGAGGTCAGGAAACATGCAGTGGCAATGTAGGATAGGTTTCTGAAAAACATCGCGGAGTGGTGCGCATTATATGGGTGTGTAACATTACATTCACTAGTAGGAGTGAGAAAAACATCACGGGGTGGTGTGAATCATACGGTTGATTTAGGATAGGCAGTGAGTGGCAATGTAGGATGCAGAAAAGCACGACAGGGTGATCAGCATGGGGAGGTCCGGAAACATGCAGTGGCAATGTAGGATAGGTTTCTGAAAAACTTCGCGGGGTGATGCGCTTTGTATGGGTGTGTAACATTACATTCACTAGTAGGAGTGAGAAAAATATCACGGGGTCGGGTGAATCATAGGGTCTGAATTAGGATAGGCAGTGAGTGGCAATGTAGGATGGAGAAAAGCATCACGGGGAAGTCAGTATGGGGAGGGCAGGAAACGTGCAGTGGCAATGTAGGATAGGTTTCTGAAAAACATCGCGGGGTAGTGCGCATTGTATGGGTGTGTAACATTACATTCACTAGTAGGAGTGAGAAAAACATCACGGGGTGGTGTGAATCATAGGGTCTGAATTAGGATAGGCTGTGAGTGGCAATGTAGGATGGGGAAAAGCACCATGGGGAGGTCAGTAAGGGGATGTCAGGAGACATGCAGTGGCAATCTTGGATAGGTCTCTGAAAAACATTGCGTGGGGTGCGCATTGTATGGGTGTGTAATATTTCATTCACTAGTAGGAGTGAGAAAAGCGTCACGGGGTGGTGTGAATTATAGGGTCTGAATTAGGATAGGCAATGAGTGGAAATGTAGGATGGAGAAAAGCACCACGGGGTGGTCAGCATGGGGAAGTCAGGAAACATGCAGTGTCAATGTAGGATACGTTTCTGAAAAACATCGCGGGGTTGTGTGCATTGTATGGGTGTGTAACCTTACATTCACTAGTAGGAGTGAGAAAAACATCACGGGGTGGTGTGAATCAGAGGGTCTGAATTAGGATATGCAGTGAGTGGCAATGTAGGATGGAGAAAAGCAACACGGGGTGGTCAGCATGCGGATGTTAGGAAACATGCAGTGGCAATGTAGGATAGGTTTCTGAAAAACATCGCGGAGTGGTGTGCATTGTATGGGTGTGTAACATTAAATTCACTAGTAGGAGTGAGAAAAACGTCACGGGGTGGTGTGAATTATAGGGTCTGAATTAGGATAGGCAATGAGTGGCAATGTAGGATGGAGAAAAGCACCACGGGGTGGTCAGCATGCGGAAGTCAGGAAACATGCAGTGTCCATGTAGGATAGGTTTCTGAAAAACATCGCTTGGTGGTGCGCATTGTATGGGTGTGTAACCTTACATTCACTAGTAGGAGACAGAACAACATCACGGGATGGATGAATCATACGGTGTGATTTAGGATAGGCAGTGAGCGGCAATGTAGGATGGAGAAAACACCACGGGGTGGTCAGCATGGGGAGGTCAGGAAACAGGCAGTGGCAATGTAGGATAGGTTTCTGAAAAACATCGCGAGGTGGTGCGCATTGTATGGGTGTGTAACCTTACATTCACTAGCAGGAGTGAGAAAAACATCACAGGGTGGTGTGAATCATAGGGACTGAATTAGGATAGGCAGTGAGTGGCAATGTAGGATGTAGAAAAGCACCACGGGGTGGTCAGCATGGGGAGGTCAGGAAACATGCAGTGGCAATGTAGGATAGGTTTCTAAAAAACATCGTGGTGTGGTGCGCACTGTATGGGTGTTTAGAATTACATTGACTAGTAGGAGTGAGAAAAACGTCACGGGGTGGTGTAAATCATAGGGTCTGAATTAGGATAGGCAGTGAATGGCAATGTAGGATGGAGAAAAGCACCACGCGGTGGTCAACATGGGGAGGGAAGGAAACATGCAGTGTCAATGTCGGATAGGTTTCTGAAAAACATAGCAGGGTTGTGCGAACTGTATGGGTGTGTAACCTTACATTCACTAGTAGGAGTGAGAAAAACATCACGGGGTGGTGTGAATCATAGGGTCTGAATTAGGATAGGCAGTGAGTGGCAATGTAGGATGGAGAAAAGCACAACGCGGTGGTCAACATGGGGAGGGAAGGAAACATGCAGTGGCAATGTAGGATAGGTTTCTGAAAAACATCGCGTGGTGGTGCGCATTGTATGGGTGTGTAGCATTACATTCACAAGTAGGAGTGAGAAAAGCATCACAGGGTGGTGTGAATCATAGGGTCTGAATTAGGATAGACAGTGAGTGGCAATGTACGATGGAGAAAAGCAACACGCGGTGGTCAGCATGGGGACGTCAGGAAACATGCAGTGGCAATGTAGGATAGGTTTCTGATAAACATCACGTGGTGGTGCGCATTGTATGGGTGTGTAACCTTACTTTCACTAGTAGGAGTGAAAAAAACATCACGGGGTGGTGTGAATCATAGGGTCTGAATTAGGATGGGCAATGATTCGCAATGTAGGATGGAGAAAAGCACCACAGGTTGGTCAACATGGGGAGGTCAGGAAACATGCAGTGGCAATGTAGGATAGGTTTCTGAAAAACATCACGGGGTGGTGCGCATTGTTTGGGTGTGTAACATTACATTCACTAGTAGGAGTGAGAAAAGCATCACAGGGTGGTGTGAATCATAGGGTCTGAATTAGGATAGGCAGGGACTGGCAATGTAGGATGGAGAAAAGCACCATGGGGTGGTCAGCATGGGATGGTCAGGAAACATGCAGTGGCAATGTAGGATAGGTTTCTGAAAAACATCGGGGGGTGGTGCGCATTGTATGGGTGTGTAACATTACATTCACTAGTAGGAGTGAGAAAAACATCACGGGGTTGTGTGAATCATAGGGTCTGAATTAGGATAGGCAGTGAGTGGCAATGTAGGATGGAGAAAAGCACCACCGGGTGGTCAGCATGGGGAGGTCAGGAAAAATGCAGTGGCAATGTAGGATAGGTTTCTGAAAAACATCGCGGAGTGGTGCGCATTATATGGGTGTGTAACATTACATTCACTAGTAGGAGTGAGAAAAACATCACGGGGTGGTGTGAATCATAGGGTTGATTTAGGATAGGCAGTGAGTGGCAATGTAGGATGCAGAAAAGCACGACAGGGTGATCAGCATGGGGAGGTCAGGAAACATGCAGTGGCAATGTAGGATAGGTTTCTGAAAAACTTCGCGGGGTGATGCGCATTGTATGGGTGTGTAACATTACATTCACTAGTAGGAGTGAGAAAAACATCACGGGGTCGGGTGAATCATAGGGTCTGAATTAGGATAGGCAGTGAGTGGCAATGTAGGATGGAGAAAAGCATCACGGGGAAGTCAGTATGGGGAGGTCAGGAAACGTGCAGTGGCAATGTAGGATAGGTTTCTGAAAAACGTCGCGGGGTGGTGCGCATTGTATGGGTGTGTAACATTACATTCACTAGTAGGAGTGAGAAAAACATCACGGGGTGGTGTGAATCATAGGGTCTGAATTACAATAGGCAGTGAGTAGCAATGTAGGATGGAGAAAAGCACCACGGGGTGGTCAGCATGGGGAAGTCAGGAAACCTGCAGTGTCCATGTAGGACAGGTTTCTGAAAAATATCGCCGGGTGGTGCGCATTGTATGGCTGTGTAACATTACATTCACTAGTAGGAGTGAAAAAAACGTAACGGGGTCATGTGAATCATAGGGTCTGAATTAGGATAGGCTGTGAGTGGCAATGTAGGATGGGGAAAAGCACCATGGTGAGGTCAGTAAGGAGATGTCAGGAAACATGCAGTGGCAATGTTGGATAGGTCTCTGAAAAACATCGCGGGTGGTGCGCATTGTATGGGTGTGTAATATTTCATTCACTAGTAGGAGTGAGAAAAGCGTCACAGGGGGGTGTGAATTATAGGGTCTGAATTAGAATAGGCAGTGAGTGGCAATGTAGGATGGAGAAAAGCAACACGGGGTGGTCAGCATGGGGATGTTAGGAAACATGCATGGCAATGTAGGATAGGTTTCTGAAAAACATCGCGGCGTGGTGCGCATTGTATGGGTGTGTAACATTACATTCACTAGTAGGAGTGAGAAAAACGTCACGGGGTGGTGTGAATTATAGGGTCTGAATTAGGATAGGCAATGAGTGGCAATGTAGGATGGAGAAAAGCACCACGGGGTGGTCAGCATGCGGAAGTCAGGAAACATGCAGTGTCCATGTAGGATAGGTTTCTGAAAAACATCGCGGGGTGGTGCGCATTATATGGGTGTGTAACATTACATTCACTAGTAGGAGTGAGAAAAACATCACGGCGTGGTGTGAATCATAGGGTTGATTTAGGATAGGCAGTGAGTGGCAATGTAGGATGCCGAAAAGCACCATAGTGTGGTCAGCATGGGGAGGTCAGGAAACATGCAGTGGCAATGTAGGATAGGTTTCTGAAAAATATCGCTTGGTGGTGCACATCGTATGGGTGTGTAACCTTACATTCACTAGTAGCAGTGAGAAAAACATCACGGGGTGGTGTGAATCATAGGGTCTGAATTAGGATAGGCAGTGAGTGGCAATGTAGGATGGAGAAAAGCACCACGGGGTGGTCAGCATTGGGATGTCAGGAAACATGCAGTGGCAATGTAGGATAGGTTTCTGAAAAACATCGCGGGGTGGTGCGCATTGTATGGGTGTGTAACCTTACAATCACTAGTAGTAGTGAGAAAAACATCACGGGGTGGTGTGAAACATAGGGTCTGAATTAGGATAGGCAGTGAGCGGCAATGTAGGATGGAGAAAACACCACGGGGTGGTCAGCATGGGGAGGTCAGGAAACATGCAGTGGCAATGTAGGATAGGTTTCTGAAAAACATCGCGAGGTGGTGCGCATTGTATGGGTGTGTAACCTTACATTCACTAGTAGGAGAGAGAAAAACATCACAGGGTGGTGTGAATCATAGGGACTGAATTAGGATAGGCAGTGAGTGGCAATGTAGGATGTAGAAAAGCACCACGGGGTGGTCAGCATGGGGAGGTCAGGAAACATGCAGTGGCAATGTAGGATAGGTTTCTAAAAAACATCGCGGTGTGGTGCACACTGTATGGGTGTTTAGAATTACATTCACTAGTAGGAGTGAGAAAAACGTCACGGGGTTGTGTAAATCATAGGGTCTGAATTAGGATAGGCAGTGAATGGCAATGTAGGATGGAGAAAAGCACCACGGGGTGCTCAGCTCTGGGAGGTCAGAATACATGCAGTGGCAATGTAGGATAGGTTTCTGAAAAACAACGCGGGGTGGTGCGCATTGTATGGGTGTGTAAACTTACATTCACTAGTAGGAGTGAAAAAATATCACGGGGTGGTGTGAATCATAGGGTCTGAATTAGGATGGGCAATGATTCGCAATTTAGGATGGAGAAAAGCACCACGGGGTGGTCAACATGGGGAGGTCAGGAAACATGCAATGGCAATGTAGGATAGGTTTCTGAAAAACATCACGGGGTGGTGCGCATTGTATGGGTGTGTAACATTACATTCACTAGTAGGAGTGAGAAAAACATCACGGGGTGGTGTGAATCATAGGGTCTGAATTAGGATAGGCAGTGAGTGGCAATGTAGGATGGAGAAAAGCACCACGGGGTGGTCAGCATGGGGAGGTCAGGAAACATGCAGTGGCAATGTAGCATAGGTTTCTGAAAAACATCGCGGTGTGGTGCGCATTGTATGGGTGTGTAACATTACATTCACTATTAGGAATGAGAAAAACATCACGGGGTGGTGTGTATCATAGGGTCTGAATTAGGGTAGGCAGTGAGTGGCAATGTAGGATGGAGAAAAACACCACAGAGTGGTCAGCCTTGGGAAGTCAGGAAATGTGCAGTGGCAATGTAGGATAGGTTTCTGAAAAATATCGCGGGGTGGTGCGCATTGTATGGGTGTGTACCATTACATTCACTAGTAGGAGTGAGAAAAACATCACGGGGTGGTGTGAATCATAGGGTCTGAATTAGGATAGGCAGTGAGTGCCAATGTAGGATGGGGAAAAACACCACGGGGTTGTCAGCATGGGGAGGTCAGGAAACATGCAGTGTCAATGTAGGATAGGTTTCTGAAAAACATCGCGGGGTGGTGCGCATTGTATGGGTGTGTAAAATTACATTCACTAGTAGGAGTGAAAAAAACGTAACGGCGTCGTGTGAATCATAGGGTCTGAATTAGGATAGGCAGTGAGTGGCAATGAAGGATGGGGAAAAGCACCATGGGGAGGTCAGTACGGGGATGTGAGGAAACATGCAGTGGCAATGTTGGATAGGTCTCTGAAAAACATCGCGGGGTGGTGCGCATTGTATGGGTGTGTAATATTTCATTCCCTAGGAGGAGTGAGAAAAGCGTCACGGGGTGGTGTGAATTATAGGGTCTGAATTAGGATAGGCAATGAGTGGAAATGTAGGATGGAGAAAAGCACCACGGGGTGGTCAGCATGGGGAAGTCAGGAAACATGCAGTGTCAATGTAGGATAGGTTTCTGAAAAACATCGCGGGGTTGTGCGCATTGTATGGGTGTGTAAACTTACATTCACTAGTAGGAGTGAGAAAAACATCACGGGGTGGTGTGAATCATAGGGTCTGAATTAGGATAGGCACTGAGTGGCAATGTAGGATGGAGAAAAGCACCACGGGGTGGTCAGCATTAGGATGTTAGGAAACATGCAGTGGCAATGTAGGATAGGTTTCTGAAAAACATCGCGGGGTGGTGCGCATTGTATGGGTGTGTAGCATTACATTCACTAGTAGGAGTGAGAAAAACGTCACGGGGTCGTGTGAATCATAGGGTCTGAATTAGGATAGGCAGTGAGTGGCAATGTAGGATGGAGAAAAGCACCACGGGGTGGTCAGCTCTGGGAGGTCAGGAAACATGCAGTGGCAATGTAGGATAGGTTTCTGAAAAACATCGCGGGGTGGTTCGCATTGTATGGTTGTTTAACATTACATTCACTAGTAGGAGTGAGAAAAACATCACGGGGTGGTGTGAATCATAGGGTCTGAATTAGGATAGGCAGTGAGTGGCTATGTAGGATGGGGAAAAGCACCATGGGGAGGTCAGTACGGGGAAGTCAGGAAAAATGCAGTGGCAATGTAGGATAGGTTTCTGAAAAACATTGCGGGGTGGTGCGCATTGTATGGTTGTTTAACATTACATTCCCTAGTAGGAGTGGAAAAACGTCACGGGGTGGTGTGAATTATAGGGTCTGAATTAGGATAGGCAATGAGTGGCAATGTAGGATGGAGAAAAGCACCGCGGGGTGGTCAGCATGGGGAAGTCAGGAAACATGCAGTGTCAATGTAGGATAGGTTTCTGAAAAACATCGCGGGGTTGTTCGCATTGTATGGGTGTGTAACCTTACATTCACTAGTAGGAGTGAGAAAAACGTCACGCGGTGGTGTGAATCGTAGGGTCTGAATTAGGATAGGCAGTGAGTGGCAATGTAGGATGGAGAAAAGCACAACGGGGTGGTCAGCATGGGGAGGTCAGTAAACATGCAGTGGCAATGTAGGATAGGTTTCTGAAAAACATCGCCGGGTGGTGCGCATTGTATGGGTGTGTAACATTTCATTCACTAGTAGGAGTGAGAGAAACATCACGTGATCGTGTGAATCATAGGGTCTGATTTAGGATAGGCAGTGAGTGGCAATGTAGGATGGAGAAAAGCACCACGGGGTGGTCAGCATGGGGAGGTCAGGAAACATGCAGTGGCAATGTAGGATAGGTTTCTGAAAAACATCGCGGTGTGGTGCGCATTCTATGGGTGTTCAGCATTACATTCACTAGTAGGAGTGAGAAAAACATCACGCGGTGGGGTGAATCATAGGGTCTGAATTAGGATAGGCAGTGAGTGGCAATGTAGGATGGAGAAAAGCACCACAGGGTGGTCAGTACGGGGATGTCAGGAAACATGCAGTGGCAATGTTGGATAGGTCTATGAAAAACATCGCGGGGTGGTGCGCATTGTATGGGTGTGTAATATTTCATTCACTAGTAGGAGTGAGAAAAGCGTCACCGGGTGCTGTGAATTATAGGGTCTGAATTAGGATAGGCAATGAGTGGAAATGTAGGATGGAGAAAAGCACCACGGGGTGGTCAGCATGGGGAAGTCAGGAAACATGCAGTGTCAATGTAGGATAGGTTTCTGAAAAACATCGCGGAGTTTTGCGCATTGTATGGGTGTGTAAACTTACATTCACTAGTAGGAGTGAGAAAAACATCACGGGGTGGTGTGAATCATAGGGTCTGAATTAGGATAGGCAGTGAGTGACAATGTAGGATGGAGAAAAGCACCACGGGGTGGTCAGCATTAGGATGTTAGGAAACATGCAGTGGCAATGTAGGATAGGTTTCTGAAAAACATCGCGGGGTGGTGCGCATTATATGGGTGTGTAGCATTACATTCACTAGTAGGAGTGAGAAAAACGTCACGGGGTCGTGTGAATCATAGGGTCTGAATTAGGATAGGCAGTGAGTGGCAATGTAGGATGGAGAAAAGCACCACGGGGTGGTCAGCATGGGGAGGTCAGGAAACATGCAGTGGCAATGTAGGATAGGTTTCTGAAAATCATCGCGGGTTGGTTCGCATTGTATGGGTGTGTAACATTACATTCACTAGTAGGAGTGAGAAAAACATCACGGGGTGGTGTGAATCATAGGGTCTGAATTAGGATAGGCAGTGAGTGGCAATGTAGGATGGAGAAAAGCACCACGGGTTGGTCAGCATGGGGAGGTCAGGAAACATGCAGTGGCAATGTAGGATAGGTTTCTGAAAATCATCGCGGGTTGGTTCGGATTGTATGGGTGTGTAACATTACATTCACTAGTAGGAGTGAGAAAAACATCACGGGGTGGTGTGAATCATAGGGGCTGAATTAGGATAGGCAGTGAGTGGCAATGTAGGATGGGGAAAAGCACCATGGGGAGGTCAGTACGGGGAGGTCAGGAAACATGCAGTGGCAATG
Source organism: Cavia porcellus (assembly GCF_034190915.1). NCBI lineage: Eukaryota > Metazoa > Chordata > Mammalia > Rodentia > Caviidae > Cavia > Cavia porcellus. The sequence continues at coordinate 225,862 of NW_026947561.1, read as the reverse complement.
TAGGATAGGTTTCTGAAAAACATTGCGGGGTGGTGCGCATTGTATGGTTGTGTAACATTACATTCCCTAGTAGGAGTGGAAAAACGTCACGGGGTGGTGTGAATTATAGGGTCTGAATTAGGATAGGCAATGAGTGGCAATGTAGGATGGAGAAAAGCACCGCGGGGTGGTCAGCATGGGGAAATCAGGAAACATGCAGTGTCAATGTAGGATAGGTTTCTGAAAAACATCGCGGGGTTGTTCGCATTGTATGGGTGTGTAACCTTACATTCACTAGTAGGAGTGAGAAAAACATCACGCGGTGGTGTGAATCGTAGCGTCTGAATTAGGATAGGCAGTGAGTGGCAATGTAGGATGGAGAAAAGCACCACGGGGTGGTCAGCATGGGGAGGTCAGTAAACATGCAGTGGCAATGTAGGATAGGTTTCTGAAAAACATCGCCGGGTGGTGCGCATTGTATGGGTGTGTAACATTACATTCACTAGTAGGAGTGAGAAAAACGTCACGGGGTCGTGTGAATCATAGGGTCTGAATTAGGATAGGCAGTGAGTGGCAATGTAGGATGGAGAAAAGCACCACGGGGTCGTCAGCATGGGGAGGTCAGGAAACATGCAGTGGCAATGTAGGATAGGTTTCTGAAAAACATCGCGGGTTGGTTCGCATTATATGGGTGTGTAACATTACATTCACTAGTGTTAGTGAGAAAAACATCACGGGGTGGATTTGAATCAGAGTGTCTGAATTAGGATAGGCAGTGAGTGGCAATGTAGGATGGGGAAAAGCACCATGGGGAGGTCAGTACGGGGAGGTCAGGAAACATGCAGTGGCAATGTAGGATAGGTTTCTGAAAAACATCGCGGCGTGGTGCGCATTGTATGCGTGTGTAACATTACATTCACTAGTAGAAGTGAGAAAAACATCACGGGGAGGTGTGAATCATAAGGTCTGAACTAGGATAGGCAGTGAGTGGCAATGTAGGATTTAGAAGATCACCGAGGGGTGGTTAGCATGGGGAGGTCAGGAAACATGCAGTGGCAATGTAGGAAAGGTTTCTGAAAAACATCGTGGCGTCATGCGCATTGTATGGGTGTGTAACCTTACATTGACTAGTAGGAGTGAGAAAAACATCACGGGGTGGTGTGAATCATAGGGTCTGAATTAGGATAGGCAGTGAGTGGCAATGTAGGATGGAGAAAAGCCCCACGGGTTGGTCAGCATGGGGAGGTCAGGAAACATGCAGTGTCAATGTAGGATAGGTTTCTGAAAAACATCGCGGGTTTGTGCGCATTGTATGGGTGTGTAACGTTACATTCACTAGTAGGAGTGAGAAAAATATCACGGGGTGGTGTGAATCATAGGGTCTGAATTAGAATAGGCAATGAGTGGCAACGTAGGATGGAGAAAAGCACCACGGGGTGGTCAGCATCGGGAGGTCAGGAAACATGCAGTGGCAATGTAGGATAGGTTTCTGAAAAACATCGCGGGGTGGTGCGCATTGTATGGGTGTTTAATCTTACATTCACTAGTAGGAGTGAGAAAAACATCACGGGGTGGTGTGAATGATAGGGTCTGAATTAGGATAGGCAGTGAGTGGCAATGTAGGATGGAGAAAAGCACCACGCGATGGTCAACATGGGGAGGGAAGGAAACATTCAGTGGCAATGTAGGATAGGTTTCTGAAAAACATCGCGGGGTGGTGCGCATTGTATGGGTGTGTAGCATTACATTCACTAGTAGGAGTGAGAAAAACGTTACGGGGTGGTGTGAATCATAGAGTCTGAATTGGGATAGATAGTGAGTGGCAATGTAGGATGGAGAAAAGCACCACGGGGTGGTCAGCATGGGGAGGTCAGGAAACATGCAGTGGCAATGTAGGATAGGTTTCTGAAAAACATCGCGGTTTGGTGCGCATTGTATGGGTGTGTAACGTTACATTCACTAGTAGGAGTGAGAAAAATATCACGGGGTTGTGTACTTCATAGGTTCTGAATTAGAATAGGCAGTGAGTGGCAAGTAGGATGGAGAAAAGCACCACCGGTGGTCAGCATCGGGAGGTCAGGAAACATGCAGTGGCAATGTAGGATAGGTTTCTGAAAAACATCGCGGGGTGGTGCGCATTGTATGAGTGTGTAATCTTACATTCACTAGTAGGAGTGACAAAAACATCACGGGGTGGTGTGAAACATAGGGTCTGAATTAGGATAGGCAGTGAGTGGCAATGTAGGATGGAGAAAAGCACCACGTGATGTTCAGCATGGGGAGGTCAGGAAACATGCAGTGGCAATGTAGGATAGGTTTCTGAAAAACATCGCGGGGTAGTGCGCATTGTATGGGTGTATAACATTACATTCATTAGTAGGAGTGAGAAAAACATCACGGGGTGGGGGGAATCATAGGGTCTGAATTAGGATGGGCAGTGAGTGGCAATGTAAGATGGAGAAAAGCACCACGGGGTGGTCAGCATGGGGAGGTCAGGAAACAGGCAGTGGCAATGTAGGATAGGTTTGTAAAAAACATCGCGGGTTGGTGCGCATTGTATGGGTGTTGAACATTACATTCACTAGTAGGAGTGAAAAAAACATCACGGGGTGGTTTGAATCACAGGGTATGAATTAGGATAGGCAGTGAGTGGCAATGTAGGATGGAGAAAATCACTACGGGTTGGTCAGCATGGGGAGGTCAGGAAACATGCAGTGGCAATATAGGATATGTTTCTCAAAAACATCGCGGGGTGGTGTGCATTGTATGGGTGTGTAACATTACATTCACTAGTAGGAGCGAGAAAAACATCACGGGGTGGTGTGAATCATAGGGTCTGAATTAGGATAGGCAGTGAGTGGCAATATAGGATGGAGAAAAGCACCACGGGATGGTCAGCATGGGGAAGTCAGGAAACATGCAGTGGCAATGTAGGATAGGTTTCTGAAAAACATCGGGGGGCGGTGCGCATTGTATGGGTGTGTAACATTACATTCACTAGTAGGAGTGACAAAATCATCACGGGGTGGTGTGAATAATAGGGTCTGAATTAGGATAGGCAGTGAGTGGCAATGTAGGATTTAGAAAACAACACGTGGTTGTCACCATGGGGAGGTCAGGAAACATGCAGTGGCAATGTAGGATAGGTTTCTGAAAAACATCGCGGGTTTGTGCGCATTGTATGGGTGTGTAACGTTACATTCACTAGTAGGAGTGAGAAAAATATCACGGGGTGGTGTGAATCATAGGGTCTGAATTAGAATAGGCAGTGAGTGGCAATGTAGGATGGAGAAAAGCACCACGGGGTGGTCAGCATCGGGAGGTCAGGAAAAATGCAGTGGCAATGTAGGATAGGTTTCTGAAAAACATCGCGGGGTGGTGCGCTTTGTATGGGTGTGTAACATCACATTCACTAGTAGGAGTGAGAAAAACGTCACGAGGTGGTGTGAATTATAGGGTCTGATTTAGGATAGGCTATGAGTGGCAATGTAGCATGGAGAAAAGCACCACGGTGTGGTCAGCAAGGGAAGTCAGGAAACATGCAGTGTCAATGTCGGATAGGTTTCTGAAAAACATAGCAGGGTTGTGCGAACTGTATGGGTGTGTAACCTTACATTCACTAGTAGGAGTGAGAAAAACATCACGGGGTGGTGTGAATCATAGGGTCTGAATTAGGATAGGCAGTGAGTGGCAATGTAGGATGGAGAAAAGCACCACGCGGTGGTTAACATGGGGAGGGAAGGAAACATGCAGTGGCAATGTAGGATAGGTTTCTGAAAAACATCGCGGGGTGGTGCGCATTGTATGGGTGTGTAGCATTATATTCACTAGTAGGAGTGAGAAAAACGTCACGGGGTGGTGTGAATCATAGAGTCTGAATTAGGATACACAGTGAGTGGCAATGTACGATGCAGAAAAGCACCACGGGGTGGTCAGCTCTGGGAGGTCAGAAACCATGCAGTGGCAATGTAGGATAGGTTGCTGAAAAACATCGCGGGGTGGTGCGCATTGTATGGGTGTGTAACATTACATTCACTAGTAGGAGTGAAAAAAACGTAAAGGGGTCGTGTGAATCATAGGGTCTGAATTAGGATAGGCAGTGAGTGGCAATGTAGGATGGGGAAAAGCACCATGGGGAGGTCAGTACGGGGAGGTCAGGAAACATGCAGTGGCAATGTAAGATAGGTTTCTGAAAAACATCGCGGGGTGGTGCACATTGTATGGGTGTGTAACCTTACATTCACTAGTAGGAGTGAAAAAAACTTAAACGGGTCTTGTGAATCATAGGGTCTGAATTAGAATAGGCAGTGAGTGGCAATGTAGGATGGGGAAAAGCACCATGTAGAGGTCTGTACGGGGAGGTCAGGAAACATGCAGTGGCAATGTAGGATAGGTTTCTGAAAAACATCGCGGGGTGGTGCGCATTGTATGGTTGTGTAACATTACATTCACTAGTAGGAGTGAGAAAAACGTCACGGGGTGGTGTGAATTATAGGGTCTGAATTAGGATAGGCAATGAGTGGCAATGTAGGATGGAGAAAAGCACCGCGGGGTGGTCAGCATGGGGAAGTCAAGAAACATGCAGTGTCAATGTAGGATAGGTTTCTGAAAAACATCGCGGGGTTGTTCGCATTGTATGGGTGTGTAAACTTACATTCACTAGTAGGAGTGAGAAAAACATCACGCGGTGGTGTGAATCGTAGGGTCTGAATTAGGATAGGCAGTGAGTGGCAATGTAGGATGGAGAAAAGCACCACGGGGTGGTCAGCATGGGGAGGTCAGTAAACATGCAGTGGCAATATAGGATAGGTTTCTGAAAAACATCGTCGGGTGGTGCGCATTGTATGGGTGTGTAACATTACATTCACTAGTAGGAGTGAGAAAAACATCACGGGATCGTGTGAATCATAGGGTCTGATTTAGAATAGGCAGTGAGTGGCAATGTAGGATGGAGAAAAGCACCACGGGGTGGTCAGCATGGGGAGGTCAGGAAACATGCAGTGGCAATGTAGGATAGTTTTCTGAAAAACATCGCGGGGTGATTCGCATTGTATTGGTGTGTAACATTACATTCACTAGTAGGAGTCAGAGAAACATCACGCGGTGCGGTGAATCATAGGGTCTGAATTAGGATAGGCAGTGAGTGGCAATGTAGGATGGAGAAAAGCACCACGGGTTGGTCAGCATGCGGAGGTCAGGAAAAATGCAGTGACAATGTAGGATAGGTTTCTGAAAAACATCGCGGGGTAGTGCGCATTGTATGGGTGTATAACATTACATTCATTAGTAGGAGTGAGAAAAACATCACGGGGTGGGGTGAATCATAGGGTCTGAATTAGGATGGGCAGTGAGGGGCAATGTAAGATGGAGAAAAGCACCACGGCGTGGTCAGCATGGGGAGGTCAGGAAACATGCAGTGGCAATGTAGGATAGGTTTGTAAAAAACATCGCGGGGTGGTGCGCATTGTATGGGTGTTGAACATTACATTCACTAGTAGGAGTGAAAAAAACATCACGGGGTGGTTTGAATCACAGGGTATGAATTAGGATAGGCAGTGAGTGGCAATGTAGGATGGAGAAAATCACTATGGGTTGGTCAGCATGGGGAGGTCAGGAAACATGCAGTGGCAATATAGGATATGTTTCTGAAAAACATCGCGGGGTGGTGTGCATTGTATGGGTGTGTAACATTACATTCACTAGTAGGAGCGAGAAAAACATCACGGGGTCGTGTGAATCATAGGGTCTGAATTAGGATAGGCAGTGAGTGGCAATATAGGATGGAGAAAAGCACCACGGGATGGTCAGCATGGGGAGGTCAGGAAACATGCAGTGGCAATGTAGGATAGGTTTCTGAAAAACATCGGGGGGCGGTGCGCTTTCTATGAGTGTGTAATATCACATTCACTAGTAGGAGTGAGAAAAACGTCACGGGGTGGTGTGAATTATAGGGTCTGATTTAGGATAGGCTATGAGTGGCAATGTAGGATGGAGAAAAGCACCACGGTGTGGTCAGCAAGGGAAGTCAGGAAACATGCAGTGTCAATGTCGGATAGGTTTCTGAAAAACATAGCAGGGCTGTGAGAACTGTATGGGTGTGTAACCTTACATTCACTAGTAGGAGTGAGAAAAACATCACGGGGTGGTGTGAATCATAGGGTCTGAATTAGGATAGGCAGAGGGTGGCAATGTAGGATGGAGAAAAGCACCACGCGGTGGTTAACATGGGGAGGGAAGGAAACATGCAGTGGCAATGTAGGATAGGTTTCTGAAAAACATCGCGGGGTGGTGCGCATTGTATGGGAGTGTAGCATTACATTCACTAGTAGGAGTGAGAAAAACGTCACGGGGTGGTGTGAATCATAGAGTCTGAATTAGGATAGACAGTAAGTGGCAATGTACGATGGAGAAAAGCACCACGGGGTGGTCAGCTCTGGGAGGTCAGAAACCATGCAGTGGCAATGTAGGATAGGTTGCTGAAAAACATCGCGGGGTGGTGCGCATTGTATGGGTGTGTAACATTACATTCACTAGTAAGAGTGAAAAAAACGTAAAGGGGTCGTGTGAATCATAGGGTCTGAATTAGGATAGGCAGTGAGTGGCAATGTAGGATGGGGAAAAGAACCATGGGGAGGTCAGTACGGGGAGGTCAGGAAACATGCAGTGGCAATGTAGGATAGGTTTCTGAAAAACATCGCGGGGTGGTGCGCATTGTATGGTTGTGTAACATTACATTCACTAGTAGGAGCGAGAAAAACGTCACGCGGTGGTGTGAATCATAGGGTCTGAATTAGGATAGGCAATGAGTGGCAATGTAGGATGGAGAAAAGCACCGCGGGGTGGTCAGCATGGGGAAGTCAGGAAACATGCAGTGTCAATGTAGGATATGTTTCTGAAAAACATCGCGGGGTTGTTCGCATTGTATGGGTGTGTAACCTTACATTCACTAGTAGGAGTGAGAAAAACATCACGCGGTGGTGTGAATCATAGGGTCTGAATTAGGATAGGCAGTGAGTGGCAATGTAGGATGGAGAAAAGCACCACGGGGTGGTCAGCATGGGGAGGTCAGTAAACATGGAGTGGCAATATAGGATAGGTTTCTGAAAAACATCGCCGGGTGGTGCGCATTGTATGGGTGTGTAACATTACATTCACTAGTAGGAGTGAGAAAAACATCACGGGATCGTGTGAATCATAGGGTCTGATTTAGGATAGGCAGTGAGTAGCAATGTAGGATGGAGAAAAGCACCACGGGGTGGTCAGCATGGGGAGGTCAGGAAAGATGCAGTGGCAATGTAGGATAGGTTTCTGAAAAGCATCGCGGGGTGATGCGCATTGTATTGGTGTGTAACATTACATTCACTAGTAGGAGTCAGAGAAACATCACGCGGTGCGGTGAATCATAGGATCTGAATTAGGATAGGCAGTGAGTGGCAATGTAGGATGGAGAAAAGCACCACGGGTTGGTAAGCATGCGGAGGTCAGGAAACATGCAGTGGCAATGTAGGATAGGTTTCTGAAAAACATCGCGGGGTAGTGCGCACTGTATGGGTGTATAACATTACATTCATTAGTAGGAGTGAGAAAAACATCACGGGGTGGGTTGAATCACAGGGTATGAATTAGGATAGGCAGTGAGTGGCAATGTAGGATGGAGGAAATCACTACGGGTTGGTCAGCATGGGGAGGTCAGGAAACATGCAGTGGCAATATAGGATATGTTTCTGAAAAACATCGCGGGGTGGTGTGCATTGTATGGGTGTGTAACATTACATTCACTAGTAGGAGCGAGAAAAACATCACGGGGTGGTGTGAATCATAGGGTCTGAATTAGGATAGGCAGTGAGTGGCAATATAGGATGGAGAAAAGCACCACGGGATGGTCAGCATGGGGAGGTCAGGAAACATGCAGTGGCAATGTAGGATAGGTTTCTGAAAAACATCGGGGGGCGGTGCGCATTGTATGGGTGTGTAACCTTACATTCACTAGTAGGAGTGAGAAAATCATCACGGGGTGGTGTGAATCATAGGGTCTGAATTAGGATAGGCAGTGAGTGGCAATGTAGGATTTAGAAAACACCACGTGGTGGTCACCATGGGGAGGTCAGGAAACATGCAGTGGCAATGTAGGATAGGTTTCTGAAAAACATCGCGGGGTGGTGCGCATAGTATGGGTGTGTAACCTTACATTCACTAGTAGGAGTGAGAAAAACATCACGGCTTGGTTTGAATCATAGGGTCTGTATTAGGATAGGCAGTGAGTGGAAATGTAGGATGGAGAAAAGCACCACGGGGTGATCACTATGGGGAGGTCAGGAAACATGCAGTGGCAATGTAGGATCGGTTTCTGAAAAACATCGCGGTGTGTTGCGCTTTGTATGGGTGTTTAGCATTACATTCACTAGTAGGAGTGAGAAATACTTCACGGGGTGATGTGAATCATAGGGTCTGAATTAGGATAGCTAGTGAGGGGCAATGTAGGATGGAGAAAAGCACCACAGGGTGGTCAGCATGGGGAGGGCAGGAAACATGCAGTGGCAATGTAGGATAGGTTTCTGAAAAACATCGCGGGGTGGTGCGCATTGTATGGGTGTGTAACATCACATTCACTAGTAGGAGTGAGAAAAACGTCACGGGGTGGTGTGAATTATAGGGTCTGATTTAGGATAGGCTATGAGTGGCAATGTAGGATGGAGAAAAGCACCACGGTGTGGTCAGCAAGGGAAGTCAGGAAACATGCAGTGTCAATGTCGGATAGGTTTCTGAAAAACATAGCAGGGTTGTGCGAACTGTATGGGTGTGTAACCTTACATTCACTAGTAGGAGTGAGAAAAACATCACGGGGTGGTGTGAATCATAGGGTCTGAATTAGGATAGGCAGTGAGTGGCAATGTAGGATGGAGAAAAGCACCACGCGGTGGTCAACATGGGGAGGGAAGGAAACATGCAGTGGCAATGTAGGATAGGTTTCTGAAAAACATCGTGGGGTGGTGCGCATTGTATAGGTGTGTAGCATTACATTCACTAGTAGGAGTGAGAAAAACGTCACGGGGTGGTGTGAATCATAGAGTCTGAATTAGGATACACAGTGAGTGGCAATGTACGATGGAGAAAAGCACCACGGGGTGGTCAGCTCTGGGAGGTCAGAAACCATGCAGTGGCAATGTAGGATAGGTTGCTGAAAAACATCGCGGGGTGGTGCGCATTGTATGGGTGTGTAACATTACATTCACTAGTAGGAGTGAGAAAAACGTCACGGGGTGGTGTGAAATATAGGGTCTGAATTAGGATAGGCAATGAGAGGCAATATAGGATGGAGAAAAGCACCGCGGGGTGGTCAGCATGGGGAAGTCAGGAAACATGCAGTGTCAATGTAGGATAGGTTTCTGAAAAACATCGCGGGGTTGTTCGCATTGTATGGGTGTGTAACCTTACATTCACTAGTAGGAGTGAGAAAAACATCACGCGGTGGTGGGAATCGTAGGGTCTGAATTAGGATAGGCAGTGAGTGGCAATGTAGGATGGAGAAAAGCACCACGGGGTGGTCAGCATGGGGAGGTCAGTAAACATGCAGTGGCAATGTAGGATAGGTTTCTGAAAAACATCGCCGGGTGGTGCGCATTGTATGGTTGTGTAACATTACATTCACTAGTAGGAGTGAGATAAACATCACGGGATCGTGTGAATCATAGGGTCTGATTTAGGATAGGCAGTGAGTGGCAATGTAGGATGGAGAAAAGCACCACGGGGTGGTCAGCATGGGGAGGTCAGGAAACATGCAGTGGCAATGTAGGATAGGTTTCTGAAAAACATCGCGGGGTGATGCGCATTGTATTGGTGTGTAACATTACATTCACTAGTAGGAGTCAGAGAAACATCACGCGGTGCGGTGAATCATAGGGTCTGAATTAGGATAGGCAGTGAGTGGCAATGTAGGATGGAGAAAAGCACCACGGGGTGGTCAGTACGGGGATGTCAGGAAACATGCAGTGGCAATGTTGGATAGGTCTCTGAAAAACATGGCGGGGTGGTGCGCATTGTATGGGTTTGTAGCATTACATTCACTAGTAGGAGTGAGAAAAACGTCACGGGGTGGTGTGAATCATAGGGTCTGAATTAGGATAGGCAGTGAGTGGCAATGTAGGATGGAGAAAAGCGCCACGGGGGGTCAGATCTGGAAGGTCAGAAAACATGCAGTGGCAATGTATGATAGGTTTCTGAAAAACATCGCGGGGTGGTGCGCATTGTATGTGTGTGTAACATTACATTCACTAGTAGGAGTGAGAAAAACGTAACGGGGTCGTATGAATCATAGGGTCTGAATTAGGATAGGCAGTGAGTGGCAATGTAGGATGGGGAAAAGCACCATGGGGAGGTCAGTACGGGGAGGTCAGGAAACATGCAGTGGCAATGTAGGATAGGTTTCTGAAAAACATCGCGGGGTGGTGCGCATTGTATGGGTGTGTAACATCACATTCACTAGTAGGAGTGAGAAAAACGTCACGGGGTAGTGTGAATTATAGGGTCTGATTTAGGATAGGCAATGAGTGGCAATGTAGGATGGAGAAAAGCACCACGGTGTTGTCAGCAAGGGAAGTCAGGAAACATGCAGTGTCAATGTCGGATAGGTTTCTGAAAAACATAGCAGAGTTGTGCGAAATGTATGGGTGTGTAACCTTACATTCACTAGTAGGAGTGAGAAAAACATCACGGGGTGGTGTGAATCATAGGGTCTGAATTAGGATAGGCAGTGAGTGGCAATGTAGGATGGAGAAAAGCACCACGCGGTGGTCAACATGGGGAGGGAAGGAAACATGCAGTGGCAATGTAGGATAGGTTTCTGAAAAACATCGCGGGGTAGTGCGCATTGTATGGGTGTATAACATTACAATCATTAGTAGGAGTGAGAAAAACATCACGGGGTGGGGTGAATCATAGGGTCTGAATTAGGATGGGCAGTGAGGGGCAATGTAAGATGGAGAAAAGCACCACGGCGTGGTCAGCATGGGGAGGTCAGGAAACATGCAGTGGCAATGTAGGATAGGTTTGTAAAAAACATCGCGGGGTGGTGCGCATTGTATGGGTGTTGAACATTACATTCACTAGTAGGAGTGAAAAAAACATCACGGGGTGGTTTGAATCACAGGGTATGAATTAGGATAGGCAGTGAGTGGCAATGTAGGATGGAGAAAATCACTATGGGTTGGTCAGCATAGGGAGGTCAGGAAACATGCAGTGGCAATATAGGATATGTTTCTGAAAAACATCGCGGGGTGGTGTGCATTGTATGGGTGTGTAACATTACATTCACTAGTAGGAGCGAGAAAAACATCACGGGGTCGTGTGAATCATAGGGTCTGAATTAGGATAGGCAGTGAGTGGCAATATAGGATGGAGAAAAGCACCACGTAATGGTCAGCATGGGGAGGTCAGGAAACATGCAGTGGCAATGTAGGATAGGTTTCTGAAAAACATCGGGGGGCGGTGCGCATTGTATGGGTGTGTAACATTACATTCACTAGTAGGAGTGAGAAAATCATCACGGGGTGGTGTGAATCATAGGGTCTGAATTAGGATAGGCAGTGAGTGGCAATGTAGGATTTAGAAAACACCACGTGGTGGTCACCATGGGGAGGTCAGGAAACATGCAGTGGCAATATAGGATAGGTTTCTGAAAAACATCGCGGGGTGGTGCGCATTGTATGGGTGTGTAACCTTACATTCACTAGTGGGAGTGAGAAAAACATCACGGCTTGGTTTGAATCATGGGGTCTGTATTAGGATAGGCAGTGAGTGGAAATGTAGGATGGAGAAAAGCACCACGGGGTGGTCAGCATGGGGAGGTCAGGAAACATGCAGTGGCAATGTAGGATCGGTTTCTGAAAAACATCGCGGTGTGTTGCGCTTTGTATGGGTGTTTAGCATTACATTCACTAGTAGGAGTGAGAAAAACTTCACGGGGTGATGTGAATCATAGGGTCTGAATTAGGATAGGTAGTGAGGGGCAATGTAGGATGGAGAAAAGCACCACAGGGTGGTCAGCATGGGGAGGGCAGGAAACATGCAGTGGCAATGTAGGATAGGTTTCTGAAAAACATCGCGGGTTTGTGCGCATTGTATGGGTGTGTAACGTTACATTCACTAGTAGGAGTGACAAAAATATCACGGGGTGGTGTGAATCATAGGGTCTGAATTAGAATAGGCAGTGAGTGGCAATGTAGGATGGAGAAAAGCACCACGGGGTGGTCAGCATCGGGAGGTCAGCAAAAATGCAGTGGCAATGTAGGATAGGTTTCTGAAAAACATCGCGGGGTGGTGCGCTTTCTATGAGTGTGTAATATCACATTCACTAGTAGGAGTGAGAAAAACGTCACGGGGTGGTGTGAATTATAGGGTCTGATTTAGGATAGGCTATGAGTGGCAATGTAGGATGGAGAAAAGCACCACGGTGTGGTCAGCAAGGGAAGTCAGGAAACATGCAGTGTCAATGTCGGATAGGTTTCTGAAAAACATAGCAGGGTTGTGCGAACTGTATGGGTGTGTAACCTTACATTCACTAGTAGGAGTGAGAAAAACATCACGGGGTGGTGTGAATCATAGGGTCTGAATTAGGATAGGCAGAGGGTGGCAATGTAGGATGGAGAAAAGCACCACGCGGTGGTTAACATGGGGAGGGAAGGAAACATGCAGTGGCAATGTAGGATAGGTTTCTGAAAAACATCGCGGGGTGGTGCGCATTGTATGGGAGTGTAGCATTACATTCACTAGTAGGAGTGAGAAAAACGTCACGGGGTGGTGTGAATCATAGAGTCTGAATTAGGATAGACAGTAAGTGGCAATGTACGATGGAGAAAAGCACCACGGGGTGGTCAGCTCTGGGAGGTTAGAAACCATGCAGTGGCAATGTAGGATAGGTTGCTGAAAAACATCGCGGGGTGGTGCGCATTGTATGGGTGTGTAACATTACATTCACTAGTAGGAGTGAAAAAAACGTAAAGGGGTCGTGTGAATCATAGGGTCTGAATTAGGATAGGCAGTGAGTGGCAATGTAGGATGGGGAAAAGAACCATGGGGAGTTCAGTACGGGGAGGTCAGGAAACATGCAGTGGCAATGTAGGATAGGTTTCTGAAAAACATCGCGGGGTGGTGCGCATTGTATGGTTGTGTAACATTACATTCACTAGTAGGAGCGAGAAAAACGTCACGCGGTGGTGTGAATCATAGGGTCTGAATTAGGATAGGCAATGAGTGGCAATGTAGGATGTAGAAAAGCACCGCGGGGTGGTCAGCATGGGGAAGTCAGGAAACATGCAGTGTCAATGTAGGATAGGTTTCTGAAAAACATCGCGGGGTTGTTCGCATTGTATGGGTGTGTAACCTTACATTCACTAGTAGGAGTGAGAAAAACATCACGGGGTGGTGTGAATCATAGGGTCTGAATTAGAATAGGCAGTGAGTGGCAATGTAGGATGGAGAAAAGCACCACGGGGTGGTCAGCATGGGGAGGTCAGTAAACATGCAGTGGCAATATAGGATAGGTTTCTGAAAAACATCGCCGGGTGGTGCGCATTGTATGGGTGTGTAACATTACATTCACTAGTAGGAGTGAGAAAAACATCACGGGATCGTGTGAATCATAGGGTCTGATTTAGGATAGGCAGTGAGTGGCAATGTAGGATGGAGAAAAGCACCACGGGGTGGTCAGCATGGGGAGGTCAGGAAAGATGCAGTGGCAATGTAGGATAGGTTTCTGAAAAGCATCGCGGGGTGATGCGCATTGTATTGGTGTGTAACATTACATTCACTAGTAGGAGTCAGAGAAACATCACGCGGTGCGGTGAATCATAGGATCTGAATTAGGATAGGCAGTGAGTGGCAATGTAGGATGGAGAAAAGCACCACGGGTTGGTAAGCATGCGGAGGTCAGGAAACATGCAGTGGCAATGTAGGATAGGTTTCTGAAAAACATCGCGGGGTAGTGCGCATTGTATGGGTGTATAACATTACATTCATTAGTAAGAGTGATAAAAACATCACGGGGTGGGGTGAATCATAGGGTCTGAATTAGGATGGGCAGTGAGTGGCAATGTAAAATGGAGAAAAGCACCACGGGGTGGTCAGCATGGGGAGGTCAGGAAACATGCAGTGGCAATGTAGGATAGGTTTGTAAAAAACATCGCGGGGTGGTGCTCATTGTATGGGTGTTGAACATTACATTCACTAGTAGGAGTAAAAAAACATCACGGGGTGGGTTGAATCACAGGGTATGAATTAGGATAGGCAGTGAGTGGCAATGTAGGATGGAGGAAATCACTACGGGTTGGTCAGCATGGGGAGGTCAGGAAACATGCAGTGGCAATATAGGATATGTTTCTGAAAAACATCGCGGGGTGGTGTGCATTGTATGGGTGTGTAACATTACATTCACTAGTAGGAGCGAGAAAAACATCACGGGGTGGTGTGAATCATAGGGTCTGAATTAGGATAGGCAGTGAGTGGCAATATAGGATGGAGAAAAGCACCACGGGATGGTCCGCATGGGGAGGTCAGGAAACATGCAGTGGCAATGTAGGATAGGTTTCTGAAAAACATCGGGGGGCGGTGCGCATTGTATGGGTGTGTAACCTTACATTCACTAGTAGGAGTGAGAAAATCATCACGGGGTGGTGTGAATCATAGGGTCTGAATTAGGATAGGCAGTGAGTGGCAATGTAGGATTTAGAAAACACCACGTGGTGGTCACCATGGGGAGGTCAGGAAACATGCAGTGGCAATGTAGGATAGGTTTCTGAAAAACATCGCGGGGTGGTGCGCATTGTATGGGTGTGTAACCTTACATTCACTAGTAGGAGTGAGAAAAACATCACGGCTTGGTTTGAATCATAGGGTCTGTATTAGGATAGGCAGTGAGTGGAAATGTAGGATGGAGAAAAGCACCACGGGGTGATCACTATGGGGAGGTCAGGAAACATGCAGTGGCAATGTAGGATCGGTTTCTGAAAAACATCGCGGTGTGTTGCGCTTTGTATGGGTGTTTAGCATTACATTCACTAGTAGGAGTGAGAAATACTTCACGGGGTGATGTGAATCATAGGGTCTGAATTAGGATAGGTAGTGAGGGGCAATGTAGGATGGAGAAAAGCACCACAGGGTGGTCAGCATGGGGAGGGCAGGAAACATGCAGTGGCAATGTAGGATAGGTTTCTGAAAAACATAGCAGGGTTGTGCGAACTGTATGGGTGTGTAACCTTACATTCACTAGTAGGAGTGAGAAAAACATCACGGGGTGGTGTGAATCATAGGGTCTGAATTAGGATAGGCAGTGAGTGGCAATGTAGGATGGAGAAAAGCACCACGCGGTGGTCAACATGGGGAGGGAAGGAAACATGCAGTGGCAATGTAGGATAGGTTTCTGAAAAACATCGTGGGGTGGTGCGCATTGTATAGGTGTGTAGCATTACATTCACTAGTAGGAGTGAGAAAAACGTCACGGGGTGGTGTGAATCATAGAGTCTGAATTAGGATACACAGTGAGTGGCAATGTACGATGGAGAAAAGCACCACGGGGTGGTCAGCTCTGGGAGGTCAGAAACCATGCAGTGGCAATGTAGGATAGGTTGCTGAAAAACATCGCGGGGTGGTGCGCATTGTATGGGTGTGTAACATTACATTCACTAGTAGGAGTGAGAAAAACGTCACGGGGTGGTGTGAAATATAGGGTCTGAATTAGGATAGGCAATGAGAGGCAATATAGGATGGAGAAAAGCACCGCGGGGTGGTCAGCATGGGGAAGTCAGGAAACATGCAGTGTCAATGTAGGATAGGTTTCTGAAAAACATCGCGGGGTTGTTCGCATTGTATGGGTGTGTAACCTTACATTCACTAGTAGGAGTGAGAAAAACATCACGCGGTGATGGGAATCGTAGGGTCTGAATTAGGATAGGCAGTGAGTGGCAATGTAGGATGGAGAAAAGCACCACGGGGTGGTCAGCATGGGGAGGTCAGTAAACATGCAGTGGCAATGTAGGATAGGTTTCTGAAAAACATCGCCGGGTGGTGCGCATTGTATGGTTGTGTAACATTACATTCACTAGTAGGAGTGAGATAAACATCACGGGATCGTGAGAATCATAGGGTCTGATTTAGGATAGGCAGTGAGTGGCAATGTAGGATGGAGAAAAGCACCACGGGGTGGTCAGCATGGGGAGGTCAGGAAACATGCAGTGGCAATGTAGGATAGGTTTCTGAAAAACATCGCGGGGTGATGCGCATTGTATTGGTGTGTAACATTACATTCACTAGTAGGAGTCAGAGAAACATCACGCGGTGCGGTGAATCATAGGGTCTGAATTAGGATAGGCAGTGAGTGGCAATGTAGGATGGAGAAAAGCACCACGGGGTGGTCAGTACGGGGATGTTAGGAAACATGCAGTGGCAATGTTGGATAGGTCTCTGAAAAACATGGCGGGGTGGTGCGCATTGTATGGGTGTGTAATATTTCATTCAGTAGTAGGAGTGAGAAAAGCGTCACGGGGTGGTGTGAATTATAGGGTCTGAATTAGGATAGGCAATGAGTGGAAATGTAGGATGCAGAAAAGCACCACAGGGTGGTCAGCATGGGGAAGTCAGGAAACATGCCGTGTCAATGTAGGATAGGTTTCTGAAAAACATCGCGGGGTGGTGCGCATTGTATGGGTTTGTAGCATTACATTCACTAGTAGGAGTGAGAAAAACGTCACGGGGTGGTGTGAATCATAGGGTCTGAATTAGGATAGGCAGTGAGTGGCAATGTAGGATGGAGAAAAGCGCCACGGGGGGTCAGATCTGGAAGGTCAGAAAACATGCAGTGGCAATGTATGATAGGTTTCTGAAAAACATCGCGGGGTGGTGCGCATTGTATGTGTGTGTAACATTACATTCACTAGTAGGAGTGAGAAAAACGTAACGGGGTCGTATGAATCATAGGGTCTGAATTAGGATAGGCAGGGAGTGGCAATGTAGGATGGGGAAAAGCACCATGGGGAGGTCAGTACGGGGAGGTCAGGAAACATGCAGTGGCAATGTAGGATAGGTTTCTGAAAAACATCGCGGGGTGGTGCGCATTGTATGGGTGTGTAACATCACATTCACTAGTAGGAGTGAGAAAAACGTCACGGGGTAGTGTGAATTATAGGGTCTGATTTAGGATAGGCAATGAGTGGCAATGTAGGATGGAGAAAAGCACCACGGTGTTGTCAGCAAGGGAAGTCAGGAAACATGCAGTGTCAATGTCGGATAGGTTTCTGAAAAACATAGCAGAGTTGTGCGAAATGTATGGGTGTGTAACCTTACATTCACTAGTAGGAGTGAGAAAAACATCACGGGGTGGTGTGAATCATAGGGTCTGAATTAGGATAGGCAGTGAGTGGCAATGTAGGATGGAGAAAAGCACCACGCGGTGGTCAACATGGGGAGGGAAGGAAACATGCAGTGGCAATGTAGGATAGGTTTCTGAAAAACATCGCGGGGTGGTGCGCATTGTATGGGTGTGTAGCATTACATTCACTAGTAGGAGTGAGAAAAACGTCACGGGGTGGTGTGAATCATAGAGTCTGAATTAGGATACACAGTGAGTGGCAATGTACGATGGAGAAAAGCACCACGGGGTGGTCAGCTCTGGGAGGTCAGAAACCATGCAGTGGCAATGTAGGATAGGTTGCTGAAAAACATCGCGGGGTGGTGCGCATTGTATGGGTGTGTAACATTACATTCACTAGTAGGAGTGAAAAAAACGTAAAGGGGTCATGTGAATCATAGGGTCTGAATTAGGATAGGCAGTGAGTGGCAATGTAGGATGGGGAAAAGCACCATGGGGAGGTCAGTACGGGGAGGTCAGGAAACATGCAGTGGCAAGTAGGATAGGTTTCTGAAAAACATCGCGGGGTGGTGCGCATTGTATGGTTGTGTAACATTACATTCACTAGTAGGAGTGAGAAAAACGTCACGGGTTGGTGTGAATTATAGGTTCTGAATTAGGATAGGCAATGAGTGGCAATGTAGGATGGAGAAAAGCACCGCGGGGTGGTCAGCATGGGGAAGTCAGGAAACATGCAGTGTCAATCTAGGATAGGTTTCTGAAAAACATCGCGGGGTTGTTCGCATTGTATGGGTGTGTAACCTTACATTCACTAGTAGGAGTGAGAAAAACATCATGCGGTGGTGTGAATCATAGTGTCTGAATTAGGATAGGCAGTGAGTGGCAATGTAGGATGGAGAAAAGCACCACGGGGTGGTCAGCATGGGGAGGTCAGTAAACATGCAGTGGCAATATAGGATAGGTTTCTGAAAAACATCGCCGGGTGGTGCGCATTGTATGGGTGTGTAACATTACATTCACTAGTAGGAGTGAGAAAAACATCACGGGATGTTGTGAATCATAGGGTCTGATTTAGGATAGGCAGTGAGTGGCAATGTAGGATGGAGAAAAGCACCACGGGGTGGTCAGCATGGGGAGGTCAGGAAACATGCAGTGGCAATGTAGGATAGGTTTCTGAAAAACATCGCGGGGTGATGCGCATTGTATTGGTGTGTAACATTACATTCACTAGTAGGAGTCAGAGAAACATCACGCGGTGCGGTGAATCATAGGGTCTGAATTAGGATAGGCAGTGAGTGGCAATGTAGGATGGAGAAAAGCACCACGGGTTCGTCAGCGTCGGGAGGTCAGGAAACATGCAGTGGCAATGTAGGATAGGTTTCTGAAAAACATCGCGGGGTGGTGCGCATTGTATGGGTGTGTAATCTTACATTCACTAGTAGGAGTGAGAAAAACATCACGGGGTGGTGTGAATCATAGGGTCTGAATTAGAATAGGCAGTGTGTGGCAATGTAGGATGAAGAAAAGCACCACGCGGTGGTCAACATGGGGAGGGAAGGAAACATTCAGTGGCAATGTAGGATAGGTTTCTGAAAAACATCGCGGGGTGGTGCGCATTGTATGGGTGTGTAGCATTACATTCACTAGTAGGAGTGAGAAAAACGTCACGGGGTGGTGTGAATCATAGAGTCTGAATTGGGATACACAGTGAGTGGCAATGTACGATGGAGAAAAGCACCACGGGGTGGTCAGCCCTGGGAGGTCAGAAACCATGCAGTGGCAATATAGGATAGGTCTCTGAAAAACATCGCGGGGTGGTGCGCATTGTATGGGTGTGTAACATTACATTCACTAGTAGGAGTGAAAAAAACGTAAAGGGGTCGTGTGAATCATAGGGTCTGAATTAGGATAGGCAGTGAGTGGCAATGTAGGATGCGGAAAAGCACCATGGGGAGGTCAGTACGGGGAGGTCAGGTAACATGCAGTTGCAATGTAGGATAGGTTTCTGAAAAACATCGCGGGGTGGTGCGCATTGTATGGTTGTGTAACATTACATTCACTAGTAGGAGTGAGAAAAACGTCACGGGGTGGTGTGAAATATAGGGTCTGAATTAGGATAGGCAATGAGTGGCAATATAGGATGGAGAAAAGCACCGCGGGGTGGTCAGCATGGGGAAGTCAGGAAACATGCAGTGTCAATGTAGGATAGGTTTCTGAAAAACATCGCTGGGTTGTTCGCATTGCATGGGTGTGTAACCTTACATTCACTAGTAGGAGTGAGAAAAACATCACGCGGTGGTGGGAATCGTAGGTTCTGAATTAGGATAGGCAGTGAGTGGCAATGTAGGATGGAGAAAAGCACCACGGGTGGTCAGCATGGGGAGGTCAGTAAACATGCAGTGGCAATGTAGGATAGGTTTCTGAAAAACATCGCCGGGTGGTGCGCATTGTATGGGTGTGTAACATTACATTCACTAGTAGGAGTGAGAAAAACATCACGGGATCGTGTGAATCATAGGGTCTGATTTAGGATAGGCAGCGAGTGGCAATGTAGGATGGAGAAAAGCACCACGGAGTGGTCAGCATGGGGAGGTCAGGAAACATGCAGTGGCAATGTAGGATAGGTTTCTGAAAAACATCGCGGGGTGATGTGCATTGTATTGGTGTGTAACATTACATTCACTAGTAGGAGTCAGAGAAACATCACGCGGTGCGGTGAATCATAGGGTCTGAATTAGGATAGGCAGTGAGTGGCAATGTAGGATGGAGAAAAGCACCACGGGGTGGTCAGTACGGGGATGTCAGGAAACATGCAGTGGCAATGTTGGATAGGTCTCTGAAAAACATCGCGGGGTGGTGCACATTGTATGGGTGTGTAATATTTCATTCAGTAGTAGGAGTGAGAAAAGCGTCACGGGGTGGTGTGAATTATAGGGTCTGAATTAGGATAGGCAATGAGTGGAAATGTAGGATGGAGAAAAGCACCACAGGGTGTTCAGCATGGGGAAGTCAGGAAACATGCCGTGTCAATGTAGGATAGGTTTCTGAAAAACATCGCGAGGTTGTGCGCATTGTATGGGTGTGTAAACTTACATTCACTAGTAGGAGTGAGAAAAACATCACGGGGTGGTGTGAATCATAGGGTCTGAATTAGAATAGGCAGTGAGTGGCAATGTAGGATGGAGAAAAGCACCACGGGGTGGTCAGCATTAGGATGTTAGGAAACATGCAGTGGCAATGTAGGATAGGTTTCTGAAAAACATCGCGGGGTGGTGCGCATTGTATCGATTTGTAGCATTACATTCACTAGTAGGAGTGAGAAAAAGGTCGCGGGGTCGTGTGAATCATAGGGTCTGAATTAGGGTAGGCAGTGAGTGGCAATGTAGGATGGAGAAAAGCACCACGGGGTGGTCAGCTCTGGGAGGTCAGGAAACATGCAGTGGCAATGTAGGATAGGTTTCTGAAAAACATCGCGGGGTGGTTCGCATTGTATGGGTGTGTAACATTACATTCACTAGTAGGAGTGAGAAAAACATCACGGGGTGGTGTGAATCATAGCGTCTGAATTAGGATAGGCAGTGAGTGGCAATGTAGGATGGGGAAAAGCACCATGGGGAGGTCAGTACGGGGAGGTCAGGAAACATGCAGTGGCAATGTAGGATAGGTTTCTGAAAAACATCGCGGCGTGGTGCGCATTGTATGGGTGTGTAACATTACATTCACTAGTAGAAGTGAGAAAAACGTCACGGGGTGGTGTGAATTATAAGGTCTGAATTAGGATAGGGAATGAGTGGCAATTTAGGATGCAGAAAACACCACAGGGTGGTCAGCATGGGGAAGTCAGGAAACATGCAGTGTCCTTGTAGGATAGTTTTCTGAAAAACATCGCGGGCTTGTGCGCCTTGTATGGGTGTGTAAATTTACATTCACTAGTAGGAGTGAGAAAAACATCACGGGGTGGTGTGAATCATAGGGTCTGAATTAGGATAGGCAGTGAGTGGCAATGTAGGATTGAGAAAAGCAACACGGGGTGGTCAGCATGGGGACGTCAGGAAGCATGCAGTGGCAATATAGGATAGGTTTCTGATAAACATCGCGGGGTGGTGCGCATTGTATGGGTGTGTAACCTTACATTCACTAGTAGGAGTGAAAAAAACATCACGGGGTGGTGTGAATCATAGGGTATGAATTAGGATGGGCAATGATTCACAATGTAGGATGGAGAAAAGCACCATGGGGTGGTCAACATGGGGAGGTCAGGAAACATGCAGTGGCAATGTAGGATAGGTTTCTGAAAAACATCACGGGGTGGTGCGCATTGTATGGGTGTGTAACATTACATTCACTAGTAGGAGTGAGAAAAGCATCACATGGTGGTGTGAATCATAGGGTCTGAATTCGGATAGGCAGTGACTGGCAATGTAAGATGGAGAAAAGCACCATGGGGTGGTCAGCATGAGGAGGTCAGGAAACATGCAGTGGCAATGTAGGATAGGTTTCTGAAAAACATCGCGGGGTGGTCTGCATTGTTTGGGTGTGTAACCTTACATTCACTAGTAGGAGTGAGAAAAACATCACGGGGTGGTGTGAATCATAGGGTCTGAATTAGGATAGGCAGTGAGTGGCAATGTAGGATGGAGAAAAGCACCACGGGGTGGTCAGCATGGGGAGGTCAGGAAACATGCAGTCGCAATGTAAGATAGGTTTCTGAAAAACATCGCGGAGTGGTGCGCATTGTATGGGTGTGTCACATTACATTCACTATTAGGAATGAGAAAAACATCACGGGGTGGTGTGAATCATAGGGTCTGAATTAGTGTAGGCAGTGAGTTGCAATGTAGGATGGAGAAAAACACCACGGGGTGGTCAGCATTGGGAAGTCAGGAAACATGCAGTGGCAATGTAGGATAGGTTTCTGAAAAACAGAGCGGGGTGGTGCGCATTGTATGGGTGTGTAGCATTACATTCGCTAGTAGGAGTGAGAAAAACATCACGGGGTGGTGTGGATCATAGGGTCTGAATTAGGATAGGCAGTGAGTGCCAATGTAGGATGGAGAAAAACACCACGGTGTTGTCAGCATGGGGAGGTCAGGAAACATGCAGTGGCAATGTAGGATAGGTTTCAGAAAAACATCGCGGGGTGGTGCGCATTGTATGGGTGTGTAACATTACATTCACTAGTAGGAGTGAAAAAAACGTAACGGGGTCGTGTGAATCATAGGGTCTGAATTAGGATAGGCAGTGAGTGGCAATGTAGGATGGGGAAAAGCACCATGTGGAGGTCAGTACGGGGATGTCAGGAAACATGCAGCGGCAATGTCGGATAGGTCTCTGAAAAACATCGCGGGGTGGTGTGCATTGTATGGGTGTGTAATATTTCATTCACTAGTAGGAGTGAGAAAAGCGTCACGGGGTGGCATGAATTATAGGGTCTGAATTAGGATAGGCAATAAGTGGAAATGTAGGATGGAGAAAAGCACCACGGGGTGGTAAGCATGGGGAAGTCAGCAAACATGCAGTGTCAATGTAGGATAGGTTTCTGAAAAACATCGTGCGGTTGTGCGCATTGTATGGGTGTGTAACCTTACATTCACTAGTAGGAGTGAGAAAAACTTCAAGGGGTGGTGTGATTCATAGGGTCTGAATTAATATAGGCAGTGAGTGGCAATGTAGCATGGAGAAAAGCACCACCGGTGGTCAGCATCGGGAGGTCAGGAAACATGCAGTGGCAATGTAGGATAGGTTTCTGAAAAACATCGCGCGGTGTTGCGCATTGTATGGGTGTGTAATCTTACATTCACTAGTAGGAGTGAGAAAAACATCACGGGGTGGTGTGAAACATAGGGTCTGAATTAGGATAGGCAGTGAGTGGCAATGTAGGATGGAGAAAAGCACCACGGGGTGGTCAGCATGGGGATGTTAGGAAACATGCAGTGGTAATGTAGGATAGGTTTCTGAAAAACATCGCGGGGTGGTGCGCATTGTATGGGTGTGTAGCATTACATTCACTAGTAGGAGTGAGAAAAACGTCACGGGGTCGTGTGAATCATAGGGTCTGAACTAGGATAGGCAGTGAGTGGCAATGTAGGATGGAGAAAATCACCACGGGGTGGTCAGAATGGGGAGGTCAGGAAACATGCAGTGGCAATGTAGGATAGGGTTCTGAAAAACATCGCGGGTTGGTGCGCATTGTATGGGTCTGTAACGTTACATTCACTAGTAGGAGTGAGAAAAATATCACGGGGTGGTGTACTTCATAGGGTCTGAATTAGAATAGGCAGTGAGTGGCAATGTAGGATGGAGAAAAGCACCACCGGTGGTCAGCATCGGGAGGTCAGGAAACATGCAGTGGCAATGTAGGATAGGTTTCTGAAAAACATCGCGCGGTGATGCGCATTGTATGGGTGTGTAATCTTACATTCACTAGTAGGAGTGAGAAAAACATCACGGGGTGGTGTGAAACATAGGGTCTGAATTAGGATAGGCAGTGAGTGGCAATGTAGGATGGAGAAAAGCACCACGGGGTGGTCAGCATGGGGAGGTCAGGAAACATGCAGTGGCAATGTAGGATAGCTTTCTGAAAAACATTGCGGGGTAGTGCGGATTGTATGGGTATATAACATTACATTCATTAGTAGGAATAAGAAAAACATCACGGGGTGGTGTGAATCATAGGGTCTGAATTAGGATAGGCAGTGAGTGGCAATGTAGGATGGGGAAAAGCACCATGGGGAGGTCTGTACGGGGAGGTCAGGAAACATGCAGTGGCAATGTAGGATAGGTTTCTGAAAAACATCGCGGGGTGGTGCGCATTGTATGGGTGTGTAATATTTCATTCAGTAGTAGGAGTGAGAAAAGCGTCACGGGGTGGGGTGAATTATAGGGTCTGAATTAGGATAGGCAATGTGTGGAAATGTAGGATGGAGAAAAGCACCACAGGGTGGTCAGCATGGGGAAGTCAGGAAACATGCCGTGTCAATGTAGGATAGGTTTCTGAAAAACATCGCGAGGTTGTGCGCATTGTATGGGTGTGTAAACTTACATTCACTAGTAGGAGTGAGAAAAACATCACGGGGTGGTGTGAATCATAGGGTCTGAATTAGAATAGGCAGTGAGTGGCAATGTAGGATGGAGAAAAGCACCACGGGGTGGTCACCATTAGGATGTTAGGAAACATGCAGTGGCAATGTAGGATAGGTTTCTGAAAAACATCGCGGGGTGGTGCGCATTGTATGGGTTTGTAGCATTACATTCACTAGTAGGAGTGAGAAAAAGGTCGCGGGGTCGTGTGAATCATAGGGTCTGAATTAGGGTAGGCAGTGAGTGACAATGTAGGATGGAGAAAAGCACCACGGGGTGGTCAGCTCTGGGAGGTCAGGAAACATGCAGTGGCAATGTAGGATAGGTTTCTGAAAAACATCGCGGGGTGGTTCGCATTGTATGGGTGTGTAACATTACATTCACTAGTAGGAGTGAGAAAAACATCACGGGGTGGTGTGAATCATAGGGTCTGAATTAGGATAGGCAGTGAGTGGCAATGTAGGATGGGGAAAAGCACCATGGGGAGGTCAGTACGGGGAGGTCAGGAAACATGCAGTGGCAATGTAGGATAGGTTTCTGAAAAACATCGCGGCGTGGTGCGCATTGTATGGGTGTGTAACTTTACATTCACTAGTAGAAGTGAGAAAAACGTCACGGGGTGGTGTGAATTATAAGGTCTGAATTAGGATAGGGAATGAGTGGCAATTTAGGATGGAGAAAACACCACAGGGTGGTCAGCATGGGGAAGTCAGGAAACATGCAGTGTCCTTGTAGGATAGTTTTCTGAAAAACATCGCGGGCTTGTGCGCCTTGTATGGGTGTGTAACCTTACATTCACTAGTAGGAGTGAGAAAAACATCACGGGGTGGTGTGAATCATAGGGTCTGAATTAGGATAGGCAGTGAGTGGCAATGTAGGATTGAGAAAAGCAACACGGGGTGGTCAGCAGGGGGACGTCAGGAAGCATGCAGTGGCAATATAGGATAGGTTTCTGATAAACATCGCGGGGTGGTGCGCATTGTATGGGTGTGTAACCTTACATTCACTAGTAGGAGTGAAAAAAACATCACGGGGTGGTGTGAATCATAGGGTATGAATTAGGATGGGCAATGATTCACAATGTAGGATGGAGAAAAGCACCATGGGGTGGTCAACATGGGGAGGTCAGGAAACATGCAGTGGCAATGTAGGATAGGTTTCTGTAAAACATCACGGGGTGGTGCGCATTGTATGGGTGTGTAACATTACATTCACTAGTAGGAGTGAGAAAAGCATCACATGGTGGTGTGAATCATAGGGTCTGAATTCGGATAGGCAGTGACTGGCAATGTAAGATGGAGAAAAGCACCATGGGGTGGTCAGCATGAGGAGGTCAGGAAACATGCAGTGGCAATGTAGGATAGGTTTCTGAAAAACATCGCGGGGTGGTCTGCATTGTTTGGGTGTGTAACCTTACATTCACTAGTAGGAGTGAGAAAAACATCACGGGGTGGTGTGAATCATAGGGTCTGAATTAGGATAGGCAGTGAGTGGCAATGTAGGATTGAGAAAAGCAACACGGGGTGGTCAGCATGGGGACGTCAGGAAGCATGCAGTGGCAATATAGGATAGGTTTCTGATAAACATCGCGGGGTGGTGCGCATTGTATGGGTGTGTAACCTTACATTCACTAGTAGGAGTGAAAAAAACATCACGGGGTGGTGTGAATCATAGGGTATGAATTAGGATGGGCAATGATTCACAATGTAGGATGGAGAAAAGCACCATGGGGTGGTCAACATGGGGAGGTCAGGAAACATGCAGTGGCAATGTAGGATAGGTTTCTGAAAAACATCACGGGGTGGTGCGCATTGTATGGGTGTGTAACATTACATTCACTAGTAGGAGTGAGAAAAGCATCACATGGTGGTGTGAATCATAGGGTCTGAATTCGGATAGGCAGTGACTGGCAATGTAAGATGGAGAAAAGCACCATGGGGTGGTCAGCATGAGGAGGTCAGGAAACATGCAGTGGCAATGTAGGATAGGTTTCTGAAAAACATCGCGGGGTGGTCTGCATTGTTTGGGTGTGTAACCTTACATTCACTAGTAGGAGTGAGAAAAACATCACGGGGTGGTGTGAATCATAGGGTCTGAATTAGGATAGGCAGTGAGTGGCAATGTAGGATGGAGAAAAGCACCACGGGGTGGTCAGCATGGGGAGGTCAGGAAACATGCAGTCGCAATGTAAGATAGGTTTCTGAAAAACATCGCGGAGTGGTGCGCATTGTATGGGTGTGTCACATTACATTCACTATTAGGAATGAGAAAAACATCACGGGGTGGTGTGAATCATAGGGTCTGAATTAGTGTAGGCAGTGAGTTGCAATGTAGGATGGAGAAAAACACCACGGGGTGGTCAGCATTGGGAAGTCAGGAAACATGCAGTGGCAATGTAGGATAGGTTTCTGAAAAACAGAGCGGGGTCGTGCGCATTGTATGGGTGTGTAGCATTACATTCACTAGTAGGAGTGAGAAAAACATCACGGGGTGGTGTGAATCATAGGGTCTGAATTAGGATAGGCAGTGAGTGCCAATGTAGGATGGAGAAAAACACCACGGTGTTGTCAGCATGGGGAGGTCAGGAAACATGCAGTGGCAATGTAGGATAGGTTTCAGAAAAACATCGCGGGGTGGTGCGCATTGTATGGGTGTGTAACATTACATTCACTAGTAGGAGTGAAAAAAACGTAACGGGGTCGTGTGAATCATAGGGTCTGAATTAGGATAGGCAGTGAGTGGCAATGTAGGATGGGGAAAAGCACCATGTGGAGGTCAGTACGGGGATGTCAGGAAACATGCAGCGGCAATGTCGGATAGGTCTCTGAAAAACATCGCGGGGCGGTGTGCATTGTATGGGCGTGTAATATTTCATTCACTAGTAGGAGTGAGAAAAGCGTCACGGGGTGGCATGAATTATAGGGTCTGAATTAGGATAGGCAATAAGTGGAAATGTAGGATGGAGAAAAGCACCACGGGGTGGTAAGCATGGGGAAGTCAGCAAACATGCAGTGTCAATGTAGGATAGGTTTCTGAAAAACATCGTGCGGTTGTGCGCATTGTATGGGTGTGTAACCTTACATTCACTAGTAGGAGTGAGAAAAACTTCAAGGGGTGGTGTGATTCATAGGGTCTGAATTAATATAGGCAGTGAGTGGCAATGTAGCATGGAGAAAAGCACCACCGGTGGTCAGCATCGGGAGGTCAGGAAACATGCAGTGGCAATGTAGGATAGGTTTCTGAAAAACATCGCGCGGTGTTGCACATTGTATGGGTGTGTAATCTTACATTCACTAGTAGGAGTGAGAAAAACATCACGGGGTGGTGTGAAACATAGGGTCTGAATTAGGATAGGCAGTGAGTGGCAATGTAGGATAGAGAAAAGCACCACGGGGTGGTCAGCATGGGGATGTTAGGAAACATGCAGTGGTAATGTAGGATAGGTTTCTGAAAAACATCGCGGGGTGGTGCGCATTGTATGGGTGTGTAGCATTACATTCACTAGTAGGAGTGAGAAAAACGTCACGGGGTCGTGTGAATCATAGGGTCTGAACTAGGATAGGCAGTGAGTGGCAATGTAGGATGGAGAAAATCACCACGGGGTGGTCAGCATGGGGAGGTCAGGAAACATGCAGTGGCAATGTAGGATAGGGTTCTGAAAAACATCGCGGGTTGGTGCGCATTGTATGGGTCTGTAACGTTACATTCACTAGTAGGAGTGAGAAAAATATCACGGGGTGGTGTACTTCATAGGGTCTGAATTAGAATAGGCAGTGAGTGGCAATGTAGGATGGAGAAAAGCACCACCGGTGGTCAGCATCGGGAGGTCAGGAAACATGCAGTGGCAATGTAGGATAGGTTTCTGAAAAACATCGCGCGGTGATGCGCATTGTATGGGTGTGTAATCTTACATTCACTAGTAGGAGTGAGAAAAACATCACGGGGTGGTGTGAAACATAGGGTCTGAATTAGGATAGGCAGTGAGTGGCAATGTAGGATGGAGAAAAGCACCACGGGATGGTCAGCATGGGGAGGTCAGGAAACATGCAGTGGCAATGTAGGATAGCTTTCTGAAAAACATTGCGGGGTAGTGCGGATTGTATGGGTATATAACATTACATTCATTAGTAGGAATAAGAAAAACATCACGGGGTGGTGTGAATCATAGGGTCTGAATTAGGATAGGCAGTGAGTGGCAATGTAGGATGGGGAAAAGCACCATGGGGAGGTCTGTACGGGGAGGTCAGGAAACATGCAGTGGCAATGTAGGATAGGTTTCTGAAAAACATCGCGGGGTGGTGCGCATTGTATGGGTGTGTAATATTTCATTCAGTAGTAGGAGTGAGAAAAGCGTCACGGGGTGGGGTGAATTATAGGGTCTGAATTAGGATAGGCAATGTGTGGAAATGTAGGATGGAGAAAAGCACCACAGGGTGGTCAGCATGGGGAAGTCAGGAAACATGCCGTGTCAATGTAGGATAGGTTTCTGAAAAACATCGCGAGGTTGTGCGCATTGTATGGGTGTGTAAACTTACATTCACTAGTAGGAGTGAGAAAAACATCACGGGGTGGTGTGAATCATAGGGTCTGAATTAGAATAGGCAGTGAGTGGCAATGTAGGATGGAGAAAAGCACCACGGGGTGGTCACCATTAGGATGTTAGGAAACATGCAGTGGCAATGTAGGATAGGTTTCTGAAAAACATCGCGGGGTGGTGCGCATTGTATGGGTTTGTAGCATTACATTCACTAGTAGGAGTGAGAAAAAGGTCGCGGGGTCGTGTGAATCATAGGGTCTGAATTAGGGTAGGCAGTGAGTGACAATGTAGGATGGAGAAAAGCACCACGGGGTGGTCAGCTCTGGGAGGTCAGGAAACATGCAGTGGCAATGTAGGATAGGTTTCTGAAAAACATCGCGGGGTGGTTCGCATTGTATGGGTGTGTAACATTACATTCACTAGTAGGAGTGAGAAAAACATCCCGGGGTGGTGTGAATCATAGGGTCTGAATTAGGATAGGCAGTGAGTGGCAATGTAGGATGGGGAAAAGCACCATGGGGAGGTCAGTACGGGGAGGTCAGGAAACATGCAGTGGCAATGTAGGATAGGTTTCTGAAAAACATCGCGGCGTGGTGCGCATTGTATGGGTGTGTAACTTTACATTCACTAGTAGAAGTGAGAAAAACGTCACGGGGTGGTGTGAATTATAAGGTCTGAATTAGGATAGGGAATGAGTGGCAATTTAGGATGGAGAAAACACCACAGGGTGGTCAGCATGGGGAAGTCAGGAAACATGCAGTGTCCTTGTAGGATAGTTTTCTGAAAAACATCGCGGGCTTGTGCGCCTTGTATGGGTGTGTAACCTTACATTCACTAGTAGGAGTGAGAAAAACATCACGGGGTGGTGTGAATCATAGGGTCTGAATTAGGATAGGCAGTGAGTGGCAATGTAGGATTGAGAAAAGCAACACGGGGTGGTCAGCAGGGGGACGTCAGGAAGCATGCAGTGGCAATATAGGATAGGTTTCTGATAAACATCGCGGGGTGGTGCGCATTGTATGGGTGTGTAACCTTACATTCACTAGTAGGAGTGAAAAAAACATCACGGGGTGGTGTGAATCATAGGGTATGAATTAGGATGGGCAATGATTCACAATGTAGGATGGAGAAAAGCACCATGGGGTGGTCAACATGGGGAGGTCAGGAAACATGCAGTGGCAATGTAGGATAGGTTTCTGTAAAACATCACGGGGTGGTGCGCATTGTATGGGTGTGTAACATTACATTCACTAGTAGGAGTGAGAAAAGCATCACATGGTGGTGTGAATCATAGGGTCTGAATTCGGATAGGCAGTGACTGGCAATGTAAGATGGAGAAAAGCACCATGGGGTGGTCAGCATGAGGAGGTCAGGAAACATGCAGTGGCAATGTAGGATAGGTTTCTGAAAAACATCGCGGGGTGGTCTGCATTGTTTGGGTGTGTAACCTTACATTCACTAGTAGGAGTGAGAAAAACATCACGGGGTGGTGTGAATCATAGGGTCTGAATTAGGATAGGCAGTGAGTGGCAATGTAGGATGGAGAAAAGCACCACGGGGTGGTCAGCATGGGGAGGTCAGGAAACATGCAGTGGCAATGTAGGATAGGTTTCTGAAAAACATCGCGGAGTGGTGCGCATTGTATGGGTGTGTAACATTACATTCACTATTAGGAATGAGAAAAACATCACGGGGTGGTGTGAATCATAGGGTCTGAATTAGTGTAGGCAGTGAGTTGCAATGTAGGATGGAGAAAAACACCACGGGGTGGTCAGCATTGGGAAGTCAAGAAACATGCAGTGGCAATGTAGGATAGGTTTCTGAAAAACAGAGCGGGGTGGTGCGCATTGTATGGGTGTGTAGCATTACATTCACTAGTAGGAGTGAGAAAAACATCACGGGGTAGTGTGAATCATAGGGTCTGAATTAGGATAGGCAGTGAGTGCCAATGTAGGATGGAGAAAAACACCACGGTGTTGTCAGCATGGGGAGGTCAGGAAACATGCAGTGGCAATGTAGGATAGGTTTCAGAAAAACATCGCGGGGTGGTGCGCATTGTATGGGTGTGTAACATTACATTCACTAGTAGGAGTGAAAAAAACGTAACGGGGTCGTGTGAATCATAGGGTCTCAATTAGGATAGGCAGTGAGTGGCAATGTAGGATGGGGAAAAGCACCATGTGGAGGTCAGTACGGGGATGTCAGGAAACATGCAGCGGCAATGTCGGATAGGTCTCTGAAAAACATCGCGGGGTGGTGTGCATTGTATGGGTGTGTAATATTTCATTCACTAGTAGGAGTGAGAAAAGCGTCACGGGGTGGCGTGAATTATAGGGTCTGAATTAGGATAGGCAATGAGTGGAAATGTAGGATGGAGAAAAGCACCACGGGGTGGTAAGCATGGGGAAGTCAGCAAACATGCAGTGTCAATGTAGGATAGGTTTCTGAAAAACATCGTGCGGTTGTGCGCATTGTATGGGTGTGTAACCTTACATTCACTAGTAGGAGTGAGAAAAACATCAAGGGGTGGTGTGATTCATAGGGTCTGAATTAATATAGGCAGTGAGTGGCAATGTAGCATAGAGAAAAGCACCACCGGTGGTCAGCATCGGGAGGTCAGGAAACATGCAGTGGCATTGTAGGATAGGTTTCTGAAAAACATCGCGCGGTGTTTGCGCATTGTATGGGTGTGTAATCTTACATTCACTAGTATGAGTGAGAAAAACATCACTGGGTGGTGTGAAACATAGGGTCTGAATTAGGATAGGCAGTGAGTGGCAATGTAGGATGGAGAAAAGCACCACGGGGTGGTCAGCATGGGGATGTTAGGAAACATGCAGTGGTAATGTAGGATAGGGTTCTGAAAAACATCGCGGGGTGGTGCGCATTGTATGGGTGTGTAGCATTACATTCACTAGTAGGAGTGAGAAAAACGTCACGGGGTCGTGTGAGTCATAGGGTCTGAACTAGGATAGGCAGTGAGTGGCAATGTAGGATGGAGAAAATCACCACGGGGTGGTCAGCATGGGGAGGTCAAGAAACATGCAGTGGCAATGTAGGATAGGGTTCTGAAAAACATCGTGGCGTCGTGCGCATTGTATGGGTGTGTAACCTTACATTGACTAGTAGGAATGAGAAAAACATCACGGGGTGGTGTGAATCATAGGGTCTGAATTAGGATAGGCAGTGAGTGGCAATGTAGGATGGAGAAAAGCACCACGGGGTGGTCAGCATGGGGAGGTCAGGAAACATGCAGTGGTAATGTAGGATAGGTTTCTGAAAAACATCGCGGGTTGGTGCGCATTGTATGGGTGTGTAACGTTACATTCACTAGTAGGAGTGAGAAAAATATCACGGGGTGGTGTACTTCATAGGGTCTGAATTACAATAGGCAATGAGTGGCAATGTAGGATGGAGAAAAGCACCACCGGTGGTCAGCATCGGGAGGTCAGGAAACATGCAGTGGCAATGTAGGATAGGTTTCTGAAAAACATCGCGCGGTGATGCGCATTGTATGGGTGTGTAATCTTACATTCACTAGTAGGAGTGAGAAAAACATCACGGGGTGGTGTGAAACATAGGGTCTGAATTAGGATAGGCAGTGAGTGGCAATGTAGGATGGAGAAAAGCACCACGGGATGGTCAGCATGCGGAGGTCAGGAAACATGCAGTGGCAATGTAGGATAGCTTTCTGAAAAACATTGCGGGGTAGTGCGGATTGTATGGGTATAACATTACATTCATTAGTAGGAATGAGAAAAACATCACGGGGTGGTGTGAATCATATGGTCTGAATTAGGATAGGCAGTGAGTGGCAATGTAGGATGGGGAAAAGCACCATGGGGAGGTCTGTACGGGGAGGTCAGGAAACATGCAGTGGCAATGTCGGATAGGTCTCTGAAAAACATCGCGGGGCGGTGTGCATTGTATGGGCGTGTAATATTTCATTCACTAGTAGGAGTGAGAAAAGCGTCACGGGGTGGCATGAATTATAGGGTCTGAATTAGGATAGGCAATAAGTGGAAATGTAGGATGGAGAAAAGCACCACGGGGTGGTAAGCATGGGGAAGTCAGCAAACATGCAGTGTCAATGTAGGATAGGTTTCTGAAAAACATCGTGCGGTTGTGCGCATTGTATGGGTGTGTAACCTTACATTCACTAGTAGGAGTGAGAAAAACTTCAAGGGGTGGTGTGATTCATAGGGTCTGAATTAATATAGGCAGTGAGTGGCAATGTAGCATGGAGAAAAGCACCACCGGTGGTCAGCATCGGGAGGTCAGGAAACATGCAGTGGCAATGTAGGATAGGTTTCTGAAAAACATCGCGCGGTGTTGCACATTGTATGGGTGTGTAATCTTACATTCACTAGTAGGAGTGAGAAAAACATCACGGGGTGGTGTGAAACATAGGGTCTGAATTAGGATAGGCAGTGAGTGGCAATGTAGGATAGAGAAAAGCACCACGGGGTGGTCAGCATGGGGATGTTAGGAAACATGCAGTGGTAATGTAGGATAGGTTTCTGAAAAACATCGCGGGGTGGTGCGCATTGTATGGGTGTGTAGCATTACATTCACTAGTAGGAGTGAGAAAAACGTCACGGGGTCGTGTGAATCATAGGGTCTGAACTAGGATAGGCAGTGAGTGGCAATGTAGGATGGAGAAAATCACCACGGGGTGGTCAGCATGGGGAGGTCAGGAAACATGCAGTGGCAATGTAGGATAGGGTTCTGAAAAACATCGCGGGTTGGTGCGCATTGTATGGGTCTGTAACGTTACATTCACTAGTAGGAGTGAGAAAAATATCACGGGGTGGTGTACTTCATAGGGTCTGAATTAGAATAGGCAGTGAGTGGCAATGTAGGATGGAGAAAAGCACCACCGGTGGTCAGCATCGGGAGGTCAGGAAACATGCAGTGGCAATGTAGGATAGGTTTCTGAAAAACATCGCGCGGTGATGCGCATTGTATGGGTGTGTAATCTTACATTCACTAGTAGGAGTGAGAAAAACATCACGGGGTGGTGTGAAACATAGGGTCTGAATTAGGATAGGCAGTGAGTGGCAATGTAGGATGGAGAAAAGCACCACGGGATGGTCAGCATGGGGAGGTCAGGAAACATGCAGTGGCAATGTAGGATAGCTTTCTGAAAAACATTGCGGGGTAGTGCGGATTGTATGGGTATATAACATTACATTCATTAGTAGGAATAAGAAAAACATCACGGGGTGGTGTGAATCATAGGGTCTGAATTAGGATAGGCAGTGAGTGGCAATGTAGGATGGGGAAAAGCACCATGGGGAGGTCTGTACGGGGAGGTCAGGAAACATGCAGTGGCAATGTAGGATAGGTTTCTGAAAAACATCGCGGGGTGGTGCGCATTGTATGGGTGTGTAATATTTCATTCAGTAGTAGGAGTGAGAAAAGCGTCACGGGGTGGGGTGAATTATAGGGTCTGAATTAGGATAGGCAATGTGTGGAAATGTAGGATGGAGAAAAGCACCACAGGGTGGTCAGCATGGGGAAGTCAGGAAACATGCCGTGTCAATGTAGGATAGGTTTCTGAAAAACATCGCGAGGTTGTGCGCATTGTATGGGTGTGTAAACTTACATTCACTAGTAGGAGTGAGAAAAACATCACGGGGTGGTGTGAATCATAGGGTCTGAATTAGAATAGGCAGTGAGTGGCAATGTAGGATGGAGAAAAGCACCACGGGGTGGTCACCATTAGGATGTTAGGAAACATGCAGTGGCAATGTAGGATAGGTTTCTGAAAAACATCGCGGGGTGGTGCGCATTGTATGGGTTTGTAGCATTACATTCACTAGTAGGAGTGAGAAAAAGGTCGCGGGGTCGTGTGAATCATAGGGTCTGAATTAGGGTAGGCAGTGAGTGACAATGTAGGATGGAGAAAAGCACCACGGGGTGGTCAGCTCTGGGAGGTCAGGAAACATGCAGTGGCAATGTAGGATAGGTTTCTGAAAAACATCGCGGGGTGGTTCGCATTGTATGGGTGTGTAACATTACATTCACTAGTAGGAGTGAGAAAAACATCCCGGGGTGGTGTGAATCATAGGGTCTGAATTAGGATAGGCAGTGAGTGGCAATGTAGGATGGGGAAAAGCACCATGGGGAGGTCAGTACGGGGAGGTCAGGAAACATGCAGTGGCAATGTAGGATAGGTTTCTGAAAAACATCGCGGCGTGGTGCGCATTGTATGGGTGTGTAACTTTACATTCACTAGTAGAAGTGAGAAAAACGTCACGGGGTGGTGTGAATTATAAGGTCTGAATTAGGATAGGGAATGAGTGGCAATTTAGGATGGAGAAAACACCACAGGGTGGTCAGCATGGGGAAGTCAGGAAACATGCAGTGTCCTTGTAGGATAGTTTTCTGAAAAACATCGCGGGCTTGTGCGCCTTGTATGGGTGTGTAACCTTACATTCACTAGTAGGAGTGAGAAAAACATCACGGGGTGGTGTGAATCATAGGGTCTGAATTAGGATAGGCAGTGAGTGGCAATGTAGGATTGAGAAAAGCAACACGGGGTGGTCAGCAGGGGGACGTCAGGAAGCATGCAGTGGCAATATAGGATAGGTTTCTGATAAACATCGCGGGGTGGTGCGCATTGTATGGGTGTGTAACCTTACATTCACTAGTAGGAGTGAAAAAAACATCACGGGGTGGTGTGAATCATAGGGTATGAATTAGGATGGGCAATGATTCACAATGTAGGATGGAGAAAAGCACCATGGGGTGGTCAACATGGGGAGGTCAGGAAACATGCAGTGGCAATGTAGGATAGGTTTCTGTAAAACATCACGGGGTGGTGCGCATTGTATGGGTGTGTAACATTACATTCACTAGTAGGAGTGAGAAAAGCATCACATGGTGGTGTGAATCATAGGGTCTGAATTCGGATAGGCAGTGACTGGCAATGTAAGATGGAGAAAAGCACCATGGGGTGGTCAGCATGAGGAGGTCAGGAAACATGCAGTGGCAATGTAGGATAGGTTTCTGAAAAACATCGCGGGGTGGTCTGCATTGTTTGGGTGTGTAACCTTACATTCACTAGTAGGAGTGAGAAAAACATCACGGGGTGGTGTGAATCATAGGGTCTGAATTAGGATAGGCAGTGAGTGGCAATGTAGGATGGAGAAAAGCACCACGGGGTGGTCAGCATGGGGAGGTCAGGAAACATGCAGTGGCAATGTAGGATAGGTTTCTGAAAAACATCGCGGAGTGGTGCGCATTGTATGGGTGTGTAACATTACATTCACTATTAGGAATGAGAAAAACATCACGGGGTGGTGTGAATCATAGGGTCTGAATTAGTGTAGGCAGTGAGTTGCAATGTAGGATGGAGAAAAACACCACGGGGTGGTCAGCATTGGGAAGTCAAGAAACATGCAGTGGCAATGTAGGATAGGTTTCTGAAAAACAGAGCGGGGTGGTGCGCATTGTATGGGTGTGTAGCATTACATTCACTAGTAGGAGTGAGAAAAACATCACGGGGTAGTGTGAATCATAGGGTCTGAATTAGGATAGGCAGTGAGTGCCAATGTAGGATGGAGAAAAACACCACGGTGTTGTCAGCATGGGGAGGTCAGGAAACATGCAGTGGCAATGTAGGATAGGTTTCAGAAAAACATCGCGGGGTGGTGCGCATTGTATGGGTGTGTAACATTACATTCACTAGTAGGAGTGAAAAAAACGTAACGGGGTCGTGTGAATCATAGGGTCTCAATTAGGATAGGCAGTGAGTGGCAATGTAGGATGGGGAAAAGCACCATGTGGAGGTCAGTACGGGGATGTCAGGAAACATGCAGCGGCAATGTCGGATAGGTCTCTGAAAAACATCGCGGGGTGGTGTGCATTGTATGGGTGTGTAATATTTCATTCACTAGTAGGAGTGAGAAAAGCGTCACGGGGTGGCGTGAATTATAGGGTCTGAATTAGGATAGGCAATGAGTGGAAATGTAGGATGGAGAAAAGCACCACGGGGTGGTAAGCATGGGGAAGTCAGCAAACATGCAGTGTCAATGTAGGATAGGTTTCTGAAAAACATCGTGCGGTTGTGCGCATTGTATGGGTGTGTAACCTTACATTCACTAGTAGGAGTGAGAAAAACATCAAGGGGTGGTGTGATTCATAGGGTCTGAATTAATATAGGCAGTGAGTGGCAATGTAGCATAGAGAAAAGCACCACCGGTGGTCAGCATCGGGAGGTCAGGAAACATGCAGTGGCATTGTAGGATAGGTTTCTGAAAAACATCGCGCGGTGTTTGCGCATTGTATGGGTGTGTAATCTTACATTCACTAGTATGAGTGAGAAAAACATCACTGGGTGGTGTGAAACATAGGGTCTGAATTAGGATAGGCAGTGAGTGGCAATGTAGGATGGAGAAAAGCACCACGGGGTGGTCAGCATGGGGATGTTAGGAAACATGCAGTGGTAATGTAGGATAGGGTTCTGAAAAACATCGCGGGGTGGTGCGCATTGTATGGGTGTGTAGCATTACATTCACTAGTAGGAGTGAGAAAAACGTCACGGGGTCGTGTGAGTCATAGGGTCTGAACTAGGATAGGCAGTGAGTGGCAATGTAGGATGGAGAAAATCACCACGGGGTGGTCAGCATGGGGAGGTCAAGAAACATGCAGTGGCAATGTAGGATAGGGTTCTGAAAAACATCGTGGCGTCGTGCGCATTGTATGGGTGTGTAACCTTACATTGACTAGTAGGAATGAGAAAAACATCACGGGGTGGTGTGAATCATAGGGTCTGAATTAGGATAGGCAGTGAGTGGCAATGTAGGATGGAGAAAAGCACCACGGGGTGGTCAGCATGGGGAGGTCAGGAAACATGCAGTGGTAATGTAGGATAGGTTTCTGAAAAACATCGCGGGTTGGTGCGCATTGTATGGGTGTGTAACGTTACATTCACTAGTAGGAGTGAGAAAAATATCACGGGGTGGTGTACTTCATAGGGTCTGAATTACAATAGGCAATGAGTGGCAATGTAGGATGGAGAAAAGCACCACCGGTGGTCAGCATCGGGAGGTCAGGAAACATGCAGTGGCAATGTAGGATAGGTTTCTGAAAAACATCGCGCGGTGATGCGCATTGTATGGGTGTGTAATCTTACATTCACTAGTAGGAGTGAGAAAAACATCACGGGGTGGTGTGAAACATAGGGTCTGAATTAGGATAGGCAGTGAGTGGCAATGTAGGATGGAGAAAAGCACCACGGGATGGTCAGCATGCGGAGGTCAGGAAACATGCAGTGGCAATGTAGGATAGCTTTCTGAAAAACATTGCGGGGTAGTGCGGATTGTATGGGTATAACATTACATTCATTAGTAGGAATGAGAAAAACATCACGGGGTGGTGTGAATCATATGGTCTGAATTAGGATAGGCAGTGAGTGGCAATGTAGGATGGGGAAAAGCACCATGGGGAGGTCTGTACGGGGAGGTCAGGAAACATGCAGTGGCAATGTAGGATAGGTTTCTGAAAAACATCGCGGGGTGGTGCGCATTGTATGGGTGTGTAATATTTCATTCAGTAGTAGGAGTGAGAAAAACATCACGGGGTGGTGTGAATCATAGGGTCTGATTTAGGATAGGCAGTGAGTGGCAATGTAGGATGGAGAAAAGCACCACGGGGTGGTCAGCATGGGGAGGTCAGGAAACATGCAGTGGCAATGTAGGATAGGTTTCTGAAAAACATCGCGGGGTGATGCGCATTGTATTGGTGTGTAACATTACATTCACTAGTAAGAGTCAGAGAAACATCACGCGGTGCGGTGAATCATAGGGTCTGAATTAGGATAGGCAGTGACTGGCAATGTAGGATGGAGAAAAGCACCACGGGATGGTCAGCATGCGGAGGTCAGGAAACATGCAGTGGCAATGTAGGATAGGTTTCTGAAAAACATCGCGGGGTAGTGCGCATTGTATGGGTGTATAACATTACATTCATTAGTAGGAGTGAGAAAAACATCACGGGGTGGGGTGAATCATAGGGTCTGAATTAGGATAGGCAGTGAGTGGAAATGTAGGATGGAGAAAAGCACCACCGGGTGGTCAGCATGGGGAGGTCAGGAAACATGCAGTGGCAATGTAGGATAGGTTTGTAAAAAACATCGCGGGGTGGTGCGCATTGTATGGGTGTGGAACATTACATTCACTAGTAGGAGTGAGAAAAACATCACGGGGTGGTTTGAATCATAGGGTATGAATTAGGATAGGCAGTGAGTGGCAATGTAGGATGGAGAAAATCACCACGGGTTGGTCAGCATGGGGAGGTCAGGAAACATGCAGTGGCAATATAGGATATGTTTCTGAAAAACATCGCGTGGTGGTGTGCATTGTATGGGTGTGTAACATTACATTCACTAGTAGGAGCGAGAAAAACATCACGGGGTGGTGTGAATCATAGGGTCTGAATTAGGATAGGCAGTGAGTGGCAATATAGGATGGAGAAAAGCACCACGGGATGGTCAGCATGGGGAGGTCATGAAACATGCAGTGGCAATGTAGGATTGGTTTCTGAAAAACATCGGGGGGTGGTGCGCATTGTATGCTTGTGTAACCTTACATTCACTAGTAGGAGTGAGAAAATCATCACGGGGTGGTGTGAATCATAGGCTCTGAATTAGGATAGGCAGTGAGTGGCAATGTAGGATTTAGAAAACACCACGTGGTGGTCAGCATGGGGAGGTCAGGAAACATGCAGTGGCCCTGTAGGATAGTTTTCTGAAAAACATCGCGGGGTGGTGCGCATTGTATGGGTGTGTAACCTTACATTCACTAGTAGGAGTGAGAAAAACATCACGGGGTGGTTTGAATCATAGGGTCTGTATTAGGATAGGCAGTGAGTGGAAATGTAGGATGGAGAAAAGCACCACGGGCTGGTCAGCATGGGGAGGTCAGGAAACATGCAGTGGCAATGTAGGATTGGTTTCTGAAAAACATCGCGGTGTGGTGCGCTTTGTATGGGTGTTTAGCATTACATTCACTAGTAGGAGTGAGAAAAACTTCACGCGGTGACGTGAATCATAGGGTCTGAATTAGGATAGGTAGTGAGGGGCAATGTAGGATGGAGAAAAGCACCACGGGGTGGTCAGCATGGGGAGGGCAGGAAACATGCAGTGGCAATGTAGGATACGTTTCTGAAAAACATCGCGGGGTGGTGCGCATTTTATGGGTGTGTAACATTACATTCACTAGTAGGAGTGAAAAAAATGTAACGGGGTCGTGTGAAATATAGGGTCTGAATTAGGATAGGCAGTGAGTGGCAATGTAGGATGGAGAAAAGCACCATTGGGAGGTCAGCAAGTGGAAGTCAGGAAACATGCAGTGTCAATGTTGGATAGGTTTCTTAAAAACAGCTCATGGTTGTGCGCATTGTATGGGTGTGTAACCTTACATTCACTAGTAGGAGTGAGAAAAACATCACGGGGTGGTGTGAATCATAGGGTCTGAATTAGGATAGGCAGTGAGTGCCAATGTAGGATGGAGAAAAGCACCACGGGATGGTCAGCATTGGGAGGTCAGGAAACATGCAGTGGCAATGTAGGATAGGTTTCTGAAAAACATCGCGGGATGGTGCGCATTGTATGGGTGTGTAACCTTACATTCACTAGTAGGAGTGAGAAAAACATCACGGGGTGGTGTGAATCATAGGGTCTGAATTAGGATAGGCAGTGAGTGGCAATGTAGGATGGAGAAAAGCACCACAGGGTGGTCAGCATGCGGAGGGCAGGAAACATGCAGTGGCAATGTAGGATAGGTTTCTGAAAAACATTGCGGGGTGGTGCGCATTGTATGGGTGTGTAACCTTACATTCACTAGTAGGAGTGAGAAAAACATCACGGGGTGGTGTGAATCATAGGGTCTGAAATAGGATAGGCAGTGAGTGGCAATGTAAGATGGAGAAAAGCACCACTGGGTGGTCAGCATGGGGAGGTCAGGAAACATGCAGTGGCATTGTAGGATAGGTTTCTAAAAAACATCGCGGGGTGGTGCGCATTGTATGGGTGTGTAACATTACATTCACTAGTAGGAGTGAGAAAAACATCACGGGGTGGTGTGAATCATAGGGTCTGAATTAGGATTGGCAGTGAGTGGCAATGTAGGATGGAGAAAATCACCACGGGGTGGTC
Source organism: Cavia porcellus (assembly GCF_034190915.1). Taxonomy (NCBI): domain Eukaryota; kingdom Metazoa; phylum Chordata; class Mammalia; order Rodentia; family Caviidae; genus Cavia; species Cavia porcellus. The sequence continues at coordinate 184,747 of NW_026947561.1, read as the reverse complement.
AGCATGGGGAGGTCAGGAAACATGCAGTGGCAATGTAGGATATGTTTCTGAAAAACATCGCGGGGTGGTGCGCATTGTATGGATGTGTAACATTACATTCACTAGTAGGAGTGAGAAAAACATCACGGGGTGGTGTGAATCATAGGGTCTGAATTAGGATAGGCAGTGAGTGGCAATGTAGGATGGAGAAAAGCACCACGGGATGGTCAGCATGGGGAGGTCAGGAAAAATGCAGTGGCAATGTAGGATAGGTTTCTGAAAAACATCGCGGGGTGATGCGCATTGTATTGGTGTGTAACATTACATTCACTAGTAAGAGTCAGAGAAACATCACGCGGTGCGGTGAATCATAGGGTCTGAATTAGGATAGGCAGTGAGTGGCAATGTAGGATGGAGAAAAGCACCACGGGTTGGTCAGCATGCGGAGGTCAGGAAACATGCAGTGGCAATGTAGGATAGGTTTCTGAAAAACATCGCGGGGTAGTGCGCATTGTATGGGTGTATAATATTACATTCATTTGTAGGAGTGAGAAAAACATCACGGGGTGGGGTGAATCATAGGGTCTGAATTACGATAGGCAGTGAGTGGCAATGTAAGATGGAGAAAAGCACCACCGGGTGGTCAGCATGGGGAGGTCAGGAAACATGCAGTGGCAATGTAGGATAGGTTTGTAAAAAACATCGCGGGGTGGTGCGCATTGTATGGGTGTGGAACATTACATTCACTAGTAGGAGTGAGAAAAACATCACGGGGTGGTTTGAATCATAGGGTAGGAATTAGGATAGGCAGTGAGTGGCAATGTAGGATGGAGAAATTCACCACGTGTTGGTCAGCATGGGGAGGTCAGGAAACATGCAGTGGCAATATAGGATATGTTTCTGAAAAACATCGCGGGGTTGTGTGCATTGTATGGGTGTGTAACATTACATTCACTAGTAGGAGCGAGAAAAACATCACGGGGTGGTGTGAATCATAGGGTCTGAATTAGGATAGGCAGTGAGTGGCAATATAGTATGGAGAAAAGCACCACGGAATGGTCAGCATGGGGAGGTCAGGAAACATGCAGTGGGAATGTAGGATAGGTTTCTGAAAAACATCGGGGGGTGGTGCGCATTGTATGGGTGTGTAACCTTACATTCACTAGTAGGAGTGAGAAAATCATCACGGGGTGGTGTGAATCATAGGCTCTGAATTAGGATAGGCAGTGAGTGGCAATGTAGGATTTAGAAAACACCACGTGGTGGTCAGCATGGGGAGGTCAGGAAACATGCAGTGGCAATGTAGGATAGGTTTCTGAAAAACATCGCGGGGTGGTGCGCATTGTATGGGTGTGTAAACTTACATTCACTAGTAGGAGTGAGAAAAACATCACGGGGTGGTTTGAATCATAGGGTCTGTATTAGGATAGGCAGTGAGTGGAAATGTAGGATGGAGAAAAGCACCACGGGGTGGTCAGCATGGGGAGGTCAGGAAACATGCAGTGGCAATGTAGGATCGGTTTCTGAAAAACCTCGCGGTGTGGTGCGCTTTGTATGGGTGTTTAGCATTACATTCACTAGTAGGAGTGAGAAAAACTTCACGGGGTGATGTGAATCATAGGGTCTGAATTAGGATAGGTAGTGAGGGGCAATGTAGGATGGAGAAAAGCACCACGGGGTGGTCAGCATGGGGAGGGCAGGAAACATGCAGTGGCAATGTAGGATACGTTTCTGAAAAACATCGTGGGGTTGTGCGCATTTTATGGGTGTGTAACATTACATTCACTAGTAGGAGTGAAAAAAATGTAACGGGGTCGTGTGAAATATAGGGTCTGAATTAGGATAGGCATGAGTGGCAATGTAGGATGGAGAAAAGCACCATGGGGAGGTCAGCAAGGTGAAGTCAGGAAACATGCAGTGTCAATGTAGGATAGGTTTCTGAAAAACAGCTCGGGGTTGTGCGCATTGTATGGGTGTGTAACCTTACATTCACTAGTAGGAGTGAGAAAAACATCACGGGGTGGTGTGAATCATAGGGTCTGAATTAGGATAGGCAGTGAGTGGCAATGTAGGATGGAGAAAAGCACCACGGGATGGTCAGCATTGGGAGGTCAGGAAACATGCAGTGGCAATGTAGGATAGGTTTCTGAAAAACATCGCGGGATGGTGCGCATTGTATGGGTGTGTAACATAACATTCACTAGTAGGAGTGAGAAAAACATCACGGGGTGGTGTGAATCATAGGGTCTGAATTAGGATAGGCAGTGAGTGGCAATGTAGGATGGAGAAAAGCACCACAGGGTGGTCAGCATGCGGAGGGCAGGAAACATGCAGTGGCAATGTAGGATAGGTTTCTGAAAAACATCGCGGGTTGGTACGCATTGTATGGGTGTGTAACCTTACATTCACTAGTAGGAGTGAGAAAAACATCACGGGGTGGTGTGAATCATAGGGTTTGAAATAGGATAGGCAGTGAGTGGCAATGTAAGATGGAGAAAAGCACCACTGGGTGGTCAGCATGGGGAGGTCAGGAAACATGCAGTGGCATTGTAGGATAGGTTTCTAAAAAACATCGCGGGGTGGTGCGCATTGTATGGGTGTGTAACATTACATTCACTAGTAGGAGTGAGAAAAACATCACGGGGTGGTGTGAATCATAGGGTCTGAATTAGGATAGGCAGTGAGTGGCAATGTAGGATGGAGAAAATCACCACGGGGTGGTCAGCATGGGGAGGTCAGGAAACATGCAGTGGCAATGTAGGATATGTTTCTGAAAAACATCGCGGGGTGGTGCGCATTGTATGGATGTGTAACATTACATTCACTAGTAGGAGTGAGAAAAACATCACGGGGTGGTGTGAATCATAGGATCTGAATTAGGATAGGCAGTGAGTGGCAATGTAGGATGGAGAAAAGCACCACGGGATGGTCAGCATTGGGAGGTCAGGAAACATGCAGTGGCAATGTAGGATAGGTTTCTGAAAAACATCGCGGGATGGTGCGCATTGTATAGGTGTGTAGCATTACATTCACTAGTAGGAGTGAGAAAAACGTCACGGGGTGGTGTGAATCATAGGGTCTGAATTAGGATAGGCAGTGAGTGGCAATGCAGGATGGAGAAAAGCACCACGGGGTGGTCAGCATCGGGAGGGCAGGAAACATGCAGTGGCAATGTAGGATAGGTTTCTGAAAAACATCGCGGGGTTTTGCGCATTGTATGGGTGTGTAACCTTACATTCACTAGTAGGAGTGAGAAAATCCTGACGGGGTGGTGTGAATCATAGGGTATGAATTAGGATAGGCAGTGAGTGGCAATGTAGGATGGAGAAAAGCACCACGGGGTGGTCAGCATGGGGAGGTCAGGAAACATGCAGTGGCAATGTAGGATAAGTTTCTGAAAAACATCGCGGGGTAGTGCGCATTGTATGGGAGTATAACATTACATTCATTAGTAGGAGTGAGAAAAACATCACGGGGTGGGGTGAATCATAGGGTCTGAAATAGGATAGGCCATGAGTGGCAATGTAAGATGGAGAAAAGCACCACTGGGTGGTCAGCATGGCGAGGTCAGGAAACATGCAGTGGCAATGTAGGATAGGTTTATAAAAAACATCGCGGGGTGGTGTGCATTGTATGGGTGTGTAACATTACATTCACTAGTAGGAGTGAGAAAAACATGACGGGGTGGTGTGAATCATAGGGTATGAATTAGGATAGGCAGTGAGTGGCAATGTACGATGGAGAAAATCACCACGGGATGGTCAGCCTGGGGAGCTCAGGAAACATGCAGTGGCAATTTAGGATATGTTTCTGAAAAACATCGCGGGGTGGTGCGCATTGTATGGATGTGTAACCTTACATTCACTAGTAGGAGTGAGAAAAACAGCACGGGGTGGTGTGAATCATAGGGTATGAATTAGAATAGGCAATGAGTGGCAATGTAGGATGGAGAAAAGCACCACGGGATGGTGAGTATGGGGAGATCAGGAAACATGAAGGGGCAATGTAGGATAGGTTTCTGAAAAACATCGCGGGGTGGTGCGCATTGTATGGGTGTGTAACATTACATTCACTAGTAGGAGTGAGAAAAACATCAAGTGGTGCTGTGAATCATAGGGTCTGAATTAGGATAGGCAGTGAGTGGCAATGTAGGTTGGAGAAAATAACATGGGGTGGTCAGCATGGGGAGGTCAGGAAACATGAAGTGGCAATGTAGGATAGGTTTCTGAAAAACATCGCGGGGTGGTGCGCATTGTATGGGTGTGTAACATTACATTCACTAGTAGGAGTGAAAAAAACGTAACGGGGTCGTGTGAATCATAGGGTCTGAATTAGGATAGGCAGTGAGTGGCAATGTAGGATGGGGAAAAGCACCATGGGGAGTTCAGTACGGGGATATCAGGAAACATGCAGTGTCAATGTAGGATAGGTTTCTGAAAAACAGCTCTGGGTTGTGCGCATTGTATGGGTGTGTAACCTTACATTCACTAGTAGGAGTGAGAAAAACATCACGGGGTGGTGTGAATCATAGGGTCTGAATTAGGATAGGCAGTGAGTGGCAATGTAGGATGGAGAAAAGCACCACGGGATGGTCAGCATTGGGAGGTCAGGAAACATGCAGTGGCAATGTAGGATAGGTTTCTGAAAAACATCGCGGGATGGTGCGCATTGTATGGGTGTGTAACGTAACATTCACTAGTAGGAGTGAGAAAAACATCACGGGGTGGTGTGAATCATAGGGTCTGAGTTAGGATAGGCAGTGAGTGGCAATGTAGGATGGAGAAAAGCACCACAGGGTGGTCAGCATGCGGAGGGCAGGAAACATGCAGTGGCAATGTAGGATAGGTTTCTGAAAAACATCGCGGGGTGGTACGCATTGTATGGGTGTGTAACCTTACATTCACTAGTAGGAGTGAGAAAAACATCACGGGGTGGTGTGAATCATAGGGTCTGAAATAGGATAGGCAGTGAGTGGCAATGTAAGATGGAGAAAAGCACCACTGGGTGGTCAGCATGGGGAGGTCAGGAAACATGCAGTGGCATTGTAGGATAGGTTTCTAAAAAACATCGCGGGGTGGTGCGCATTGTATGGGTGTGTAACATTACATTCACTAGGAGGAGTGAGAAAAACATCACGGGGTGGTGTGAATCATAGGGTCTGAATTAGGATAGGCAGTGAGTGGCAATGTAGGATGGAGAAAATCACCACGGGGTGGTCAGCATGGGGAGGTCAGGAAACATGCAGTGGCAATGTAGGATATGTTTCTGAAAAACATCGCGGGGTGGTGCGCATTGTATGGATGTGTAACATTACATTCACTAGTAGGAGTGAGAAAAACATCACGGGGTGGTGTGAATCATAGGGTCTGAATTAGGATAGGCAGTGAGTGGCAATGCAGGATGGAGAAAAGCACCACGGGGTGGTCAGCATCGGGAGGGCAGGAAACATGCAGTGGCAATATAGGATAGGTTTCTGAAAAACATCGCGGGGTTTTGTGCATTGTATGGGTGTGTAACCTTACATTCACTAGTAGGAGTGAGAAAATCCTGACGGGGTGGTGTGAATCATAGGGTATGAATTAGGATAGGAAGTGAGTGGCAATGTAGGATGGAGAAAAGCACCACGGGGTGGTCAGCATGGGGAGGTCAGGAAACATGCAGTGGCAATGTAGGATAGGTTTCTGAAAAACATCGCGGGGTAGTGCGCATTGTATGGGAGTATAACATTACATTCATTAGTAGGAGTGAGATAAACATCACGGGGTGGGGTGAATCATAGGGTCTGAAATAGGATAGGCCATGAGTGGCAATGTAAGATGGAGAAAAGCACCACTGCGTGGTCAGCATGGGGAGGTCAGGAAACATGCAGTGGCAATGTAGGATAGGTTTATAAAAAACATCGCGGGGTGGTGTGCATTGTATGGGTGTGTAACATTACATTCACTAGTAGGAGTGAGAAAAACATGACGGGGTGGTGTGAATCAAAGGGTATGAATTAGGATAGGCAGTGAGTGGCAATGTACGATGGAGAAAATCACCACGGGATGGTCAGCCAGGGGAGGTCAGGAAACTTGCAGTGGCAATTTAGGATATGTTTCTGAAAAACATCGCGGGGTGGTGCGCATTGTATGGGTGTGTAACATTACATTCACTAGTAGGAGTGAAAAAAACGTAACGGGGTCGTGTGAATCATAGGGTCTGAATTAGGATAGGCAGTGAGTGGCAATGTAGGATGGGGAAAAGCACCATGGGGAGTTCAGTACGGGGATGTCAGGAAACATGCAGTGTCAATGTAGGATAGGTTTCTGAAAAACAGCTCTGGGTTGTGCGCATTGTATGGGTGTGTAACCTTACATTCACTAGTAGGAGTGAGAAAAACATCACGGGGTGGTGTGAATCATAGGGTCTGAATTAGGATAGGCAGTGAGTGGCAATGTAGGATGGAGAAAAGCACCACGGGATGGTCAGCATTGGGAGGTCAGGAAACATGCAGTGGCAATGTAGGATAGGTTTCTGAAAAACATCGCGGGATGGTGCGCATTGTATGGGTGTGTAACGTAACATTCACTAGTAGGAGTGAGAAAAACATCACGGGGTGGTGTGAATCATAGGGTCTGAGTTAGGATAGGCAGTGAGTGGCAATGTAGGATGGAGAAAAGCACCACAGGGTGGTCAGCATGCGGAGGGCAGGAAACATGCAGTGGCAATGTAGGATAGGTTTCTGAAAAACATCGCGGGGTGGTACGCATTGTATGGGTGTGTAACCTTACATTCACTAGTAGGAGTGAGAAAAACATCACGGGGTGGTGTGAATCATAGGGTCTGAAATAGGATAGGCAGTGAGTGGCAATGTAAGATGGAGAAAAGCACCACTGGGTGGTCAGCATGGGGAGGTCAGGAAACATGCAGTGGCATTGTAGGATAGGTTTCTAAAAAACATCGCGGGGTGGTGCGCATTGTATGGGTGTGTAACATTACATTCACTAGGAGGCGTGAGAAAAACATCACGGGGTGGTGTGAATCATAGGGTCTGAATTAGGATAGGCAGTGAGTGGCAATGTAGGATGGAGAAAATCACCACGGGGTGGTCAGCATGGGGAGGTCAGGAAACATGCAGTGGCAATGTAGGATATGTTTCTGAAAAACATCGCGGGGTGGTGCGCATTGTATGGATGTGTAACATTACATTCACTAGTAGGAGTGAGAAAAACATCACGGGGTGGTGTGAATCATAGGGTCTGAATTAGGATAGGCAGTGAGTGGCAATGCAGGATGGAGAAAAGCACCACGGGGTGGTCAGCATCGGGAGGGCAGGAAACATGCAGTGGCAATATAGGATAGGTTTCTGAAAAACATCGCGGGGTTTTGTGCATTGTATGGGTGTGTAACCTTACATTCACTAGTAGGAGTGAGAAAATCCTGACGGGGTGGTGTGAATCATAGGGTATGAATTAGGATAGGAAGTGAGTGGCAATGTAGGATGGAGAAAAGCACCACGGGGTGGTCAGCATGGGGAGGTCAGGAAACATGCAGTGGCAATGTAGGATAGGTTTCTGAAAAACATCGCGGGGTAGTGCGCATTGTATGGGAGTATAACATTACATTCATTAGTAGGAGTGAGATAAACATCACGGGGTGGGGTGAATCATAGGGTCTGAAATAGGATAGGCCATGAGTGGCAATGTAAGATGGAGAAAAGCACCACTGCGTGGTCAGCATGGGGAGGTCAGGAAACATGCAGTGGCAATGTAGGATAGGTTTATAAAAAACATCGCGGGGTGGTGTGCATTGTATGGGTGTGTAACATTACATTCACTAGTAGGAGTGAGAAAAACATGACGGGGTGGTGTGAATCAAAGGGTATGAATTAGGATAGGCAGTGAGTGGCAATGTACGATGGAGAAAATCACCACGGGATGGTCAGCCAGGGGAGGTCAGGAAACTTGCAGTGGCAATTTAGGATATGTTTCTGAAAAACATCGCGGGGTGGTGCGCATTGTATGGATGTGTAACCTTACATTCACTAGTAGGAGTGAGAAAAACAGCACGGGGTGGTGTGAATCATAGGGTATGAATTAGAATAGGCAGTGAGTGGCAATGTAGGATGGAGAAAAGCACCACGGGATGGTGAGTATGGGGAGATCAGGAAACATGAAGGGGCAATGTAGGATAGGTTTCTGAAAAACATTGCGGGGTGGTGCGCATTGTATGGGTGTGTAACATTACATTCACTAGTAGGAGTGAGAAAAACATCAAGTGGTGCTGTGAATCATAGGGTCTGAATTAGGATAGGCAGTGAGTGGCAATGTAGGTTGGAGAAAATAACATGGGGTGGTCAGCATGGGGAGGTCAGGAAACATGCAGTGGCAATGTAGGATAGGTTTCTGAAAAACATCGCGGGGTGGTGCGCATTGTATGGGTGTGTAACATTACATTCACTAGTAGGAGTGAAAAAAACGTAACGGGGTCGTGTGAATCATAGGGTCTGAATTAGGATAGGCAGTGAGTGGCAATGTAGGATGGGGAAAAGCACCATGGGGAGTTCAGTACGGGGAGGTCAGGAAACATGCAGTGCCAATGTAGGATAGGTTTCTGAAAAACATCGCGGCGTTGTGCGCATTGTATGGGTGTGTAACCTTACATTCAATAGTAGGAGTGAGAAAAACATCACGGGGTGGTGTGAATCATAGGGTCTGAATTAGGATAGGCAGTGAGTGGCAATGTAGGATGGAGAAAAGCACCACGGGGTGGACAGCATGGGGAGGTCAGGAAACATGCAGTGGCAATGTAGGATAGGTTTCTGAAAAACATCGCGGGGTGATGCGTATTGTGTTGGTGTGTAACATTACATTCACTAGTAGGAGTCAGAAAAACATCACGCGGTGGGTTGAATCATAGGGTCTGAATTAGGAGAGGCAGTGAGTGGCAATGTAGGATGGAGAAAAGCACCACGGGGTGGTCAGCATAGGGAAGTCAGGAAAAATGCAGTGGCAATGTAGGATAGGTTTCTGAAAAACATCACGGGGTGGTGCGCATTGTATGGGTGTGTAACCTTACATTCACTAGTAGGAGAGAGAAAAACATCACGGGGTGGTGTGAATCATAGGGTCTGAATTAGGATAGGCAGTGAGTGGCAATGTAGGATGGAGAAAAGCACCACGGGGTGGTCAGCATCGGGAGGTCAGGAAACATGCAGTGGCAATGTAGGATAGGTATGTGAAAAACATCGCGGGTTGGTGCGCATTGTGTGGTTGTGTAACATTACATTCACTAGTAGGAGTGAAAAAAATGTAACGGGGTCATGTGAATCATAGGGTCTGAATTAGGATAGGCAGTGAGTGGCAATGTAGGATGGAGAAAAGCACCATGGGGCGGTCAGCACGGGGAGGTCAGGAAACATGCAGTGGCAATGTAGGATAGGTTTCTGAAAAACATCGTGGTGTGGTGCGCATTGTATGGGTGTGTAACATTGCATTCACTAGTAGGAGTGAGAAAAACGTCATGGGGTGGTATGAATTATAGGGTCTGAATTAGGATAGGCAATGAGTGGCAATGTAGGATGGAGAAAAGCACCGCGGGGTGGTCAGCATGGGAAGTCAGGAAACATGCAGTGTCAATGTAGGATAGGTTTCTGAAAAACATCGCGGGGTTGTGCACATTGTATGGGTGTGTAACCTTACATTCACTACTAGGAGTGAGAAAAATATCACGGGGTGGTGTGAATCTTAGGGTCTGAATTAGGATAGGCAGTGAGTGGCAATGTAGGATGGAGAAAAGCACCATGGGGTGGTCAGCATGATGAGGTCAGGAAACATGCAGTGGCAATGTAGGATAGGTTTCTGAAAAACATCGCCGGGTGGTGCGCATTGTATTGGTGTGTAACATTACATTCACTAGTAGGAGTCAGAAAAACATCACGGGATGGATGAATCATAGGGTGTGATTTAGGATAGGCAGTGAGTGAAAATGTAGGATGGAGAAAAGCACCACGGGATGGTCATCATGGCTAGGTTAGGAAACATGCAGTGGCAATGTAGGATAGGTTTCTGAAAAACATCGCGGGGTGTTGCGCATTGTTTGGGTGTGTAACCTGACATTCACTAGTAGGAGTGAGAAAAACATCAAGGGGTGGTGTGAATCATAGGGTCTGAATTAGTATAGGCAGTGAGTGGCAATGTAGGATGGAGAAAACACCACGGGGTGGTCAGCATGGGGAGATCAGGAAACATGCAGTGGCAATGTAGGATAGGTTTCTGAAAAACATCGCGGGGAGGTGCGCATTGTATGGGTGTGTAACCTTACATTCACTAGTAGGAGTGAGAAAAACGTCAAGGGGTGGTGTGAATCATAGGGTCTGAATTAGGATAGGCAGTGAGTGGCAATGTAGGATGGAGAAAAGAACCACGGGGTGGTCAGCTCTGGGAGGTCAGATACTATGCAGTGACAATGTAGGATAGGTTTCTGAAAAACATCGCAGGGTGGTGCGCATAGTATGGGTGTGTAACATTACATTCACTAGTAGGAGTGAGAAAAACATCACGGGATGGTGTGAATCATAGGGTCTGATTTAGGATAGGCAGTGAGTGTCAATGTAGGATGGAGAAAATCACCACGGGGTGCTCAGCATGGGAAGGTCAGGAAACATGCAGATGGAATGTAGGATATGTTTCTGAAAAACATCGCGGGGTGGTGCACATTGTATGGGTGTGTAAACTTACATTCACTAGTAGGAGTGAGAAAATCATCACGGGGTGGTGTGAATCATAGGGTCTGAATTAGGATAGGCAGTGAGTGGCAATGTAGGATGGAGAAAATCACCACGGGGTGGTCAGCATGGGGAGGTCAGGAAACATGCAGTGGCAATGTAGGATAGGTTTCTGAAAAACATCGCGGGGTGGTGCGCATTGTATGGGTGTGTAACCTTAAATTCACTAGTAGGAGTGAGAAAAACATCACGGGGTGGTGTGAATCATAGTGTCGAATTAGGATAGGCAGTGAGTGGAAATGTAGGATGGAGAAAAGCACCATGGGGTGGTCAGCATGGGGAGGTCAGGAAACATGCAGTGGCAATGTAGGATAGGTTTCTGAAAAACATCGCGGTGTGGTGCGCATTCTATGGTTGTTTAGCATTACATTCACTAGTACGAGTGAGAAAAACGTCACGGGGTGATGTGAATCCTAGGGTCTGAATTACGATAGGCAGTGAGTGGCAATGTAAGATGGAGAAAAGCACCACGGGGTGGTCAGCATGGGGAGGTCAGGAAACATGCAGTGGCAATGTAGGATAGGTTTCTGAAAAACATCGTGGGGTGATGCGCATTGTATTGGAGTGTAACATTACATTCACTAGTAGGAGTCATTAAAACATCACGCGGTGGGGTGAATCATAGGGTCTGAATTAGGATAGGCAGTGAGTGGCAATGTAAGATGGAGAAAAGCACCACGGGGTGGTCAGCATGGGGAGGTCAGGAAACATGCAGTGGCAATGTAGGATAGGTTTCTGAAAAACATTGCGGGGTGGTGCGCATTGTATGGGTGTGTAACATTACATTCACTAGTAGGAGTGAGAAAAACATCACGGGGTGGTGTGAATCATAGGGTCTGAATTAGAATAGGCAGTGAGTGGCAATGTAGGATGGAGAAAAGCACCACGGGGTGGTCAGCATGGGGAGGTCAGGAAACATGCAGTCGCAATGTAGGATAGGTGTCTGAAAAACATTGCGGGTTAGTGCGCATTGTATGGGTGTATAACATTACATTCATTACTAGGAGTGAGAAAAACATCACGGGGTGGGGTGAATCATAGGGTCTGAATTAGGCTAGGCAGTGAGTGGCAATGTAAGATGGGGAAAAGCACCACGGGGTGGTCAGCATGGGGAGGTCAGGAAACATGCAGTGGCAATGTAGGATAGGTTTCTGAAAAACATCGCGGGGTGGTTCGCATTGTATGGGTGTGTAACATTACATTCACTAGTAGGAGTGAGAAAAACGTCACGGGGTGGTGTGAATCATAGGTTCTGAATTAGGATAGGCAGTGAGTGGCAATGTAGGATGGAGAAAAGCACCACGGGGTGGTCAGCATTGGGAGGTCAGGAAATATGCAGTGGCAAAGTAGGATAGTTTCCTAAAAAACATCGCGGGGTAGTGCACATTGTATGTGTGTATAACATTACATCCACTAGTAGGAGTGAGAAAAACATCACGGGGTAGTGTGAATCATAGGGTCTGAATTAGGATAGGCAGTGAGTGGCAATGTAGGATGGAGAAAACACAACGGGGTGGTCAGCATGGGGAGGTCAGGAAACATGCAGTGGCAATGTAGGATAGGTTTCTGAAAAACATCGCGGTGTGGTGCGCATTGTATGGGTGTGTAACCCTACATTCACTATTAAGAGTGAGAAAAACGTCACGGGGGGGTGTGAATCATAGGGACTGAATTAGGATAGGCAGTGAGTGGCAATGTAGGATGGAGAAAAGAACCACGGGGTGGTCAGCTCTGGGAGGTCAGATACCATGCAGTGACAATGTAGGATAGGTTTCTGAAAAACATCGCAGGGTGGTGCGCATAGTATGGGTGTGTAACATTAGATTCACTAGTAGGAGTGAGAAAAACGTCACGGGGTGGTGTGAATTATAGGGTCTGAATTAGGATAGGGAATGAGTGGCAATGTAGGATGGAGAAAAGCACCGCGGGGTGGTCAGCATGGGGAGGTCAGGAAACATGCAGTGTCAATGTAGGATAGCTTTCTGAAAAACATCGCGGGGTTGTGCGCATTGTATGGGTGTGTAACCTTACATTCACTAGTAGGAGTGAGAAAAACATCACGGGGTGGTGTGAATCTTAGGGTCTGAATTAGGCAAGGCAGTGAGTGACAATGTAGCATGGAGAAAAGCACCATGGGGTGGTCAGCATGGGGAGGTGCAGAAACATGCAGTGGCAATGTAGGATAGGTTTCTGAAAAACATCGCGGGGTGGTGCGCATTGTATGGGTGTGTAACATTACATTCACTAGTAGGAGTGAGAAAAACATCACTTGATGGTGTGAATCATAGGGTCTGATTTAGGATAGGCAGTGAGTGGCAATGTAGGATGGAGAAAAGAACCACGGGGTGGTCAGCATGGGAAGGTCAGGAAACATGCAGTGGCAATATAGGATATGTTTCTGAAAAACATCGCGGGGTGGTGTGCATTGTATGGGTGTGTAACCTTACATTCACTAGTAGGAGTGAGAAAAACATCACGGGGTGGTGTGAATCATAGGGTCTGAATTAGAATAGGCAGTGAGTGGCAATGTAGGATGGAGAAAACACTACGGGGTGGTCAGCATGGGGAGGTCAGGAAACATGCAGTGGCAATGTAGGATAGGTTTCTGAAAAACATCGCCGGGTGGTGCGCATTGTATGGGTGTGTAACCTTACATTCACTAGTAGAAGTGAGAAAAACATCACGGGGTGTTGTGAATCATAGTGTCTGTATTAGGATAGGCAGTGAGTGGAAATGTAGGATGGAGAAAAGCCCCACGGGGTGGTGAGCATGGGGAGGTCAGGAAACATGCAGTGGCAATGTAGGATAGGTTTCGGAAAAACATCGCGGTGTGGTGCGCATTCTATGGGTGTTTAGCATTACATTCACTAGTAGGAGTGAGAAAAACGTCACGGGGTGATGTGAATCCTAGGGTCTGAATTACGATAGGCAGTGAGTGGCAATGTAGGATGGAGAAAAGCACCACGGGGTGCTCAGCTCAGGGAGGTCAGAAAACATGCAGTGGCAATGTAGGATAGGTTTCTGAAAAACATCGTGGGTTGGTGCGCATTGTATGGGTGTGTAACATTACATTCACTAGTAGGAGTGAGAAAAACGTCACGGGGTGGTGTGAATTATAGGGTCTGAATTAGGATAGGCAATGAGTGGCAATGTAGGATGGAGAAAAGCACCGCCGGGTGGTCAGCATGGGAAGTCAGGAAACATGCAGTGTCAATGTAGGATAGGTTTCTGAAAAACATCGCGGGGTTGTGCGCATTGTATGGGTGTGTAACCTTACATTCACTAGTAGGAGTGAGAAAAACATCACAGGGTGGTGTGAATCTTAGGGTCTGAATTAGGATAGGCAGTGAGTGGCAATGTAGGATGGAGAAAAGCACCATGGGGTGGTCAGCATGGGGAGGTCAGGAAAAATGCATTGGCAATGTAGGATAGGTTTCTGAAAAACATCGCGGGGTGGTGCGCATTGTATTGGTGTGTAACATTACATTCACTAGTAGGAGACAGAACAACATCACGGGGTGGTGTGAATCATACGGTGTGATTTAGGATAGGCAGTGAGTGGCAATGTAGGATGGAGAAAAGCACCACGGGTTGGTCAGCATGGGGAGGTCAGGAAACATGCAGTGGCAATGTAGGATATGTTTCTGAAAAACATCGCGGGGTGGTGCGCATTGTATGGGTGTGTAACATTACATTCAACAAGTAGGAGTGAGAAAAACATCACGGGGTGTTGTGAGTCATAGTGTCGAATTAGGATAGGCAGTGAGTGGAAATGTAGGATGGAGAAAAGCACCACGGGGTGGTCAGCATGGGGAGGTCAGGAAACATGCAGTGGCAATGTAGGATAGGTTTCTGAAAAACATCGCGGTGTGGTGCGCATTCTATGGGTGTTTAGCATTACATTCACTATTAGGAGTGAGAAAAACGTCACGGGGTGATGTGAATCCTAGGGTCTGAATTACGATAGGCAGTGAGTGGCAATGTAGGATGGAGAAAAGCACCACGGGGTGCTCAGCTCAGGGAGGTCAGAAAACATGCAGTGGCAATGTATAATAGGTTTCTGAAAAACATCGCGGGGTGGTGCGCATTGTGTGGTTGTGTAACATTACATTCACTAGTAGGAGTGAGAAAAACATCACGGGGTGGTGTTAATCATAGGGTCTGAATTAGGATAGGCAATGAGTGGCAATGTAGGATGGAGAAAAGCACCATGGGGTGGTCAGCATGGGAAGTCAGGAAACATGCAGTGTCAATGTAGGATAGGTTTCTGAAAAACATCGCGTGGTTGTGCGCATTGTATGGGTGTGTAACCTTACATTCACTAGTAGGAGTGAGAAAAACATCACGGGGTGGTGTGAATCTTAGGGTCTGAATTAGGATAGGCAGTGAGTGGCAATGTAGGATGGAGAAAAGCACCATGGGGTGGTCAGCATGGGGAGGTCAGGAAAAATGCAGTGGCAATGTAGGATAGGTTTCTGAAAAACATCGCGGGGTGGTGCGCATTGTATTGGTGTGTAACAATACATTCACTAGTAGGAGACAGAACAACATCACGGGATGGATGAATCATATGGTGTGATTTAGGATAGGCAGTGAGTAGCAATGTAGGATGGAGAAAACACCACGGGGTGCTCAGCTCAGGGAGGTCAGAAAACATGCAGTGGCAATGTAGGATAGGTTTCTGAAAAACATCGTGGGTTGGTGCGCATTGTATGGGTGTGTAACATTACATTCACTAGTAGGAGTGAGAAAAACGTCACGGGGTGGTGTGAATTATAGGGTCTGAATTAGGATAGGCAATGAGTGGCAATGTAGGATGGAGAAAAGCACCGCCGGGTGGTCAGCATGGGAATTCAGGAAACATGCAGTGTCAATGTAGGATAGGTTTCTGAAAAACATCGCGGGGTTGTGTGCATTGTATGGGTGTGTAACCTTACATTCACTAGTAGGAGTGAGAAAAACATCACCGGGTGGTGTGTATCATAGGGTCTGAATTAGGATGGGCAATGATCCGCAATGTAGGATGGAGAAAAGCACCACGGGGTGGTCAACATGGGGAGGTCAGGAAACATGCAGTGGCAATGTAGGATAGGTTTCTGAAAAACATCGCGGGGTGGTGCGCATTGTTTGGGTGTGTAACCTTACATTCACTAGTAGGAGTGAGAAAAACATCAAGGGGTGGTGTGAATCATAGGGTCTGAATTAGTATAGGCAGTGAGTAGCAATGTAGGATGGAGAAAACACCACGGGGTGGTCAGCATGGGGAGGTCAGGAAACATGCAGTGGCAATGTAGGATAGTTTTCTGAAAAACATCGCGGGGTGGTGCGCATTGTATGGGTGTGTAAACTTACATTCACTAGTAGGAGTGAGAAAATCATCACGGGGTGGTGTGAATCATAGGGTCTGATTTAGGATAGGCAGTGAGTGTCAATGTAGGATGGAGAAAATCACCACGGGGTGGTCAGCATGGGAAGGTCAAGAAACATGCAGTGGGAATGTAGGATATGTTTCTGAAAAACATCGCGGGGTGGTGCGCATTGTATGGGTGTGTAAACTTACATTCACTAGTAGGAGTGAGAAAATCATCACGGGGTGGTGTGAATCTTAGGGTCTGAATTAGGATAGGCAGTGAGTGGCAATGTAGGATGGAGAAAAAACTACGGAGTGGTCAGCATGGGGAGGTCAGGAAACATGCAGTGCCAATGTAGGATATGTTTCTGAAAAACATCGCGGGGTGGTGCGCATTGTATGGGTGTGTAACATTACATTCACTAGTAGGAGTGAGAAAAACATCACGGGGTGTTGTGAGTCATAGTGTCGAATTAGGATAGGCAGTGAGTGGAAATGTAGGATGGAGAAAAGCACCACGGGGTGGTCAACATGGGGAGGTCAGGAAACATGCAGTGGCAATGTAGGATAGGTTTCTGAAAAACATCGCGGTGTGGTGCGCATTCTATGGGTGTTTAGCATTACATTCACTAGTAGGAGTGAGAAAAACATCACGCGGTGGGGTGAATCATAGGGTCTGAATTAGATTAGGCAGTGAGTGGCAATGTAGGATGGAGAAAAGCACCACGGGGTGGTCAGCATGTGGAGGTCAGGAAACATGCAGTCGCAATGTAGGATAGGTATCTGAAAAACATTGCGGGGTAGTGCGCATTGTGTGGGTGTATAACATTACATTCATTACTAGGAGTGAGAAAAACATCACGGGGTGGGGTGAATCATAGGGACTGAATTAGGATAGGCAGTGAGTGGCAATGTAAGATGGAGAAAAGCACCACGGGGTGGTCAGCATGGGGAGGTCAGGAAACATGCAGTGGCAATGTAGGATAGGTTTCTGAAAAACATCGCGGGGTGGTGCGCATTGTATGGGTGTGTAACATTACATTCACTAGTAGGAGTGAGAAAAACGTCACGGGGTGTGTGAATCATAGGTTCTGAATTAGGATAGGCAGTGAGTGGCAATGTAAGATGGAGAAAAGCACCACGGGGTGGTCAGCATGGGGAGGTCAGGAAACATGCAGTGGCAAAGTAGGATAGTTTTCTGAAAAACATCGCGGGGTAGTGCACATTGTATGGGTGTATAACATTACATTCACTATTAGGAATGAGAAAAACATCACGGGGTGGTGTGAATCATAGGGTCTGAATTAGGATAGGCAGTGAGTGGCAATGTAAGATGGAGAAAAGCACCACGGGGTGGTCAGCATGGGGAGGTCAGGAAACATGCAGTGGCAATGTAGGATATTTTTCTGGAAAACATCGCGGGGTGGTGCGCATTGTATGGGTGTGTAACATTAGATTCACTAGTAGGAGTGAGAAAAACATCACGGGGTGGTGTCAATCATAGGGTATGAATTAGGATAGGCAGTGAGTGGCAATGTAGGATGGAGAAAATCACCACGGGGTGGTCAGCATGTGGAGGTCAGGAAACATACAGTGGCAATGTAGGATATGTTTCTGAAAAACATCACGGGGTGGTGCACATTGTATGGGTGTGTAACATTACATTCACTAGTAGGAGTGAGAAAAACATCACGGGGTGGTGTGAATCATAGGGTCTGAATTAGGATAGGCAGTGAGTGGCAATGTAGGATGGAGAAAAGCACCACGGGATGGTCAGCATGGCTATGTCAGGAAACATGCAGTGGCAATGTAGGATATGTTTCTGAAAAACATCGCGGGGTGGTGCGCATTGTATGGGTGTGTAACATTACATTCACTAGTAGGAGTGAGAAAAACATCACGGGGTGTTGTGAGTCATAGTGTCGAATTAGGATAGGCAGTGAGTGGAAATGTAGGATGGAGAAAAGCACCACGGGGTGGTCAGCATGGGGAGGTCAGGAAACATGCAGTGGCAATGTAGGATAGGTTTCTGAAAAACATCGCGGTGTGGTGCGCATTCTATGGGTGTTTAGCATTACATTCACTAGTAGGAGTGAGAAAAACATCACGCGGTGGGGTGAATCATAGGGTCTGAATTAGAATAGGCAGTGAGTGGCAATGTAGGATGGAGAAAAGCACCACGGGGTGGTCAGCATGTGGAGGTCAGGAAACATGCAGTCGCAATGTAGGATAGGTATCTGAAAAACATTGCGGGGTAGTGCGCATTGTGTGGGTGTATAACATTACATTCATTACTAGGAGTGAGAAAAACATCACGGGGTGGGGTGAATCATAGGGTCTGAATTAGGATAGGCAGTGAGTGGCAATGTAAGATGGAGAAAAGCACCACGGGGTGGTCAGCATGGGGAGGTCAGGAAACATGCAGTGGCAATGTAGGATAGGTTTCTGAAAAACATCGCGGGGTGGTGCGCATTGTATGGGTGTGTAACATTACATTCACTAGTAGGAGTGAGAAAAACGTCACGGGGTGTGTGAATCATAGGTTCTGAATTAGGATAGGCAGTGAGTGGCAATGTAAGATGGAGAAAAGCACCACGGGGTGGTCAGCATGGGGAGGTCAGGAAACATGCAGTGGCAAAGTAGGATAGTTTTCTGAAAAACATCGCGGGGTAGTGCACATTGTATGGGTGTATAACATTACATTCACTAGTAGGAATGAGAAAAACATCACGGGGTGGTGTGAATCATAGGGTCTGAATTAGGATAGGCAGTGAGTGGCAATGTAAGATGGAGAAAAGCACCACGGGGTGGTCAGCATGGGGAGGTCAGGAAACATGCAGTGGCAATGTAGGATATTTTTCTGGAAAACATCGCGGGGTGGTGCGCATTGTATGGGTGTGTAACATTAGATTCACTAGTAGGAGTGAGAAAAACATCACGGGGTGGTGTCAATCATAGGGTATGAATTAGGATAGGCAGTGAGTGGCAATGTAGGATGGAGAAAATCACCACGGGGTGGTCAGCATGTGGAGGTCAGGAAACATACAGTGGCAATGTAGGATATGTTTCTGAAAAACATCACGGGGTGGTGCACATTGTATGGGTGTGTAACATTACATTCACTAGTAGGAGTGAGAAAAACATCACGGGGTGGTGTGAATCATAGGGTCTGAATTAGGATAGGCAGTGAGTGGCAATGTAGGATGGAGAAAAGCACCACGGGATGGTCAGCATGGCTAGGTCAGGAAACATGCAGTGGCAATGTAGGATAGGTTTCTGAAAAACATCGCGGGGTGGTGCGCATTGTATGGGTGTGTAACCTTACATTCACTAGTAGGAGTGAGAAAAACATCAAGGGGTGGTGTGAATCATAGTGTCTGAATTAGGATAGGCAGTGAGTGGCAATATAGGATGGAGAAAACACCACGGGGTGATCAGCATGGGGAGGTCAGGAAACATGCAGTGGCAATGTAGGATATGTTTCTGAAAAACATCGCGGGGTGGTGCGCATTGTATGGGTGTGTAACCTTACATTCACTAGTAGGAGTGAGAGAAACGTCACGGGGTGGTGTGAATCATAGGGACTGAATTAGGATAGGCAGTGAGTGGCAATGTCGGATGGAGAAAAGAACCAATGGGTGGTCAAGTCTGGGAGGTCAGATACGATGCAGTGACAATGTAGGATCGGTTTCTGAAAAACATCGCAGGGTGGTGCATTGTATGGGTGTATAACATTACATTCATTAGTAGGAGTGAGAAAGACATCACGGGGTGGGGTGAATCATAGGGTCTGAATTAGGATAGGCAGTGAGTGGCAATGTAAGATGGAGAAAATCACCACGGGATGCTCATCATGGGGAGGTCAGGAAACATGCAGTGGCAATGTAGGATATGTTTCTGAAAAACATCGCGGGGTGGTGCGCATTGTATGGGTGTGTAACATTACATTCACTAGTAGGAGTGAGAAAAACATCACGGGGTGGTGTGAATCTTAGGGTCTGAATTAGGATAGGCAGTGAGTGGCAATGTAGGATGGAGAAAAGCACCATGGGGTGGTCAGCATGGGGAGGTCAGGAAAAATGCAGTGGCAATGTAGGATAGGTTTCTGAAAAACATCGCGGGGTGGTGCGCATTGTATTGGTGTGTAACAATACATTCACTAGTAGGAGACAGAACAACATCACGGGATGGATGAATCATACGGTGTGATTTAGGATAGGCAGTGAGTAGCAATGTAGGATGGAGAAAACACCACGGGGTGGTCAGCATGGGGAGGTCAGGAAACATGCAGTGGCAATGTAGGATAGGTTTCTGAAAAACATCGTGGGGTGGTGCGCATTGTATGGGTGTGTAACATTACATTCACTAGTAGGAGTGAGAAAAACGTCACGGGGTGGTGTGAATTATAGGGTCTGAATTAGGATAGGCAGTGAGTGGCAATGTAGGATGGAGAAAAAACTACGGAGTGGTCAGCATGGGGAGGTCAGGAAACATGCAGTGCCAATGTAGGATATGTTTCTGAAAAACATCGCGGGGTGGTGCGCATTGTATGGGTGTGTAACATTACATTCACTAGTAGGAGTGAGAAAAACATCACAGGGTGTTGTGAGTCATAGTGTCGAATTAGGATAGGCAGTGAGTGGAAATGTAGGATGGAGAAAAGCACCACGGGGTGGTCAGCATGTGGAGGTCAGGAAACATGCAGTGGCAATGTAGGATAGGTTTCTGAAAAACATCGCGGTGTGGTGCGCATTCTATGGGTGTTTAGCATTACATTCACTAGTAGGAGTGAGAAAAACATCACGCGGTGGGGTGAATCATAGGGTCTGAATTAGGATAGGCAGTGAGTGGCAATGTAGGATGGAGAAAAGCACCACGGGGTGGTCAGCATGGGGAGGTCAGGAAACATGCAGTGGCAATGTAGGTTAGGTTTCTGAAAAACATCGCGGGGTGGTGCGCATTGTATGGGTGTGTACCTTACATTCACTAGTAGGAGTGAGAAAAACATCACGGGGTGGTGTGAATCATAGGGTCTGAATTAGAATAGGCAGTGAGTGGCAATGTAGGATGGAGAAAAGCACCACGGGGTGGTCAGCATGTGGAGGTCAGGAAACATGCAGTCGCAATGTAGGATAGGTATCTGAAAAACATTGCGGGGTAGTGCGCATTGTGTGGGTGTATAACATTACATTCATTACTAGGAGTGAGAAAAACATCACGGGGTGGGGTGAATCATAGGGTCTGAATTAGGATAGGCAGTGAGTGGCAATGTAAGATGGAGAAAAGCACCACGGGTTGGTCAGCATGGGGAGGTCAGGAAACATGCAGTGGCAATGTAGGATAGGTTTCTGAAAAACATCGCGGGGTGGTGCGCATTGTATGGTTGTGTAACATTACATTCACTAGTAGGAGTGAGAAAAACGTCACGGGGTGTGTGAATCATAGGTTCTGAATTAGGATAGGCAGTGAGTGGCAATGTAAGATGGAGAAAAGCACCACGGGGTGGTCAGCATGGGGAGGTCAGGAAACATGCAGTGGCAAAGTAGGATAGTTTTCTGAAAAACATCGCGGGGTAGTGCACATTGTATGGGTGTATAACATTACATTCATTAGTAGGAGTGAGAAAGACATCACGGGGTGGGGTGAATCATAGGGTCTGAATTAGGATAGGCAGTGAGTGGCAAAGTAAGATGGAGAAAAGCACCACGGGGTGGTCAGCATGGGGAGGTCAGGAAACATGCAGTGGCAATGTAGGATAGGTTTCTGAAAAACATCGCGAGGTGGTGCGCATTGTATGGGTGTGTAACATTACATTCACTAGTAGGAGTGAGAAAAACATAACGGGGTGGTGTGAATCATAGGGTATGAATTAGGATAGGCAGTGAGTGGCAATGTAGGATGGAGAAAATCACCACGGGGTGGTCAGCATGGGGAGGTCAGGAAACATGCAGTGGCAATGTAGGATATGTTTCTGAAAAACATCGCGGGGTGGTGCGCATTGTATGGGTGTGTAACATTACATTCACTAGTAGGAGTGAGAAAAACATCACGGGGTGGTGTGAATCATAGGGTCTGAATGAGGATAGGCAGTGAGTGGCAATGTAGGATGGAGAAAAGCACCACGGGATGGTCAGCATGGGGAGGTCAGGAAACATGCAGTGGCAATGTAGGATAGGTTTCTGAAAAGCATCGCGGGGTGGTGCGCATTGTATGGGTGTGTAACCTTACATTCACTAGTAGGAGTGAGAAAAACATCACGGGGTGGTGTGAATCTTAGGGTCTGAATTAGGATAGGCAGTGAGTGGCAATGTAGGATGGAGAAAAGCACCATGGGGTGGTCAGCATGGGGAGGTCAGGAAAAATGCAGTTTCAAAGTAGGATAGGTTTCTGAAAAACATCGCGGGGTGGTGCGCATTGTATTGGTGTGTAACAATACATTCACTAGTAGGAGACAGAACAACATCACGGGATGGATGAATCATACGGTGTGATTTAGGATAGGCAGTGAGTGACAATGTAGGATGGAGAAAAGCACCACGGGATGGTCAGCATGGCTAGGTCAGGAAACATGCAGTGGCAATGTAGGATAGGTTTCTGAAAAACATCGCGGGGTGGTGCGCATTGTTTGGGTGTGTAACCTTACATTCACTAGTAGGAGTGAGAAAAACATCAAGGGGTGGTGTGAATCATAGGGTCTGAATTAGTATAGGCAGTGAGTAGCAATGTAGGATGGAGAAAACACCACGGGGTGGTCAGCATGGGGAGGTCAGGAAACATGCAGTGGCAATGTAGGATAGGTTTCTGAAAAACATCGCGGGGTGGTGCGCATTGTATGGGTGTGTAACATTACATTCACTAGTAGGAGTGAGAAAAACGTCATGGGGTGGTGTGAATCATAGGGTCTGAATTAGGATAGGCAGTGAGTGGCAACGTAGGATGGAGAAAAGAACCACGGGGTGGTCAGCTCTGGGAGGTCAGATACCATGCAGTGACAATGTAGGATAGGTTTCTGAAAAACATCGCAGGGTGGTGCGCATAGTATGGGTGTGTAACATTACATTCACTAGTAGGAGTGAGAAAAACATCACGGGATGGTGTGAATCATAGGGTCTGATTTAGGATAGGCAGTGAGTGTCAATGTAGGATGGAGAAAATCACCACGGGGTGGTCAGCATGGGAAGGTCAAGAAACATGCAGTGGGAATGTAGGATATGTTTCTGAAAAACATCGCGGGGTGGTGCGCATTGTATGGGTGTGTAAACTTACATTCACTAGTAGGAGTGAGAAAATCATCACGGGGTGGTGTGAATCATAGGGTCTGAATTAGGATAGGCAGTGAGTGGCAATGTAGGATGGAGAAAAGCACCACGGGGTGCTCAGCTCAGGGAGGTCAGAAAACATGCAGTGGCAATATATAATAGGTTTCTGAAAAACATCGCGGGGTGGTGCGCATTGTATGGGTGTGTAACATTACATTCACTAGTAGGAGTGAGAACAACATCACGGGATGGATGAATCATAGGGTCTGATTTAGGATAGGCAGTGAGTGGCAATGTAGGATGGAGAAAAGCACCACGGGGTGGTCAGCATGGGGAGGTCAGGAAACATGCAGTGGCAATGTAGGATAGGTTTCTGAAAAACATCGCGGGGTGATGAGCATTGTTTTGGAGTGTAACATTACATTCACTAGTAGGAATCATTAAAACATCACGCGGTGGGGTGAATCATAGGGTCTGAATTAGGATAGGCAGTGAGTGGCAATGTAGGATGGAGAAAAGCACCACGGTGTGGTCAGCATAGGGAGGTCAGGAAACATGCAGTGGCAATGTAGGATATGTTTCTGAAAAACATCGCGGGGTGGTGCGCATTGTATGGGTGTGTAACCTTACATTCACTAGTAGGAGTGAGAAAAACATCACGGGGTAGTGTGAATCCTAGAGTCTGAATTAGAATAGGCAGTGAGTGGCAATGTAGGATGGAGAAAAGCACCACGGGGTGGTCAGCATGTGGAGGTCAGGAAACATGCAGTCGCAATGTAGGATAGGTATCTGAAAAACATTGCGGGGTAGTGCGCATTGTGTGGGTGTATAACATTACATTCATTACTAGGAGTGAGAAAAACATCACGGGGTGGGGTGAATCATAGGGTCTGAATTAGGATAGGCAGTGAGTGGCAATGTAAGATGGAGAAAAGCACCACGGGGTGGTCAGCATTAGGATGTTAGGAAACATGCAGTGGCAATGTAGGATAGGTTTCTGAAAAACATCGCGGGGTGGTGCGCATTGTATGGGTGTGTAACATTACATTCACTAGTAGGAGTGAGAAAAACGTCACGGGGTGTGTGAATCATAGGTTCTGAATTAGGATAGGCAGTGAGTGGCAATGTAGGATGGAGAAAAGCACCACGGGGTGGTCAGCATGGGGAGGTCAGGAAACATGCAGTGGCAAAGTAGGATAGTTTTCTGAAAAACATCGCGGGGTATTGCACATTGTATGGGTGTATAACATTACATTCACTAGTAGGAGTGAGAAAAACATCACGGGGTGGTGTGAATCATAGGGTCTGAATTAGGATAGGCAGTGAGTGGCAATGTAAGATGGAGAAAAGCACCACGGGGTGGTCAGCATGGGGAGGTCAGGAAACATGCAGTGGCAATGTAGGATATTTTTCTGAAAAACATCGCGTGGTGGTGCGCATTGTATGGGTGTGTAACATTAGATTCACTAGTAGGAGTGAGAAAAACATCACGGGGTGGTGTCAATCATAGGGTATGAATTAGGATAGGCAGTGAGTGGCAATGTAGGATGGAGAAAAGCAACACGGGGTGGTCAGCATGGGGACGTCAGGAAACATGCAGTGGCAATGTAGGATAGGTTTCTGATAAACATCGCGGGGTGGTGCGCATTGTATGGGTGTGTAACATTACATTCACTAGTAGGAGTGAGAAAAACATCACGGGGTGGTGTGAATCATAGGGTCTGAATGAGGATAGGCAGTGAGTGGCAATGTAGGATGGAGAAAAGCACCACGGGATGGTCAGCATGGGGAGGTCAGGAAACATGCAGTGGCAATGTAGGATAGGTTTCTGAAAAGCATCGCGGGGTTGTGCGCATTGTATGGGTGTGTAACCTTACATTCACTAGAATGAGTGAGAAAAACATCACGGGGTTGTGTGAATCATAGGGTCTGAATTAGGATAGGCTGTGAGTGGCAATGTAGGATGGAGAAAACACCACGGGGTGGTCAGCATGGGGAGGAAAGGAAACATGCAGTGGCAATGTAGGATAGGTTTCTGAAAAACATCGCGGGGTGGTACGCATTGTATGGGTGTGTAACCTTACATTCACTAGTAGGAGTGAGAAAAACGTCACGGGGTGGTGTGAGTCATAGGGACTGAATTAGGATAGGCAGTGAGTGGCAATGTAGGATGGAGAAAAGAACCACTGGGTGGTCAGCTCTGGGAGGTCAGATACCATGCAGTGACAATGTAGGATAAGTTTCTGAAAAACATCGCAGGGTGGTGCGCATTGTATGGGTGTATAACATTACATTCACTAGTAGGAGTGAGAAAAACATCACGGGGTGGTGTGAATCATAGTGTATGAATTAGGATAGGCAGTGAGTGGCAATGTAGGATGGAGAAAATCACCACGGGGTGGTCAGCATGGGGAGGTCAGGAAACATGCAGTGGCAATGTAGGATATGTTTCTGAAAAACATCGCGGGTGGTGCGCCTTGTGTGGTTGTGTAACATTACATTCACTAGTAGGAGTGAAAAAAATGTAACGGGGTCGTGTGAATCATAGGGTCTGAATTAGGATAGGCAATGAGTGGCAATGTAGGATGGAGAAAAGCACCGCGGGGTGGTCAGCATGGGAAGTCAGGAAACATGCAGTGTCAATGTAGGATAGGTTTCTGAAAAACATCGCGGGGTTGTGCGCATTGTATGGGTGTGTAACCTTACATTCACTAGTAGGAGTGAGAAAAACATCACGGGGTGGTGTGAATCTTAGGGTCTGAATTAGGATAGGCAGTGAGTGGCAATGTAGGATGGAGAAAAGCACCACGGGGTGGTCAGCATTGGGAGGTCAGGAAACATGCAGTGGCAATGTAGGATAGGTTTCTGAAAAACATCGCGGGGTGGTGCGCATTGTTTGCGTGTGTAACCTTACATTCACTAGTAGGAGTGAGAAAAACATCAAGGGGTGGTGTGAATCATAGGGTCTGAATTAGTATAGGCAGCGAGTGGCAATGTAGGATGGAGAAAACACCACGGGGTGGTCAGCATGGGGAGGTCAGGAAACATGCAGTGGCAATGTAGGATAGGTTTCTGAAAAACATCGCGGGGTGGTGCGCATTGTATGGGTGTGTAACATTACATTCACTGGTAGGAGTGAGAAAAACGTCATGGGGTGGTGTGAATTGTAGGGTCTGAATTAGGATAGGCAGTGAGTGGCAATGTAGGATGGAGAAAAGAACCACGGGGTGGTCAGCTCTGGGAGGTCAGATACCATGCAGTGACAATGTAGGATAGGTTTCTGAAAAACATCGCAGGGTGGTGAGCATAGTATGGGTGTGTAACATTACATTCACTAGTAGGAGTGAGAAAAAAGTCACGGGGTGGTGTGAATTATAGGGTCTGAATTAGGATAGGCAGTGAGTGGCAATGTAGGATGGAGAAAAGCACCACGGGGTGGTCAGCATGGGGAGGTCAGGAAACATGCAGTCGCAATGTAAGATAGGTATCTGAAAAACATTGCGGGGTAGTGCGCATTGTATGGGTGTATAACATTACATTCATTACTAGGAGTGAGAAAAACATCACGGGGGGGTGAATCATAGGGTCTGAATTAGGATAGGCAGTGAGTGGCAATGTAAGATGGAGAAAAGCACCACGGGGTGGTCAGCATGGGGAGGTCAGGAAACATGCAGTGGCAATGTAGGATAGGTTTCTGAAAAACATCGCGGGGTGGTGTGCATTGTATGGGTGTGTAACCTTACATTCACTAGTAGGAGTGGTGTGCATTGTATGGTGTGTAACCTTACATTCACTAGTAGGAGTGAGAAAAACATCAAGGGGTGGTGTGAATCATAGGTCCTGAATTAGGATAGGCAGTGAGTGGCAATGTAGGATGGAGAAACACCACGGGGTGGTCAGCATGGGGAGGTCAGGAAACATGCAGTGGCAATGTAGGATAGGTTTCTGAAAAACATCGTGGGGTGGTGCGCATTGTATGGGTGTGTAACCTTAGATTCACTAGTAGGAGTGAGAAAAATGTCACGGGGTGGTGTTGATCATAGGGACTGAATTAGGATAGGCAGTGAGTGGCAATGTAGGAGGTAGAAAAGAACCACGGGTTGGTCAGCTCTGGGAGGTCAGATACCATGCAGTGACAATGTAGGATAGGTTTCTGAAAAACATCGCGGGGTGGTGGGCATTGTATGTGTGTGTAACATTACATTCACTAGTAGGAGTGAAAAAAACCTAACGGGGTTGTGTTAATCATAGGGTCTGAATTAGGATAGGCAGTGAGTGGCAATGTAGGATGGGAAAAGCACCATGGGGAGGTCAGTAAGGGGAGGTCAGGAAACATGCAATGGCAATGTAGGATAGGTTCTGAAAAACATCGCGGGTGGTGCGCATTGTATGGGTGTGTAACCTTACATTCACTAGTAGGAGTGAAAAAAACATCACGGGGTGGTGTGAATCATAGGGTCTGAATTAGGATAGGCAGTGAGTGGCAATGTAGGATGGAGAAAACACCATGGGGTGGTGAGCATGGGGAGGTCAGGAAACATGAAGTGGCAATGTAGGATAGGTTTCTGAAAAACATCGCGGGGTGGTGCGCATTGTATGGGTGTGTACCTTACATTCACTAGTAGGAGTGAGAAAAACATCACGGGGTGGTGTGAATCATAGGGTATGAATTAGGATAGGCAGTGAGTGACAATGTAGATGGAGAAAATACCACGGGGTGGTCAGCATGGGGAGGTCAGGAAACATGCAGTGGCAATGTAGGATATGTTTCTGAAAAACATCGCGGGGTGGTGCGCATTGTATGCGTGTGTAACATTACATTCGCTACTAGGAGTGAGGAAAAACATCACGGGGTGGTGTGAATCATAGGGTCTGAATTAGGATAGGCAGTGAGTGGCAATGTAGGATGGAGAAAAAACCACGGGTGGTCAGCATGGGGAGCTCAGGGAACATGCAGTGGCAATGTAGGATAGGTTTCTGAAAAACATCGCGGGTGGTGCACATTGTATGGGTGTGTGTTACATTACTTCACTAGTAGGAGTGAGAAAAACATCACGCGGTGGTGCGCATTGTATGGGTGTGTGTTACATTACATTCACTAGTAGGAGTGAGAAAAACATCACGGGGTGATGTGAATCAGAGGGTCTGAAGTAGGATAGGCAGTGAGTGGCAATGTAGGATGGAGAAAAGCACCGCGGGGTGGTCAGCATGGGGAGGTCGGGGAACATGCAGTGGCAATGTAGGATAGGTTTCTGAAAACATCGCGGGGTGGTGCGCATTGTATGCGTGTGTAACATTACATTCGCTAGTAGGAGTGAAAAAAATGTAACGGGGTCGTGTGAATCATAGGGTCTGAATTAGGATAGGCAGTGAGTGGCAATGGTAGGATGGAGAAAAGTACCACGGGGTGGTCAGCATGGGGAGGTCAGGAAACATGCAGTGGCAATCTAGGATAGGTTTCTGAAAAACATCGCCGGGTGGTGCGCATTGTATGGGTGTATAACCTTACATTCACTAGTAGGAGTGAGAAAAACATCACGGCTGTGTGAATCATAGGGTCTGAATTAGGATAGGCAGTGAATGGCAATGTAGGATGGAGAAAAGCACCACGGGGTGCTCAGCTCGTGGAGGTCAGAAAACATGCAGTGGCAATGTAGGATAGGTTTCTGAAAAACATCGCGGGGTGGTGCGCATTGTGTGGGTGTATAACATTACATTCACTAGTAGGAGTGAAAAAATGTAACGGGGTCGTGTGAATCATAGGGTCTGAATTAGGATAGGCAGTGAGTGGCAATGTAGGATGGAGAAAAGCACCATGGGGAGGTCAGCACGTGAGGTCAGGAAACATGCAGTGGCAATGTAGGATAGGTTTCTGAAAAACATCGCGGGGTGGTGCACATTGTATGGGTGTGTACATTACATTCACTAGTAGGAGTGAGAAAACGTCACGGGGTGGTGTGAATCATAGGATCTGAATTAGGTTAGGCAGTGAGGGGCATGTAGGATGGAGAAAAGCACCACGGGCTGGTCAGGACGGGGAGGTCAAGAATCAGGCAGTGGCAATGTAGGATAGGTTTCTGAAAAACATCGCGGGGTGGTGCGCATTGTATGGGTGTGTAGCATACATTCACTAGTAGCAGTGAGAAAACGTCACGGGGTGGTGTGAATCATAGGGTCTGAATTAGGATAGGAGTGACTTGCCAAAGTAGGATGGAGAAAAGCACCACGGGATGGTCAGCATGGCTAGGTCAGGAAACATGCAGTGGCAATGTAGGATAGTTCTGAAAACATCGCGGGGTGGTGCGCATTGTATGGGTGTGTAACCTTAGTTCACTAGTAGGAGTGAGAAAACTTCACGGGGTGGTGTTGATCATAGGGACTGAATTAGGATAGGCAGTGAGTGGCAATGTAGGAGGGAAAAAAGAACCACGGGTGGTCAGCTCTGGGAGGTCAGATACCATGCAGTGACAATGTAGGATAGGTTCTGAAAAACATCGCGGGGTGGTGCGCATGTATGTGTGTGTAACATTACATTCACTAGTAGGAGTGAAAAAAACCTAACGGGGTTGTGTGAATCATAGGGGTTTGAATTAGGATAGGCAGTGGAGTGCAATGTAGGATGGGGAAAAGCACCATGGGGAGGTCAGTACGGGAGGTCAGGAAACATGCAATGGCAATGTAGGATATGTTTCTGAAAAACATCGCGGGGTGGTGCGCATTGTATGCTGTGTAACATTACATTCGCTAGTAGGAGTGAGAAAAACATCACTGGGTGGTGTGAATCATAGGGTCTGAATTAGGATAGGCAGTGAGTGGCAAATGTAGGATGGAGAAAACACCACGGGGTGGTCAGCATGGGGAGTTCAGGAAATATGCAGTGGCAATGTAGAATAGGTTTCTGAAAAACATCGCGGGTGGTGCGCATTGTGTGGATGATGTACATTACATTCACTCGTAGGAGTGAAAAAAATGTAACGGGGTCGTGTGAATCATAGGGTCTGAATTAGGATAGGCAGTGAGTGGCAATGTAGGATGGAGAGAAAAGTACCACGGGGTGGTCGGCATGGGGAGGTCAGGAAACATGCAGTGGCATCTAGGATAGGTTTCTGAAAACCATCGCCGGGTGGTGCGCATTGTATGGGTGTATAACCTTACATTCACTAGTAGGAGTGAGAAAAACAATCACGGTTGTGTGAATCCATAGGGTCTGAATTAGGATAGGCAGTGAATGGCAATGTAGGATGGAGAAAAGCACCACGGGGTGCTCAGCTCGTGGAGGTCAGAAAACATGCAGTGGCAATGTAGGATAGGTTTCTGAAAACTCGCGGGGTGGTCGCATTGTGTGGGTGTGTAACATTACATTCACTAGTAGGAGTGAAAAAAATGTAACGGGGTCGTGTGAATCATAGGGGTCTGAATTAGGATAGGCAGTGAGTGGCAATGTAGGATGGAGAAAAGCACCATGGGGAGGTCAGCACGTTGAGGTCAGGAAACATGCAGTGGCAATGTAGGATAGGTTTCTGAAAAACATCGCGGGGTGGTGCACATTGTATGGGTGTGTAACATTACATTCACTAGTAGGAGTGAGAAAAACGTCACGGGGTGGTGTGAATTATAGGGTCTGGAATTAGAATAGGCAGTGAGTGGCAATGTAGGATGGAGAAAAGCACCACGGTGTGGTCAGCATGGGAAGTGAGGAAACACGCAGTGTCAATGTAGGATAGGTTTCCTGAAAAACATTGCTTGGTTGTGCGCATTGTATGGTGTGTAACCTTACATTCACTAGTAGGAGTGAAGAAAAACATCACGGGGTTGGTGTGAATCATAGGATCTGAATTAGGTTAGGCAGTGAGTGGCAATGTAGGATGGAGGAAAAGCACCCGGGCTGGTCAGGACGGGGAGGTCAAGAAACATGCAGTGGCAATGTAGGATAGGTTTCTGAAAAACATCGCGGGGTGTGCGCATTGTATGGGTGTGTAGCATTACATTCACTAGTAGCAGTGAGAAAAACGTCACGGGGTGGTGTGAATCATAGGGTCTGAATTAGGATAGGGAGTGACTGGCAAAGTAGGATGGAGAAAAGCACCACGGGATGGTCAGCATGGCTAGGTCAGGAAACATGAGTGGCAATGTAGGATAGGTTTCTGAAAACAGCGGGGTGGTGCGCATGTATGGGTGTGTACCCTACATTCACTATGTAGGAGTGAAAAAAACATCACGGGGTGGTGTAAATCATAGGGTCTGAATTAGGATAGGCAGTGAGTGGCAATGTAGGATGGAGAAAACACCATGGGGTGGTGAGCATGGGGAGGTCAGGAAACATGAAGTGGCAATGTAGGATAGTTTCTGAAAACATCGGGGGGTGGTGCGCATTGTATGGGTGTGTAACATTTACATTCACTAGTAGGAGTGAGAAAAACATCACGGGGTGGTGTGAATAATAGGGTCTGTATTAGGATAGGCAGTGAGTGGAAATATAGGAGGAGAAAGGAACAACGGGGGGTCAGCATTGGGAGGTCAGGAAACATGCAGTGGCAATGTAGGATAGGTTCTGAAAAACATCGCGGTGTGGTGCGCCTGTATGGGTGTTTAGCATTACATTCACTAGTAGGAGTGAGAAAACGTCACGGGGTGATGTGAATCATAGGGTCTGAATAGGATAGGCAGTGAGTGGCAATGTAGGATGGAGAAAACCCCACGGGGTGCTCAGCTCAGGAGGTCAGAAAACATGCAATGGCAATGTAGGATAGGTTTCTGAAAAACATCGCAGGTTGGTGCGCATTGTGTGGGTGTGCAACATTGCATTCACTAGTAGGAGTGAAAAAAATGTAACGGGGTCATGTGAATCATAGGGTCTGAATTAGGATAGGCAGTGAGTTGGCATGTAGGATGGGAAAAGCACCACGGTGTGGTCAGCATGGGAAGTGAGGAACATGCAGGTGTCAATGTAGGATAGGTTTCTGAAAAACATCGCGGGGTGGTGCGCATTGTATGGGTGGTAGCATTACATTCACTAGTAGCAGTCAGAAAAACGTCACGGGTGGTGTGAATCTTAGGGTCTGAATTACGATAGGCAGTGAGTGGCAATGTAGGAAGGAGAAAGCACCACGGGGTGGTCAGCATGGGGAGGTCAGGAACATGCAGTGGCAATGTAGGATAGGTTTCTGAAAACATCGCCGAGTGGTGCGCATTGTATTGGTGTGTAACGTTACATTCACTAGTAGGAGTCAGAAAAACATCATTCGGTGGGGTGAATCATAGGGTCTGAATTAGGATAGGCAGTGAGTGGCAATGTAGGATGGGAGAAAAGCACCACGGGGTGGTCAGCATGGGGAGGTCAGAAACATGCAGTGGCAATGTAGGATAGGTTTCTGAAAAACATCGCGGGGTGGTGCCCATTGTATGTGTGTGTAACCTTACATTCACTAGTAGGAGTGAGAAATCCTGACGGGGTGGTGTGAATCATAGGGTATGAATTAGGATAGGCAGTGAGTGGCAATGTAAGATGGAGAAAAGCACCACGGGGTGGTCAGCATGGGGATGTCAGGAAACATGCAGTGGCAATGTAGGATAGGTTTCTGAAAAACATCGCGAGGTGGTGCGCATTGTATGGGTGTGTAACATTACATTCACTAGTAGGAGTGAGAAAAACATCACGTGGTGGTGTGAATCATAGGGTATGAATTAGGATAGGCAGTGAGTTGCAATGTAGGATGGAGAAAATCACCACGGGGTGGTCAGCATGGGGAGGTCAGGAAACATGCAGTGGCAATCTAGGATAGTTTTCTGAAAACATCGCGGGGTGGTGCGCATTGTATGCGTGTGTAACATTACATTCGCTAGTAGGAGTGAGAAAAACATCACGGGGTGGTGTGATCATAGGGTCTGAATTAGGATAGGCAGTGAGTGGCAATGTAGGATGGAGAAACACCACGGGGTGGTCAGCATGGGGAGGTCAGGAAACATGCAGTGCCAATGTGAATAGGTTTCTGAAAAACATCGCGGGGTGGCGCGCATTGTGTGGATGTGTAACATTACATTCACTAGTAGGAGTGAAAAAAATGTAACGGGGTCGTGTGAATCATAGTGTCTGAATTAGGATAGGCAGTGAGTGGCAATGTAGGATGGAGAAAATCACCACGGTGTGGTCAGCATGGGAAGTGAGGAAACACGCAGTGTCAATGTAGGATAGGTTTCTGAAAAACATTGCGGGGTTGTGCGCATTGTATGGGTGTGTAACCTTACATTCACTAGTAGGAGTGAGAAAAACATCACGGGGTGGTGTGAATCATAGGGTCTGAATTAGGTTAGGCAGTGAGGGGCAATGTAGGATGGAGAAAAGCACCACGGGGTGGTCAGGACGGGGAGGTCAAGAAACATGCAGTGGCAATGTAGGATAGGTTTCTGAAAAACATCGCGGGGTGGTGCGCATTGTATGGGTGTGTAGCATTACATTCACTAGTAGCAGTGGGAAAAACGTCACGGTGTGGTGTGAATCATAGGGTCTGAATTAGTATAGGCAGTGACTGGCAAAGTAGGATGGAGAAAAGCACCACGGGATGGTCAGCATGGCTAGGTCAGGAAACATGCAGTGGCAATGTAGGATAGGTTTCTGAAAAACATCGCGGGGTGGTGCGCATTGTATGGGTGTGTAACCTTACATTCACTAGTAGGAGTGAGATAAACATCACGGGGTGGTGTGAATCATAGGGTCTGAATTAGGATAGGCAGTGAGTGGCAATGTAGGATGGAGAAAACACCACGGGGTGGTCAGCATGGGGAGCTCAGGGAACATGCAGTGGCAATGTAGGATAGGTTTCTGAAAAACATCGCGGGGTGGTGCACATTGTATGGGTGTGTGTTACATTACATTCACTAGTAGGAGTGAGAAAAACATCACGCGGTGGTGCGCATTGTATGGGTGTGTGTTACATTACATTCACTAGTAGGAGTGAGAAAAACATCACGGGGTGATGTGAATCAGAGGGTCTGAATTAGGATAGGCAGTGAGTGGCAATGTAGGATGGAGAAAAGCACCGCGGGGTGGTCAGCATGGGGAGGTCGGGGAACATGCAGTGGCAATGTAGGATAGGTTTCTGAAAAACATCGCGGGGTGGTGCGCATTGTATGCGTGTGTAACATTACATTCGCTAGTAGGAGTGAAAAAAATGTAACGGGGTCGTGTGAATCATAGGGTCTGAATTAGGATAGGCAGTGAGTGGCAATGTAGGATGGAGAAAAGTACCACGGGGTGGTCAGCATGGGGAGGTCAGGAAACATGCAGTGGCAATCTAGGATAGGTTTCTGAAAAACATCGCCGGGTGGTGCGCATTGTATGGGTGTATAACCTTACATTCACTAGTAGGAGTGAGAAAAACATCACGGCTGTGTGAATCATAGGGTCTGAATTAGGATAGGCAGTGAATGGCAATGTAGGATGGAGAAAAGCACCACGGGGTGCTCAGCTCGTGGAGGTCAGAAAACATGCAGTGGCAATGTAGGATAGGTTTCTGAAAAACATCGCGGGGTGGTGCGCATTGTGTGGGTGTATAACATTACATTCACTAGTAGGAGTGAAAAAAATGTAACGGGGTCGTGTGAATCATAGGGTCTGAATTAGGATAGGCAGTGAGTGGCAATGCAGGATGGAAAAAAGCACCATGGGGAGGTGAGCACGTTGAGGTCAGGAAACATGCAGTGGCAATGTAGGATAGGTTTCTGAAAAACATCGCGGGGTGGTGCACATTGTATGGGTGTGTAACATTACATTCACTAGTAGGAGTGAGAAAAACGTCACGGGGTGGTGTGAATTATAGGGTCTGAATTAGGATAGGCAGTGAGTGGCAATGTAGGATGGAGAAAAGCACCACGGTGTGGTCAGCATGGGAAGTGAGGAAACATGCAGTGTCAATGTAGGATAGGTTTCTGAAAAACATTGCTTGGTTGTGCGCATTGTATGGGTGTGTAACCTTACATTCACTAGTAGGAGTGAGAAAAACATCACGGGGTGGTGTGAATCATAGGGTCTGAATTAGGATAGGCAGTGAGTGGCAATGTAAGATGGAGAAAAGCACCACGGGGTGGTCAGCATGGGGAGGTCAGGAAACATGCAGTGGCAATGTAGGATATTTTTCTGAAAAACATCGCGTGGTGGTGCGCATTGTATGGGTGTGTAACATTAGATTCACTAGTAGGAGTGAGAAAAACATCACGGGGTGGTGTCAATCATAGGGTATGAATTAGGATAGGCAGTGAGTGGCAATGTAGGATGGAGAAAAGCAACACGGGGTGGTCAGCATGGGGACGTCAGGAAACATGCAGTGGCAATGTAGGATAGGTTTCTGATAAACATCGCGGGGTGGTGCGCATTGTATGGGTGTGTAACATTACATTCACTAGTAGGAGTGAGAAAAACATCACGGGGTGGTGTGAATCATAGGGTCTGAATGAGGATAGGCAGTGAGTGGCAATGTAGGATGGAGAAAAGCACCACGGGATGGTCAGCATGGGGAGGTCAGGAAACATGCAGTGGCAATGTAGGATAGGTTTCTGAAAAGCATCGCCGGGTTGTGCGCATTGTATGGGTGTGTAACCTTACATTCACTAGAATGAGTGAGAAAAACATCACGGGGTTGTGTGAATCATAGGGTCTGAATTAGGATAGGCTGTGAGTGGCAATGTAGGATGGAGAAAACACCACGGGGTGGTCAGCATGGGGAGGAAAGGAAACATGCAGTGGCAATGTAGGATAGGTTTCTGAAAAACATCGCGGGGTGGTACGCATTGTATGGGTGTGTAACCTTACATTCACTAGTAGGAGTGAGAAAAACGTCACGGGGTGGTGTGAATCATAGGGACTGAATTAGGATAGGCAGTGAGTGGCAATGTAGGATGGAGAAAAGAACCACTGGGTGGTCAGCTCTGGGAGGTCAGATACCATGCAGTGACAATGTAGGATAGGTTTCTGAAAAACATCGCAGGGTGGTGCGCATTGTATGGGTGTATAACATTACATTCACTAGTAGGAGTGAGAAAAACATCACGGGGTGGTGTGAATCATAGTGTATGAATTAGGATAGGCAGTGAGTGGCAATGTAGGATGGAGAAAAT
This sequence comes from Cavia porcellus, assembly GCF_034190915.1. Taxonomy (NCBI): domain Eukaryota; kingdom Metazoa; phylum Chordata; class Mammalia; order Rodentia; family Caviidae; genus Cavia; species Cavia porcellus. The sequence continues at coordinate 148,284 of NW_026947561.1, read as the reverse complement.
CACCACGGGGTGGTCAGCATGGGGAGGTCAGGAAACATGCAGTGGCAATGTAGGATATGTTTCTGAAAAACATCGCGGGTGGTGCGCATTGTGTGGTTGTGTAACATTACATTCACTAGTAGGAGTGAAAAAAATGTAACGGGGTCGTGTGAATCATAGGGTCTGAATTAGGATAGGCAATGAGTGGCAATGTAGGATGGAGAAAAGCACCGCGGGGTGGTCAGCATGGGAAGTCAGGAAACATGCAGTGTCAATGTAGGATAGGTTTCTGAAAAACATCGCGGGGTTGTGCGCATTGTATGGGTGTGTAACCTTACATTCACTAGTAGGAGTGAGAAAAACATCACGGGGTGGTGTGAATCTTAGGGTCTGAATTAGGATAGGCAGTGAGTGGCAATGTAGGATGGAGAAAAGCACCACGGGGTGGTCAGCATTGGGAGGTCAGGAAACATGCAGTGGCAATGTAGGATAGGTTTCTGAAAAACATCGCGGGGTGGTGCGCATTGTTTGCGTGTGTAACCTTACATTCACTAGTAGGAGTGAGAAAAACATCAAGGGGTGGTGTGAATCATAGGGTCTGAATTAGTATAGGCAGCGAGTGGCAATGTAGGATGGAGAAAACACCACGGGGTGGTCAGCATGGGGAGGTCAGGAAACATGCAGTGGCAATGTAGGATAGGTTTCTGAAAAACATCGCGGGGTGGTGCGCATTGTATGGGTGTGTAACATTACATTCACTGGTAGGAGTGAGAAAAACGTCATGGGGTGGTGTGAATTGTAGGGTCTGAATTAGGATAGGCAGTGAGTGGCAATGTAGGATGGAGAAAAGAACCACGGGGTGGTCAGCTCTGGGAGGTCAGATACCATGCAGTGACAATGTAGGATAGGTTTCTGAAAAACATCGCAGGGTGGTGAGCATAGTATGGGTGTGTAACATTACATTCACTAGTAGGAGTGAGAAAAAAGTCACGGGGTGGTGTGAATTATAGGGTCTGAATTAGGATAGGCAGTGAGTGGCAATGTAGGATGGAGAAAAGCACCACGGGGTGGTCAGCATGGGGAGGTCAGGAAACATGCAGTCGCAATGTAAGATAGGTATCTGAAAAACATTGCGGGGTAGTGCGCATTGTATGGGTGTATAACATTACATTCATTACTAGGAGTGAGAAAAACATCACGGGGGGGTGAATCATAGGGTCTGAATTAGGATAGGCAGTGAGTGGCAATGTAAGATGGAGAAAAGCACCACGGGGTGGTCAGCATGGGGAGGTCAGGAAACATGCAGTGGCAATGTAGGATAGGTTTCTGAAAAACATCGCGGGGTGGTGTGCATTGTATGGGTGTGTAACCTTACATTCACTAGTAGGAGTGAGAAAAACATCAAGGGGTGGTGTGAATCATAGGGTCTGAATTAGGATAGGCAGTGAGTGGCAATGTAGGATGGAGAAAACACCACGGGGTGGTCAGCATGGGGAGGTCAGGAAACATGCAGTGGCAATGTAGGATAGGTTTCTGAAAAACATCGTGGGGTGGTGCGCATTGTATGGGTGTGTAACCTTACATTCACTAGTAGGAGTGAAAAAAACATCACGGGGTGGTGTGAATCATAGGGTCTGAATTAGGATAGGCAGTGAGTGGCAATGTAGGATGGAGAAAACACCATGGGGTGGTGAGCATGGGGAGGTCAGGAAACATGAAGTGGCAATGTAGGATAGGCTTCTGAAAAACATCGCGTGGTGGTGCGCATTGTATGGGTGTGTAACCTTACGTTCACTAGTAGGAGTGAGAAAAACATCACGGGGTGGTGTGAATCATAGGGTATGAATTAGGATAGGCAGTGAGTGACAATGTAGGATGGAGAAAATCACCACGGGGTGGTCAGCATGGGGAGGTCAGGAAACATGCAGTGGCAATGTAGGATATGTTTCTGAAAAACATCGCGGGGTGGTGCGCATTGTATGCGTGTGTAACATTACATTCGCTAGTAGGAGTGAGAAAAACATCACGGGGTGGTGTGAATCATAGGGTCTGAATTAGGATAGGCAGTGAGTGGCAATGTAGGATGGAGAAAAAACCACGGGGTGGTCAGCATGGGGAGCTCAGGGAACATGCAGTGGCAATGTAGGATAGGTTTCTGAAAAACATCGCGGGGTGGTGCACATTGTATGGGTGTGTGTTACATTACATTCACTAGTAGGAGTGAGAAAAACATCACGCGGTGGTGCGCATTGTATGGGTGTGTGTTACATTACATTCACTAGTAGGAGTGAGAAAAACATCACGGGGTGATGTGAATCAGAGGGTCTCAATTAGGATAGGCAGTGAGTGGCAATGTAGGATGGAGAAAAGCACCGCGGGGTGGTCAGCATGGGGAGGTCGGGGAACATGCAGTGGCAATGTAGGATAGGTTTCTGAAAAACATCGCGGGGTGGTGCGCATTGTATGCGTGTGTAACATTACATTCGCTAGTAGGAGTGAAAAAAATGTAACGGGGTCGTGTGAATCATAGGGTCTGAATTAGGATAGGCAGTGAGTGGCAATGTAGGATGGAGAAAAGTACCACGGGGTGGTCAGCATGGGGAGGTCAGGAAACATGCAGTGGCAATCTAGGATAGGTTTCTGAAAAACATCGCCGGGTGGTGCGCATTGTATGGGTGTATAACCTTACATTCACTAGTAGGAGTGAGAAAAACATCACGGCTGTGTGAATCATAGGGTCTGAATTAGGATAGGCAGTGAATGGCAATGTAGGATGGAGAAAAGCACCACGGGGTGCTCAGCTCGTGGAGGTCAGAAAACATGCAGTGGCAATGTAGGATAGGTTTCTGAAAAACATCGCGGGGTGGTGCGCATTGTGTGGGTGTATAACATTACATTCACTAGTAGGAGTGAAAAAAATGTAATGGGGTCGTGTGAATCATAGGGTCTGAATTAGGATAGGCAGTGAGTGGCAATGTAGGATGGAGAAAAGCACCATGGGGAGGTCAGCACGTTGAGGTCAGGAAACATGCAGTGGCAATGTAGGATAGGTTTCTGAAAAACATCGCGGGGTGGTGCACATTGTATGGGTGTGTAACATTACATTCACTAGTAGGAGTGAGAAAAACGTCACGGGGTGGTGTGAATTATAGGGTCTGAATTAGGATAGGCAGTGAGTGGCAATGTAGGATGGAGAAAAGCACCACGGTGTGGTCAGCATGGGAAGTGAGGAAACACGCAGTGTCAATGTAGGATAGGTTTCTGAAAAACATTGCTTGGTTGTGCGCATTGTATGGGTGTGTAACCTTACATTCACTAGTAGGAGTGAGAAAAACATCACGGGGTGGTGTGAATCATAGGATCTGAATTAGGTTAGGCAGTGAGGGGCAATGTAGGATGGAGAAAAGCACCACGGGCTGGTCAGGACGGGGAGGTCAAGAATCATGCAGTGGCAATGTAGGATAGGTTTCTGAAAAACATCGCGGGGTGGTGCGCATTGTATGGGTGTGTAGCATTACATTCACTAGTAGCAGTGAGAAAAACGTCACGGGGTGGTGTGAATCATAGGGTCTGAATTAGGATAGGGAGTGACTTGCAAAGTAGGATGGAGAAAAGCACCACGGGATGGTCAGCATGGCTAGGTCAGGAAACATGCAGTGGCAATGTAGGATAGGTTTCTGAAAAACATCGCGGGGTGGTGCGCATTGTATGGGTGTGTAACCTTAGATTCACTAGTAGGAGTGAGAAAAACTTCACGGGGTGGTGTTGATCATAGGGACTGAATTAGGATAGGCAGTGAGTGGCAATGTAGGAGGGAAAAAAGAACCACGGGTTGGTCAGCTCTGGGAGGTCAGATACCATGCAGTGACAATGTAGGATAGGTTTCTGAAAAACATCGCGGGGTGGTGCGCATTGTATGTGTGTGTAACATTACATTCACTAGTAGGAGTGAAAAAAACCTAACGGGGTTGTGTGAATCATAGGGTCTGAATTAGGATAGGCAGTGAGTGGCAATGTAGGATGGGGAAAAGCACCATGGGGAGGTCAGTACGGGGAGGTCAGGAAACATGCAATGGCAATGTAGGATATGTTTCTGAAAAACATCGCGGGGTGGTGCGCATTGTATGCGTGTGTAACATTACATTCGCTAGTAGGAGTGAGAAAAACATCACTGGGTGGTGTGAATCATAGGGTCTGAATTAGGATAGGCAGTGAGTGGCAATGTAGGATGGAGAAAACACCACGGGGTGGTCAGCATGGGGAGTTCAGGAAATATGCAGTGGCAATGTAGAATAGGTTTCTGAAAAACATCGCGGGGTGGTGCGCATTGTGTGGATGTGTAACATTACATTCACTAGTAGGAGTGAAAAAAATGTAACGGGGTCGTGTGAATCATAGGGTCTGAATTAGGATAGGCAGTGAGTGGCAATGTAGGATGGAGAAAAGTACCACGGGGTGGTCAGCATGGGGAGGTCAGGAAACATGCAGTGGCAATCTAGGATAGGTTTCTGAAAAACATCGCCGGGTGGTGCGCATTGTATGGGTGTATAACCTTACATTCACTAGTAGGAGTGAGAAAAACATCACGGGTGTGTGAATCATAGGGTCTGAATTAGGATAGGCAGTGAATGGCAATGTAGGATGGAGAAAAGCACCACGGGGTGCTCAGCTCGTGGAGGTCAGAAAACATGCAGTGGCAATGTAGGATAGGTTTCTGAAAAACATCGCGGGGTGGTGCGCATTGTGTGGGTGTGTAACATTACATTCACTAGTAGGAGTGAAAAAAATGTAACGGGGTCGTGTGAATCATAGGGTCTGAATTAGGATAGGCAGTGAGTGGCAATGTAGGATGGAGAAAAGCACCATGGGGAGGTCAGCACGTTGAGGTCAGGAAACATGCAGTGGCAATGTAGGATAGGTTTCTGAAAAACATCGCGGGGTGGTGCACATTGTATGGGTGTGTAACATTACATTCACTAGTAGGAGTGAGAAAAACGTCACGGGGTGGTGTGAATTATAGGGTCTGAATTAGAATAGGCAGTGAGTGGCAATGTAGGATGGAGAAAAGCACCACGGTGTGGTCAGCATGGGAAGTGAGGAAACACGCAGTGTCAATGTAGGATAGGTTTCTGAAAAACATTGCTTGGTTGTGCGCATTGTATGGGTGTGTAACCTTACATTCACTAGTAGGAGTGAGAAAAACATCACGGGGTGGTGTGAATCATAGGATCTGAATTAGGTTAGGCAGTGAGTGGCAATGTAGGATGGAGAAAAGCACCACGGGCTGGTCAGGACGGGGAGGTCAAGAAACATGCAGTGGCAATGTAGGATAGGTTTCTGAAAAACATCGCGGGGTGGTGCGCATTGTATGGGTGTGTAGCATTACATTCACTAGTAGCAGTGAGAAAAACGTCACGGGGTGGTGTGAATCATAGGGTCTGAATTAGGATAGGGAGTGACTGGCAAAGTAGGATGGAGAAAAGCACCACGGGATGGTCAGCATGGCTAGGTCAGGAAACATGCAGTGGCAATGTAGGATAGGTTTCTGAAAAACATCGCGGGGTGGTGCGCAATGTATGGGTGTGTAACCTTACATTCACTAGTAGGAGTGAAAAAAACATCACGGGGTGGTGTAAATCATAGGGTCTGAATTAGGATAGGCAGTGAGTGGCAATGTAGGATGGAGAAAACACCATGGGGTGGTGAGCATGGGGAGGTCAGGAAACATGAAGTGGCAATGTAGGATAGGTTTCTGAAAAACATCGCGGGGTGGTGCGCATTGTATGGGTGTGTAACATTACATTCACTAGTAGGAGTGAGAAAAACATCACGGGGTGGTGTGAATAATAGGGTCTGTATTAGGATAGGCAGTGAGTGGAAATATAGGATGGAGAAAAGAACAACGGGGTGGTCAGCATTGGGAGGTCAGGAAACATGCAGTGGCAATGTAGGATAGGTTTCTGAAAAACATCGCGGTGTGGTGCGCATTGTATGGGTGTTTAGCATTACATTCACTAGTAGGAGTGAGAAAAACGTCACGGGGTGATGTGAATCATAGGGTCTGAATTAGGATAGGCAGTGAGTGGCAATGTAGGATGGAGAAAACACCACGGGGTGCTCAGCTCAGGGAGGTCAGAAAACATGCAATGGCAATGTAGGATAGGTTTCTGAAAAACATCGCAGGTTGGTGCGCATTGTGTGGGTGTGCAACATTGCATTCACTAGTAGGAGTGAAAAAAATGTAACGGGGTCATGTGAATCATAGGGTCTGAATTAGGATAGGCAGTGAGTGGCCATGTAGGATGGAGAAAAGCACCACGGTGTGGTCAGCATGGGAAGTGAGGAAACATGCAGTGTCAATGTAGGATAGGTTTCTGAAAAACATCGCGGGGTGGTGCGCATTGTATGGGTGTGTAGCATTACATTCACTAGTAGCAGTCAGAAAAACGTCACGGGGTGGTGTGAATCTTAGGGTCTGAATTAGGATAGGCAGTGAGTGGCAATGTAGGAAGGAGAAAAGCACCACGGGGTGGTCAGCATGGGGAGGTCAGGAAACATGCAGTGGCAATGTAGGATAGGTTTCTGAAAAACATCGCCGAGTGGTGCGCATTGTATTGGTGTGTAACGTTACATTCACTAGTAGGAGTCAGAAAAACATCATTCGGTGGGGTGAATCATAGGGTCTGAATTAGGATAGGCAGTGAGTGGCAATGTAGGATGGAGAAAAGCACCACGGGGTGGTCAGCATGGGGAGGTCAGGAAACATGCAGTGGCAATGTAGGATAGGTTTCTGAAAAACATCGCGGGGTGGTGCCCATTGTATGTGTGTGTAACCTTACATTCACTAGTAGGAGTGAGAAAATCCTGACGGGGTGGTGTGAATCATAGGGTATGAATTAGGATAGGCAGTGAGTGGCAATGTAAGATGGAGAAAAGCACCACGGGGTGGTCAGCATGGGGATGTCAGGAAACATGCAGTGGCAATGTAGGATAGGTTTCTGAAAAACATCGCGAGGTGGTGCGCATTGTATGGGTGTGTAACATTACATTCACTAGTAGGAGTGAGAAAAACATCACGTGGTGGTGTGAATCATAGGGTATGAATTAGGATAGGCAGTGAGTTGCAATGTAGGATGGAGAAAATCACCACGGGGTGGTCAGCATGGGGAGGTCAGGAAACATGCAGTGGCAATCTAGGATAGTTTTCTGAAAAACATCGCGGGGTGGTGCGCATTGTATGCGTGTGTAACATTACATTCGCTAGTAGGAGTGAGAAAAACATCACGGGGTGGTGTGAATCATAGGGTCTGAATTAGGATAGGCAGTGAGTGGCAATGTAGGATGGAGAAAACACCACGGGGTGGTCAGCATGGGGAGGTCAGGAAACATGCAGTGCCAATGTGAATAGGTTTCTGAAAAACATCGCGGGGTGGCGCGCATTGTGTGGATGTGTAACATTACATTCACTAGTAGGAGTGAAAAAAATGTAACGGGGTCGTGTGAATCATAGTGTCTGAATTAGGATAGGCAGTGAGTGGCAATGTAGGATGGAGAAAATCACCACGGTGTGGTCAGCATGGGAAGTGAGGAAACACGCAGTGTCAATGTAGGATAGGTTTCTGAAAAACATTGCGGGGTTGTGCGCATTGTATGGGTGTGTAACCTTACATTCACTAGTAGGAGTGAGAAAAACATCACGGGGTGGTGTGAATCATAGGGTCTGAATTAGGTTAGGCAGTGAGGGGCAATGTAGGATGGAGAAAAGCACCACGGGCTGGTCAGGACGGGGAGGTCAAGAAACATGCAGTGGCAATGTAGGATAGGTTTCTGAAAAACATCGCGGGGTGGTGCGCATTGTATGGGTGTGTAGCATTACATTCACTAGTAGCAGTGGGAAAAACGTCACGGTGTGGTGTGAATCATAGGGTCTGAATTAGTATAGGCAGTGACTGGCAAAGTAGGATGGAGAAAAGCACCACGGGATGGTCAGCATGGCTAGGTCAGGAAACATGCAGTGGCAATGTAGGATAGGTTTCTGAAAAACATCGCGGGGTGGTGCGCATTGTATGGGTGTGTAACCTTACATTCACTAGTAGGAGTGAGATAAACATCACGGGGTGGTGTGAATCATAGGGTCTGAATTAGGATAGGCAGTGAGTGGCAATGTAGGATGGAGAAAACACCACGGGGTGGTCAGCATGGGGAGCTCAGGGAACATGCAGTGGCAATGTAGGATAGGTTTCTGAAAAACATCGCGGGGTGGTGCACATTGTATGGGTGTGTGTTACATTACATTCACTAGTAGGAGTGAGAAAAACATCACGCGGTGGTGCGCATTGTATGGGTGTGTGTTACATTACATTCACTAGTAGGAGTGAGAAAAACATCACGGGGTGATGTGAATCAGAGGGTCTGAATTAGGATAGGCAGTGAGTGGCAATGTAGGATGGAGAAAAGCACCGCGGGGTGGTCAGCATGGGGAGGTCGGGGAACATGCAGTGGCAATGTAGGATAGGTTTCTGAAAAACATCGCGGGGTGGTGCGCATTGTATGCGTGTGTAACATTACATTCGCTAGTAGGAGTGAAAAAAATGTAACGGGGTCGTGTGAATCATAGGGTCTGAATTAGGATAGGCAGTGAGTGGCAATGTAGGATGGAGAAAAGTACCACGGGGTGGTCAGCATGGGGAGGTCAGGAAACATGCAGTGGCAATCTAGGATAGGTTTCTGAAAAACATCGCCGGGTGGTGCGCATTGTATGGGTGTATAACCTTACATTCACTAGTAGGAGTGAGAAAAACATCACGGCTGTGTGAATCATAGGGTCTGAATTAGGATAGGCAGTGAATGGCAATGTAGGATGGAGAAAAGCACCACGGGGTGCTCAGCTCGTGGAGGTCAGAAAACATGCAGTGGCAATGTAGGATAGGTTTCTGAAAAACATCGCGGGGTGGTGCGCATTGTGTGGGTGTATAACATTACATTCACTAGTAGGAGTGAAAAAAATGTAACGGGGTCGTGTGAATCATAGGGTCTGAATTAGGATAGGCAGTGAGTGGCAATGCAGGATGGAAAAAAGCACCATGGGGAGGTGAGCACGTTGAGGTCAGGAAACATGCAGTGGCAATGTAGGATAGGTTTCTGAAAAACATCGCGGGGTGGTGCACATTGTATGGGTGTGTAACATTACATTCACTAGTAGGAGTGAGAAAAACGTCACGGGGTGGTGTGAATTATAGGGTCTGAATTAGGATAGGCAGTGAGTGGCAATGTAGGATGGAGAAAAGCACCACGGTGTGGTCAGCATGGGAAGTGAGGAAACATGCAGTGTCAATGTAGGATAGGTTTCTGAAAAACATTGCTTGGTTGTGCGCATTGTATGTGTGTGTAACCTTACATTCACTAGTAGGAGTGAGAAAAACATCACGGGGTGGTGTGAATCATAGGATCTGAATTAGGTTAAGCAGTGAGGGGCAATGTAGGATGGAGAAAAGCACCACGGGCTGGTCAGGACGGGGAGGTCAAGAATCATGCAGTGGCAATGTAGGATAGGTTTCTGAAAAACATCGCGGGGTGGTGCGCATTGTATGGGTGTGTAGCATTACATTCACTAGTAGCAGTGAGAAAAACTTCACGGGGTGGTGTGAATCATAGGGTCTGAATTAGGATAGGGAGTGACTTGCAAAGTAGGATGGAGAAAAGCACCACGGGATGGTCAGCATGGCTAGGTCAGGAAACATGCAGTGGCAATGTAGGATAGGTTTCTGAAAAACATCGCGGGGTGGTGCGCATTGTATGGGTGTGTAACCTTAGATTCACTAGTAGGAGTGAGAAAAACGTCACGGGGTGGTGTTGATCATAGGGACTGAATTAGGATAGGCAGTGTGTGGCAATGTAGGAGGGAAAAAAGAACCACGGGTTGGTCAGCTCTGGGAGGTCAGATACCATGCAGTGACAATGTAGGATAGGTTTCTGAAAAACATCGCGGGGTGGTGCGCATTGTATGTGTGTGTAACATTACATTCACTAGTAGGAGTGAAAAAAACCTAACGGGGTTGTGTGAATCATAGGGTCTGAATTAGGATAGGCAGTGAGTGGCAATGTAGGATGGGGAAAAGCACCATGGGGAGGTCAGTACGGGGAGGTCAGGAAACATGCAATGGCAATGTAGGATATGTTTCTGAAAAACATCGCGGGGTGGTGCGCATTGTATGCGTGTGTAACATTACATTCGCTAGTAGGAGTGAGAAAAACATCACTGGGTGGTGTGAATGATAGGGTCTGAATTAGGATAGGCAGTGAGTGGCAATGTAGGATGGAGAAAACACCACGGGGTGGTCAGCATGGGGAGTTCAGGAAATATGCAGTGGCAATGTAGAATAGGTTTCTGAAAAACATCGCGGGGTGGTGCGCATTGTGTGGATGTGTAACATTACATTCACTAGTAGGAGTGAAAAAAATGTAACGGGGTCGTGTGAATCATAGGGTCTGAATTAGGATAGGCAGTGAGTGGCAATGTAGGATGGAGAAAAGTACCACGGGGTGGTCAGCATGGGGAGGTCAGGAAACATGCAGTGGCAATCTAGGATAGGTTTCTGAAAAACATCGCCGGGTGGTGCGCATTGTATGGGTGTATAACCTTACATTCACTAGTAGGAGTGAGAAAAACATCACGGGTGTGTGAATCATAGGGTCTGAATTAGGATAGGCAGTGAATGGCAATGTAGGATGGAGAAAAGCACCACGGGGTGCTCAGCTCGTGGAGGTCAGAAAACATGCAGTGGCAATGTAGGATAGGTTTCTGAAAAACATCGCGGGGTGGTGCGCATTGTGTGGGTGTGTAACATTACATTCACTAGTAGGAGTGAAAAAAATGTAACGGGGTCGTGTGAATCATAGGGTCTGAATTAGGATAGGCAGTGAGTGGCAATGTAGGATGGAGAAAAGCACCATGGGGAGGTCAGCACGTTGAGGTCAGGAAACATGCAGTGGCAATGTAGGATAGGTTTCTGAAAAACATCGCGGGGTGGTGCACATTGTATGGGTGTGTAACATTACATTCACTAGTAGGAGTGAGAAAAACGTCACGGGGTGGTGTGAATTATAGGGTCTGAATTAGGATAGGCAGTGAGTGGCAATGTAGGATGGAGAAAAGCACCACGGTGTGGTCAGCATGGGAAGTGAGGAAACACGCAGTGTCAATGTAGGATAGGTTTATGAAAAACATTGCTTGGTTGTGCGCATTGTATGTGTGTGTAACCTTACATTCACTAGTAGCAGTGAGAAAAACATCACGGGGTGGTGTGAATCATAGGATCTGAATTAGGTTAGGCAGTGAGTGGCAATGTAGGATGGAGAAAAGCACCACGGGCTGGTCAGGACGGGGAGGTCAAGAAACATGCAGTGGCAATGTAGGATAGGTTTCTGAAAAACATCGCGGGGTGGTGCGCATTGTATGGGTGTGTAGCATTACATTCACTAGTAGCAGTGAGAAAAACGTCACGGGGTGGTGTGAATCATAGGGTCTGAATTAGGATAGGGAGTGACTGGCAAAGTAGGATGGAGAAAAGCACCACGGGATGGTCAGCATGGCTAGGTCAGGAAACATGCAGTGGCAATGTAGGATAGGTTTCTGAAAAACATCGCGGGGTGGTGCGCATTGTATGGGTGTGTAACCTTACATTCACTAGTAGGAGTGAAAAAAACATCACGGGGTGGTGTAAATCATAGGGTCTGAATTAGGATAGGCAGTGAGTGGCAATGTAGGATGGAGAAAACACCATGGGGTGGTGAGCATGGGGACGTCAGGAAACATGAAGTGGCAATGTAGGATAGGTTTCTGAAAAACATCGCGGGGTGGTGCGCATTGTATGGGTGTGTAACATTACATTCACTAGTAGGAGTGAGAAAAACATCACGGGGTGGTGTGAATAATAGGGTCTGTATTAGGATAGGCAGTGAGTGGAAATATAGGATGGAGAAAAGAACAATGGGGTGGTCAGCATTGGGAGGTCAGGAAACATGCAGTGGCAATGTAGGATAGGTTTCTGAAAAACATCGCTGTGTGGTGCGCATTGTATGGGTGTTTAGCATTACATTCACTAGTAGGAGTGAGAAAAACGTCACGGGGTGATGTGAATCATAGGGTCTGAATTAGGATAGGCAGTGAGTGGCAATGTAGGATGGAGAAAACACCATGGGGTGCTCAGCTCAGGGAGGTCAGAAAACATGCAATGGCAATGTAGGATAGGTTTCTGAAAAACATCGCAGGTTGGTGCGCATTGTGTGGGTGTGCAACATTGCATTCACTAGTAGGAGTGAAAAAAATGTAACGGGGTCATGTGAATCATAGGGTCTGAATTAGGATAGGCAGTGAGTGGCCATGTAGGATGGAGAAAAGCACCACGGTGTGGTCAGCATGGGAAGTGAGGAAACATGCAGTGTCAATGTAGGATAGGTTTCTGAAAAACATCGCGGGGTGGTGCGCATTGTATGGGTGTGTAGCATTACATTCACTAGTAGCAGTCAGAAAAACGTCACGGGGTGGTGTGAATCTTAGGGTCTGAATTAGGATAGGCAGTGAGTGGCAATGTAGGAAGGAGAAAAGCACCACGGGGTGGTCAGCATGGGGAGGTCAGGAAACATGCAGTGGCAATGTAGGATAGGTTTCTGAAAAACATCGCCGAGTGGTGCGCATTGTATTGGTGTGTAACGTTACATTCACTAGTAGGAGTCAGAAAAACATCATTCGGTGGGGTGAATCATAGGGTCTGAATTAGGATAGGCAGTGAGTGGCAATGTAGGATGGAGAAAAGCACCACGGGGTGGTCAGCATGGGGAGGTCAGGAAACATGCAGTGGCAATGTAGGATAGGTTTCTGAAAAACATCGCGGGGTGGTGCCCATTGTATGTGTGTGTAACCTTACATTCACTAGTAGGAGTGAGAAAATCCTGACGGGGTGGTGTGAATCATAAGGTATGAATTAGGATAGGCAGTGAGTGGCAATGTAGGATGGAGAAAAGCACCCCGGGGTGGTCAGCATGGGGAGGTCAGGAAACATGCAGTGGCAATGTAGGATAGGTTTCTGAAAAACATCCCGGGTAGTGCGCATTGTATGGGTGTATAACATTACATTCATTAGTAGGAGTGAGAAAAACATCACGGGGTGGGGTGAATCATAGGGTCTGAATTAGGATAGGCAGTGAGTGGCAATGTAAGATGGAGAAAAGCACCACGGGGTGGTCAGCATGGGGAGGTCAGGAAACATGCAGTGGCAATGTAGGATAGGTTTCTGTAAAACATCGCGAGGTGGTGCGCATTGTATGGGTGTGTAACATTACATTCACTAGTAGGAGTGAGAAAAACATCACGGGGTGGTGTGAATCATAGGGTATGAATTAGGATAGGCAGTGAGTTGCAATGTAGGATGGAGAAAATCACCACGGGGTGGTCAGCATGGGGAGGTCAGGAAACATGCAGTGGCAATCTAGGATAGTTTTCTGAAAAACATCGCGGTGTGGTGCGCATTGTATGCGTGTGTAACATTACATTCGCTAGTAGGAGTGAGAAAAACATCACGGGGTGGTGTTAATCATAGGGTCTGAATTAGGATAGGCAGTGAGTGGCAATGTAGGATGGAGAAAACACCACGGGGTGGTCAGCATGGGGAGGTCAGGAAACATGCAGTGCCAATGTAGAATAGGTTTCTGAAAAACATCGTGGGGTGGTGCGCATTGTGTGGATGTGTAACATTACATTCACTAGTAGGAGTGAAAAAAATGTAACGGGGTCGTGTGAATCATAGTGTCTGAATTAGGATAGGCAGTGAGTGGCAATGTAGGATGGAGAAAAGCACCACGGTGTGGTCAGCATGGGAAGTGAGGAAACACGCAGTGTCAATGTAGGATAGGTTTCTGAAAAACATTGCGGGGTTGTGCGCATTGTATGGGTGTGTAACCTTCCATTCACTAGTAGGAGTGAGAAAAACATCACGGGGTGGTGGGAATCATAGGGTCTGAATTAGGTTAGGCAGTGAGGGGCAATGTAGGATGGAGAAAAGCACCACGGGGTGGTCAGGACGGGGAGGTCAAGAAACATGCAGTGGCAATGTAGGATAGGTTTCTGAAAAACATCGCGGTGTGGTGCGCATTGTATGGGTGTGTAGCATTACATTCACTAGTAGCAGTGAGAAAAACGTCACGGTGTGGTGTGAATCATAGGGTCTGAATTAGGATAGGCAGTGACTGGCAAAGTAGGATGGAGAAAAGCACCACGGGATGGTCAGCATGGCTAGGTCAGGAAACATGCAGTGGCAATGTAGGATAGGTTTCTGAAAAACATCGCGGGGTGGTGCGCATTGTATGGGTGTGTAACCTTACATTCACTAGTAGGAGTGAGAAAAACATCAAGGGGTGGTGTGAATCATAGGGTAAGAATTAGGATAGGCAGTGAGTGGCAATGTAGGATGGAGAAAACACCACGGGGTGGTCAGCACGGGGAGGTCAGGAAACATGCAGTGGCAATGTAGGATAGGTTTCTGAAAAACATCGCGGGGTGGTGCGCATTGTATGGGTGTGTAACCTTACATTCACTAGTAGGAGTGAGAAAAACGTCACGGGGTGGTGTGAATCATAGGGTCTGAATTAGGATAGGCAGTGAGTGGCAATTTAGGATGGGGAAAAGCACCATGGGGAGGTCAGTACGGGGAGGTCAGGAAACATGCAGTGGCAATGTAGGATAGGTTTCTGAAAAACATCGCGGGGTGGTGCGCATTGTATGGGTGTGTAACATTACATTCACTAGTAGGAGTGAGAAAAACGTCACGGGGTGGTGTGAATTATAGGGTCTGAATAAGGATAGGGAATGAGTGGCAATGTAGGATGGAGAAAAGCACCGCGGGTTGGTCAGCATGGGGAAGTCAGGAAACATGCAGTGTCAATGTAGGATAGGTTTCTGAAAAACATCGAGGGGTTGTGCGCCTTGTATGGGTGTGTAACCTTACATTCACTAGTAGGCGTGAGAAAAACATCACGGGGTGGTGTGAATCTTAGGGTCTGAATTAGGCTAGGAAGTGAGTGGCAATGTAGGATGGAGAAAAGCACCATGGGGTGGTCAGCATGGGGAGGTCAGGAAACATGCAGTGGCAATGTAGGATAGGTTTCTGAAAAACATCGCGGGGTGGTGCGCATTGTATGGGTGTGTAACATTACATTCACTAGTAGGAGTGAGAAAAACATCACGGGATGGTGTGAATCATAGGGTCTGATTTAGGATAGGCAGTGAGTGTCAATGTAGGATGGAGAAAATCACCACGGGGTGGTCAGCATGGGGAGGTCAGGAAACATGCAGTGGGAATGTAGGATGTGTTTCTGAAAAACATCGCGGGGTGGTGCGCATTGTATGGGTGTGTAACATTACATTCACTAGTAGGAGTGAGAAAAACATCACGGGGTGGTGTGAATAATAGGGTCTGTATTAGGATAGGCAGTGAGTGGAAATGTAGGATGGAGAAAAGAACCACGGGGTGGTCAGCATTGGGAGGTCAGGAAACATGCAGTGGCAATGTAGGATAGGTTTCTGAAAAACATCGCGGTGTGGTGCGCATTGTATGGGTGTTTAGCATTACATTCACTAGTAGGAGTGAGAAAAACGTCACGGGGTGATGTGAATCATAGGGTCTGAATTAGGATAGGCAGTGAGTGGCAATGTAGGATGGAGAAATAACCACGGGGTGCTCAGCTCAGGGAGGTCAGAAAACATGCAGTGGCAATGTAGGATAGGTTTCTGAAAAACATCGCAGGTTGGTGCGCATTGTGTGGGTGTGCAACATTACATTCACTAGTAGGAGTGAAAAAAATGTAACGGGGTCATGTGAATCATAGGGTCTGAATTAGGATAGGCAGTGAGTGGCAATGTAGGATGGAGAAAACACCACGGTGTGGTCAGCATGGGGAGGTCAGGAAACATGCAGTGGCAATGTAGAATAGGTTTCTGAAAAACATCGCGGGGTGGTGCGCATTGTGTGGATGTGTAACAGTACATTCACTAGTAGGAGTGAAAAAAATGTAACGGGGTCGTGTGAATCATAGGGTCTGAATTAGGATAGGCAGTGAGTGGCAATGTAGGATGGAGAAAAGTACCACGGGGTGGTCAGCATGGGGAGGTCAGGAAACATGCAGTGGCAATCTAGGATAGGTTTCTGAAAAACATCGCCGGGTGGTGCGCATTGTATGGGTGTGTAACATTACATTCACTAGGAGGAGTGAGAAAAACATCACGGGTGTGTGAATCATAGGGTCTGAATTAATATAGGCAGTGAGTGGCAATGTAGGATGGAGAAAACACCACGGGGTGGTCAGCATGGGGAGGTCAGGAAACATGCAGTGCCAATGTAGAATAGGTTTCTGAAAAACATTGCGGGGTGGTGCGCATTGTGTGGATGTGTAACATTACATTCACTAGTAGGAGTGAAAAAAATGTAACGGGGTCGTGTGAATCATAGTGTCTGAATTAGGATAGGCAGTGAGTGGCAATGTAGGATGGAGAAAAGCACCACGGTGTGGTCAGCATGGGAAGTGAGGAAACACGCAGTGTCTATGTAGGATAGGTTTCTGAAAAACATTGCGGGGTTGTGCGCATTGTATGGGTGTGTAACCTTACATTCACTAGTAGGAGTGAGAAAAACATCACGGGGTGGTGTGAATCATAGGGTCTGAATTAGGTTAGGCAGTGAGGGGCAATGTAGGATGGAGAAAAGCACCACGGGGTGGTCAGGACGGGGAGGTTAAGAAACATGCAGTGGCAATGTAGGATAGGTTTCTGAAAAACATCGCGGGGTGGTGCGCATTGTATGGGTGTGTAGCATTACATTCACTAGTAGCAGTGAGAAAAACGTCACGGTGTGGTGTGAATCATAGGGTCTGAATTAGGATAGGCAGTGACTGGCAAAGTAGGATGGAGAAAAGCACCACGGGATGGTCAGCATGGCTAGGTCAGGAAACATGCAGTGGCAATGTAGGATAGGGTTCTGAAAAACATCGCGGGGTGGTGCGCATTGTATGGTTGTGTAACCTTACATTCACTAGTAGGAGTGAGAAAAACATCAAGGGGTGGTGTGAATCATAGGGTATGAATTAGGATAGGCAGTGAGTGGCAATGTAGGATGGAGAAAACACCACGGGGTGGTCAGCACGGGGAGGTCAGGAAACATGCAGTGGCAATGTAGGATAGGTTTCTGAAAAACATCGCGGGGTGGTGCGCATTGTATGGGTGTGTAACCTTACATTCACTAGCAGGAGTGAGAAAAACGTCACGGGGTGGTGTGAATCATAGGGTCTGAATTAGGATAGGCAGTGAGTGGCAATTTAGGATGGGGAAAAGCACCATGGGGAGGTCAGTACGGGGAGGTCAGGAAACATGCAGTGGCAATGTAGGATAGGTTTCTGAAAAACATCGCGGGGTGGTGCGCATTGTATGGGTGTGTAACATTACATTCACTAGTAGGAGTGAGAAAAACGTCACGGGGTGGTGTGAATTATAGGGTCTGAATAAGGATAGGGAATGAGTGGCAATGTAGGATGGAGAAAAGCACCGCGGGTTGGTCAGCATGGGGAAGTCAGGAAACATGCAGTGTCAATGTAGGATAGGTTTCTGAAAAACATCGAGGGGTTGTGCGCCTTGTATGGGTGTGTAACCTTACATTCACTAGTAGGCGTGAGAAAAACATCACGGGGTGGTGTGAATCTTAGGGTCTGAATTAGGCTAGGAAGTGAGTGGCAATGTAGGGTGGCGAAAAGCACCATGGGGTGGTCAGCATGGGGAGGTCAGGAAACATGCAGTGGCAATGTAGGATAGGTTTCTGAAAAACATCGCGGGGTGGTGCGCATTGTATGGGTGTGTAACATTACATTCACTAGTAGGAGTGAGAAAAACATCACGGGATGGTGTGAATCATAGGGTCTGATTTAGGATAGGCAGTGAGTGTCAATGTAGGATGGAGAAAATCACCACGGGGTGGTCAGCATGGGGAGGTCAGGAAACATGCAGTGGGAATGTAGGATGTGTTTCTGAAAAACATCGCGGGGTGGTGCGCATTGTATGGGTGTGTAACATTACATTCACTAGTAGGAGTGAGAAAAACATCACGGGGTGGTGTGAATAATAGGGTCTGTATTAGGATAGGCAGTGAGTGGAAATGTAGGATGGAGAAAACAACCACGGGGTGGTCAGCATTGGGAGGTCAGGAAACATGCAGTGGCAATGTAGGATAGGTTTCTGAAAAACATCGCGGTGTGGTGCGCATTGTATGGGTGTTTAGCATTACATTCACTAGTAGGAGTGAGAAAAACGTCACGGGGTGATGTGAATCATAGTGTCTGAATTAGGATAGGCAGTGAGTGGCAATGTAGGATGGAGAAAACACCACGGGGTGCTCAGCTCAGGGAGGTCAGAAAACATGCAGTGGCAATGTAGGATAGGTTTCTGAAAAACATCGCAGGTTGGTGCGCATTGTGTGGGTGTGCAACATTACATTCACTAGTAGGAGTGAAAAAAATGTAACGGGTTCGTGTGAATCATAGGGTCTGAATTAGGATAGGCAGTGAGTGGCAATGTAGGATGGAGAAAACACCACGGTGTGGTCAGCATGGGGAGGTCAGGAAACATGCAGTGGCAATGTAGAATAGGTTTCTGAAAAACATCGCGGGGTGGTGCGCATTGTGTGGATGTGTAACAGTACATTCACTAGTAGGAGTGAAAAAAATGTAACGGGGTCGTGTGAATCATAGGGTCTGAATTAGGATAGGCAGTGAGTGGCAATGTAGGATGGAGAAAAGTACCACGGGGTGGTCAGCATGGGGAGGTCAGGAAACATGCAGTGGCAATCTAGGATAGGTTTCTGAAAAACATCGCCGGGTGGTGCGCATTGTATGGGTGTGTAACATTACATTCACTAGGAGGAGTGAGAAAAACATCACGGGTGTGTGAATCATAGGGTCTGAATTAGGATAGGCAGTGAGTGGCAATGTAGGATGGAGAAAAGCACCACAGGGTGCTCAGCTCGTGGAGGTCAGAAAACATGCAGTGGAAATGTAGGATAGGTTTCTGAAAAAAATAGCGGGGTGGTTCGCATTGTGTGGGTGTGTAACATTACATTCACTAGTAGGAGTGAAAAAAATGTAACGGGGCCGTGTGAATCATAGGGTCTGAATTAGGATAGGCAGTGAGTGGCAATGTAGGATGGAGAAAAGCACCATGGGGAGGTCAGCACGTTGAGGTCAGGATACATGCAGTGGCAATGTAGGATAGGTTTCTGAAAAACATCGCGGCGTGGTGCGCATTGTATGGGTGTGTAACATTACATTCACTAGTAGGAGTGAGAAAAACGTCACGGGGTGGTGTGAATCATAGGGTCTGAATTAGGATAGGCAGTGAGTGGCAATGTAGGATGGAGAAAAGCACCACGGTGTGGTCAGCATGGGAAGTGAGGAAACACGCAGTGTCAATGTAGGATAGGTTTCTGAAAAACATCGCGGGGTGGTGCGCATTGTATGGGTGTATAACATTACATTCACTAGTAGGAGTGAGAAAAACATCACGGGGTGGTGTGAATCATAGTGTATGAATTAGGATAGGCAGTGAGTGGCAATGTAGGATGGAGAAAATCACCACGGGGTGGTCAGCATGGGGAGGTCAGGAAACATGCAGTGGCAATGTAGGATATGTTTCTGAAAAACATCGCGGGTGGTGCGCCTTGTGTGGTTGTGTAACATTACATTCACTAGTAGGAGTGAAAAAAATGTAACGGGGTCGTGTGAATCATAGGGTCTGAATTAGGATAGGCAATGAGTGGCAATGTAGGATGGAGAAAAGCACCGCGGGGTGGTCAGCATGGGAAGTCAGGAAACATGCAGTGTCAATGTAGGATAGGTTTCTGAAAAACATCGCGGGGTTGTGCGCATTGTATGGGTGTGTAACCTTACATTCACTAGTAGGAGTGAGAAAAACATCACGGGGTGGTGTGAATCTTAGGGTCTGAATTAGGATAGGCAGTGAGTGGCAATGTAGGATGGAGAAAAGCACCACGGGGTGGTCAGCATTGGGAGGTCAGGAAACATGCAGTGGCAATGTAGGATAGGTTTCTGAAAAACATCGCGGGGTGGTGCGCATTGTTTGCGTGTGTAACCTTACATTCACTAGTAGGAGTGAGAAAAACATCAAGGGGTGGTGTGAATCATAGGGTCTGAATTAGTATAGGCAGCGAGTGGCAATGTAGGATGGAGAAAACACCACGGGGTGGTCAGCATGGGGAGGTCAGGAAACATGCAGTGGCAATGTAGGATAGGTTTCTGAAAAACATCGCGGGGTGGTGCGCATTGTATGGGTGTGTAACATTACATTCACTGGTAGGAGTGAGAAAAACGTCATGGGGTGGTGTGAATTGTAGGGTCTGAATTAGGATAGGCAGTGAGTGGCAATGTAGGATGGAGAAAAGAACCACGGGGTGGTCAGCTCTGGGAGGTCAGATACCATGCAGTGACAATGTAGGATAGGTTTCTGAAAAACATCGCAGGGTGGTGAGCATAGTATGGGTGTGTAACATTACATTCACTAGTAGGAGTGAGAAAAAAGTCACGGGGTGGTGTGAATTATAGGGTCTGAATTAGGATAGGCAGTGAGTGGCAATGTAGGATGGAGAAAAGCACCACGGGGTGGTCAGCATGGGGAGGTCAGGAAACATGCAGTCGCAATGTAAGATAGGTATCTGAAAAACATTGCGGGGTAGTGCACATTGTATGGGTGTATAACATTACATTCATTACTAGGAGTGAGAAAAACATCACGGGGGGGTGAATCATAGGGTCTGAATTAGGATAGGCAGTGAGTGGCAATGTAAGATGGAGAAAAGCACCACGGGGTGGTCAGCATGGGGAGGTCAGGAAACATGCAGTGGCAATGTAGGATAGGTTTCTGAAAAACATCGCGGGGTGGTGTGCATTGTATGGGTGTGTAACCTTACATTCACTAGTAGGAGTGAGAAAAACATCAAGGGGTGGTGTGAATCATAGGGTCTGAATTAGGATAGGCAGTGAGTGGCAATGTAGGATGGAGAAAACACCACGGGGTGGTCAGCATGGGGAGGTCAGGAAACATGCAGTGGCAATGTAGGATAGGTTTCTGAAAAACATCGTGGGGTGGTGCGCATTGTATGGGTGTGTAACCTTAGATTCACTAGTAGGAGTGAGAAAAATGTCACGGGGTGGTGTTGATCATAGGGACTGAATTAGGATAGGCAGTGAGTGGCAATGTAGGAGGTAGAAAAGAACCACGGGTTGGTCAGCTCTGGGAGGTCAGATACCATGCAGTGACAATGTAGGATAGGTTTCTGAAAAACATCGCGGGGTGGTGGGCATTGTATGTGTGTGTAACATTACATTCACTAGTAGGAGTGAAAAAAACCTAACGGGGTTGTGTTAATCATAGGGTCTGAATTAGGATAGGCAGTGAGTGGCAATGTAGGATGGGGAAAAGCACCATGGGGAGGTCAGTACGGGGAGGTCAGGAAACATGCAATGGCAATGTAGGATAGGTTTCTGAAAAACATCGCGGGGTGGTGCGCATTGTATGGGTGTGTAACCTTACATTCACTAGTAGGAGTGAAAAAAACATCACGGGGTGGTGTGAATCATAGGGTCTGAATTAGGATAGGCAGTGAGTGGCAATGTAGGATGGAGAAAACACCATGGGGTGGTGAGCATGGGGAGGTCAGGAAACATGAAGTGGCAATGTAGGATAGGTTTCTGAAAAACATCGCGGGGTGGTGCGCATTGTATGGGTGTGTAACCTTACGTTCACTAGTAGGAGTGAGAAAAACATCACGGGGTGGTGTGAATCATAGGGTATGAATTAGGATAGGCAGTGAGTGACAATGTAGGATGGAGAAAATCACCACGGGGTGGTCAGCATGGGGAGGTCAGGAAACATGCAGTGGCAATGTAGGATATGTTTCTGAAAAACATCGCGGGGTGGTGCGCATTGTATGCGTGTGTAACATTACATTCGCTAGTAGGAGTGAGA
The DNA here is from genome assembly GCF_034190915.1 of Cavia porcellus. Lineage (NCBI taxonomy): Eukaryota > Metazoa > Chordata > Mammalia > Rodentia > Caviidae > Cavia > Cavia porcellus. The sequence continues at coordinate 126,230 of NW_026947561.1, read as the reverse complement.
AAAACATCACGGGGTGGTGTGAATCATAGGGTCTGAATTAGGATAGGCAGTGAGTGGCAATGTAGGATGGAGAAAAAACCACGGGGTGGTCAGCATGGGGAGCTCAGGGAACATGCAGTGGCAATGTAGGATAGGTTTCTGAAAAACATCGCGGGGTGGTGCACATTGTATGGGTGTGTGTTACATTACATTCACTAGTAGGAGTGAGAAAAACATCACGCGGTGGTGCGCATTGTATGGGTGTGTGTTACATTACATTCACTAGTAGGAGTGAGAAAAACATCACGGGGTGATGTGAATCAGAGGGTCTGAATTAGGATAGGCAGTGAGTGGCAATGTAGGATGGAGAAAAGCACCGCGGGGTGGTCAGCATGGGGAGGTCGGGGAACATGCAGTGGCAATGTAGGATAGGTTTCTGAAAAACATCGCGGGGTGGTGCGCATTGTATGCGTGTGTAACATTACATTCGCTAGTAGGAGTGAAAAAAATGTAACGGGGTCGTGTGAATCATAGGGTCTGAATTAGGATAGGCAGTGAGTGGCAATGTAGGATGGAGAAAAGTACCACGGGGTGGTCAGCATGGGGAGGTCAGGAAACATGCAGTGGCAATCTAGGATAGGTTTCTGAAAAACATCGCCGGGTGGTGCGCATTGTATGGGTGTATAACCTTACATTCACTAGTAGGAGTGAGAAAAACATCACGGCTGTGTGAATCATAGGGTCTGAATTAGGATAGGCAGTGAATGGCAATGTAGGATGGAGAAAAGCACCACGGGGTGCTCAGCTCGTGGAGGTCAGAAAACATGCAGTGGCAATGTAGGATAGGTTTCTGAAAAACATCGCGGGGTGGTGCGCATTGTGTGGGTGTATAACATTACATTCACTAGTAGGAGTGAAAAAAATGTAACGGGGTCGTGTGAATCATAGGGTCTGAATTAGGATAGGCAGTGAGTGGCAATGTAGGATGGAGAAAAGCACCATGGGGAGGTCAGCACGTTGAGGTCAGGAAACATGCAGTGGCAATGTAGGATAGGTTTCTGAAAAACATCGCGGGGTGGTGCACATTGTATGGGTGTGTAACATTACATTCACTAGTAGGAGTGAGAAAAACGTCACGGGGTGGTGTGAATCATAGGATCTGAATTAGGTTAGGCAGTGAGGGGCAATGTAGGATGGAGAAAAGCACCACGGGCTGGTCAGGACGGGGAGGTCAAGAATCATGCAGTGGCAATGTAGGATAGGTTTCTGAAAAACATCGCGGGGTGGTGCGCATTGTATGGGTGTGTAGCATTACATTCACTAGTAGCAGTGAGAAAAACGTCACGGGGTGGTGTGAATCATAGGGTCTGAATTAGGATAGGGAGTGACTTGCAAAGTAGGATGGAGAAAAGCACCACGGGATGGTCAGCATGGCTAGGTCAGGAAACATGCAGTGGCAATGTAGGATAGGTTTCTGAAAAACATCGCGGGGTGGTGCGCATTGTATGGGTGTGTAACCTTAGATTCACTAGTAGGAGTGAGAAAAACTTCACGGGGTGGTGTTGATCATAGGGACTGAATTAGGATAGGCAGTGAGTGGCAATGTAGGAGGGAAAAAAGAACCACGGGTTGGTCAGCTCTGGGAGGTCAGATACCATGCAGTGACAATGTAGGATAGGTTTCTGAAAAACATCGCGGGGTGGTGCGCATTGTATGTGTGTGTAACATTACATTCACTAGTAGGAGTGAAAAAAACCTAACGGGGTTGTGTGAATCATAGGGTCTGAATTAGGATAGGCAGTGAGTGGCAATGTAGGATGGGGAAAAGCACCATGGGGAGGTCAGTACGGGGAGGTCAGGAAACATGCAATGGCAATGTAGGATATGTTTCTGAAAAACATCGCGGGGTGGTGCGCATTGTATGCGTGTGTAACATTACATTCGCTAGTAGGAGTGAGAAAAACATCACTGGGTGGTGTGAATCATAGGGTCTGAATTAGGATAGGCAGTGAGTGGCAATGTAGGATGGAGAAAACACCACGGGGTGGTCAGCATGGGGAGTTCAGGAAATATGCAGTGGCAATGTAGAATAGGTTTCTGAAAAACATCGCGGGGTGGTGCGCATTGTGTGGATGTGTAACATTACATTCACTAGTAGGAGTGAAAAAAATGTAACGGGGTCGTGTGAATCATAGGGTCTGAATTAGGATAGGCAGTGAGTGGCAATGTAGGATGGAGAAAAGTACCACGGGGTGGTCGGCATGGGGAGGTCAGGAAACATGCAGTGGCAATCTAGGATAGGTTTCTGAAAAACATCGCCGGGTGGTGCGCATTGTATGGGTGTATAACCTTACATTCACTAGTAGGAGTGAGAAAAACATCACGGGTGTGTGAATCATAGGGTCTGAATTAGGATAGGCAGTGAATGGCAATGTAGGATGGAGAAAAGCACCACGGGGTGCTCAGCTCGTGGAGGTCAGAAAACATGCAGTGGCAATGTAGGATAGGTTTCTGAAAAACATCGCGGGGTGGTGCGCATTGTGTGGGTGTGTAACATTACATTCACTAGTAGGAGTGAAAAAAATGTAACGGGGTCGTGTGAATCATAGGGTCTGAATTAGGATAGGCAGTGAGTGGCAATGTAGGATGGAGAAAAGCACCATGGGGAGGTCAGCACGTTGAGGTCAGGAAACATGCAGTGGCAATGTAGGATAGGTTTCTGAAAAACATCGCGGGGTGGTGCACATTGTATGGGTGTGTAACATTACATTCACTAGTAGGAGTGAGAAAAACGTCACGGGGTGGTGTGAATTATAGGGTCTGAATTAGAATAGGCAGTGAGTGGCAATGTAGGATGGAGAAAAGCACCACGGTGTGGTCAGCATGGGAAGTGAGGAAACACGCAGTGTCAATGTAGGATAGGTTTCTGAAAAACATTGCTTGGTTGTGCGCATTGTATGGGTGTGTAACCTTACATTCACTAGTAGGAGTGAGAAAAACATCACGGGGTGGTGTGAATCATAGGATCTGAATTAGGTTAGGCAGTGAGTGGCAATGTAGGATGGAGAAAAGCACCACGGGCTGGTCAGGACGGGGAGGTCAAGAAACATGCAGTGGCAATGTAGGATAGGTTTCTGAAAAACATCGCGGGGTGGTGCGCATTGTATGGGTGTGTAGCATTACATTCACTAGTAGCAGTGAGAAAAACGTCACGGGGTGGTGTGAATCATAGGGTCTGAATTAGGATAGGGAGTGACTGGCAAAGTAGGATGGAGAAAAGCACCACGGGATGGTCAGCATGGCTAGGTCAGGAAACATGCAGTGGCAATGTAGGATAGGTTTCTGAAAAACATCGCGGGGTGGTGCGCATTGTATGGGTGTGTAACCTTACATTCACTAGTAGGAGTGAAAAAAACATCACGGGGTGGTGTAAATCATAGGGTCTGAATTAGGATAGGCAGTGAGTGGCAATGTAGGATGGAGAAAACACCATGGGGTGGTGAGCATGGGGAGGTCAGGAAACATGAAGTGGCAATGTAGGATAGGTTTCTGAAAAACATCGCGGGGTGGTGCGCATTGTATGGGTGTGTAACATTACATTCACTAGTAGGAGTGAGAAAAACATCACGGGGTGGTGTGAATAATAGGGTCTGTATTAGGATAGGCAGTGAGTGGAAATATAGGATGGAGAAAAGAACAACGGGGTGGTCAGCATTGGGAGGTCAGGAAACATGCAGTGGCAATGTAGGATAGGTTTCTGAAAAACATCGCGGTGTGGTGCGCATTGTATGGGTGTTTAGCATTACATTCACTAGTAGGAGTGAGAAAAACGTCACGGGGTGATGTGAATCATAGGGTCTGAATTAGGATAGGCAGTGAGTGGCAATGTAGGATGGAGAAAACACCACGGGGTGCTCAGCTCAGGGAGGTCAGAAAACATGCAATGGCAATGTAGGATAGGTTTCTGAAAAACATCGCAGGTTGGTGCGCATTGTGTGGGTGTGCAACATTGCATTCACTAGTAGGAGTGAAAAAAATGTAACGGGGTCATGTGAATCATAGGGTCTGAATTAGGATAGGCAGTGAGTGGCCATGTAGGATGGAGAAAAGCACCACGGTGTGGTCAGCATGGGAAGTGAGGAAACATGCAGTGTCAATGTAGGATAGGTTTCTGAAAAACATCGCGGGGTGGTGCGCATTGTATGGGTGTGTAGCATTACATTCACTAGTAGCAGTCAGAAAAACGTCACGGGGTGGTGTGAATCTTAGGGTCTGAATTACGATAGGCAGTGAGTGGCAATGTAGGAAGGAGAAAAGCACCACGGGGTGGTCAGCATGGGGAGGTCAGGAAACATGCAGTGGCAATGTAGGATAGGTTTCTGAAAAACATCGCCGAGTGGTGCGCATTGTATTGGTGTGTAACGTTACATTCACTAGTAGGAGTCAGAAAAACATCATTCGGTGGGGTGAATCATAGGGTCTGAATTAGGATAGGCAGTGAGTGGCAATGTAGGATGGAGAAAAGCACCACGGGGTGGTCAGCATGGGGAGGTCAGGAAACATGCAGTGGCAATGTAGGATAGGTTTCTGAAAAACATCGCGGGGTGGTGCCCATTGTATGTGTGTGTAACCTTACATTCACTAGTAGGAGTGAGAAAATCCTGACGGGGTGGTGTGAATCATAGGGTATGAATTAGGATAGGCAGTGAGTGGCAATGTAAGATGGAGAAAAGCACCACGGGGTGGTCAGCATGGGGATGTCAGGAAACATGCAGTGGCAATGTAGGATAGGTTTCTGAAAAACATCGCGAGGTGGTGCGCATTGTATGGGTGTGTAACATTACATTCACTAGTAGGAGTGAGAAAAACATCACGTGGTGGTGTGAATCATAGGGTATGAATTAGGATAGGCAGTGAGTTGCAATGTAGGATGGAGAAAATCACCACGGGGTGGTCAGCATGGGGAGGTCAGGAAACATGCAGTGGCAATCTAGGATAGTTTTCTGAAAAACATCGCGGGGTGGTGCGCATTGTATGCGTGTGTAACATTACATTCGCTAGTAGGAGTGAGAAAAACATCACGGGGTGGTGTGAATCATAGGGTCTGAATTAGGATAGGCAGTGAGTGGCAATGTAGGATGGAGAAAACACCACGGGGTGGTCAGCATGGGGAGGTCAGGAAACATGCAGTGCCAATGTGAATAGGTTTCTGAAAAACATCGCGGGGTGGCGCGCATTGTGTGGATGTGTAACATTACATTCACTAGTAGGAGTGAAAAAAATGTAACGGGGTCGTGTGAATCATAGTGTCTGAATTAGGATAGGCAGTGAGTGGCAATGTAGGATGGAGAAAATCACCACGGTGTGGTCAGCATGGGAAGTGAGGAAACACGCAGTGTCAATGTAGGATAGGTTTCTGAAAAACATTGCGGGGTTGTGCGCATTGTATGGGTGTGTAACCTTACATTCACTAGTAGGAGTGAGAAAAACATCACGGGGTGGTGTGAATCATAGGGTCTGAATTAGGTTAGGCAGTGAGGGGCAATGTAGGATGGAGAAAAGCACCACGGGGTGGTCAGGACGGGGAGGTCAAGAAACATGCAGTGGCAATGTAGGATAGGTTTCTGAAAAACATCGCGGGGTGGTGCGCATTGTATGGGTGTGTAGCATTACATTCACTAGTAGCAGTGGGAAAAACGTCACGGTGTGGTGTGAATCATAGGGTCTGAATTAGTATAGGCAGTGACTGGCAAAGTAGGATGGAGAAAAGCACCACGGGATGGTCAGCATGGCTAGGTCAGGAAACATGCAGTGGCAATGTAGGATAGGTTTCTGAAAAACATCGCGGGGTGGTGCGCATTGTATGGGTGTGTAACCTTACATTCACTAGTAGGAGTGAGATAAACATCACGGGGTGGTGTGAATCATAGGGTCTGAATTAGGATAGGCAGTGAGTGGCAATGTAGGATGGAGAAAACACCACGGGGTGGTCAGCATGGGGAGCTCAGGGAACATGCAGTGGCAATGTAGGATAGGTTTCTGAAAAACATCGCGGGGTGGTGCACATTGTATGGGTGTGTGTTACATTACATTCACTAGTAGGAGTGAGAAAAACATCACGCGGTGGTGCGCATTGTATGGGTGTGTGTTACATTACATTCACTAGTAGGAGTGAGAAAAACATCACGGGGTGATGTGAATCAGAGGGTCTGAATTAGGATAGGCAGTGAGTGGCAATGTAGGATGGAGAAAAGCACCGCGGGGTGGTCAGCATGGGGAGGTCGGGGAACATGCAGTGGCAATGTAGGATAGGTTTCTGAAAAACATCGCGGGGTGGTGCGCATTGTATGCGTGTGTAACATTACATTCGCTAGTAGGAGTGAAAAAAATGTAACGGGGTCGTGTGAATCATAGGGTCTGAATTAGGATAGGCAGTGAGTGGCAATGTAGGATGGAGAAAAGTACCACGGGGTGGTCAGCATGGGGAGGTCAGGAAACATGCAGTGGCAATCTAGGATAGGTTTCTGAAAAACATCGCCGGGTGGTGCGCATTGTATGGGTGTATAACCTTACATTCACTAGTAGGAGTGAGAAAAACATCACGGCTGTGTGAATCATAGGGTCTGAATTAGGATAGGCAGTGAATGGCAATGTAGGATGGAGAAAAGCACCACGGGGTGCTCAGCTCGTGGAGGTCAGAAAACATGCAGTGGCAATGTAGGATAGGTTTCTGAAAAACATCGCGGGGTGGTGCGCATTGTGTGGGTGTATAACATTACATTCACTAGTAGGAGTGAAAAAAATGTAACGGGGTCGTGTGAATCATAGGGTCTGAATTAGGATAGGCAGTGAGTGGCAATGCAGGATGGAAAAAAGCACCATGGGGAGGTGAGCACGTTGAGGTCAGGAAACATGCAGTGGCAATGTAGGATAGGTTTCTGAAAAACATCGCGGGGTGGTGCACATTGTATGGGTGTGTAACATTACATTCACTAGTAGGAGTGAGAAAAACGTCACGGGGTGGTGTGAATTATAGGGTCTGAATTAGGATAGGCAGTGAGTGGCAATGTAGGATGGAGAAAAGCACCACGGTGTGGTCAGCATGGGAAGTGAGGAAACATGCAGTGTCAATGTAGGATAGGTTTCTGAAAAACATTGCTTGGTTGTGCGCATTGTATGGGTGTGTAACCTTACATTCACTAGTAGGAGTGAGAAAAACATCACGGGGTGGTGTGAATCATAGGGTCTGAATTAGGATAGGCAGTGAGTGGCAATGTAAGATGGAGAAAAGCACCACGGGGTGGTCAGCATGGGGAGGTCAGGAAACATGCAGTGGCAATGTAGGATATTTTTCTGAAAAACATCGCGTGGTGGTGCGCATTGTATGGGTGTGTAACATTAGATTCACTAGTAGGAGTGAGAAAAACATCACGGGGTGGTGTCAATCATAGGGTATGAATTAGGATAGGCAGTGAGTGGCAATGTAGGATGGAGAAAAGCAACACGGGGTGGTCAGCATGGGGACGTCAGGAAACATGCAGTGGCAATGTAGGATAGGTTTCTGATAAACATCGCGGGGTGGTGCGCATTGTATGGGTGTGTAACATTACATTCACTAGTAGGAGTGAGAAAAACATCACGGGGTGGTGTGAATCATAGGGTCTGAATGAGGATAGGCAGTGAGTGGCAATGTAGGATGGAGAAAAGCACCACGGGATGGTCAGCATGGGGAGGTCAGGAAACATGCAGTGGCAATGTAGGATAGGTTTCTGAAAAGCATCGCCGGGTTGTGCGCATTGTATGGGTGTGTAACCTTACATTCACTAGAATGAGTGAGAAAAACATCACGGGGTTGTGTGAATCATAGGGTCTGAATTAGGATAGGCTGTGAGTGGCAATGTAGGATGGAGAAAACACCACGGGGTGGTCAGCATGGGGAGGAAAGGAAACATGCAGTGGCAATGTAGGATAGGTTTCTGAAAAACATCGCGGGGTGGTACGCATTGTATGGGTGTGTAACCTTACATTCACTAGTAGGAGTGAGAAAAACGTCACGGGGTGGTGTGAATCATAGGGACTGAATTAGGATAGGCAGTGAGTGGCAATGTAGGATGGAGAAAAGAACCACTGGGTGGTCAGCTCTGGGAGGTCAGATACCATGCAGTGACAATGTAGGATAGGTTTCTGAAAAACATCGCAGGGTGGTGCGCATTGTATGGGTGTATAACATTACATTCACTAGTAGGAGTGAGAAAAACATCACGGGGTGGTGTGAATCATAGTGTATGAATTAGGATAGGCAGTGAGTGGCAATGTAGGATGGAGAAAATCACCACGGGGTGCTCAGCATGGGGAGGTCAGGAAACATGCAGTGGCAATGTAGGATATGTTTCTGAAAAACATCGCGGGTGGTGCGCATTGTGTGGTTGTGTAACATTACATTCACTAGTAGGAGTGAAAAAAATGTAACGGGGTCGTGTGAATCATAGGGTCTGAATTAGGATAGGCAATGAGTGGCAATGTAGGATGGAGAAAAGCACCGCGGGGTGGTCAGCATGGGAAGTCAGGAAACATGCAGTGTCAATGTAGGATAGGTTTCTGAAAAACATCGCGGGGTTGTGCGCATTGTATGGGTGTGTAACCTTACATTCACTAGTAGGAGTGAGAAAAACATCACGGGGTGGTGTGAATCTTAGGGTCTGAATTAGGATAGGCAGTGAGTGGCAATGTAGGATGGAGAAAAGCACCACGGGGTGGTCAGCATTGGGAGGTCAGGAAACATGCAGTGGCAATGTAGGATAGGTTTCTGAAAAACATCGCGGGGTGGTGCGCATTGTTTGCGTGTGTAACCTTACATTCACTAGTAGGAGTGAGAAAAACATCAAGGGGTGGTGTGAATCATAGGGTCTGAATTAGTATAGGCAGCGAGTGGCAATGTAGGATGGAGAAAACACCACGGGGTGGTCAGCATGGGGAGGTCAGGAAACATGCAGTGGCAATGTAGGATAGGTTTCTGAAAAACATCGCGGGGTGGTGCGCATTGTATGGGTGTGTAACATTACATTCACTGGTAGGAGTGAGAAAAACGTCATGGGGTGGTGTGAATTGTAGGGTCTGAATTAGGATAGGCAGTGAGTGGCAATGTAGGATGGAGAAAAGAACCACGGGGTGGTCAGCTCTGGGAGGTCAGATACCATGCAGTGACAATGTAGGATAGGTTTCTGAAAAACATCGCAGGGTGGTGAGCATAGTATGGGTGTGTAACATTACATTCACTAGTAGGAGTGAGAAAAAAGTCACGGGGTGGTGTGAATTATAGGGTCTGAATTAGGATAGGCAGTGAGTGGCAATGTAGGATGGAGAAAAGCACCACGGGGTGGTCAGCATGGGGAGGTCAGGAAACATGCAGTCGCAATGTAAGATAGGTATCTGAAAAACATTGCGGGGTAGTGCGCATTGTATGGGTGTATAACATTACATTCATTACTAGGAGTGAGAAAAACATCACGGGGGGGTGAATCATAGGGTCTGAATTAGGATAGGCAGTGAGTGGCAATGTAAGATGGAGAAAAGCACCACGGGGTGGTCAGCATGGGGAGGTCAGGAAACATGCAGTGGCAATGTAGGATAGGTTTCTGAAAAACATCGCGGGGTGGTGTGCATTGTATGGGTGTGTAACCTTACATTCACTAGTAGGAGTGAGAAAAACATCAAGGGGTGGTGTGAATCATAGGGTCTGAATTAGGATAGGCAGTGAGTGGCAATGTAGGATGGAGAAAACACCACGGGGTGGTCAGCATGGGGAGGTCAGGAAACATGCAGTGGCAATGTAGGATAGGTTTCTGAAAAACATCGTGGGGTGGTGCGCATTGTATGGGTGTGTAACCTTACATTCACTAGTAGGAGTGAAAAAAACATCACGGGGTGGTGTGAATCATAGGGTCTGAATTAGGATAGGCAGTGAGTGGCAATGTAGGATGGAGAAAACACCATGGGGTGGTGAGCATGGGGAGGTCAGGAAACATGAAGTGGCAATGTAGGATAGGTTTCTGAAAAACATCGCGTGGTGGTGCGCATTGTATGGGTGTGTAACCTTACGTTCACTAGTAGGAGTGAGAAAAACATCACGGGGTGGTGTGAATCATAGGGTATGAATTAGGATAGGCAGTGAGTGACAATGTAGGATGGAGAAAATCACCACGGGGTGGTCAGCATGGGGAGGTCAGGAAACATGCAGTGGCAATGTAGGATATGTTTCTGAAAAACATCGCGGGGTGGTGCGCATTGTATGCGTGTGTAACATTACATTCGCTAGTAGGAGTGAGAAAAACATCACGGGGTGGTGTGAATCATAGGGTCTGAATTAGGATAGGCAGTGAGTGGCAATGTAGGATGGAGAAAAAACCACGGGGTGGTCAGCATGGGGAGCTCAGGGAACATGCAGTGGCAATGTAGGATAGGTTTCTGAAAAACATCGCGGGGTGGTGCACATTGTATGGGTGTGTGTTACATTACATTCACTAGTAGGAGTGAGAAAAACATCACGCGGTGGTGCGCATTGTATGGGTGTGTGTTACATTACATTCACTAGTAGGAGTGAGAAAAACATCACGGGGTGATGTGAATCAGAGGGTCTCAATTAGGATAGGCAGTGAGTGGCAATGTAGGATGGAGAAAAGCACCGCGGGGTGGTCAGCATGGGGAGGTCGGGGAACATGCAGTGGCAATGTAGGATAGGTTTCTGAAAAACATCGCGGGGTGGTGCGCATTGTATGCGTGTGTAACATTACATTCGCTAGTAGGAGTGAAAAAAATGTAACGGGATCGTGTGAATCATAGGGTCTGAATTAGGATAGGCAGTGAGTGGCAATGTAGGATGGAGAAAAGTACCACGGGGTGGTCAGCATGGGGAGGTCAGGAAACATGCAGTGGCAATCTAGGATAGGTTTCTGAAAAACATCGCCGGGTGGTGCGCATTGTATGGGTGTATAACCTTACATTCACTAGTAGGAGTGAGAAAAACATCACGGCTGTGTGAATCATAGGGTCTGAATTAGGATAGGCAGTGAATGGCAATGTAGGATGGAGAAAAGCACCACGGGGTGCTCAGCTCGTGGAGGTCAGAAAACATGCAGTGGCAATGTAGGATAGGTTTCTGAAAAACATCGCGGGGTGGTGCGCATTGTGTGGGTGTATAACATTACATTCACTAGTAGGAGTGAAAAAAATGTAATGGGGTCGTGTGAATCATAGGGTCTGAATTAGGATAGGCAGTGAGTGGCAATGTAGGATGGAGAAAAGCACCATGGGGAGGTCAGCACGTTGAGGTCAGGAAACATGCAGTGGCAATGTAGGATAGGTTTCTGAAAAACATCGCGGGGTGGTGCACATTGTATGGGTGTGTAACATTACATTCACTAGTAGGAGTGAGAAAAACGTCACGGGGTGGTGTGAATTATAGGGTCTGAATTAGGATAGGCAGTGAGTGGCAATGTAGGATGGAGAAAAGCACCACGGTGTGGTCAGCATGGGAAGTGAGGAAACACGCAGTGTCAATGTAGGATAGGTTTCTGAAAAACATTGCTTGGTTGTGCGCATTGTATGGGTGTGTAACCTTACATTCACTAGTAGGAGTGAGAAAAACATCACGGGGTGGTGTGAATCATAGGATCTGAATTAGGTTAGGCAGTGAGGGGCAATGTAGGATGGAGAAAAGCACCACGGGCTGGTCAGGACGGGGAGGTCAAGAATCATGCAGTGGCAATGTAGGATAGGTTTCTGAAAAACATCGCGGGGTGGTGCGCATTGTATGGGTGTGTAGCATTACATTCACTAGTAGCAGTGAGAAAAACGTCACGGGGTGGTGTGAATCATAGGGTCTGAATTAGGATAGGGAGTGACTTGCAAAGTAGGATGGAGAAAAGCACCACGGGATGGTCAGCATGGCTAGGTCAGGAAACATGCAGTGGCAATGTAGGATAGGTTTCTGAAAAACATCGCGGGGTGGTGCGCATTGTATGGGTGTGTAACCTTAGATTCACTAGTAGGAGTGAGAAAAACTTCACGGGGTGGTGTTGATCATAGGGACTGAATTAGGATAGGCAGTGAGTGGCAATGTAGGAGGGAAAAAAGAACCACGGGTTGGTCAGCTCTGGGAGGTCAGATACCATGCAGTGACAATGTAGGATAGGTTTCTGAAAAACATCGCGGGGTGGTGCGCATTGTATGTGTGTGTAACATTACATTCACTAGTAGGAGTGAAAAAAACCTAACGGGGTTGTGTGAATCATAGGGTCTGAATTAGGATAGGCAGTGAGTGGCAATGTAGGATGGGGAAAAGCACCATGGGGAGGTCAGTACGGGGAGGTCAGGAAACATGCAATGGCAATGTAGGATATGTTTCTGAAAAACATCGCGGGGTGGTGCGCATTGTATGCGTGTGTAACATTACATTCGCTAGTAGGAGTGAGAAAAACATCACTGGGTGGTGTGAATCATAGGGTCTGAATTAGGATAGGCAGTGAGTGGCAATGTAGGATGGAGAAAACACCACGGGGTGGTCAGCATGGGGAGTTCAGGAAATATGCAGTGGCAATGTAGAATAGGTTTCTGAAAAACATCGCGGGGTGGTGCGCATTGTGTGGATGTGTAACATTACATTCACTAGTAGGAGTGAAAAAAATGTAACGGGGTCGTGTGAATCATAGGGTCTGAATTAGGATAGGCAGTGAGTGGCAATGTAGGATGGAGAAAAGTACCACGGGGTGGTCAGCATGGGGAGGTCAGGAAACATGCAGTGGCAATCTAGGATAGGTTTCTGAAAAACATCGCCGGGTGGTGCGCATTGTATGGGTGTATAACCTTACATTCACTAGTAGGAGTGAGAAAAACATCACGGGTGTGTGAATCATAGGGTCTGAATTAGGATAGGCAGTGAATGGCAATGTAGGATGGAGAAAAGCACCACGGGGTGCTCAGCTCGTGGAGGTCAGAAAACATGCAGTGGCAATGTAGGATAGGTTTCTGAAAAACATCGCGGGGTGGTGCGCATTGTGTGGGTGTGTAACATTACATTCACTAGTAGGAGTGAAAAAAATGTAACGGGGTCGTGTGAATCATAGGGTCTGAATTAGGATAGGCAGTGAGTGGCAATGTAGGATGGAGAAAAGCACCATGGGGAGGTCAGCACGTTGAGGTCAGGAAACATGCAGTGGCAATGTAGGATAGGTTTCTGAAAAACATCGCGGGGTGGTGCACATTGTATGGGTGTGTAACATTACATTCACTAGTAGGAGTGAGAAAAACGTCACGGGGTGGTGTGAATTATAGGGTCTGAATTAGAATAGGCAGTGAGTGGCAATGTAGGATGGAGAAAAGCACCACGGTGTGGTCAGCATGGGAAGTGAGGAAACACGCAGTGTCAATGTAGGATAGGTTTCTGAAAAACATTGCTTGGTTGTGCGCATTGTATGGGTGTGTAACCTTACATTCACTAGTAGGAGTGAGAAAAACATCACGGGGTGGTGTGAATCATAGGATCTGAATTAGGTTAGGCAGTGAGTGGCAATGTAGGATGGAGAAAAGCACCACGGGCTGGTCAGGACGGGGAGGTCAAGAAACATGCAGTGGCAATGTAGGATAGGTTTCTGAAAAACATCGCGGGGTGGTGCGCATTGTATGGGTGTGTAGCATTACATTCACTAGTAGCAGTGAGAAAAACGTCACGGGGTGGTGTGAATCATAGGGTCTGAATTAGGATAGGGAGTGACTGGCAAAGTAGGATGGAGAAAAGCACCACGGGATGGTCAGCATGGCTAGGTCAGGAAACATGCAGTGGCAATGTAGGATAGGTTTCTGAAAAACATCGCGGGGTGGTGCGCATTGTATGGGTGTGTAACCTTACATTCACTAGTAGGAGTGAAAAAAACATCACGGGGTGGTGTAAATCATAGGGTCTGAATTAGGATAGGCAGTGAGTGGCAATGTAGGATGGAGAAAACACCATGGGGTGGTGAGCATGGGGAGGTCAGGAAACATGAAGTGGCAATGTAGGATAGGTTTCTGAAAAACATCGCGGGGTGGTGCGCATTGTATGGGTGTGTAACATTACATTCACTAGTAGGAGTGAGAAAAACATCACGGGGTGGTGTGAATAATAGGGTCTGTATTAGGATAGGCAGTGAGTGGAAATATAGGATGGAGAAAAGAACAACGGGGTGGTCAGCATTGGGAGGTCAGGAAACATGCAGTGGCAATGTAGGATAGGTTTCTGAAAAACATCGCGGTGTGGTGCGCATTGTATGGGTGTTTAGCATTACATTCACTAGTAGGAGTGAGAAAAACGTCACGGGGTGATGTGAATCATAGGGTCTGAATTAGGATAGGCAGTGAGTGGCAATGTAGGATGGAGAAAACACCACGGGGTGCTCAGCTCAGGGAGGTCAGAAAACATGCAATGGCAATGTAGGATAGGTTTCTGAAAAACATCGCAGGTTGGTGCGCATTGTGTGGGTGTGCAACATTGCATTCACTAGTAGGAGTGAAAAAAATGTAACGGGGTCATGTGAATCATAGGGTCTGAATTAGGATAGGCAGTGAGTGGCCATGTAGGATGGAGAAAAGCACCACGGTGTGGTCAGCATGGGAAGTGAGGAAACATGCAGTGTCAATGTAGGATAGGTTTCTGAAAAACATCGCGGGGTGGTGCGCATTGTATGGGTGTGTAGCATTACATTCACTAGTAGCAGTCAGAAAAACGTCACGGGGTGGTGTGAATCTTAGGGTCTGAATTAGGATAGGCAGTGAGTGGCAATGTAGGAAGGAGAAAAGCACCACGGGGTGGTCAGCATGGGGAGGTCAGGAAACATGCAGTGGCAATGTAGGATAGGTTTCTGAAAAACATCGCCGAGTGGTGCGCATTGTATTGGTGTGTAACGTTACATTCACTAGTAGGAGTCAGAAAAACATCATTCGGTGGGGTGAATCATAGGGTCTGAATTAGGATAGGCAGTGAGTGGCAATGTAGGATGGAGAAAAGCACCACGGGGTGGTCAGCATGGGGAGGTCAGGAAACATGCAGTGGCAATGTAGGATAGGTTTCTGAAAAACATCGCGGGGTGGTGCCCATTGTATGTGTGTGTAACCTTACATTCACTAGTAGGAGTGAGAAAATCCTGACGGGGTGGTGTGAATCATAGGGTATGAATTAGGATAGGCAGTGAGTGGCAATGTAAGATGGAGAAAAGCACCACGGGGTGGTCAGCATGGGGATGTCAGGAAACATGCAGTGGCAATGTAGGATAGGTTTCTGAAAAACATCGCGAGGTGGTGCGCATTGTATGGGTGTGTAACATTACATTCACTAGTAGGAGTGAGAAAAACATCACGTGGTGGTGTGAATCATAGGGTATGAATTAGGATAGGCAGTGAGTTGCAATGTAGGATGGAGAAAATCACCACGGGGTGGTCAGCATGGGGAGGTCAGGAAACATGCAGTGGCAATCTAGGATAGTTTTCTGAAAAACATCGCGGGGTGGTGCGCATTGTATGCGTGTGTAACATTACATTCGCTAGTAGGAGTGAGAAAAACATCACGGGGTGGTGTGAATCATAGGGTCTGAATTAGGATAGGCAGTGAGTGGCAATGTAGGATGGAGAAAACACCACGGGGTGGTCAGCATGGGGAGGTCAGGAAACATGCAGTGCCAATGTGAATAGGTTTCTGAAAAACATCGCGGGGTGGCGCGCATTGTGTGGATGTGTAACATTACATTCACTAGTAGGAGTGAAAAAAATGTAACGGGGTCGTGTGAATCATAGTGTCTGAATTAGGATAGGCAGTGAGTGGCAATGTAGGATGGAGAAAATCACCACGGTGTGGTCAGCATGGGAAGTGAGGAAACACGCAGTGTCAATGTAGGATAGGTTTCTGAAAAACATTGCGGGGTTGTGCGCATTGTATGGGTGTGTAACCTTACATTCACTAGTAGGAGTGAGAAAAACATCACGGGGTGGTGTGAATCATAGGGTCTGAATTAGGTTAGGCAGTGAGGGGCAATGTAGGATGGAGAAAAGCACCACGGGCTGGTCAGGACGGGGAGGTCAAGAAACATGCAGTGGCAATGTAGGATAGGTTTCTGAAAAACATCGCGGGGTGGTGCGCATTGTATGGGTGTGTAGCATTACATTCACTAGTAGCAGTGGGAAAAACGTCACGGTGTGGTGTGAATCATAGGGTCTGAATTAGTATAGGCAGTGACTGGCAAAGTAGGATGGAGAAAAGCACCACGGGATGGTCAGCATGGCTAGGTCAGGAAACATGCAGTGGCAATGTAGGATAGGTTTCTGAAAAACATCGCGGGGTGGTGCGCATTGTATGGGTGTGTAACCTTACATTCACTAGTAGGAGTGAGATAAACATCACGGGGTGGTGTGAATCATAGGGTCTGAATTAGGATAGGCAGTGAGTGGCAATGTAGGATGGAGAAAACACCACGGGGTGGTCAGCATGGGGAGCTCAGGGAACATGCAGTGGCAATGTAGGATAGGTTTCTGAAAAACATCGCGGGGTGGTGCACATTGTATGGGTGTGTGTTACATTACATTCACTAGTAGGAGTGAGAAAAACATCACGCGGTGGTGCGCATTGTATGGGTGTGTGTTACATTACATTCACTAGTAGGAGTGAGAAAAACATCACGGGGTGATGTGAATCAGAGGGTCTGAATTAGGATAGGCAGTGAGTGGCAATGTAGGATGGAGAAAAGCACCGCGGGGTGGTCAGCATGGGGAGGTCGGGGAACATGCAGTGGCAATGTAGGATAGGTTTCTGAAAAACATCGCGGGGTGGTGCGCATTGTATGCGTGTGTAACATTACATTCGCTAGTAGGAGTGAAAAAAATGTAACGGGGTCGTGTGAATCATAGGGTCTGAATTAGGATAGGCAGTGAGTGGCAATGTAGGATGGAGAAAAGTACCACGGGGTGGTCAGCATGGGGAGGTCAGGAAACATGCAGTGGCAATCTAGGATAGGTTTCTGAAAAACATCGCCGGGTGGTGCGCATTGTATGGGTGTATAACCTTACATTCACTAGTAGGAGTGAGAAAAACATCACGGCTGTGTGAATCATAGGGTCTGAATTAGGATAGGCAGTGAATGGCAATGTAGGATGGAGAAAAGCACCACGGGGTGCTCAGCTCGTGGAGGTCAGAAAACATGCAGTGGCAATGTAGGATAGGTTTCTGAAAAACATCGCGGGGTGGTGCGCATTGTGTGGGTGTATAACATTACATTCACTAGTAGGAGTGAAAAAAATGTAACGGGGTCGTGTGAATCATAGGGTCTGAATTAGGATAGGCAGTGAGTGGCAATGCAGGATGGAAAAAAGCACCATGGGGAGGTGAGCACGTTGAGGTCAGGAAACATGCAGTGGCAATGTAGGATAGGTTTCTGAAAAACATCGCGGGGTGGTGCACATTGTATGGGTGTGTAACATTACATTCACTAGTAGGAGTGAGAAAAACGTCACGGGGTGGTGTGAATTATAGGGTCTGAATTAGGATAGGCAGTGAGTGGCAATGTAGGATGGAGAAAAGCACCACGGTGTGGTCAGCATGGGAAGTGAGGAAACATGCAGTGTCAATGTAGGATAGGTTTCTGAAAAACATTGCTTGGTTGTGCGCATTGTATGTGTGTGTAACCTTACATTCACTAGTAGGAGTGAGAAAAACATCACGGGGTGGTGTGAATCATAGGATCTGAATTAGGTTAAGCAGTGAGGGGCAATGTAGGATGGAGAAAAGCACCACGGGCTGGTCAGGACGGGGAGGTCAAGAATCATGCAGTGGCAATGTAGGATAGGTTTCTGAAAAACATCGCGGGGTGGTGCGCATTGTATGGGTGTGTAGCATTACATTCACTAGTAGCATTTAGAAAAACTTCACGGGGTGGTGTGAATCATAGGGTCTGAATTAGGATAGGGAGTGACTTGCAAAGTAGGATGGAGAAAAGCACCACGGGATGGTCAGCATGGCTAGGTCAGGAAACATGCAGTGGCAATGTAGGATAGGTTTCTGAAAAACATCGCGGGGTGGTGCGCATTGTATGGGTGTGTAACCTTAGATTCACTAGTAGGAGTGAGAAAAACGTCACGGGGTGGTGTTGATCATAGGGACTGAATTAGGATAGGCAGTGTGTGGCAATGTAGGAGGGAAAAAAGAACCACGGGTTGGTCAGCTCTGGGAGGTCAGATACCATGCAGTGACAATGTAGGATAGGTTTCTGAAAAACATCGCGGGGTGGTGCGCATTGTATGTGTGTGTAACATTACATTCACTAGTAGGAGTGAAAAAAACCTAACGGGGTTGTGTGAATCATAGGGTCTGAATTAGGATAGGCAGTGAGTGGCAATGTAGGATGGGGAAAAGCACCATGGGGAGGTCAGTACGGGGAGGTCAGGAAACATGCAATGGCAATGTAGGATATGTTTCTGAAAAACATCGCGGGGTGGTGCGCATTGTATGCGTGTGTAACATTACATTCGCTAGTAGGAGTGAGAAAAACATCACTGGGTGGTGTGAATCATAGGGTCTGAATTAGGATAGGCAGTGAGTGGCAATGTAGGATGGAGAAAACACCACGGGGTGGTCAGCATGGGGAGTTCAGGAAATATGCAGTGGCAATGTAGAATAGGTTTCTGAAAAACATCGCGGGGTGGTGCGCATTGTGTGGATGTGTAACATTACATTCACTAGTAGGAGTGAAAAAAATGTAACGGGGTCGTGTGAATCATAGGGTCTGAATTAGGATAGGCAGTGAGTGGCAATGTAGGATGGAGAAAAGTACCACGGGGTGGTCAGCATGGGGAGGTCAGGAAACATGCAGTGGCAATCTAGGATAGGTTTCTGAAAAACATCGCCGGGTGGTGCGCATTGTATGGGTGTATAACCTTACATTCACTAGTAGGAGTGAGAAAAACATCACGGGTGTGTGAATCATAGGGTCTGAATTAGGATAGGCAGTGAATGGCAATGTAGGATGGAGAAAAGCACCACGGGGTGCTCAGCTCGTGGAGGTCAGAAAACATGCAGTGGCAATGTAGGATAGGTTTCTGAAAAACATCGCGGGGTGGTGCGCATTGTGTGGGTGTGTAACATTACATTCACTAGTAGGAGTGAAAAAAATGTAACGGGGTCGTGTGAATCATAGGGTCTGAATTAGGATAGGCAGTGAGTGGCAATGTAGGATGGAGAAAAGCACCATGGGGAGGTCAGCACGTTGAGGTCAGGAAACATGCAGTGGCAATGTAGGATAGGTTTCTGAAAAACATCGCGGGGTGGTGCACATTGTATGGGTGTGTAACATTACATTCACTAGTAGGAGTGAGAAAAACGTCACGGGGTGGTGTGAATTATAGGGTCTGAATTAGGATAGGCAGTGAGTGGCAATGTAGGATGGAGAAAAGCACCACGGTGTGGTCAGCATGGGAAGTGAGGAAACACGCAGTGTCAATGTAGGATAGGTTTATGAAAAACATTGCTTGGTTGTGCGCATTGTATGTGTGTGTAACCTTACATTCACTAGTAGCAGTGAGAAAAACATCACGGGGTGGTGTGAATCATAGGATCTGAATTAGGTTAGGCAGTGAGTGGCAATGTAGGATGGAGAAAAGCACCACGGGCTGGTCAGGACGGGGAGGTCAAGAAACATGCAGTGGCAATGTAGGATAGGTTTCTGAAAAACATCGCGGGGTGGTGCGCATTGTATGGGTGTGTAGCATTACATTCACTAGTAGCAGTGAGAAAAACGTCACGGGGTGGTGTGAATCATAGGGTCTGAATTAGGATAGGGAGTGACTGGCAAAGTAGGATGGAGAAAAGCACCACGGGATGGTCAGCATGGCTAGGTCAGGAAACATGCAGTGGCAATGTAGGATAGGTTTCTGAAAAACATCGCGGGGTGGTGCGCATTGTATGGGTGTGTAACCTTACATTCACTAGTAGGAGTGAAAAAAACATCACGGGGTGGTGTAAATCATAGGGTCTGAATTAGGATAGGCAGTGAGTGGCAATGTAGGATGGAGAAAACACCATGGGGTGGTGAGCATGGGGACGTCAGGAAACATGAAGTGGCAATGTAGGATAGGTTTCTGAAAAACATCGCGGGGTGGTGCGCATTGTATGGGTGTGTAACATTACATTCACTAGTAGGAGTGAGAAAAACATCACGGGGTGGTGTGAATAATAGGGTCTGTATTAGGATAGGCAGTGAGTGGAAATATAGGATGGAGAAAAGAACAATGGGGTGGTCAGCATTGGGAGGTCAGGAAACATGCAGTGGCAATGTAGGATAGGTTTCTGAAAAACATCGCTGTGTGGTGCGCATTGTATGGGTGTTTAGCATTACATTCACTAGTAGGAGTGAGAAAAACGTCACGGGGTGATGTGAATCATAGGGTCTGAATTAGGATAGGCAGTGAGTGGCAATGTAGGATGGAGAAAACACCATGGGGTGCTCAGCTCAGGGAGGTCAGAAAACATGCAATGGCAATGTAGGATAGGTTTCTGAAAAACATCGCAGGTTGGTGCGCATTGTGTGGGTGTGCAACATTGCATTCACTAGTAGGAGTGAAAAAAATGTAACGGGGTCATGTGAATCATAGGGTCTGAATTAGGATAGGCAGTGAGTGGCCATGTAGGATGGAGAAAAGCACCACGGTGTGGTCAGCATGGGAAGTGAGGAAACATGCAGTGTCAATGTAGGATAGGTTTCTGAAAAACATCGCGGGGTGGTGCGCATTGTATGGGTGTGTAGCATTACATTCACTAGTAGCAGTCAGAAAAACGTCACGGGGTGGTGTGAATCTTAGGGTCTGAATTAGGATAGGCAGTGAGTGGCAATGTAGGAAGGAGAAAAGCACCACGGGGTGGTCAGCATGGGGAGGTCAGGAAACATGCAGTGGCAATGTAGGATAGGTTTCTGAAAAACATCGCCGAGTGGTGCGCATTGTATTGGTGTGTAACGTTACATTCACTAGTAGGAGTCAGAAAAACATCATTCGGTGGGGTGAATCATAGGGTCTGAATTAGGATAGGCAGTGAGTGGCAATGTAGGATGGAGAAAAGCACCACGGGGTGGTCAGCATGGGGAGGTCAGGAAACATGCAGTGGCAATGTAGGATAGGTTTCTGAAAAACATCGCGGGGTGGTGCCCATTGTATGTGTGTGTAACCTTACATTCACTAGTAGGAGTGAGAAAATCCTGACGGGGTGGTGTGAATCATAAGGTATGAATTAGGATAGGCAGTGAGTGGCAATGTAGGATGGAGAAAAGCACCCCGGGGTGGTCAGCATGGGGAGGTCAGGAAACATGCAGTGGCAATGTAGGATAGGTTTCTGAAAAACATCCCGGGTAGTGCGCATTGTATGGGTGTATAACATTACATTCATTAGTAGGAGTGAGAAAAACATCACGGGGTGGGGTGAATCATAGGGTCTGAATTAGGATAGGCAGTGAGTGGCAATGTAAGATGGAGAAAAGCACCACGGGGTGGTCAGCATGGGGAGGTCAGGAAACATGCAGTGGCAATGTAGGATAGGTTTCTGTAAAACATCGCGAGGTGGTGCGCATTGTATGGGTGTGTAACATTACATTCACTAGTAGGAGTGAGAAAAACATCACGGGGTGGTGTGAATCATAGGGTATGAATTAGGATAGGCAGTGAGTTGCAATGTAGGATGGAGAAAATCACCACGGGGTGGTCAGCATGGGGAGGTCAGGAAACATGCAGTGGCAATCTAGGATAGTTTTCTGAAAAACATCGCGGTGTGGTGCGCATTGTATGCGTGTGTAACATTACATTCGCTAGTAGGAGTGAGAAAAACATCACGGGGTGGTGTTAATCATAGGGTCTGAATTAGGATAGGCAGTGAGTGGCAATGTAGGATGGAGAAAACACCACGGGGTGGTCAGCATGGGGAGGTCAGGAAACATGCAGTGCCAATGTAGAATAGGTTTCTGAAAAACATCGTGGGGTGGTGCGCATTGTGTGGATGTGTAACATTACATTCACTAGTAGGAGTGAAAAAAATGTAACGGGGTCGTGTGAATCATAGTGTCTGAATTAGGATAGGCAGTGAGTGGCAATGTAGGATGGAGAAAAGCACCACGGTGTGGTCAGCATGGGAAGTGAGGAAACACGCAGTGTCAATGTAGGATAGGTTTCTGAAAAACATTGCGGGGTTGTGCGCATTGTATGGGTGTGTAACCTTCCATTCACTAGTAGGAGTGAGAAAAACATCACGGGGTGGTGGGAATCATAGGGTCTGAATTAGGTTAGGCAGTGAGGGGCAATGTAGGATGGAGAAAAGCACCACGGGGTGGTCAGGACGGGGAGGTCAAGAAACATGCAGTGGCAATGTAGGATAGGTTTCTGAAAAACATCGCGGTGTGGTGCGCATTGTATGGGTGTGTAGCATTACATTCACTAGTAGCAGTGAGAAAAACGTCACGGTGTGGTGTGAATCATAGGGTCTGAATTAGGATAGGCAGTGACTGGCAAAGTAGGATGGAGAAAAGCACCACGGGATGGTCAGCATGGCTAGGTCAGGAAACATGCAGTGGCAATGTAGGATAGGTTTCTGAAAAACATCGCGGGGTGGTGCGCATTGTATGGGTGTGTAACCTTACATTCACTAGTAGGAGTGAGAAAAACATCAAGGGGTGGTGTGAATCATAGGGTAAGAATTAGGATAGGCAGTGAGTGGCAATGTAGGATGGAGAAAACACCACGGGGTGGTCAGCACGGGGAGGTCAGGAAACATGCAGTGGCAATGTAGGATAGGTTTCTGAAAAACATCGCGGGGTGGTGCGCATTGTATGGGTGTGTAACCTTACATTCACTAGTAGGAGTGAGAAAAACGTCACGGGGTGGTGTGAATCATAGGGTCTGAATTAGGATAGGCAGTGAGTGGCAATTTAGGATGGGGAAAAGCACCATGGGGAGGTCAGTACGGGGAGGTCAGGAAACATGCAGTGGCAATGTAGGATAGGTTTCTGAAAAACATCGCGGGGTGGTGCGCATTGTATGGGTGTGTAACATTACATTCACTAGTAGGAGTGAGAAAAACGTCACGGGGTGGTGTGAATTATAGGGTCTGAATAAGGATAGGGAATGAGTGGCAATGTAGGATGGAGAAAAGCACCGCGGGTTGGTCAGCATGGGGAAGTCAGGAAACATGCAGTGTCAATGTAGGATAGGTTTCTGAAAAACATCGAGGGGTTGTGCGCCTTGTATGGGTGTGTAACCTTACATTCACTAGTAGGCGTGAGAAAAACATCACGGGGTGGTGTGAATCTTAGGGTCTGAATTAGGCTAGGAAGTGAGTGGCAATGTAGGATGGAGAAAAGCACCATGGGGTGGTCAGCATGGGGAGGTCAGGAAACATGCAGTGGCAATGTAGGATAGGTTTCTGAAAAACATCGCGGGGTGGTGCGCATTGTATGGGTGTGTAACATTACATTCACTAGTAGGAGTGAGAAAAACATCACGGGATGGTGTGAATCATAGGGTCTGATTTAGGATAGGCAGTGAGTGTCAATGTAGGATGGAGAAAATCACCACGGGGTGGTCAGCATGGGGAGGTCAGGAAACATGCAGTGGGAATGTAGGATGTGTTTCTGAAAAACATCGCGGGGTGGTGCGCATTGTATGGGTGTGTAACATTACATTCACTAGTAGGAGTGAGAAAAACATCACGGGGTGGTGTGAATAATAGGGTCTGTATTAGGATAGGCAGTGAGTGGAAATGTAGGATGGAGAAAAGAACCACGGGGTGGTCAGCATTGGGAGGTCAGGAAACATGCAGTGGCAATGTAGGATAGGTTTCTGAAAAACATCGCGGTGTGGTGCGCATTGTATGGGTGTTTAGCATTACATTCACTAGTAGGAGTGAGAAAAACGTCACGGGGTGATGTGAATCATAGGGTCTGAATTAGGATAGGCAGTGAGTGGCAATGTAGGATGGAGAAATAACCACGGGGTGCTCAGCTCAGGGAGGTCAGAAAACATGCAGTGGCAATGTAGGATAGGTTTCTGAAAAACATCGCAGGTTGGTGCGCATTGTGTGGGTGTGCAACATTACATTCACTAGTAGGAGTGAAAAAAATGTAACGGGGTCATGTGAATCATAGGGTCTGAATTAGGATAGGCAGTGAGTGGCAATGTAGGATGGAGAAAACACCACGGTGTGGTCAGCATGGGGAGGTCAGGAAACATGCAGTGGCAATGTAGAATAGGTTTCTGAAAAACATCGCGGGGTGGTGCGCATTGTGTGGATGTGTAACAGTACATTCACTAGTAGGAGTGAAAAAAATGTAACGGGGTCGTGTGAATCATAGGGTCTGAATTAGGATAGGCAGTGAGTGGCAATGTAGGATGGAGAAAAGTACCACGGGGTGGTCAGCATGGGGAGGTCAGGAAACATGCAGTGGCAATCTAGGATAGGTTTCTGAAAAACATCGCCGGGTGGTGCGCATTGTATGGGTGTGTAACATTACATTCACTAGGAGGAGTGAGAAAAACATCACGGGTGTGTGAATCATAGGGTCTGAATTAATATAGGCAGTGAGTGGCAATGTAGGATGGAGAAAACACCACGGGGTGGTCAGCATGGGGAGGTCAGGAAACATGCAGTGCCAATGTAGAATAGGTTTCTGAAAAACATTGCGGGGTGGTGCGCATTGTGTGGATGTGTAACATTACATTCACTAGTAGGAGTGAAAAAAATGTAACGGGGTCGTGTGAATCATAGTGTCTGAATTAGGATAGGCAGTGAGTGGCAATGTAGGATGGAGAAAAGCACCACGGTGTGGTCAGCATGGGAAGTGAGGAAACACGCAGTGTCAATGTAGGATAGGTTTCTGAAAAACATTGCGGGGTTGTGCGCATTGTATGGGTGTGTAACCTTACATTCACTAGTAGGAGTGAGAAAAACATCACGGGGTGGTGTGAATCATAGGGTCTGAATTAGGTTAGGCAGTGAGGGGCAATGTAGGATGGAGAAAAGCACCACGGTGTGGTCAGGACGGGGAGGTCAAGAAACATGCAGTGGCAATGTAGGATAGGTTTCTGAAAAACATCGCGGGGTGGTGCGCATTGTATGGGTGTGTAGCATTACATTCACTAGTAGCAGTGAGAAAAACGTCACGGTGTGGTGTGAATCATAGGGTCTGAATTAGGATAGGCAGTGACTGGCAAAGTAGGATGGAGAAAAGCACCACGGGATGGTCAGCATGGCTAGGTCAGGAAACATGCAGTGGCAATGTAGGATAGGGTTCTGAAAAACATCGCGGGGTGGTGCGCATTGTATGGTTGTGTAACCTTACATTCACTAGTAGGAGTGAGAAAAACATCAAGGGGTGGTGTGAATCATAGGGTATGAATTAGGATAGGCAGTGAGTGGCAATGTAGGATGGAGAAAACACCACGGGGTGGTCAGCACGGGGAGGTCAGGAAACATGCAGTGGCAATGTAGGATAGGTTTCTGAAAAACATCGCGGGGTGGTGCGCATTGTATGGGTGTGTAACCTTACATTCACTAGTAGGAGTGAGAAAAACGTCACGGGGTGGTGTGAATCATAGGGTCTGAATTAGGATAGGCAGTGAGTGGCAATTTAGGATGGGGAAAAGCACCATGGGGAGGTCAGTACGGGGAGGTCAGGAAACATGCAGTGGCAATGTAGGATAGGTTTCTGAAAAACATCGCAGGGTGGTGCGCATTGTATGGGTGTGTAACATTACATTCACTAGTAGGAGTGAGAAAAACGTCACGGGGTGGTGTGAATTATAGGGTCTGAATAAGGATATGGAATGAGTGGCAATGTAGGATGGAGAAAAGCACCGCGGGTTGGTCAGCATGGGGAAGTCAGGAAACATGCAGTGTCAATGTAGGATAGGTTTCTGAAAAACATCGAGGGGTTGTGCGCCTTGTATGGGTGTGTAACCTTACATTCACTAGTAGGCGTGAGAAAAACATCACGGGGTGGTGTGAATCTTAGGGTCTGAATTAGGCTAGGAAGTGAGTGGCAATGTAGGATGGCGAAAAGCACCATGGGGTGGTCAGCATGGGGAGGTCAGGAAACATGCAGTGGCAATGTAGGATAGGTTTCTGAAAAACATCGCGGGGTGGTGCGCATTGTATGGGTGTGTAACATTACATTCACTAGTAGGAGTGAGAAAAACATCACGGGATGGTGTGAATCATAGGGTCTGATTTAGGATAGGCAGTGAGTGTCAATGTAGGATGGAGAAAATCACCACGGGGTGGTCAGCATGGGGAGGTCAGGAAACATGCAGTGGGAATGTAGGATGTGTTTCTGAAAAACATCGCGGGGTGGTGCGCATTGTATGGGTGTGTAACATTACATTCACTAGTAGGAGTGAGAAAAACATCACGGGGTGGTGTGAATAATAGGGTCTGTATTAGGATAGGCAGTGAGTGGAAATGTAGGATGGAGAAAACAACCACGGGGTGGTCAGCATTGGGAGGTCAGGAAACATGCAGTGGCAATGTAGGATAGGTTTCTGAAAAACATCGCGGTGTGGTGCGCATTGTATGGGTGTTTAGCATTACATTCACTAGTAGGAGTGAGAAAAACGTCACGGGGTGATGTGAATCATAGTGTCTGAATTAGGATAGGCAGTGAGTGGCAATGTAGGATGGAGAAAACACCACGGGGTGCTCAGCTCAGGGAGGTCAGAAAACATGCAGTGGCAATGTAGGATAGGTTTCTGAAAAACATCGCAGGTTGGTGCGCATTGTGTGGGTGTGCAACATTACATTCACTAGTAGGAGTGAAAAAAATGTAACGGGTTCGTGTGAATCATAGGGTCTGAATTAGGATAGGCAGTGAGTGGCAATGTAGGATGGAGAAAACACCACGGTGTGGTCAGCATGGGGAGGTCAGGAAACATGCAGTGGCAATGTAGAATAGGTTTCTGAAAAACATCGCGGGGTGGTGCGCATTGTGTGGATGTGTAACAGTACATTCACTAGTAGGAGTGAAAAAAATGTAACGGGGTCGTGTGAATCATAGGGTCTGAATTAGGATAGGCAGTGAGTGGCAATGTAGGATGGAGAAAAGTACCACGGGGTGGTCAGCATGGGGAGGTCAGGAAACATGCAGTGGCAATCTAGGATAGGTTTCTGAAAAACATCGCCGGGTGGTGCGCATTGTATGGGTGTGTAACATTACATTCACTAGGAGGAGTGAGAAAAACATCACGGGTGTGTGAATCATAGGGTCTGAATTAGGATAGTCAGTGAGTGGCAATGTAGGATGGAGAAAAGCACCACAGGGTGCTCAGCTCGTGGAGGTCAGAAAACATGCAGTGGAAATGTAGGATAGGTTTCTGAAAAAAATAGCGGGGTGGTTCGCATTGTGTGGGTGTGTAACATTACATTCACTAGTAGGAGTGAAAAAAATGTAACGGGGCCGTGTGAATCATAGGGTCTGAATTAGGATAGGCAGTGAGTGGCAATGTAGGATGGAGAAAAGCACCATGGGGAGGTCAGCACGTTGAGGTCAGGATACATGCAGTGGCAATGTAGGATAGGTTTCTGAAAAACATCGCGGCGTGGTGCGCATTGTATGGGTGTGTAACATTACATTCACTAGTAGGAGTGAGAAAAACGTCACGGGGTGGTGTGAATCATAGGGTCTGAATTAGGATAGGCAGTGAGTGGCAATGTAGGATGGAGAAAAGCACCACGGTGTGGTCAGCATGGGAAGTGAGGAAACACGCAGTGTCAATGTAGGATAGGTTTTTGAAAAACATTGCGGGGTTGTGCGCATTGTATGGGTGTGTAACCTTACATTCACTAGTAGGAGTGAGAAAAACATCACGGGGTGGTGTGAATCATAGGATCTGAATTAGGTTAGGCAGTGAGGGGCAATGTAGGATGGAGAAAAGCACCACGGGGTGGTCAGGACGGGGAGGTCAAGAAACATGCAGTGGCAATGTAGGATAGGTTTCTGAAAAACATCGCGGGGTGGTGCGCATTGTATGGGTGTGTAGCATTACATTCACTAGTAGCAGTGAGAAAAACGTCACGGTGTGGTGTGAATCATAGGGTCTGAATTAGGACAGGCAGTGACTGGCAAAGTAGGATGGAGAAAAGCACCACGGGATGGTCAGCATGGCTAGGTCAGGAAACATGCAGTGGCAATGTAGGATAGGTTTCTGAAAAACATCGCGGGGTGGTGCGCATTGTATGGGTGTGTAACCTTACATTCACTAGTAGGAGTGAGAAAAACATCAAGGGGTGGTGTGAATCATAGGGTCTGAATTAGGATAGGCAGTGAGTGGCAATGTAGGATGGAGAAAACACCACGGGGTGGTCAGCATGGGGAGGTCAGGAAACATGCAGTGGCAATGTAGGATAGGTTTCTGAAAAACATCGCGGGGTGGTGCGCATTGTATGGGTGTGTAACCTTACATTCACTAGTAGGAGTGAGAAAAACGTCACGGGGTGGTGTGAATCATAGGGTCTGAATTAGGATAGGCAGTGAGTGGCAATGTAGGATGGGGAAAAGCACCATGGGGAGGTCAGTACGGGGAGGTCAGGAAACATGCAGTGGCAATGTAGGATAGGTTTCTGAAAAACATTGCGGGGTGGTGCGCATTGTATGGGTGTGTAACATTACATTCACTAGTAGGAGTGAGAAAAACATCACGGGATGGTGTGAATCATAGGGTCTGATTTAGGATAGGCAGTGAGTGTCAATGTAGGATGGAGAAAATCACCACGGGGTGGTCAGCATGGGGAGGTCAGGAAACATGCAGTGGGAATGTAGGATATGTTTCTGAAAAACATCGCGGGGTGGTGCGCATTGTATGGGTGTGTAACATTACATTCACTAGTAGGAGTGAGAAAAACATCACGGGGTGGTGTGAATCATAGGGTCTGAATTAGGATAGGCAGTGAGTGGCAATGTAGAATGGAGAGAAGCACCACGGGATGGTCAGCATATGGAGGTCAGGAAACATGCAGTGGCAATGTAGGATAGGTTTCTGAAAAACATCGCTTGGTGCACATTGTATGGGTGTGTAACCTTACATTCACTAGTAGGAGTGAGAAAAACATCACGGGGTGGTGTGAATCATAGGGTCTGAGTTAGGACAGGCAGTGAGTGGCAATGTAGGATGTAGAAAACACCATGGGGTGGTGAGCATGGGGAGGTCAGGAAACATGAAATGGCAATGTAGGATAGGTTTCTGAAAAACATCGCGGTGTGGTGCGCATTGTATGGGTGTGTAACCTTACATTCACTAGTAGGAGTGAGAAAAACATCACGGGGTGGTGTGAATAATAGGGTCTGTATTAGGATAGGCAGTGAGTGGAAATGTAGGATGGAGCAAAGCACCACGGGGTGGTCAGCATGGGGAGGTCAGGAAACATGCAGTGGCAATGTAGGATAGGTTTCTGAAAAACATCGCCGGGTGGTGCGCATTGTATGGGTGTTTAGCATTACATTCACTAGTAGGAGTGAGAAAAACGTCACGGGGTGATGTGAATCATAGGGTCTGAATTAGGATAGGCAGTGAGTGGCAATGTAGGATGGAGAAAAGCACCACGGGGTGCTCAGCTCAGGGAGGTCAGAAAACATGCAGTGGCAACGTATGATAGGTTTCTGAAAAACATCGCAGGGTGGTGCGCATTGTGTGGGTGTGCAACATTACATTCACTAGTAGGAGTGAAGAAAATGTAACGGGGTCGTGTGAATCATAGGGTCTGAATTAGGATAGGCAGTGAGTGGCAATGTAGGATGGGGAAAAGCACCATGGGGAGGTCAGCACGGGGAGGTCAGGAAACATGCAGTGGCAATGTAGGATAGGTTTCTGAAAAACATCGCGGGGTGGCGCGCATTGTATGGGTGTGTAACATTACATTCACTAGTAGGAGTGAGAAAAACGTCACGGGGTGGTGTGATTTATAGGGTCTGAATTAGGATAGGCAGTGAGTGGCCATGTAGGATGGAGAAAAGCACCACGGTGTGGTCAGCATGGGAAGTGAGGAAACATGCAGTGTCAATGTAGGATAGGTTTCTGAAAAACATCGCGGGGTGGTGCACATTGTATGGGTGTGTAGCATTACATTCACTAGTAGCAGTGAGAAAAACGTCACGGGGTGGTGTGAATCATAGGGTCTGAATTAGGATAGGCAGTGAGTGGCAATGTAGGAAGGAGAAAAGCACCACGGGGTGGTCAGCATGTGGAGGTCAGGAAACATGCAGTGGCAATGTAGGATAGGTTTCTGAAAAACATCGCCGAGTGGTGCGCATTGTATGGGTGTGTAATATTACATTCACTAGTAGGAGTGAGAAAAACATCACGGGATAGTGTGAATCATGGGGTCTGATTTAGGATACGCAGTGAGTGGCAATGTAGGATGGAGAAATGCACCACGGGGTGGTCAGCATCGGGAGGTCAGGAACGATGCAGTAGCAATGTAGGATAGGTTTCTGAAAAACATCGCGGGGTGATGCGCATTGTATTGGTGTGTAACATTACATACACTAGTAGGAGGCAGAAAAACATCACGCGGTGGGTTGAATCATAGGGTCTGAATTAGGATAGGCAGTGAGTGGCAATGTAGGATGGAGAAAAGCACCACGGGGTGGTCAGCATGGTGAGGTCAGGAAACATGCAGTGGCAATGTAGGATAGGTTTTTGAAAAACATCGCGGGGTGTTGCCCATTGTATGGGTGTGTAACCTTACATTCACTAGTAGGAGTGAGAAAAACCTCATGGGGTGGTGTGAATCATAGGGTATGAATTAGGATAGGCAGTGAGTGGCAATGTAGGATGGAGAAAAGCACCACGGGGTGGTCAGCATGGGGAGGTCAGGAAACATGCAGTGGCAATGTAGGATAATTTTCTGAAAAACATCGCGGGGTAGTGCGCATTCTATGGGTGTATAACATTACATTCATTAGTAGGAGTGAGAAAAACATCATGGGGTGGGGTGAATCATAGGGTCTGAATTAGGATAGGCATTGAGTGGCAATGTAAGATGGAGAAAAGCACCACGGGGTGGTCAGCATGGGGAGGTCAGGAAACATGCAGTGGCAATGTAGGATAGGTTTCTGTAAAACATCGCGAGGTGGTGCGCATTGTATGGGTGTGTAACATTACATTCACTAGTAGGAGTGAGAAAAACATCATGGGGTGGTGTGAATCATAGGGTATGAATTAGGATAGGCAGTGAGTGGCAATGTAGGATGGAGAAAATCACCACGGGGTGGTCAGCATGGGGAGGTCAGGAAACATGCAGTGGCAATGTAGGATATGTTTCTGAAAAACATCGCGGGGTGGTGCGCATTGTATGTGTGTGTAACATTACATTCACTAGTAGGAGTGAGAAAAACATCACGGGGTGGTGTGAATCATAGGGTC
This sequence comes from Cavia porcellus, assembly GCF_034190915.1. Lineage (NCBI taxonomy): Eukaryota > Metazoa > Chordata > Mammalia > Rodentia > Caviidae > Cavia > Cavia porcellus. The sequence continues at coordinate 94,793 of NW_026947561.1, read as the reverse complement.
TGAATTAGGATAGGCAGTGAGTGGCAATGTAGGATGGAGAAAAGCACCACGGGATGGTCAGCATGGGGAGGTCAGGAAACATGCAGTGGCAATGTAGAGTAGGTTTCTTAAAAACATCGCGGGGTGGTGCGCATTGTGTGGATGTGTAACATTACATTCACTAGTAGGAGTGAAAAAAATGTAACGGGGTCGTGTGAATCATAGGGTCTGAATTAGGGTAGGCAGTGAGGGGCAATGTAGGATGGAGAAACCACCACGGGGTGGTCAGCATGGGGAGGTCAGGAAACATGCAGTGGCAATGTAGGAGAGGTTTCTGAAAAACATCGCCGGGTGGTGCGCATTGTATGGGTGTGTAACATTACATTCACTAGTAGGAGTGAGAAAAACATCACGGGTGTTTGAATCATAGGGTCTGAATTAGGATAGGCAGTGAGTGGCAATGTAGGATGGAGAAAAGCACCACGGGGTGCTCAGCTCGTGGAGGTCAGAAAACATGCAGTGGCAATGTAGGATATGTTTCTGAAAAACATCGCGGGGTGGTGCGCATTGTGTGGGTGTGTAACATTACATTCATTAGTAGGAGTGAAAAAAATGTAACGGGGTCGTGTGAATCATAGGGTCTGAATTAGGATAGGCAGTGAGTGGCAATGTAGGATGGAGAAAAGCACCATGGGGAGGTCAGCACGTTGAGGTCAGGAAACATGCCGTGGCAATGTAGGATAGGTTTCTGAAAAACATCGCGGGGTGGTGCGCATTGTATGGGTGTGTAACATTACATTCACTAGTAGGAGTGAGAAAAACGTCACGGGGTGGTGTGAATTATAGGGACTGAATTAGGATAGGCAGTTAGTGGCAATGTAGGATGGAGAAAAGCACCACGGTGTGGTCAGCATGGGAAGTGAGGAAACACGCAGTGTCAATGTAGGATAGGTTTCTGAAAAACATTGCGGGGTTGTGCGCATTGTATGGGTGTGTAACCTTACATTCACTAGTAGGAGTGAGAAAAACATCACGGGGTGGTGTGAATCATAGGGTCTGAATTAGGTTAGGCTGTGAGGGGCAATGTAGGATGGAGAAAAGCACCATGGGGTGGTCAGGACGGGGCGGTGAAGAAACATGCAGTGGCAATGTAGGATAGGTTTCTGAAAAACATCGCGGGGTGGTGCGCATTGTATGGGTGTGTAGCATTACATTCACTAGTAGCAGTGAGAAAAACGTCACGGGGTGGTGTGAATCATAGGGTCTGAATGAGGATAGGCAGTGAGTGGCAATGTAGGATGGAGAAAAGCACCACGGGATGGTCAGCATGCCTAGGTCAGGAAACATGCAGTGGCAATATAGGATAGGTTTCTGAAAAACATCCCGGGGTGGTGCGCATTGTATGGGTGTGTAACATTACATTCACTAGTAGGAGTGAGAAAAACATCACGTGGTGGTGTGAATCATAGGGTCTGAATTAGGATAGGCAGTGAGTGGCAATGAAGGATGGAGAAAAGCACCACGGGGTGGTCGGCATGGGGAGGTCAGGAAACATGCAGTGGCAATGTAGGATAGGTTTCTGAAAAACATCGCGGGGTGGTGCACATTATATGGGTGTGTAGCATTACATTCACTAGTAGCAGTGAGAAAAACGTCACGGGGTGGTGTGAATCTTAGGGTCTGAATTAGGATAGGCAGTGAGTGGCAATGTAGGAAGGAGAAAAGCACCACGGGGTGGTCAGCATGGGGAGGTCAGGAAACATGCAGTGGCAATGTAGGATAGGTTTCTGAAAAACATCGCCGAGTGGTGCGCATTGTATGGGTGTGTAATATAACATTCACTAGTAGGAGTGAGAAAAACATCACGGGATAGTGTGAATCATAGGGTCTCATTTAGGATAGGCAGTGAGTGGCAATGTAGGATGGAGAAATGCACCACGGGGTGGTCAGCATGGGGAGGTCAGGAACGATGCAGTAGCAATGTAGGATAGGTTTCTGAAAAACATCGCGGGGTGATGCGCATTGTATTGGTGTGTAACATTACATTCACTAGTATGAGGCAGAAAAACATCACGCGGTGGGGTGAATCATAGGGTCTGAATTAGGATAGGCAGTGAGGGGCAATGTAGGATGGAGAAAAGCACCACGGGGTGGTCAGCATGGTGAGGTCAGGAAATATGCAGTGGCAATGTAGGATAGGTTTCTGAAAAACATCGCGGGGTGCTGCCCATTGTATGGGTGTGTAACCTTACATTCACTAGTAGGAGTGAGAAAAACCACATGGGGTGGTGTGAATCATAGGGTATGAATTAGGATAGGCAGTGAGTGGCAATGTAGGATGGAGAAAAGCACCACGGGGTGGTCAGCATGGGGAGGTCAGGAAACATGCAGTGGCAATGTAGGATAGGTTTCTGAAAAACATCGCGAGGTGGTGCGCATTGTATGGGTGTGTAACATTACATTCACTAGTAGGAGTGAGAAAAACATCACGGGGTGGTTTGAATCATAGGGTCTGAATTAGGATAGGCAGTGAGTGGCAATGTAGGATGGAGAAAAGCACCACGGGATGGTCAGCATGGGAAGTGAGGAAACATGCAGTGGCAATGTAGGATAGGTTTCTGAAAAACATCGCGGGGTGGTGTGCATTGTATGGGTGTGTAACCTTACATTCACTAGTAGGAGTGAGAAAAACATTAGGGGGTGGTGTGAATCATAGCGTCTGATTTAGGATAGGCAGTGAGTGGCAATGTAGGATGGAGAAAAGCACCATGGGGTGGTCAGCATGGGGAGGTCAGGAAACATGCAGTGGCAATATAGGATAGTTTTCTGAAAAACATCGCGAGGTGGTCCGCATTGTATGGGTGTGTAACATTACATTCACTAGTAGGAGTGAGAAAAACATCACGGGGTGGTGTGAATCATAGGGTATGAATTAGGATAGGCAGTGAGTGGTAATGTAGTATGGAGAAAAGAACCACGGGGTGGTCAGCATGGGGAGGTCAGGAAACATGCAGTGGCAATGTAGGATATATTTCTGAAAAACATCGCGGGGTGGTGCGCATTGTATGGGTGTGTAACATTACATTCACTAGTAGGAGTGAGAAAAACATCACGGGGTGGTGTGAATCATAGGGTCTGAATTAGGATAGGCAGTGAGTGGCAATGTAGGATGGAGAAAAGCACCACGGGATGGTCAGCATGGGAAGTGAGGAAACATGCAGTGGCAATGTAGGATAGGTTTCTGAAAAACATCGCGGGGTGGTGCGCATTGTATGGGTGTGTAACCTTACATTCACTAGTAGGAGTGAGAAAAACTTCACGGGGTGGTGTGAATCATAGGGTAGGAATTAGAATTGGCAGTGATTGGCAATGTAGGATGGAGAAAAGCACAACGGCGTGGGCAGCATGGGGAGGTCAGGAAACATGCAGTGGCAATGTAGGATACGTTTCTGAAAAACATCACGGGGTAGTGCGCATTGTATGGGTGTGTAACCTTACATTCACTAGTAGGGGTGAGAAAAACATCACGGGGTGGTGTGAATCATAGGGTCTGAATTAGGATAGGCAGTGAGGGGCATTGTAGGATGGAGAAAAGCACCACGGGGTCCTCAGCATGGGGAGGTCAGGAAACATGCAGTGGGAATATAGGATATGTTTCTGAAAAACATCGCGGGGTGGTGCGCATTGTATGGGTGTGTAACATTACATTCACTAGTAGGAGTGAGAAAAACATCACGGGGTGGTGTGAATCATAGGGTCTGAATTAGGATAGGCAGTGAGTGGCAATGTAGGATGGAGAAAAGCACCGCGGGTTGGTCAGCATGGGGAAGTCAGGAAACATGCAGTGTCAATGTAGGATAGGTTTCTGAAAAACATCGAGGGGTTGTGCGCCTTGTATGGGTGTGTAACCTTACATTCACTAGTAGGCGTGAGAAAAACATCACGGGGTGGTGTGAATCTTAGGGTCTGAATTAGGCTAGGAAGTGAGTGGCAATGTAGGATGGAGAAAAGCACCATGGGGTGGTCAGCATGGGGAGGTCAGGAAACATGCAGTGGCAATGTAGGATAGGTTTCTGAAAAACATCGCGGGGTGGTGCACATTGTATGTGTGTGTAACATTACATTCACTAGTAGGAGTGAGAAAAACATCACGGGATGGTGTGAATCATAGGGTCTGATTTAGGATAGGCAGTGAGTGTCAATGTAGGATGGAGAAAATCACCACGGGGTGGTCAGCATGGGGAGGTCAGGAAACATGCAGTGGGAATGTAGGATATGCTTCTGAAAAACATCGCGGGGTGGTGCGCATTGTATGGGTGTGTAACATTACATTCACTAGTAGGAGTGAGAAAAACATCACGGGGTGGTGTGAATCATAGGGTCTGAATTAGGATAGGCAGTGAGTGGCAATGTAGAATGGAGAGAAGCACCACGGGATGGTGAGCATATGGAGATCAGGAAACATGCAGTGGCAATGTAGGATAGGTTTCTTAAAAACATCGCTTGGTGCACATTGTATGGGTGTGTAACCTTACATTCACTAGTAGGAGTGAGAAAAACATCACGGGGTGGTGTGAATCATAGGGTCTGAGTTAGGATAGGCAGTGAGTGGCAATGTAGGATGTAGAAAACACCATGGCGTGGTGAGCATGGTGAGGTCAGGAAACATGAAGTGGCAATGTAGGATAGGTTTCTGAAAAACATCGCGGGGTGGTGCGCATTGTATGGGTGTGTAACCTTACATTCACTAGTAGGAGTGAGAAAAACATCACGGGGTGGTGTGAATAATAGGGTCTGTATTAGGATAGGCAGTGAGTGGAAATGTAGGATGGAGCAAAGCACCACGGGGTGGTCAGCATGGGGAGGTCAGGAAACATGCAGTGGCAATGTAGGATAGGTTTCTGAAAAACATCCCCGGGTGGTGCGCATTGTATGGGTGTTTAGCATTACATTCACTAGTAGCAGTGAGAAAAACGTCACGGGGTGGTGTGAATCATAGGGTCTGAATTAGGATAGGCAGTGAGTGGCAATGTAGGAAGGAGAAAAGCACCACGGGGTGGTCAGCATGGGGAGGTCAGAAAACATGCAGTGGCAATGTAGGATAGGTTTCTGAAAAACATCGCCGAGTGGTGCGCATTGTATGGGTGTGTAATATTACATTCACTAGTAGGAGTGAGAAAAACATCACGGGATAGTGTGAATCATAGGGTCTGATTTAGGATACGCAGTGAGTGGCAATGTAGGATGGAGAAATGCACCACGGGGTGGTCAGCATGGGGAGGTCAGGAACGATGCAGTAGCAATGTAGGATAGGTTTCTGAAAAACATCGCGGGGTGATGCCCATTGTATTGGTGTGTAACATTACATACACTAGTAGGAGGCAGAAAAACATCACGCGGTGGGTTGAATCATAGGGTCTGAATTAGGATAGGCAGTGAGTGGCAATGTAGGATGGAGAAAAGCACCACGGGGTGGTCAGCATGGTGAGGTCAGGAAACATGCAGTGGCAATGTAGGATAGGTTTTTGAAAAACATCGCGGGGTGTTGCCCATTGTATGGGTGTGTAACCTTACATTCACTAGTAGGAGTGAGAAAAACCTCATGGGGTGGTGTGAATCATAGGGTATGAATTAAGATAGGCAGTGAGTGGCAATGTAGGATGGAGAAAAGCACCACGGGGTGGTCAGCATGGGGAGGTCAGGAAACATGCAGTGGCAATGTAGGATAGGTTTCTGAAAAACATCGCGGGGTAGTGCGCATTCTATGGGTGTATAACATTACATTCATTAGTAGGAGTTAGAAAAACATCATGGGGTGGGGTGAATCATAGGGTCTGAATTAGGATAGGCATTGAGTGGCAATGTAAGATGGAGAAAAGCACCACGGGGTGGTCAGCATGGGGAGGTCAGGAAACATGCAGTGGCAATGTAGGATAGGTTTCTGAAAAACATCGCGAGGTGGTGCGCATTGTATGGGTGTGTAACATTACATTCACTAGTAGGAGTGAGAAAAACATCACGGGGTGGTGTGAATCATAGGGTATGAATTAGGATAGGCAGTGAGTGGCAATGTAGGATGGAGAAAATCACCACGGGGTGGTCAGCATGGGGAGTTCAGGAAACATGCAGTGGCAATGTAGGATATGTTTCTGAAAAACATCGCGGGGTGGTGCGCATTGTATGGGTGTGTAACATTACATTCACTAGTAGGAGTGAGAAAAACATCACGGGGTGGTGTGAATCATAGGGTCTGAATTAGGATAGGCAGTGAGTGGCAATGTAGGATGGAGAAAAGCACCACGGGATGGTCAGCATGGGGAGGTCAGGAAACATGCAGTGGCAATGTAGAATAGGTTTCTGAAAAACATCGCGGGGTGGTGAGCATTGTGTGGATGTGTAACATTACATTCACTAGTAGGAGTGAAAAAAATGTAACTGGGTCGTGTGAATCATAGGGTCTGAATTAGGGTAGGCAGTGAGGGGCAATGTAGGATGGAGAAACCACCACGGGGTGGTCAGCATGGGGAGGTCAGGAAACATGCAGTGGCAATGTAGAATAGGTTTCTGAAAAACATCGCCGGGTGGTGCGCATTGTATGGGTGTGTAACATTACATTCACTAGTAGGAGTGAGAAAAACATCACGGGTGTGTGAATCATAGGGTCTGAATTAGGATAGGCAGTGAGTGGCAATGTAGGATGGAGAAAAGCACCACGGGGTGCTCAGCTCGTGGAGGTCAGAAAACATGCAGTGGCAATGTAGGATAGGTTTCTGAAAAACATCGCGGGGTGGTGCGCATTGTGTGTGTGTGTAACATTACATTCACTAGTAGGAGTGAAAAAAATGTAACGGGGTCATGTGAATCATAGGGTCTGAATTAGGATAGGCAGTGAGTGGCAATGTAGGATGGAGAAAAGCACCATGGGGAGGTCAGCACGTTGAGGTCAGGAAACATGCAGTGGCAATGTAGGATAGGTTTCTGAAAAATATTGCGGGGTTGTGCGCATTGTATGGGTGTGTAACCTTACATTCACTAGTAGGAGTGAGAAAAACATCACGGGGTGGTGTGAATCATAGGGTCCGAATTAGGTTAGGCAGTGAGGGGCAATGTAGGATGGAGAAAAGCACCACGGGGTGGTCAGGACGGGGCGGTGAAGAAACATGCAGTGGCAATGTAGGATAGGTTTCTGAAAAACATCGCGGGGTGGTGCGCATTGTATGGGTGTGTAGCATTACATTCACTAGTAGCAGTGAGAAAAACGTCATGGGGTGGTGTGAATCATAGGGTCTGAATGAGGATAGGCAGTGAGTGGCAATGTAGGATGGAGAAAAGCACCACGGGGTGATCAGCATGGGGAGGTCAGGAAACATGCAGTGGGAATGTAGGATAGGTTTCTGAAAAACATCGCGGGGTGATGCGCATTGTATTGGTGTGTAACATTACATTCACTAGTATGAGGCAGAAAAACATCACGCGGTGGGGTGAATCATAGGGTCTGAATTAGGATAGGCAGTGAGGGGCAATGTAGGATGGAGAAAAGCACCACGGGGTGGTCAGCATGGTGAGGTCAGGAAATATGCAGTGGCAATGTAGGATAGGTTTCTGAAAAACATCGCGGTGTGCTGCCCATTGTATGGGTGTGTAACCTTACATTCACTAGTAGGAGTGAGAAAAACCTCATGGGGTGGTGTGAATCATAGGGTATGAATTAGGATAGGCAGTGAGTGGCAATGTAGGATGGAGAAAAGCACCACGGGGTGGTCAGCATGGGGAGGTCAGGAAACATGCAGTGGCAATGTAGGATAGGTTTCTGAAAAACATCGAGAGGTGGTGCGCATTGTATGGGTGTGTAACATTACATTCACTAGTAGGAGTGAGAAAAACATCACGGGGTGGTGTGAATCATGGGGTATGAATTAGGATAGGCAGTGAGTGGCAATGTAGTATGGAGAAAAGAACCACGGGGTGGTCAGCATGGGGAGGTCAGGAAACATGCAGTGGCAATGTAGGATATGTTTCTGAAAAACATCGCGGGGTGGTGCGCATTGTATGGGTGTGTAACATTACATTCACTAGTAGGAGTGAGAAAAACATCACGGGGTGGTTTGAATCATAGGGTCTGAATTAGGATAGGCAGTGAGTGGCAATGTAGGATGGAGAAAAGCACCACGGGATGGTCAGCATGGGAAGTGAGGAAACATGCAGTGGCAATGTAGGATAGGTTTCTGAAAAACATCGCGGGGTGGTGTGCATTGTATGGGTGTGTAACCTTACATTCACTAGTAGGAGTGAGAAAAACATTAGGGGGTGGTGTGAATCATAGCGTCTGATTTAGGATAGGCAGTGAGTGGCAATGTAGGATGGAGAAAAGCACCATGGGGTGGTCAGCATGGGGAGGTCAGGAAACATGCAGTGGCAATGTAGGATAGGTTTCTGAAAAACATCGCGAGGTGGTGCGCATTGTATGGGTGTGTAACATTACATTCACTAGTAGGAGTGAGAAAAACATCACGGGGTGGTGTGAATCACAGGGTATGAATTAGGATAGGCAGTGAGTGGCAATGTAGTATGGAGAAAAGAACCACGGGGTGGTCAGCATGGGGAGGTCAGGAAACATGCAGTGGCAATGTAGGATATATTTCTGAAAAACATCGCGGGGTGGTGCGCATTGTATGGGTGTGTAACATTACATTCACTAGTAGGAGTGAGAAAAACATCACGGGGTGGTGTGAATCATAGGGTCTGAATTAGGATAGGCAGTGAGTGGCAATGTAGGATGGAGAAAAGCACCACGGGATGGTCAGCATGGGAAGTGAGGAAACATGCAGTGGCAATATAGGATAGGTTTCTGAAAAACATCGCGGGGTGGTGCGCATTGTATGGGTGTGTAACCTTACATTCACTAGTAGGAGTGAGAAAAACTTCACGGGGTGGTGTGAATCATAGGGTCGGAATTAGAATTGGCAGTGATTGGCAATGTAGGATGGAGAAAAGCACCACGGCGTGGGCAGCATGGGGAGGTCAGGAAACATGCAGTGGCAATGTAGGATACGTTTCTGAAAAACATCACGGGGTAGTGCGCATTGTATGGGTGTGTAACCTTACATTCACTAGTAGGAGTGAGAAAAACATCACGGGGTGGTGTGAATCATAGGGTCTGAATTAGGATAGGCAGTGAGGGGCATTGTAGAATGGAGAAAAGCACCACGGAGTCCTCAGCATGGGGAGGTCAGGAAACATGCAGTGGCAATGTAGGATAGGTTTCTGAAAAACATCGCGGAATGGTGCGCATTGTATGGGTGTGTAACATTACATTCACTATTAGGAGTGAGAAAAACATCACGTGGTGGTGTGAATCATAGGGTCTGAATTAGGATAGGCAGTGAGTGGCAATGTAGGATGGAGAAATGCACCACGGGGTGGTCCGCATGGGGAGGTCAGGAAACATGCAGTGGCAATGTAGGATAGGTTTCTGAAAAACATCGCGGGGTGGTGCGCATTGTATGCGTGTGTAACATTACATTCACTAGTAGGAGTGAGAAAAACATTACGGGGTGGTGTGAATCATAGGGTCTGAATTAGGATAGGCAGTGAGTGGCAATGTAGGACGGATGAAAAGCACCACGGGGTGCTCAGCATGTGGAGGTCAGGAAACATGCAGTGGCAATGTAGGATAGGTTTCTGAAAAACATCGCGGGATGGTGCGCATTGTATGGGTGTGTAACATTACATTCACTAGTGGAGTGAGAAAAACGTCATGGGGTGGTGTGAATTATAGGGTCTGAATTAGGATAGGCAGTGAGTGGCAATGTAGGATGGAGAAAAGCACCACGGTGGGTCAGCATGGAGAGGTCAGGAAACATGCAGTGGCAATGTAGGATAGGGTTCTGAAAAACATCGCGGTGTGGTGCGCATTGTATGGGTGTGTTACATTACATTCACTAGTAGGAGTGAGAAAAACATCACGGGGTGGTGTGAATCATAGCGTCTGATTTAGGATAGGCAGTGAGTGGCAATGTAGGATGGAGAAAAGCACCACGGGTTGGTCAGCATGGGGAGGTCAGGAAATATGCAGTGGCAATGTAGGATAGGTTTCTGAAAAACATCGCGGTATGGTGCGCATTGTATGGGTGTGTAGCATTACATTCACTAGTAGCAGTGAGAAAAACGTCACGGGGTGGTGTGAATCATAGGGTCTGAATTAGGATAGGCAGTGAGTGGCAATGTAGGATGGAGAAAAGCACCACGGGGTGGTCAGCTCTGGGAGGTCAGAAACCATGCAGTGGCAATGAAGGATAGGTTTCTGAAAAACATCGCGGGGTGGTGCTCATTGTATGGGTGTGTAACGTTACATTCACTAGTAGGAGTGAGAAAAACATCACGGGGTGGTTTGAATCATAGGGTCTGAATTAGGATAGGCAGTGAGTGGCAATGTAGGATGGAGAAAAGCACCACGGGATGGTCAGCATGGGAAGTGAGGAAACATGCAGTGGCAATGTAGGATAGGTTTCTGAAAAACATCGCGGGGTGGTGTGCATTGTATGGGTGTGTAACCTTACATTCACTAGTAGGAGTGAGAAAAACATTAGGGGGTGGTGTGAATCATAGCGTCTGATTTAGGATAGGCAGTGAGTGGCAATGTAGGATGGAGAAAAGCACCATGGGGTGGTCAGCATGGGGAGGTCAGGAAACATGCAGTGGCAATGTAGGATAGGTTTCTGAAAAACATCGCGAGGTGGTGCGCATTGTATGGGTGTGTAACATTACATTCACTAGTAGGAGTGAGAAAAACATCACGGGGTGGTGTGAATCACAGGGTATGAATTAGGATAGGCAGTGAGTGGCAATGTAGTATGGAGAAAAGAACCACGGGGTGGTCAGCATGGGGAGGTCAGGAAACATGCAGTGGCAATGTAGGATATATTTCTGAAAAACATCGCGGGGTGGTGCGCATTGTATGGGTGTGTAACATTACATTCACTAGTAGGAGTGAGAAAAACATCACGGGGTGGTGTGAATCATAGGGTCTGAATTAGGATAGGCAGTGAGTGGCAATGTAGGATGGAGAAAAGCACCACGGGATGGTCAGCATGGGAAGTGAGGAAACATGCAGTGGCAATATAGGATAGGTTTCTGAAAAACATCGCGGGGTGGTGCGCATTGTATGGGTGTGTAACCTTACATTCACTAGTAGGAGTGAGAAAAACTTCACGGGGTGGTGTGAATCATAGGGTCGGAATTAGAATTGGCAGTGATTGGCAATGTAGGATGGAGAAAAGCACCACGGCGTGGGCAGCATGGGGAGGTCAGGAAACATGCAGTGGCAATGTAGGATACGTTTCTGAAAAACATCACGGGGTAGTGCGCATTGTATGGGTGTGTAACCTTACATTCACTAGTAGGAGTGAGAAAAACATCACGGGGTGGTGTGAATCATAGGGTCTGAATTAGGATAGGCAGTGAGGGGCATTGTAGAATGGAGAAAAGCACCACGGAGTCCTCAGCATGGGGAGGTCAGGAAACATGCAGTGGCAATGTAGGATAGGTTTCTGAAAAACATCGCGGAATGGTGCGCATTGTATGGGTGTGTAACATTACATTCACTATTAGGAGTGAGAAAAACATCACGTGGTGGTGTGAATCATAGGGTCTGAATTAGGATAGGCAGTGAGTGGCAATGTAGGATGGAGAAATGCACCACGGGGTGGTCCGCATGGGGAGGTCAGGAAACATGCAGTGGCAATGTAGGATAGGTTTCTGAAAAACATCGCGGGGTGGTGCGCATTGTATGCGTGTGTAACATTACATTCACTAGTAGGAGTGAGAAAAACATTACGGGGTGGTGTGAATCATAGGGTCTGAATTAGGATAGGCAGTGAGTGGCAATGTAGGACGGATGAAAAGCACCACGGGGTGCTCAGCATGTGGAGGTCAGGAAACATGCAGTGGCAATGTAGGATAGGTTTCTGAAAAACATCGCGGGATGGTGCGCATTGTATGGGTGTGTAACATTACATTCACTAGTGGAGTGAGAAAAACGTCATGGGGTGGTGTGAATTATAGGGTCTGAATTAGGATAGGCAGTGAGTGGCAATGTAGGATGGAGAAAAGCACCACGGTGGGTCAGCATGGAGAGGTCAGGAAACATGCAGTGGCAATGTAGGATAGGGTTCTGAAAAACATCGCGGTGTGGTGCGCATTGTATGGGTGTGTTACATTACATTCACTAGTAGGAGTGAGAAAAACATCACGGGGTGGTGTGAATCATAGCGTCTGATTTAGGATAGGCAGTGAGTGGCAATGTAGGATGGAGAAAAGCACCACGGGTTGGTCAGCATGGGGAGGTCAGGAAATATGCAGTGGCAATGTAGGATAGGTTTCTGAAAAACATCGCGGTATGGTGCGCATTGTATGGGTGTGTAGCATTACATTCACTAGTAGCAGTGAGAAAAACGTCACGGGGTGGTGTGAATCATAGGGTCTGAATTAGGATAGGCAGTGAGTGGCAATGTAGGATGGAGAAAAGCACCACGGGGTGGTCAGCTCTGGGAGGTCAGAAACCATGCAGTGGCAATGAAGGATAGGTTTCTGAAAAACATCGCGGGGTGGTGCTCATTGTATGGGTGTGTAACGTTACATTCACTAGTAGGAGTGAAAAAAACGTAACGGGGTCGTGTGAATCCTAGGGTCTGAATTAGGATAGGCAGTGAATGGCAATGTAGGATGGGGAAAAGCACCATGGGGAGGTCAGTACGGGAGGTCAGGAAACATGCAGTGGCAATGTAGGATAGGTTTCTGAAAAACATCGCGGGGTGGTGCGCATTATATGGGTGTGTAACATTACATTCACTAGTAGGAGTGAGAAAAACGTCACGGGGTGGTGTGAATTATAGGGTCTGAATTAGGATAGGCAATGAGTGGCAATTTAGGATGGAGAAAAGCACCGCGGGGTGGTCAGCATGGGGAAGTCAGGAAACATGCAGTGTCAATATAGTATAGGTTTCTGAAAAACATCGCGGGGTTGTGCGCATTGTATGGGTGTGTAAACTTACTTTCACTAGTAGAAGTGAGAAAAATATCACGGGGTGCTGTGAATCATAGGGTCTGATTTAGGATAGGCAGTGAGTGGCAATGTAGGATGGAGAAAAGCACCACGGGGTGGTCAGCATGGGGAGGTCAGGAAACATGCAGTGGCAATGTAGGATAGGTTTCTGAAAAACATCGCGTGGTGATGCGCATTGTATTGGTGTGTAACATTACATTCACTAGTAGGAGTCAGAAAAACACCACGCGGTGGGCTGAATCATAGGGTCTGAATTAGGATAGGCAGTGAGTGGCAATGTAGGATGGAGAAAAGCACCACGGGGTGGTGAGCCTGGGGAGGTCCGGAAACATGCAGTGGCAATGTAGGATAGGTTTCTGAAAAACATCGCGGGGTGGTGCGCATTGTATGATTGTGTAACAATACATTCACTAGTAGGAGTGAGAAAAACATCACGGGGTGGTGTGAATCATAGGGTCTGAATTAGGATAGGCAGTGAGTGGCAATGTAGGATGGAGAAAAGCACGACGGGGTGGTCATCATGGTGAAGTCAGGAAACATGCAGTGGCAATATAGGATAGGTTTCTGAAAAACATCCCGGGGTGGTGCTCATTGTATGGGTGTGTAACATTACATTCACTAGTAGGAGTGAGAAAAACATCACGGGGTGGTGTGAATCATAGGGTCTAAATTAGGATAGGCAGTGAGTGGCAATGTAGGATGGAGAAAAGCACCATGGGGTGGTCAGCATAGGGAGGTCAGGAAACATGCAGTGGCAATGTAGGATAGGTTTCTAAAAAACATCGCGGGATGGTGCGCATTGTATGGGTGTGTAACCTTACATTCACTAGTAGGAGTGAGAAAAACATCACGGGGTGGTGTGAATCATAGGGTCTGAATTAGGATAGGCAGTGAGTGGCAATGTAGGATGGAGAAAAGCACCACGGATTGGTCAGCATGGGGAGGTCAGGAAATATGCAGTGGCAATGTAGTATAGGTTTCTGAAAAACATCGCCGGGTGGTGCGCATTGTATGGGTGTGTAACATTACATTCACTAGTAGGAGTGAGAAAAACATCACGGGGTGGTGTGAATCATAGGGTCTGAATTAGGATAGGCAGTGAGTGGCAATGTAGGATGGAGAAAAGCACCACGGGGTGGTCAGCATGGGGAGGTCAGGAAACATGCAGTGGCAATGTAGGATAGGTTTCTGAAAAACATCGCGGGGTGGTGCGCATTGTATGGGTGTGTAGCATTACATTCACTAGTAGGAGTGAGAAAAAAGTCACGGGTTGGTGTGAATCCTAGGGTCTGAATTAGGATAGGCAGTGAGTGGCAATGTAGGATGGAGAAAAGCACCATGGGGAGGTCAGCACGTTGAGGTCAGGAAACATGCAGTGGCAATGTAGGATAGGTTTCTGAAAAATATTGCGGGGTTGTGCGCATTGTATGGGTGTGTAACCTTACATTCACTAGTAGGAGTGAGAAAAACATCACGGGGTGGTGTGAATCATAGGGTCCGAATTAGGTTAGGCAGTGAGGGGCAATGTAGGATGGAGAAAAGCACCACGGGGTGGTCAGGACGGGGCGGTGAAGAAACATGCAGTGGCAATGTAGGATAGGTTTCTGAAAAACATCGCGGGGTGGTGCGCATTGTATGGGTGTGTAGCATTACATTCACTAGTAGCAGTGAGAAAAACGTCATGGGGTGGTGTGAATCATAGGGTCTGAATGAGGATAGGCAGTGAGTGGCAATGTAGGATGGAGAAAAGCACCACGGGGTGATCAGCATGGGGAGGTCAGGAAACATGCAGTGGGAATGTAGGATAGGTTTCTGAAAAACATCGCGGGGTGATGCGCATTGTATTGGTGTGTAACATTACATTCACTAGTATGAGGCAGAAAAACATCACGCGGTGGGGTGAATCATAGGGTCTGAATTAGGATAGGCAGTGAGGGGCAATGTAGGATGGAGAAAAGCACCACGGGGTGGTCAGCATGGTGAGGTCAGGAAATATGCAGTGGCAATGTAGGATAGGTTTCTGAAAAACATCGCGGTGTGCTGCCCATTGTATGGGTGTGTAACCTTACATTCACTAGTAGGAGTGAGAAAAACCTCATGGGGTGGTGTGAATCATAGGGTATGAATTAGGATAGGCAGTGAGTGGCAATGTAGGATGGAGAAAAGCACCACGGGGTGGTCAGCATGGGGAGGTCAGGAAACATGCAGTGGCAATGTAGGATAGGTTTCTGAAAAACATCGAGAGGTGGTGCGCATTGTATGGGTGTGTAACATTACATTCACTAGTAGGAGTGAGAAAAACATCACGGGGTGGTGTGAATCATGGGGTATGAATTAGGATAGGCAGTGAGTGGCAATGTAGTATGGAGAAAAGAACCACGGGGTGGTCAGCATGGGGAGGTCAGGAAACATGCAGTGGCAATGTAGGATATGTTTCTGAAAAACATCGCGGGGTGGTGCGCATTGTATGGGTGTGTAACATTACATTCACTAGTAGGAGTGAGAAAAACATCACGGGGTGGTTTGAATCATAGGGTCTGAATTAGGATAGGCAGTGAGTGGCAATGTAGGATGGAGAAAAGCACCACGGGATGGTCAGCATGGGAAGTGAGGAAACATGCAGTGGCAATGTAGGATAGGTTTCTGAAAAACATCGCGGGGTGGTGTGCATTGTATGGGTGTGTAACCTTACATTCACTAGTAGGAGTGAGAAAAACATTAGGGGGTGGTGTGAATCATAGCGTCTGATTTAGGATAGGCAGTGAGTGGCAATGTAGGATGGAGAAAAGCACCATGGGGTGGTCAGCATGGGGAGGTCAGGAAACATGCAGTGGCAATGTAGGATAGGTTTCTGAAAAACATCGCGAGGTGGTGCGCATTGTATGGGTGTGTAACATTACATTCACTAGTAGGAGTGAGAAAAACATCACGGGGTGGTGTGAATCACAGGGTATGAATTAGGATAGGCAGTGAGTGGCAATGTAGTATGGAGAAAAGAACCACGGGGTGGTCAGCATGGGGAGGTCAGGAAACATGCAGTGGCAATGTAGGATATATTTCTGAAAAACATCGCGGGGTGGTGCGCATTGTATGGGTGTGTAACATTACATTCACTAGTAGGAGTGAGAAAAACATCACGGGGTGGTGTGAATCATAGGGTCTGAATTAGGATAGGCAGTGAGTGGCAATGTAGGATGGAGAAAAGCACCACGGGATGGTCAGCATGGGAAGTGAGGAAACATGCAGTGGCAATATAGGATAGGTTTCTGAAAAACATCGCGGGGTGGTGCGCATTGTATGGGTGTGTAACCTTACATTCACTAGTAGGAGTGAGAAAAACTTCACGGGGTGGTGTGAATCATAGGGTCGGAATTAGAATTGGCAGTGATTGGCAATGTAGGATGGAGAAAAGCACCACGGCGTGGGCAGCATGGGGAGGTCAGGAAACATGCAGTGGCAATGTAGGATACGTTTCTGAAAAACATCACGGGGTAGTGCGCATTGTATGGGTGTGTAACCTTACATTCACTAGTAGGAGTGAGAAAAACATCACGGGGTGGTGTGAATCATAGGGTCTGAATTAGGATAGGCAGTGAGGGGCATTGTAGAATGGAGAAAAGCACCACGGAGTCCTCAGCATGGGGAGGTCAGGAAACATGCAGTGGCAATGTAGGATAGGTTTCTGAAAAACATCGCGGAATGGTGCGCATTGTATGGGTGTGTAACATTACATTCACTATTAGGAGTGAGAAAAACATCACGTGGTGGTGTGAATCATAGGGTCTGAATTAGGATAGGCAGTGAGTGGCAATGTAGGATGGAGAAATGCACCACGGGGTGGTCCGCATGGGGAGGTCAGGAAACATGCAGTGGCAATGTAGGATAGGTTTCTGAAAAACATCGCGGGGTGGTGCGCATTGTATGCGTGTGTAACATTACATTCACTAGTAGGAGTGAGAAAAACATTACGGGGTGGTGTGAATCATAGGGTCTGAATTAGGATAGGCAGTGAGTGGCAATGTAGGACGGATGAAAAGCACCACGGGGTGCTCAGCATGTGGAGGTCAGGAAACATGCAGTGGCAATGTAGGATAGGTTTCTGAAAAACATCGCGGGATGGTGCGCATTGTATGGGTGTGTAACATTACATTCACTAGTGGAGTGAGAAAAACGTCATGGGGTGGTGTGAATTATAGGGTCTGAATTAGGATAGGCAGTGAGTGGCAATGTAGGATGGAGAAAAGCACCACGGTGGGTCAGCATGGAGAGGTCAGGAAACATGCAGTGGCAATGTAGGATAGGGTTCTGAAAAACATCGCGGTGTGGTGCGCATTGTATGGGTGTGTTACATTACATTCACTAGTAGGAGTGAGAAAAACATCACGGGGTGGTGTGAATCATAGCGTCTGATTTAGGATAGGCAGTGAGTGGCAATGTAGGATGGAGAAAAGCACCACGGGTTGGTCAGCATGGGGAGGTCAGGAAATATGCAGTGGCAATGTAGGATAGGTTTCTGAAAAACATCGCGGTATGGTGCGCATTGTATGGGTGTGTAGCATTACATTCACTAGTAGCAGTGAGAAAAACGTCACGGGGTGGTGTGAATCATAGGGTCTGAATTAGGATAGGCAGTGAGTGGCAATGTAGGATGGAGAAAAGCACCACGGGGTGGTCAGCTCTGGGAGGTCAGAAACCATGCAGTGGCAATGAAGGATAGGTTTCTGAAAAACATCGCGGGGTGGTGCTCATTGTATGGGTGTGTAACGTTACATTCACTAGTAGGAGTGAAAAAAACGTAACGGGGTCGTGTGAATCCTAGGGTCTGAATTAGGATAGGCAGTGAATGGCAATGTAGGATGGGGAAAAGCACCATGGGGAGGTCAGTACGGGAGGTCAGGAAACATGCAGTGGCAATGTAGGATAGGTTTCTGAAAAACATCGCGGGGTGGTGCGCATTATATGGGTGTGTAACATTACATTCACTAGTAGGAGTGAGAAAAACGTCACGGGGTGGTGTGAATTATAGGGTCTGAATTAGGATAGGCAATGAGTGGCAATTTAGGATGGAGAAAAGCACCGCGGGGTGGTCAGCATGGGGAAGTCAGGAAACATGCAGTGTCAATATAGTATAGGTTTCTGAAAAACATCGCGGGGTTGTGCGCATTGTATGGGTGTGTAAACTTACTTTCACTAGTAGAAGTGAGAAAAATATCACGGGGTGCTGTGAATCATAGGGTCTGATTTAGGATAGGCAGTGAGTGGCAATGTAGGATGGAGAAAAGCACCACGGGGTGGTCAGCATGGGGAGGTCAGGAAACATGCAGTGGCAATGTAGGATAGGTTTCTGAAAAACATCGCGTGGTGATGCGCATTGTATTGGTGTGTAACATTACATTCACTAGTAGGAGTCAGAAAAACACCACGCGGTGGGCTGAATCATAGGGTCTGAATTAGGATAGGCAGTGAGTGGCAATGTAGGATGGAGAAAAGCACCACGGGGTGGTGAGCCTGGGGAGGTCCGGAAACATGCAGTGGCAATGTAGGATAGGTTTCTGAAAAACATCGCGGGGTGGTGCGCATTGTATGATTGTGTAACAATACATTCACTAGTAGGAGTGAGAAAAACATCACGGGGTGGTGTGAATCATAGGGTCTGAATTAGGATAGGCAGTGAGTGGCAATGTAGGATGGAGAAAAGCACGACGGGGTGGTCATCATGGTGAAGTCAGGAAACATGCAGTGGCAATATAGGATAGGTTTCTGAAAAACATCCCGGGGTGGTGCTCATTGTATGGGTGTGTAACATTACATTCACTAGTAGGAGTGAGAAAAACATCACGGGGTGGTGTGAATCATAGGGTCTAAATTAGGATAGGCAGTGAGTGGCAATGTAGGATGGAGAAAAGCACCATGGGGTGGTCAGCATAGGGAGGTCAGGAAACATGCAGTGGCAATGTAGGAT
Source organism: Cavia porcellus (assembly GCF_034190915.1). NCBI lineage: Eukaryota > Metazoa > Chordata > Mammalia > Rodentia > Caviidae > Cavia > Cavia porcellus. The sequence continues at coordinate 75,789 of NW_026947561.1, read as the reverse complement.
AGGTTTCTAAAAAACATCGCGGGATGGTGCGCATTGTATGGGTGTGTAACCTTACATTCACTAGTAGGAGTGAGAAAAACATCACGGGGTGGTGTGAATCATAGGGTCTGAATTAGGATAGGCAGTGAGTGGCAATGTAGGATGGAGAAAAGCACCACGGATTGGTCAGCATGGGGAGGTCAGGAAATATGCAGTGGCAATGTAGTATAGGTTTCTGAAAAACATCGCCGGGTGGTGCGCATTGTATGGGTGTGTAACATTACATTCACTAGTAGGAGTGAGAAAAACATCACGGGGTGGTGTGAATCATAGGGTCTGAATTAGGATAGGCAGTGAGTGGCAATGTAGGATGGAGAAAAGCACCACGGGGTGGTCAGCATGGGGAGGTCAGGAAACATGCAGTGGCAATGTAGGATAGGTTTCTGAAAAACATCGCGGGGTGGTGCGCATTGTATGGGTGTGTAGCATTACATTCACTAGTAGGAGTGAGAAAAAAGTCACGGGTTGGTGTGAATCCTAGGGTCTGAATTAGGATAGGCAGTGAGTGGCAATGTAGGATGGAGAAAAGCACCACGGGGTGATCAGCATGGGGAGGTCAGGAAACATGCAGTGGCAATGTAGGATAGGTTTCTGGAAAACATCGAGGGGTGTTGCGCATTGTATGGGTGTGTAGCATTACATTCACTAGTAGGAGTGAGAAAAACGTCACGGCGTGGTGTGAATCCTAGGGTCTGAATTAGGAGAGGCAGTGAGTGGCAATGTAGTATGGAGAAAAGAACCACGGGGTGGTCAGCATGGGGAGGTCAGGAAACATGCAGTGGCAATGTAGGATATGTTTCTGAAAACCATCGCGGGGTGGTGCCCATTGTATGGGTGTGTAATCTTACATTCACTAGTAGGAGTCAGAAAAACATCACAGGGTGGTGTGAATCATAGGGTCTGAATTAGGAAAGGCACTGAGTGGCAATGTAGGGTGGCGAAAAGCACCACGGGGTGGTCAGAATGGGGAGGTCAGGAAATATGCAGTGGCAATGTAGGATAGGTTTCTGAAAAACAACGCGGGGTGGTGCGCATTGTGTGGGTGTGTAGCATTACATTCACTAGTAGGAGTGAGAAAAACGTCACGGGGTGGTGTTTATCTTAGGGTCTGAATTAGGATAGGCAGTGAGTGGCAATGTAGGATGGAGAAAAGCACCACGGGGTGCTCAGCTCTGGAGGTCAGAAAACATGCAGTGGCAATGTAGGATAGGTTTCTGAAAAACAGCGCGGGATGGTTCGCATTGTATGGGTGTGTAACATTACATTCACTAGTAGGAGTGAGAAAAACATCACGGGGTGGTGTGAATCATAGGGTCTGAATTAGGAGAGGCAGTGAGTGGCAATGTAGTATGGAGAAAAGCACCACGGTGTGGTCAGCATGGGGAGGTCAGGAAACATGCAGTGGCCATGTAGGATAGGTTTCTGTAAAACATCGCGGGGTGGTGCCCATGGTATGGGTGTGTAACATTACATTCACTAGTAGGAGTGAGAAAAACATCAAGGGGTGGGGTGAATCATAGGGTCTGAATTAGGATAGGCAGTGAGTGGCAATATAGGATGGAGAAAAGCACCACGGGGTGGTCAGCATGGGGAGGTCAGGAAACATGCAGTGGCAATGTAGGATAGGTTTCTGAAAAACATCGCGGGGTGGTGCGCATTGTACGGGTGTGTAACATTACATTCACTAGCAGGAGTGGGAAAAACATCACGGGGTGGTGTGAATCATATGGTCTGAATTAGGATAGGCAGTGAGTGGCAATGTAGGATGGAGAAAAGCACCACGGGGTGATCAGCATGGGGAGGTCAGGAAACATGCAGTGGGAATGTAGGATAGGTTTCTGGAAAACATCGCGGGGTGGTGCGCATTGTATGGGTGTGTAGCATTACATTCACTAGTAGGAGTGAGAAAAACGTCACGGGGTGGTGTGAATCCTAGGGTCTGAATTAGGATAGGCAGTGAGTGGCAATGTAGTATGGAGAAAAGCACCACGGGGTGGTCAGCATGGGGCGGTCAGGAAACATGCAGTGGCAATGTAGGATAGGTTTCTGAAAACCATCGCGGGGTGGTGCCCATTGTATGGGTGTGTAATCTTACATTCACTAGTAGGAGTCAGAAAAACATCACAGGGTGGTGTGAATCATAGGGTCTGAATTAGGATAGGCAGTGAGTGGCAATGTAGGATGGAGAAAAGCACCACGGGGTGGTCAGCTCTGGAGGTCAGAAAACATGCAGTGGCAATGTAGGATAGGTTTCTCAAAAACAGCGCGGGGTGGTGCGCATTGTATGGGTGTGTAACATTACATTCACTAGTAGGAGTGAGAAAAACATCACGGGTGGTGTGAATCATAGGGTCTGAATTAGGATAGGCAGTGAGTGGCAATGTAGGATGGAGAAAAGCACCACGGTGTGGTCAGCATGGGGAGGTCAGGAAACATGCAGTGGCAATGTAGGATAGGTTTCTGAAAAACATCGCGGGGAGGTGCACATTGTATGGGTGTGTAGCATTACATTCACTAGTTGGAGTGAGAAAAACGTCACGGTGTGGTGTGAATCATAGGGTCTGTATTAGGATAGGCAGTGAGTGGCAATGTAGAATGTAGGAAAGCACCACGGGGTGGTCAGCTCTGGGAAGTCAGAAAACATGCAGTGGCTATGTAGGATAGGTTTCTGAAAAACATCGCGGTGTGTGGCGCATTTTATGGGTGTGTAACATTACATTCACTAGTAGGAGTGAGAAAAACATCACGGGGTGGTGTGAATCATAGGGTCTGAATTAGGATAGGCAGTGAGTGGCAAGGTAGGATGGAGAGAAGCACCACGGGGTGGTCAGCATGGGGTGGTCAGCATGGGGTGGTCAGCATGGGGAGGTCAGGAAACATGCAGTCGCAATGTAGGATAGGTTTCTGAAAAACATCGCGGGGTGGTGCGCATTGTATGGGTGTGTATCCTGACATTCACTAGTAGGAGTGAGAAAAACATCAAATGGTGGTGTGAATCATAGGGACTGAATTAGGATAGGCAGTGAGAGGCAATGTAGGATGGAGAAAACACCACGGGATTGTCAGCATGGCTAGGTCAGGAAACATGCAGTGGCAATGTAGGAGAGGTTTCTGAAAAACATCGCCGGGTGGTGCGCATTGTATGAGTGTGTAACCTTACATTCACTAGTAGGAGTGAGAAAAACATCACGGGGTGGTGTGAATCATAGGGTCTGTATTAGGATAGGCAATGAGTGGCAATGTAGGATGGAGAAAAACACCGCGGGGTCGTCAGCATGGGGAAGTCAGGAAACATGCAGTGTCAATGTAGGATAGGTTTCTGAAAAACATCGAAGGTTCTTGAGCATTGTATGGGTGTGTAACCTTACATTCACTAGTAAGAGTGAGAAAAACATCAAGGGGTGGGGTGAATCATAGGGTCTGAATTAGGATAGGCAGTGAGGGGCAATATAGGATGGAGAAAAGCACCACGGGGTGGTCAGCATGGGGAGGTCAGGAAACATGCAGTGGCAATGTAGGATAGGTTTCTGAAAAACATCGCGGGGTGGTGCGCATTGTACGGGTGTGTAACATTACATTCACTAGTAGGAGTGAGAAAAACATCACGGGGTGGTGTGAATCATATGGTCTGAATTAGGATAGGCAGTGAGTGGCAATGTAGGATGGAGAAAAGCACCACGGGGTGATCAGCATGGGGAGGTCAGGAAACATGGAGTGGGAATGTAGGATAGGTTTCTGGAAAACATCGAGGGGTGGTGCGCATTGTATGGGTGTGTAGCATTACATTCACTAGTAGGAGTGAGAAAAACGTCACGGGGTGGTGTGAATCCTAGGGTCTGAATTAGGATAGGCAGTGAGTGGCAATGTAGTATGGAGAAAAGAACCACGGGGTGGTCAGCTTGGGGAGGTCAGGAAACATGCAATGGCAATGTAGGATAGGTTTCTGAAAACCATCGCGGGGTGGTGCCCATTGTATGGGTGTGAAATCTTACATTCACTAGTAGGAGTCAGAAAAACATCACAGGGTGGTGTGAATCATAGGGTCGAATTAGGAAAGGCAGTGAGTGGCAATGTAGGGTGGAGAAAAGCACCACGGGGTGGTCAGAATGGGGAGGTCAGGAAATATGCAGTGGCAATGTAGGATAGGTTTCTGAAAAACAAAGCGGGGTGGTGCGCATTGTGTGGGTGTGTAGCATTACATTCACTAGTAGGAGTGAGAAAAACGTCACGGGGTGGTGTGAATCTTAGGGTCTGAATTAGGATAGGCAGTGAGTCGCAATGTAGGATGGAGAAAAGCACCACGGGGTGCTCAGCTCTGGAGGTCAGAAAACATGCAGTGGCAATATAGGATAGGTTTCTGAAAAACAGCGCGGGATGGTGCGCATTGTATGGGTGTGTAACATTACATTCACTAGTAGGAGTGAGAAAAACATCACGGGGTGGTGTGAATCATAGGGTCTGAATTAGGATAGGCAGTGAGTGGCAATGTAGGATGGAGAAAAGCACCACGGTGTGGTCAGCATGGGGAGGTCAGGAAACATGCAGTGGCCATGTAGGATAGGTTTCTGTAAAACATCGCGGGGTGGTGCCCATGGTATGGGTGTGTAACATTACATTCACTAGTAGGAGTGAGAAAAACATCAAGGGGTGTGGTGAATCATAGGGTCTGATTTAGGATAGGCAGTGAGTGGCAATATAGAATGGAGAAAAGCACCACGGGGTGGTCAGCATGGGGATGTCAGGAAACATGCAGTGGCAATGTAGGATAGATTTCTGAAAAAGATCGCGGGGTGGTGCGCATTGTACGGGTGTGTAACATTACATTCACTAGCAGGAGTGAGAAAAACATCACGGGGTGGTGTGAATCATATGGTCTGAATTAGGATAGGCAGTGAGTGGCAATGTAGGATGGAGAAAAGCACCACGGGGTGATCAGCATGGGGAGGTCAGGAAACATGCAGTGGGATTGTAGGATAGGTTTCTGGAAAACATCGCGGGGTGGTGCGCATTGTATGGGTGTGTAGCACTACATTCACTAGTAGGAGTGAGAAAAACGTCACGGGGTGGTGTGAATCCTAGGGTCTGAATTAGGATAGGCAGTGAGTGGCAATGAAGTATGGAGAAAAGCACCAAGGGGTGGTCAGCATGGGGAGGTCAGAAAACATGCAGTGGCAATGTAGGATAGGTTTCTGAAAACCATCGCGGGGTGGTGCCCATTGTATGGGTGTGTAATCTTACATTCACTAGTAGGAGTCAGAAAAACATCACAGGGTGGTGTGAATCATAGGATCTGAATTAGGATACGCAGTGAGTGGCAATGTAGGATGGAGAAAAGCACCACGGGGTGGTCAGAATGGGGAGGTCAGGAAACATGCAGTGGCAATGTAGGATATGTTTCTGAAAAACAACGCGGGGTGGTGCACATTGTATGGGTGTGTAGCATTACATTCACTAGTAGGAGTGAGAAAAACGTCACGGGGTGGTGTGAATCTTAGGGTCTGAATTAGGATAGGCAGTGAGTGGCAATGTAGGATGGAGAAAATCACCACAGGGTGGTCCCCATGGGGAGGTCAGGAAACATGCAGTGGCAATGTAGGATAGGTTTCTGAAAAACATCGCGTGTTGGTGCGCATTTTATGAGTGTGTAATTTTACATTCACTAGTAGGAGTGAGAAAAACCTCACGAGGTGGTGTGAATCATAGGGTCTGAATTAGGATAGGCAGTGAGTGGCAACGAAGGATGGAGAAAAACACCACGTGGTGGTCAACATGGGGATGTCAGGAAACATGCAGTGGCAATGTAGGATAGGTTTGTGAAAAACATCGCGGGGTGGTGTGCATTGTATGGGTGTGTAACTTCACATTCACTAGTAGGAGTCAGAAAAACATCACGGGTTGGTGTGAATCATAGGGTCTGAATTAGGATAGGCAGTGAGTGGATATGTAGGATGGAGAAAAGCACCACGGGGTGGTCAGCATGGGGAGGTCAGGAAACATGCAGTGGCAATGTAGGATAGGTTTCTGAAAAACATCGCGGGGAGGTGCACATTGTATGGGTGTGTAGCATTACATTCACTAGTTGGAGTGAGAAAAACGTCACGGTGTGGTGTGAATCATAGGGTCTGTATTAGGATAGGCAGTGAGTGGCAATGTAGAATGGAGGAAAGCACCACGGGGTGGTCAGCTCTGGGAAGTCAGAAAACATGCAGTGGCTATGTAGGATAGGTTTCTGAAAAACATCGCGGTGTGTGGCGCATTTTATGGGTGTGTAACATTACATTCACTAGTGGGAGTGAGAAAAACATCACGGGGTGGTGTGAATCATAGGGTCTGAATTAGGATAGGCAGTGAATGGCAAGGTAGGATGGAGAAAAGCACCACGGGGTGGTCAGCATGGGGTGGTCAGCATGGGGTGGTCAGCATGGGGAGGTCAGGAAACATGCAGTCGCAATGTAGGATAGGTTTCTGAAAAACATCGCGGGGTGGTGCGCATTGTATGGGTGTGTAACCTGACATTCACTAGTAGGAGTGAGAAAAACATCAAGTGGTGGTGTGAATCATAGGGACTGAATTAGGATAGGCAGTGAGTGGCAATGTAGGATGGAGAAAACACCACGGGATTGTCAGCATGGCTAGGTCAGGAAACATGCAGTGGCAATGTAGGAGAGGTTTCTGAAAAACATCGCGGGGTGGTGCGCCTTGTATGAGTGTGTAACCTTACATTCACTAGTAGGAGTGAGAAAAACATCACGGGGTGGTGTGAATCATAGGGTCTGTATTAGGATAGGCAATGAGTGGCAATGTAGGATGGAGAAAATCACCGCGGGGTCGTCAGCATGGGGAAGTCAGGAAACATGCAGTGTCAATGTAGGATAGGTTTCTGAAAAACATCGCAGGTTCTTGAGCATTGTATGGGTGTGTAACCTTACATTCACTAGTAGGAGTGAGAAAAACATCAAGGGGTGGGGTGAATCATAGGGTCTGAATTAGGATAGGCAGTGAGTGGCAATATAGGATGGAGAAAAGCACCACGGGGTGGTCAGCATGGGGAGGTCAGGAAACATGCAGTGGCAATGTAGGAGAGGTTTCTGAAAAACATCGCGGGGTGGTGCGCATTGTATGGGTGTGTAACATGACATTCACTAGTAGGAGTGAGAAAAACATCAAGGGGTGGGGTGAATCATAGGGTCTGAATTAGGATAGACAGTGAGTGGCAATATAGGATGGAGAAAAGCACCACGGGGTGGTCAGCATGGGGAGGTCAGGAAACATGCAGTGGCAATGTAGGATAGGTTACTGAAAAACATCGCGGGGTAGTGCGCATTGTATGGGTGTGTAACATTACATTCAATAGTAGGAGTGAGAAAAACCTCATGTGGTGGTGTGAATCATAGGGTCTGAATTAGGATAGGCAGTGAGTGGCAATGTAGGATGGAGAAAATCACCACAGGGTGGTCAGCATGGGGAGGTCAGGAAACATGCAGTGGCAATATAGGATAGGTTTCTGAAAAATATCGCGGGGTGGTGCGCATTTTATGGGTGTGTAATTTTACATTCACTAGTAGGAGTGAGAAAAACCTCACGGGGTGGTGTGAATCATAGGGTCTGAATTAGGATAGGCAGTGAGTGGATATGTAGGATGGAGAAAAGCACCATGGGGTGGTCAGCATGGGGAGGTCAGGAAACATGCAGTGGCAATGTAGGATAGGTTTCTGAAAAACATCGCGGGGAGGTGCACATTGTATGGGTGTGTAGCATTACATTCACTAGTTGGAGTGAGAAAAACGTCACGGTGTGGTGTGAATCATAGGGTCTGTATTAGGATAGGCAGTGAGTGGCAATGTGGAATGGAGGAAAGCACCACGGGGTGGTCAGCTCTGGGAAGTCAGAAAACATGCAGTGGCTATGTATGATAGGTTTCTGAAAAACATCGCGGTGTGTGGCGCATTGTATGGGTGTGTAACATTACATTCACTAGTAGGAGTGAGAAAGACATCACGGGGTGGTGTGAATCATAGGGTCTGAATTAGGATAGGCAGTGAGTGGCAATATAGGATGGAGAAAAGCACCACGGGGTGGTCAGCATGGGGTGGTCATCATGGGGTGGTCAGCATGGGGAGGTCAGGAAACATGCAGTCGCAATGTAGGATAGGTTTCTGAAAAACATCGCGGGGTGGTGCGCATTGTATGGGTGTGTAACATTACATTCACTAGTAGGAGTGAGAAAAACCTCATGTGGTGGTGTGAATCATAGGGTCTGAATTAGGATAGGCAGTGAGTGGCAATGTAGGGTGGAGAAAATCACCACAGGGTGGTCAGCATGGGGAGGTCAGGAAACATGCAGTGGCAATGTAGGATAGGTTTCTGAAAAACATCGCGGGGTGGTGCGCATTTTATGGGTGAGTAATTTTACATTCACTAGTAGGAGTGAGAAAAACCTCACGGGGTGGTGTGAATCATAGGGTCTGAATTAGGATAGGCAGTGAGTGGCAATGTAGGATGGAGAAAAGCACCACGGGGTGGTCAGCATGGGGAGGGCAGGAAACATGCAGTGGCAATGTAGGATAGGATTCTGAAAAACTTCACGGGGTGGTGCGCATTTTATGGGTGTGTAACATTACATTCACTAGTAGGAGTGAAAACAATGTAACGGGGTCGTGTGAAACATAGGGTCTGAATTAGGATAGGCAGTGAGTGGCAATGTAGGATGGAGAAAAACACCATGGGGAGGCCAGCAAGGGGAAGTCAGGAAACATGCAGTATCAATGTAGGATAGGTTTCTGAAAAACATAGCGGGGTTGTGCGCATTGTATGGGTGTGTAACCTTACATTCAGTAGTAGGAGTGAGAAAAACATCACAGAGTGGTGTGAATCATATGGTCTGAATTAGGATAGGCAGTGAGTGGCAATGTAGGATGGAGAAAAGCACCACGGGGTGGTCAGCTCTGGGAGGTCAGGAAACATGCAGTGGCAATGTAGGATAGGTTTCTGAAAAACAACGTGGGGTGGTGCGCATTGTATGGGTGTGTAACATTACATTCACTAGTAGGAGTGAAAAAAACCTAACCGGGTCGTGTGAATCATAGGGTCTGAATTAGCATAGGCAGTGAGTGGCAATGTAGGATGGGGAAAAGCACCATGGGGAGGTCAGTACGGGGAGGTCAGGAAACATGCAGTGGCAATGTAGGATAGGTTTCTGAAAAACATCGCGGGGTGGTGCGCATTGTATGGGTGTGTAACATTACATTCACTAGTAGGGGTGAGAAAAACCTCACGGGGTGGTGTGAATTATAGGGTCTGAATTAGGATAGGCAATGAGTGGCAATGTAGGATGGAGAAAAGCACCGCGGGGTCGTCAGCATGGGGAGGTCAGGAAACATGCAGTGTCAATGTAGGATAGGTATCTGAAAAACATTGCAGGTTCTTGAGCATTGTATGGGTGTGTAACCTTACATTCACTAGTAGGAGTGAGAAAAACATCACGGGGTGGTGTGAATCTTAGGGTCTGAATTAGGATAGGCAGTGAGTGGCAATGTAGGATGGAGAAAAGCACCATATGGTGGTCAGCAAGGGGAGGTCAGGAAACATGCAGTGGCAATGTAGGATAGGTTTCTGAAAAACATCGCCGGGTGGTGCGCATTGTATGGGTGTGTAACATTACATTCACTAGTAGGAGTCAGAAAAACATCACGCGGTGGGGTGAATCATAGGGTCTGAATTAGGATAGGCAGTGAGTGGCAATGTAGGATGGAGAAAAGCACCACGGGGTGGTCAGCATGGGGAGGGCAGGAAACATGCAGTGGCAATGTAGGATAGGATTCTGAAAAACTTCACGGGGTGTTGCGCATTGTATGGTTGTGTAACATTACATTCACAAGTAGGAGTCAGAAAAACATCACGCGGTGGGGTGAATCATAGGGTCTGAATTAGGATAGGCAGTGAGTGGCAATGTAGGATGGAGAAAAGCACCACGGGGTGGTCAGCATGGGGAGGTCAGGAAACATGCAGTGGCAATATAGGATAGGTATCTGAAAAACATCGCGGGGTAGTGCGCATTGTATGGGTGTATAACATTACATTCATTAGTAGGAGTGAGAAAAACATCACGGGGTGGGGTGAATCATAGGGTCTGAATTAGGATAGGCAGTGAGTGGCAATGTAAGATGGAGAAAAGCACAACGGGGTGATCAGCATGGCTAGGTCAGGAAACATGCAGTGGCAATGTAGGATAGGTTACTGAAAAACATCGCGAAGTGGTGCGCATTGTATGGGTGTGTAACATTACATTCACTAGTAGGAGTGAGAAAAACATCACGGGGTGGTGTGAATCATAGGGTATGAATTAGGATAGGCAGTGAGTGGCAATGTAGGATGGAGAAAATCACCACGGGGTGGTCAGCATGGGGAGGTCAGGAAATATGCAGTGGCAATGTAGGATAAGTTTCTGAAAAACATCGCGGGGTGGTGCGCATTGTATGGGTGTGTAACATTACATTAACTAGTAGGAGTGAGAAAAACATCAAGGGGTGGTGTGAATCATAGGGTCTGAATTAGGATAGGCAGTGAGTGGCAATGTAGGATGGAGAAAAGCACCATGGGGTGGTCAGCATGGGGAGGTCAGGAAACATGCAGTGGCAATGTAGGATAGGTTTCTCAAAAACATCCCGGGGTGGTGCACATTGTATGGGTGTGTAACCTTACATTCACTAGTAGGAGTGAGAAAAACATCACGGGGTGGTGTGAATCATAGGGTCTGAATTAGGATAGGCAGTGAGTGGCAATGTAGGATGGAGAAAAGCACCACGGGGTGGTCAGCATGGGGATGTCAGGAAACATGCAGTGGCAATGTAGGATAGGTTTCTGAAAAACATCGCGGGCTAGTGCGCATTGTATGGGTGTATAACATTAAATTCATTCGTAGGAGTGAGAAAAACATCACGGGGTGGTGTGAATCATAGGGTCTGAATTAGTATACGCAGTGAGTGGCAATGTAGGATGGAGAAAACACCACGGGGTGGTCAGCATGGGGAGGTCAGGAAACATGCAGTGGCAATGTAGGATAGGTTTCTGAAAAGCATCGCGGGGTGGTGGGCATTGTATGGGTGTGTAACCTTACATTCACTAGTAGGAGTGAGAAAAACATCACGGGGTGGTGTGAATCATAGGGTCTGTATTAGGAGAGGCAGTGAGTGGAAATGTAGGATGGAGAAATGCACCACGGGGTAGTCAGCATGGGGAGGTCAGGAAACATGCAGTGGCAATGTAGGATAGGTTTCTGAAAAACATCGCGGTGTGGTGCGCATTGTATGGGTGTTTAGCATTACATTCACTAGTAGGAGTGAGAAAAACGTCACGGGGTGATGTGAATCATAGGGTCTGAATTAGGATAAGCAGTGAGTGGCAATGTAGGATGGAGAAAAGCACCACTGGGTGCTCAGCTCAGGGAGGTCAGAAAACATGCAGTAGCAATGTAGGATAGGTTTCTGAAAAACATCGCGGGGTGGTGCGCATTGTGTGGGGGTGTAACAACACATTCACTAGTAGGAGTGAAAAAAATGTAACGGGGTCGTGTGAATCATAGGGACTGAATTAGGATAGGCAGTGAGTGGCAATGTAGGATGGAGAAAAGCACCACGGTGTGGTCAGCATGGGAAGTAAGGAAACATGCAGTGTCAATGTAGGATAGGTTTCTGAAAAACATCGCGGGGTTGTGCGCATTGTATGGGTGTGTAACCTTACATTCAATAGTAGGAGTGAGAAAAACATCACGGGGTGGTGTGAATCTTAGGGTCTGAATTAGGATAGGCAGTGAGTGGCAATGTAGGATGGAGAAAAGCACCACGGGGTGGTCAGCATGGGGAGGTCAGGAAACATGCAGTGGCAATGTAGGATAGGTTTCTGAAAAACATCGCGGGGTGTTGCGCATTGTATGGGTGTGTAACATTACATTCACTAGTAGGAGTGAGAAAAACATCACGGGATGGTGTGAATCATAGGGTCTGATTTAGGATAGGCAGTGAGTGGCAATGCAGGATGGAGAAAAGCACCACGGGGTGGTCAGCATGGGGAGGTCAGGAAACATGCAGTGGCAATGTAGGATAGGTTTCTGAAAAGCATCGCGGGGTGGTGCGCATTGTATTGGTGTGTAACATTACATTCACAAGTAGGAGTCAGAAAAACATCACGCGGTGGGGTGAATCATAGGGTCTGAATTAGGAAAGGCAGTGAGTGGCAATGTAGGATGGAGAAAAGCACCACGGGGTGGTCAGCATAGGGAGGTCAGGAAACATGCAGTGGCAAAGTCGGATAGGTTTCTGAAAAACATCGCGGGGTTGTGGGCATTGTATGGGTGTGTAACCTTACATTCACTAGTAGGAGTGAGAAAAACATCACGGGGTGGTGTGAATCATAGGGTCTGAATTAGGATAGGCAGTGAGTGGCAATGTAGGATGGAGAAAAGCACCACGGGGTGGTCAGCATGGGGAGGTCAGGAAACATGCAGTGGCAATGTAGGATAGGTATCTGAAAAACATCGCCGGGTAGTGCGCATTGTATTGGTGTATAACATTACATTCATTAGTACGAGTGAGAAAAACATCACGGGGTGGGGTGAATCATAGGGTCGAATTAGGATAGGCAGGGAGTGGCAACGTAAGATGGAGAAAAGCACCACGGGGTGGTCAGCATGGGGAGGTCAGGAAACATGCATAGGCAATGTAGGATAGGTTTCTGAAAAACATCGCGGGGTGGTGCGCATTGCAGGGGTGTGTAACATTACATTCACTAGTAGGAGTGAGAAAAACATCAAGGGGTGGTGTGAATCATAGGGTCTGAATTAGGATAGGCAGTGAGTGGCAATGTAGGATGGAGAAAATACCACGGGGTGGTCAGCATGGGGAGGTCAGGAAACATGCAGTGGCAATATAGGATAGGTTTCTGAAAAACATCGCGGGGTGGTGCGCATTGTATGGGTGTGTAACCTTACATTCACTAGTAGGAGTGAGAAAAACGTCACGGGGTGGTGTGAATCATAGGGTCTTAATTAGGATAGGCAGTGAGTGGCAATGTAGGATGGAGAAAAGCACCATTGGGTGGTCAACATGGGGAGGTCAGGAAACATGCAGTGGCAATGTAGGATAGGTTTCTGAAAAACATCGCGGGGTAGTGCGCATTTTATGGGTGTGTAACATTACATTCACTAGTAGGAGTGAGAAAAACATCACGGGGTGGTGTGAATCATAGGGTCTGAATTAGGATAGGCAGTGAGTGGCAATGTAGGATGGAGAAAACACCACGGGGTGGTCAGCATGGGGAGGTCAGGAAACATGCAGTGGCAATGTAGGATAGGTTTCTGAAAAACATCACGGGGTGGTGCGCATTGTATGGGTGTGTAACCTTACATTCACTAGTAGGAGTGAGAAAAACATCACGGGGTGGTGTGAATCATAGGGTCTGTATTAGGAGAGGCAGTGAGTGGCAATGTAGGATGGAGAAAAGCACCACGGGATGGTCAGCATGGCTAGGTCAGGAAACATGCAGTGGCAATGTAGGATAGGTTTCTGAAAAACTTCTCGGGGTGGTGCGCATTGTATGGGTGTGTAACCTTACATTCCCTAGTAGGAGTGAGAAAAACATCAAGGGGTGGTGTGAATCATAGGGTCTGAATTAGGATAGGCAGTGAGTGGCAATGTAGGATGGAGAAAACACCACGGGGTGGTCAGCATGGTTAGGTAAGGAAACATGCAGTGGCAATGTAGGATAGGTTTCTGAAAAACATCGCGGGGTGGTGCGCATTGTATGGGTGTGTAACCTTACATTCACTAGTAGGAGTGAGAAAAACGTCACGGGGTGGTGTGAATCATAGGGTCTGAATTAGGATAGGCAGTGAGTGGCAATGTAGGATGGAGAAAAGCACCACGGTGTGGTCAGCATGGGGAGGTCAGGAAACATGCAGTGGCAATATAGGATAGGTATCTGAAAAACATCGCGGGGTAGTGCGCATTGTATGGGTGTATAACATTACATTCCTTAGTAGGAGTGAGAAAAACATCACGGGGTGGGGTGAATCATAGGGTCTGATTTAGGATAGGCAGTGAGTGGCAATGTAGGATGGAGAAAAGCACCACGGGGTGGTCAGCATGGGGAGGTCAGGAAACATGCAGTGGCAATGTAGGATAGGTTTCTGAAAAGCATCGCGGGGTGGTGCGCATTGTATTGGTGTGTAACATTACATTCACAAGTAGGAGTCAGAAAAACATCACGCAGTGGGGTGAATCATAGGGTCTGAATTAGGAAAGGCAGTGAGTGGCAATGTAGGATGGAGAAAAGCACCACGGGGTGGTCAGCATAGGGAGGTCAGGAAACATGCAGTGGCAAAGTAGGATAGGTTTCTGAAAAACATCGCGGGGTTGTGGGCATTGTATGGGTGTGTAACCTTACATTCACTAGTAGGAGTGAGAAAAACATCACGGGGTGGTGTGAATCATAGGGTCTGAATTAGGATAGGCAGTGAGTGGCAATGTAGGATGGAGAAAAGCACCACGGGGTGGTCAGCATGGGGAGGTCAGGAAACATGCAGTGGCAATGTAGGATAGGTATCTGAAAAACATCGCCGGGTAGTGCGCATTGTATGGGTGTATAACATTACATTCATTAGTACGAGTGAGAAAAACATCACGGGGTGGGGTGAATCATAGGGTCGAATTAGGATAGGCAGGGAGTGGCAACGTAAGATGGAGAAAAGCACCACGGGATGGTCAGCATGGGGAGGTCAGGAAACATGCAGTCGCAATGTAGGATAGGTTTCTGAAAAACATCGCGGGGTGGTGCGCATTGTATGGGTATGTAACATTACATTCACTAGTAGGAGTGAGAAAAACCTCATGTGGTGGTGTGAATCATAGGGTCTGAATTAGGATAGGCAGTGAGTGGCAATGTAGGGTGGAGAAAATCACCACAGGGTGGTCAGCATGGGGAGGTCAGGAAACATGCAGTGGCAATGTAGGATAGGTTTCTGAAAAACATCGCGGGGTGGTGCGCATTTTATGGGTGAGTAATTTTACATTCACTAGTAGGAGTGAGAAAAACCTCACGGGGTGGTGTGAATCATAGGGTCTGAATTAGGATAGGCAGTGAGTGGCAATGTAGGATGGAGAAAAGCACCACGGGGTGGTCAGCATGGGGAGGGCAGGAAACATGCAGTGGCAATGTAGGATAGGATTCTGAAAAACTTCACGGGGTGGTGCGCATTTTATGGGTGTGTAACATTACATTCACTAGTAGGAGTGAAAACAATGTAACGGGGTCGTGTGAAACATAGGGTCTGAATTAGGATAGGCAGTGAGTGGCAATGTAGGATGGAGAAAAACACCATGGGGAGGCCAGCAAGGGGAAGTCAGGAAACATGCAGTATCAATGTAGGATAGGTTTCTGAAAAACATAGCGGGGTTGTGCGCATTGTATGGGTGTGTAACCTTACATTCAGTAGTAGGAGTGAGAAAAACATCACAGAGTGGTGTGAATCATATGGTCTGAATTAGGATAGGCAGTGAGTGGCAATGTAGGATGGAGAAAAGCACCACGGGGTGGTCAGCTCTGGGAGGTCAGGAAACATGCAGTGGCAATGTAGGATAGGTTTCTGAAAAACAACGCGGGGTGGTGCGCATTGTATGGGTGTGTAACATTACATTCACTAGTAGGAGTGAAAAAAACGTAACCGGGTCGTGTGAATCATAGGGTCTGAATTAGCATAGGCAGTGAGTGGCAATGTAGGATGGGGAAAAGCACCATGGGGAGGTCAGTACGGGGAGGTCAGGAAACATGCAGTGGCAATGTAGGATAGGTTTCTGAAAAACATCGCGGGGTGGTGCGCATTGTATGGGTGTGTAACATTACATTCACTAGTAGGGGTGAGAAAAACCTCACGGGGTGGTGTGAATTATAGGGTCTGAATTAGGATAGGCAATGAGTGGCAATGTAGGATGGAGAAAAGCACCGCGGGGTCGTCAGCATGGGGAGGTCAGGAAACATGCAGTGTCAATGTAGGATAGGTATCTGAAAAACATTGCAGGTTCTTGAGCATTGTATGGGTGTGTAACCTTACATTCACTAGTAGGAGTGAGAAAAACATCACGGGGTGGTGTGAATCTTAGGGTCTGAATTAGGATAGGCAGTGAGTGGCAATGTAGGATGGAGAAAAGCACCATATGGTGGTCAGCAAGGGGAGGTCAGGAAACATGCAGTGGCAATGTAGGATAGGTTTCTGAAAAACATCGCCGGGTGGTGCGCATTGTATGGGTGTGTAACATTACATTCACTAGTAGGAGTCAGAAAAACATCACGCGGTGGGGTGAATCATAGGGTCTGAATTAGGATAGGCAGTGAGTGGCAATGTAGGATGGAGAAAAGCACCACGGGGTGGTCAGCATGGGGAGGGCAGGAAACATGCAGTGGCAATGTAGGATAGGATTCTGAAAAACTTCACGGGGTGTTGCGCATTGTATGGTTGTGTAACATTACATTCACAAGTAGGAGTCAGAAAAACATCCCGCGGTGGGGTGAATCATAGGGTCTGAATTAGGATAGGCAGTGAGTGGCAATGTAGGATGGAGAAAAGCACCACGGGGTGGTCAGCATGGGGAGGTCAGGAAACATGCAGTGGCAATATAGGATAGGTATCTGAAAAACATCGCGGGGTAGTGCGCATTGTATGGGTGTATAACATTACATTCATTAGTAGGAGTGAGAAAAACATCACGGGGTGGGGTGAATCATAGGGTCTGAATTAGGATAGGCAGTGAGTGGCAATGTAAGATGGAGAAAAGCACAACGGGGTGATCAGCATGGCTAGGTCAGGAAACATGCAGTGGCAATGTAGGATAGGTTACTGAAAAACATCGCGAAGTGGTGCGCATTGTATGGGTGTGTAACATTACATTCACTAGTAGGAGTGAGAAAAACATCACGGGGTGGTGTGAATCATAGGGTATGAATTAGGATAGGCAGTGAGTGGCAATGTAGGATGGAGAAAATCACCACGGGGTGGTCAGCATGGGGAGATCAGGAAATATGCAGTGGCAATGTAGGATAGGTTTCTGAAAAACATCGCGGGGTGGTGCGCATTGTATGGGTGTGTAACATTACATTAACTAGTAGGAGTGAGAAAAACATCAAGGGGTGGTGTGAATCATAGGGTCTGAATTAGGATAGGCAGTGAGTGGCAATGTAGAATGGAGAAAAGCACCATTGGGTGGTCAGCATGGGGAGGTCAGGAAACATGCAGTGGCAATGTAGGATAGGTTTCTCAAAAACATCGCGGGGTGGTGCACATTGTATGGGTGTGTAACCTTACATTCACTAGTAGGAGTGAGAAAAACATCACGGGGTGGTGTGAATCATAGGGTCTGAATTAGGATAGGCAGTGAGTGGCAATGTAGGATGGAGAAAAGCACCACGGGGTGGTCAGCATGGGGATGTCAGGAAACATGCAGTGGCAATGTAGGATAGGTTTCTGAAAAACATCGTGGGCTAGTGCGCATTGTATGGGTGTATAACATTAAATTCATTCGTAGGAGTAAGAAAAACATCACGGGGTGGTGTGAATCATAGGGTCTGAATTAGTATACGCAGTGAGTGGCAATGTAGGATGGAGAAAACACCACGGGGTGGTCAGCATGGGGAGGTCAGGAAACATGCAGTGGCAATGTAGGATAGGTTTCTGAAAAGCATCGCGGGGTGGTGGGCATTGTATGGGTGTGTAACCTTACATTCACTAGTAGGAGTGAGAAAAACATCACGGGGTGGTGTGAATCATAGGGTCTGTATTAGGAGAGGCAGTGAGTGGAAATGTATGATGGAGAAATGCACCACGGGGTAGTCAGCATGGGGAGGTCAGGAAACATGCAGTGGCAATGTAGGATAGGTTTCTGAAAAACATCGCGGTGTGGTGCGCATTGTATGGGTGTTTAGCATTACATTCACTAGTAGGAGTGAGAAAAACGTCACGGGGTGATGTGAATCATAGGGTCTGAATTAGGATAAGCAGTGAGTGGCAATGTAGGATGGAGAAAAGCACCACTGGGTGCTCAGCTCAGGGAGGTCAGAAAACATGCAGTAGCAATGTAGGATAGGTTTCTGAAAAACATCGTGGGGTGGTGCGCATTGTGTGGGGGTGTAACAACACATTCACTAGTAGGAGTGAAAAAAATGTAACGGGGTCGTGTGAATCATAGGGACTGAATTAGGATAGGCAGTGAGTGGCAATGTAGGATGGAGAAAAGCACCACGGTGTGGTCAGCATGGGAAGTAAGGAAACATGCAGTGTCAATGTAGGATAGGTTTCTGAAAAACATCGCGGGGTTGTGCGCATTGTATGGGTGTGTAACCTTACATTCAATAGTAGGAGTGAGAAAAACATCACGGGGTGGTGTGAATCTTAGGGTCTGAATTAGGATAGGCAGTGAGTGGCAATGTAGGATGGAGAAAAGCACCACGGGGTGGTCAGCATGGGGAGGTCAGGAAACATGCAGTGGCAATGTAGGATAGGTTTCTGAAAAACATCGCGGGGTGTTGCGCATTGTATGGGTGTGTAACATTACATTCACTAGTAGGAGTGAGAAAAACATCACGGGATGGTGTGAATCATAGGGTCTGATTTAGGATAGGCAGTGAGTGGCAATGCAGGATGGAGAAAAGCACCACGGGGTGGTCAGCATGGGGAGGTCAGGAAACATGCAGTGGCAATGTAGGATAGGTTTCTGAAAAGCATCGCGGGGTGGTGCGCATTGTATTGGTGTGTAACATTACATTCACAAGTAGGAGTCAGAAAAACATCACGCGGTGGGGTGAATCATAGGGTCTGAATTAGGAAAGGCAGTGAGTGGCAATGTAGGATGGAGAAAAGCACCACGGGGTGGTCAGCATAGGGAGGTCAGGAAACATGCAGTGGCAAACTAGGATAGGTTTCTGAAAAACATCGCGGGGTTGTGGGCATTGTATGGGTGTGTAACCTTACATTCACTAGTAGGAGTGAGAAAAACATCACGGGGTGGTGTGAATCATAGGGTCTGAATTAGGATAGGCAGTGAGTGGCAATGTAGGATGGAGAAAAGCACCACGGGGTGGTCAGCATGGGGAGGTCAGGAAACATGCAGTGGCAATGTAGGATAGGTATCTGAAAAACATCGCCGGGTAGTGCGCATTGTATTGGTGTATAACATTACATTCATTAGTACGAGTGAGAAAAACATCACGGGGTGGGGTGAATCATAGGGTCGAATTAGGATAGGCAGGGAGTGGCAACGTAAGATGGAGAAAAGCACCACGGGTTGGTCAGCATGGGGAGGTCAGGAAACATGCATAGGCAATGTAGGATAGGTTTCTGAAAAACATCGCGGGGTGGTGCGCATTGCAGGGGTGTGTAACATTACATTCACTAGTAGGAGTGAGAAAAACATCAAGGGGTGGTGTGAATCATAGGGTCTGAATTAGGATAGGCAGTGAGTGGCAATGTAGGATGGAGAAAACACCACGGGGTGGTCAGCATGGGGAGGTCAGGAAACATGCAGTGGCAATATAGGATAGGTTTCTGAAAAACATCGCGGGGTGGTGCGCATTGTATGGGTGTGTAACCTTACATTCACTAGTAGGAGTGAGAAAAACGTCACGGGGTGGTGTGAATCATAGGGTCTTAATTAGGATAGGCAGTGAGTGGCAATGTAGGATGGAGAAAAGCACCATTGGGTGGTCAACATGGGGAGGTCAGGAAACATGCAGTGGCAATGTAGGATAGGTTTCTGAAAAACATCGCGGGGTAGTGCGCATTGTATGGGTGTGTAACATTACATTCACTAGTAGGAGTGAGAAAAACATCACGGGGTGGTGTGAATCATAGGGTCTGAATTAGGATAGGCAGTGAGTGGCAATGTAGGATGGAGAAAACACCACGGGGTGGTCAGCATGGGGAGGTCAGGAAACATGCAGTGGCAATGTAGGATAGGTTTCTGAAAAACATCACGGGGTGGTGCGCATTGTATGGGTGTGTAACCTTACATTCACTAGTAGGAGTGAGAAAAACATCACGGGGTGGTGTGAATCATAGGGTCTGTATTAGGAGAGGCAGTGAGTGGCAATGTAGGATGGAGAAAAGCACCACGGGATGGTCAGCATGGCTAGGTCAGGAAACATGCAGTGGCAATGTAGGATAGGTTTCTGAAAAACTTCTCGGGGTGGTGCGCATTGTATGGGTGTGTAACCTTACATTCCCTAGTAGGAGTGAGAAAAACATCAAGGGGTGGTGTGAATCATAGGGTCTGAATTAGGATAGGCAGTGAGTGGCAATGTAGGATGGAGAAAACACCACGGGGTGGTCAGCATGGTTAGGTAAGGAAACATGCAGTGGCAATGTAGGATAGGTTTCTGAAAAACATCGCGGGGTGGTGCGCATTGTATGGGTGTGTAACCTTACATTCACTAGTAGGAGTGAGAAAAACGTCACGGGGTGGTGTGAATCATAGGGTCTGAATTAGGATAGGCAGTGAGTGGCAATGTAGGATGGAGAAAAGCACCACGGTGTGGTCAGCATGTGGAGGTCAGGAAACATGCAGTGGCAATATAGGATAGGTATCTGAAAAACATCGCGGGGTAGTGCGCATTGTATGGGTGTATAACATTACATTCCTTAGTAGGAGTGAGAAAAACATCACGGGGTGGGGTGAATCATAGGGTCTGATTTAGGATAGGCAGTGAGTGGCAATGTAGGATGGAGAAAAGCACCACGGGGTGGTCAGCATGGGGAGGTCAGGAAACATGCAGTGGCAATGTAGGATAGGTTTCTGAAAAGCATCGCGGGGTGGTGCGCATTGTATTGGTGTGTAACATTACATTCACAAGTAGGAGTCAGAAAAACATCACGCGGTGGGGTGAATCATAGGGTCTGAATTAGGAAAGGCAGTGAGTGGCAATGTAGGATGGAGAAAAGCACCACGGGGTGGTCAGCATAGGGAGGTCAGGAAACATGCAGTGGCAAAGTAGGATAGGTTTCTGAAAAACATCGCGGGGTTGTGGGCATTGTATGGGTGTGTAACCTTACATTCACTAGTAGGAGTGAGAAAAACATCACGGGGTGGTGTGAATCATAGGGTCTGAATTAGGATAGGCAGTGAGTGGCAATGTAGGATGGAGAAAAGCACCACGGGGTGGTCAGCATGGGGAGGTCAGGAAACATGCAGTGGCAATGTAGGATAGGTATCTGAAAAACATCGCCGGGTAGTGCGCATTGTATGGGTGTATAACATTACATTCATTAGTACGAGTGAGAAAAACATCACGGGGTGGGGTGAATCATAGGGTCGAATTAGGATAGGCAGGGAGTGGCAACGTAAGATGGAGAAAAGCACCACGGGATGGTCAGCATGGGGAGGTCAGGAAACATGCATAGGAAATGTAGGATAGGTTTCTGAAAAACATCGCGGGGTGGTGCGAATTGTAGGAGTGTGTAACATTACATTCACTAGTAGGAGTGAGAAAAACGTCATGGGGTGGTGTGAATCATAGGGTCTGAATTAGGATAGGCAGTGAGTGGCAATGTAGGATGGAGAAAAGCAACACGGGGTGGTCAGCATGGGGAGGTCAGGAAACATGCAGTGGCAATGTAGGATAGGTTTCTGAAAAACATCGCGGGGTAGTGCGCCTTGTATGGGTGTATAACATTACATTCATTAGTAGGAGTGAGAAAAACATCACGGGGTGGGGTGAAACATAGGGTCTGAATTAGGATAGGCAGTGAGTGGCAATGTAAGATGGAGAAAAGCACAACGGGGTGGTCAGCATGGGGAGGTAAGGAAACATGCAGTGGCAATGAAGGATAGGTTACTGAAAAACATCGCGGAGTGGTGCGCATTGTATGGGTGTGTAACATTACATTCACTAGTAGGAGTGAGAAAAACATCACGGGGTGGTGTGAATCATAGGGTCTGAATTAGGATATGCAGTGAGTGGCAATGTAGGCTGGAGAAAAGCACCACGGGATGGTCAGCATGGCTAGGTCAGGAAACATGCAGTGGCAATGTAGGATAGGTTTCTGAAAAACATCGCGGGGTGGTGCGCATTGTATGGGTGTGTAACATTACATTCACTAGTAGGAGTGAGAAAAACATCACGGGGTGGTGTGAATCATAGGGTCTGAATTAGGATAGGCAGTGAGTGGCAATGTAGGATGGAGAAAAGCACCACGGGGTGGTCAGCATGGGGAGGTCAGGAAACATGCAGTGGCAATGTAGGATAGGTTTCTGAAAAACATCGCGGGGTAGTGCGCATTGTATGGGTGTATAACATTACATTCATTAGTAGGAGTGAGAAAAACATCACGGGGTGGGGTGAAACATATGGTCTGAATTAGGATAGGCATTGAGTGGCAATGTAAGATGGAGAAAAGCACAACTGGGTGGTCAGCATGGGGAGGTCAGGAAACATGCAGTGGCAATGTAGGATAGGTTACGGAAAAACATCGCAGAGTGGTGCGCATTGTATGGGTGTGTAACATTACATTCACTAGTAGGAGTGAGAAAAACATCACGGGGTGGTGTGAATCATAGGGTATGAATTAGGATAGGCAGTGAGTGGCAATGTACGATGGAGAAAATCACCACGGGGTGGTCAGCATGGGGAGGTCAGGAAACATGCAGTGGCAATGTAGGATATGTTTCTGAAAAACATCGCGGGGTGGTGCGCATTGTATGGGTGTGTAACATTACATTCACTAGTAGGAGTGAGAAAAACATCACGGGGTGGTGTGAATCATAGGGTCTGAATTAGGATAGGCAGTGAGTGGCAATGTAGGATGGAGAAAAGCACCACGGGATGGTCAGCATGGCTAGTTCAGGAAACATGCAGTGGCAATGTAGGATAGGTTTCTGAAAAACATCGCGGGGTGGTGCGCATTGTATGGGTGTGTAACCTTACATTCCCTAGTAGGAGTGAGAAAAACATCAAGGGGTGGTGTGAATCATAGGGTCTGAATTAGGATAGGCAGTGAGTGGCAATGTAGGATGGAGAAAAGCACCACGGGGTGGTCAGCATGGGGATGTCAGGAAACATGCAGTGGCAGTGTAGGACAGGTTTCTGAAAAACATCGCGGGGTAGTGCGCACTGTATGGGTGTATAACATTACATACATTCGTAGGAGTGAGAAAAACATCACGGGGTGGTGTGAATCATAGGGTATGAATTAGGATAGGCAGTGAGTGGCAAATTAGGATGGAGAAAATCACCACGGGGTGGTCAGCATGTGGAGGTCAGGAAACATGCAGTGGCAATGTAGGATATGTTTCTGAAAAACATCGCGGGGTGGTGCACATTGTATGGGTGTGTAACATTACATTCACTAGTAGGAGTGAGAAAAACATCACGGGGTGGTGTGAATCATAAGGTCTGAATTAGGATATGCAGTGAGTGGCAGTGTAGGCTGGAGAAAAGCACCACGGGATGGTCAGCATGGCTAGGTCAGGAAACATGCAGTGGCAATGTAGGATAGGTTTCTGAAAAACATCGTGGGGTGGTGCGCATTGTATGGGTGTGTAACCTTACATTCCCTAGTAGGAGTGAGAAAAACATCAAGGGGTGGTGTGAATCATAGGGTCTGAATTAGGATAGGCAGTGAGTGGCAATGTAGGATGGAGAAAACACCACGGGGTGGTCAGCATGGGGAGGTCAGGAAACATGCAGTGGCAATGTAGGATAGGTTACGGAAAAACATCGCGGGGTGGTGCGCATTGTATGGGTGTGTAACCTTACATTCACTAGTAGGAGTGAGAAAAACGTCACGGGGTGGTGTGAATCATAGGGTCTTAATTAGGATAGGCAGTGAGTGGCAATGTAGGATGGAGAAAAGCACCACGGGGTGGTCAGCATGGGGAGGTCAGGAAACATGCAGTGTCAATGTAGGATCGGTTTCTGAAAAACATCGCGGGGTAGTGCGCATTGTATGGGTGTGTAACATTACATTCACTAGTAGGAATGAGAAAAACATCACGGGGTGGTGTGAATCATAGGGTCTGAATTAGGATAGGCAGTGAGTGGCAATGTAGGATGTAGAAAACACCACGGGGTGGTCAGCATGGGGAGGTCAGGAAACATGCAGTGGCAATGTAGGATAGGTTTCTGAAAAACATCACGGGGTGGTGCGCATTGTATGGGTGTATAACATTACATTCATTAGTAGGAGTGAGAAAAACATCACGGGGTGGGGTGAAACATAGGGTCTGAATTAGGATAGGCAGTGAGTGGCAATGTAAGATTTAGAAAAGCACAACGGGGTGGTCAGCATGGGGAGGTCAGGAAACATGCAGTGGCAATGTAGGATAGGTTACGGAAAAACATCGCGGAGTGGTGCGCATTGTATGGGTGTGTAACATTACATTCACTAGTAGGAGTGAGAAAAACATCACGGGGTGGTGTGAATCATAGGGTCTGAATTAGGATATGCAGTGAGTGGCAGTGTAGGCTGGAGAAAATCACCACGGGGTGGTCAGCATGGGGAGGTCAGGAAACATGCAGTGGCAATGTAGGATATGTTTCTGAAAAACATCGCGGGGTGGTGCGCATTGTATGGGTGTGTAACATTACATTCACTAGTAGGAGTGAGAAAAACATCACGGGGTGGTGTGAATCATAGGGTCTGAATTAGGATAGGCAGTGAGTGGCAATGTAGGATGGAGAAAAGCACCACGGGATAGTCAGCATGGCTAGGTCAGGAAACATGCAGTGGCAATGTAGGATAGGTTTCTGAAAAACATCGCGGGGTGGTGCGCATTGTATGGGTGCGTAACTTTACATTCCCTAGTAGGAGTGAGAAAAACATCAAGGGGTGGTGTGAATCATAGGGTCTGAATTAGGATAGGCAGTGAGTGGCAATGTAGGATGGAGAAAAGCACCACGGGATGGTCAGCATGGCTAGTTCAGGAAACATGCAGTGGCAATGTAGGATAGGTTTCTGAAAAACATCGCGGGGTGGTGCGCATTGTATGGGTGTGTAACCTTACATTCCCTAGTAGGAGTGAGAAAAACATCAAGGGGTGGTGTGAATCATAGGGTCTGAATTAGGATAGGCAGTGAGTGGCAATGTAGGATGGAGAAAAGCACCACGGGGTGGTCAGCATGGGGAGGTCAGGAAACATGCAGTGGCAGTGTAGGATAGGTTTCTGAAAAACATCGCGGGGTGGTGCACATTGTATGGGTGTCTAACCTTACATTCACTAGTAGGAGTGAGAAAAACATCACGGGGTGGTGTGAATCATAGGGTCTGAATAGGATAGGCAGTGAGAGGCGATGTAGGATGGAGAAAAGCACCACGGGGTGGTCTGCATGGGGATGTCAGGAAACATGCAGTGGCAATGTAGGATAGGTTTCTGAAAAACATCGCGGGGTAGTGCGCACTGTATGGGTGTATAACATTACATACATTCGTAGGAGTGAGAAAAACATCACGGGGTGGTGTGAATCATAGGGTATGAATTAGGATAGGCAGTGAGTGGCAAAGTAGGATGGAGAAAATCACCACGGGGTGGTCAGCATGTGGAGGTCAGGAAACATGCAGTGGCAATGTAGGATATGTTTCTGAAAAACATCGCGGGGTGGTGCACATTGTATGGGTGTGTAACATTACATTCACTAGTAGGAGTGAGAAAAACATCACGGGGTGGTGTGAATCATAGGGTCTGAATTAGGATATGCAGTGAGTGGCAGTGTAGGCTGGAGAAAAGCACCACGGGATGGTCAGCATGGCTAGGTCAGGAAACATGCAGTGGCAATGTAGGATGGGTTTCTGAAAAACATCGCGGGGTGGTGCGCATTGTATGGGTGTGTAACCTTACATTCCCTAGTAGGAGTGAGAAAAACATCAAGGGGTGGTGTGAATCATAGGGTCTGAATTAGGATAGGCAGTGAGTGGCAATGTAGGATGGAGAAAACACCACGGGGTGGTCAGCATGGGGAGGTCAGGAAACATGCAGTGGCAATGTAGGATAGGTTTCTGAAAAACATCGCGGGGTGGTGCGCATTGTATGGGTGTGTAACCTTACATTCACTAGTAGGAGTGAGAAAAACGTCACGGGGTGGTGTGAATCATAGGGTCTTAATTAGGATAGGCAGTGAGTGGCAATGTAGGATGGAGAAAAGCACCACGGGGTGGTCAGCATGGGGAGGTCAGGAAACATGCAGTGGCAATGTAGGATAGGTTTCTGAAAAACATCGCGGGGTAGTGCGCATTGTATGGGTGTGTAACATTACATTCACTAGTAGGAATGAGAAAAACATCACGGGGTGGTGTGAATCATAGGGTCTGAATTAGGATAGGCAGTGAGTGGCAATGTAGGATGTAGAAAACACCACGGGGTGGTCAGCATGGGGAGGTCAGGAAACATGCAGTGGCAATGTAGGATAGGTTTCTGAAAAACATCACGGGGTGGTGCGCATTGTATGGGTGTATAACATTACATTCATTAGTAGGATTGAGAAAAACATCACGGGGTGGGGTGAAACATAGGGTCTGAATTAGGACAGGCAGTGAGTGGCAATGTAAGATTTAGAAAAGCACAACGGGGTGGTCAGCATGGGGAGGTCAGGAAACATGCAGTGGCAATGTAGGATAGGTTACGGAAAAACATCGCGGAGTGGTGCGCATTGTATGGGTGTGTAACATTACATTCACTAGTAGGAGTGAGAAAAACATCACTGGGTGGTGTGAATCATAGGGTATGAATTAGGATAGGCAGTGAGTGGCAATGTACGATGGAGAAAATCACCACGGGGTGGTCAGCATGGGGAGGTCAGGAAACATGCAGGGGCAATGTAGGATATGTTTCTGAAAAACATCGCGGGGAGGTGCGCATTGTATGGGTGTGTAACATTACATTCACTAGTAGGAGTGAGAAAAACATCACGGGGTGGTGTGAATCATAGGGTCTCAATTAGGATAGGCAGTGAGTGGCAATGTAGGATGGAGAAAAGCACCACGGGATGGTCAGCATGGCTAGGTCAGGAAACATGCAGTGGCAATGTAGGATAGGTTTCTGAAAAACATCGCGGGGTGGTGCGCATTGTATGGGTGTGTAACCTTACATTCACTAGTAGGAGTGAGAAAAACATCACGGGGTGGTGTGAATCATAGGGTATGAATTAGGATAGGCAGTGAGTGGCAAAGTAGGATGGAGAAAAGCACCACGGGGTGGTCAGCATGGGCAGGTCAGGAAACATGCAGTGGCAATATAGGATAGGTACCTGAAAAACATCGCGGGGTAGTGCGCATTGTATGGGTGTATAACATTACATTCATTAGTAGGAATGAGCAAAACATCACGGGGTGGGGTGAATCATAGGGTCTGAATTAGGATAGGCAGTGAGGGGCAATGTAGGATGGAGAAAAGCACCACGGGGTGGTCAGCATGGTGAGGTCAGGAAATATGCAGTGGCAATGTAGGATAGGTTTCTGAAAAACATCGCGGTGTGCTGCCCATTGTATGGGTGTGTAACCTTACATTCACTAGTAGGAGTGAGAAAAACCTCATGGGGTGGTGTGAATCATAGGGTATGAATTAGGATAGGCAGTGAGTGGCAATGTAGGATGGAGAAAAGCACCACGGGGTGGTCAGCATGGGGAGGTCAGGAAACATGCAGTGGCAATGTAGGATAGGTTTCTGAAAAACATCGCGAGGTGGTGCGCATTGTATGGGTGTGTAACATTACATTCACTAGTAGGAGTGAGAAAAACATCACGGGGTGGTGTGAATCATGGGGTATGAATTAGGATAGGCAGTGAGTGGCAATGTAGTATGGAGAAAAGAACCACGGGGTGGTCAGCATGGGGAGGTCAGGAAACATGCAGTGGCAATGTAGGATATGTTTCTGAAAAACATCGCGGGGTGGTGCGCATTGTATGGGTGTGTAACATTACATTCACTAGTAGGAGTGAGAAAAACATCACGGGGTGGTTTGAATCATAGGGTCTGAATTAGGATAGGCAGTGAGTGGCAATGTAGGATGGAGAAAAGCACCACGGGATGGTCAGCATGGGAAGTGAGGAAACATGCAGTGGCAATGTAGGATAGGTTTCTGAAAAACATCGCGGGGTGGTGTGCATTGTATGGGTGTGTAACCTTACATTCACTAGTAGGAGTGAGAAAAACATTAGGGGGTGGTGTGAATCATAGCGTCTGATTTAGGATAGGCAGTGAGTGGCAATGTAGGATGGAGAAAAGCACCATGGGGTGGTCAGCATGGGGAGGTCAGGAAACATGCAGTGGCAATGTAGGATAGGTTTCTGAAAAACATCGCGAGGTGGTGCGCATTGTATGGGTGTGTAACATTACATTCACTAGTAGGAGTGAGAAAAACATCACGGGGTGGTGTGAATCACAGGGTATGAATTAGGATAGGCAGTGAGTGGCAATGTAGTATGGAGAAAAGAACCACGGTGTGGTCAGCATGGGGAGGTCAGGAAACATGCAGTGGCAATGTAGGATATATTTCTGAAAAACATCGCGGGGTGGTGCGCATTGTATGGGTGTGTAACATTACATTCACTAGTAGGAGTGAGAAAAACATCACGGGGTGGTGTGAATCATAGGGTCTGAATTAGGATAGGCAGTGAGTGGCAATGTAGGATGGAGAAAAGCACCACGGGATGGTCAGCATGGGAAGTGAGGAAACATGCAGTGGCAATATAGGATAGGTTTCTGAAAAACATCGCGGGGTGGTGCGCATTGTATGGGTGTGTAACCTTACATTCACTAGTAGGAGTGAGAAAAACTTCACGGGGTGGTGTGAATCATAGGGTCGGAATTAGAATTGGCAGTGATTGGCAATGTAGGATGGAGAAAAGCACCACGGCGTGGGCAGCATGGGGAGGTCAGGAAACATGCAGTGGCAATGTAGGATACGTTTCTGAAAAACATCACGGGGTAGTGCGCATTGTATGGGTGTGTAACCTTACATTCACTAGTAGGAGTGAGAAAAACATCACGGGGTGGTGTGAATCATAGGGTCTGAATTAGGATAGGCAGTGAGGGGCATTGTAGAATGGAGAAAAGCACCACGGAGTCCTCAGCATGGGGAGGTCAGGAAACATGCAGTGGCAATGTAGGATAGGTTTCTGAAAAACATCGCGGAATGGTGCGCATTGTATGGGTGTGTAACATTACATTCACTATTAGGAGTGAGAAAAACATCACGTGGTGGTGTGAATCATAGGGTCTGAATTAGGATAGGCAGTGAGTGGCAATGTAGGATGGAGAAATGCACCACGGGGTGGTCCGCATGGGGAGGTCAGGAAACATGCAGTGGCAATGTAGGATAGGTTTCTGAAAAACATCGCGGGGTGGTGCGCATTGTATGCGTGTGTAACATTACATTCACTAGTAGGAGTGAGAAAAACATTACGGGGTGGTGTGAATCATAGGGTCTGAATTAGGATAGGCAGTGAGTGGCAATGTAGGACGGATGAAAAGCACCACGGGGTGCTCAGCATGTGGAGGTCAGGAAACATGCAGTGGCAATGTAGGATAGGTTTCTGAAAAACATCGCGGGATGGTGCGCATTGTATGGGTGTGTAACATTACATTCACTAGTGGAGTGAGAAAAACGTCATGGGGTGGTGTGAATTATAGGGTCTGAATTAGGATAGGCAGTGAGTGGCAATGTAGGATGGAGAAAAGCACCACGGTGGGTCAGCATGGAGAGGTCAGGAAACATGCAGTGGCAATGTAGGATAGGGTTCTGAAAAACATCGCGGTGTGGTGCGCATTGTATGGGTGTGTTACATTACATTCACTAGTAGGAGTGAGAAAAACATCACGGGGTGGTGTGAATCATAGCGTCTGATTTAGGATAGGCAGTGAGTGGCAATGTAGGATGGAGAAAAGCACCACGGGTTGGTCAGCATGGGGAGGTCAGGAAATATGCAGTGGCAATGTAGGATAGGTTTCTGAAAAACATCGCGGTATGGTGCGCATTGTATGGGTGTGTAGCATTACATTCACTAGTAGCAGTGAGAAAAACGTCACGGGGTGGTGTGAATCATAGGGTCTGAATTAGGATAGGCAGTGAGTGGCAATGTAGGATGGAGAAAAGCACCACGGGGTGGTCAGCTCTGGGAGGTCAGAAACCATGCAGTGGCAATGAAGGATAGGTTTCTGAAAAACATCGCGGGGTGGTGCTCATTGTATGGGTGTGTAACGTTACATACACTAGTAGGAGTGAAAAAAACGTAACGGGGTCGTGTGAATCCTAGGGTCTGAATTAGGATAGGCAGTGAATGGCAATGTAGGATGGGGAAAAGCACCATGGGGAGGTCAGTACGGGAGGTCAGGAAACATGCAGTGGCAATGTAGGATAGGTTTCTGAAAAACATCGCGGGGTGGTGCGCATTATATGGGTGTGTAACATTACATTCACTAGTAGGAGTGAGAAAAACGTCACGGGGTGGTGTGAATTATAGGGTCTGAATTAGGATAGGCAATGAGTGGCAATTTAGGATGGAGAAAAGCACCGCGGGGTGGTCAGCATGGGGAAGTCAGGAAACATGCAGTGTCAATATAGTATAGGTTTCTGAAAAACATCGCGGGGTTGTGCGCATTGTATGGGTGTGTAAACTTACTTTCACTAGTAGAAGTGAGAAAAATATCACGGGGTGCTGTGAATCATAGGGTCTGATTTAGGATAGGCAGTGAGTGGCAATGTAGGATGGAGAAAAGCACCACGGGGTGGTCAGCATGGGGAGGTCAGGAAACATGCAGTGGCAATGTAGGATAGGTTTCTGAAAAACATCGCGTGGTGATGCGCATTGTATTGGTGTGTAACATTACATTCACTAGTAGGAGTCAGAAAAACACCACGCGGTGGGCTGAATCATAGGGTCTGAATTAGGATAGGCAGTGAGTGGCAATGTAGGATGGAGAAAAGCACCACGGGGTGGTGAGCCTGGGGAGGTCCGGAAACATGCAGTGGCAATGTAGGATAGGTTTCTGAAAAACATCGCGGGGTGGTGCGCATTGTATGATTGTGTAACAATACATTCACTAGTAGGAGTGAGAAAAACATCACGGGGTGGTGTGAATCATAGGGTCTGAATTAGGATAGGCAGTGAGTGGCAATGTAGGATGGAGAAAAGCACGACGGGGTGGTCATCATGGTGAAGTCAGGAAACATGCAGTGGCAATATAGGATAGGTTTCTGAAAAACATCCCGGGGTGGTGCTCATTGTATGGGTGTGTAACATTACATTCACTAGTAGGAGTGAGAAAAACATCACGGGGTGGTGTGAATCATAGGGTCTAAATTAGGATAGGCAGTGAGTGGCAATGTAGGATGGAGAAAAGCACCATGGGGTGGTCAGCATAGGGAGGTCAGGAAACATGCAGTGGCAATGTAGGATAGGTTTCTAAAAAACATCGCGGGATGGTGCGCATTGTATGGGTGTGTAACCTTACATTCACTAGTAGGAGTGAGAAAAACATCACGGGGTGGTGTGAATCATAGGGTCTGAATTAGGATAGGCAGTGAGTGGCAATGTAGGATGGAGAAAAGCACCACGGATTGGTCAGCATGGGGAGGTCAGGAAATATGCAGTGGCAATGTAGTATAGGTTTCTGAAAAACATCGCCGGGTGGTGCGCATTGTATGGGTGTGTAACATTACATTCACTAGTAGGAGTGAGAAAAACATCACGGGGTGGTGTGAATCATAGGGTCTGAATTAGGATAGGCAGTGAGTGGCAATGTAGGATGGAGAAAAGCACCACGGGGTGGTCAGCATGGGGAGGTCAGGAAACATGCAGTGGCAATGTAGGATAGGTTTCTGAAAAACATCGCGGGGTGGTGCGCATTGTATGGGTGTGTAGCATTACATTCACTAGTAGGAGTGAGAAAAAAGTCACGGGTTGGTGTGAATCCTAGGGTCTGAATTAGGATAGGCAGTGAGTGGCAATGTAGGATGGAGAAAAGCACCACGGGGTGATCAGCATGGGGAGGTCAGGAAACATGCAGTGGCAATGTAGGATAGGTTTCTGGAAAACATCGAGGGGTGTTGCGCATTGTATGGGTGTGTAGCATTACATTCACTAGTAGGAGTGAGAAAAACGTCACGGCGTGGTGTGAATCCTAGGGTCTGAATTAGGAGAGGCAGTGAGTGGCAATGTAGTATGGAGAAAAGAACCATGGGGTGGTCAGCATGGGGAGGTCAGGAAACATGCAGTGGCAATGTAGGATATGTTTCTGAAAACCATCGCGGGGTGGTGCCCATTGTATGGGTGTGTAATCTTACATTCACTAGTAGGAGTCAGAAAAACATCACAGGGTGGTGTGAATCATAGGGTCTGAATTAGGAAAGGCACTGAGTGGCAATGTAGGGTGGCGAAAAGCACCACGGGGTGGTCAGAATGGGGAGGTCAGGAAATATGCAGTGGCAATGTAGGATAGGTTTCTGAAAAACAACGCGGGGTGGTGCGCATTGTGTGGGTGTGTAGCATTACATTCACTAGTAGGAGTGAGAAAAACGTCACGGGGTGGTGTTTATCTTAGGGTCTGAATTAGGATAGGCAGTGAGTGGCAATGTAGGATGGAGAAAAGCACCACGGGGTGCTCAGCTCTGGAGGTCAGAAAACATGCAGTGGCAATGTAGGATAGGTTTCTGAAAAACAGCGCGGGATGGTTCGCATTGTATGGGTGTGTAACATTACATTCACTAGTAGGAGTGAGAAAAACATCACGGGGTGGTGTGAATCATAGGGTCTGAATTAGGATAGGCAGTGAGTGGCAATGTTGGATGGAGAAAAGCACCACGGTGTGGTCAGCATGGGGAGGTCAGGAAACATGCAGTGGCCATGTAGGATAGGTTTCTGTAAAACATCGCGGGGTGGTGCCCATGGTATGGGTGTGTAACATTACATTCACTAGTAGGAGTGAGAAAAACATCAAGGGGTGGGGTGAATCATAGGGTCTGAATTAGGATAGGCAGTGAGTGGCAATATAGGATGGAGAAAAGCACCACGGGGTGGTCAGCATGGGGAGGTCAGGAAACATGCAGTGGCAATGTAGGATAGGTTTCTGAAAAACATCGCGGGGTGGTGCGCATTGTACGGGTGTGTAACATTACATTCACTAGCAGGAGTGGGAAAAACATCACGGGGTGGTGTGAATCATATGGTCTGAATTAGGATAGGCAGTGAGTGGCAATGTAGGATGGAGAAAAGCACCACGGGGTGATCAGCATGGGGAGGTCAGGAAACATGCAGTGGGAATGTAGGATAGGTTTCTGGAAAACATCGCGGGGTGGTGCGCATTGTATGGGTGTGTAGCATTACATTCACTAGTAGGAGTGAGAAAAACGTCACGGGGTGGTGTGAATCCTAGGGTCTGAATTAGGATAGGCAGTGAGTGGCAATGTAGTATGGAGAAAAGCACCACGGGGTGGTCAGCATGGGGCGGTCAGGAAACATGCAGTGGCAATGTAGGATAGGTTTCTGAAAACCATCGCGGGGTGGTGCCCATTGTATGGGTGTGTAATCTTACATTCACAAGTAGGAGTCAGAAAAACATCACAGGGTGGTGTGAATCATAGGGTCTGAATTAGGATAGGCAGTGAGTGGCAATGTAGGATGGAGAAAAGCACCACGGGGTGGTCAGCTCTGGAGGTCAGAAAACATGCAGTGGCAATGTAGGATAGGTTTCTCAAAAACAGCGCGGGGTGGTGCGCATTGTATGGGTGTGTAACATTACATTCACTAGTAGGAGTGAGAAAAACATCACGGGTGGTGTGAATCATAGGGTCTGAATTAGGATAGGCAGTGAGTGGCAATGTAGGATGGAGAAAAGCACCACGGTGTGGTCAGCATGGGGAGGTCAGGAAACATGCAGTGGCAATGTAGGATAGGTTTCTGAAAAGCATCGCGGGGAGGTGCACATTGTATGGGTGTGTAGCATTACATTCACTAGTTGGAGTGAGAAAAACGTCACGGTGTGGTGTGAATCATAGGGTCTGTATTAGGATAGGCAGTGAGTGGCAATGTAGAATGTAGGAAAGCACCACGGGGTGGTCAGCTCTGGGAAGTCAGAAAACATGCAGTGGCTATGTAGGATAGGTTTCTGAAAAACATCGCGGTGTGTGGCGCATTTTATGGGTGTGTAACATTACATTCACTAGTAGGAGTGAGAAAAACATCACGGGGTGGTGTGAATCATAGGGTCTGAATTAGGATAGGCAGTGAGTGGCAAGGTAGGATGGAGAGAAGCACCACGGGGTGGTCAGCATGGGGTGGTCAGCATGGGGTGGTCAGCATGGGGAGGTCAGGAAACATGCAGTCGCAATGTAGGATAGGTTTCTGAAAAACATCGCGGGGTGGTGCGCATTGTATGGGTGTGTATCCTGACATTCACTAGTAGGAGTGAGAAAAACATCAAATGGTGGTGTGAATCATAGGGACTGAATTAGGATAGGCAGTGAGAGGCAATGTAGGATGGAGAAAACACCACGGGATTGTCAGCATGGCTAGGTCAGGAAACATGCAGTGGCAATGTAGGAGAGGTTTCTGAAAAACATCGCCGGGTGGTGCGCATTGTATGAGTGTGTAACCTTACATTCACTAGTAGGAGTGAGAAAAACATCACGGGGTGGTGTGAATCATAGGGTCTGTATTAGGATAGGCAATGAGTGGCAATGTAGGATGGAGAAAAACACCGCGGGGTCGTCAGCATGGGGAAGTCAGGAAACATGCAGTGTCAATGTAGGATAGGTTTCTGAAAAACATCGAAGGTTCTTGAGCATTGTATGGGTGTGTAACCTTACATTCACTAGTAAGAGTGAGAAAAACATCAAGGGGTGGGGTGAATCATAGGGTCTGAATTAGGATAGGCAGTGAGGGGCAATATAGGATGGAGAAAAGCACCACGGGGTGGTCAGCATGGGGAGGTCAGGAAACATGCAGTGGCAATGTAGGATAGGTTTCTGAAAAACATCGCGGGGTGGTGCGCATTGTACGGGTGTGTAACATTACATTCACTAGTAGGAGTGAGAAAAACATCACGGGGTGGTGTGAATCATATGGTCTGAATTAGGATAGGCAGTGAGTGGCAATGTAGGATGGAGAAAAGCACCACGGGGTGATCAGCATGGGGAGGTCAGGAAACATGGAGTGGGAATGTAGGATAGGTTTCTGGAAAACATCGAGGGGTGGTGCGCATTGTATGGGTGTGTAGCATTACATTCACTAGTAGGAGTGAGAAAAACGTCACGGGGTGGTGTGAATCCTAGGGTCTGAATTAGGATAGGCAGTGAGTGGCAATGTAGTATGGAGAAAAGAACCACGGGGTGGTCAGCATGGGGAGGTCAGGAAACATGCAATGGCAATGTAGGATAGGTTTCTGAAAACCATCGCGGGGTGGTGCCCATTGTATGGGTGTGAAATCTTACATTCACTAGTAGGAGTCAGAAAAACATCACAGGGTGGTGTGAATCATAGGGTCGAATTAGGAAAGGCAGTGAGTGGCAATGTAGGGTGGAGAAAAGCACCACGGGGTGGTCAGAATGGGGAGGTCAGGAAATATGCAGTGGCAATGTAGGATAGGTTTCTGAAAAACAAAGCGGGGTGGTGCGCATTGTGTGGGTGTGTAGCATTACATTCACTAGTAGGAGTGAGAAAAACGTCACGGGGTGGTGTGAATCTTAGGGTCTGAATTAGGATAGGCAGTGAGTCGCAATGTAGGATGGAGAAAAGCACCACGGGGTGCTCAGCTCTGGAGGTCAGAAAACATGCAGTGGCAATATAGGATAGGTTTCTGAAAAACAGCGCGGGATGGTGCGCATTGTATGGGTGTGTAACATTACATTCACTAGTAGGAGTGAGAAAAACATCACGGGGTGGTGTGAATCATAGGGTCTGAATTAGGATAGGCAGTGAGTGGCAATGTAGGATGGAGAAAAGCACCACGGTGTGGTCAGCATGGGGAGGTCAGGAAACATGCAGTGGCCATGTAGGATAGGTTTCTGTAAAACATCGCGGGGTGGTGCCCATGGTATGGGTGTGTAACATTACATTCACTAGTAGGAGTGAGAAAAACATCAAGGGGTGTGGTGAATCATAGGGTCTGATTTAGGATAGGCAGTGAGTGGCAATATAGAATGGAGAAAAGCACCACGGGGTGGTCAGCATGGGGATGTCAGGAAATATGCAGTGGCAATGTAGGATAGATTTCTGAAAAAGATCGCGGGGTGGTGCGCATTGTACGGGTGTGTAACATTACATTCACTAGCAGGAGTGAGAAAAACATCACGGGGTGGTGTGAATCATATGGTCTGAATTAGGATAGGCAGTGAGTGGCAATGTAGGATGGAGAAAAGCACCACGGGGTGATCAGCATGGGGAGGTCAGGAAACATGCAGTGGGATTGTAGGATAGGTTTCTGGAAAACATCGCGGGGTGGTGCGCATTGTATGGGTGTGTAGCACTACATTCACTAGTAGGAGTGAGAAAAACGTCACGGGGTGGTGTGAATCCTAGGGTCTGAATTAGGATAGGCAGTGAGTGGCAATGAAGTATGGAGAAAAGCACCAAGGGGTGGTCAGCATGGGGAGGTCAGAAAACATGCAGTGGCAATGTAGGATAGGTTTCTGAAAACCATCGCGGGGTGGTGCCCATTGTATGGGTGTGTAATCTTACATTCACTAGTAGGAGTCAGAAAAACATCACAGGGTGGTGTGAATCATAGGATCTGAATTAGGATACGCAGTGAGTGGCAATGTAGGATGGAGAAAAGCACCACGGGGTGGTCAGAATGGGGAGGTCAGGAAACATGCAGTGGCAATGTAGGATATGTTTCTGAAAAACAACGCGGGGTGGTGCACATTGTATGGGTGTGTAGCATTACATTCACTAGTAGGAGTGAGAAAAACGTCACGGGGTGGTGTGAATCTTAGGGTCTGAATTAGGATAGGCAGTGAGTGGCAATGTAGGATGGAGAAAATCACCACAGGGTGGTCCCCATGGGGAGGTCAGGAAACATGCAGTGGCAATGTAGGATAGGTTTCTGAAAAACATCGCGTGTTGGTGCGCATTTTATGAGTGTGTAATTTTACATTCACTAGTAGGAGTGAGAAAAACCTCACGAGGTGGTGTGAATCATAGGGTCTGAATTAGGATAGGCAGTGAGTGGCAACGAAGGATGGAGAAAAACACCACGTGGTGGTCAACATGGGGATGTCAGGAAACATGCAGTGGCAATGTAGGATAGGTTTGTGAAAAACATCGCGGGGTGGTGTGCATTGTATGGGTGTGTAACTTCACATTCACTAGTAGGAGTCAGAAAAACATCACGGGTTGGTGTGAATCATAGGGTCTGAATTAGGATAGGCAGTGAGTGGATATGTAGGATGGAGAAAAGCACCACGGGGTGGTCAGCATGGGGAGGTCAGGAAACATGCAGTGGCAATGTAGGATAGGTTTCTGAAAAACATCGCGGGGAGGTGCACATTGTATGGGTGTGTAGCATTACATTCACTAGTTGGAGTGAGAAAAACGTCACGGTGTGGTGTGAATCATAGGGTCTGTATTAGGATAGGCAGTGAGTGGCAATGTAGAATGGAGGAAAGCACCACGGGGTGGTCAGCTCTGGGAAGTCAGAAAACATGCAGTGGCTATGTAGGATAGGTTTCTGAAAAACATCGCGGTGTGTGGCGCATTTTATGGGTGTGTAACATTACATTCACTAGTGGGAGTGAGAAAAACATCACGGGGTGGTGTGAATCATAGGGTCTGAATTAGGATAGGCAGTGAGTGGCAAGGTAGGATGGAGAAAAGCACCACGGGGTGGTCAGCATGGGGTGGTCAGCATGGGGTGGTCAGCATGGGGAGGTCAGGAAACATGCAGTCGCAATGTAGGATAGGTTTCTGAAAAACATCGCGGGGTGGTGCGCATTGTATGGGTGTGTAACCTGACATTCACTAGTAGGAGTGAGAAAAACATCAAGTGGTGGTGTGAATCATAGGGACTGAATTAGGATAGGCAGTGAGTGGCAATGTAGGATGGAGAAAACACCACGGGATGGTCAGCATGGCTAGGTCAGGAAACATGCAGTGGCAATGTAGGAGAGGTTTCTGAAAAACATCGCGGGGTGGTGCGCCTTGTATGAGTGTGTAACCTTACATTCACTAGTAGGAGTGAGAAAAACATCACGGGGTGGTGTGAATCATAGGGTCTGTATTAGGATAGGCAATGAGTGGCAATGTAGGATGGAGAAAAACACCGCGGGGTCGTCAGCATGGGGAAGTCAGGAAACATGCAGTGTCAATGTAGGATAGGTTTCTGAAAAACATCGCAGGTTCTTGAGCATTGTATGGGTGTGTAACCTTACATTCACTAGTAGGAGTGAGAAAAACATCAAGGGGTGGGGTGAATCATAGGGTCTGAATTAGGATAGGCAGTGAGTGGCAATATAGGATGGAGAAAAGCACCACGGGGTGGTCAGCATGGGGAGGTCAGGAAACATGCAGTGGCAATGTAGGAGAGGTTTCTGAAAAACATCGCGGGGTGGTGCGCATTGTATGGGTGTGTAACATGACATTCACTAGTAGGAGTGAGAAAAACATCAAGGGGTGGGGTGAATCATAGGGTCTGAATTAGGATAGGCAGTGA
Organism: Cavia porcellus; assembly: GCF_034190915.1. Classification (NCBI taxonomy): domain Eukaryota; kingdom Metazoa; phylum Chordata; class Mammalia; order Rodentia; family Caviidae; genus Cavia; species Cavia porcellus. The sequence continues at coordinate 37,078 of NW_026947561.1, read as the reverse complement.
GTGGCAATATAGGATGGAGAAAAGCACCACGGGGTGGTCAGCATGGGGAGGTCAGGAAACATGCAGTGGCAATGTAGGATAGGTTACTGAAAAACATCGCGGGGTAGTGCGCATTGTATGGGTGTGTAACATTACATTCAATAGTAGGAGTGAGAAAAACCTCATGTGGTGGTGTGAATCATAGGGTCTGAATTAGGATAGGCAGTGAGTGGCAATGTAGGATGGAGAAAATCACCACAGGGTGGTCAGCATGGGGAGGTCAGGAAACATGCAGTGGCAATATAGGATAGGTTTCTGAAAAATATCGCGGGGTGGTGCGCATTTTATGGGTGTGTAATTTTACATTCACTAGTAGGAGTGAGAAAAACCTCACGGGGTGGTGTGAATCATAGGGTCTGAATTAGGATAGGCAGTGAGTGGATATGTAGGATGGAGAAAAGCACCATGGGGTGGTCAGCATGGGGAGGTCAGGAAACATGCAGTGGCAATGTAGGATAGGTTTCTGAAAAACATCGCGGGGAGGTGCACATTGTATGGGTGTGTAGCATTACATTCACTAGTTGGAGTGAGAAAAACGTCACGGTGTGGTGTGAATCATAGGGTCTGTATTAGGATAGGCAGTGAGTGGCAATGTGGAATGGAGGAAAGCACCACGGGGTGGTCAGCTCTGGGAAGTCAGAAAACATGCAGTGGCTATGTATGATAGGTTTCTGAAAAACATCGCGGTGTGTGGCGCATTGTATGGGTGTGTAACATTACATTCACTAGTAGGAGTGAGAAAGACATCACGGGGTGGTGTGAATCATAGGGTCTGAATTAGGATAGGCAGTGAGTGGCAATATAGGATGGAGAAAAGCACCACGGGGTGGTCAGCATGGGGTGGTCATCATGGGGTGGTCAGCATGGGGAGGTCAGGAAACATGCAGTCGCAATGTAGGATAGGTTTCTGAAAAACATCGCGGGGTGGTGCGCATTGTATGGGTGTGTAACATTACATTCACTAGTAGGAGTGAGAAAAACCTCATGTGGTGGTGTGAATCATAGGGTCTGAATTAGGATAGGCAGTGAGTGGCAATGTAGGGTGGAGAAAATCACCACAGGGTGGTCAGCATGGGGAGGTCAGGAAACATGCAGTGGCAATGTAGGATAGGTTTCTGAAAAACATCGCGGGGTGGTGCGCATTTTATGGGTGAGTAATTTTACATTCACTAGTAGGAGTGAGAAAAACCTCACGGGGTGGTGTGAATCATAGGGTCTGAATTAGGATAGGCAGTGAGTGGCAATGTAGGATGGAGAAAAGCACCACGGGGTGGTCAGCATGGGGAGGGCAGGAAACATGCAGTGGCAATGTAGGATAGGATTCTGAAAAACTTCACGGGGTGGTGCGCATTTTATGGGTGTGTAACATTACATTCACTAGTAGGAGTGAAAACAATGTAACGGGGTCGTGTGAAACATAGGGTCTGAATTAGGATAGGCAGTGAGTGGCAATGTAGGATGGAGAAAAACACCATGGGGAGGCCAGCAAGGGGAAGTCAGGAAACATGCAGTATCAATGTAGGATAGGTTTCTGAAAAACATAGCGGGGTTGTGCGCATTGTATGGGTGTGTAACCTTACATTCAGTAGTAGGAGTGAGAAAAACATCACAGAGTGGTGTGAATCATATGGTCTGAATTAGGATAGGCAGTGAGTGGCAATGTAGGATGGAGAAAAGCACCACGGGGTGGTCAGCTCTGGGAGGTCAGGAAACATGCAGTGGCAATGTAGGATAGGTTTCTGAAAAACAACGTGGGGTGGTGCGCATTGTATGGGTGTGTAACATTACATTCACTAGTAGGAGTGAAAAAAACCTAACCGGGTCGTGTGAATCATAGGGTCTGAATTAGCATAGGCAGTGAGTGGCAATGTAGGATGGGGAAAAGCACCATGGGGAGGTCAGTACGGGGAGGTCAGGAAACATGCAGTGGCAATGTAGGATAGGTTTCTGAAAAACATCGCGGGGTGGTGCGCATTGTATGGGTGTGTAACATTACATTCACTAGTAGGGGTGAGAAAAACCTCACGGGGTGGTGTGAATTATAGGGTCTGAATTAGGATAGGCAATGAGTGGCAATGTAGGATGGAGAAAAGCACCGCGGGGTCGTCAGCATGGGGAGGTCAGGAAACATGCAGTGTCAATGTAGGATAGGTATCTGAAAAACATTGCAGGTTCTTGAGCATTGTATGGGTGTGTAACCTTACATTCACTAGTAGGAGTGAGAAAAACATCACGGGGTGGTGTGAATCTTAGGGTCTGAATTAGGATAGGCAGTGAGTGGCAATGTAGGATGGAGAAAAGCACCATATGGTGGTCAGCAAGGGGAGGTCAGGAAACATGCAGTGGCAATGTAGGATAGGTTTCTGAAAAACATCGCCGGGTGGTGCGCATTGTATGGGTGTGTAACATTACATTCACTAGTAGGAGTCAGAAAAACATCACGCGGTGGGGTGAATCATAGGGTCTGAATTAGGATAGGCAGTGAGTGGCAATGTAGGATGGAGAAAAGCACCACGGGGTGGTCAGCATGGGGAGGGCAGGAAACATGCAGTGGCAATGTAGGATAGGATTCTGAAAAACTTCACGGGGTGTTGCGCATTGTATGGTTGTGTAACATTACATTCACAAGTAGGAGTCAGAAAAACATCACGCGGTGGGGTGAATCATAGGGTCTGAATTAGGATAGGCAGTGAGTGGCAATGTAGGATGGAGAAAAGCACCACGGGGTGGTCAGCATGGGGAGGTCAGGAAACATGCAGTGGCAATATAGGATAGGTATCTGAAAAACATCGCGGGGTAGTGCGCATTGTATGGGTGTATAACATTACATTCATTAGTAGGAGTGAGAAAAACATCACGGGGTGGGGTGAATCATAGGGTCTGAATTAGGATAGGCAGTGAGTGGCAATGTAAGATGGAGAAAAGCACAACGGGGTGATCAGCATGGCTAGGTCAGGAAACATGCAGTGGCAATGTAGGATAGGTTACTGAAAAACATCGCGAAGTGGTGCGCATTGTATGGGTGTGTAACATTACATTCACTAGTAGGAGTGAGAAAAACATCACGGGGTGGTGTGAATCATAGGGTATGAATTAGGATAGGCAGTGAGTGGCAATGTAGGATGGAGAAAATCACCACGGGGTGGTCAGCATGGGGAGGTCAGGAAATATGCAGTGGCAATGTAGGATAAGTTTCTGAAAAACATCGCGGGGTGGTGCGCATTGTATGGGTGTGTAACATTACATTAACTAGTAGGAGTGAGAAAAACATCAAGGGGTGGTGTGAATCATAGGGTCTGAATTAGGATAGGCAGTGAGTGGCAATGTAGGATGGAGAAAAGCACCATGGGGTGGTCAGCATGGGGAGGTCAGGAAACATGCAGTGGCAATGTAGGATAGGTTTCTCAAAAACATCCCGGGGTGGTGCACATTGTATGGGTGTGTAACCTTACATTCACTAGTAGGAGTGAGAAAAACATCACGGGGTGGTGTGAATCATAGGGTCTGAATTAGGATAGGCAGTGAGTGGCAATGTAGGATGGAGAAAAGCACCACGGGGTGGTCAGCATGGGGATGTCAGGAAACATGCAGTGGCAATGTAGGATAGGTTTCTGAAAAACATCGCGGGCTAGTGCGCATTGTATGGGTGTATAACATTAAATTCATTCGTAGGAGTGAGAAAAACATCACGGGGTGGTGTGAATCATAGGGTCTGAATTAGTATACGCAGTGAGTGGCAATGTAGGATGGAGAAAACACCACGGTGTGGTCAGCATGGGGAGGTCAGGAAACATGCAGTGGCAATGTAGGATAGGTTTCTGAAAAGCATCGCGGGGTGGTGGGCATTGTATGGGTGTGTAACCTTACATTCACTAGTAGGAGTGAGAAAAACATCACGGGGTGGTGTGAATCATAGGGTCTGTATTAGGAGAGGCAGTGAGTGGAAATGTAGGATGGAGAAATGCACCACGGGGTAGTCAGCATGGGGAGGTCAGGAAACATGCAGTGGCAATGTAGGATAGGTTTCTGAAAAACATCGCGGTGTGGTGCGCATTGTATGGGTGTTTAGCATTACATTCACTAGTAGGAGTGAGAAAAACGTCACGGGGTGATGTGAATCATAGGGTCTGAATTAGGATAAGCAGTGAGTGGCAATGTAGGATGGAGAAAAGCACCACTGGGTGCTCAGCTCAGGGAGGTCAGAAAACATGCAGTAGCAATGTAGGATAGGTTTCTGAAAAACATCGCGGGGTGGTGCGCATTGTGTGGGGGTGTAACAACACATTCACTAGTAGGAGTGAAAAAAATGTAACGGGGTCGTGTGAATCATAGGGACTGAATTAGGATAGGCAGTGAGTGGCAATGTAGGATGGAGAAAAGCACCACGGTGTGGTCAGCATGGGAAGTAAGGAAACATGCAGTGTCAATGTAGGATAGGTTTCTGAAAAACATCGCGGGGTTGTGCGCATTGTATGGGTGTGTAACCTTACATTCAATAGTAGGAGTGAGAAAAACATCACGGGGTGGTGTGAATCTTAGGGTCTGAATTAGGATAGGCAGTGAGTGGCAATGTAGGATGGAGAAAAGCACCACGGGGTGGTCAGCATGGGGAGGTCAGGAAACATGCAGTGGCAATGTAGGATAGGTTTCTGAAAAACATCGCGGGGTGTTGCGCATTGTATGGGTGTGTAACATTACATTCACTAGTAGGAGTGAGAAAAACATCACGGGATGGTGTGAATCATAGGGTCTGATTTAGGATAGGCAGTGAGTGGCAATGCAGGATGGAGAAAAGCACCACGGGGTGGTCAGCATGGGGAGGTCAGGAAACATGCAGTGGCAATGTAGGATAGGTTTCTGAAAAGCATCGCGGGGTGGTGCGCATTGTATTGGTGTGTAACATTACATTCACAAGTAGGAGTCAGAAAAACATCACGCGGTGGGGTGAATCATAGGGTCTGAATTAGGAAAGGCAGTGAGTGGCAATGTAGGATGGAGAAAAGCACCACGGGGTGGTCAGCATAGGGAGGTCAGGAAACATGCAGTGGCAAAGTCGGATAGGTTTCTGAAAAACATCGCGGGGTTGTGGGCATTGTATGGGTGTGTAACCTTACATTCACTAGTAGGAGTGAGAAAAACATCACGGGGTGGTGTGAATCATAGGGTCTGAATTAGGATAGGCAGTGAGTGGCAATGTAGGATGGAGAAAAGCACCACGGGGTGGTCAGCATGGGGAGGTCAGGAAACATGCAGTGGCAATGTAGGATAGGTATCTGAAAAACATCGCCGGGTAGTGCGCATTGTATTGGTGTATAACATTACATTCATTAGTACGAGTGAGAAAAACATCACGGGGTGGGGTGAATCATAGGGTCGAATTAGGATAAGCAGGGAGTGGCAACGTAAGATGGAGAAAAGCACCACGGGGTGGTCAGCATGGGGAGGTCAGGAAACATGCATAGGCAATGTAGGATAGGTTTCTGAAAAACATCGCGGGGTGGTGCGCATTGCAGGGGTGTGTAACATTACATTCACTAGTAGGAGTGAGAAAAACATCAAGGGGTGGTGTGAATCATAGGGTCTGAATTAGGATAGGCAGTGAGTGGCAATGTAGGATGGAGAAAACACCACGGGGTGGTCAGCATGGGGAGGTCAGGAAACATGCAGTGGCAATATAGGATAGGTTTCTGAAAAACATCGCGGGGTGGTGCGCATTGTATGGGTGTGTAACCTTACATTCACTAGTAGGAGTGAGAAAAACGTCACGGGGTGGTGTGAATCATAGGGTCTTAATTAGGATAGGCAGTGAGTGGCAATGTAGGATGGAGAAAAGCACCATTGGGTGGTCAACATGGGGAGGTCAGGAAACATGCAGTGGCAATGTAGGATAGGTTTCTGAAAAACATCGCGGGGTAGTGCGCATTTTATGGGTGTGTAACATTACATTCACTAGTAGGAGTGAGAAAAACATCACGGGGTGGTGTGAATCATAGGGTCTGAATTAGGATAGGCAGTGAGTGGCAATGTAGGATGGAGAAAACACCACGGGGTGGTCAGCATGGGGAGGTCAGGAAACATGCAGTGGCAATGTAGGATAGGTTTCTGAAAAACATCACGGGGTGGTGCGCATTGTATGGGTGTGTAACCTTACATTCACTAGTAGGAGTGAGAAAAACATCACGGGGTGGTGTGAATCATAGGGTCTGTATTAGGAGAGGCAGTGAGTGGCAATGTAGGATGGAGAAAAGCACCACGGGATGGTCAGCATGGCTAGGTCAGGAAACATGCAGTGGCAATGTAGGATAGGTTTCTGAAAAACTTCTCGGGGTGGTGCGCATTGTATGGGTGTGTAACCTTACATTCCCTAGTAGGAGTGAGAAAAACATCAAGGGGTGGTGTGAATCATAGGGTCTGAATTAGGATAGGCAGTGAGTGGCAATGTAGGATGGAGAAAACACCACGGGGTGGTCAGCATGGTTAGGTAAGGAAACATGCAGTGGCAATGTAGGATAGGTTTCTGAAAAACATCGCGGGGTGGTGCGCATTGTATGGGTGTGTAACCTTACATTCACTAGTAGGAGTGAGAAAAACGTCACGGGGTGGTGTGAATCATAGGGTCTGAATTAGGATAGGCAGTGAGTGGCAATGTAGGATGGAGAAAAGCACCACGGTGTGGTCAGCATGGGGAGGTCAGGAAACATGCAGTGGCAATATAGGATAGGTATCTGAAAAACATCGCGGGGTAGTGCGCATTGTATGGGTGTATAACATTACATTCCTTAGTAGGAGTGAGAAAAACATCACGGGGTGGGGTGAATCATAGGGTCTGATTTAGGATAGGCAGTGAGTGGCAATGTAGGATGGAGAAAAGCACCACGGGGTGGTCAGCATGGGGAGGTCAGGAAACATGCAGTGGCAATGTAGGATAGGTTTCTGAAAAGCATCGCGGGGTGGTGCGCATTGTATTGGTGTGTAACATTACATTCACAAGTAGGAGTCAGAAAAACATCACGCAGTGGGGTGAATCATAGGGTCTGAATTAGGAAAGGCAGTGAGTGGCAATGTAGGATGGAGAAAAGCACCACGGGGTGGTCAGCATAGGGAGGTCAGGAAACATGCAGTGGCAAAGTAGGATAGGTTTCTGAAAAACATCGCGGGGTTGTGGGCATTGTATGGGTGTGTAACCTTACATTCACTAGTAGGAGTGAGAAAAACATCACGGGGTGGTGTGAATCATAGGGTCTGAATTAGGATAGGCAGTGAGTGGCAATGTAGGATGGAGAAAAGCACCACGGGGTGGTCAGCATGGGGAGGTCAGGAAACATGCAGTGGCAATGTAGGATAGGTATCTGAAAAACATCGCCGGGTAGTGCGCATTGTATGGGTGTATAACATTACATTCATTAGTACGAGTGAGAAAAACATCACGGGGTGGGGTGAATCATAGGGTCGAATTAGGATAGGCAGGGAGTGGCAACGTAAGATGGAGAAAAGCACCACGGGATGGTCAGCATGGGGAGGTCAGGAAACATGCAGTCGCAATGTAGGATAGGTTTCTGAAAAACATCGCGGGGTGGTGCGCATTGTATGGGTATGTAACATTACATTCACTAGTAGGAGTGAGAAAAACCTCATGTGGTGGTGTGAATCATAGGGTCTGAATTAGGATAGGCAGTGAGTGGCAATGTAGGGTGGAGAAAATCACCACAGGGTGGTCAGCATGGGGAGGTCAGGAAACATGCAGTGGCAATGTAGGATAGGTTTCTGAAAAACATCGCGGGGTGGTGCGCATTTTATGGGTGAGTAATTTTACATTCACTAGTAGGAGTGAGAAAAACCTCACGGGGTGGTGTGAATCATAGGGTCTGAATTAGGATAGGCAGTGAGTGGCAATGTAGGATGGAGAAAAGCACCACGGGGTGGTCAGCATGGGGAGGGCAGGAAACATGCAGTGGCAATGTAGGATAGGATTCTGAAAAACTTCACGGGGTGGTGCGCATTTTATGGGTGTGTAACATTACATTCACTAGTAGGAGTGAAAACAATGTAACGGGGTCGTGTGAAACATAGGGTCTGAATTAGGATAGGCAGTGAGTGGCAATGTAGGATGGAGAAAAACACCATGGGGAGGCCAGCAAGGGGAAGTCAGGAAACATGCAGTATCAATGTAGGATAGGTTTCTGAAAAACATAGCGGGGTTGTGCGCATTGTATGGGTGTGTAACCTTACATTCAGTAGTAGGAGTGAGAAAAACATCACAGAGTGGTGTGAATCATATGGTCTGAATTAGGATAGGCAGTGAGTGGCAATGTAGGATGGAGAAAAGCACCACGGGGTGGTCAGCTCTGGGAGGTCAGGAAACATGCAGTGGCAATGTAGGATAGGTTTCTGAAAAACAACGCGGGGTGGTGCGCATTGTATGGGTGTGTAACATTACATTCACTAGTAGGAGTGAAAAAAACGTAACCGGGTCGTGTGAATCATAGGGTCTGAATTAGCATAGGCAGTGAGTGGCAATGTAGGATGGGGAAAAGCACCATGGGGAGGTCAGTACGGGGAGGTCAGGAAACATGCAGTGGCAATGTAGGATAGGTTTCTGAAAAACATCGCGGGGTGGTGCGCATTGTATGGGTGTGTAACATTACATTCACTAGTAGGGGTGAGAAAAACCTCACGGGGTGGTGTGAATTATAGGGTCTGAATTAGGATAGGCAATGAGTGGCAATGTAGGATGGAGAAAAGCACCGCGGGGTCGTCAGCATGGGGAGGTCAGGAAACATGCAGTGTCAATGTAGGATAGGTATCTGAAAAACATTGCAGGTTCTTGAGCATTGTATGGGTGTGTAACCTTACATTCACTAGTAGGAGTGAGAAAAACATCACGGGGTGGTGTGAATCTTAGGGTCTGAATTAGGATAGGCAGTGAGTGGCAATGTAGGATGGAGAAAAGCACCATATGGTGGTCAGCAAGGGGAGGTCAGGAAACATGCAGTGGCAATGTAGGATAGGTTTCTGAAAAACATCGCCGGGTGGTGCGCATTGTATGGGTGTGTAACATTACATTCACTAGTAGGAGTCAGAAAAACATCACGCGGTGGGGTGAATCATAGGGTCTGAATTAGGATAGGCAGTGAGTGGCAATGTAGGATGGAGAAAAGCACCACGGGGTGGTCAGCATGGGGAGGGCAGGAAACATGCAGTGGCAATGTAGGATAGGATTCTGAAAAACTTCACGGGGTGTTGCGCATTGTATGGTTGTGTAACATTACATTCACAAGTAGGAGTCAGAAAAACATCCCGCGGTGGGGTGAATCATAGGGTCTGAATTAGGATAGGCAGTGAGTGGCAATGTAGGATGGAGAAAAGCACCACGGGGTGGTCAGCATGGGGAGGTCAGGAAACATGCAGTGGCAATATAGGATAGGTATCTGAAAAACATCGCGGGGTAGTGCGCATTGTATGGGTGTATAACATTACATTCATTAGTAGGAGTGAGAAAAACATCACGGGGTGGGGTGAATCATAGGGTCTGAATTAGGATAGGCAGTGAGTGGCAATGTAAGATGGAGAAAAGCACAACGGGGTGATCAGCATGGCTAGGTCAGGAAACATGCAGTGGCAATGTAGGATAGGTTACTGAAAAACATCGCGAAGTGGTGCGCATTGTATGGGTGTGTAACATTACATTCACTAGTAGGAGTGAGAAAAACATCACGGGGTGGTGTGAATCATAGGGTATGAATTAGGATAGGCAGTGAGTGGCAATGTAGGATGGAGAAAATCACCACGGGGTGGTCAGCATGGGGAGATCAGGAAATATGCAGTGGCAATGTAGGATAGGTTTCTGAAAAACATCGCGGGGTGGTGCGCATTGTATGGGTGTGTAACATTACATTAACTAGTAGGAGTGAGAAAAACATCAAGGGGTGGTGTGAATCATAGGGTCTGAATTAGGATAGGCAGTGAGTGGCAATGTAGAATGGAGAAAAGCACCATTGGGTGGTCAGCATGGGGAGGTCAGGAAACATGCAGTGGCAATGTAGGATAGGTTTCTCAAAAACATCGCGGGGTGGTGCACATTGTATGGGTGTGTAACCTTACATTCACTAGTAGGAGTGAGAAAAACATCACGGGGTGGTGTGAATCATAGGGTCTGAATTAGGATAGGCAGTGAGTGGCAATGTAGGATGGAGAAAAGCACCACGGGGTGGTCAGCATGGGGATGTCAGGAAACATGCAGTGGCAATGTAGGATAGGTTTCTGAAAAACATCGTGGGCTAGTGCGCATTGTATGGGTGTATAACATTAAATTCATTCGTAAGAGTAAGAAAAACATCACGGGGTGGTGTGAATCATAGGGTCTGAATTAGTATACGCAGTGAGTGGCAATGTAGGATGGAGAAAACACCACGGGGTGGTCAGCATGGGGAGGTCAGGAAACATGCAGTGGCAATGTAGGATAGGTTTCTGAAAAGCATCGCGGGGTGGTGGGCATTGTATGGGTGTGTAACCTTACATTCACTAGTAGGAGTGAGAAAAACATCACGGGGTGGTGTGAATCATAGGGTCTGTATTAGGAGAGGCAGTGAGTGGAAATGTATGATGGAGAAATGCACCACGGGGTAGTCAGCATGGGGAGGTCAGGAAACATGCAGTGGCAATGTAGGATAGGTTTCTGAAAAACATCGCGGTGTGGTGCGCATTGTATGGGTGTTTAGCATTACATTCACTAGTAGGAGTGAGAAAAACGTCACGGGGTGATGTGAATCATAGGGTCTGAATTAGGATAAGCAGTGAGTGGCAATGTAGGATGGAGAAAAGCACCACTGGGTGCTCAGCTCAGGGAGGTCAGAAAACATGCAGTAGCAATGTAGGATAGGTTTCTGAAAAACATCGTGGGGTGGTGCGCATTGTGTGGGGGTGTAACAACACATTCACTAGTAGGAGTGAAAAAAATGTAACGGGGTCGTGTGAATCATAGGGACTGAATTAGGATAGGCAGTGAGTGGCAATGTAGGATGGAGAAAAGCACCACGGTGTGGTCAGCATGGGAAGTAAGGAAACATGCAGTGTCAATGTAGGATAGGTTTCTGAAAAACATCGCGGGGTTGTGCGCATTGTATGGGTGTGTAACCTTACATTCAATAGTAGGAGTGAGAAAAACATCACGGGGTGGTGTGAATCTTAGGGTCTGAATTAGGATAGGCAGTGAGTGGCAATGTAGGATGGAGAAAAGCACCACGGGGTGGTCAGCATGGGGAGGTCAGGAAACATGCAGTGGCAATGTAGGATAGGTTTCTGAAAAACATCGCGGGGTGTTGCGCATTGTATGGGTGTGTAACATTACATTCACTAGTAGGAGTGAGAAAAACATCACGGGATGGTGTGAATCATAGGGTCTGATTTAGGATAGGCAGTGAGTGGCAATGCAGGATGGAGAAAAGCACCACGGGGTGGTCAGCATGGGGAGGTCAGGAAACATGCAGTGGCAATGTAGGATAGGTTTCTGAAAAGCATCGCGGGGTGGTGCGCATTGTATTGGTGTGTAACATTACATTCACAAGTAGGAGTCAGAAAAACATCACGCGGTGGGGTGAATCATAGGGTCTGAATTAGGAAAGGCAGTGAGTGGCAATGTAGGATGGAGAAAAGCACCACGGGGTGGTCAGCATAGGGAGGTCAGGAAACATGCAGTGGCAAACTAGGATAGGTTTCTGAAAAACATCGCGGGGTTGTGGGCATTGTATGGGTGTGTAACCTTACATTCACTAGTAGGAGTGAGAAAAACATCACGGGGTGGTGTGAATCATAGGGTCTGAATTAGGATAGGCAGTGAGTGGCAATGTAGGATGGAGAAAAGCACCACGGGGTGGTCAGCATGGGGAGGTCAGGAAACATGCAGTGGCAATGTAGGATAGGTATCTGAAAAACATCGCCGGGTAGTGCGCATTGTATTGGTGTATAACATTACATTCATTAGTACGAGTGAGAAAAACATCACGGGGTGGGGTGAATCATAGGGTCGAATTAGGATAGGCAGGGAGTGGCAACGTAAGATGGAGAAAAGCACCACGGGTTGGTCAGCATGGGGAGGTCAGGAAACATGCATAGGCAATGTAGGATAGGTTTCTGAAAAACATCGCGGGGTGGTGCGCATTGCAGGGGTGTGTAACATTACATTCACTAGTAGGAGTGAGAAAAACATCAAGGGGTGGTGTGAATCATAGGGTCTGAATTAGGATAGGCAGTGAGTGGCAATGTAGGATGGAGAAAACACCACGGGGTGGTCAGCATGGGGAGGTCAGGAAACATGCAGTGGCAATATAGGATAGGTTTCTGAAAAACATCGCGGGGTGGTGCGCATTGTATGGGTGTGTAACCTTACATTCACTAGTAGGAGTGAGAAAAACGTCACGGGGTGGTGTGAATCATAGGGTCTTAATTAGGATAGGCAGTGAGTGGCAATGTAGGATGGAGAAAAGCACCATTGGGTGGTCAACATGGGGAGGTCAGGAAACATGCAGTGGCAATGTAGGATAGGTTTCTGAAAAACATCGCGGGGTAGTGCGCATTGTATGGGTGTGTAACATTACATTCACTAGTAGGAGTGAGAAAAACATCACGGGGTGGTGTGAATCATAGGGTCTGAATTAGGATAGGCAGTGAGTGGCAATGTAGGATGGAGAAAACACCACGGGGTGGTCAGCATGGGGAGGTCAGGAAACATGCAGTGGCAATGTAGGATAGGTTTGTGAAAAACATCACGGGGTGGTGCGCATTGTATGGGTGTGTAACCTTACATTCACTAGTAGGAGTGAGAAAAACATCACGGGGTGGTGTGAATCATAGGGTCTGTATTAGGAGAGGCAGTGAGTGGCAATGTAGGATGGAGAAAAGCACCACGGGATGGTCAGCATGGCTAGGTCAGGAAACATGCAGTGGCAATGTAGGATAGGTTTCTGAAAAACTTCTCGGGGTGGTGCGCATTGTATGGGTGTGTAACCTTACATTCCCTAGTAGGAGTGAGAAAAACATCAAGGGGTGGTGTGAATCATAGGGTCTGAATTAGGATAGGCAGTGAGTGGCAATGTAGGATGGAGAAAACACCACGGGGTGGTCAGCATGGTTAGGTAAGGAAACATGCAGTGGCAATGTAGGATAGGTTTCTGAAAAACATCGCGGGGTGGTGCGCATTGTATGGGTGTGTAACCTTACATTCACTAGTAGGAGTGAGAAAAACGTCACGGGGTGGTGTGAATCATAGGGTCTGAATTAGGATAGGCAGTGAGTGGCAATGTAGGATGGAGAAAAGCACCACGGTGTGGTCAGCATGTGGAGGTCAGGAAACATGCAGTGGCAATATAGGATAGGTATCTGAAAAACATCGCGGGGTAGTGCGCATTGTATGGGTGTATAACATTACATTCCTTAGTAGGAGTGAGAAAAACATCACGGGGTGGGGTGAATCATAGGGTCTGATTTAGGATAGGCAGTGAGTGGCAATGTAGGATGGAGAAAAGCACCACGGGGTGGTCAGCATGGGGAGGTCAGGAAACATGCAGTGGCAATGTAGGATAGGTTTCTGAAAAGCATCGCGGGGTGGTGCGCATTGTATTGGTGTGTAACATTACATTCACAAGTAGGAGTCAGAAAAACATCACGCGGTGGGGTGAATCATAGGGTCTGAATTAGGAAAGGCAGTGAGTGGCAATGTAGGATGGAGAAAAGCACCACGGGGTGGTCAGCATAGGGAGGTCAGGAAACATGCAGTGGCAAAGTAGGATAGGTTTCTGAAAAACATCGCGGGGTTGTGGGCATTGTATGGGTGTGTAACCTTACATTCACTAGTAGGAGTGAGAAAAACATCACGGGGTGGTGTGAATCATAGGGTCTGAATTAGGATAGGCAGTGAGTGGCAATGTAGGATGGAGAAAAGCACCACGGGGTGGTCAGCATGGGGAGGTCAGGAAACATGCAGTGGCAATGTAGGATAGGTATCTGAAAAACATCGCCGGGTAGTGCGCATTGTATGGGTGTATAACATTACATTCATTAGTACGAGTGAGAAAAACATCACGGGGTGGGGTGAATCATAGGGTCGAATTAGGATAGGCAGGGAGTGGCAACGTAAGATGGAGAAAAGCACCACGGGATGGTCAGCATGGGGAGGTCAGGAAACATGCATAGGAAATGTAGGATAGGTTTCTGAAAAACATCGCGGGGTGGTGCGAATTGTAGGAGTGTGTAACATTACATTCACTAGTAGGAGTGAGAAAAACGTCATGGGGTGGTGTGAATCATAGGGTCTGAATTAGGATAGGCAGTGAGTGGCAATGTAGGATGGAGAAAAGCAACACGGGGTGGTCAGCATGGGGAGGTCAGGAAACATGCAGTGGCAATGTAGGATAGGTTTCTGAAAAACATCGCGGGGTAGTGCGCCTTGTATGGGTGTATAACATTACATTCATTAGTAGGAGTGAGAAAAACATCACGGGGTGGGGTGAAACATAGGGTCTGAATTAGGATAGGCAGTGAGTGGCAATGTAAGATGGAGAAAAGCACAACGGGGTGGTCAGCATGGGGAGGTAAGGAAACATGCAGTGGCAATGAAGGATAGGTTACTGAAAAACATCGCGGAGTGGTGCGCATTGTATGGGTGTGTAACATTACATTCACTAGTAGGAGTGAGAAAAACATCACGGGGTGGTGTGAATCATAGGGTCTGAATTAGGATATGCAGTGAGTGGCAATGTAGGCTGGAGAAAAGCACCACGGGATGGTCAGCATGGCTAGGTCAGGAAACATGCAGTGGCAATGTAGGATAGGTTTCTGAAAAACATCGCGGGGTGGTGCGCATTGTATGGGTGTGTAACATTACATTCACTAGTAGGAGTGAGAAAAACATCACGGGGTGGTGTGAATCATAGGGTCTGAATTAGGATAGGCAGTGAGTGGCAATGTAGGATGGAGAAAAGCACCACGGGGTGGTCAGCATGGGGAGGTCAGGAAACATGCAGTGGCAATGTAGGATAGGTTTCTGAAAAACATCGCGGGGTAGTGCGCATTGTATGGGTGTATAACATTACATTCATTAGTAGGAGTGAGAAAAACATCACGGGGTGGGGTGAAACATATGGTCTGAATTAGGATAGGCATTGAGTGGCAATGTAAGATGGAGAAAAGCACAACTGGGTGGTCAGCATGGGGAGGTCAGGAAACATGCAGTGGCAATGTAGGATAGGTTACGGAAAAACATCGCAGAGTGGTGCGCATTGTATGGGTGTGTAACATTACATTCACTAGTAGGAGTGAGAAAAACATCACGGGGTGGTGTGAATCATAGGGTATGAATTAGGATAGGCAGTGAGTGGCAATGTACGATGGAGAAAATCACCACGGGGTGGTCAGCATGGGGAGGTCAGGAAACATGCAGTGGCAATGTAGGATATGTTTCTGAAAAACATCGCGGGGTGGTGCGCATTGTATGGGTGTGTAACATTACATTCACTAGTAGGAGTGAGAAAAACATCACGGGGTGGTGTGAATCATAGGGTCTGAATTAGGATAGGCAGTGAGTGGCAATGTAGGATGGAGAAAAGCACCACGGGATGGTCAGCATGGCTAGTTCAGGAAACATGCAGTGGCAATGTAGGATAGGTTTCTGAAAAACATCGCGGGGTGGTGCGCATTGTATGGGTGTGTAACCTTACATTCCCTAGTAGGAGTGAGAAAAACATCAAGGGGTGGTGTGAATCATAGGGTCTGAATTAGGATAGGCAGTGAGTGGCAATGTAGGATGGAGAAAAGCACCACGGGGTGGTCAGCATGGGGATGTCAGGAAACATGCAGTGGCAGTGTAGGACAGGTTTCTGAAAAACATCGCGGGGTAGTGCGCACTGTATGGGTGTATAACATTACATACATTCGTAGGAGTGAGAAAAACATCACGGGGTGGTGTGAATCATAGGGTATGAGTTAGGATAGGCAGTGAGTGGCAAATTAGGATGGAGAAAATCACCACGGGGTGGTCAGCATGTGGAGGTCAGGAAACATGCAGTGGCAATGTAGGATATGTTTCTGAAAAACATCGCGGGGTGGTGCACATTGTATGGGTGTGTAACATTACATTCACTAGTAGGAGTGAGAAAAACATCACGGGGTGGTGTGAATCATAAGGTCTGAATTAGGATATGCAGTGAGTGGCAGTGTAGGCTGGAGAAAAGCACCACGGGATGGTCAGCATGGCTAGGTCAGGAAACATGCAGTGGCAATGTAGGATAGGTTTCTGAAAAACATCGTGGGGTGGTGCGCATTGTATGGGTGTGTAACCTTACATTCCCTAGTAGGAGTGAGAAAAACATCAAGGGGTGGTGTGAATCATAGGGTCTGAATTAGGATAGGCAGTGAGTGGCAATGTAGGATGGAGAAAACACCACGGGGTGGTCAGCATGGGGAGGTCAGGAAACATGCAGTGGCAATGTAGGATAGGTTACGGAAAAACATCGCGGGGTGGTGCGCATTGTATGGGTGTGTAACCTTACATTCACTAGTAGGAGTGAGAAAAACGTCACGGGGTGGTGTGAATCATAGGGTCTTAATTAGGATAGGCAGTGAGTGGCAATGTAGGATGGAGAAAAGCACCACGGGGTGGTCAGCATGGGGAGGTCAGGAAACATGCAGTAGCAATGTAGGATCGGTTTCTGAAAAACATCGCGGGGTAGTGCGCATTGTATGGGTGTGTAACATTACATTCACTAGTAGGAATGAGAAAAACATCACGGGGTGGTGTGAATCATAGGGTCTGAATTAGGATAGGCAGTGAGTGGCAATGTAGGATGTAGAAAACACCACGGGGTGGTCAGCATGGGGAGGTCAGGAAACATGCAGTGGCAATGTAGGATAGGTTTCTGAAAAACATCACGGGGTGGTGCGCATTGTATGGGTGTATAACATTACATTCATTAGTAGGAGTGAGAAAAACATCACGGGGTGGGGTGAAACATAGGGTCTGAATTAGGATAGGCAGTGAGTGGCAATGTAAGATTTAGAAAAGCACAACGGGGTGGTCAGCATGGGGAGGTCAGGAAACATGCAGAGGCAATGTAGGATAGGTTACGGAAAAACATCGCGGAGTGGTGCGCATTGTATGGGTGTGTAACATTACATTCACTAGTAGGAGTGAGAAAAACATCACGGGGTGGTGTGAATCATAGGGTCTGAATTAGGATATGCAGTGAGTGGCAGTGTAGGCTGGAGAAAATCACCACGGGGTGGTCAGCATGGGGAGGTCAGGAAACATGCAGTGGCAATGTAGGATATGTTTCTGAAAAACATCGCGGGGTGGTGCGCATTGTATGGGTGTGTAACATTACATTCACTAGTAGGAGTGAGAAAAACATCACGGGGTGGTGTGAATCATAGGGTCTGAATTAGGATAGGCAGTGAGTGGCAATGTAGGATGGAGAAAAGCACCACGGGATAGTCAGCATGGCTAGGTCAGGAAACATGCAGTGGCAATGTAGGATAGGTTTCTGAAAAACATCGCGGGGTGGTGCGCATTGTATGGGTGCGTAACCTTACATTCCCTAGTAGGAGTGAGAAAAACATCAAGGGGTGGTGTGAATCATAGGGTCTGAATTAGGATAGGCAGTGAGTGGCAATGTAGGATGGAGAAAAGCACCACGGGATGGTCAGCATGGCTAGTTCAGGAAACATGCAGTGGCAATGTAGGATAGGTTTCTGAAAAACATCGCGGGGTGGTGCGCATTGTATGGGTGTGTAACCTTACATTCCCTAGTAGGAGTGAGAAAAACATCAAGGGGTGGTGTGAATCATAGGGTCTGAATTAGGATAGGCAGTGAGTGGCAATGTAGGATGGAGAAAAGCACCACGGGGTGGTCAGCATGGGGAGGTCAGGAAACATGCAGTGGCAGTGTAGGATAGGTTTCTGAAAAACATCGCGGGGTGGTGCACATTGTATGGGTGTCTAACCTTACATTCACTAGTAGGAGTGAGAAAAACATCACGGGGTGGTGTGAATCATAGGGTCTGAATAGGATAGGCAGTGAGAGGCGATGTAGGATGGAGAAAAGCACCACGGGGTGGTCTGCATGGGGATGTCAGGAAACATGCAGTGGCAATGTAGGATAGGTTTCTGAAAAACATCGCGGGGTAGTGCGCACTGTATGGGTGTATAACATTACATACATTCGTAGGAGTGAGAAAAACATCACGGGGTGGTGTGAATCATAGGGTATGAATTAGGATAGGCAGTGAGTGGCAAAGTAGGATGGAGAAAATCACCACGGGGTGGTCAGCATGTGGAGGTCAGGAAACATGCAGTGGCAATGTAGGATATGTTTCTGAAAAACATCGCGGGGTGGTGCACATTGTATGGGTGTGTAACATTACATTCACTAGTAGGAGTGAGAAAAACATCACGGGGTGGTGTGAATCATAGGGTCTGAATTAGGATATGCAGTGAGTGGCAGTGTAGGCTGGAGAAAAGCACCACGGGATGGTCAGCATGGCTAGGTCAGGAAACATGCAGTGGCAATGTAGGATGGGTTTCTGAAAAACATCGCGGGGTGGTGCGCATTGTATGGGTGTGTAACCTTACATTCCCTAGTAGGAGTGAGAAAAACATCAAGGGGTGGTGTGAATCATAGGGTCTGAATTAGGATAGGCAGTGAGTGGCAATGTAGGATGGAGAAAACACCACGGGGTGGTCAGCATGGGGAGGTCAGGAAACATGCAGTGGCAATGTAGGATAGGTTTCTGAAAAACATCGCGGGGTGGTGCGCATTGTATGGGTGTGTAACCTTACATTCACTAGTAGGAGTGAGAAAAACGTCACGGGGTGGTGTGAATCATAGGGTCTTAATTAGGATAGGCAGTGAGTGGCAATGTAGGATGGAGAAAAGCACCACGGGGTGGTCAGCATGGGGAGGTCAGGAAACATGCAGTGGCAATGTAGGATAGGTTTCTGAAAAACATCGCGGGGTAGTGCGCATTGTATGGGTGTGTAACATTACATTCACTAGTAGGAATGAGAAAAACATCACGGGGTGGTGTGAATCATAGGGTCTGAATTAGGATAGGCAGTGAGTGGCAATGTAGGATGTAGAAAACACCACGGGGTGGTCAGCATGGGGAGGTCAGGAAACATGCAGTGGCAATGTAGGATAGGTTTCTGAAAAACATCACGGGGTGGTGCGCATTGTATGGGTGTATAACATTACATTCATTAGTAGGATTGAGAAAAACATCACGGGGTGGGGTGAAACATAGGGTCTGAATTAGGACAGGCAGTGAGTGGCAATGTAAGATTTAGAAAAGCACAACGGGGTGGTCAGCATGGGGAGGTCAGGAAACATGCAGTGGCAATGTAGGATAGGTTACGGAAAAACATCGCGGAGTGGTGCGCATTGTATGGGTGTGTAACATTACATTCACTAGTAGGAGTGAGAAAAACATCACTGGGTGGTGTGAATCATAGGGTATGAATTAGGATAGGCAGTGAGTGGCAATGTACGATGGAGAAAATCACCACGGGGTGGTCAGCATGGGGAGGTCAGGAAACATGCAGGGGCAATGTAGGATATGTTTCTGAAAAACATCGCGGGGAGGTGCGCATTGTATGGGTGTGTAACATTACATTCACTAGTAGGAGTGAGAAAAACATCACGGGGTGGTGTGAATCATAGGGTCTCAATTAGGATAGGCAGTGAGTGGCAATGTAGGATGGAGAAAAGCACCACGGGATGGTCAGCATGGCTAGGTCAGGAAACATGCAGTGGCAATGTAGGATAGGTTTCTGAAAAACATCGCGGGGTGGTGCGCATTGTATGGGTGTGTAACCTTACATTCACTAGTAGGAGTGAGAAAAACATCACGGGGTGGTGTGAATCATAGGGTATGAATTAGGATAGGCAGTGAGTGGCAAAGTAGGATGGAGAAAAGCACCACGGGGTGGTCAGCATGGGCAGGTCAGGAAACATGCAGTGGCAATATAGGATAGGTACCTGAAAAACATCGCGGGGTAGTGCGCATTGTATGGGTGTATAACATTACATTCATTAGTAGGAATGAGCAAAACATCACGGGGTGGGGTGAATCATAGGGTCTGAATTAGGATAGGCAGTGAGTGGCAATGTAAGATGGAGAAAAGCACCACGGGGTGGTCAGCATGGGGAGGTCAGGAAACATGCAGTGGCAATGTAGGATAGGTTTCTGAAAAACATCGCGGGGTGGTGCGCATTGTATGGGTGTGTAACATTACATTCACTAGTAGGAGTGAGAAAAACATCACGGGGTGGTGTGAATCATAGGGTCTGAATTAGGATAGGCAGTGAGTGGCAATGTAGGATGGAGAAAACACCACGGGGTGGTCAGCATGGGGAGGTCAGGAAACATGCAGTGGCAATGTAGGATAGGTTTGTGAAAAACATCGCGGGGTAGTGCGCATTGTATGGGTGTATAACATTACATTCATTAGTAGGAGTGAGAAAAACATCACGGGGTGGGGTGAAACATAGGGTCTGAATTAGGATAGGCAGTGAGTGGCAATGTAAGATGGAGAAAAGCACCACGGGGTGGTCAGCATGGGGAGGTCAGGAAACATGCAGTGGCAATGTAGGATAGGTTTCTGAAAAACACCGCGGGGTGGTGCGCATTGTATGGGTGTGTAACATTACATTCACTAGTAGGAGTGAGAAAAACATCACGGGGTGATGTGAATCATAGGGTCTGAATTAGGATAAGCAGTGAGTGGCAATGTAGGATGGAGAAAAGCACCATGGGGAGGTCAGCACGGGGAGGTCAGAAAACATGCAGTGGCAATGTAGGATAGGTTTCTGAAAAACATCGCGGTGTGGTGCGCATTGTATGGGTGTGTAACATTACATTCAGTAGTAGGAGCGAGAAAAATGTCACGGGGTGGTGTGAATTATAGGGTCTGAATTAGGATAGGCAGTGAGTGGCAATGTAGGATGGAGAAAAGCACCACGGTGTGGTCAACATGGGAAGTGAGGAAACATGCAGTGTCAATGTAGGATAGGTTTCTGAAAAACATCCCGGGGTTGTGCGAATTGTATGGGTGTGTAACCTTACATTCACTAGTAGGAGTGAGAAAAACATCACGGGGTGGTGTGAATCATAGGGTCTGAATTAGGATAGGCAGTGAGTGGCAATGTAGGATGGAGAAAAGCACCACGGGGTGGTCAGCATGGGGAGGTCAGGAAACATGCAGTGGCATGAAGGATAGGTTTCTGAAAAACATCGTGGGTTAGTGCGCATTGTATGGGTGTATAACATTACATTCATTAGTAGGAGTGAGAAAAACATCACGGGGTGGGGTGAATCATAGGGTCTGAATTAGGATAGGCAGTGAGTGGCAATGTAAGATGGAGAAAAGCACCACTGGGTGGTCAGCATGGGGAGGTCAGGAAACATGCAGTGGCAACGTAGGATAGGTTTCTAAAAAACATCGCGGGGTGGTGCACATTGTATGGGTGTGTAACATTACATTCACTAGTAGGAGTGAGAAAAACATCCCGGGGTGGTGTGAATCATAGGGTATGAATTAGGATAGGCAGTGAGTGGCAATGTAGGATGGAGAAAATCACCACGGGGTGGTCAGCATGGGGAGGTCAGGAAACATGCAGTGGCAATGTAGGATATGTTTCTGAAAAACATCGCGGGGTGGTGCGCACTGTATGGGTGTGTAACATTACATTCACTAGTAGGAGTGAGAAAAACATCACAGGGTGGTGTGAATCATAGGGTCTGAATTAGAATAGGCAGTGAATGGCAATGTAGGATGGAGAAAAGCACCACGGGATGGTGAGCATGGGGAGGTCAGGAAACATGCATTGGCAATGTAGGATAGTTTCTGAAAAACATCGCGGTGTGGTGCGCATTGTATGGGTGTGTAACCTTACATTCACTAGTAGGAGTGAGAAAAACATCAAGTGGTGGTGTGAATCATAGGGTCTGAATTAGGATAGGCAGTGAGTGGCAATGTAGGATGGAGAAAACACCATGGGGTGGTCAGCATGAGGAGGTTAGGAAACATGCAGTGGCAATGTAGGATAGGTTTCTGAAAAACATCGCGGGGTGGTGCGCATTGTATGGGTGTGTAACCTTACATTCACTAGTAGGAGTGAGAAAAACGTCACGGGGTGGTGTGAATCATAGCGTCTGAATTAGGATAGGCAGTGAGTGGCAATGTAGGATGGAGAAAAGCACCACGGGGTGGTCACCTCTGGGAAGTCAGAAACCATGCAGTGGCAATGTAGGATAGGTTTCTGAAAAACATCGCGGGGTGGTGCGCATTGTATGGGTGTGTAACATTACATTCACTAGTAGGAGTGAGAAAAACATCACGGGGTGGGGTGAATCATAGGGTCTGAATTAGGATAGGCAGTGGGTGGCAATGCAGGATGGGGAAAAGCACCATGGGTAGGTCAGAACGGGGAGGTCAGGAAACATGCAGTGGCAATGTAGGATAGTTTCTGAAAAACATCGCGGTGTGGTGCGCATTGTATGGGTGTGTAAACTTACATTCACTAGGAGGAGTGAGAAAAACGTCACGGGGTGGTGTGAATTATAGGGTGTGAATTAGAATAGGCAATGAGAGGCAATGTAGGATGGAGAAAAGCACGGCGGGGTGGTCAGCATGGGGAAGTCAGGAAACATGCAGTGGCAATGTAGGATAGGTTTCTGAAAAACATCGCGGGTTGGTGCGCAATGTATGGGTGTGTAACCTTACATTCACTAGTAGGAGTGAGAAAAACATCACGGGGTGGTGTGAATCATAGTGTCTGAATTAGGATAGGCAGTGAGTGACAATGTAGGATGGAGAAAAGCACCACGGTGTGGTCAGCATGGGGAGGTCAGGAAACATGCAGTGGCAATGTAGGATAGGTTTCTGAAAAACATCGCGGGGTGGTGCGCATTGTATGGGTGTGTAAACTTACATTCACTAGGAGGAGTGACAAAAACATCACGGGGTGGTGTGAATCATAGGGTCTGAATTAGGATAGGCAGTGAGTGGCAATGTAGAATTGCGAAAAGCACCACGGGGTTGTCCGCATGGTGAGGTCAGGAAACATGCAGTGGCAATGTAGGATAGGTTTCTGAAAATCATCTCGGGGTGGTGCGCATTGTATAGGTGTGTAACTTTACATTCACTAGTAGGAGTGATAAAAACATCACGGGTTGGTGTGAATCATATGGTCTGAATTAGGATAGGCAGTGAGTGGCAATGTAGGATGGAGAAAATCACCACGGGGTGGTCAGCATGGGGAGGTCAGGAAACATGCAGTGGCAATGAAGGTTAGGTTTCTGAAAAACATCGCGGGGTGGTGCGCATTGTATGGGTGTGTAACATTACATTCACTAGTAGGAGTAAGAAAAACATCACGGGGTGGTGTGAATCATAGGGTCTGAATTAGGATAGGCAGTGTGGGGCAACATAGGGTTGAGAAAAGCACCACGGGGTGGTCAGCACGGGGAGGACAGGAAACATGCAGTGGCAATGTAGGATATGTTTCTGAAAAACATCGCGGGGTGGTGCGCATTGTATGGGTGTGTAACCTTACATTCACTGGTAGGAGTGAGAAAAACCTCACGGGGTGGTGTGAATCATAGGGTCTGAATTAGGATAGGCAGTGAGTGGCAATGTAGGATGGAGAAAAGCACCATGGGGTTGTCCGCATGGGGAGGTCAGGAAATATGCAGTGGCAATGTAGGATAGGTTTCTGAAAAACATCGCGGTGTGGTGCCCATTGTATGGGTGTGTAAATTCACATTCACTAGTAGGAGTCAGAAAAACATCACGGGTTGGTGTGAATCATAGGGTCTGAATTAGGATAGGCAGTGAATGGCAATGTAGGATGGAGAAATGCACCACGGGTTGGTCAGCATGGGGAGGTCAGGAAACATGCAGTGGCAATGTAGGATAGGTTTCTGAAAAACATCGCGGAGTGGTGCGCATTATATGGGTGTGTAATATTACATTCACTATTAGGAGTGAGAAAAACGTCACGGGGTGGTGTGAATCATAGGGTCTGAATTAGGATAGGCAGTGAGTGGCAATGTAGGATGGAGAAAAGCACCACGGGGTGGTCAGCATGGGGAGGTCAGGAAACATGCAGTGGCAATATAGGATAGGTATCTGAAAAACATGGCGGGGTAGTGCGCATTGTATGGGTGTATAACATTACTTTCATTAGTAGGAGTGAGAAAAAGATCAGGGGTGGGGTGAATCATAGGGTCTCAATTAGGATAGGCAGTGAGTGGCAATGTAAGATGGAGAAAAGCACCACGGGTTGGTCAGCATGGGGAGGTCAGGAAACATGCACTGGCAACGTAGGATAGGTTTCTGAAAAACATCGCGGGGTAGTGCGCATTGTATGGGTGTATAACATTACATTCATTAGTAGGAGTGAGAAAAACATCACGGGGTGGGGTGAAACATAGGGTCTGAATTAGGATAGGCAGTGAGTGGCAATGTAAGATGGAGAAAAGCACCACGGGGTGGTCAGCATGGGGAGGTCAGGAAACATGCAGTGGCAATGTAGGATAGGTTTCTGAAAAACATCGCGGGGTGGTGCGCATTGTATGGGTGTGTAACATTACATTCACTAGTAGGAGTGAGAAAAACATCACGGGGTGGTGTGAATCATAGGGTCTGAATTAGGATAGGCAGTGAGTGGCAATGTAGGATGGAGAAAACACCACGGGGTGGTCAGCATGGGGAGGTCAGGAAACATGCAGTGGCAATGTAGGATAGGTTTGTGAAAAACATCGCGGGGTAGTGCGCATTGTATGGGTGTATAACATTACATTCATTAGTAGGAGTGAGAAAAACATCACGGGGTGGGGTGAAACATAGGGTCTGAATTAGGATAGGCAGTGAGTGGCAATGTAAGATGGAGAAAAGCACCACGGGGTGGTCAGCATGGGGAGGTCAGGAAACATGCAGTGGCAATGTAGGATAGGTTTCTGAAAAACACCGCGGGGTGGTGCGCATTGTATGGGTGTGTAACATTACATTCACTAGTAGGAGTGAGAAAAACATCACGGGGTGATGTGAATCATAGGGTCTGAATTAGGATAAGCAGTGAGTGGCAATGTAGGATGGAGAAAAGCACCATGGGGAGGTCAGCACGGGGAGGTCAGAAAACATGCAGTGGCAATGTAGGATAGGTTTCTGAAAAACATCGCGGTGTGGTGCGCATTGTATGGGTGTGTAACATTACATTCAGTAGTAGGAGCGAGAAAAATGTCACGGGGTGGTGTGAATTATAGGGTCTGAATTAGGATAGGCAGTGAGTGGCAATGTAGGATGGAGAAAAGCACCACGGTGTGGTCAACATGGGAAGTGAGGAAACATGCAGTGTCAATGTAGGATAGGTTTCTGAAAAACATCCCGGGGTTGTGCGAATTGTATGGGTGTGTAACCTTACATTCACTAGTAGGAGTGAGAAAAACATCACGGGGTGGTGTGAATCATAGGGTCTGAATTAGGATAGGCAGTGAGTGGCAATGTAGGATGGAGAAAAGCACCACGGGGTGGTCAGCATGGGGAGGTCAGGAAACATGCAGTGGCATGAAGGATAGGTTTCTGAAAAACATCGTGGGTTAGTGCGCATTGTATGGGTGTATAACATTACATTCATTAGTAGGAGTGAGAAAAACATCACGGGGTGGGGTGAATCATAGGGTCTGAATTAGGATAGGCAGTGAGTGGCAATGTAAGATGGAGAAAAGCACCACTGGGTGGTCAGCATGGGGAGGTCAGGAAACATGCAGTGGCAACGTAGGATAGGTTTCTAAAAAACATCGCGGGGTGGTGCACATTGTATGGGTGTGTAACATTACATTCACTAGTAGGAGTGAGAAAAACATCCCGGGGTGGTGTGAATCATAGGGTATGAATTAGGATAGGCAGTGAGTGGCAATGTAGGATGGAGAAAATCACCACGGGGTGGTCAGCATGGGGAGGTCAGGAAACATGCAGTGGCAATGTAGGATATGTTTCTGAAAAACATCGCGGGGTGGTGCGCACTGTATGGGTGTGTAACATTACATTCACTAGTAGGAGTGAGAAAAACATCACAGGGTGGTGTGAATCATAGGGTCTGAATTAGAATAGGCAGTGAATGGCAATGTAGGATGGAGAAAAGCACCACGGGATGGTGAGCATGGGGAGGTCAGGAAACATGCATTGGCAATGTAGGATAGTTTCTGAAAAACATCGCGGTGTGGTGCGCATTGTATGGGTGTGTAACCTTACATTCACTAGTAGGAGTGAGAAAAACATCAAGTGGTGGTGTGAATCATAGGGTCTGAATTAGGATAGGCAGTGAGTGGCAATGTAGGATGGAGAAAACACCATGGGGTGGTCAGCATGAGGAGGTTAGGAAACATGCAGTGGCAATGTAGGATAGGTTTCTGAAAAACATCGCGGGGTGGTGCGCATTGTATGGGTGTGTAACCTTACATTCACTAGTAGGAGTGAGAAAAACGTCACGGGGTGGTGTGAATCATAGCGTCTGAATTAGGATAGGCAGTGAGTGGCAATGTAGGATGGAGAAAAGCACCACGGGGTGGTCACCTCTGGGAAGTCAGAAACCATGCAGTGGCAATGTAGGATAGGTTTCTGAAAAACATCGCGGGGTGGTGCGCATTGTATGGGTGTGTAACATTACATTCACTAGTAGGAGTGAGAAAAACATCACGGGGTGGGGTGAATCATAGGGTCTGAATTAGGATAGGCAGTGGGTGGCAATGCAGGATGGGGAAAAGCACCATGGGTAGGTCAGAACGGGGAGGTCAGGAAACATGCAGTGGCAATGTAGGATAGTTTCTGAAAAACATCGCGGTGTGGTGCGCATTGTATGGGTGTGTAAACTTACATTCACTAGGAGGAGTGAGAAAAACGTCACGGGGTGGTGTGAATTATAGGGTGTGAATTAGAATAGGCAATGAGAGGCAATGTAGGATGGAGAAAAGCACGGCGGGGTGGTCAGCATGGGGAAGTCAGGAAACATGCAGTGGCAATGTAGGATAGGTTTCTGAAAAACATCGCGGGTTGGTGCGCAATGTATGGGTGTGTAACCTTACATTCACTAGTAGGAGTGAGAAAAACATCACGGGGTGGTGTGAATCATAGTGTCTGAATTAGGATAGGCAGTGAGTGACAATGTAGGATGGAGAAAAGCACCACGGTGTGGTCAGCATGGGGAGGTCAGGAAACATGCAGTGGCAATGTAGGATAGGTTTCTGAAAAACATCGCGGGGTGGTGCGCATTGTATGGGTGTGTAAACTTACATTCACTAGGAGGAGTGACAAAAACATCACGGGGTGGTGTGAATCATAGGGTCTGAATTAGGATAGGCAGTGAGTGGCAATGTAGAATTGCGAAAAGCACCACGGGTTGTCCGCATGGTGAGGTCAGGAAACATGCAGTGGCAATGTAGGATAGGTTTCTGAAAATCATCTCGGGGTGGTGCGCATTGTATAGGTGTGTAACTTTACATTCACTAGTAGGAGTGATAAAAACATCACGGGTTGGTGTGAATCATATGGTCTGAATTAGGATAGGCAGTGAGTGGCAATGTAGGATGGAGAAAATCACCACGGGGTGGTCAGCATGGGGAGGTCAGGAAACATGCAGTGGCAATGAAGGTTAGGTTTCTGAAAAACATCGCGGGGTGGTGCGCATTGTATGGGTGTGTAACATTACATTCACTAGTAGGAGTAAGAAAAACATCACGGGGTGGTGTGAATCATAGGGTCTGAATTAGGATAGGCAGTGTGGGGCAACATAGGGTTGAGAAAAGCACCACGGGGTGGTCAGCACGGGGAGGACAGGAAACATGCAGTGGCAATGTAGGATATGTTTCTGAAAAACATCGCGGGGTGGTGCGCATTGTATGGGTGTGTAACCTTACATTCACTGGTAGGAGTGAGAAAAACCTCACGGGGTGGTGTGAATCATAGGGTCTGAATTAGGATAGGCAGTGAGTGGCAATGTAGGATGGAGAAAAGCACCATGGGGTTGTCCGCATGGGGAGGTCAGGAAATATGCAGTGGCAATGTAGGATAGGTTTCTGAAAAACATCGCGGTGTGGTGCCCATTGTATGGGTGTGTAAATTCACATTCACTAGTAGGAGTCAGAAAAACATCACGGGTTGGTGTGAATCATAGGGTCTGAATTAGGATAGGCAGTGAATGGCAATGTAGGATGGAGAAATGCACCACGGGTTGGTCAGCATGGGGAGGTCAGGAAACATGCAGTGGCAATGTAGGATAGGTTTCTGAAAAACATCGCGGAGTGGTGCGCATTATATGGGTGTGTAATATTACATTCACTATTAGGAGTGAGAAAAACGTCACGGGGTGGTGTGAATCATAGGGTCTGAATTAGGATAGGCAGTGAGTGGCAATGTAGGATGGAGAAAAGCACCACGGGGTGGTCAGCATGGGGAGGTCAGGAAACATGCAGTGGCAATATAGGATAGGTATCTGAAAAACATGGCGGGGTAGTGCGCATTGTATGGGTGTATAACATTACTTTCATTAGTAGGAGTGAGAAAAAGATCAGGGGTGGGGTGAATCATAGGGTCTCAATTAGGATAGGCAGTGAGTGGCAATGTAAGATGGAGAAAAGCACCACGGGTTGGTCAGCATGGGGAGGTCAGGAAACATGCAGTGGCAACGTAGGATAGGTTTCTGAAAAACATCGCGGGGTAGTGCGCATTGTATGGGTGTATAACATTACATTCATTAGTAGGAGTGAGAAAAACATCACGGGGTGGGGTGAAACATAGGGTCTGAATTAGGATAGGCAGTGAGTGGCAATGTAAGATTTAGAAAAGCACAACGGGGTGGTCAGCATGGGGAGGTCAGGAAACATGCAGTGGCAATGTAGGATAGGTTACGGAAAAACATCGCGGAGTGGTGCGCATTGTATGGGTGTGTAACCTTACATTCACTAGTAGGAGTGAGAAAAACATCAAGTGGTGGTGTGAATCATAGGGTCTGAATTAGGATAGGCAGTGAGTGGCAATGTAGGATGGAGAAAACACCATGGGGTGGTCAGCATGAGGAGGTCCGGAAACATGCAGTGGCAATGTAGGATAGGTTTCTGAAAATCATCGCGGGGTGGTGCGCATTGCATGGGTGTGTAACCTTACATTCACTAGTAGGAGTGAGAAAAACGTCACGGGGTGTTGGGAATCATAGGGTCTGAATTAAGATAGGCATTGAGTGGCAATGTAGGATGGAGAAAAGCACCACGGGGTGGTCAGCTCTGGGAGGTCAGAAACCATGCAGTGGCAATGTAGGATAGGTTTCTGAAAAACATCGCGGGGTGGTGCGCATTGTATGGGTGTGTAACATTACATTCACTAGTAGGAGTGAGAAAAACATCACGGGGTGGGGTGAATCATAAGGTCTGAATTAGGATAGGCAGTGAGTGGCAATGCAGGATGGGGAAAAGCACCATGGGTAGGTCAGAACGCGGAGGTCAGTAACATGCAGTGGCAATGTAGGATAGGTTTCTGAAAAACATTGCGGGGTGGTGCGCATTGTATGGGTGTGTAACATTACATTCACTAGTAGGCGTGAGAAAAACGTCACGGGGTGGTGTGAATTATAGGGTGTGAATTAGGATAGGCAATGAGAGGCAATGTAGGATGGAGAAAAGCACGGCGGGGTGGTCAGCATGGGGAAGTCAGGAAACATGCAGTGGCAATGTAGGATAGGTTTCTGAAAAACATCGCGGGTTGGTGCGCATTGTATCGGTGTGTAACCTTACATTCACTAGTAGGAGTGAGAAAAACATCACGGGGTGGTGTGAATCATAGGGTCTGAATTAGGATAGGCAGTGAGTGACAATGTAGGATGGAGAAAAGCACCACGGGTTGGTCAGCATGGGGAGGTCAGGAAACATGCAGTGGCAATGTAGGATAGGTTTCTGAAAAATATCGCGGGGTGGTGCGCATTGTATGGGTGTGTAAACTTACATTCACTAGGAGGAGTGACAAAAACATCACGGGGTGGTGTGAATCATAGGGTCTGAATTAGGATAGGCAGTGTGTGGCAATGTAGAATTGCGAAAAGCACCACGGGGTTGTCCGCATGGTGAGGTCAGGAAAAATGCAGTGGCAACGTAGGATAGGTTTCTAAAAAACATCGCGGGGTGGTGCACATTGTATGGGTGTGTAACATTACATTCACTAGTAGGAGTGAGAAAAACATCCCGGGGTGGTGTGAATCATAGGGTATGAATTAGGATAGGCAGTGAGTGGCAATGTAGGATGGAGAAAATCACCACGGGGTGGTCAGCATGGGGAGGTAAGGAAACATGCAGTGGCAATGTAGGATAGGTTTCTGAAAAACATCGCGGGGTGGTGCACATTGTATGGGTGTGTAACCTTACATTCACTAGTAGGAGTGAGAAAAACATCACGGGGTGGTGTGAATCATAGGGTAAGAATAGGATAGGCAGTGAGAGGCAATGTAGGATGGAGAAAAGCACCACGGGGTGGTCTGCATGGGGATGTCAGGAAACATGCAGTGGCAATGTAGGATAGGTTTCTGAAAAACATCGCGGGGTAGTGCGCACTGTATGGGTGTATAACATTACATACATTCGAAGGAGTGAGAAAAACATCACGGGGTGGTGTGAATCATAGGGTATGAATTAGGATAGGCAGTGAGTGGCAAAGTAGGATGGAGAAAATCACCACGGGGTGGTCAGCATGTGGAGGTCAGGAAACATGCAGTGGCAATGTAGGATATGTTTCTGAAAAACATCGCGGGGTGGTGCGCATTGTATGGGTGTGTAACATTACATTCACTAGTAGGAGTGAGAAAAACATCACGGGGTGGTGTGAATCATAGGGTCTGAATTAGGATATGCAGTGAGTGGCAGTGTAGGGTGGAGAAAAGCACCACGGGATGGTCAGCATGGGGAGGTCAGGAAACATGCAGTGGCAATGTAGGATAGTTTTCTGAAAAACATCGCGGGGTGGTGCGCATTGTATGGGTGTGTAACCTTACAATCCCTAGTAGGAGTGAGAAAAACATCAAGGGGTGGTGTGAATCATAGGGTCTGAATTAGGATAGGCAGTGAGTGGCAATGTAGGATGGAGAAAACACCACGGGGTGGTCAGCATGGGGAGGTCAGGAAACATGCAGTGGCAATGTAGGATAGGTTTCTGAAAAACATCGCGGGGTGGTGCGCATTGTATGGGTGTGTAACCTTACATTCACTAGTAGGAGTGAGAAAAACGTCACGGGGTGGTGTGAATCATAGGGTCTGAATTAGGATAGGCAGTGAGTGGCAATGTAGGATGGAGAAAACACCACGGGGTGGTCAGCATGGGGAGGTCAGGAAACATGCAGTGGCAATGTATGATAGGTTTCTGAAAAACATCACGGGGTGGTGCGCATTGTATGGGTGTGTAACCTTACAATCACTAGTAGAAGTGAGAAAAACATCACGGGGTGGTGTGAATCATAGGTTCTGTATTAGGAGAGGCAGTGAGTGGCAATGTAGGATGGAGAAAAGCACCACGGGATGGTCAGCATGGCTAGGTCCGGAAACATGCAGTGGCAATGTAGGATAGGTTTCTGAAAAACATTGCGGGTTGGTGCGCATTGTATGGGTGTATAACCTTACATTCACTAGTAGGAGTGAGAAAAACATCAAGGGGTGGTGTGAATCATTGGGTCCGAATTAGGATAGGCAGTGAGTGGCAATGTAGGATGGAGAAAACACCACGGGGTGGTCAGCATGGTTAGGTCAGGAAACATGCAGTGGCAATGTAGGATAGGTTTCTGAAAAACATCGTGGGGTGGTGCGCATTGTATGGGTGTGTAACCTTACATTAACTAGTAGGAGTGAGAAAAACGTCACGGGGTGGTGTGAATCATAGGGTCTGAATTAGGATAGGCAGTGAGTGGCAATGTAGGATGGAGAAAAGCACCACGGGGTGGTCAGCATGGGGAGGTCAGGAAACATGCAGTGGCAATATAGGATAGGTATCTGAAAAAAATCGCGGGGTAGTGCGCATTGTATGGGTGTATAACATTACATTCATTAGTAGGAGTGAGAAAAACATCAGGGGTGGGGTGAATCATAGGGTCTGAATTAGGATAGGCAGTGAGTGGCAATGTAAGATGGAGAAAAGCACCACGGGGTGGTCAGCATGGGGAGGTCAGGAAACATGCAGTGGCAATGTAGGATAGGTTTCTGTAAAACATCGCGGGGTGGTGCGCATTGTATGGGTGTGTAACATTACATTCACTAGTAGGAGTGAGAAAAACATCATGGGGTGGTGTGAATCATAGGGTCTGAATTAATATAGGCAGTGAGTGGCAATGTAGGATGGAGAAAAGCACCACGGGTTGGTCAGCATGGGGAGGTCAGGAAACATGCAGTGGCAATGTAGGATAGGTTTCTGAAAAACATCGCGGGGTAGTGCGCATTGTATGGGTGTATAACATTACATTCATTAGTAGGAGTGAGAAAAACATCACGAGGTGGGGTGAAACATAGGGTCTGAATTAGGATAGGCAGTGAGTGGCAATGTAAGATGGAGAAAAGCACAACGGGGTGGTCAGCATGGGGACGTCAGGAAACATGCAGTGGCAATGTAGGATAGGTTACGGAAAAACATCGCGGAGTGGTGCGCATTGTATGGGTGTGTAACATTACATTCACTAGTAGGAGTGAGAAAAACATCACGGGGTGGTGGGAATCATAGGGTATGAATTAGGATAGGCAGTGAGTGGCAATGTAGGATGGAGAAAAGCACCACGGGATGGTCAGCATGGCTAGGTCAGGAAACATGCAGTGGCAATGTAGGATAGGTTTCTGAAAAACATCGCGGGGTGGTGCGCATTGTATGGGTGTGTAAGCTTACATTCACTAGTAGGAGTGAGAAAAACATCACGGGGTGGTGTGAATCATAGGGTCTGAATAGGATAGGCAGTGAGAGGCAATGTAGGATGGAGAAAAGCACCAGGGGGTGGTCTGCATGGGGATGTCAGGAAACATGCAGTGGCAATGTAGGATAGGTTTCTGAAAAACATCGCGGCGTAGTGCGCACTGTATGGGTGTATAACATTACATACATTCGTAGGAGTGAGAAAAACATCACGGGGTGGTGTGAATCATAAGGTATGAATTAGGATAGGCAGTGAGTGGCAAAGTAGGATGGAGAAAATCACCACGGGGTGGTCAGCATCTGGAGGTCAGGAAACATGCAGTGGCAATGTAGGATATGTTTCTGAAAAACATCGCGGGGTGGTGCGCATTGTATGGGTGTGTAACATTACATTCACTAGTAGGAGTGAGAAAAACATCACGGGGTGGTGTGAATCATAGGGTCTGAATTAGGATATGCAGTGAGTGGCAATGTAGGCTGGAGAAAAGCACCACGGGATGGTCAGCATGGCTAGGTCAGGAAAC
Source organism: Cavia porcellus (assembly GCF_034190915.1). NCBI lineage: Eukaryota > Metazoa > Chordata > Mammalia > Rodentia > Caviidae > Cavia > Cavia porcellus. The sequence goes on along the minus strand of NW_026947561.1, from coordinate 3,544 downwards.
ATGCAGTGGCAATGTAGGATAGGTTTCTGAAAAACATCGCGGGGTGGTGCGCATTGTATGGGTGTGTAACCTTACATTCACTAGTAGGAGTGAGAAAAACGTCACGGGGTGGTGTGAATGATAGGGTCTTAATTAGGATAGGCAGTGAGTGGCAATGTAGGATGGAGAAAAGCACCACGGGTTGGTCAGCATGGGGAGGTCAGGAAACATGCAGTGGCAATGTAGGATAGGTTTCTGAAAAACATCGCGGGGTAGTGCGCATTGTATGGGTGTGTAACATTACATTCACTAGTAGGAATGAGAAAAACATCACGGGGTGGTGTGAATCATAGGGTCTGAATTAGGATAGGCAGTGAGTGGCAATGTAGGATGGAGAAAAAACCACGGGGTGGTCAGCATGGGGAGGTCAGGAAACATGCAGTGGCAATGTAGGATAGGTTTCTGAAAAACATCACGGGGTGGTGCGCATTGTATGGGTGTGTAACCTTACAATCACTAGTAGGAGTGAGAAAAACATCACGGGGTGGTGTGAATCATAGGTTCTGTATTAGGAGAGGCAGTGAGTGGCAATGTAGGATGGAGAAAAGCACCACGGGATGGTCAGCATGGCTAGATCAGGAAACATGCAGTGGCAATGTAGGATAGGTTTCTGAAAAACATCGCGGGGTGGTGCGCATTGTATGGGTGTGTAACCTTACATTCACTAGTAGGAGTGAGAAAAACATCAAGGGGTGGTGTGAATCATAGGGTCTGAATTAGGATAGGCAGTGAGTGGCAATGTAGGATGGAGAAAACACCACGGGGTGGTCAGCATGGTTAGGTCAGGAAACATGCAGTGGCAATGTAGGATAGGTTTCTGAAAAACATCGTGGGGTGGTGCGCATTGTATGGGTGTGTAACCTTACATTAACTAGTAGGAGTGAGAAAAACGTCACGGGGTGGTGTGAATCATAGGGTCTGAATTAGGATAGGCAGTGAGTGGCAATGTAGGATGGAGAAAAGCACCACGGGGTGGTCAGCATGGGGAGGTCAGGAAACATGCAGTGGCAATATAGGATAGGTATCTGAAAAACATCGCGGGGTAGTTCGCATTGTATGGGTGTATAACATTACATTCATTAGTAGGAGTGAGAAAAACATCAGGGGTGGGGTGAATCATACGGTCTGAATTAGGATAGGCAGTGAGTGGCAATGTAAGATGGAAAAAAGCACCACGGGGTGGTCAGCATGGGGAGGTCAGGAAACATGCAGTGGCAATGTAGGATAGGTTTCTGAAAAACATCTCGGGGTGGTGCGCATTGTATGGGTGTGTAACATTACATTCACTAGTAGGAGTGAGAAAACATCACGGGGTGGTGTGAATCATAGGGTCTGAATTAGGATAGGCAGTGAGTGGCAATGTAGGATGGAGAAAAGCACCACGGGTTGGTCAGCATGGGGAGGTCAGGAAACATGCAGTGGCAATGTAGGATAGGTTTCTGAAAAACATCGCGGGGTAGTGCGCATTGTATGGGTGTATAACATTACATTCATTAGTAGGAGTGAGAAAAACATCACGGGGTGGGGTGAAACATAGGGTCTGAATTAGGATAGGCAGTGAGTGGCAATGTAAGATGGAGAAAAGCACAACGGGGTGATCAGCATGGGGACGTCAGGAAACATGCAGTGGCAATGTAGGATAGGTTACGGAAAAACATCGCGGAGTGGTGCACATTGTATGGGTGTGTAACATTACATTCACTAGTAGGAGTGAGAAAAACATCACGGGGTGGTGTGAATCATATGGTATGAATTAGGATAGGCAGTGAGTGGCAATGTATGATGGAGAAAATCACCACGGGGTGGTCAGCATGGGGAGGTCAGGAAACATGCAGTGGCAATGTAGGATATGTTTCTGAAAAACATCGCGGGGTGGTGCGCATTGTATGGGTGTGTAACATTACATTCACTAGTAGGAGTGAGAAAAACATCACGGGGTGGTGTGAATCATAGGGTCTCAATTAGGATAGGCAGTGAGTGGCAATGTAGGATGGAGAAAAGCACCACGGGATGGTCAGCATGGCTAGGTCAGGAAACATGCAGTGGCAATGTAGGATAGGTTTCTGAAAAACATCGCGGGGTGGTGCGCATTGTATGGGTGTTTAACTTTACATTCACTACTAGGATTGAGAAAAACATCACGGGGTGGTGTGAATCATAGGGTCTGAATAGGATAGGCAGTGAGAGGCAATGTAGGATGGAGAAAAGCACCACGGGGTGGTCTGCATGGGGATGTCAGGAACATGCAGTGGCAATGTACGATATGTTTCTGAAAAACATCGCGGGGTGGTGCGCATTGTATGGGTGTGTAACATTACATTCACTAGTAGGAGTGAGAAAAACATCACGGGGTGGTGTGAATCATAGGGTCTGAATTAGGATATGCAGTGAGTGGCAATGTAGGCTGGAGAAAAGCACCACGGGATGGTCAGCATGGCTAGGTCAGGAAACATGCAGTGGCAATGTAGGATAGGTTTCTGAAAAACATCGCGGGGTGGTGCGCATTGTATGGGTGTGTAACATTACATTCACTAGTAGCAGTGAGAAAAACATCACGGGGTGGTGTGAATCATAGGGTCTGAATTAGGATAGGCAGTGAGTGGCAATGTAGGATGGAGAAAAGCACCACGGGTTGGTCAGCATGGGGATGTCAGGAAACATGCAGTGGCAATGTAGGATAGGTTTCTGAAAAACATCGCGGGGTAGTGCGCATTGTATGGGTGTATAACATTACATTCATTAGTAGGAGTGAGAAAAACATCACGGGGTGGGGTGAAACATAGGGTCTGAATTAGGATAGGCAGTGAGTGGCAATGTAAGATGGAGAAAAGCACCACGGGGTAGTCAGCATGGGGAGGTCAGGAAACATGCAGTGGCAATGTAGGATACGTTACGGAAAAACATCGCGGAGTGTTGCGCATTGTATGGGTGTGTAACATTACATTCACTAGTAGGAGTGAGAAAAACATCACGGGGTGGTGTGAATCATAGGGTATGAATTAGGATAGGCAGTGAGTGGCAATGTACGATGGAGAAAATCACCACGGGTGGTCAGCATGGGGAGGTCAGGAAACATGCAGTGGCAATGTAGGATATGTTTCTGAAAAACATCGCGGGGTGGTGCGCATTGTATGGGTGTGTAACATTACATTCACTAGTAGGAGTGAGAAAAACATCACGGGGTGGTGTGAATCATAGGGTCTCAATTAGAATAGGCAGTGAGTGGCAATGTAGGATGGAGAAAAGCACCACGGGATGGTCAGCATGCCTAGGTCAGGAAACATGCAGTGGCAATGTAGGATAGGTTTCTGAAAAACATCGCGGGGTGGTGCACATTGTATGGGTGTGTAACCTTACATTCACTAGTAGGAGTGAGAAAAACATCACGGGGTGGTGTGAATCATAGGATCTGAATAGGATAGGCAGTGAGAGGCAATGTAGGATGGAGAAAAGCACCAGGGGGTGGTCTGCATGGGGATGTCAGGAAACATGCAGTGGCAATGTA